>NC_140591.1:666613482-669013482 GCF_964204655.1 Triturus cristatus
GTAGCATTTGTGAGGCGTGAACAGAGCATGAAAACAGCCTCATGAGGAGCCTAGTGACCCACTGTGGTTATTTATACAGCGTAAAGGAGATGCAGAGAGCCGCACTAAAAGATGAACACTTTTGTGAAAGGACAACGAAAACCAGAAGGCAATGTGCATATACGCCCCCAGGGCGGGACATTAATTACTAGATAAGTACATGCTGCTGTGTGCCGCTTTCACTCCGTGCAGCCATTCCAGTGAGCAAGGGCGGAAGGACGCCAGAAACGTTTGGTAAAAGTGGCTGTTTGATGTAACTGAGCCCTCGGAGGTTGTTGAATTGCTGCCTTACAAAATTAAAGAGAAAAGACACGGCGAGTGAGGCCTTCAATGTTGGGTGCTTTTTCTTGTGATATATATATATATATATATTACCTACTGGCGGTCGCCAGTAGGTAGTTATAGTTAGGACCACGTTTCCATAGGAAAACCTCAACATTCTATTTTGAATAACTTTGGCGCCGGTCGACGAATCCTCGCGAATTTCTCAAAATAGGTGGGGCGCTACGCTCCGCTCCTACCCTGAAAGTCTCGGGGGGATCCGTCAAGCGGGGGCTGAGATAAAAGGGGGGTCCCAAAACGCGTTTTTCCCATGCATTTTTCCATAGGACCTTTAGAACGAGCTACAGCCCGAACGGCTGAACAGAATTACTCAAAATTTGGCAGAGAGGTAGTCCCTAGGTCAAGGAAGTGCCTTTTGTAGGTTTGGTGTAAATCTGTTCAGTAGATTCTGAGAAAATAGCCTTTAAATCAATATATATATCTGAGCCCGCTTACGGTACGCTTACCGTACGCTTACGGTAAGCGTACGGTGGCGTGCGCGAGCGCGATTCTGATTGGCTCTTAGATCTTAGTAAACATTCGAATCGGCCGAAACCAGGAAGCGGCGGCCGCCATTTTGTGTATTTCACTCTGAAAAAAAAGAGTGAAAACAAGGAAAGGGGGCAATGAGGAGAGTTACAGACCCCCTAACATTTGTAAGGGGGTCAAAGAAGGACAGAAAAGTACAAAAAAAACATTTATTGATTTTAAAAAAAATCACGGGGTACGCGTACGGTAAGCTTACGGTAAGCGTACGGTAGAAAAAAAAAAAAAAAAAAATGAAAATCAAATTTAAGTGTTTAGATATTAGGGGGCTCTAAAAAGAGCCGTTGTGTTTATGAAATGATTTTTTAGTGGTACCTACAAGTAAGTACCGATGCAGAGTCTAAGGTTCAAGAGGAAGACTCTGTTCCCTTCATCATTGAAGTGCACACCATCTCCTCTATAAATGTCTTGCATGTCATAACGCAAGTTGTTGTGGTAAATGGCACCCATACCATAGTCACGGAGGAAAGCAGAAACAGATTTGTTGACGTGCTTTCTTGCTTTGTCATCGCACCGCGTGCCCACCGTGCGTGCACGGCACTAACTGCGTAAAGTGGGCGCGCGGTGCGCGAAGCGCACCGCGTGCTCACTGTGCGCGCACGGTGCGCGAAGCGCACCGTGCGCGCACGGAACGAACTGCGTTAAGTGGGCGCGCACGCCACGAATGGCGTAAAGTAACTTAGCATTTAAAAAACCGTACAAATTCACTGAAAAAAACATAGGTTTCACACACGTTATAGTTAGGAATTAGCATTTAAAAAACCTTGCAAATTCACTGAAAAAACCATAGGTTTCACACATGTTATAGTTAGCGGAAATTTTACTGATAAAAAACCAATGAAATTCCCCCGTTATAGTTAGTGCAGGCAACTATAACTCACGCGACCGCAATCTTCTGCTGATGACATATGTGTCTTTATGAAAAAAAAATATTTGAAATATATGTATAGCTAAAAATGTATGGAAGAAGACATGGGCAAATAAGTGTCTAAATACAGTATTAGCATCAGCAGAGGATTGCGGTCGCGTGAGTTATAGTTGCCTGCACTAACTATAACAGGGGAATTTCATTGGTTTTTTATCAGTAAAATTTCCGCTAACTATAACATGTGTGAAACCTATGGTTTTTTCAGTGAATATATATATATATACACCTGGCAAATTTGGTCAATAAACATAACATTTTGTTGTTAAACACTTAATTAGAACGGCTAATTGTAATTGATAATGGTAAAGTACACAGCTTACTAAGGCCAACAAACACGAAGCCAGCAAAAACAAGAGGTCTGAAGGCAAAACATTTGCAGGAAAATCACACCAAGTTATAACAGGTCCTTTTTAGCAAAGGACTACTGATTAGTTATTCTTGAGTGACTACAGAGGGTAATGGTAAAAGTAAGGGGAAGGAGTCAAAGTTTCCAATCAGGGCTGCCCTTTTGACTGTGCCTGATGACTGCTCAGAAAGGCTGATAATAGTCAGGTGTTGAGATGACATGCTTGATTGTGTCCGTGTTTTGGGATATTTCAGCTAGTTTTATTGACCTTTCTGTCCCCGGGGGGGGGGCAGAAATCCCCACTAGGCACCAGGGATTTTGTTTTGTGTGTAATGGAAGCGACATGGTTGCTTCCAAGGGTGTAAAATGTGGTTAATGTGTTTTTTTACTCCTCTTGGGGACATATCTGTCCCTTTTTTGGCCTTTCTGACCTAGGGGGAAGCATAAAACCCTACTAGGCACAAGGGGGGCACATTTCTGTCTGCTGTTTTCTGCCCCACCTGGGGGACAGATCGGCCTGGCAGACAACCTCACCCAATCCCTTGGGCAAGATCACCCCCCATTTTTCTCAGCCCTATTTGAAGGCCCATCTGGCGGATTGACCATTCGGGTAGTGACATAGTGTGTTATAATGTTCATTGTTTTATTTCTTGTGTATTGCAATGGTAAGGATTTATTTCTCCCTTTTTGTTCTAGTTCACGGCTTTTGCTCTTTAGACTGTTTCAGGTTGCGGTTTTGTTACTGGTGGTTCTGCGGTTTGTGTAGTTGCATGTGTTTGGTAAGAGACTTTTTTTGTACAATGTAATTGAGTTTCACTTCCCTACATGAATTTTTGCAAATGGTGTAATAATAGCAGTATGTTTGCCTTCTGTTTTTTGAGTGTCAAAAACATTTGCATTTGTGCTTGATGTGTATTTTGTTGTCTTGTGAGTAATTGGCTTTGTTTTTTTCTTTCTAGTACGATTTTGTTGGTTTTTGCTGTGTCTCTGCAGAGTAGGTGCTGGAGAGTGTAGCTGTCATTTACAGGTGAATCATATCGTTTTTGAGTATACAGATCTTAGTGATAAAGGCACACATTATTTTTACTTACTTATTTTGCACAGTGTTGGTTGTTGTTGACTTGTTAGTGCAGTCTCCTTTCCTAGTAAGGATAAGAGTTGGCCACAGGATTACTGCTCAGCAGGTTGTTTATATGCTTTTTGAGTCTTCCTCTGACCATGGTTTAGAGACTGACTCTGCATCTGAGGCAGAGGAGGGAGTGGAAGATTCAGGCAGTGAGTTTTCTGTTGATGAGGAATCATCGCATGATGAAGCTACCCTCAGTGTGGATGAAGCTACTCTTAGTGTGGATGAAGTGCCAGTTTTAGAGGAGGTCAGTGATATGCCGAAATTGTAGCAAGAGGCATCTGGGCTGCAGCCTGGGGCTGCAAGGCTTCCCGTTGGAAGTGCTGACCTCTGGGTTGCCACCGGCATGGTGCAGCCAGTATTGCCAGACTATACTGGTGTTCCAGGGTACTGAAAAAGCTTTGTTGATAAGTTTTTTTCAGTTGTTTATGGACGATGTATTTTTGGCAGAGATTGTTGAGCAGACTAATTTGTAAGCTAAACAGTTTTTGAGGGACAACAGTGCCAGCCTTAGGCCCCACTCTAGAGCTACCCGGTGGACTCCCACTAATCTAAAAGAGATGAAGAAGTTCTTGGGTTTAACTTTTTTGATGGGCTTGCTAAGGAAGCCATCAGTGTCTTCATATTGGTCTACTAGTCCCTTGATGGCAATGGCTATATTTACGGCAGTCATGAGTTGTCCGCTTTGGATGCTGCATTTTGCCGATAATGGTTTTGCGTTGTCATGAGATCACCCTGATTGTGACCGTCTTTTTAAGATTCGGCCTGTCATTGATCACTTTGTAGATTGATTTTCTCAGATCTATGCTCCAGGGAAAGAAATAGCAGTGGATGAGTCTTTGGTCTTGTTCAAGGTCCGCTTGGTTTTCAGGCAATACATTCCTAGTAAGAGGGCATGCAATGGAATTAAGATGTATATGCTGTTTGACAGTAGGACTGGATATGTCTCTAATTTCAGGGTGTACACTGGTAAGGATTCCAGGAATAACCCCCCTTGTTGTGTGTCCGATTTTGGAGTGACAGAGAAAACTGTTTGGGAACTTGGTAGAGGGCATCTTACCAAAGGTCATTATTTATATGTAGATAACTTCTACATTGGTGTGCAAAATGGACACTGTTGCTTGTGGTACAATCCGCTCTAAGTGTAAAGGTTTCCCAAAAGAAGTTGTTTGTCAAAAGTGTGTGTGGGGATAGTGCAGTGCATTGCTTTGCGAGGAACTTCTAGCTGTGAAGTTTCCAGACAGGAGAGATGTCTACATGCTGACTACAATCCATGACGAAAGCACTTCACCTGCGACTGTTTGGGGTCAGGTTGCCGAAGCGCGCAAACCTGTTTGCATTTTAGACTATATTAGGAACATGAGTGGTGTTGATAGAGTTGATCAGAGGTTGTAACCTTACACTGCCCTTACATTTGTTATAAGAAGTTGGCTATCCATCTTTTCCACTTGGCAAACTTTAATGCATTTGTTGTATTCAAGGATTGTTGTCCTCAGTCAAAGATGACTTTTGCTAAGTTTCAGGAGTCTGTAATAGGAAGCCTTGTTATAGTGGAACAGGCATGTGTTCCTAGAGTTGGAGAGGTGGAGGATGTGGCTAGATTGAAAGATTGCCACTTTCCTGATCACATTTCTCCCACACCCTCAAAAGACTTTCCCAGTAGGAGATGTGGAGTCTGCTGGCAAAAAGGTACACGGAAGAAGACTCGTATGTACTGCCCGAGTGTCCTTCTAACCCTGCACTGTGTGTGCCTGCTTGTATTAGAATGTCAATGTACCACATGCAAAAGGATTTTTGGGAGCATTCATGAGTGGTAACGTGTACTGCGTGGTCTCTATTGTTTTATATTTTTCATTCAGTTTCAACTGCAATGTATTTAGTTTCAGATTTCGTGTTAGTAGATTTGTATCTATTTGTAATGTGTTTGTGTTTTCATTTTTGTATAAAAAACCCTAAATGTGATGGCAGTGTGTGTAGGCTGGCGCTTGGCTGGTGATGTGCATGGACTGGTGCTCAGCTGGTGGTGTGCGTGGACTGGTGCTTGGCTGGCGGTATATGTGGACTGGCGCTTGACTGGCAGTGTGCATGGACTGTTGCTCGGCTGGTGGTATGCGTGGACTGGCTCTTGGCTGACAGTGTGCATGGACTGGCACTTGGCTGGCAGTGTGTGTGGACTGGCGCTCGGCTGGTGGTGTGTGAGTAGTGACTTGCTGCTGGTCACTACACAGACTCTGCTAGCCAAACGCCACTCCACACAATCCGTAAGCTGGTGTGGTTGCTGTGTCAGGAATGTGGACGTGTGAAAGTGATGGGCCCTTGGATGGCGCTGTCTGCTGTTGTGAGTGTTGTAATGTGATGGACCCGCGGCTGGCGGTGTGAATGGTTTTGTATGTGTCACACGTATGAAAGGTGTATGAATGGCCTGTAAAGAGATTGTTGCCTTGTCATGGCTTGACAGCTCACCAGCTGTGAGTCAATGGTTCAGTTTCTCGTCCTTTCAATTAATAACAGTGCATTTCATTTTTGTGAAATCTCGTGTTAATACAATTGTATATACTGAACCATCACTCACCCTCGTGCCAAATACAACTGGTATGTATGTGTGCTTGAATAATAGGTGGTTGTGGAGAAATATTTGTCTTTTCTGTCTTTATCAACCAGGGTGTACCTTGTCCCTTTTTGTGAATGTTGTGATTTGTTGGTTTTGTGCCTGGTGGTGTGAATGGTCTTGTGTGTATCACATATGAAAGGTGTGTGAATGGCCTGTAAAGCCCAGAATCTTGTTTTACTGTCCTTTTGGGCTGCCCTAAGGTGTGTCTCATTACCGCAATTTTTTAAGTCTTACAATTTCCCCGTAAAGGATGCTATGTATCAGCTTTAGATGAAAGCTAGTGACGTGTAAGACCGTGTTGCCTGCCGTCGCCTTTTGATGTAACCTAGTTTCTTTTTTCCTATTGGCTATATAGACCTGTATATCAAGAAAATAGATGGGTTGAGGACCTATAGATGATGTAAACTTCAAATTGATGTCATTGACATTAATTTCGGATACAAATTTTAGTGCACTGTCTTCAGATCCCCGCCATACTACATATTACATCACTCATGACATGGTCAGTGACAAAATGAATTAATTTGTAGATATTTCATTTATTTAATTAAATTACATAATTTGAATATAAATTGAAAAAAAAATGTTTTACAAAATATTGAAATTGTATTTTAATATATTTTTTAAATGTATTAATATTATTTTGTTTATTTTTAAAAAAATATATATTTTTGGAGTCGCGCACCCAAAGCGTACCTTTCTCGATTACTGCGCAGAATCCTAGCCGCCATTTTAGGATTGTTGTGTAGGACCCGCATCGGATGTGCGATGGGTGTGCGATTGCTATGCGACTGATATGCGACTTCAAGCCATATGCGACATATACGTATTACGTTACGTGACGTTCGCGCGGTTCCGTGTGATGTCATATATGTACTTGACACGCTGGGTGCGCGAATCAGCGAACATTTTTTAATGCCTAAAAAGATATATATATGTATTTATTATAAATACTAAAGCAAGACATTATCTGAGTTATTTAAAAAAATAATATTCTTTTACTTTTAATAAACTTATATTACTTTGAAATGTAATTTTGCGAAGTCGCGCTGGGTGCGTGCTGCGTGTGCGCACGGTGTGCGGATTCCATGTGACCAGAAAAAAGAGATTTGATTGGTTCATAACACTTCCTATTGTAACTATTAAAGGACCCCACCCATTTCAATCATTCTTCTTAGACTTTCTTTGGAGCAACAACTCTACTAAGAACCTCATTTTTGGGTGATTGCACACCTCTTTTGGATTTGCATTGAGAAACAATGGCTTCTGGACCACAGGAATCATCTGATTCAGAAAATTCAGACACTGAAGAATTTGTACAGGAACCTCCACGACCTCAGAGGTATTCTTCCATCGTCTGGAAATTTTTTATGTTTCCAGAAGGACAGAAAAAAAGTGAATGCTGCTAAGGTCACTTGCAAAATTTGTAGCGCTGTACTGTCACGTGGAGACCCTAACAAGAAATATTCTTGCGGGACCGCAAGCATGTTAAAACACTTATTTAAAATGCCTACATCCGGTAAACCTAGCACGTGAGGAGTGCAGAAGACTCCGGGAGAACCCACCACCAATGCCGGCAGTAGCAAGCACTTCGGGGATGTCTCCGTCCAACCAACACCCGGACATCCGTCCCCAATTTGCCAAAGTAAAAATACACTGCACTAAGGGGCCGAATACGATCTGGGTCGGAATGGCACCAAACGTGATCCGGCCGGAAAAACTACGAGCCATACGCGTGTTTTCTGGCCGACTCGTACCGCTGTACGATCGAGCAAGTATGATGCGAGCTACATGAAATTCACCGACCGAGTCGTTTCCGGGTCCAAACCGCTCCGTACATCTCGGTCGTGAGCTAACTGTGGCGTGCAATGGATGCAATTCATGACCGATCCAGTACGATGCACGCGTCGGATAGCCTGTGTGAGCTGGAGTGTCAGGCTCGCAAATCATCTGGGTGGTTGCCTTTGGGGGTCCGTGTCGGACCCCCTGTCACCTGCAGCCCTACGACTCGGACACAGGGGGAGACCCATGGGTCTCCCCAACATAGGCATGTACGGTGCAGATGGCACCAATGCATACCCACTGTAGGGGGCGCACTTGTCCGCGACGTACCCATTTAGTCAATGGGAGCCCATGTACACGTCGTACAACCGGCTCCCATTGACTTCTATGGGAGACCGACCAAACCGAGTCTGGCAGCATACGGCCGCATCGTACTCGCTCAGTCGGACTGCAGGACTCTGGCTCGGTCTGAAAACACTCCGGATCCGGCTCGGTTAGAGTGCTTTTCGACCCGGATCGGAATCGGCCCCTAAGTGTAATAGATTGCTCCGCTTTGAAGAGCAATCTGTTGATTTGGTTTGCCGAGCAATTGATAATCATCGGTGCTAGAGGTTTTTTTTTTTTCCCTTGAAGTTCATGGTTTTGTTCGACCAGTTGACTTTTTTTCTTTTAAAAAAAACCAAAAAACTCAAAAAATCTTTCACAAAATCAAAAAAAATATATAAAACTAAAAAAAAAAAAAAATTATTTTTAGAACTAACTACTCTGGTTAAAAAAAGAGCTAAATTAGTATGCTAGTGTGTGAAAGTTTAGATGAATGTATGTGTAGTGCGTAATTGACTGAATGAATGCATTTGTAGTGTATGATGAATGTATAAGTGCAGAACTATAAGAAGGTGCTGAAGCATGACACTGTAAGCTCTTTAACTACAGTGTACTGTGGTACTTCCAAAGCATAGGGATGAAACATATGTACATGAATATGTTGCAACTCTGTGCTTCCCTCTGCACTGCTGCACAAACTGCAGCCATGCGGTGACACAGGCACCCTTGCACCATGGTGCAAGGATGTCTGTGTCGTGTGGAGATTGTTTTGTGCAGGAAGAGACACCTTCCTGCTCAAAAAAAATCAGTAAAGGCATTTTCCTCTATCAATGTATGACGTGGAATGCAGCATGCATTGAAAGAGATAAAAAAAGGCGAAATGAAAATAATTCTCTTTGTTGTGCTTGCTACACCAATTGGAGGATGCTGCAATATTCACACACATGTGCAGAATTATAAATTCTGATAAATCTGAAGATGTGTCTTGTTCTATGAGTCTTCTGTGCAAACACACACAGCAACACCTATAGAACGCCCTTTCAACGCAAAGTGGTATATATGATGATGTCGTATTTACATGGAGAAGAAAAGGTACACAGACTGCCTTTTCCTGTCTTTCTAAATATGTAAGAGTGTCTTGCACTATAACTATGTTACAAAAAGTAACATATTGTTGGCACAGGATGCTTCTAAATTTGTCCCATAAGTGCTTAGGTATTGACAGACTGTTACAATAAGAACATATTGCTAGTTCATTGTTTGAAAAATTGCATGAGAGTGATAGGAGGTAAGCACAGAGTTATGTCTCCAAAGATGCTCAAAGAAGAATGATTGAAATGATTGCGGTTCTTCAATAGGTACAATGGGAAATTTGATGAACCAATCAAATCTTTTTTTTTTTCATGTCACACGATATCCTATGACAGTGAGATTCCAAAACTACATAGGTATAAACTGACTAAATTAATACTGTCTAGCTTCTTGCAGAACTGATTAATTTGTACTAGGGTTAATGGCTAGGCCTATCCTTAACAATATGAGTAATAAGTAGAGTAATTTCAGAACTGCAAACAGAGAACAAGATAAATTTGCGAGAAATTTACGTTTTGGTTAACTGATAGGAAACATTTATAGATTAGTGAAGGGAAGGGATGGGGTCTGATGTGACATGTGCAAATACACCCTGTGACGTGATTTAAGTTAAGGAATTTTGTCTGTTTTAATCCTGAAAGTCCCTGGGCCCTACTAGTCCACCATGTCTCTCTATTAAATACCATACAGGTGCGTTGCAGAGAGGTGTTGTGAAGCCATGTCCAATTTTATACCTCTCTGCAATGGAACTCTGTGGCACTTTCTGCACAGATCTGGTGGGTTAGTTGGCTCCCAGCGACACGCAATATTCATGTTAACTTTATCCTGAAACTTAAAACGTCCACAGAGCATCTTTCCACACATATCAACTCCGTCCATCTCCCCTTTCTTCACCTGTGTGCAAACACAGGCCATTGTGCATTTTAATACTTAGTTAAACTTAACTTCACTAGAAATAAAAAATACTACACAATTTTTTCAGTTGTTTTTTATAATCTTAATTTCATATTTTAGAATTAGGATCTGAGAAAGAGAAGAAAAAATATAGTTATAATATATAAAAAAAAAATTCTACAACACAGCACAATTTTAACATTTTACAAATTATTTTCTTTGCCTTTTTTGCTGTTCTCAGAATATATTGAATTTCACTAGAAACAGTGATTTCAATAGTGCTCATCACATAACAGTGGGCAAAAAAAAAAGATTCAATAACATTGTTTTAAAAAACTCAAGACTACATCCTCAATAACATACCATATAATACAAATCACAAATATATAAAATACTCACTACTAAGAAAATTTTCTAACTTACATTTTTAAACACTGTAAATGTTGTTACTTCAAAATATACGCTGAGAGAATGTGCAAGAAAAAGTCCGTCATTCAAAGATACACGTTTCCTCGAGGCCAAATGGTACTATTGAAATCCTTTTTATTTCAATTGTCCAACAGTAATCGTAATAATACATATTAAAAAATTCCTGAGGCCGAAATATGATCCTAAAACTTTGGCTTAAAAATATTAGGTAGGAATTTGGTAATTCGCTTGGAAAACGTTGTTTAGAAACCTTCTGAGCATCATTACAATATGTCCAGCCTTTATCACATTTTAAATAGGCAGTGTAATGTCCAGATGTTGTGGAAGGACCATCATGGAAAATTATTGCTACTGCTACAAAATTCCTTCCTGATATTGATAGTTGACTTGCTACAAAATATTTTATTAAAGTGTTCAATTTTCTTCTATCAGCTGTGCAAGGTTGCATCATTAAAATTATATATTGTCCATATTTTTGTATAAATAATGTTGATAACATTTCTGAGTTGCATTGCCTACACTCCATGTTCTGATTTGCTGCTTTAACTAATTTGTTGAAAGACACTGATTTACAGTCTGGTAATGTCAAATATATAAATCTTTCAGTGTCTATGTTAGTGCTACATGTAAACATACCATTTTCACAATAATGTGCCCATTTATAACAAAGGCCAAAAAGATTTTCAATTTCTATGCCTTCATTTTCCAATATGGTAAGCATATACATTAGAAATTCCCGAGCATCTTGTTGGATATTCTGCGTAAATTGTGTAGAACCAGAACATGCATCCAAAAGATTACGAATATCACAAACGCTTTGTAATTTACTTTTATCAGTTCTCAATTTTTCCTAAACACAATAAAACAAGGAAAAAAATCTTTTTTCTCGATTCTCCATAATTTGCTGTTGCAAACCTTCAAGAAAGAAAACAACATTGACCACTACATTAGCATAGCAGTTGACACCTGAACTATTTTCAAACTGATAACCAACAATCTCTTCAACAGTGTCCTTTTTTTTTTTACTTGCAATCACAACATTATCTTGTTTTTTTCCCTTAAAATAGCTTAGACAAATAGATTCGGGGGTGTGAATCTCAAATTTCCCAACTAAAAATGCATTGGGCTGCACGGTGGAGAGATAAGATCACTAAGGTTTGACTTGGACTGTTTCCACGTGAAACAGAACAGTGTACAGAAAAAGGGACCTGATGTGCAAAAATAATGGTTCCAAGGACAGGGAAAATACAACATTGCAAAGAAACAACCCCTTGGCAACCAGTCAAATGATGCGTTTTCAATCTAAAGATATAGGCCAAAAGAACATGCAAATAAATGTATATACTTTATTTATATTCAAAGATAATAAGAGGAATCAGGTTATTTCCCTTCAAAATTATATTATAATAATGTCTCATAACACAACAATAATACATAGAAATAGAAAAAAATATGTCAACAAGAGTATAAACCTTCATGAAATATGATTATCAGGAAACAATATTTGAGCCACTAAGTTTATCAACGTGATGTGATTAGTTAGAAATGATGAATTAAGCCACTATTTTTGTTTTAACTTGTACATATTTTATGTTTTTACATGTTTGGTATGAGATTAAGTAAGCCATGTTTTGTTTGTTCATCTTGTCATTATGTGGATATTGAATAATGTTAGTTTATACTCTCGCTGAAATATATATTTCTATTTCTATGTATTATTGTTGTGGTATGAGACATTATTATAGTATTATTTTGGATGTTTTGATACCATATTCAGTTAAAAGGGACACAATATGATTCCTCGTATTATCTTTGAACATAAATAAACTATATGGGGCCGATTCACAGAACTAATCTGAGACAAAATCCAAAGCGTACTGCTTTTGGTATTCACAGAAGGCATTTAGGGGCAGATTTATGAGCCCCTTGCGCCACTTTTGCGTCACTTTTCCCATGTTAAAAGTGACGCAAAAGTGGCGCAAGGGGCTCATAAATCTGCCCCTTAGTTTTTAGTAAAGTTAGTATTTTGTCTTAAGTTAGTATTTTGTCTTAAATTAGCATTTTGTCTTAAGTTAGGATTTTGTCTTAAGTTAGTATTTTGTCTTAAGTTGGGATTTTGTCTTAAGACCAAAACTTAAGACAAAATCCTAACTTAAGACAAAATACTAATGTAAAACAAAATACTAACTAAAGACAAAATACCAACTTAAGACAAAATCCTAACTTAAGACAAAATACTAACAAGACAAAATACTAACTTAAGACAAAATACTAAGGGGCATATTCATGAGGAACTATCGCAGAGTTAACGGCACTTTATTGCAGCCAAAGTTGCGATAATTTTATTGCCCCATTCAAAAGCCGGTGTTAACAGCCCACAGCACCAGTTTACCCCTGATAGCAGCCGCAAAAAACATCGCCACGGATGACCACCGCAACTATCACTAATGAGATGCAGAGTAGGCGTTCCCGTGCCAAAAGCTGCGACAACACAACCTCAAACATTTACAACAACCAGACAGAACTGCCTTAGGAACCACAATAAGGCACGTTAGCAGGAGGAAATTAACACCTGCTCTGACCTGGTGCTAAGTCGGACCACAGCCTGCACCACAAAAGGAAGCACAGCCCACAGCCACATTGGAAGGGCAACAGATGCCATGGAGCCACTGGTCATGCGTCCCGGACACCCAAGAGGGCCACAACACCCACCGCCACCACCCCAGGACCACAAACCCCACGCGGAACACCCCCCGAACCACCACAGAGGCTGCGCAGCAAAGACAGCGGACCCCCAGGAAACGCACCAGCTTCTCAGACCCAACACCTGACAATGTCATTGCTCACTACAGGCCCAAAAGGACAACCATCCTACGCATCCTGACCAACAATGCCCAACAGGCCGACGGCACATACACAGTGGACAACCAACATCCCACCCCACACAAAGCTGCTGGCTGTGCTGCACCGGTTGGCCCCTGGTATCGCCACAGTCAGAGGAGTCACAAAGCCAGCCACATCCAAGTCCCTCACACCTGACCTGGACAACACCATCAGCCTGTCACCCCAGACCCTATACGTCCAACACAATGTGCAGGATCCGCTGGACACCAAGCAAGGACCATACGCCATAACTGGATGCACGCACGTGTCGGGGGCAATCCGCAGCACACATGTCATACCTGTGCCGGCCTGCCAACACAGCACACCATCACCGCAACAGAAAGCACACATCTCACAGCAATGTGCCGACAACAACCGAACACCGTGGAACCTCCACCAATGTCGCCTCCAAATACCCAGCCACTGTGCACGATTCCTCCAACCACTAACAGTCCATCAGCAACTAGCGTCCCCTGGATCGCACCAAGGGAAATGCACAGCCCCCTGGCAAGTTCAAAAGTAACACCCCACTCACCTCAACCCCACAACCATGCAACTCACAACTCTGGTAATGCACACATCACAAAATCAAAACCAACATGCCAAACATTATGCCCACCCACCAGAAACGACAGAACAACTCACAATGGTAACCTGGGCAAGCCCTGCACCTGAGCCATCAACGGCATGGCACCTGAGCCACACATTATCTGAATGTGGAGAGAGGTTGCAACCTGGCATGTGTGAAGGAGGCAGGAGAACCATGATTGGCAAAGCACACAATGCCACGAGTGGTGGAGATGTGCTGGACAGACTGCAGTATGCAGAACACACCCATATCCATGGCGACACACACCACTGGTGTATGGAGTGTGGTGGACAGTGGACGCAACCATGTCCCTCGTCCAGTGGGGGAGTTCCTGCAAATGTTGCCTTTTACGTCCCACTCATAAGCGTGAGATGAGTGGGATTGCCTGGCGTATGCCAGGCCAGCGTAGGGGTGTGAATAAAAAGCATGTAGCCCTGTGCGTGGTCCACTTCCGGAAAGACCAACGTCTCTGCCAAGGTGGCACCTCTCACCATGCCATGAGGCTGACACCGTCCTCGTGAGCAGAGTTGCCTGCGATCCTGTACGCCTGCCGTACCCCGGCCTGCTGGACCCCGAACACATCAGGCCCTCCCCTGCTCACCCAAGCCACACTGATCGTCTGCTGACACTGGTGTGTGCCAAGGAGGGTCAACCACATGCTGGTGCAAGCTCCAAGCACCAGTTCTGTGACTTCTGCAGCCTCCGCAGACCATCGCTGACCCCCGATGCTGGCCCACATTACTCATTCCACAATCACATACTACACCAGAGTCCTCTTCGGGCCCAGTAGGTCCCATATGTGAAACTGTGTCCTGAGTCCTGAATGGTAGTGACCCCAAAGCCTGGGCAGCGGCTACAGCACCAGACCTCCCGATCAGTGAGGCATAGTTCCATATGGGCATCTTACAACATGTGGTGCCACTAACCCTGTTCAATGCCAGCCAGCCACACGTGGTGCCACTAACCCTGTTCAACGCCAGCCGGCCACACGTGGTGCCACCAATCCTGTTCAACACCAGTCGGCCACACGTGGTGCTACTAGCCCTGTTCAACACCAGCCGGCCACACATGGATGAGGGACCAGGACTACCCTGTGGACCAGTAGGTCACACGGAGAGGAGTAAGAGGAAGATGCGGCTCAGTCCGGATGAAACCCGGGTCACAGTCACGGAAGTGACTGAACACTATCAACAACTGACCTGATGCCATCAACCGTGCTCATCGCAAGTCTGCGTCATGTGGTGCCACTGAACCTGAACTACGCAGGCCGGTGGGGCCATCCAGCCCATGCTGGTGACACTCAGTGAATGGCCTGTGCTGACCGCTACCTCAGGCCTACACTGTGGTCCAGTAGGTCACACATGTGGAACTGTGTTTTGGGTAAGATGTGGAGGAATCCACACCATTGGACACGCCTCATCACAGGTGGCACACCCTAACTGCACTGGTGCCACTAACTCGGTGCGCAATGAGTCATGGGCACCATCTGTTTGGACCCTGGTGGTGTCAGAGCCCATGGCCTGGTGGTTTTCTGCATCTTCTTCTGACTGGACCGGACTTGGTGTCCGACATGTGTCTGTTCCATTCATCTCCACAATAGTGACTGTATCAGCGTGGGCCTGCCCTCTGCATCCTGCCCTAGGGGTACACCTTCCACTGTCTCTAGAGACACTCCACGACAAGGCCCCTTCTCATCCTGTGGACCTGCTCTGCACCCGTTACCCTGCCCCAGTGCACAGCAAGTCAGCGGCCCGTGGCGGCAGGCCTGTGCAGGACTTTGTCCATCCGGGCTACTAACTCTGTGCAGCACAAATCATGAGGCCTTTATTTTTGTATGGTTGTGTCCTTTACGATGTATACTGTTGTCGATTTCTGACTGCACCAGGCAGCCCTTGCTGGCTGCAGTGCACACACCCCACACACATCCAACACAGGTGTCACTTGGTAAGTGTGCCTGCTAATAAATGTTGCTGTGGACACGTGCCCGTAGCCATTCACACCATCTGAGCAAGTGTGTCCCTTTGTTCATTGTGTCAGCTTGATGTGCACGGGCCCTGCAGCATCACAGTGTGCTGTCTTCTGCGGATGTTGCCATGTCACCTCAGCATTGGCAGTGACCCTGGACATGTAGCCCCGCACCTACCCCCCAGCATGCACAGGCTGGGTGTGCTGGTTCGGCAGGGGGGACAGGGCGTGGTCTGGATGTGGCCCGGTGCAGGAAGTGCGGTAAGTGTGTCTCTGTATTGGGGTGTTGTAACCACCAAGGCCACAGTACACGATGTTGCAAGTGGCATGTACTAGGAGGGCGGGCCCGCAGGTACGGTGACATGTAAAAGGGCTAGGACGCTCGGAGTCTTGGCACATGCATGCCAGGTGTGATGTGTATCAGTCTTGCAGATGAATGAGTCTGTTCCCTGTTCTCATTCGCTGCGCGGTCCCACCCAGCCATGGGCTGGACACCTGTGTCCGCCCTGTCCAGACCATTGGCCTATACCCAAATGGGTGCACACCTTCGAAGAACAGTGTCGCGGTGTTGTTGGCATGGCGCTGGACATGCACGGACAGGCATTAGAATGGTGTCCCATAGGAGTGCTCGTGATGCAACCTTGCAGCGCACACAAGTGTGGGTGCCCGTGGCAGGGCGGAGCAGCTGTGTGGCAATGTGACACACAGTGAGTCCACTCATGTGCATGCTGGGCATATCATCCATGATTCCCAGGGTCGCAGACGTCCCACCACACCCACTACCAGCCTCTGTACGTCTCCTGTATGCATGCAGCTGGCGAAGTTAACGCTTAGGGATGAAAGGTCCTTTGTCTGTACTATCAGGCGGTAGCACATCTGCAGCTCCAAGGAGGATCTTGCATGTGCCCAGCACCCCCTGACAGGTACGATGACAATTGCTTGCGAATCCCACACTATGCACTGCCCAGCATGAGACCAACATGTACACATCCCATACGCAGTGGTCCTTGGTCGTAGTTGGCGTGCGCAATATAAAATTCACACATACTCCCACCCAAGGCCTGCACCCGTTGCACACAGACACTGCTCATTGCACTGAGCTGTGCCATTTCATCCTCCGGACTGTCTCAGGCCAATTTTCTATGTACTTCCCAAGGTACATAAGGATGAAAATCACCCGCCAGGGAGACCAATAGTCTCTGGGTGCGAGTCTTTACTGGAACCCATTTTGAAATTTGTGGATCACTTCCTGAAACCGTTCATGGTGGAAGTTAAATCCTTTCTACAAGACACCACGGATTTTATCAATAAACTTGAGACAATAGCCTTTGAAGAAAATAAACATTTCCTAGTGAGTTTGGACGTGGTATCTTTATACACTCAAATACCACAGGACGAAGGTCTTGCAGTGTTAATTTCATTTCTCGAAATTAGGGCCAAACCAGTAAAAATTCCAACAGAATTCATCATGGAATTGGCAAGTTTTGCACTTAAAAAGAACTATTTTAATTTCAGAGACAAATTCTATTATCAGATAAAAGGAGTAGCGATGGGGTGTCCATTCGCCCCGGAGCTAGCAGTTCTGTTCATGTCCAAATATGAAGACAAATTTGTCTACAACAACAACCCCTTCGGTAAGTGGATTGGAAGCTGGGTCAGATACATTGATGACATTTTTATGGTATGTACAGGAGATGAGGAAGAGCTACACTCCTTCCATGACTGGCTAAATAACAGAACAGCTGATATAAAATTTAGCATGAACTACTCAAACCATAAAATGCAATTTCTGGATCTAGAGGTGTACGTCACAGAAGGACGATTGGTAACGACATTGTTTAAGAAACAAACCGGACAGAAACAAAGCTCTCCATTATACAAGCAATCACTCACGAAGTCTGAAAGAAAATTTACCCTACGGGCAATTTTTACAAATAAGAAGGAATTGTTCATTCAAAGAGGAGTGTATACTCCATGCGAATAACCTGAAAGAGAAACTCCAAGTCCGTGGGTATCCCAAAAAGCTCTTGAAAATAGCAATGAAGATAGCATGGTGGACTCCAAGGGAAACCCTACTCGAGAGAAATTAAAAAACAACGATAGAGAGGATTGTTTGTGTGTTAACCTATTGTCCCACATCAAATTGGCTAAAGAAAGTAATCTACCAATATTGGCATTTGGTAAAAAATCTTGACAAAAGACTGACAGATGTTCCACTGTTTGCGTTCAAGAAAGATCGAAGCATCACAAATCAGATAGTGCTAGCAGCACTACCAAAATCAAAAAAAGCGACCCTCTGTGACTATGTAGGGTCGCCGCCAGTGAAAGGACATCACAAATGCGGTACTTGCAATTGTTGCGAATCAACGATAAAGGGGGAGTTGTTCTCACATAATGCCATCCACTAGAAACATGAGATGTTCTCTAATTGTAAGACCAAGGACGTGGTATATGGGATACTCTGCCCGTGTAAAAAACTATACATAGGCAAGACTAATCAGGAAATTCGTCACAGAATTTCGCAACACAAATCTAGAATCAGGAAGAACGTGCAAACAGCCCCTTTAGTGAACCATTGGCATGGAAATACACATTCAGAGAAAGATCTTAAATGGACAGTCATTTCTAAGGTTGAGCAAGATGACAGAGGTGGAGATCTAGATGCAAAATTAACAAAAAGAGAAGCAATGTTGATCATAAGATTCAACACAGCAGTAGATGAGCTTAACGAACTTTCAGAAATTTACAAATTATGATTATTCAGATCAATTTCTAATCAATTCCTGGTTACTATGAATATACGCAGTGCCATGATGGTATTACTTTGAGGAAACCCATGCAGTCAGTTTTCATCTAACATTCTGGACATCGGGCAGGACCAAGTCCCATGAAGAGTTGTACAATATAAGACGAGTTGTACTTTAGGATCAGAGGAATCCCAAGGGTTTATCCGGACTCCAAAAAACCCACAATGCGTGAGCAACGGCTTTTCACCTTTTTGACGAATGATTTTGAGATTCAATTTCTGAAAGATGCACATAATTATATTTTGAACTGCCGTTATTACACTGCATGAGGTTTGGTGATCTGTCACATATATCCTTAGGCTAATGACAGTGAAATGCATCGGCCAATCATCAAGTCATTTCGACTACAACTCCCATGATCACTACGTCAGGGGTGACGACGTGATATGTTTCAACAGTGTCTCCACACTAACACAGCGGTACAATAATTTCACAAAGATTTAGATATCCAAAAAATTCAAATCGTCATGATGGCATTGGTTGTATTTGTAAATGCTTTCTAAGGTATTTTGTAGGCTAAAAGACGTAAGCACAAAGTACAGGCAGATTGCAAAATAATTTTTTGACTACAACTCCCGGTACTGTCTGACATGCTTTCCGCTACACGCTAAAAGAGACGAGGCTGCATGGACCGGAAAAACAATTCCGGAGAGAAGTAACAGAGAGACTTCTCCGTGTGAACATTCAAGATATTGCTGAAGGTAAGAGGAGTTCTCAAGTATACCGCAGTCACGTTAAGACCCGATGACTCGACGGTCAGAATATTTAATTGAAGATCCGCCGTAAAATTCAAAAGCTTAATGCTAAAAAGTGCTTTTGTTTTGTCCTCCCCAGATAACCGCCAATCACCTCCTCACAGCTTGTGCCGTTTTTAACTGTGTTGGGAAGAGACCAAGATTCAATCAGATATGTAAACATCATTTTGATCCGTTATCGGCTCCATGCCATCTTCAGTTTGTCCTAAGTAAGATTTTGGAGACCATATGTTTGATACATTCTTTGGCCACATAAAGTAACAGGATTGTGACAGGATGACTATTATTATTTTTTCTAGGAGTGACAGTAGATATATCAACGATTGAGCTTCGACTAGTGGAGAAGGTAAGGGCTTATGTACACATGAGGTGGCTAGAGTCAGGGGTCTTTTGAGGTCACTAATTAAGACAAGGGTATCTCATTTTATTATCTTTCACCAATTTTGGGTCCTGATGAGAATCCCCACATCTGGAGGGATTCGAAACGCGTAGACCATGGTGTTTAGGCCAATCAAACATAAAATTTATATACGTTGGCAATTCAGTCTAATCGATTTTGTTGATGGCTTTTTCTTGGTTTTTGTACTAAGTATTGTGGACTAAAAATTCCTTGTTTAACAGGTTTATCTAGTAAAATAATTTGAAAACGATTGAAAGTGAAGAGTCGAGTGAATGGTGTGTAGTGACAGTCAGATAGTGTTGGAGTCTTTGATTGAGTGAATGTGTTTGTTGAGAGTGTGCACAAGTGAAGTTGGATGGAAAGTTTAGTAGTCTTTTTTCAGAGTGTGAGGGGAATAGGGTGGTTCATTTTATATGTTTAAAAAAATACTAATAATAATTTTTATGATAAAAATGTAAAAATGTCAACAATGGTTTCTGTTGTTGTTAAAATTCTAATGTAAATTGTGAAAGATTTGGGATTAAATCCAACAGAAACAGTGGTTGTTGTGACATTGGTTTTGTTTCAATGTGCTATGAACAGAGTTTGAAGGCAGTTGAAGCACTGGCGATTTTTTGTTATTTGACAACTGGATGTGAGCCATTGCACTTATCACGACACATGGTTGCATGTTGTGGATATGGTCGCAAGTCCAGAGACAACAGTGGACATGTCTACATTGGCCAGGACTCATGTTCCAGGCGCGGACAACCAACGCGGGTTGGCACTGACTTGTGTTGGTGAGGGACTCCCCCAAGATGGACATGGGTGCTTTCCTACGTTCCTCATTCAGACATGCTGCTGCATTGGTCTGCATGTCGTGGCACTTATCTTGCCTGTACTGATTTGCACTTGTTGATAACGTTTCTGCACTTTTACTTGTCTCCAACTGTGTTGTATCTTGATTTGCATGCCAATGTGTGTCACTGACTCTCTGGCTCCCTGCCATCCGTGCATTGCTACCCCATCAGGACTGTGTGTTTGTACATGTGCATTATCATGTCCCTGTTTTGTGATTTGCCAGATGCATGTGGCCGTTTACCGGCAACAGGCGGGTGCACTTGTGTCCTGTGTTTGGTTGAGCACAAGTTGGTGTTTGTACCACATTGTGTTGGGTGTCGGGGTGCTCTGCTTCCGTTGTGTGTGTGCTGCATTGTATAGGAGATGTCCCTTCAGCTCTGATTTGGCTCACCCTTCTCCCTTTCAGGCAGTGTTGTCTTCACCTCTGTGCCTATTCAGTGGTGTGACATTGCCGGGTTGTGTGACTTGTGCACCTGGTTGGTGTTGTTGCTGGTCGGCATGGTTTGTCTGCTGTTGTGCTGTGCTTAGTTGTGCATGTGTGCCATTGTGCCCATCTCCCCATGTCCCTGCTGGTTCCTCTCACTATTGATGCTGTGTCTGTTGTTTGGTGCAGTTTCCGGTCCCCGAGTCCTGCCACCATCTCCACACTGATGTGGTGGACCCCATTTTCTCCATGTCATCCAGCTCCTGGTGTGGCGCAGGACTCCCACCTCCGGTGTGCATTGCTGCCTTCTTGTTGTTGGTGTGTTTCTGCTTGTTTGTGCCTTTCGCATCATTGCTGGAGTTCTGGTTTTGTGCCATTGTCCTCCTCTGCTCTCAGGCTGCATTCATCTTGTCCAAGTTGACCTGCCATGTACAATGTTTTGTTGCCAATGGGTTTGGTGGGGTTGTCTGCTGGCTCGGGTTGCCTCCATTGTGGTTGGCTGTTGCATTCTGTTTGGTTTGTCTTACTTTTTCAGGCTTTGGTTGTGCTTATTCCCGCCTGCCATGTGTTTGGCGGTCCTGGCGGTGCTTATCCCTGCTTTCCTCTTTGCGGATGGGCACATCGCAAGTTTTCTGGTGCTGTGGTTTGTGTTTTTATCTCCGTCGGGGTGGTTGAATCGCGGACATTGGCCACTTTTTTGGCAGACTATCTCATGCTACCTCCGTGAATTCCATGTTGACACGGGGTTATTTTCCCGTGATGGGCTGCGATGTTGAGGGTTACTACTAAATGCCATCTGTGAATACCAAACGTAGTAAGTTTAGGATTTTGTCTCAGATTAGTTCTGTGAATCGGCCCCAGTATACATATTTATTGACTGGTCCATGAGGAACAGGGTCAGCATTGCTTTACCTCTTTCTAGAGTGACACAGTGGGCGACTAATGATGTGCTGGGAGGCTACCCTGAGTGATTGCCCCTAATTAGACTCTTTACACGCATTCATCCTATTAGCTTTTGGTTATGTTATTGTCAGTAGTATACATGGAAACTTGGGATTAGTGCATTTTTCCAAGCTTACTCCTGCCAATGTTTGTGAATTTCAAAGAGTAAATTTGCACCCTCTCAAGGAGTACTTATATGGGTGCAGATTTTCTACTTTTTTTGGTAAACGGTCACTATTTAATATATAAGATTTGGTTCCAAAAAATTAACAAGATAAAGCCTCATAGTAAAATGTGAACCACAATAAAAACTGATATAGACATAGCAAAGCTGACTTAGGGCCCCCAAACCCAACTGCCAAACCAAGAATCCATTTGAGAGGTGTTGCAAACCAAACACCCCCACAGAAACCACACCCATGCCTGTCCCACCTTTGCGTATTCATTCTTCCTGGGTACTCATTACAATGATCATGTACAACACAACGGCCTTGATTCCCTCCCCAGGGATCACTTATTTTAAATGTATTTTCACTGTGGACATTCTTCTTGGTCTCTGTTACAAGAAGCCTTGATCGTATAGTAGTCAAATCAGTGTCTGTGGGCAGGGCTCCATGTTTCTAGTCCTCGCTTTTTACAAATTATTTTATCAAGTGACTGATGTCCTCATATACTAAGCCAGAGTTGCAGATAGAGGGGGGCATGTAGGCAAATTAGGAGAGCAAGCCAAGCCAAAGTCATGAAAATGTTTGCCTTACATATTGTGCAACACACATAATGTAAAAATATCATAAACTTTATATTTTTAAAAGATTGTAATTCTTTCACCTTAGTACTTCATACTATGTAACTGCAGAGAGAGAGATTTATTTAAAGTGATAGTTTTTAGAAGCATTCTTGGCTCCCCCCAATGACAATGCCATTAGTGAAGAAAGAGGCAAGTCAGTAGTCATATAAACACTAAACGTGGCCTAGATCCTCTAACATAGTTTAGTATAAATGGAGCAACATTAAAGTCTACTAAATCAAATAGAAGAGGTGCTTGTACAGAGCAGAACCTGAACTCAAGCATTTAAAAGTGCGCTTATATGCATTAAAAAAGAAAGAGGATAAGAAGTAAAGCTAGTTTTGAGTCCAGGATATCTAGTTTCTTATTTTGAAACTCCTATTTTATCTCAAAGGTCACTGGTAATTCTTTTATTCTTGGATCACAACACGAAAACTTGACATAGAAATAGCAGACTTGACTCAGGCCCCGACACTCAACTATGTAGCCGAGAATGCATTATTTGGTGGGGTCACTCCATATACACCCCACTTGAAGCACATTCCCTGTTTATTAGGTGAAGCAATTGGATAGAGATTGCATGCTCTCGTAATTTGGCCAGTTAGGGAGGTTGTGAAATTGGCTTGTAGTTCTCAATACAATCTAGATATAAAGTGTTTTTTATAAGGAGTAATACACCTTGGTGCCGATTTTCAAAGCAGTCAGGCAAAGCAGCAGAGCAGCCAAAAGTGCTCTGCTGCATTGCATGACAGGGAGGGAGAAGGAGAGCACCATATCTAAAGAGATATTACTCTCTCTTCCCCTCTTCCTAGCACCAGCACACATCTTAGTGCCATATCGCTAAGCCTAGACAAGTTCAAACACACTTCCCACTTTGTACGTGTGAAAAGAAAACATTTTCCTCTCAATACCTCCTTTCAGATGGCGTTAGGTTTTGGTGCTAATCCCTGTCTACAATTGTTTGTAGATAGGAGTTAGCGACAAAAGGCATGGGTGGTTGCATGGGAACGCCCATGTACCACCCCTGTAAAGCCCCCTGGCACTAAGTAATGCAAAGCAAAGTTTTGCAATGCATTGTGTTACTTGTAGGGTACAACAATTTTTGCGCTGAAATGTAAATTGGTAAAAATAAATTGCAATTTAACTTCACGTTTGTGATGCTAGTCCAGCACAAAATGATTGAAAATCTACCCCCTTATGCTTTTCAGATTGTACGGGGCACATTCAGAATTTAAAAAAGAGTTTATAATACTGTGTACATTGGACCGAGTTTCAAGCAACAGTTCTTTATGCAATTTGGCTAGGGGAAAATCATTGCTTGCAGTGCATTCTTCGTACTTTAAAAAGGTAAAATGACTGAGGCTAATTTTTACCTCAGGAAACTGCTTAAAAAAATAGTGCCTGAGATTGAACAGGATTAGAAACGAGGACGTTTTTAAATGCCTGGATTTTTTTATTCGAAACATTTGACAAAAAGAGTATATTAATGTACTGAACTAGGTGCAGTTGATTGTTTTGGAGTTTCTTTTAGATCACTTTGAAAACATGGGATGCAGATAGAATTTTCTATGGAAAATATGACAACTCCGCAGCATTTCTCAACTTCTTGTATGAATTGTTGAAGACAAGCCATTCATAATCACTATGGGGCATATTTACCAGCTCCTTGCACCACCTGTACGTCACTTTTCCCATACTAAAAGTGACGACCCAGCGGTGCAAGGGACTTTTAAATAAGGCCATAGAGGTGTAGTTCAAATGTAAAGAACGTTGTAAATTACACAAATTGAAGTCAGTTCCCTCATTAACCATTTATTTTGTTTCCTGTTGAAGGGCCCGATTCACAGAACTAACTTAAGACAATATCCAAAAACTTACTACCATTTTGGTATTCACAGAAGGCACTTACTCATTTTGGTATTCACAGAAGTCACTTACTCATTTCGGTATTCACAGAAGTTAGGACTCCTAACTTCAGGACTCCTAAATGCCTTCTGTGAATACCGAAAGTCTTAAAGTTAGGATCTTTCTCAGTTTAGGAGTAGTAAAGTTAGGACTCCTAACTTTAGGACTCCTAAATGCCTTCTGTGAATACCGATAGTCGTAAAGTTAGGATGTTTCTCAGTTTAGGAGTAGTAAAGTTAGGACTCCTAACTTCTGTAAATACCGAAATGAGTAAGTGCCTTCTGTGAATACCAAAATGAGTAAGTGCCTTCTGTGAATACCAAAATGGTAGTAAGTTTAGGATTTTGTCTAAGGGTGGGCGCAGTGCTCAAAATTTATTTGCTTTACAAACTGGTAGGACAGTTGCTTTTATAAATTGCATAGTGCATGCTTTTTCAATAACCTAAAAACGTGGTAGAGAACATGTTGCTATGCCCAGGGCTCTTCATATGTTGGTGTTGTTAGGTAGGGATCACTGTTGCCGCAGAGTATGTCAATCAAATGTCCTTCTCTATGCAAACATTGAAATTAAACAAGAGAAATGTTTTTTTAACCTTTATGTGAGCAGTATCTGTAGGGACATCAAAATGGGAATCACCCATTACAACGCAGTCATTAAATATCACTGCTTTTACAGAACAATTGTTACAATGCAACTGCCTTTACATTGCATGTCATTGCAACGCATGTCACTTAAACGCATGCCATTACAGCGCATTATGAGTTAAGTAATGGAGATTTTTTAGTTTTAGGGTGGGTATGGGTTTTGGGGTAGATTGGAATAGTAATTTTTACCCCTACACTATCCAACACTTTCCCTACTGTTGCACTCACTGGAGTGAGAAAAGTAATTTTTACCCCTACACTATCCAACACTTACCCTACTGTTTCTCTAAAAGTATTATGCGTTGTAATGGTGTGCAATGTAAAGGTATGCATGGTAATGGAGTGCATTGTAATGGTAGTTTTAAAAAATGCATTGTAATGGCATGCAATGTAAAATCATGCGATGTAATTGTATTTGCGATGTAAAAAACGCATTGTAAAAGCATGCATTGTAATTATTTGCTTGTAACGTCATATATTCAAAACGTACATTTAGATCGTCCATAGAATATCCCTTGCTTTGCCTGACATTAAATTGCTTAGATGTATAGTAAACTATGGAACTCCCATATTAAGACTACATTCTAGAGATCTACAATACAGAAATAAATGGCATGAGTTTTTTACCAAGTCAGTCTATTTAACATGACTAGATCGGAATGTATGCCCTCTATGCTTCATTGGATTCTGCAATCCTTGTATAAAAAAGATATGGCCTCCTTTTTTTATATGGTGATGGAACACCTCACGGACTTGCAATATCCTTATAATGTATGGTATAGGGTACCTTATCGCATACATAATACATCGGATTCTGCAATCCCTCTATAAAAAACTGTCTCTAATTTTTTTTAAATCTCCAACTTGTGACACACTCAGTCACCGATTATATAGAAAAGACAGCTGAAGTAACTTTTAATGACCTATTGTAGCTGAGTTCTGACATTACAGTGTCTGCTGACAGAGCCAGCAGCAGAGAGGAAATGCAGGTCTGGTTATGGAGCATATTTGGAACAACTGTTTAAAGGAAGAAAACAAAACATGTTTTTTCTTTCTTTCTACTCTGTTTCTGTGACAACCAGAAAGGAGATATTCATGGGAACATGTTTGATTTTTGTTATAATCTTTCTACATGTGTCTACACATTCTGAGCTCCTGCTCCTTCTTTTTAAAAAAACAGCTTGCATTATACTGATTCAAATGCCATTTGATGTATGTAATTTTGCACTGTTGATTCCATTTTTGAACCGATCACTGCCCCGTTAGTTTGCGTCCTGCTCTATATGCCTCCTCGAAGGATGCCCTCATTTCCTCACTCTCTAGGTGAACAGGTTGCGCACCTAGTCATACCCTTGAGAGGGTCATGCTGATTGGTGATTTCAATTATTGGGCCAATGAAACATCAGGTGGCCCCCAATCGGCTGAACTTAGAAAGCTACTCTCAAGACTAAACCTTGTGCAACAAGTTACCACTGCTACTTATATCAAGGGACATATCCTTGATCAGATCAGGACAATTAATATAACCATGTCCCCTGTATCAGTACCACCGTGTGCTTGGTCAGACCACCATATAATTAAATTTACTATCCATGGCCATTTCTCCAACAAATTAACCTGCCCAGGAGATGCCACACGCAGAAATTGGAATAAAATCGAGAAACCATTATTTCTTGATTCACTTGCTAACTCCATCTCCCCTGTCAACTCTTCCATCAACCTGGCTGGCTTTGCGCCCCCCAGGAAGATCCACGCCTCTCGTCGTCACGATGCCCAGAAATGGTTTTCTACCGAGCTGAAAAATCCATCCTGACTGCCAAGACAGCATACTTTTCCTTAAAAATTCTGTCTGCAACTAACCGCACGAAAGAGATCTTCTCCATAGTAAATGAGCTGTCCAATCCCGATAGAATTTCAATCAAGCCTGCCTCTTCCCAAACCTTTTGCAATTTCTTGAACTCTTTCTTCATTGATAAAATCATAAAAATAAAGTCCAGCATTCCGGCTGCAAAAATCTGGACTCTAGTCTGTATACCAGCCAAAATCATAGCACCTTTATGCAATTTCCCAAAATTCACAAGCATACCTTTGCTGATCTCCGATCTAAAGTTAAATCTGGCTCCCCCACTGACTGCTGCCCGCCTAGTATTTTGAAAGAAATGTTTACTGCCCCCCCCAGTCCTGCCCTTAATCTCTTAAATGAATCATTATCCCAGGGTATTGTCCCTGCCACTTTTAAGTAAGCAATTGTTATCATCTTCTTGAAGAAGCCTGGTGCAGATCCGCAAACTTTAACAAACTATCGACCAATCTCTCTTCTTCCTTACCTAGCGAAGGTTTTGGAAGCTTATGTCATGAGATGTCTCACTGATTTTCTGTAAGAATCTGAATTCCTCGATTCTCATCAAGCGGGGTTCCACCCGGCTCATTCTACTGAGGCGTTGATCCTCACAGTGTTGGACGCTCTCCACGGCAAGGTCGATGGTGGATCCCCGCAGGCCCTTGTCCTGCTAGATCTTTCCATGGCCTTTGACACAGCCGACCATAATCTTCTGGTCGACCGGGTAAGAGACGCGGGAATTACGGGACTTGCCCTGGGCTGGATCACCTCCTTTTTAGGAAACCAATCGCAGGCAGTCTGCACAGCACCGTTTACTGCCCCTAGAATCAGAATTTCTTGCGGAGTCCCTCAGGACTCCTCACTTTCTCCCTTGTTATTCAATCTGTACCTTCTCCCTCTTGTCTGAGCCCTGAAAGAGCATCAAGTCTGCACATTTAACTATGCTGACGACTTTCAACTAATTTTTCCTATCAGCAACTCTCCAGAGTCGGTCTACGCCTTTCAGTCCACCATGCTGTTCATTAGTCAGTGGATGAACAGCAACCATCTTAAGCTCAATCCGGACAAGATGGAGCTGGTTCTAACCGGTGGTATTACAGAAAATCCCTGGGGCCCTCACTTTTTGCCCAGGGAATTGAGCCAGTCCCCTTCTCCATCAAACTCTGCCAAGAGCCTTGGGGTAATCATCAGTCAGGACCTCACGATGAAGCCACAGATAGGGTCAGTCATTTCTACCTGCTTTTTAAAACTCAGGAAAATAAAAAAGATCTGCAGTTTTCTTACCTACGAAGCCTGGACTCATGTGATTATTACCATTGTCATGTCCCACATTGACTATGCAAATTCACTCTACTTCAAATGCACAAACAACAGTTAATGGACAGAATGCAGAACAATGTCATACATTCACCCCAGTACAGAGATCTGGGCCTAAATCCATCAGTTTTTTTGCACACCATGCCATTCAAGTTTGAACCCAGCCATATGCAAATCAGTCTTGACCCTGTGCCTCATGGGAACAGTCCAGCCCAAACTGCCAAGCCAGGTCCTCCCTGGACTGGAAACAAGCATCCTAGGACCAGTTTCGGGGTTTCACCCCTCTTCAGCCAGGATAGCTTGATTCCAGTGGCATGGAGAGCACGGGACCCACGTCTGGGCATACCCGTCCCACTCGGGGTGACAAATGCAAAAACAACAGTTGATGAACAGAATGCAGAACAATGTCATACATTCACCCTAGTCCAGAGATCTGGGCCTAAATCCATCAGTGTTTTTGCTCACCATGCCATTCCAGTTTGAACCCAGCCATACGCAAATCAGTCTTGACCCTGTGCCTCATGGGAACAGTCCAGCCCGAACTGCCAAGCCAGGTTCTCCCTGGACTGGAAACAAGTATCCTAGGACCGGTTTCGGGGTTTCACCCCTCTTCGGCCAGGATAGCTTGATTCCAGTGGCATGGAGAGCACGGGACCCACGTCTGGGCATACCCATCCCACTCGGGGTGACAAATGCAAAAACAGCAGTTGATGAACAGAATGCAGAACAATGTCATACATTAACCCCAGTACAGAGATCTGGGCCTAAATCCATCAGTTTTTTTCCTCACCATGCCATTCCAGTTTGAAACCAGCCATATGCAAATCAGTCTTGACCCTGTGCCTCATGGGAACAGTCCAGCCCGAACTGCCACGCCAGGTCCTCCCTGGACTGGAAACAAGCATACTAGGACCAGTTTCGGGGTTTCACCCTCTACAGCCAGGATAGCTTGATTCCAGTGCCATGGAGAGCACGGGACCCACGTCTGGGCATACCCATCCCACTCGGGGTGACAAATGTAAAAACAACAGTTGATGGACAGAATGCAGAACAATGTCATACATTCACTCAAGTACAGAGATCTGGGCCGAAATCCATCAGTTTTTTTGCTCACCATGCCATTTCACTTTGAACCCAGCCTTACGCAAATCAGTCTTGACCCTGTGCCTCCTGGGAATAGTCCAGGTGAACTGCCAAGCCAGGTCCTCCCTGGACTGGAAACAAGCATTCCAGGACCAGTTTCGGGGTTTCACCCCTCTTCAGCCAGGATAGCTTGATTCCAGTGGCATGGAGAGCACAGGACCCACGTCTGGGCATACCCATCCCACTCGGGGTGACAAATGCAAAAACAACAGTTGATGGACAGAATGCAGAACAATGTCATACATTCACCCCAGTACAGACATCTGGGCCTAAATCCATCTGTTTTTTTGCTCACCATGCCTTTTCACTTTGAACCCAGCCATACGCAAATCAGTCTTGACCCTGTGCCTCATGGGAACAGTCCAGCCGAACTGCCAAGACTGATTTGTATATGGCTGGGTCTAAACTGGGATGGCATGGTGAGCAAAAGAACGATGGATTTAGCCCAGCTCTCTTGACTGGGGGTGAATGTATGATGTATTCAGCATTCCGTCCATCATTTGTTTGCGTAGCACTTTTCACCCTTAAGTGGGATGGGTATGCCCAGACGTAGGTCCCTTGCTCACTGTGCCACTGGATTCAAGCTAGTCTGGCTGATGAAGGGTAATACCCAGAAACCGGTCCCAGGATACTTGTTTTCGGTCCAGGGAGGACCTGGCTTAGCAGTTCGGTCTGGACTGTTCCCATGAGGCACAGGGTCAAGACTGATTTGCATATGGCTGGGTCTAAAATGGGGTGGCATGATGAGCAAAAGAGCGATAGATTTAAACCAGATCTCTTGACTGGGGGTGAGTGTATGATTTATTCAGCATTCCATCCATCATTTGTTTGCGTAGCATAATTCGCTCTACTTCGGCATCCCCCTCTATCTATCTAAACACCTACAACTGGTTCAAAACCAGGCAGCTCCCCTGCTCGTTCATCAACCCAGGTACCTTCATGTTACTCCTCTCCTGAAGAAACTTCATTGGCTCCCGGTAATCCAGCGCTGTGCCTTCAAGGTTGGGTGCCTTATTTTTATGTCACTCAATGGGAGAAGTTATAAATTTGTGAACAACGTGATCAACAAGCACGTTCCCACACGCAATCTTTGTTCAGCACACCAGTTACTTCTGTCCACCCCCTCTTTTAATTTAAAGCGTACCGGTGGTGCCAGGTTTGCCATTTTGGCCCCCATGTTCTGGAACTCTCTTCCATCTGAAATACGCCTCTGTACCAATCCTCTCAGTTTCAGAGGTCTCCTTAAGACCTGGGAGCTGAAGGGAGTTCTGGCAGGGGCAATCTGAAGAATATTGGAGCAGATGGAAGATTGAAGGGAGGCAAACGACCTCGGAATATACAGTTGCCCGGGGACTCCATGGTGGTCCACCACTAATTCCCTCCTTGTTTCTACAAATTGCCAGCATGGCTTAACTACTGGATAATGGAGGGCTGGGTCCCATGTCTGGATCTGGTATTGAGGCTGCAGCTCAGGTTGACTGCCGGATGAGTGGAGATAAATCTTTGTTGGTCCCACCTGCTGTCCTGTGTAATGATGATGTATCTAACAGGAATGTAACAGAAACTTTAGAAACCCAACATCAAGTTAAATAAGCTAGTATAAGTGGGAATCCTGGGATGGATATACTGAGTGAGCGTGTGGGCCATATGTCCGATAGCGCCCCGATCTCACTCAACCCAAGCAACACAGACATCGATTTGGGGGCACAGATCACTTTCCGAAAAATCGATTGCAGGTAGATAAGATAAACTCCTGGGTAGAGCCTCAGCCAGTGAGTCTAAGTCTGACTCCCAGTAATGGGGAAGAATGGGCAGCTGGAGCCATTGGGACTAATGCCGGAGCAATGGTGACAGGAGCACAGAACTGAAACGCAGACAGGAATGAACTAATAGCCATGATCAGGTCTCCCAACATAGGAGAGAAATGTTTCTCCCTTACTGATGACTCAGATCTCTCAAATCTTTGTAATACATTGTTATCTTCAATTGATGAGTCAGCCATCTACTCCTCCTCTAGCAGTTCTACTGGTAACTCAGCATGTCTAATGGAGTGCAAAATGTCAGGGAGGAGTGAGAGAAAAAAGAACTGGAAAACAAGGGGAAGCATTGGAGAGGATACCAACAGGAGTAGGAGGGAGGCTTCCTCGAAGAACCTAAGATGGGATTATAAAGCAACTCAATTGGTATCCTCGGCAGAGGAGCCTGGGGAGACCCCAAAGGATAACAGTGGACATTTAGGGGTTTCATTTCTAGGTTTACCAACAGTAGAAGCATCACTGCTGTATCCACCAACCCATAAAGCAACTGCAGGAGTAAGCACGGATCTCGAGTCACCTTGCACAGATAACCACAAAAAACTACATGGAACAATAAAGAAAATAATCAAAAAGTGCTCTGACATTGCTGAAAGAATAACTTTGGGTGAGGAACAGACAGACGGGCCTATTTATGAAAACTGTTGCATCGCTGTGTGAAAACAGAGATGCAACAATGTCACTGCTCCCTCCTTGCGACATGCTGGATGCATCATATTTACTGTATGATGCATCATGCCACAAGGAGTTACAGATACGTCAGTATTTCCGACATATCTCTATGCACAAAAGTGACACATTGCTGGGGTGTGTCTGAAAACAGATGCAACTCAAGCAATATGTCTTTTCACATGGGGCATGTCCCATGTGAAAGGACCTGCATCAGTCTTACACCTGCTGTGAGGCAGGCGTAAGATATTGAGGCAAAAGCATCCTAGAAGTGACCCACTGAAATCTCATAGATTTCAATGTGCCTCTTCTACAAGGCTTTTTGTGGGGGAACAGCCACCCTGCTTACATTATGCCTGGCACAGGTATAATGTAAACAGGGGTTTTCAAAGTGACGCATCTGCCTAGATGTACTCATTTTCTCCCTGTTTTTAAATCCATCATCTAGTCAATAGTCATTTTCTCTAAGCATTAGTCGTCCAATAAATGTATTCTTCCCTTCTTTTTGTGAAGCCGGTGCGTCACAAAAAGTAATGCACCGGCGGCGTAAAAGTGACGCAAGGCCTCATAAATAAGACCCAGAGTGCTTAGAGACCGAAATCAATACCCTTAAAATTCAGAAATCCTCTCAGGAAACAGCTATGGCTGATGTCTTCTGGAAACTGAAACATCAGGAAAACAAACAACGAAGGAACAACCTGAGATGCTTGGGGATTCCTAAGGGGGTGCAGGGACCTGATGCTAGGGCCTATGTAGTTAAGGTACTGAGAGGAGCTTTCCGGACTGAACCAATTGGAACTGGAACGTAGAAATCCAATGTGCACACAGATTCAACTGATGTTGAAGAAATCTAAGCCCAATGAACAGGAGATAACCAGGGCTATGCTGGTCTACTTTGAAAACCTTTGCTTCATCGAGAAATATAATGATCTAGCTCCCCCAATACAAAAAGGGAGTTTGAGAAAGTCACAGATTTTTTTAGGCCGGATCTTGCAATTGCCACGGTAGAGAGGCAATGGCAGTTACGACAATCTTTTTAAAGAAAATTGGGGCTGAAGAATACCTCCAAAATCCGGCCTGGTAAAAAGTGGTGTATAAGGGTCGTACCCGCAGATTCCCCTCTGAGATTTTAGCCCAGGAATACTTAAAAGATATTGGTGGGGGGATGGGTACCTCTGTGGATAAGTCTTGGCCTAGCTGGTCTAGGTGGCTAAGTGGGCCGTCTACCCTTCAGGGTTGAGGATTTGGGAAGTAATCCATTTTCTTCTGATTGTATTGGGTTCCTCCGTGTTTCTTCTTTTTTGGTCAAGTATCTTGTTTTTTTTCTCTTTTCACCTCAGGGGATTTGAACGGGGAAATGGCGAGGGATGTTAGCTCCCTCTGGTGTCATCACTCAGGCATGTTGCCTGATTGCTCATATGGTGGTGGGGGATGGGGTTACTGTGTGTCGGAGATGGGAGGGAAATGGATGGGGTAGTGCTACACAATTTAATGAAATACAGCAGAGAGGTGTTCTGAAGAAGGGAAGATTACATTTATTGGACAACTAGTGCTTAGAGAGAATGACTATTGACCGGATGATGGATTTAAAAACAGAAAAAATTAGTACGTCGAGAATCGTAACTGTGAATATTTGCGGGTTTAATGATAAGAGAAAGAGGTCCAGAGTTGCTTTTGAGCTACAAGCATTAGAGGTGGATATTATTTTCTCCAGGAGACGCATATTGAAGAGTTACAATTGTCACTGCTAGATACACGTGGGTATAAATTGGTCGGTGGGACTTTGCAAGGGACACATACACGTGGGGTCGTAGTCCTAGCTCAAGGTGTATTAGTATTTTTTTATCATAAGTTCATTCTGACAGGCATGGGAGGTAGATTATTGCAGAATATCATAAACAAAATGAGAGTGGGGGTGCACAAATGAGATAGTCCAAGAAGCCAGACGTTATAACTTAATGTCCTCTTTAATTCAAAATAATTTTGGGTTGTAAAAAGATGGTCAGCTGACCATCTTTTTACAACCCAAAATTATTTTGAATTAAAGAGGACATTAAGTTATAATGTCTGGCTTCTTGGACTATCTCATTTGTGCACCCCCACTCTCATTTTGTTTATGCATTTTTGATCTGGAGCACAGTAGCGTCATTCAGCGGCTGGCGTATGGGGTTGATTGCACGATAATTATTACCATATATATGCTTTTTTGAGAACTGATGTGAGGTGCGGCAAGAAGGGCCCGCCGTTGCTGCAGTTGGAACATTATTGCAGAATATCACTCTTCTGTGAGAAATGTTCTCCGCTTATGGGTTTATATCAGATGATCCTGGGTTATTCGATTGGCTTTCAAATGAATAGAATTTTGGCCACTTTCTATAATTTTTTGTCGGGATTTGAATATCAATTTGCCAGTGTATTGGTTATATGAGCATTATAAGTAGGCCTGGGCGAAGCACTACGCTACGCTCGCGTAGTTTGCGAAGTTCGCGCTACTTCGCGCTACGCGAACTGCACGTAGCACAGTGCGAACACGCGTAGCGTAGTGTTGCGTAGTGCTGCGGTCATTTTTTGCTTGCTCGCGGTCCTCAACGTCAAGTTGGCGACCGCGAGCAAGCAAAATGACATCCTGGCGAGACTTTTTCCTTGTTCGCGATCGCGAGCATGGAAAATAAACCTCCCGGCGAGATTCCCAACGTGAGAAGGTCAGGTTTCTCATTGCGAGGGGTCGCGTATGCTCGCGACCGCTCGCGATGAGAAACTACCAGTTCGCGTTGAGAAAGCTGCAGCTCGAGTAAAAATCTACTCGAGCAGCAGAAAACTACAGCTCGCACTGTGCAAGATGCCATTTTCAATGATTGCACAGTGCCGGTTGCTTGTCCGCACTGTGCAATCATTGAAAACAACATCTTGCACAGTGCGAACATGTTACTTCGCAGTTCGCGAAGTGCTACGCGTAGCTCGCGTAGTGCGAACTTCACTTTGCGTAGCTTCGCGAAGTGCTACTTCGCGAACTACGCCCACCCTTAATTATAAGTACTGACTAAGGAATCCCAAGGTATGTATATCCATTAGAGGTCTTTGTAAAGATCATGGGTTGTCAGATATTTGGCAGTCAAAGAGGCCTAAAAATAGGCATACACTTTTTTCTCTGCACCATATCAGTCTCATGCCTGATTAGATTTTTTTTGTCTCTCATTCTTTTGTGAGGGAATGCAACATCGAAATGTATCCCCGGTCATGCCTGACCATAACCCCTTGGTTCTGGAAATAAAGAATGGGAGTTTTGTCAAGAAGGCTACACATTGGAGCTTTGAGTGAGCCCTGCTAATTAATGAGGAATATCTGCTCCACCTGAGGAAATAGATACCGACATTCCTCAGGGAGAATCTGTGGAGCACTCCATTGAATGTAGTGTGGAACACTTTGAAAGCAGGCATTCAGGGGAGACCCTACAGTTCACTTTAAACAGGGGGGGAAAAGAAAAACATACAGTGCAAGATCTTTCTGCCACATTGGCTGCAGAAGAAAGGAAATTAAACATTGCCACACAACAGATTGATAATTTGCGAGAGGCTCATGGGGGTAGCTCTAGTGAATGCAGCGATTAGTGGGATAACACCAACAAAAGCATCAGATAAATACATGGTGTAGAGGGAGGCAGCCTACAAATGCAGTGAGCAAATTGGATGTCATTTAGCCACCAGGTTGAGGCAGAAGGGAGGACAAAGCGAAGTGCAAGAAGTAAGAGATCATGTTAGGGGCTTGGTTTCTGATCCGGGCATTTATAACATACTATTAATCCTTATATTCGGAAACCATGAAGGGGGAGGATGTTGTTACATGTAGTTATCTGGACTCACTTATTAGATTTAGTGAAGGAGAACAGGAGGACATGGATGGGACCCCTTTGTGAGAAGAATTTTATCTGCAGTCTCTAGTCTTTCTGCAGGCAAAAATGCCTGCACTGCCGGCATACTGGTTGAATTGTATAGGATATTCACACCAGAGTTAAAAAACTGCCTAGCCGTGTACAAATCTTTAAAGGAGCTAGTCATCCTCGCTCTTGGTCACTTGCAAAGATAGCTGTCTTTCCCCCCAAAAATAGGCTGGTATTGGAACTTGGCTCATACAGACCAATTACTCTGATCAATAGGGACTCTAAACTATATTCTAAAATACTGGCCCCTCGCCTATCTCCAATTATCAGTAAGGTGGTACCCAGATGTCAGCACAGGATTATACCCGGGAGAGGCACCACTGGACATATTAGATGGGTAGTTACCATTTGTCATGCCGTCCAGGTGGCAGACGACCCTATGGCTTTGATCATGCTGGATGCGGAGGAAGAGTTCAATGGGGTCTCCTGGCAAATTCTATGGGCTGTAATGAAGAGGGAAAATATTGGGCCAGAATTTTCACAAGCTGTGAAGGCATTATGGTATAACCCAGAAGCAAGAGTGTTCATTGCAGGAGAGCTTTTGGAGTTTTTTAAGATTTCCCGGGGGTCTTGGCAGGGGTGCCCCTGCTCCCCGCTTCTGTTCGCTTTGTATATAGACCCAATCATAATCAGGCTCGAGCAAAATATTGGTATTCCTCCTATGTCTTTTAGAGGATGGGAACTAAATCCCCCGCTTATGAAGATGACATAGCGCTAGTGACAGCGGATCCAGCAACTGCTCTGGTAGAGATAGAAAAAGAGGCAACCAGTTTTGGACTCATTTCTGAATACATGTTAAAAAAGGAAAAAAACAGTAATTATTGTTAATAAAGGAGTTACTCTCACAGATACTTGTGTGGTAAAAAGTGCTGTATACCTAATAATAACTATTGTTTCTGGTGTAGAGGCCATTGTCACAGAAAAACCGGACTCCTTTATAGAAAAATCGAAAAGGACTTGTGCAGACTGAATAACCTGCACTGATCTCTAGTAGGGAGGTGCAGTGTAATTAAAATGTTTTTCCCCCAAAATTCTTTTTTTTTCTGCCCCAGCCCTTTAGGTTTTGAGAATAAATGTTTAAGAGTTTGGAAGAGCTGACGTTGCGATTCGTCTGGGCATATTCTAAATCTTGAAGGGCTCTAAACTTTTTGGCACTTATTAAGGACAGAGGAGGTGGTTGGGAGTTACAAAACCTTAAAGTATCTTACTGGACCACCATGCTTCTAAATTGTTTGGCATTATTGCAAGAAAAACCTCTAGTACAAGTTGGGTCGGATTATTTTCCCTCCCCCTTCGAGATACTGATAGGCGATGAGGCATGGCGAGGCCTTTGGAGACATATCGAATTTAACTATTTCAAGAGAGTACATTTTAAGACCTTACAGAACGCTTTTAAGTTTGGTCAGCTGTTCTTAAGTTACTGGGGATAGGTAGACTAAATATTTATACCCCAATAGGTAACAATGTGCATTTACTGGCCATTTTTGCTGACCAATATGTCTTAGATTGGGTAAAGGCAGGTTTAAACAGGATAGGGCTCTTATTTCCCCCACTGGGGTTATCTCATTTCAAGAACTCAAGAATGACTGATATTGGTCAAAAAGATTTCTTTAAGTATCTTCAGGTAAAGGACTTTCTAACCCATAAGGGAGGACCACCAGTAGGGTTACAAAGGCTCCACTTGGTGGATCTATTGGTTAGCAGGCATAAGAGCCCTATTGGGCTTATCTATACCTTTCTTAATTAACTTATGAAACAGGATCTAGATAAATGCTCTCAGAAATGGCAAGAGAAATTGTCCATATCAGAATCTGGTTTGCTTAAATCCTTTTTATTGGCACAAACCCATTTACTCTCCTCAAAGTTGCAAGTATAATACTACAAAACTTGTTTTAACCTTTATTACACTCCCACTAGAATCATTAAATGGGCGGACGATAAGGAATCACGATGTCCTAGATGTCAACAACGGGTTCCGATAGTGAACCTATATTTGCTACCTGTCGTGCATTATCAACTAGCAAGGAAGAAATTACTAAATGTTTTAATGAGAAATTAATTTTGAGAATATATTTGACACCTGCTGTGATTCTGTTGGGAGTACTAGAGGGGAAGAGATGTGTCAGGGGTAGAGCACTTTTATTTCTATCTATGACTATCTTTCGATTGTGTATTGTGTCGGTCTGGCTGGACATTAACCCACCCATTTTTCAGAAACGGCTAGCTCGGGTTCTCACAATTTGTAATCTTGGAAAAGCAATCTATTCTAAGAAAGGGAAACAGGGTAAGAAAAGAGGCCTGCTGAGGTGGGCCCCGCACCTAGAGTAGATGGAATTGAGTGGCTGAGATGGATTGTGGGCTGGAACAATGTTGTGAAGTATATACAATATGAACTGTGCACTTTCAAAATACATAGGATTCTGGTAGCAGATATCTTTTTAGGAGAGTATGGACTCTTATCTCATCCCCCTTATGTGTTGTTTGTTTTCAGATGACAATTTGTATTAGGGTCATTTTTTGTGAAATTGACTAATTGTGTAGGGGTGGGTTGGGGGTTGCATGAGGTTAAATGAGGTTTTTCTATTTGTGCAATTGCAATAGAATTTATATTAATGATAATATATATACATATATTTATATTTTATCCAAATCAAAACTCTGTTGGCTAATGTTATTTTCCCATCATATACTAACCCATACTATGGATATTATCTCATCCATATACAAACATACCAATCAGTCTATGCTACATTTTGAAAAATATATTTACCATTATTTACTAACACCAAACTTCGAGGATAATAGTCTGTCACTGAGCCCAGGTAGTGCAGATAAATGTTACCTGTATAGCACAGATTAGTTCTCTGGAAGTCTAGGAACAGATTTTGGGAAAAAAGTGCAGCTTCCGCACTATGTATTTTCAATTTGAGATGCCAGGGAAGCTTTTCCTATTTATTCCCTAAACCATCCCAGGTAGCCTGGATCCTGCCATTGTGTAAGGGAGAGAACCAGTTTTTACCTTATCAGATATGAGGAGAGGTCATCTAAATAAGGTTGTCTAAGGAGCTGAAGACATGTTTGCCTGGTGCCAGATGCGTTTTACCCTCTTGAAGCAGATACCTTCACAGTAAGGTAAAGAGGAAGTTCTGCAAAAGGAGGTGTCAGGAGCTGCAAGCAAATACGATTGGGTGGTATAATGTCTCCTTTTACTGGCTAGCTCACAGGATAACTCTGGCAGCTCAACCGCTACCTCTGCAGAACATTCTTGAACCTAGGAATATTCAACCAGAAGAAGTATGTTCTTCTGGAACAATCAATGACTCGTGAATCCTGCTAGCACCTAGAGACTTAAAGTCTTCTTCAAGGACCATGTGGTTGGCCACCTATTTGCTTGCTCCAGGAACACAAAAAACAGATGGACTCCTGATGCCAAGAGAGCCCTGCCAAACACAGAGGATTGAACCCTGCAGGAGACCTGGCTCGAGAGAGACCTGGTGCCTAGAAACCTGCCCTGAGAAGCTGGTAGCTGAAATAAAGACAAACTGGTATAGAGTAGGGACTAATATTTACATCACAAGTCTATCCAAGTGAAGACACAAATGAATCACTGGTCAGAAATATATCTATTACAAAATCTATTTTATTACTATTCAAGAAAAGCTAATTATCTGGATTGCTCTAGGTTACTACTTAAAACACTTACACATTTACATCTATAGACAAAAACAAAATGTTTGGTATAAACACAACCAATTGTCTTTATTGCGTGTTTATAAACAGGCAATATTGTACTTAACCATTGGAATTCAGTTTTCCAGTTACTTGAACATCATGTGGCTGTCTTGACAACATTCAATTTACAATCCACAGTACATTGATGCACTACATATGAAAGTGTGTCTTCCAGAAGTCAAAGATAAAGAAGTGGCTCAAGACTGTGGCATGTGGATCACACCACCTACAATCCGGTGTTTTAGTTAAAAAAAAGAGGAGAGAGGCTATTTATTAAAAACAAGAATTAAAGGTAAAATTGAAAAAACTAATAGTCCACATTAACTCAACAATCAACGTGTTTTTAATGTTTCATACCTCAAAGGCCGAGCACGATTTGACATAGTTCACACAAGTTGAAATAAGTGCAGGATCGAGCTCTAGGGATCCCTGTCAAGACGGCTGACACACGTACATCATAGAGACAACATGTTTAATAGGGAAGATTGGCACTAGGGTCTGGTCACTCTGGATGAGATCACAAAGTGACAGCAAGATGCTGACTGAGTGGCGACATCCACTTGTCCCGACACCGACCCATAGGATATACTGACAAGTAAGTACATGGATATGCCGTTGTAAGTCTTCATGCACATGGCTCAGTCTGGGTCATGGCCGAGCGCTTTAGCATTTACGAACAGTCAGCTAAGCCATTTCTTATTGCCCTTTATATCACTGTTTGTCTATGCAATGCACTACAGCCTTGCATTGACCAGACTTAGACCTTGCCCTCACACCAAGACTACTCCATAAAGACACAAATATGCATGTTGTCTGTACCACCCCAGCAGAGATTACGGGTTGAAACCTGATTGAGTCAAAGAGTCCCTTTGTTGGAACCCTGGTTTGAAAAACTCTGGGATTGTATCACAGCTCTAATAAGTAAAACAATTACACCGTGAGGTATATGGTGTGCGGTTGTGGAGTCCATACATGCACCACAGGTCACCACAAGACTTTGGCAATACTCCCAAGCAGAGTTTGACCGACTGGTCCTTACTTTCTTTACCTTATTGGCTTCATTAGATCTCGCAAGGACAGCACAAGCTAATGGGAACTATTCGTTTTTTCATTTTAACCTCAATTCACATTTTGAATAAGTAGCCTCTCTCCTCTTTCTTGACTAAAACACTGAATTGTAGATGGTGTGGTCCTGCATGCCAGTCTTGAGTCATTTCTTCAACTTTGCACTCTGGAGAACACACTTTTGTATGGAATGCATCAGCTGTTATTTTAAAGGATTTTTTAAATATTAATTTTACAGGCCGTTCTAGTTGTTCCATTGTCCTGACGAGGCCCAAAGGTGACAGGGCTGAAGCGCATCAACACCTCTACTGGAGCAATCTGCTAAAAAAGTTAAAATACCTGTTTATGAATATCACATCAACATTGCAAGCTCAAGGACTGGCCAGTGCTTAATGAATGTTGACCCGAAAAAGACTACTTTACTGAGGACTGTAAATTGAATGATGTGTACACAGTCGTATAGTTTTCAAATATTTGGAAAACTGAAGCCAATATATATATGACAAACTAGAACTCCTTGCCTGCCGATCCCTTGCAGAACACCCAGGCACGGACCTCAGCACACCCCAAAAAGGCTCCAAGCACCTCGAATGTTGTGCGAATGCAGTGTCAATTTATTCCATTATGTTCCACAGATTAAACAGGAATAGTGCTTGCCAGGACGTGTTTTGCTCACCTCTCGCAAGCTTGATCACATATATGTTATCTACTGGCAGTCGCCGGTAGATAGTTATAGTTAGGACCTAGTTTCCATAGGAAAAGCATTTTTTTCTTTTCCCAATAACTTTGGCGCCAGTTGACGAATTTTCACGAAATTTTCAAAACTTGTGACCCGCTTCGGTCAGCTCCTACCCTAAAAGTTTCGGGGTAATTTTCCAAGTGGGGGCTGAGAAAAAAGGGGTCTCAAAACATGTTTTCTCCATGTTATTTCCCATAGGAAACTTTAGACACGACTACAGCCCAAACTGCTGAACGGAATTACACCAAATTTGGCAAGAAGGTTGCCCTTGGTTCAGAAAGAGACCTTTTGTTTAAATGGTGTAAATCCGTTCAGTAGTTCCGGAGTGTTTCAAAAAATAGAGGTCAGAAAATCAATTTCCCATAGGAAACTTTAGACACAGTTACAGCTGAAACTGCTGAATGGAATTACACCAAATTTGGCAAAAAGGTAGTGCTTGGCTAATAAAGTGACCTTTTTTTTAAATGGTGTAAATCAGTTCAGTAGTTTTCGAGATATTAAAGGAAGAAAATCTTTATATATCTGGGCGGGACCTAACTACACAAGCACAAGCACAAGCCTGGCTCTAATCCAGGAAGTGTTGGCAGCCATCTTGGTGCAATGCTTTTTAGGTCTCGCGTAGCGACGCAGCGCATGCGCTGCTCACTACACAAACACCACTGCACTGCCCTAAACCCTAAAACACTACCCGAGCACGACCCCTACACTGCACGAACACCACTGCACTGCCCTAAACACTGAAACACTACCCCAGCACGACCCCCTACACTGGACAAACACCACTGCACTGCATTAACCCTAAAACACCACCCCCAGCACGACCCCCTACACTGCCCAAACACCACTGCACTGCCCTAAAACCTGAAACACCACCCCCAGCAAAACCCACTACACTGCCCGAACACCAATGCACTGCCCTAAACCCTGAAACATCACCCCCAGCATGACCCCCTACACTGCCCAAACACCACTGCCCATAACCTTGAAACACCACTCCAGCAAGACCCCCTACACTGCCCGAACACCACTGCTCTGCCCTAAACCCTGAAACAACACCCCTAGCAAGACCCCCTACACTGCCCTTACACCACTGCACTGCCCTAAACCCTGAAACACCAGCCCCAGCACGACCCCCTACACTGCCCGAACACCACTGCTCTGCCCACAACTCTGAAACAACAGCCCCAGCACGACCCTCTACACTGCCCGAACACCACTGCACTGCCCTAAACCCTGAAACACTACCCCGCACGACCCCCTACACTACCCGAACACCACTGCACTGCCCTCAACCCTGAAACACAAGCCCACGCACGACCCCCTATACTGCCTAATTTCTAATTTCTAATTTCTAATTTAAAATATTTCTAAAGCGCAGCGTACACCTTGCGTTTTCTTGGCGCTGGGGAGATTGGCAACTGAGGGAGAGAGACCAGAAGAGAGGAAGTGGGGGTGTTTTAGGGGAGTTTTTAAGAAGGGAAGGCCTGGTCGAAGAGAAACGTCTTCAGGTCTCTACGGAAGGAGAGGTACTGAGTGGCAGAACGGAGGTGGTCGGGAAGTGAGTTCCAAAAGGTAGGAGCCAAGGTGGAAAAGCTGGCCCCGCCCCACTTTTTACGTGTGAAGCGAGGGGTCTGAAGAAAGGACTTGGAAGAAGACCGAAGATCTCTTGCAGGTACATACGGGTGAATTAATGAGGAAATAAAAGCGGGGGCGGTGCCCTGGCGGGCCTGGAAGGCCATACAGCCGATCTTAAAAAGAGAGCGCTCTTTTACAGGGAGCCAGTGGAGCTCCCTGAGGAGGGGGGTGGAAAGGTGATAACGAGGAAGGCCATATACCAGTCGGGCTGCCTGGTTTTGAATAATCTGGAGTCTACGCAAGCTGTATGCGGGGATACCATGGTAGAGAGCGTTTGCGTAGTCCAATCGCGATATCACTAATGCGGCCATGATGATCTTAAGTGCCTGGGGGGAAAAGAAACGGGAAATAGTGCGGATAGTGCGGAGAGTGAGGAAACAAGAGGATACCACGGAGCTAATTTGTGAATGAAGAGTGAGCTGGCTGTTAATTTTCACACCGAGTGTTTTGACCGAAGTGGAGGGGGTAGGAGAGGGACCAAGAGAGGGGGGCCAAAAGAGAGAGTTCCAGGGGCTGGATGAACCACCCGTAAGAACCAGCTCGGTCTTATCCGGGTTCAGTTTAAGATGGCTGTGGTTCATCCAGTCCCTGATGAATGTCATAGTAGACTGGAAGTTGGAAACAGAAAGAGAAGAGGGGGATAGATCAAAGATGAGCTGGAGGTCGTCCGCGTAATTATAAACGGTGACCTCCAGCTGCTGGAGTGCGAAAATGAGAGGAAAGATATAGAGATTGAAAAGCAAAGGGGAAAGAGAGGAACCCTGGGGAACCCCGCAGGTGACAGGAAGAGGAGTGGCCGTGAAGTCGCCTAGCCGAACCGCCTGGGTGCGGTCCCTCAGAAAGGAGGAGAGCCAGACCAGTGCTGATCCCCCGATACCAGCCGCCCTGACACGGGTAAGTAGGATGGTATGGTCCACCGTGTCAAAGGCGGCGGAAAGATCAAGGAGGACCAGTGCCTGGCGTTTGTTATCGTCCATACCCTTTCTGAGATTGTCTAGGACCGCAACCACGACTGATTCGGTTGAATGCCTGGGGCGGAACCCGGCTTGGCGGGATGCCAGTCCTCCGTTTGCCTGAACACCACTGCACTGCCCTAAACCCTGAAACACCATCCCCCACACGGCCCCCTACACTGCCCGAACACCATTGCACTGCCCTAAACCCTGAAACACCACCCCCAGCTCAACCCCCTATACTACCCGAACACCACTGCACTTCCCTAATCCCTGAAACACCAGCCCCAGCACGACCCCCTACACTGCCTGACCACCACTGCACTGCCCTAAACCCTGAAACACCACCCCGCATGACTCCCTACACTGCCCGAACAGCACTGCACTGCCCTAAACCCTGAAACATCACCCCCAGCAAGACCCCCTTCACTGCCCGAACACCACTGCCCTAAAGCTTGAAACATCACCTCCAGCAAGACCCCCTACACTGCCCGATCACCACTGCACTGCCCTAAACCCTGAAACACCACCCCGCATGACACCCTTCACTGCCCGAACACCACTGCATTGCCATGAACCCTCAAACACCACCCCCCGCACGACCCCCTACACTGCCCGAACACCACTGCACTACCCCAAACCTTACTGCACTACCCCAAACCCTAAATCTACCCCAGCACGACCTTCTACACTATCCAAACACCACTGCACCACCCTGAACCCTAAAACACTACCCCAAGCACGACCCCTATACTACACCAACACCACTGCACTACCCTAAACTCTAAAACACTACCCCAGCATGACCCCCTACACTACCCAAACACCACTGCACTGCCCTAAACCCTAAAACACTACCCCCAGCACGACCCCCTACACTACACAAACACCACTGCACTGCCCTAAACCCTAAAACACTACTCCCAGCACAACCCCCGACACTACACAAACACCACTGCAGTACCCTAAACCCTAAATCTACCCCACACACGACCCCCTACACTACACAACCATAACTGCACTACCCTAAACCCTAAAACACTACCACCAGCACAACCCCCTACACTGCCCGAACACCACTGCACTGCCCTAAAACCTGAAACACCACCCCCAGCAAAACCCACTACACTGCCCGAACACCAATGCACTGCCCTAAACCCTGAAACATCACCCCCAGCATGACCCCCTACACTGCCCAAACACCACTGCCCATAACCTTGAAACACCACTCCAGCAAGACCCCCTACACTGCCCGAACACCACTGCTCTGCCCTAAACCCTGAAACAACACCCCTAGCAAGACCCCCTACACTGCCCTTACACCACTGCACTGCCCTAAACCCTGAAACACCAGCCCCAGCACGACCCCCTACACTGCCCGAACACCACTGCTCTGCCCACAACTCTGAAACAACAGCCCCAGCACGACCCTCTACACTGCCCGAACACCACTGCACTGCCCTAAACCCTGAAACACTACCCCGCACGACCCCCTACACTACCCGAACACCACTGCACTGCCCTCAACCCTGAAACACAAGCCCACGCACGACCCCCTATACTGCCTGAACACCACTGCACTGCCCTAAACCCTGAGACACCATCCCCCACACGGCCCCCTACACTGCCCGAACACCATTGCACTGCCCTAAACCCTGAAACACCACCCCCAGCTCAACCCCCTACACTACCCGAACACCACTGCACTTCCCTAATCCCTGAAACACCAGCCCCAGCACGACCCCCTACACTGCCTGACCACCACTGCACTGCCCTAAACCCTGAAACACCACCCCGCATGACTCCCTACACTGCCCGAACAGCACTGCACTGCCCTAAACCCTTAAACACCATCCCCGCATGACCCCCTACACTGCCCGAAACACCACTGCACTGCCCTAAACCCTGAAACATCACCCCCAGCAAGACCCCCTTCACTGCCCGAACACCACTGCCCTAAAGCTTGAAACATCACCTCCAGCAAGACCCCCTACACTGCCCGATCACCACTGCACTGCCCTAAACCCTGAAACACCACCCCGCATGACACCCTTCACTGCCCGAACACCACTGCATTGCCATGAACCCTCAAACACCACCCCCCGCACGACCCCCTACACTACCCGAACACCACTGCACTACCCCAAACCTTACTGCACTACCCCAAACCCTAAATCTACCCCAGCACGACCTTCTACACTATCCAAACACCACTGCACCACCCTAAACCCTAAAACACTACCCCAAGCACGACCCCTATACTACACCAACACCACTGCACTACCCTAAACTCTAAAACACTACCCCAGCATGACCCCCTACACTACCCAAACACCACTGCACTGCCCTAAACCCTAAAACACCACCCCCAGCACGACCCCCTACACTACACAAACACCACTGCACTGCCCTAAACCCTAAAACACTACTCCCAGCACAACCCCCGACACTACACAAACACCACTGCAGTACCCTAAACCCTAAATCTACCCCACACACGACCCCCTACACTACACAACCATAACTGCACTACCCTAAACCCTAAATCACTACCACCAGCACAACCCCCTACACTACACAAACACCACTGCACTACCCTAAACCCCAAAACACTACCCCCATCACGACCCCCTACACTACACAAAAACCACTGCACTATCCTAAACCCTAAGACATTACCCTGAGCATGACCCCCTACACTACCCAAACACCACTGCATTACCCACCACCCCATGCCCAATCTCCCTAACCTCTCACTCCTCGTGGTTCCTCTCTCCTCGTGGTTCCTGCTTCATGTCGTCTCTGAGGGGCGGGGCACGCCGTTGTGAGGAAACAGAACAGCCTCTGTTTCCTCCCAACGAAGTGGATCGTCTACATTTTTTTTAGAACTCATGGTCATTTACCATACATACCTTTACAACAAAATTTGTTGTAAAGGCATGCATGGTAAATTACCATGCGTTATAAAAAAATGCGTAGTAATGACTTTGCGATGTACAACGCATGCGTGGTAATGCATGCGTTGTAATGGGATCGCGAAGCTTGCCCCTGTTCTTCAGTGAGTCGTTTATTTGATAAATTAGGGTGAAGGAATGTGTTTTTTTTCCGAAAAGTGCATTCCCGGCTGTTGTATTGTGAAAGTGTCCGCGTGGACTGGTTTCACTTCTGGTGAGAGAGTGGAAGAGTCTGTTTGGATCTAAAGGGGTTCTGCTGTTGGACGGGGCCAGCACGACACATCATCAGAGAACACAGCTAATGGAAAGCTTTGTCCCCGAAGTGTGGAGCAGTGCCATGAGAGGTCAACGAGTGTGCGTCTCACCGCAATATGACCGTACCGCATGACCCATGTGCCGCCTCCAGTGTACGGAAGGCAGAAGCGGCATCCATCGCAGGTCCTTTTGAAGGCCGTTGTAGCACTAATTCTACATTTTGGAACTAGGGCATTTTAACCTTGTAGTTCCTGCCAGATACAAAGAGAAGATCCTGTGTTATTCAGTGCCCTTGTTACTTTTTCTGTGGGTAGTGGTGCTTGTCACTTTTTCAGCCCACCGGTGTACACGACTGGGCTCCCCACCTCGTGTGCCATCTGCAGGGCTTCTGCCCTTGGATCACTGGTTTCGGTTTCTGGAGTGGCAACATAAACGGTTGCTCAACACTTACATAAATATCCCCTGCGCCAGCATTCCACGGAAATTCTTTCCTAGCTCTCCCACGTCGACAATGATGTCATAATAGCACTGCTCATCTTGCGACACCGTATGACATCATAGTAGCCATAAGAGGACCTCGTCGGCGTGCTGCCGTTAGTTCCACCCATTTTTTCCATGCTACAGAGGGAAACGGGTGGACCAACATATTTTCACATGTATACATAGTATACTAAAAATATATATATATAAAAATGCATAACCAATAAAGGCATAAAGAAATAGCAACAGATCAAGCATTTCTCACTATTAAAACAGAAGCATGATTGAAACACATTAAAAACATTCATGCCAAACAGTAAAAGCCTCTTTTTGGTAGAAACAGGTGGACAACGGGGAGGCGGGTGGGACAGTGAGGAATCCACAGGCAGATACTGTATCCACCAGAAAAAGCATTACCGAAGGTAAGTAACTTGCTCTTATGATGGATACTTCTGCCTGTTGATTCCTCACCTTTTGAATAGAATCCTCAAGCCGTACCTCACCCGGAGGAGGATGTTCACCTGACTAGACCAAAAAATCTTGCAAAACAGATCGAGCAAAATGGCTATCCCTCCTAACCTCCGAATCCAATAATAATCTAATAATTTTTAATCAAAATGATATTGAAAAGAATACTTTCAAAAGACATTTATATATAACTTTAGACAAACACTTAAAGGAAAACTGTTATTTATAATTAATTTAAAGATATTTCATACTTAAAAAATTACGCCGAAGTCGCGACCCCAGTGCGACTTTTCAAAATGGCTACCGGAATGTGCACAGCCATCGTGTAGGGTGCGCGAAGGGTGCATGACTTCTGTAGAATATTTTTATTAAAAAGAACAAATATAGTTTTCCTAACTAAAAAATGTTTACAATTTTTTTCACTATATATATGTATGTATAGTAGATTAATGAAGATCCTAATTAAATATGCGGAGAGTGATCGCGCTAAACTGCAAGCGCAAATAGAACTTTTGGAGGTGGAAATCAGTAAAATGGAGAGCATAGATCAAGTGATAAAATTCAGAGACGATATGATGGCACGTCTTAAGAAGGACGAAGAGGTTATAAAAAGGAGAAAGACATTCAAATTTGAAAGAGATCGGATGGATTATTTAAATGGCCAAATTTTTACCTATGCTCGTAAATATGATGCAGTGAAAGCAAGAGCTAACAGACCGCCACAAAGAAAGTTGAGCGAAGCAGCAGCATTGTTGACATCGACTTCGGAATTGAGTTCAGCTGCAGAGAGTGACCTGGAGGGGGAAAGCACTAGAGCACAGCAATTGGGGTTTACAAAGCTATCCCTAGCACAGGAGGTCGACTGCCTGTGCCAAGACAGACGCGATACTCTGAGGCCGCGAGCATTACCTGGAGCAACAGCCAAAAACTCAATTACAAACGAAACCAGAGACGCAAATGCCGCAAAAGGAAACAAAAACATGGGCAAAAAGACAACAAGGGGAAGATGGAACCGATTCCAGAGCAGGGATCAGAATCCAATATAAATCCCAACTCAGTAATCAACCTCACTACTTTGCCCTTATCAACAGCGGAAATGACAGTCCTGGGATTAGGCTTATCATACTGTCCCCCTTGTAACTTCAATTACGCGGATACAAGAATGGACACATTCAGATTTATACGCAAACTGAAATTAAATAAATTCCATATTTTACATCCTAACAGGAAAAATATTTTGCCAACATCAGAAAATCTGGAGAGTCCTCCACTATTAACAGCGGGCGATGGGGATCTTTTTCAAACAGCATGGGATCTGCAGAATGATCAAGGAGGGGCAGTCAACATTGGGGGTTTTTCACAGCATAATACAAAAAGAGCATTTGAAACACCATTTAAGCCCAAATCCACCTTTCAACCAATCATGCTACGCGACAATTTGGATGTTTATCATGAACTTGTTGTGCAGGATTTGAAGAAACTATACATTGCTACTAATAAAACCCGCCACAGTATGAACAAACAAAATTTATGTTATCAACAACTTATAAAGAAATTGGAAGCAAATACTGGCATAATTATAAGACAGGCGGACAAAGGTGGCAACGTGGTCTTATGGCCACGGCAGCTATACATGGAGGAAGCTGAACTGCAACTTTCTGACACAGCATGTTATAAAAAGAGCAATGTCCATACTGTTAAATTGGCATGGGATGACCACTATCGCAAGCTCTTGGCCTGGAGAAGTGGGGGCTTGTTAACGAACAAGGAATATCGTTTTCTGAAAAAGGAGCATCCAGTTATCCCCACATTTTACCTGATTCCCAAGGTGCATAAAAACATTGCCAAACCACCGGGCAGGCCAATAATCTCGGCCATCAACAGCGCCTTGGAAAACACTTCCAAATATGTGGATTTTTTTCTTCAGGAGTGGGTCAGGGGGCTAAACTCATATGTACAAGACACATCTGATTTTTTACGCAAAGTTGAACATATAACATGGGAGGCAGACATGTTATCAATGACTCTTGACGTAACATCCCTCTATTCTTCGATAAGGCACTGTGATGGCCTGAAGGCGGTTGAATATTTTTTAGATTTGAGACCAGTAAGTTGTGTGTCCCATAACAGAATGTTATTACAGATGATAACTGCATGTCTTGAGCAGAATTTTTTCCTTTTCAATAATCAGGTCTACCAGCAGATCCGGGGCGTAGCGATGGGAGCCTGCTTCTCCCCCAGTTACTCATGTTTACACATGGGACTGTGGGAGGAGCAGGTCCTGATGGGTGAGGTCAAGGATATTATGGTAAATCATGTTGTTATGTACCTGAGGTTTATTGATGATTTGTTTTTTATTTGGAAAGGATCGGAACAGAGTGCACAGACATTTGTGGATAAACTGAATAACAATTGCCTGAATTTGCAATTTACATCAGCCATGAGTAAGAATTCTTCATATTTTCTTGATGCGGAGTTGTATGTGAAGGACAGCAAATTGGTCACAAAGCTATACAGAAAGCCCACTGCGGGGAATACAATTCTTCATGCCTCAAGTCACCATCCCCAGCACTTAATACGCAGCATCCCGTATGGCGAGATGCTGCGTATACGACGGATCTGTAGTTCAGATACGGACTGCATTCATGCCCAAGATGCTAGTAAACTTCGCTTCTTGGCAAGGGGCTATTCATGTAAAATTATTGACAGTGCGATCAAGAAAACAAGAGGCTTACCCAGATGTGAAACTTTGGTGCCCAAAAAGAAACAAGTTACTTCTAGTGAGGATACTACGAGTGTCCAATCCAGGATTATTCTAACTTTTAGTAAACAACATCAGGAGTTAAGGAAAATCTACTCTCGTAATTGGAACTTGGTACAGGGGGATCCCATTATTGGCGACTTAGTAGCCAATAAACCAGTTCTAACCTTTAGGAGATCAGCTTCGATGAGTAACAGGTTAGTTAGCAACTGTCCTGAACTTAACATTCCTACAACTTGGATGGCACAAATTAAGGGTTTTAAAAAGTGTTCCACTTGCAAGGCTTGCAAATTTGGACAAAACAAAACCCATTACATCAGTCCTTTTAAATCTGAACCCACCCTGATTAAGAAGAGAACTACGTGCAAGACAGAATATGCTGTGTATGTGCTGGAGTGTCCTTGTGGACTGAAATATGTGGGTAGCACTAGGTTACCGGTCCATAAAAGGATACTCCAGCACATCAGAGCTATTACAGGGAAGGATCAGGCATATCCTGTCGCTAGACATTTTGAGCTGTTACACGATAGTAACCCCAAGTTTCTCCATTACTATGTTATAGATACGGTTCCACCAATGAAACGTGGTGGCAATCGGGAGGGTAAATTGCGCCTTTTGGAGACACGATATATCTTGGAGCTCAACACAAAGCATCCGGCTGGATTAAATGCTAGTGAGGACTTTTTTACCTGCCTATAGGATCTGTATGTCCCTTATAAGATGGGTATGTTCATGACTCGTGTGAGATGACTGACAGCTTTAAGTGACGAACAGCGAAAAGAATGGGATTTATGAAATTTGAGGGAATTAAAATAAACATCTATTACCAAGAGATGGTAATATCATATATGAATTTAGATCCCATATATCTTTTTAACTGTTTTAAAACAAGGAAACTATCTGGTATATATACTTTTTTAAGGGGAAGGATTATATCCTTTGCACTACTTTGCACTATTTGAACAAACTTTTTGAGTGGTTTTATTAATTGTAGATACAACAATGGGATTATTGGCTTATAATGACGGCCAACTTGGGCTGTATTGTTCATTTGACAAAAAAGAGAAAGATAGCTGGTTATTTATGGAAGTGTCAGCAACATATTGACCAAGAATTCACCTAGAAGGAATATGAACAACTTAGGGAGGTCTATCAGACACCTAAAATAATGTCGCAAACAAAGAATCTATATGTACTGTTATAAACAATAATAGCAAGTACAAATTGACACAGGAAAATCTGTTTTTATTCATAATCAGGTTTTTATAGATTTATATATATTTTTGTAAGTATTTATTCTATGTATTTATACAATGATGGATCTTACTGTGTTTACATGATGACATGTCGTAGTATCTCTTCTATGTCAATGTGGTTGCAATGACACCTGAAAGCCATTTCCTGTTTACTACCTTAAATACCACTCTTACCGTTAGCAATGTGTCATGTGATCAAGACCCGAGTGGGGGTCGAAACGCGTTATGACGGACTGGCTGGGCAACTAAATAAAGCACCTTGATTGGCACAAATCGTTTGGGTCCGCTTTTCGTCTCTGTGTTCGAGCGAGGCACTGGCAGCGGCGTTTTGCATTCATATATATATATATATATATATATATATATATATATATATATATACATAAATTATCTACTGGCGGTCGCCAGTAGATAGTTATAGTTAGGACCGTGTTTCCATAGGAAATCTGCAACATTCTATTTGGAATAACTTTGGCGCCGATTGACGAATCCTCGCGAAATTTTCAAAATAGGTGGGGCGCTCCGCTCCGCTCCTTCCCTGAAAGTCTCGGGGGGATTCGTCAAGCGGGGGCTGAGAAAAAGGGGGATTCCCAAAACACGTTTTCCCCATGCATTTTTCCATAGGACCTTTAGTCCAAGCTACAGCCCGAATGGCTGAACAGAATTTCTTGAAATTTGAAAGTCAGGGATGTGCCTTTTGCAGGTCTGGTGTAAATCTGTTCGGTATTTCCTGAGAAAATAGCATTTAAAAGCATATATATATCTAGAGGCGTGCTCCGTGCGCGTACGGTAAAACTTACCATACGCGCACGCTGCCGTGCGCGAGCGCGATTCTGATTGGTTGTTAGATCTTAGAAAACATTTGAATCGGTCGAAACCAGGAAGTGTCGGCCGCCATTTTGTCTCTCGCAGTGTGAGGGGATAAAAAACAAAGGTGGAGAACGTGAAAAGGAGGCAGGGTGGACAGTTCCTGACCCCCTAGCCTTTGTCAGGGGGTCCCAGAAGGACCCCTAAGTGCCAAAATGTATTTACATTTTTTTACGAAAAATCGCGGACTACGCGTAGCGTGCGCATACAGTATAAGCGGAAAAATTCCGCGAATTGCGTAACGTGGGTGCTCGGTGTGCGAAGCGCACCGTGCGCCCACCGCGCGCGCACGGTGCGCGCACGGTGAAAAACCTTAAAAAAAAAAAAAAAATACATAACTTAACATTTAAAAAACCGTACAAATTCATTGAAAAAACCATAGGTTTCACACACGTTATAGTTAGGAATTAGCATTTAAAAAACCTTGCAAATTCACTTAAAAAACCATAGGTTTCACACATATTATAGTTAGCTGGACATTTCACTTGTGAAAAACCATTGAAATTTCCCCGTTATAGTTAGTGCAGGCAACTATAACTCACGCAACCGCAATCCTCTGCTGAGGACACAGACACGGGCATAGACAAACCCGAAGGGGCGGCTGGAAGGGGAAGAGGAAGAGGCAACAGAACAACGAGCGTTACCAGGAACAAAAGAGGGGCGCGATGGTAAATGAAGTGGACAATTTGACCATTATAAATTTAACATCTAGACAACTAACTGAGACGGTGGAATCCGTATTAAAATTGGGACTATCCTTTTGCCCACAAACAGGATTGGAATTCACACAAACCAGAATAGATCTTTTTAAGTTTGCGAGGAAGCTTAAATTGCATAAATATTTCAAAACGAGACCAACAATCAAAGAAGCTAGACGAATTAAAGGAAGAATGAAAGACACAGATCTCCTAACAATAGATGATCTTACTACATTGGAGATACTAGAAGAACTACGAGAAGGAGAAGAACTTAGTAGAGATTACAATGAAGGATCCATCACACAAAGGGCTAGAAATCTAGGGATTGATCAAGAGGCACCGGGCAGCAATTTCAAACCAACCTCACAGTTTTTGCCTCAAATGCCCCAGGATGCAATCGACGTCTTTTCAGAGACAGTAATAAAGGACTTACTACAACTCCGTGAGAAGGACAATAGAGGAGACACAAGACGTAATTGATCAAAATCCCAAGAAGAAGCCCTAAGAGAACTACAAAAAGACTCCAATGTTGTCTATAAACCTTCGGATAAGGGGGGCAATATTGTCCTAATGCCAAGAGAACAATATGTGGGAGAAGCCTTACGCCAATTAAATGATCATCGCCACTATGAAATCACGACAAGAAACAGATATGATGAGAGTGTGAATAAATATCATTTATTGATTAAGAAGTGGCATGATAGATCTATGTTGACCACTGAGGAATATCTCTTTTTAAGAACAACTAATCCAAATATTCCCACTTATTATCATTTACCAAAGGTGCATAAGGATAAAACAAACCCACCGGGAAGACCCATAGTATCTTCTTTGGGCAGTTTAACCGAAAATGTGTCTATCTTTGTAGATTCCTTTTTGTTCCAATCAGTACTGCAGTTATCCTCCTATATTAGAGACACTAAGGATTTTATTGCCCGAATTGAAAAAATACAATGGGAGCCATCTTTTATCTTAATTGTATTTGACATCACTAGTCTATATACATCTATAGACCATGGGCATGGACTAAAAGCGGTTGAGTACTTTTTAAACAAAAGATCATTGAAATTGACAACACACAGTAACATGTTGATCGAACTTATTGAATTCGGTCTACAGAACAACATATTCCTTTTTCAGGGAGATCTCTACAGGCAGGTCTCGGGGGCCGCGATGGGCACCTGCTTCGCCCCCAGTTATGCGAACTTGTTCGTAGGCTGGTGGGAGGAGCAGGTGGTATGGTCCACTCTCAATGCTAAATGGACAGACAAGATAGCAACTTGGCACCGATACATTGATGACCTCTTTGTAATTTGGAGGGGGTCGGCAAATGAAGCAAGAGATTTTATTGAACATCTTAACAACAATAATGTGAATCTATACTTCACATGCGAGATAAGTTCAGTGGCAGTGAACTATCTCGACCTTGAAGTAAGGGTACAAGATAACAAAATAATCACTGCCTTATATCGGAAACCGACTGCAGGGAATAGCATATTGCATGCCACTAGTAGCCATCCAATGAAATTGAAAAACAGCATACCATATGGGGAGCTCTTGCGTCTAAAACGTAATTGCTCCAGAGAATGTGACTTTGCAAGAGCAGCTAAAGATAGCATTGAGAGATTTGCAGCTAGAGGATATGACTCAATGCTATTACAAAAAACTTTGCATAAAGTGAATAAGATACCCAGAGGTAATCTATTAGGAGAAAATACAAATAAACAAAATAAGAAGAAAGAGGAGGGCAGATTTTGTTTAATCACTACATACTCTGAGGATGCAAATGCTTTAAAAGCCATTCTTCGAAAGAGTTGGCAGGTTTTAAGAACAGATCCCATAATTGGGACAGATATCTCACCGGTCCCACTAGTAACCTTTAGGAAAGCAAGGTCACTTAGGGACAAATTGGTCCATAGTCATATGGAGAACCCAATAGATAAGAAAAGTACCCTGAGCCACATGAAAGGATTCTACCCTTGTGAGAGATGCAAAGCATGTGCATTTAGCAAGAGAGTTCTGAGCTATGAAATTAAAGGTATGAAGGAACGTAAGATCATAAGCAAGTTTGTGACATGTCAGACAACGCATGTGGTGTACTGCTTGATGTGCCCTTGTAAACTAAGATACATCGGCAGCACTATACATAGTGTAAAAATAAGAATTTTAGAACACATGCGTGCAATCACAAATAAGGACTTGAATTATCCAGTGGCAAGACATTTTGCCATGAAACACAACAGTGATAGAAATTTACTTCAATACTTTGGATTAGACCATGTACCGCCACATATCAGAGGTGGGGATAGAGTGCTTAAACTGAGAAGATTGGAATCTCGGTTTATAATCGATTTGCAGACAAAAATTCTGAATGGCTTGAATAGTGGTGAAGAGCTAACAGTACACCTAGGGATCTAGGATAAGAATAACTCATTCGACATTGTAGATTCTGGAAACTTCTTAAACTAATGTTGCACAGATGGGTTGAAAGGGCCGATACACGGCGAGAATGAGAGAAATGGGTGAGGACAATAGGCGGTTCAGTATGAATGAACCGCTAACGGCCGATCCACGGCGAGATTTAAATGATAACGAGGTGCTAAAACAGTTATATTGATCACAATATATAAGTAATCATGTAAAATATATTATGAATTGTTTAGCAATATGCTTTTATATAATTGTGAATAAAATTTCTAAATGTTTTTGTTTGCACACTCCAAAATGGCGCCCAATTCGTATGGGAAGATTTGTCCTACCTCTGTTTCATGACCCGGAAATGCTGTGTTTTTTAATAATGAAAAAAACGATGCCGCACTACAAAAATTGTAAACACACTGACGAAGGGAGAACCCGAAACGCGTATGTGTAGCGCTATGGAATAAACTGGTTATCGAACGAAACCCGCGAGTGCTGTCTCTTTCTTCCTGGATGGGAGAGAGAACTTTGAAGCCTGATATATATATATATATATATATATATATATATATAAAAATAAACATAGGATTGAGGTACATTAGACTTACACATTTTCATTTAAAAAAACCTTTGACATTCACTGGAAAAACCATAGGTTTCAAGCACGTTATAGTTAGAAATTAGCATTTAAAAAACCATAGAAATTCACTGAAAAAACCATAGGTTTCAGGAACATTATAGTTAGTTGGACATTTCACTCGTACAAAACCATAGAAATTCCAGCGTTATAGTTACTTCAGCTAACTATAACTTGTACCCCCGCAATGCACTGCTGATGACGTCACATATTACATCATTCATGACATGGTCAGTGACATCACTGATGACATCACTGATGACATCATCCACGTGAAAATCTGATGCACCTCCTCACACCTGAATATAACCTTTGATACACACACTCTAAAATACAGACTACCATTTTCGGAAAAATAGACACATCATTACCAGTTACTAAATACACACTGACTGATTCCTAGGTCTACAAACACATCCACTCATTCACCCATACAGTCACTCATAAATGCAGTCACTCATCAATACAACACTATCATATGCACGCATACACCTATACAAACACTCACACACTGCCACATATCCAGAGTTACTCACACACTTAGTCAGTCATGCAAAGAATCAATCATACTTCCATTTACTCACCTATACAGCTATACAGACACAACATCACTTATTCATACAGATACTAAAACATAATTACTCTCTTATAGAATCACTGATACAAATACACACTCGTCCATGCAGCCACTCTCACAATTACTGACTCTCACATATAGTTATTTATATACACCATCACTCACATATACTGCCTTTTGCATATGTAGTTGCTTGCACATGTATCACTGAGACATCCATTCACTCACCAAGACACCCATACACACACTCACCCACCTATACAGCTGTTTCCACATGCACTCTTGAACCCATACACCCAGTGAATCAGCCACTCACACGTCTATGCACAGAGTCACACACCTCCCATCCACACACACACACACACACACTCAGGCAGCCATACAAATACTCAGGCAAGCAATCAATAACCCATATAGACACTCATGCAGCTACTCACCAACCCATGCAGCAGCTTACACAACAAAAGACAGATACAGACTTTCACACAGTTTAGTCACTAACCCATGCGTTCAGTAAGACACATTTAATTACTCACTTATACAGTCAATCACGTACTTACTAAATCCTCCATACAGACACTTATACACTCACTCATTCCTCAAAACAGCTTGGCATATATATAAAACAAAATTAAACTTTACAGAAACACACAGTCACTGGATGATGTCATCAGTGATGTCATTTGAGATGTCATCAGTGATGTCATCAGTGATGTCACTGACCATGTCATGAATGATGTAATATGTGATGTCATCAGCAGTGCATTGTGGGGGCGTGAGTTATAGTTAGCTGAACTAACTATAACGCCGGAATTTCTATGGTTTTGTACGAGTGAAATGTCCAACTAACTATAACGTTCCTGAAACCTATGTTTTTTTCAGTTAATTTCTATGGTTTTTTAAATGCTAATTTCTAACTATAATGTGCCTGAAACCTATGTTTTTTTCAGTGAATATGTATATATCCCAGCAATGTAAAAGAAACAACCAAAAGCGCAGACTACGCCGAAAAGCAGGCCTCAAATGCCAAGCCAAAAAGAAAAAACAACAAAAGATGGAACAAACAATGAGTTGGATCTTCATCAGTTTTAAATCTTACTGACATCCATTTGAGTCAAGCAGAGACAAAAATTCTCCATCTTGGTCTTACGTATAGTCCAGCAAGAAATCTTAACTATGCAAAAACTCGGATTGACCTATACAAATATACGCGTAAATTGTAACTCCAAAAGTACTTTTTGCTCAACATGACAGCCTCAAGGCCTACCCAATCCAATGCCCATTGAAGAGATGCAACAAGGATTATGTGTTAACGATTTAGATTTACTACAAGATCTACAGCAATTACACAATGAAGTCCCTAGTTCTGGCAACATGGAAGAACAACTGGTATTAAATACTCCTGGCTATACCAAATTCAAGCCTAAATCGACTTTCACTCCTTTAATGCTGCATGACAACATTGACATTTTTCATGAACTGTCCATCTCAGGGATTAAGAAACTGTATTCTTCTACCCTACGTGAAAAATACAAATACACAGCGCACAACAGCTGTTACACCCAGCTTGTTAAAAAATTGCAGGCCAACGACAACATCATAGTCCGCCAATCAGACAAGGGCGGTAACGTAGTGCTGTGGCCTCGAGAGCTCTATCTGGAGGAAGCTTACAATCAGCTCAATGATCCCCAGTGCTACAAATGTTGTGATGCAGCCACAGTGAAAAAAGCACAAACTGAATTTTATTCTCACCTTGTTGCCTGGAGAAGAACAGGATTACTGAGTCAAGATGAACTTAAATTCCTCAAGAATGACTATCCAGTAACTCCTGCAATTAATTTCATCCCTAAAATTCATAAAAATATTGAAAAGCCTCCAGGCAGGCCTATTATATTGGCACGTAATGGTTTGTTTGAGAATACGTCTGTGTACATTGTTGCTTTCTTGCAGGAACATGTAAAGGCGTTGCCCTCTTATGTCCAAGACACAGGCGGTTTTCTTAGGAAACTAGCCGGGCAAACATGGGACACCTTGTATTGGTTGATAACACTGGATGTTACATCCCTTTATACCAGCATCCACCACTCAGATGGTTTGAAAGCGGTCAATCATTACTTGGGTACTAGGCCCATTCAGTTGTTCAACCACAACAAAATGTTACTTGCCATGATTTCTATCTGCCTACATAATAAATTCTTCATGTTTGGTAATCAATATTTCCAACAGGTCAGGGGCGTTTGCCATGGGGGCCTGTTTTTTCTTCCAGCTACGCCTGTCTACATATGGGCTGCTGGGAGGAGCAGGTCCTCTATGATCAGCACCGTGACACCATCACTAAATATGTAATTCAATGGTATCGCTACATTGACGATATCTTTTTGATATGGCAGAGTACTAAACAACAATCTCTGGACTTCATTGATGTGATCAATGTTAACACACTAAATCTTAAATTCACGTCCAACATAAGTCAGGATCAAGTGTTCTTTGGGGACGTAGAAATCATTGTCAGTAATGGCAAACTTGTGACACGACTTTTCAGGAAACCTACTGCATGCAACACTGTGCTGCATGCCACAAGTCATCATCCAGCGCATCTGATATGCAGCATCCCCTATGGGGAGATACTGCGTATCAGGCGCATTTGCAGCACGGAGTTAGAGTGTCTCAAAGCACAGGAAGCCAGTAAAGAGAGATTTTTGGCCAGGGGCTACTCAACCTCTATGATTGATAGTGCGATCCACAAGGCTAACCGGATTTCTAGAAATGATGTATTGCAGAATAAAACATCTAATGTAACATTGGTCAAAACTAAAGAGCCAGTCAGACTGATTTTAACCTATAATCGCCAACACCAAGCTCTTCCGAAAATACCAATGAAAAATTGGAGCCTGGTATGTAACGATCCTGTCATTGGGGATCTGAAGGCAGTCAGTCCTGAAATTACTTTCAGGAAAGCACGATCTATGAGCGATTCCTTAGTAAAATCTAGTCCCGAAATAGGCTCTAGTAAAACATGGTTACAAGCCAGCAAGGGCTTCAATAGATGCACCAGCTGGAAAGCTTGCAGACATGGTGTCTATAAAACAGAATTCAGAACCCCCTTCTGTGATGTCCTTCGACCTATTTCTAAGTTGCTTACTTGCAAGACTGACTTTGCTGTTTATGTGCTGGAGTGTCCGTGTGGCCTGCAATATGTTGGTAGTACCAAGTTGTAGGTTCACAAACGGGTACTCCAGCACATTAGGGCAATCAACGGCAGTGATGCCACTCATCCGGTTGCGCGCCACTTCAAAGAGCGACATGACAACAAGAGTGAACTTCTCAAGTTCTTTTTCATTGATTCAGTACTCCCCCTGAGACGGGGAGGAAATCGAGAGTCCCTGTTGCGTGCCCTTGAAACTAAATACATTCTAGAATTAGACACCAAAACGGCGCAGGGTCTGAATTCAAGCGAAATTTTTATACTTGTCTTTAGGTTGGTCCATTTTATAACATCAAGTATTTTTTATATTGATTTTCATATTGGTCATGCCTCATGAACATACATTAATTTTAATATTTTACACAATTCTTTTTATCACTTTTTGCACTTTGCACATTATATAGCACTGACACTTGTACTTGGACATAGTTATGTTGATGTCCATTTGGACAGATGGTCTAATTGTTTACTGGTCCGCTTGCAACATTTATGGGCGTATTATAACATTTGTGGAGCTGGTTCCTGTTCTGTATGTACATCCAGCCTAGTCAATATAGCTTTTTGACATTATTACATCTTCAGGCATGTATGTCATCTATACGGCCAGTCTAGTTGTTAAAATTGGACTTTACCCACTAGGGTTATATTTCTAATTTACCTAATTTGCACAACAATCCCCATATTGCACATATAGGAGAGGATTTGAATTTAAATGTATTTTTTAAACCTTCTTCTTTTAGCTTTTACCTTTGAATTGAAATAATTACACTCATTTTGTGTTTTTATATATTTTTCAAAAGGATTTTTAGCTATTTATTAAGTGTTTAACTTTGTTGCTTGTGACCATTCATTTGTGACTATTTTACCAATATGTATTTTTTCTATGTCCATTGTGCTATGTGTCTAACAGCCAATCGTGTCATAGCTTTCTTTTGCACCAAGCACTTTAAACGCAGTATTGTAACTCCCAAGGCGTCATGTGATCAAGGCCTCTGGAAGGCTGAAACGTGTCATGCAGGCATAGCTGAGATTTAATTAAACAAGTTACTCACTTGCACTTTCGGGTCAGTTATCGTCTGTTCCTGTGTTTTCTTGGAAGACTGGTGGATTGCAGGAGCCTCCCAGGCGAAATCCCCGACATATATATATATATATATATATATATATATATATATCTCCAGGCTGGCCATGCCCCGGGGATAGGGTTCCCGGGGACATTCTTGGCCTGAGGAGGGGGGGCCATGCGGTCCCCCTCCTTATTTTATTTTTAAAATGGTGGCAGGCCCTGGGGGATGGAGTCCCTTGGGCCAATAACAAATAATGGAAGTGGATAGTTTTTTTTCTTTCAAGTTTGTAGTCACTACTCCAACATAGCTCTCAGCTTAGCCCCCGTGTAACGTCTCATTGGATTTGCGATGTCACCTTAAATAAATAATTAAGTAGTATATAATTTAGAAGGTAGTGTTGTATTTGTGAAGTTCTTTTAAAGAGGTACTGTGATTTAAGTTAATGACAAGATTACAATTGATAGAGTTGTTAAAAATATATAAAATTAAAAATTAATAGTTAAACTTGAAAAGTGTGTTACGTTGTAGTAAATTGAATTTGTGCTTTTGTTTTGTGGATTTGCGATGGGTTTGCAAATCCCCCAAAAATGTTTTAAAAAATCTGTAAGTGTGAAAAACAATTATAATCAGTATTATGTTATAGGGTGGCTCCAAAAAGAGTTTGTTGTAGCTACATGTAAGTGCGGATGCAGAGCTTTAGGTTGTTGAGAAAGACTCTGTTTCCTTGATCAGTGAAGTGTACTCCATCACTTCTGTAAATGTCATCCATATCAAAACGTAGATTGTTGTTATATATGGAGCTCATCCTATGATCTCTGAGGTAAGTAGTAACAGCTTTATTGACATTCTTTCTAGCTTTCTCAATCTCTGGACAGAATTGATTTGACCACTTCCATTTCTGTCTTTGGCATATGTTAGAGTATACAAAGACAGTTTAAGGTAAAAGCAACATCAATTTTGCAAAGGTGTTCTTCATTAGCATTTCCACACCTACCACAGTCAATGTGCCTAGGTCATTGCCACCACAGTGCACAATCATGAGGTCAGTGGGTTGGTGATGCAAAAAGGTTTTAACCAAAGGCATCAATTGGTGCCACTTTAATCCTCTCTGTGCAATCCATTTAATATTCAAATTTTGCAAACCTAGGTCGTTGTCAATACCTCTGCGTTCAGCATACCTTTTGCACCTGAAAACATAGCTATGTCCAACAATCCACACTGTAAGCATCTTGAAGGGATGTCTGGAAGTAATGAAAAGATGTGTGTAGCTGAGGTAGTCAGTTGGTAGAATGAGGGGTATGTAAAATGGTGGAAAAGATGTTGTTTTAAAAAAAGTAGAAAATTGATTGGCTGTTTAAGAACATTGTACATTCAAAAATACTTTCTTTAAAAAACACGTTTCTTATTGGTTAGTTAAAAATGTTTGAAAGGTACAGTAGATAGGATTAGGCCTGGGCGGTAAATTCCGTTCCGCTCGCGGAATTTGCGGAATTTCAGTAATTTCGCGTTCCGCGGAGAACGCGAAATTGCCCAAAATTCTGCTTTCCGCCACTTCGCAAAATTTTTTCTTGTTCGCGTTCTCAAAATGCGTGTTCGCGAGATATTTCTCCCCGAGCACGCAAACAGCAACTGTGAACAGGAAAAAAGCATCGCGAACAAGCAATTCCGCGTGTTCGCGGAATTTCTGCATGTTCGCGGAGATTTTTTACCGTTTCGCGGAGATTTGCGTAACGCGATTACGCAAATTCCGCCCATAATTATGCCCATAAGGTCATATTTTGTAAATGTCAACCACACCTGCTGTTTGCATTTGATATACTGTGTGGTGAACTTGAAAATATGGTGAACTTGTCACCTGTCAGTTCAGTTGAATGTTACATGAACTGTTACTATGGAAACTGGCATTTATCAGAATGGGGGAAGGGTTGAAACTTAACTGTGGGCTTAAAATGTGAAATTGTAATTGATATATAAGTGATATCTTATTAAAGTAAGATTTCCCAAGTCAGTACTATCATTAGAAGTGGTGTGTTCTTAAAATATAGTGGTATTTTTATTTGCAATATATTTTCGTATGGATTTGCTGCCCCATCGCATTGGTGCACGGTGGAGTCGCTACTCCCAAAAATTCCGTAACAAGTTTGGGCACTTTTAGAAATCAGTTGATATGACTAACCAATTGAAATGTGTTTTATAATTTGAAATAATGTAGGAAGCTATGTGATTTGTTACTTACATGTACTTGTGTGGAAAAAGAAAGGGACACTTTGCCATTACTGATTTTACCTTGCTGAGAGTGGTGCATTCCATTGATTGTGTGCATAAGAAAATCATTCTACAAATCTATTTGGAACGTCAGTTATACATTTGTGAGGTGTATTATGTATTAGGTTTATTTTAAACTTTAAAAATTATTCAAAAACTGTGATGTTTGAAATATGTTATTAAATGTGGAGATGTGTATTGTAGTTTGTTTTTTGTAGTTAAATGTTGTTTGCAATAAATTATGTATAGTAATATGTGTCTATTGGAAGATAGATTAGTGATTATGGTAGTTTGTTTTAGTGTGTGGATATGTACCTTTGTAGTATACGCATACTTTTAGCTGTTGCTCTAAGTTTGGAGGTGGAGTCTTTCAAGTTTTAAGGTGTGCATGGACTTCCGTCTCAAGTATGTTTCTACTTGTATATGTATTTTCATATGTCTCATACATTTGAAGGTGCATGATGTATAACAAAAAGATGTTGCTTTTTATGTGGTAGGCTCAAGACTGTGAGTACTAGTAGAATGGTGAAGATGCAGCACAAAAGTGTAGTTTAAAAGATGCTTTCATAAGGTGTTATTGATTAGGCTTCTTTTTTTAAGTTTCTAGAGAGGTACAGTTGAAATAGTCCGCATAAATTTTGATGTTTGCTTGAAATTGAAAGTTTGTTCTGTGAATTTTTAAGGTTTGGATAGTGTTATTTTACAGACATATTCATGTATGCTTTTAGTAATATGGTGAGACTTTTACTAAAGATAAGTGAAGGGTTAGTACTTTGTATCTGGGTAAGTGTAGTATTATAAGTAGTTGTAGAATGGTTAAGCAGCAGCCTGAAAGTGAGGTTTGAGATGTTTGTAGAGATGTTATTTATTAGAGTAATTTGTGTGATGTGAGGAAAGATATATTTTATATATACCGCATAATTTTCAGTGTCTGTTTGAAAATTGAGGTGTACTCTGTGAAGTTTTGAGCTGTGCATGGTGTTGTGACTGAGAAATGTGTCTACCTGCTCATATATTATGGTATGTGTTAAGTGTCCGAAGATGATAGATGTATAAAACACACGTATACATTTATCTGTTTTTTACTTTTATATATATTACTGGTAGGTAAAGGTATTGACATATGCATACATGGATTTAGAAATACGGGGAGACTTTTATGAAAGATAAGTCAAGTGTTGCTTTGCTGTTAGCTATGCTCTATACCTGTTTACTGCTAGAATAGTAAAGCAGTTGTATTTGAAAAGTGATGTTTAAGATATGTTGGGAAAGGAATTATTTATTATGGTACTTCATAAGAGTCTACTTATGTAATCACTCTGCCAGTAGTCATGATGTTATGAAATCACCCAGGCACTACCTTTGCACTCCTTTATTCACTCAGGCACCACCTCGGGAGTCCTGCAATTACCCAGGAAGTACCCATGCACTTATGAAATCACCCTGTCACTTCCTATGTAGTGTGGTAAATCCCCAGATATCACCCCTGTAGTCATGCAATCATCCAAGCGTTACCTATGTACTCATTTAAACCCCCAAACATTACCCCTGTACTCATGCAATCAACAATGCATTAGGTATACAGTGCTTCAATCACCCAGGCACTATCTTTGCACTTTATCAATCACGCAGGCACTACTCTTGTACTTATGTAATCACTCAGCCAGTAATCATGCATTTATAAAATCACCCAGACACTACCTTTGCACTTGCGTAATCACTCAGGCAGTACCTTAGTACTTCTGTAATCACCCAGGCAGTACTCATAGACTTAACCAATCACCCACTCACTTCCTATGTATTCCAGTAATCCCCCAGAAATGACTCCTGCAGTCATGCAATCACCCAGGCACCTAGCTATGTACTACCCCTGCAGTCATGTAATCATGCAGGCTGTACCTATGCAGTCAAGTAATAACCCACACACTACCCTTGCAGTCATAGAATCACCCAGGCCCTACTGTTGCACTCATCTATTCACCTAGGTACTACTCCATGACTCATCTATGCCTTCAGGTGCTATTTTTACACTTCTCCATGCACTCAATGTTTCTGTGTGCACTAATGCATTTAGCCAGTAACTATCCATCTTCTCCTGCAATTACCCAGTGACTACCCTTGACCTAATGCAATCACCCAAGCACTACCCATGGAGTTATGCAATCACTCAGGCAGATCCATTACATATCTCAGTTTGAAGGTTTCACTATATTCCAGAAAAATTGTATGCATATTTCTTTTAGATATGATGATTTGAAAACGTAGGGACATATGTATGCATGCTTCTAACAATATGGAGAGACTTTTAGTTGAGTCATGTAATAGTCTGCTGCTTTATGTTTTGCTGGGCCCAACACTCATGCAGTTATAAAACACCCAAGTACTACCCATGCAGTTTTCCAATGATCCAGGCACTACATATGCACTGCTGTAATCACTCAGGTGTCACTGCTGCACTCAATCAATCACCCACGCACTACCTATGCACTCATGCAATCACCAAGGTATTACCCATGCATTCTTTCAATCATGTAGCCACTGCTCACGCACTTATATAATCACCCAGGCACTACTGTTGCACTACTTCAATCACGGATGCACTACCCTTGTACTTATGTAATCAAGCCAGTAGTCATGCTGTTATGCAATCACCCAGGCACTACATTTGCACTCCTTTATTCACTCACGTACTACCTCAGTAGTCCTGCAATCACCCAAGAAGTACCCATGCACCCAGTCACTTCCTATGTAGCCATGTAAATCCCCAGATATTACCCCTGTAGTCATGTAATCACCCAGGAGTTACCTATGTACTCCTTTAATCCCACAGATGTTAGCCCTCTACTCATGCAATCACCAATGCATTAGGTATATAGTGCTTCAACCACCCAGGCACTATCTTTGCACTCTTTCAATCACACAGGCACTACTCTTGTACTCATGTAATCATGCAGAGAGTACTCATGCACTTATAAAATCACTCAGGCACTATCTTTACACTCGTGTAATCACTCAGGCAGTACCTTAGTACTTCTGTAATCACCCAGGCAGTACTCATGCACCTATAAAATCACCCACTCACTTCCTATGTACTCCAGTTAGCCCTCAGATATTAAGGTTTCAATGATGCAATCATCCAGGCAGTAGTTATGTATTAGCCCTACAGTTATAGAATCATGAAGTCTCTACCTATCCCCTCATGTAATAAACCAGAAACTACCCTTGCAGTCATAGAATTACTCAGGCCTTACAGTTGCACTCATCTATTCACCGAGGCACTTCTTAGTGAGTCATCTGTGCCTTTAGGTGCTATTTATACATTCTCCTTGCACTGAACCGGTATGTGTGCACTGATCTAATTAGCCAGGCACTATCCTTGTCCTCGTGTATTCACCCAGGCACTACTGCTGCATTTTTATAGAATGGTGAAGCTGCAGAATAAATGTGAGTTTTAAGACATGTTAGCAGAGCAATTACTGATTAAGCTACTTTCTATGAGTCTGAGAAAGTTACACTTGAAATACACTGCAGAAATATATGTGGGTATTTTAAATATAAAGCTTAGTCCATATGTTTATGTCTTTGATATATGATGATGATTTCAAAAGGTAGAAATATATGCATGCATGCTTTTAGGAATATGGTGAGATTTATAAGAAATTCATATGTAGGTTTGATGCTATATTTTGGTTATGCCCAACATCCTGAGTAGTTACAGAATTGTGAAGCTGCAGTACGAAAGTGTACACAATGTCATAGAGCTCACTTTTGTGCTACAATTTCAGTATTCTGCTACAACTCAGGATGTTGCACTGCTCCAATCACTGAGGCACTACCATAATACTATTTTAATCACCAAGGCAGTACCCTTTCTCTTATTAAATCACTCAGGCACCTCGTATGTACTCCTGTAATCCCCCAGACATTACCCCTGCAGTCATGCAATCACCAGAACATTACCTATACATTAGTTCAATCACCCAGGCACTACCCTTGCACTCCTCCAATCACCCTGTTAGAATGTGTGCACTCCTCCAATCACTTAACCAGTATAGATGCACTTATAAAATCACCCAGGCACTATGTATGCACTTAAGGAATCACCCAGGCACTCTTCTAGTACTTCTCCAGTCACTCAGGTACTACTCTTGTTCTTTTACAATCACACAGGTACTACCCCTGCACTCATGCATTCACTCAGACACTACCCCTACATTCATGCAATTACCCAGGCATTATCCCTTTAGTCCTGTAATCACCTAGGCATTATCACTGCAGTATACATTGAGACAGGGATTACCAAAGCACTTCTTAAATCATCCAGCTAGTATGCACTCATATAATGACCTAGGCACTACCCTTGCATTCTTCAAATCACCCAGGCACTAGGCCTGTACTCTTTCAATCACCCAACCAGTGTCTATGCACTTATAAAATCACCCAGGCACTATCTATGTACTCCTCCAATCACCCAGGGACTACCACTACACTCATACAACCTCTCACACATTACCCCAGCACTCATGTAATCACCTACACTTTACTCATGCACTCCGCCAATCTCCCAGACATTACCCCTGCACTTATGCAATCACCCAGGCATTAACTACGCACTCTTTCAATTACTTAGGCAGTACCCATGGACTCTGCGCCTCTGTTCCTTCTTTCAGCACTGCTTTTGTTTCTTTCAGCACCTGTCACTTCTTTTTGCACCCCATTTGCGTCTTTCTGCACCCCTTTTTCCTCTTTCTACATCCCTGTTGCCTCTTTCTACACCTCAGTTCATTTTTCCTACACTTCTTTTGTTTTTTTATACACATCTCTTGCTTCTTTCTGTACCTCTCATGCCTCTTTCTGCACCCCTCTTCTCTCTTTTTACACCCATCTGACTTCTTTTTGCACCTCTGTTGCTTCTTTCTGCACTCCTCTTACTTCTTTGTACACCTCTGATGCTTCTTTTTGCACCCCTCATGTGTCTTTCCCACCCCTCTTACCTCTTTCTGCACCACTTTTGCCTCTTTGTGCACCTCTGTTCCATCTTTCTGCACTTCCTTTGTTTCCTTCTGCACCTCTCTTGTTTCTTTCTGTATCACTTTTGCCTCTTTCTCAACCCCACTCCCGCCTTTTTGCATCTCTGTTGTTTCTTTACGCACTTCTCTTGCTTCTTTCGGCACCTTATTTGCTTCTTTTTGTACCCCTCCTGCCTCTCTCTCCACCCCTCTTCCATCTTTCTGTACTTCTGTTGCTTCTTTCTGCACTTATCTTGCTTCTTTCTGCACCTCACCTCTGTTGCCTATTTCTGCAGTTCTCTTGCCTCCTTCTGCACTTCACTTTCCTCTTTCTGTAAATATCTTACCTCTTTCTGCAACTCCCTTGCCTCTTTCTGCACCTCATTTGCTTCTTTCTGCACCCCCTTTGCCTGTTTCTGTACCCCTCTACCCTCTTTGTGCAACTCTCTTGCCTCTTTCTACACCTCTCTTTCCTCTTTCTACACCTCTCTTTCCTCTTTTTGCACCATGCTTCCCTCTTTCTGTACCTCTGTTACTTCTTTCTTTACCTGTCCTGTCTCTTTCTGCACCCTTTGTGCCTCTTTCAGCATCTCTGTTGCTACTTTCTGCAGTTCTCTTCCTCTTTTTGCGCCCCTTCTGCCTCTTTCTGCACTCCTCTTGTGTCTTTGTGCACCTCTCGTACCCCTTTCTGCACCCTTCTTGCCTCTTTTTCCAACTCTGTTGGTTCTTTGTGTACCTCTTTTGCTTCGTTCTATATTCCACTTGTCTCTTTCTGTACCCATCTTGCATCTTTCTGCACCACTGTTGGTTCTTTCTGCACTGCTCTGGCTTGTTCCTGTACCTCTGCTCCAAATTGCACTCTTCTTCCCTTTTTGCATTCCTCTTGCCTCTTTCTGCAGTTCTCTTGTCCCTTTGTGCACCTCTCTTGCCTCTTTCTGTACTTCACTTACCTTTTTCTGCATTTCTCTTGCTTCTTTCTATACCTCTGTTGCTTCTTTCAGCAACTCTGTTGCCTCTTTCTGTACTTTGTTTGGTTGTTTGTGCACCTCTCCTGCATCTTTCTTCCCCTCTGTTGCCTCTTTCGGCACCTCACTTGCTTCTTTCTGGACCCCTCTTGCCTCCTTCTGCAACTCTCTTTCCTCTTTCAGCACTTCACTTTCTTCTTTCTGTACCTTTCTTTCCTTTTTCTGAACATCTCATGCCTCTTTCTGTACCTCTCTTGCCTCTTTATGCACATCTCTTGGTTCTTTCTGCACTGCTCTTGCCTTTTTCTGTACCTCAGTTGCCTCTTTCTTTTTCTTCTTTATGCACTGCTCTTCCCTCTTTCTGCACATCACTTCCCTTCTTCTGTACCTCTGCTGTTTCTTACTGCACTGTTCTTGCTTCTTTCTTCACCTCTGTTGCAGTCCATTTCCTTACTTGCCTTAAAAGTCACTTTTGTCCTGCTGCTTTACCATTCTAGTAATGCTGAGAGTGTTGGGCCTAGGCAAATATAAAAAAAAGCCTATAACATGTCTCAGGTGTAAGTCTCACCATATGTCAGGATCTATACTAACCCTGGGCGTAGTTTGCGTAGTAGCGCTATGCATAGCTACGTGAAGTGCACTTCGCACTACGCAAGCTACGCCCGTTCGCACTGATTGAGCAGTGCTGGATTAATGTCCGCACTGTGCAATCATTGCAAACCGAATCTTGCACAGTGCAAGCGGTCGTTTTCTGCTGCTCGAGTAGATTTGTACTCGAGCAGCTGCTTTCTCAACGCGGACTGGTAGTTTCTCATCACAAGCGGTCACGAGCATACACGACCACTCACAATGAGAAACCTGACTTCCCCGCATTGAGAATCTCGCCGAGAGGTTTATTTTCCATGCTCGTGAATGGCAACTTGATGTTGCCAATCGCGAACGAGGAAAAAGTCTCGCCGGGATGTTATTTTGCCCGTTCGCGGTCGCCAACATGACGTTGAGGACCGCGTGCAAGCAAAAAATGCCCACTACCCTACGCATTTTTGCACTGTGCTACGTGCAATTTGTGTAGCACGTAGTTGCGCAAACTACGCAAACTACGCGAGCGTAGCGTAGTCCTATGCCCAGGGTTAATCTATACACTCCTCCAATGACTTAAATAGTACACATGCACTTATAAAATCACCCAGACAGTTCCTATGTGCTCTTGTAATCCCTCAGATATTACCCCTCAACCTATGCAATCACCCAGACATTATGTATGTAGTTCTCTAATCATCTAGATATTATCTCTGCACTCATGCAATCACCAATGCATTAGCTATGCACTAGTTCAATCACCCAAGCACTGCCCTTGCACTCCTGCAATGACAGTGTTGGGATCTATGCACTCCTCCAATCACTTTGCCAGTACTCATGCAGTTATAAAATCACTCAAGCACTACCTATGCACTCATGCAGTCACCCAGCCAGTACCCTAGTATTCCTCCAATCATCTAGGCAGTACCTTTGTTCTCATGCAATCACCCACGCACTACAGAGTGCACTTCAAATTTGATTTGGGTAGCAGAAAAGAAATCCTTTAGTTTTGCTCTGTGGTTCTGTTGTATAGGTTGTGATGGCTTCTAATTGTAGGAATTCTGCAGTGACTGACATACCTTTGCAATGCAATTAAAAATATGTTTTCATTTATATATGAGAATATTTGTTTGTAATTATTTTATTAATAATAAATAATTTAACAACAGTATTTAAACTTTTCTTTGTTTTCTGATACTCACCATTAATAGTAATAAAGATTGAGTATGGAAAGAAAAGATCAAATGAAAAGAAAAAACAGCACAATTTAAAGGAAAGAGAAAGGGAGAAATTAGATAACATTGAAGAAAAAGGCTTCTGGTAAGAGAACTAAAGAATTTGTTAAAAGAGTTTTAAAGAAGATAACGAATTTTCAAAATGGAGAAAAGAAAAAGAGAAGTAGTACCACCATTCAGAAGGAACGGAAAAAGGACATATTAATTGAAAATCCAGGTATGGGCAACTAATCTATGTTGAAAGAAGGATGAAAGAAATTAAGACATTAGAAAGAGAATGTATAAAAGTAGAGTACTACAAATGTATTGAAAGATTGCAAAAAATATTTTTAAAATCTGCTTTTTACACGAAAAAACAACAGATTGAAAGTGAGATTGTTTATATTAGTATTGAAGAGAATGAAAACAATGAATAAAACAATACATTTTATGAAGGAGAAAAGTAAAAGAAAAAGACTGGTTAATAGAACTAACTTTTGCAAAAATGTTTGGGTGAATGGAAGCACACTTCTAGTTCAGAACATTTTTTTTATGAAGAAAGCTATTTTCAACTAAATACATTTGTTCACGCAGTTGATACCAGTGGTCGTTCTTATGAAAAAGAAAAGATAGTTACTAGAAAAGTGGAAGAAGTAATAGCTGAAGAAGTTCAAGATGTTCACAAACTCCAGTGTATAGGTGGGATTGTAGTAGTATTTGTATTATACAACAGGAATCTATTGATATGTTATGACATTTCTCATGTCAGTAAAAAAAAGTGTTAAACAGAAGATTGAGATGTTAAAAGGACTAGATCCTTGTAAAGTGAGAAAAAATACTGGCTTGCAGGGTCATTCTCTGGCTTGTATTTCTAGAAAAGTATGTCAAAGTACATCACTCAGAAATGCGGAAGTTAGTAAGAAGATTGAACTATGTAAAAGGTCCAGCATTATCTTTAAGTGAAATAAACACTGCTCTTTTGCATGGCTCAGTTTGGGATGTAAAAAAAGTTTGTGATCATATACAGTTTCATTTCTTTGGTACTGAAGAAGAGTGTAGAGTTTGATAAGTGTAGGTGTTGAAGAGGAGGTGGAAGATAGTACTACTGAGAAGTTTGTAGAAGAAATTACAAAGTTTAAGGTAGATTGTTGTAAAAAAACAAACTATGTTTGTATTTGTTGTCGACGTATTCCCTAGGGATGTGTATTTAAAAAGTTAAAAGGAAAACAATGATAAGTGGGAGCAATTTGGTGCTTATTTGTTGGTGGATGGTCGTTTTGAGTTTGGTAGATATCAACGTATTTGTTAATAGTTATAGCAAATTTGAAGAGAGCAAAATGCCAGCTAGAGCTGTACATAATAACCTAGAGTGGGTAGCTATTCCTCCGGAACGGAGTCCATTCTTATTCAATCTTTGTACCTGTTTCAGGCTATTGTTCATATGGTGCCTTAAACAGGTAAGCTGCCTCCCACAGATTTACAAAGGGGTTTAAAAGAAAGAGTTGTGTATTTACCTTTAGATTTTGAGACAAATATTGAAACTGTTGGTGTAGAGAGTGAGGAAACTGAACCTGTAGTTATTCTAGTTAATGGTGTACCAACAAAGAGTCGAAAAATACGGCAAGAGTGAGTAGAGTCTACTCCCGGTGCCCCCCTCTTCCCCTTATTCTGGAATCATGAAAACTATACAATCTCCTTCGAATCCCTCAATACTGCCACAAGATCTTGATCAGAATCAGTATCAGGCCGATGAGATAGACATGATAAATGGGCCAGCCAGGTTAGATCTGCTTCAGGGGACCACCAATAGGCAACCCTCTTCTTTGATACTGGGCTCAGATTTAGCTGCTTCTACATCCAATCTGCAAGAAAATGATCTGCAGGCAAATGGAGGGAATTCGGGGTATGAAGAAAATCCATCTTGTCGAAACTCAGGCTATTCATTGGCGTCTGGAAAAAATTGAAGAAGCGGTATTGAGTCTCCCGGCTAGATTCCTTGAAGCTGAATCAAGGATTTCCCCTTTGGAAGATCAAATGGTGGGTGTCCTCCAGCAAGTTGAAGTTAAGCTACAGAAAAAATCGATTTTGGAGGACAAAATTGAGAAATTGGAGAATTTTTCTCGGCGTAATAATCTACGGATAGTTGGTGTTCCTGAACGGCTTGAAGGGACCAATACTATCCAATGGGTAGAGATGTTTATAAAAAAAACTGTGCTTCCAAATTTTGCTGACGACTTAACTTTGACCAGGGCTCATCGAGTTCCTGCTTATCTTCCTCCTAACGCAAAATATCCTGGTACTATTCTCTTGAATTTTGCCGATTTTCGAATAAAGGAAAAAATCCTCTCGGCAGCAATTCAGGCTCGTCAATTCGAAACGGAAAATGGAGGAAGATGCAGAATCTTTTCAGACATGTCTGTAACGGCGGCAAAAAGACAAAAGGAGTTTGTCAAGCTTTTATTTTTGTTCAAGGCTCAGGGGGCTCAAGCCTCGATTGCTCAACAATCGAAGCTCAAAGTCCTCGTTCATGGCAAATTCCATCTGTTCACTCGCCTAGATGAAGCTCAGGAACTGCTTAAAACAATAACCGTGTAGAATCATTATATTTGTCATATAGCTTGGCTGCTGCTAAGTTATATTGACTGTATAGATAGTTGGTTTGCTTGTTCCTTCTGGCTTTTGGTCACTGGGGCCTGCTTTTTTTTTTTTTTTTTTTCTTTCTTTTTTCTCTCGCGGGGGGTGGTGAGTCAACTGGGGGGTGCAATATCAGGGCACCAATATATGTTCAGCGGGAGGGAATTATGGACAGCGGGTAATTCCATAAATCCTGTTGGGTTTAGGGAGAGTCTGTTTTGGGTGGGGAGAGTTAGTGGGGGGAAGGGTTCTAAAAGAAATTTGAGCAGGTGCTGCTGGGATATCATGCTAGGGACTACACTGGTAGTTTATGGTAGATTAGAATGTTCTCCGATTTATTTATTTTCTACAAAAAACAAAAATTATTCCAGCCAGCAATTTTCGAGTTGTGTCAATTAACGTTAATGGCATTCTGAACAAACGTAAATATGGAGGTTTGATTAGCCGGCTAGTTACTTTAAAACCCCAAATTCTTTATCTACAGGAAACTCATTTAAAAACTAATATTCCTAATTATTTTATTCCGGGAATATTTTCGAGAGCCTATTTTGCTTCTGCTGGAGTTGCTATGCGAGGGGTAGCGATCTATTTTTCTTGCGATTTTGATTGGGTTTTTCTTCATGAACAAAGAGATCCCTTTGGGAGATGGCTCTGGGTAAAAGTTTCACTTAATAATCAAATTCTAAATTTTGTAAACTATTATGGGTCAATTTTTGATGACGACACTGCATTATCCACACTTTTTAAAATATTGATGGGGGCTCCGGGTCGCATAGTTCGATGCGGGGACTTTAAATATATTCAGAATTTAAAGCTCAATACCTCTAATAGAGGGAAAAAACAATTAAAACCCAAAACAAAGAAGCTTTTGGACGCTCTTATTCAAGATCTTTATTTAATCGATCCCTGGCGGGTTTTAAATCCTGCCACTCTGGAGTATAATTGTTTCTCTCGTAAGTATAAAACCGCATCACATATAGACTTCTTATTAATGTCTCCCTCCTTTAATTTCAAAGATGCAAGTATTGGCCCCAATGCATTCTCCAATCATTCTTATGTTTTAGTAGATGTCGAACTGGATCTGGCTCGGAGAGGCAGGTCCAAGTGGCAGCTGGACCGGCTTCTGCTACAGGACCCAGTCTGGATTAGTAAATTTTGAGTTTGGATAAATGAATATTTTTTAATAAATGAAGGAACAGCTGACATTTTTTCTATTTGGGGGGGTTCAAAGCTTCAGCATGAGGAGAGATGGTCGCTATTATGGCTAATAAATCTAAGGAACGTCGAGATAAGATAGCACAACTTCAACAGTCAGTAATTGAGGCGGCACTTTAAATTATTCTAGGTTGGATCAAGCAAGGAAGGAGTTAATGGATTTCTTTGTTTTAGAGGAAATTAACTGCTCTCAGACTTACCGGCAGAAAGTATATGAGGAAAGTCTAATGGTGGGGAAGATGCTTGCCTGTTCTACAAGAGCTCGTTAAGAATCTGCATGCATAAGCGAAATATTAGATTACCAAACACACTTAAGAAGCACTGATAGAGCGGAGATTGCTCGATCATTTTCAACAAATTTATACCATTAATAATCCAATCAATAAAGAGCTGATTGAGAGCTATTTTGATTCTCTTCTTGTTCCCAAATTATCTGATAGCTTGGTGTCAACACTTCAAATTCAAATAACTGCAGCTGAGATTGAGAAAGTCATAACATCTTCGGCGTCAGCTAAAGCGTGTGGTGAGGATGGACTCCCCAATGAATTTTTGAAAACTTTTTGGAAAGAGTAAACTCCTTTTCTGGTTAAGTTGTTTGATTATATAAAAATAGGGGGCGTAATTCCTTCAGAATTTAAAAAAGCTATAGTCGTAAGTTTCGTGAAAAAGGGTAAATCATCTAATAATGTTAACTCTTATCGTCCAATTAGTTTACTGAATGCAGATTATACATTTTTTATGAAGATTTGGACCCTGCGTTTGACCCCGGCAGCCAAGGAAGTGATTCATGGCGATCAAACAGGGTTCATTGGGGAAGAACTAATACCCGCTTTTTGATTCAAGCTCTCGATTATTTTAATAGCAATAGGACTTCTGCTTGCATAGCGATGGTGGATGCTGAAAAGGCATTCGATTTGGTTAATTGGGACTCTTTATTTTTTGCACATTTAAGGTTTGGCTTTCCATCATCTATAATAACGATGATTACAAATATTTATTCAGAAGCTCAGGCACTGATTATAATCAATGGGGGTGAAGCAGGCACGGTTAAAATTAATCGTGGAACTAGGCAGGGATGCCCCTTGTCACCTCTTTTGTTTACTTTTTTTATAGAACCTTTAGCAATTAGTTTACGTTCAAATAGGAATATTAGAGCCCCTATTGCAGGGATAACTCAAATAAAACTTTTCGCAGACGACCCTATTCTCTATTTAGATCCGGAAACATTAAATATTCAATCTACTCTTGCAGAATTTCAAAAGTCCGAACAAATCGGAGGGTATAAAATAAATACCACTAAAACTGAGATTTTGATGTTAAATACGGGGGTGGATTGCCTACCGGAAGAATTAAAATCCCAGGCGTTGAAAACCGACCCAGTTAGATATTTAGGGATTTTCGTTACAACACACTACAGAGATTTATTAAAAAATAATTATGAAGCAACCTGTGATAAGATCGCTAATCTTTTGGCTAAATGGTCCAATCTTCCTCTTACTTTGGTGGGTCGAGTAGCTTTAATTAAAATGTCCATTCTACCTCTCTTGGATTTTTTATTTATTAATGTCCCGATTAAACTTAACGTTAGTTTCTTTAAACAAATTGATACTATGATTAGAAGTTTTATATGGAACAAAAATAATCCTAGAGTACAGCTTCCAATTTTACAACTTGATATTAATATGGGAGGACTTTCTTTACCGAATATTCATTCATATTACGAAGCGGCACTATATGACTACATGACATGTATTCTATCCAAACCCTATTTGCTCGACAACTTTTTTTTTAGTTTAATGACTCAAGAAGCTGGTATGCAACTTCCAACCTTTTTGAAAACTTCAAAATTGCCCAAAAAAACCCGTTATAAGACTCTAATTGATTTTTCTAATCGTTTATGTTTGTTTTTTAAACAAAGAGGTTTTTCTGGTTATTTTTCACTTAAATTGATTCAATGCCGCGAGTTAGGATTAAATATGCATTCGACACAAATGAGAAAATGGAATGAATCCGGATTGGGGATTCTGAGTAAATTAGGCATTCAAGGGAGGGCAATTACTTGGGAGGAAGCCCAGGCGAGATCCTCTGGCTCGAATAGACTTTCTTTTTTTGAATATATTCAAATAATTAACTTTTTGAAAAAATATAATATAGTCCTTGGTACTCCTCCCAGTAATATTGCTTCGGCACTTTATGTCGCAAGACTAACCGGCGTAGGTAATTGGTACCGTATATTGAATCATCAGGATGAATCCCCTCTGGTATCTAAGATTTTGGAAAAAATTAAAATCAATACAAAATGTGTTTTTTCCTTCCAAGATTGGCAAAGAATTTCAATTTTTGGTAATAAGGCTTTGCGTGCTGCCAATTATAAAAGAATGGCATTCTTGGCAAATTAGATGATTTATCACACTCCTGAAGCCTTAAACAAAATCTATCCAGAGGTATCAAATAAATGTTTTCGCTGTGATTCTTCACTAGGTGGCGGATGGTATCATGTTTTTTACTCTTGTCCAAAGTTGTGTGATTTCTGGGAGCAAATATTTTCTTTTTTTAGTGAAGCGACAGGGCAATTGTGTAAACCTTCTCCAGAAATCGTTATGTTCGGAATACGTACTAAGGATATGTTTTTTCAGATTCTCATGCTCATTTCCTTGTAATTATGATGTTAGTCGCTCGTTCATTGATTTTACAAAATTGGAAATCCGAGACGATACCACTATTTGAGAAATGGATGTGTAAAATGAATCGAACAAAATGCTTCGAGGAAGCTTATGCTAAACGGGTGGGGGCAACAAAGAAGTTCTTAAAGGTCTGGGATGTTTTTTGCTGATAGTCTCTGATTGATTGTTTATATGCTTTGAAGTCATGTCTTTTTCTTCCATTTGGCACTGCTCAATAAAAAATTTATAAAAAAAAAAAAACGAAAATGCAACCTCTGCTTGCTGCCTGTGAGCGGCTTACTGTATTGGCTTTTCATTCGGTCTGAATAGCTGTGAACTGAACAACTGCTTAATAAAAAGATTTATTAGAAAAAAAAGAGTGAGTAGATGTCACCAAAGTTCAAAAGGCTACGTCATATCTCATAGAAAGCAATATTTATTATAAAAATGTATATCTGGAAGAACAAGAAATATCTTTAGGAGATGATAGTGAAATTTCAACTGCCCAAATTTAAAACGTCGACAACTCTAGGAGTGAAGAAATTTATGAACATTATAGTATACATCCTTTACATTCAAAAGAAGTGATTGGAAATACTATTGAATTATTCCAAGTGAAGAAAGTGTAAAGTGTAGGGAACTCTCATGAGTATTTGGGAAAGAGGTTTAGAAGTTCATTGTTTTCTACAGCTTTTCCCCACTGGAAAAGATAGACGATATGATTGACGACCAGCACAGATTCCAGCTTCAAAACACCGTTGAACAAGATTGTATTCAGGAGATCCAACATTTTGACAGTGGGTTTCATATTCATTTCATATTCTGTTTGAAAGTGACTTGTCTGTACTTTCATATGCAGTGAATACATCTTTCAGCAAAGAAAGTTTTGGACAAAGTTAAACAAAGAGACAATCATTTAGAATCTTAGTTGATTAATTTGATGGCATGTCAACGTGTTGCCAATGAGTATTGGTATCATCGTCATGGAGTACTTAAATGTATGTTAAGGAATGTAGGAAACCCTCTGTGGTTTCTTACGCTTAGCTGTGCTGAATACGCATGGGACGATTTACTTGAATTTCTACGAAAAGCAAATTCAAATATTAAAAAAATTTAATAGAAGACAGCTGGAGAGCTGTGTTCCTTGGACCCTGTAAATATGCCCAGATATTTTCATCATAGGTTTCAAGCTATGATGTCTTTTATCTGCAAGAAAAATAATCCAGCTCTTGGAGAACGTATTGATTTTTTTGGGGAGAAAGGAGTACCAAGCCAGAGGTGCTCCTCATATACACATGCTATTATGGATCAAGTATGCACCTAAATTTGGAACTGATTCTGATGAAACTGTTTTGTCTTTTATTGAAGACTTTGTTACCTGTGCTATTCCAAAAACAGGAGGAGAAAATAGCTTAAGACAACAAGTTTTAAGGTTTCAAAGTTATTGATGTGGGAAATATTGTCGACGGAAATACAAGGCAAAGGGAAAGGTTTATACAAAATATTGTTTTGGATGCCCTGTGGTAAATAAAATTCTTTACCGGGACTTAATTTGGTACAGAAACATAATAAAACAGCTCAGTAAATAAGAGGCAGAATCCGTGGTATTAGAGGTTCGGAATGGGCTTTATTCCAATGATCGATTATAATCGGTTGCTCCAAGTTCCATCACCACGGAGGTTCAGGAAGTGAAGTACATACTTTATTGACAAGAAATGACTTTTATAGTACATACATTACAATGAAGCGAATGCAGTAGGCGTAACAATTGATAAGGAAAATGACGATTCATATGCGTAACCGAAAATGGGTGTAATAAGGAGTGAAAAGGAACATAATTGGTTATGATGTCATATATAGGTGGATCTATAAGATAATACTTGGCATAGATGCGCGCGCAGCAGCATGACGTGTGATTGACGTGCAACTAGGGAGTGAAGGGGACCTGACATTTAGCTCTACATGTGGAGGCGAAAAGTCTGGGGGGTCAAGTCAACCTAATCCCAAATCATATCTAACATCCTATGTTTAAAGAACTATGTTATCCACAAAAGAAGGACTCTCTGACAGAATCTATTCTATACTGACTGTGCGTGCGTGTACAAGCGTCTAAGTGTCTACACTAAATGCGAGGGGGTAGGAATATTCCATGGTAACAGGACTATGAATTACTTGCATAAAGACAGAGAAGCCGAGCCATTGCTTGGTAGCTGGAAGGAATGTTTACTTAAACTACTAGACAGAAATGCATCGGCTGAGGGGCGAAGCAGATAACTCGAAGGTGAAATACAGTTCTTGGCAGAGAATAGGCTGATGTCAGGCTTTGTGAGCCGCGCAGAGAATGAGACAAAGTTCATGGTCACGGATGCAGGCTCAGACTGGAGTTTTCAGAGGCAGAAGGCAAGAAGAGTTTGACGACAGAATCAGGGCCTACTTGCCTGGACTGTAAAATGGCATAAGTGAACCATATAAAGCCGGTGGCCTTTCATACTTAAGAATGGAATATCCGGCCTATTCATGGCGGATCTGACAGAGGACATGGTGATGGTGGACGCACATGTGTTTGCGTCTTCATAACTGGAACTGGAGGAAACATACATGTACTTGTAATATGCACATAGAACCGTTGGGGTCCAAGATAGGGGACATATCTGACCAGAAAAATCCATATTTCCACATTCCCTCCTTGTCCCCTACTTGCCCGTCAAGAGATATCAATCCTCATTAATCCATTGATCTGTTCATATAACAACATTTGTTCTTCTTTCTTCTTCCGTGACGAATAAAATCTTGGTGGTGGAATACACGATGTGGCACACAGGCCACAGATCGCTGGTCCACATTGTAGACATAGACAGCAACTGAATAGTATGAGAAGGCCAATACCTAGGAAAGATAGGACCTTCCATCCAAAGGTAGATATTATACTCCAAAACCAACCGGACCAAGTCCAGGTGCCTGGGTTCTGGTGTATCTGGCTTACAATCTTATGAAGGCGAGTTATGGCTTTATATACAGATGGCGAATTTTCTGGTATGAATACGCAGCAGCTTGATCCGATGACCCTACAAGCTCCGCCCCTATCAGCCAGGATGACGTTAAGGACAAGACGATTTTGAAGCACAACAATCCGCATAGCAGACTGCTCTTCTGTTAAATTGCCTAAGGCGGAAATAGTTTCATTCACTACCGCTTCAAGGGTTCTAGTTAATCTACGTATCAGCTTACTATTAGTAACAGTACCTATATAGGGAAAGATGCCTTTATTGAAATCTGTGTATTTTTCCCATGCTGTTTCGGTGTAATCGACAATTGGGAGATCTCTCCGCTCTCTGTTGTGTACTAAATGAATATTTCTATAATAATCAGGAGGAGCTAGGAAAACAGGTGGCAAAAGGAATGAAATGTAGCAGGTACCATCCCAATCTAGAGGTAGACGCATATATGCAGTCTGACCACATATAAAGTAGGAGTGGCGATAAGCTCTAAATGAAGATTTGCCTTGATCACTGAATTCTACTGTAGTAGTGCATTTACTATGGCCCATATGTATGGAACCACCTTTTCTTACACACAATTCACCTTTCGCTGGGAATACTGACATGGTTGGTAAAACTAGTTCAACTTCGGATTCGACATTTAGAATCATGAGATTAGGTGTAAAGTTACCTAATCCATATACTTCATTTTCTAGATCAGTTCCTGTTCTTTTGGGGCGACCCTCCTTGTCAGGGTAACAGACTTTAAATAAAACTAGGTTCAGATTTCCCCATACCCAATGGTCTTGATAAACTGCTGTGTCTGAGTCTATGGAATTGATTAAACTAAACCATGCTCCACAGGAGCCATTATGTGTAAACGGATGTGGAAAGAAAGGCAGGACTCCTTCATAATTCTGATAGGGAGGGAGCCGGCCACACACCCAACAATTAGTAGCATTACTAGTCTGGTGGGAATGATGTAACATACTAATGAAAGTGTTATTACGCAGCGCAAGTCTATAAGACAATTCATGCGGGGGTAAGTCACTAAAAGAATGTTCAGCAGTAACATTGTAAACATTTCTGGCAATAGGGTAATATATGTGCAACAATATACTTGCAGTAATTATTAAAAGACTTAAGAAAAACAAGATTAATAATGTCACTATGCAATGGCTACGCAGTGATTTACAATACGCCTGTTGTTTCATTATTTTTCGCGACTGTCCATGATTCAGGTCTAGGGGATACATGTCGGAGACAGATTCAACCGCTTCACCTAGGAGAGGACTTAAACAATCAAATCGTCCGACGGTCTAGGCCTTAATTTTAGTTTATATAGTTCTTTACTGTCGGCCTCAGCCAGAGGTAATTTTGAGTCAATTGGTGAAGACACACGAGGTGGGCTATTTAGATCTGCAGGAAGTCCATGAAATTTCTTGATATGACTTGAATGAATCCATCCTTTCCTGCCTTCAATCTTCACGGCTGTCCTTGTGGTCAGCAGGACCAACTGGGGTGTCTTCCACCTGGGCTCCAGCTGAGTCTTTCGGTCGAAATTTCTCACAAGCACAAGGTCCCCCGGAACTACGTCATGGGATTTCACCTCAGTGTTGTCGGGAAAGGCTGCAGCTACCTGTGAACGACAAGATTGTAGTGCAGACATCAAGGAAGCCAAGTAATCTGTCAGCATATTACAGTCAATATCAGTTATTTTGCGTGGCATAGGCGTCCCCCACATATTTGGTGGTCTGCCGAAGATCACTTCATACGGGGATAGCCCTGTTCGAGAGTGTGCTACCATTCTTGTGTAAAAGAGTGCGACTGGTAGTGCTACTACCCAGTCGACACCTTTCTCCCTGCATATTTTGGACAATCTAATTTTCAGGGTCTGATTATGTCTTTCTACGAGACCTGCTGCCTCGGGGTGTCGGACACAGTGGAATTTCCACTGATATCCTAACAGAAGTGAAACATGTTTCATTAATTCGGATGAGAACGGCTGGCCGTTATCTGAATGGACAACACGTGGTAAACCGTATCGTGGGAAGAATTCTCGAACTAACTGTTTGGCAGTAGTCGGGGCAGTGTAATCTGAAACCGGGTATGCCTCCGTCCAGCGGGACAGAGCGCAGACAACTACGAGAACATATTTGAATCCTCGACATCGTTCCATCTGGATATAATCCATCTGGAGTACTTCAAAAGGGTGATTAGGAGGATGAAATCCACCTTGTTCTACGGGAACACTTTTTCCTGGGTTGAACTGGCAACAGATCATACAGGTACGGACCTTTTGTTTGGCTGCTGCTCGTAAATGTTTATTGAACCAAATGTGTTGAATGCTGTCTAGCATAGCTTTTTCTCCTAGATGTGCTGGACTATGTATAGTGTTAACTATAACTTGGACCATTGAATCAGGAAGGAACCACACAGACTTTTCCTTCATCATCCATCCTTGGTCCGTTTGGATCCCTCCTAATTCAGTCCATTTCTTTATTTCGTCTGGTGTAGCATGTGTCTGTATGTCAATTACGTCAAGGGTAGGATCTTTAACTGTCATACAATGTGTCGGCATCGGGACTATTGTCTTTGTCATGTCGGATGTTTGGGTTTGAGCAGTCTGTTTAGCTGTTCTGTCGGCTAGATCATTGCCTTGGGAAATGATATCAGTAACCTTCGTATGAGCCTTACATTTCATAATTGATATTGCAGTAGGTAGATGTATTGCATCTAATAAGGCATGAATGAGGGGTCCGTGCTGAATGTGGGCACCGTGGGAAGTTAAATAACCTCTCTCTCGCCATAGCACGCCGAAGTCATGTACAACTCCGAATGCATAACGTGAATCAGTGTATATGTTGACTTTTTTATTTGTGGCTTGAATACAGGCTTGTGTCAGAGCAATAAGCTCTGCGGCTTGAGCTGACAAAGTATTTATACGATTAGTTTCAATGACTTCAGTATCTGTTGTGACTGCGTAAGCAGCCACCAACTCTCCTGTATTTGTTCTCATACATGAACCATCTACATACAATGTCAGGTCTGGGTCTGACAATGGGACATCGGTTAAGTCTTGTCTAGGTTTCGTCGTTATTGTAATAACTTCAATACAGTCATGGGCTAGTGGGTCTGTTCCGGTTACTGGCAAAAGTGTGGCAGGATTCAATGTGTTACAGCGTCTGATTTCTATGTGTGGCTGAAACAATGTAAGTTCGTACCCTGTAAGTCGCGCTATAGTCAAGTGTTGTGTTTGCGTTCTATTTACAAGAACCTCTACTGCATGTGGTACTTGAACTGTCAATGGATGTCCTAACACTATGGCATCGCTCTGTCTGATTGCTAAAGCTGTCGCTGCCACTGATTTTAGGCATGCAGGCAAAGCCTGAGCTACGGGATCTAATGTACTAGAAAAATAAGCACATGGTTTGTGTGCTCCTGCTTGTTCCTGTGTGAGTACTGACAAGGCAGTACCTTCGCGTTCTGTAACAAAGAGTGTAAACTGTTTTCTGTAACATGGCGTTGCTAAAACAGGTGCTTGACATAAAGCTTTCTTTAGGCTTTCAAAAGCTTGTGTATGTTCCTGGGTCCAAGGGAGAACAGTCGATGTGGCTGCCTCCTGTGTTGTCAACTGAATGAGTGGTTTTGCTAGAAATGCGTACTGAGGGATCCACTGCCTGCAATATGACGTGAGGCCTATGAAAGCCCGCACCTCCTTTTGTGTCTTGGGTATTGGCATGTTAGCTATTAACTGAATGCGGTCGGGTGTAAGCTGCCTTCCCTCCTTGGACAGCGAGTGTCCAAGATAAATAACTCGCTGGACACAGAATTGCAGCTTAGAAGGGGACACCTTGTGCCCCTTTTCGGCTAGAAATTGTAAAACTGTCAGTGATACTTTTTCACATTCCGGTTCACTTCTCGCGGTGATCAACAGATCATTGACGTATTGAAGCAGAGCAGTGTTAACTGGCATGTGGATACTGTCGAGTTCTCGTTTCAGTGCTTGGCTATAGATGCTGGGGCTTTCTGTAAATCCTTGAGGTGCGCGTGAGAATTTAAAGCTACGTCCATTTAAACTAAATCCGAACAAATATTGGCTTTCCGGATCTATTGGGACGCTGAAAAAGGCATTCTTGAGATCGATTACAGTAAAGAATGTCGCTTCGGAATCAATAGCTGTCAGTAATGACGAGATATCTGGGACCACAGGAAATTGTGGCACAATGCATTTGTTTAATTCGCGCAGATCAATAACCAATCGATATACTGGCGGGGCCTTTGGATCTGTTCGTTTAAGAATCGGAATTATCGGTGAATTACATACATTGGAGTCTGTTTCTACAACTACTCCTTGGGTAATGAGCTCGTCAATGATTTGTAGTAAAGCCACTACAGCATCTGGTGGTAACTTGTATTGTCGCATTCGTGGTAGCACCACTCCTGCCTTTAATGTGACTCGATATGGTGTAATATTCATGCATCCAACATCAGTAGGGCCTTGTGCCCATAGATGTGTAGGTAAAGTCTGCAGTCGGGGATCCATGTCTCTAGACACATAATGACCTTTAAAATCACGTAAAAACAACCTTACTCCTTCCGGAGAACAACATATTATAGCTCCTAGAGCTTTCAGTGTTTTTATTCCTAACAGATTTTCTGGACATGATTTAGTAAGTAATAAATCTGTAGTTCGGGTCAAAGGTCCTATCGTAAGTGGGAGAGGCTGTGACACTTCATTAACAATAGGTTTTCCTGAAAAACCAAGGGAAATATTCTGTGAGCCTGAGAGGGGTGCCCCTGGAACTTCACTACGTTTTATGGTTGTTCGACTTGCCCCTGTATCGAGTAAAAATTTTCTGTCTTGGCCTAATAATTCACTATGTACATAAGGTCCTTCTTGATCTACAGGGATCTCGATAAGGGGTAAGTCAACTTCCCTCTCTAGGCTTGTTCATGCGTATCGTTGATAATCAGGATAGTCGTACTGTGCGGTCTGGTACAGTTGTCGTGTCGTGGTTTGTGTGGCAGCAACAGGCAGCGCTGGTGCAGCTGGCACAAACTGTATAGACTGTTGTGAAGCTGGCATGGACTGTGCATGCTGCGGAGCTCCTTGTTCATTCTGGTCCTGTCTAGGTGGCCGTGGTCTTTCTTGTGTTTTACCTATGGCGATATTATGTTTCAAAACTGGACAATCGTGTACGTAATGACCTGGCTTTTTACAATAATTGCATGTCCCTTTTACAGGTCCTGCTGAATCACCGGAATGTGTCATACCCTTTTTATGTCCTTCAGCTGGAACTGTCTGAGAAACTAGCATTTTCATTTTTGTGTCTTTCATGCGTCTGTGTTCATGTTCTTTTCCTCTCTAATTCTATTGTGATGGTACTGTAACATTTGTAACATTTGTGATGGAGTGTTACCTTGCCAGGTACTCTCGAATTTTAATACTCTATTCTTTACTTGGGGCAGGGCATTTTCTACTAATTTTGTTACAAACAGATGTGGGTATGATTCGCTACTTGCTTTTAGGCCACTATTTATACCAAAACATTTTTCAAATCGGGCATAGTAATCACTCGTGTCTTCATCTTGCTTCTGCTTACAGGCAGAAATTGTACCCCAATCTTCCTTTTTCGTAGTCAATAAACGTGGCAGTACCTGTACTAATAAACCTGGTAGTGCTTTAGTTTTATCCCCGAGTCCTGCTCCTGCAGTTCGGGCCTTTTCTTCTGCTTCTAATACTGACCATTCTATCTTTTGGTCTCCTACCTCCCACTCTTTTTCACTGAGTTTCTCATAAATGCCAGCAGGCATCAATACTTTTAATATTGTCATAATGTCGGGATAGGTATACTCTCCCATGAGTAACATGTCTTTAATTTCTCGGTGAAAACCCGCTGGATCTTTGTCATGACTGGGTACCACTTTCTTCATTTCTAACAATTCTATTTTTGATATGGGCGTATATACAAATACGCGCTTAAACTCGTTGTCCTCGCCCTTTATTGGGTGCACTTCTCGTAAGGGATTCTGTCTATCCATGTAATACGTGGTTCTTTCCTTGATGGGCAATGAGACACGGTCTGAACATACAAAAAGAATATACTGCTTTCTTGATTCTAGAATTTCTTTAATTAATTTAGTACCTGAACCTCTCCATCTATTCATAAGCAATTCAGTCAATATGTCAGGTAAGGGACCAGGGTCCGAATGCTGACTCTGATATAGTATGAGGAGTTGTTGAATCATATAAATCCCAGCTAACCGCTGTTCATCTGGGGTGAGATTCAAAAATGTGCGTGCTACTGTATCATCACTATATTTTCCGGGACTGTCCACCCAATGGACAGCAGACCTGGCTAATTCTTGTTCATCCATAGAATCGAGAAAATGATAACCCCTTCGTTCTCGAAGTAATTTGTCAGCTGCTTGGAACGAATGCTCGTTAGACCTTATATGGACTATGGGTGTTGGGAAACTCCTGTTATTGTCTGGACATATCGGACGTATCGGGTCAATAAGACATCTATTACTATTACAAGATCTTCCTCTACCTACATAGGCTATAGTGTCTGACTGTCCTGTGGGCAGTCCTGATCCTTCTTCCTCGCTTTGTTCGAACTGGTCTACCGCTAATCTTTCTTCGTGTAGGCGTTCTATTTCTTTTCGGATTTTTCGGCACATGGCTATTATACAATTCTGCTTATCATGTCTTCCTTCTGATATATTCTGACTCCATCTGGTAAGAATTTGCATTGCTTCCGGGTCTACCCCTGGTCGGTCTTGATTTCTGATCACACAATTTATGAGGAAACGTAACAGTTCCCCCTGTATCTCCACTTTCTGATATTCCATAGCTCTGTTAATACATTCAGAATCTCGCCCTGTTTGAACAAAATGATATATATTATCTAGATGCGCAGTCATTCCTGGTAACTTCCCTAGATACACCGCGGCTCGTCTGATACGTAATGATGCCAGGGTCATTTCGTCCTCTTTGCCGGGCACAGGGTCATATCTACAATCTACAAGAAGTTCCTTAAGCGTACGGGCATTTATGAGTTTGGGGGTACGTGAATGTGCTGACTCTTGAAACGTAAGTTTATTTATTCTGGGTGGCGTAGAAAAAATGTTACTAGCACCTCCCGTAGCCCCATCTGGGGTGTCGGGCGTGAAAGGATTCGTTGAACGTGACACAGCAACTATAGGTGTGGACACAGCTATAGAAGCAGCTGTAGGAACAGATGTAGAAACAGATGTGCTTGCCGGAACTTGTGACACGATCTGTTGCTGTAGGGATACGGGTACTGGGTCTTGGCGTTGAACCTCCCTGATAGGCGGTCTATGTGGGGCAGAATTAGCATACTCGGGAGCTGCGTCATCTAAATATGAGGAAAGAAAAACATCTTCTGCGGTTCTAGGATGCCCCTTAGGATGTACCTTTATTGGGAATAATGGGGGCGGCAAGTCTTTCGGTGTTTCTGGAGTAGCTTTAGGTAATCCTTCGGCCAGAAGGGGATACATACCATTCATAAGGGCATTTCTTTGTCTGTCTACTTGTTCTGATTTCACTCGGATACCTTCCTCAATTAATAGATTTTCTCGAACTTTATTGGAATTCTCTTTACTCTTCTCTTCCTGTCTACGTGCTTTTTCTGTACGTCTATGAGATTCTTTACGCCATAACTCAACGGCATCTTTCTGTGACTGTCTGACTTTCCTTTTCCATAACTCTTCCTCGACTTTCATGATGCACTCTGCATCCCAGGTCCCCGCTGTGGGCCACCTCTGACTTTCTGGTAATTCCTTGGTGTAGTCTACCCATAAATCAAGAAATAATATAGCGTCTAAGCCATGTTTATGATACATGAAGTACCCTGGAGTGTCCCTAGGAGGAATAGGAACGGCTTCTTCGAGTACCCCTTTTCTTGTAGTGATCTGTCTTAGTTTCGAAAAGAGCGGCATATTGAGAACTGATCTGATACTTAATCTTGAACACACTTAGTACAAAAGCACAATAATGAACAACCATTCATACCACAATATGCAGGACGTTTAACACATTAAACATTAAACATTAAACATTTTTTTAACCTTTAAAATAACCAACAATGATGATCGTCTGCATAACTAATCACCAAGCATAATTCTTTGACAATAACTAGATACTTCGGAATACTTGATATACTGCTAAACAGTACATATACACTGCTAAAACAGTGCAGACCGGATTTGTGTACCCAAACCCGTCTTGACCGGCACAACCTATGTGCACGTCAGAAATGCCTCCCCAGCAATGGTACTCACCGGGTAGCTTCGGAAACGGAAGGCCTCGGAGACTGAACTTGGACCGGACTGGACTCGACTCGACTCGTTGGAAACTGGACTTGACTTCGAACTGGTGGGCCTCTGTATACCTCGGATCTTGCTCTCTCAGCTAGGCTCTGGTCGGGATACTTCGCACTTCTCACCGCCTCGTCTGGGTGTTGATCGCAGCCTCAGTCGCCCCCGCTTGACCGGAGGGAGATACAGGAAATCCTGCTGGTACGCGTTATTGTCCGTCCAGCTGTGGCAGGAGACCGGGCCTGCAACTCACCGCCGGCGCGTGAGATGAGAAAGTGTCCCTCTTCGGGCGCCATTCTTGTGGTAAATAAAATTCTTTACCGGGACTTAATTTGGTACAGAAACATAATAAAACAGCTCAGTAAATAAGAGGCAGAATCCGTGGTATTAGAGGTTCGGAATGGGCTTTATTCCAATGATCGATTATAATCGGTTGCTCCAAGTTCCATCACCACGGAGGTTCAGGAAGTGAAGTACATACTTTATTGACAAGAAATGACTTTTATAGTACATACATTACAATGAAGCGAATGCAGTAGGCGTAACAATTGATAAGGAAAATGACGATTCATATGCGTAACCGAAAATGGGTGTAATAAGGAGTGAAAAGGAACATAATTGGTTATGATGTCATATATAGGTGGATCTATAAGATAATACTTGGCATAGATGCGCGCGCAGCAGCATGACGTGTGATTGACGTGCAACTAGGGAGTGAAGGGGACCTGACATTTAGCTCTATATGTGGAGACGAAAAGTCTGGGGGGTCAAGTCAACCTAATCCCAAATCATATCTAACATCCTATGTTTAAAGAACTATGTTATCCACAAAAGAAGGACTCTCTGACAGAATCTATTCTATACTGACTGTGCGTGCGTGTACAAGCGTCTAAGTGTCTACACTAAATGCGAGGGGGTAGGAATATTCCATGGTAACAGGACTATGAATTACTTGCATAAAGACAGAGAAGCCGAGCCATTGCTTGGTAGCTGGAAGGAATGTTTACTTAAACTACTAGACAGAAATGCATCGGCTGAGGGGCGAAGCAGATAACTCGAAGGTGAAATACAGTTCTTGGCAGAGAATAGGCTGATATCAGGCTTTGTGAGCCGCGCAGAGAATGAGACAAAGTTCATGGTCACGGATGCAGGCTCAGACTGGAGTTTTCAGAGGCAGAAGGCAAGAAGAGTTTGACGACAGAATCAGGGCCTACTTGCCTGGACTGTAAAATGGCATAAGTGAACCATATAAAGCCGGTGGCCTTTCATACTTAAGAATGGAATATCCAGCCTATTCATGGCGGATCTGACAGAGGACATGGTGATGGTGGACGCACATGTGTTTGCGTCTTCATAACTGGAACTGGAGGAAACATACATGTACTTGTAATATGCACATAGAACCGTTGGGGTCCAAGATAGGGGACATATCTGACCAGAAAAATCCATATTTCCAGTAATTTCCAAAGGAAGAGTCAACAGTTTCATGTCAGCAGTAAGGCATACTATAACTCGGAAATCTCTGAAAAATACTTACAACATAAAATAAGTCAAGATTCAAAGTATATTAATGAATACAATCCAGTGATTTTGACGATGTGGAATGCAAATATGGATATCCGATATGTTGCAGAAAATGTGATTGCTGTTGCTCGATATGTTACATCAGATATAACCAAATCTGAAAAGACGGAGTTAAAAGAAATGTGGGAAGAAATTTCACCAGAGAAGACTCTTAGTAACCATTGTTCCGTTATAGTTTCGAGATGCATTCCCAACGGATGTGTTTAGACAACCTGCTCATGCTGACAATCACGCTATTTTTAAGTGTTTTTAATTATTGTGTCCCTGTGTCAAGAATACTTTCTTTTACCTTTTGCTGCTATTTTCGCTTTGCCAGTGTCCCGTTCCACCGCGGGTTCTCCCGATAGTTGCGGAGGGCGCCCGCATATATTTTGGGCTCCTTCCGGTCTTTAGTGGGCGGAGCAATGGGATCATTCAGCGCTCTAGCGTTTCCCTACTTAAACACCATGGCCGGCTCGTTGCGCAGCAGGCGGGCCGCTGGCAGGCCGAAGGTGTGCCTAAGGCAAGCCGTCTGCGTCTTTCCGCGCCTCAATCGAGCCAGGTACCAGGGATGCTACTCGTTTCACCTCGGATCATCAGGGTAGGACCTACTACACCAGAGAGGGTTTGCTAGATCTCCGACCGGAAGGGTTGCCCTGCCACGACAGCCACTCAGATAATAGTGCCACTAGGCCCTTCCTTAAACAGATGGTTGCACAGGGCTTCCTTATAAATGCAAGATCGATTATTAAAAATAAGATCGCTTTTAGAGATTTTGTCTCAGCTAGAAAGCCAACATGGGTTTTTGTTACCGAAACTTGGGCAACGGACGCTTCAGGCCCAGATTTGGTAGACGCAATCCCTTCTGGGTATACCCTGGCTTGATTGGATAGAGTAGGACAGCGGGAAGGAGGGCTCGGAATTCTGTACAGAGACTCCCTGGTTCGCCACACACAGGCTCTGACCACTCCCTCTGATCCCTATCAGACCTACTTTTTTTCCATCAACCTTCACCCCACGGAAAGCTTCTCTGGCATTTTATACTATAGGCAACCGGGCCCGAGGACATCTTTCAGTCAGGATTTTAGCAAACTGGTAGAACCATATCTTGAGAGATCTAACATAACTCTCTTGAAAGATTTTGATTTTCATCTAGAGAATACCTTTTGTAAGGACACTCACTGCCTCCTGGAAACTCTGAGCTGCTGTGGTTTTGCATAGCTGGTCAGAAGCTCCACTCATATTGCAGGGCAGACCCTCGACGGGGTATTTTCTAATGATCCCAGCATAAGGGTGGGGCAGCCAATCCCCCTAGCCTCGTCTGACCACTTTGCTGTCCCGTTTGACTTACATTTTCAGGCATCAGTATCCCCTGCTTCTAGCGACAGGGAATTGGAGGAAAGAAGGAACTATAGCCTTATAAATAAGGATGCGCTTTCTTATTTCCTTAACAAGCTGGAGCCTACTAACCATCTTGATGCCAATTCTGCTGCCGTGAAGCTATCTCAATTACTGACAGCAGCAATGGACTCCCTTGCTCCGGTTAAGAAGCATTATTCAGCAAGAATAAGGCCTTCGGCTCCGTGGTTTACAGAGAGACTCAGAAAACTTAGACAGGGCTGCCGTAAACAGGAGAGGTTGTGGCTTGCTCACTTAGCACCTCTCTGTAGGGAACGGCTTAAGCAATGTCTGAAAGATTATAAAGTGGCCATTATGGAGGAAAAGAGATTATACTTCCCCAGGGCTACTGCAGCCCTGAAATCGTCAAGGGATCCTTTTAAGATCATTAATTCTCTTATCATCCCACATGTCACTGATTCCTCAGATGTTTCGCAGGAACTCTGTCACAAAATATCAGATTTCTTCCAAGCCAAAATTGCTGATATCCATGCCCTGCTGGAAACAGCGAATTCTAGTATTAGGCCAGGAATGCAAACTTATACTCCTCCCTGTGAGTCTCTGGTCCTGGGGGAGACTCCTAGGCTCCTTACCTTACCTCCTATGTCCCTGGAGGTGACAGATAGGCTCCTGGATCGTGTCAATTTGGGTTCCCCTTTAGATCCCTGTCCCCTTAAGTTGCTAAAAACCTGCCGGGAGATCCTGGTTTCCCCCCATCACTGAAGTTATGAATGCCGCCATATCTGAGGGAGTGTATCCCTCGTTGTGGAAGACGGCGGTTGTGAAGCCGCTATTGAAGAAACCCTCCTTGGATCCTGGAGAACTGAAAAATTCCGGCCGATCTCCTTGCTTCCCGTCCCTGCCAAGATCTTGGAGGCCTATTTAAATCTACATCTCAGCACATACCTAAAAGACCACCACCTCCTTGATGGTTCTCAACATGGTTTTAGGAGACACCACAGTACAGAGACAGCCTTGACGGCTGTCTTCAACAACATCCGGACTCAGGTTGATGCTGGCCATACCACCCTTCTTGTGCTTTTGGACCTCACCACAGCCTTTGCTACTCTAACTCCTCACACGATGGTGGCTCGCCTTAGAGAGATAGGTGTTGGGGGCACTGCTCTGGGTCTCCTTGCATCCTTTCTTAGTAAGCGAGAGCAGATGGTGAAGCTGGGCCAGTTCTTTTTAGCCCCTAAATCTTTGAAGTGTGGTGTCCCTCAGGGCTCTTCTCTGAGCCCTCCACTTTTAAATATCTATGTGGCCCCGCTTGCAAAAGTGGTGAGATCTTTCGGGCTGGAGGTGTTGTCCTTTGCGTACAACACCCAAATAATTATTTCTATATCACATAGTGTAAAAGATTCTGCCCTCAATTTTAGGAGCTGTATGGAGGCAGTTTCCTTTTGGATGGTGGAAATGTTTTTGAAACCTAATGGAGAGAAGACCGAGGTCCTGATTTTTGGGAGTAATGGGGAAATCTGGTCCAGTGACTGGTGGCCGGATACGCTTGGTGTCTGTCCCTGTCAGGTATCTCATGGGAAGATGTTAGGGGTGATCTTGGACAATGCCCTCTCTCTTGACCTTCAGGTCAATAGGACTGTCTCCACCTGTTTCGGGATCATCAGGATCCCAAGATAAATCTCTCACTACCTCTCTTTCGAAGTAGCAAGCAGGCCGTCATTGCTTTAGTAAAGTCCAGACGGGACTATTGCAATGCCTTTTATTTGGGCATTAATAAAGGCCCTATTCATCGGCTGCAGATGGTGCAGAATGCCAGGCTGGTATTGAACCTTCCTAGACATCATTCAGTCACAGCCTCAAGCAAGCTTTTGCACTGGCTCCCGAGGGACTGTAGTAATCTTTTTAAAGTCCTATGCTTGACTCATGAAGCCTATTATGACTCTGGCTCAGAGGGCATCAAGTTGATTGTCCATCATTATGCTCCTATTAGATCGTCCGGTCCTCGGATAAAAACTCACTCACTGTTCCCAGGTTTAAGAAGGCTAAATGGGGTGGCAGAGCCTTCTCTATGGCTGCGCCCAAACTGTGGAATATCCCTCCCAGAAGAACTCTCTAGTCAGGTGTCACTCCCGCTTTTTCGTAAAACCTTAAAGACCTGGCTTTTTCTAGATTCTTCAGTCTGAGCATGTTCCCTCTCTCATCGCTTTCTGATGCTTTGCATTCAGCGCCTTGACGCCCTTGAGCTAAGTTTGCAATTTAATAAATTCAATATTTATTCATTCCATTGAGAGATTGGATCGTACGAATGTTCGAATCGGTTGACCTCTTCAATTATATATTTAAAGTCAAGAGGAATCATTTGGGTAAGTCTAGGTTTTCCTGCAACACGAAATTGAGTATTGAAATCTGTACAAGAAATTGAATACTTAGCATTAAATGAACCGGAAAGTACATATATTGTTAAAACAAATATGTTGGATACGTACTATCCTAAAAGAAGTCCACATCTGGAAAACATATGTCTCTATGAAGTACTGCAACATTATTGCTTTAAGAGAAATATTACAGAAAATATTAATGAAGAAAAATATGCAGTAATTGAATGTGATGGATGTTTGGTAAAACATGCCAAAGGAAATCTTAATTATCATAGTGAACTCAGTTGTGATACTTCAGATAAAAGGGAATTTTTCTATTTAGTACTTCTGCAACTGTTAAACTGTTAAAACCTTGGCATAGTGAAATGAAATTACTTGGAGATTTTGCCTGCTATGAATTATTTTAATGCATGTAAAGATAGCATTGAATGCACAGTTTTTCCCCGTAACTAACAAATTGTACTGGCAATACCACTAAAGGGAGGCCTTCTTTGTTAATTCAGATAATCAAAGATGACCGCCTGTATCGTCTCCTCCTCTGTACAATGGCAAGTGGGAGTAGCTTTCATCCCCTGTTAAAGTTATCTCTTTAAAGTGCTCCTGCTTTCAGTGCTTGATCATGAGTGCATAAAAACGTTATCAATTTACAATTCATTTGGGAGTCGGTTGGATCCAATCCTCTAATGATGACTGTTCTATACAAGCTTATTCCTCTATCTAAGAACGCTCTCCTTAAGAAAGTGATTCGCGCTGGTTGCAGTTTCTTACAGTGACATACGAGATGATTAAAATCTTCCTTTTCGCTGCCGCAAAGACAGCATTCTTTAGTCTCCAAGTGCTTCCAGTGCGGTGCATCAGCCAGTGTAGGGAACTTCCGGAACCGCAATGCCATTAGGTGTTTTTTATGTGGATAGAGAATGTAGAATCTAGGTAGGCCGCCGGTTTAAGGACTTTGTAGTTTTTGATCACTGTCCATGAGTGAGATCTTTGGGAGAAGATGCCTTTGTCAAATAGCAGCAAAGGAAATTTTGCTGCTTTATATAGTGCCATCTTGAAAGTTGGAAAAGGCATGTTTTTATTCCAGATATCAGTAGTACAAGTTGCCTTAAGCGCATTGTCCAAAAATTGGTTGGCCTGTGATTTTTTATCCTTTTATAGTTCCAACCATAATGATTCCGTGAGACTATTTTCCTCTGTGTTTGGATTTATCCGGTACCACACCTTTATGTATGTATAACGTCTACCCAATGATTCATTCATTATAAATACTTGTTATTCGGTTATTAAGAATCTCCAAATCCTTCCCATGCATAGCGGCTCTAACATAAGATAAGGTTGGCAGTGCTTTGGCGGATATGGTCATCAGGAGCGGCCTTATTGATGGCCCCCCTAATTTCTTTGAGAAATGACATGAAGGCGAATGTTGAGGCCCTTGCTCGCTGTGTCATGTATTTTTCTGATCACAAAGGAATAACTTGTCATCTATATAATATCCTAAATACTTGTAGCTGGATACATTCTCCAATAGTTTGCCTTCTAGCCAGATGTTGTGTTGTGGGGCTAGTCAGTTGGTAATAAGCATTGCCTTTGTTTTGGATGTATTAAGTTCCACCTTATTTGTGGACAGAAATCTGAGAGTTTGATTAATAGCCTGGTCAAACCAACCTTGGTTAGACTCAAGAGAACAATGTCATCTGCATAGGCAAGGTGTGAGAGTTGTAGCTTACCTAAATACGGTGAATGTGAATTTATTCTATTGAGTTTTCCAGATAGGTCTGATATGAATAGGTTGAACAGGTGCGGGGCCAGCATACATCCGTTTCAGGCCCATGGTAGTATACACTTTTCTTGAGATTCTAGCACCATCTCCAAGTTTCACACAAACCCAATTATCTGTATAAAATAGCTGTATACGCCTTAGGATTCTCTCTGGTATGTCCCAGGCTTTGCTCACAATAGTTTCTGGTCCATGCTGTCAAATGCAGCTTTTAGGTCTCTGAAACAAAGGTACACATCCTGTTTCTTGTTCTTACATATTTCTGCTATTAGAGAGATTGACAGAGTGTTAGAAATAGTTCCAATCCCCTTTCTGAATCCTGTTTGGTTTTTTTGGGATCACATTGCGTTCCACTGACCAGTTGACCAGATCTTCAAGGATTAGTGAGGCAAAATAATTTAGCTTCAACATCCTGTAGGGCAATTAACCTGTAGCTTGAAGGGTTAGTTCTATCTCCTCCTTTATAAATAGTAAGGGTGGGCGTAGTTCGCGAAGTAGCACTTCGCGAAGCTACGCAAAGTGAAGTTCGCACTACGCGAGCTACGCGTAGCACTTCGCGAACTGCGAAGTAACATGTTCGCACTGTGCAAGATGTTGTTTTCAATGATTGCACAGTGCGGACAAGCAACCGGCACTGTGCAATCATTGAAAATGGCATCTTGCACAGTGCGAGCTGTAGTTTTCTGCTGCTCGAGTAGATTTTTACTCGAGCTGCAGCTTTCTCAACGCGAACTGGTAGTTTCTCATCGCGAGCGGTCGCGAGCATACGCGACCCCTCGCAATGAGAAACCTGACCTTCTCGCGTTGGGAATCTCGCCGGGAGGTTTATTTTCCATGCTCGCGATCGCGAACAAGGAAAAAGTCTCGCCAGGATGTCATTTTGCTTGCTCGCGGTCGCCAACTTGACGTTGAGGACCGCGAGCAAGCAAAAAATGACCGCAGCACTACGCAACACTACGCTACGCGTGTTCGCACTGTGCTACGTGCAGTTCGCGTAGCGCGAAGTAGCGCGAACTTCGCAAACTACGCGAGCGTAGCGTAGTGCTTCGCCCAGGCCTAATAAATAGGGGTAATCTGTTTTTAAAATCTGTTGCATTCCTAAATGTACAAAGGCAACCATTAAGTTTGAGACCATGCTCACCTCATTAATGATCAGAAGTTTCAATTTCTTTAGTACTCTTGAAACTTCATAACAAGCTTCTCCAGATAACTTGTGATATTCCAACTTATTTTTATGTTCAACTGGTAGCATGAGTAATCGATGTAATGTAATCCCTTTAATGTGATGTGCTGCTGACCCAGTTGGAGCGGTTACAACACAAGATTAATGTGATTCAGTGGTTTTGTGTAGATAACTGGCCAAAGCTTTAATTAAGAAACCTTTTCCTGTTCCAACATGCTCACTGATATACACTCGAATAGGTTTAAATCATGTGCATTGGCATTCTTTTTTTTCATGCAGTAGACCATGCTCTATCTGGTGTATAACTTGCTGATATATTTTTATTTGTTCAATATTTAGTTGTTCTTCAAAGTTTCCCAACTCAATAATATCCTATTGTGCTTGTTGCATTGACGTTTCTACTTCATTCATAGCGATTGCTGCTTCAGTTTCAAGAATTTGTTGTCCTAGTGGATATCGACTTAGTTGAGCAGAACTTTGACTATCTTGAGAACTATCTCTAGCGAATTCAGCTGCTATACAAGTTTATTTTTAAAAAAAGTTTTATTTATGTAAGTTTGAAAGGCACAGTTATCAATTTTTTTACATGTATCAATATAAGAGATACAGTCCATAGAGTATACATTCTTTGCCACCTTCTACATATATTATAGGAATATTCGCACCTAATCGGTCGCATATATGGCGTTACAGCATTCAGTGTCATTTACATTATTCCAATTCTGGAGTTCCAAGAGGCAGTTCGCAGATATCACCTCCCCATTTTTTTATCCATTTTTTGGGACAGCCCCTGTGTATGTAAATGGTCTTTTCTGCCACCATGGCCGTGTCCATATCCCTGCACCATTCCGCAAGTGTAGGGGCGGTTGCCACACCCCAGTGTCTAGCAATATTCCTCTTGGATAGCATAATACCCAGGGTAGCCCAGGTCTGTAATGTCAAGTTTAGGTCTGTTGCTTCCCAAATATTGAGTAAACAGCATTTGGGCTCTGTAGGGACCAGGCTCCCACTCAACCTCGTGATAAGGGACATAACAGATTCCCAGTATGACACCACTGCTGGACATGCCCATATAGTATGAAAGAATGTACCCACCTCCCCACTTTTTCGCAGACAGAGCGGGTTGCCCACTTTCCCGATCTTACAGAGAGTAGTTCTGGTGTAGTAGATTCTATGGAATATTTTGAGTTGTACTAGGCGTAATTTTGATGCGATCGCCACCTCTCTAGGGGATGATTGCGCTTCCTGCCAATCTGTATCATCTAACTCTCCCAGGTCTGCCTGCCATTTGTCTCTGAGCTTCTGTACCAGATCTGGCATGTTATTGATAATTTTCCGATAGGTCATAGAGATTGCTTTTTTGTCCATGTGATCCGTCAGTAGCCCATCTTCTAGTGGGGAGGCCTCAGGTAGGGTGGTGTCGGGGGAAATTGCCGGTTCAAGGGCGTGTTTGATCTGTCGGTAATGGAAGTGCTCAGTGGATGCCATCTCGTACTGTGTTTGGAGCTGTGTAAATGGGATCATTTTTCCCCGTACCCAGAGGTCGCCCCCTTGGATAGTCCAATATGGTCCCAGTGATTAAAGCCTTTGCTTTTTTCCAATCTCCCCTGCTTGTCCGTGACCCAGAGGGGTGTTACTTGAGTGAGAATGTTATGCAACAGGGCCCTGATGATTATAAAGAGGGGGCTGCTAGCCCCTCCGCTGACCCGCTGAGTAAGGAACCTATCCAAGGTCGATCGATTTTTGGTCCTCAGAGGGACTCTGTGCGGACAAGGGGTTTCTGACATCTCATTATATTTATGTGCATACAGCTGGGAGGGTATCTCTGTCCTCGAGAATGCCCACGAGGAGACACCATGGGAGCACTCTCCCCCTACAAAGGTACCGGGTAATGGGAAATAGGCACTCTGCAAAGTTGGGGTGGCAGGAATATTTAAAACCGTCTTGCAGGGACGCAGGGAGGGGGGATATGGGAATTGTTTGGGGAAGTTCTGATTTATTGAGTTCTTTTGTTTATGGATGTTATATGGCACACTGTAGGTCCATTCATGCTATTTGCGTGCTACTACAAGACAATCTAGATCGTATAGAACAGGTTACACACATCCCCTATGCCGATGTCCCATGATCACACAACACCTATGACACCCCACACGCAGTACCTACCAATTATATCCTGGACTGTTAATGGTCTTCAAGATAAGCTTAAAAGAGGTTTAGTTCTACAACACTTAAAGCGTAAGGTGCCAGCAGTGACTCTATTGCAGGAGACTCATTTAATGGGGAAAGTTTGCAAAGCCCTAGATAGGTGGGGTTTTAAACTTGCAGTGAACTCGGAGTTTACATCTGGTTCGCGGGGAGTAGGAATCCTCCTTAGGAAACAGTACCCGATTGTCATTAAACACACATACACAGATGACCAGGGCAATTTTGCGGCTCTGTCGTGTCAGTGGAAAGGACGTATGGTCAACATAGTGTCCGTCTACATTCCGTCAGCGCTCCACACTTCAGCATTTCAGGCACTCAGTGAATTCCTACGCCGGATCCCACAGAGCTACTTAATAATAGGAGGTGACTTCAAAGCCACACTAGATGATGCTCTGGATCGCACACCCCCCCAACAACAACACCGGACACACTCTGTCCTGAAGGACTTCCTAGACACCATAGGCATGGTAGACATTTGGCGTTCCCGCTTTCCACAGACGCGACAATATACATATCACTAAGGGGCACACAATAGCCTCTCCAGAATAGACTGCATACTGGCGCCAGCAGCCGAACTTGGAAACTTTTTAACTGTAACACATTTACCAAGGGGCATTTCTGATCACTCTCAGGTCAGCGCTCTATACACTTGGTATTCTACAGCGCAGAGCCGCATATTCCCTATATACCCCGGATATCTCAGGACCCCTGAGATCAAGAAAGGGCTGACTGATACTTCCAAATGCTATTTTAGCGAAAATGCACCTTCCGTCTCTTCTCCGCTTGTCATTTGGAAGGCGTACAAGACAGTGCTTCGTGGGCAGGCGGTCTCACTCATAACCCATCATAAAAGAAAGAAAGTTAGAACTATGGAGACACTTGAACAGGAGGTGGATGATTTGTTATGTTATGTTATGTTATGTCAATTTATAACACGCACAGCTACTCAACAGAGTGTCCCGGCGCGATCCAAGAAAAGGGGCCATAGGCTAAACTTTATCCAAAAAGATGAGTTTTTAACTTTTTTTTAAAGATCACAGGATCATGAGTAGAGCGAAGCGCCAAATGCAGAGCATTCCAGGCCAGTGCGGCCTTGCGCACAAAAGAGCTCCCACCCAGCCTCTGACGTGTAAATCTAGGTGTCAACATCAGAAATTGGGAGGAGGACCGCAGCTGTCTCGTGGGGACATAAAAAGCAAGCCTTTTCTGAAGATATGAAGGCCCTAGGCCATACAAGGCCCTATGGGCAATGGCCAGAGTTTTAAATCTTATACGTGCCTCCAACGGGAGCCAGTGTAAAGAACGCAAATGAACTCGCACATTACATCTGCGAGATATGCCCAACAAGAGTCTAACGGCCGCATTCTGGATAACCTGCAATTTATTCAGGAGATAGCCTGGAATGCCCACATAAAGAGCATTGGCATAATCTAGGCGAGACAAGATCATGGCACCCACCACCGTTTCTTTGGACGAACTTCGAAGAAGGGGTAAGAATTTCCTCAAAGCTCTCAAAATGCCGAAGCAAGAACCAACCAGCTTTTTAACCTGGGTAGAGAAAGACAGATTCTCATTGAACCAAACCCCTAGATTTTTTACAGCGGTATCCTTTGCTCTGGGCAAGGGAAATCCAGGGGGCCAGAGTCTCTCTCGAAAGTTGTCAGGAAAGACGCCATACAAGAGAACCTCCGATTTCTCTTCATTACATTTGAGCTGTGCCCGGGCCAGCCAGCTGAAAACTGAAGAAAGACAGTATTGAGCCATCGAGACTGAGTCATTATCCTTGCCCCAAGCAAAAAAAGGAGCTGGGTGTCATCCGCGTAGGCCATCACCTTAGCCCCAAGTGACTCCGCTAAATAAATCAGCGGAGTGACATAGATGTTAAAAAGAAGGGGACTAAGGGATGACCCTTGCGGGACACCTGTAGCCACACGCTGCGATGTCGAGACACAAGGGGGGAGCCAGATCTGCTGAGAACGTTCTTCCAAGAAATATTTAATCCATCGCCAAACTGTGCCGGAGATCCCAATCTCAGAGAGGCGATCCAAAAGCAGAGAGTGTGACACCGTGTCAAACGCCGCCGAGAGATCCAGCATAACTATTGCTGCTCTCCCACCGGCATCCAAACACTCACGGATTGCCTCCGTCACCTCAAGCAGAGCCGACTCAGTGCTCAACAAAGCACGAAACCCTGATTGGGCCGGGTGCAGCAGACCCGATGACTCAACAAAGTTAGTCAGTTGCTTGTTGACAATCTTCTCACAAACCTTGGACAGGCTGGGTAGCAGTGAAATGGGACGATAGTTTCCCGGTGTCAATGGGTCAAGGGATGGTTTCTTGAGAAGAGGAAGAATCTGAGCCCGCTTCCACGCGGCAGGCACAAAGCCTTCCTGTAACGACATGTTGATAATTTTATTGGCTTCCGGATTGATCATATCCGCAACTGAAGCCAAAAGTCTAGCAGCACAGGGATCGGTTGGAGATCCCGATTTCAGGGCCTTAAGGATTTTAAGAGAACAGTTTAGCTCGACAGGCTCAAAAGACGACAAGGCATTGAATGGTCCAACAGGCAGAAAGCCAGCTAGGGCGATCTTACAAGCCACGGTAGCCATTGAGAAGCTGGCTTGTATAGTACAAATCTTGTCCAAGAAGAATTTAGCCAGAATATTACACCAAGTCTCAGAAGCCGGAGCAGTTCGAGCTAGGGCACTGGGAGACATGTAACTTTGCACGATGGAGAATATTTCTTTAGAGTTATTACTCGCTTGCTCAATACGTCGAGAACAATAGCTGCATTAAGCGGCAGCTATGGCAGTGTAGTAACTCTTTTGTTTATTTCTCAGGTTGTGCTTGGCTAGAGGGCAAAAGCCACTCCGGCGCCAGGCCCTTTCTAATATTTTACATTCGTGTTTTAGATCTTTAAGTTCAGAAGAGAACCAAGGTTTAGAAGGAGACTCTCTTACAGACTTGAGACGGCGAGGTGTTGAAAGTGCAGACACTGAATCGGAGATCCAATCAGTGAACCTAGATAAATTTCCCTCAAGATCTGCCTGAAGAGAGGGCCTAGATTAGGCCTGGGCCAAAATTCCGTTCCGTTCGCGGAAAGCGCGAAAATGTCAAAATTTCCGCATTCCGTAGCTTAGCGATAATTTGTTTTTTGCTCGCGCTGTAAAAAAATACATTCTTGCGTACGCGCGATCGCCTTACCTGAATCCCCGCGTTCGCCGACAAGTTTTCCAGACCCGGTCGCGTTCTCCACGAGATGTTGGATTGTTGGTAGCCATTTTGTGCTGTCTCGCGACAGTTCGCGGCCGCATTAACGTCATTTGTCGCGCGATCACGTCATTTATCGCGCGATCACGTCTTTCTTCTCGCGATCTTGCACCGCGCGAGTATGAGAAGATTGAGATCTCAAACATGTCATTCTACATCGCGAGCGAGAAGGTGAGGACGCGGGCACGTCTAATCGAACTCGAACAGGAGAAAGAGACCCCGAACACGTCATATCCAACGCGACAGGGACAAAGAGAACGCGATCATGTCATTTTCGACACGCCGGCGGAAGTAATGTGAAGCTCGCGATTTCGAACATGTAAAATTTTCAATTTGGAGAGGAATATCAGCTCTAGCAGCATGAAAACTTCTGCAAATGCTGATTTTGGATGAAAACAACTCCTTACATTGACATTTGGCTGTCCTTTTTTGTACAAGGAGTCCTTTTTTTAAAAGGTGGAGAGAGGGAGGAAGTGACACAGAATCTCCAACTTCCTGTTCCTGTCCAGCAGGCTCCTCCCAGTGCTTTGTCCATCTCCTGCTCATTCTGCCTTTGGATTTGGAGCTGGAAAGATCACTCTTTTTGTCTGCTGCATCATTGCAATTGGATTTGAGGATTTTTTTAATAGGATATTTTACAAGGAAGTGGTTGTTGTGTCTGTTTGATTGTGGGCATTGCAGTTGTTGTAACTACAATTTATTTTTGATAATTATTATCATCATTCCTTTTTTTATTTTTTTATTTTGTGGGTAGTAGTAGTAGGCCCGAGCTAGCCATGGGCATGGCCTCATGGGTGTGTGCATGATGAAGCAACTGTTCCTTTTGTAGTTTTTTTAATGTATTTCAATTTCAAGCACATTTAGGGCATGGATGGCATAGGATTGAGTTGGGGAAGTGTGCTTTTAGGGGGTGGCATTTCTGATGTTGTTGGGCCTGGCCATGTGGCTAGTGGCCATTTTGAAGCCTAGGCCTGCAAGCTTGCCTGGCCTTGTCCGCCAACAGGCCTGCTTTCATCCACTAGGACCAGAGCAGGTAGCCACAGCTTTATTAATCTACTGTTTTCTGTGTGGTCTGTTGAATTTAGACTTCATTTAGGGCATGGATGGCATTGGATTGAGTTGGGGAAGTGTGCTTTTTGGGGGTGGCCTTTTCGGCTGTTGTTGGGCCTGGCCATGTGGCCATTTTGAAGCCTAGGCCTGCAGGCTTGCCTGGCCTTGTCCGGCAACAGGCCTGCTTTCATCCACTAGGACCAGAGCAGGTAGCCACAGCTTTATTCATCTACTGTTTTCTGTGTGGTCTGTTGAATTTAGACTTCATTTAGGGCATGGATGGCATTGGATTGAGTTGGGGCAGTGTGCTTTTTGGGGGTGGCCTTTCTGATGTTGTTGGGCCTGGCCATGTGGCTGGTGGCCATTTTGAAGCCTAGGCCTGCAAGCTTGCCTGGCCTTGTCCGCCAACAGGCCTGCTTTCATCCACTAGGACCAGAGCAGGTAGCCACAGCTTTATTAATCTACTGTTTTCTGTGTGGTCTGTTGAATTTAGACTTCATTTAGGGCATGGATGGCATTGGATTGAGTTGGGGAAGTGTGCTTTTTGGGGGTGGCCTTTCTGATGTTGTTGGGCCTGGCCATGTGGCTGGTGGCCATTTTGAAGCCTAGGCCAGCACACTTGCCTGGCCTTGTCCGCCAACAGGCCTGCTTTCATCCACTAGGACCAGAGCAGGTAGCCAGAGCTTTATTAATCTACTGTTTTCTGTGTGGTCTGTTGAATTTAGACTTCATTTAGGGCATGGATGGCATTGGATTGAGTTGGGGAAGTGTGCTTTTTGGGGGTGGCCTTTCTGATGCTGTTGTGCCTGGCCATGTGGCTGGTGGCCATTTTGAAGCCTAGGCCTGCAAGCTTGCCTGGCCTTGTCCGCCAACAGGCCTGCTTTCATCCACTAGGACCAGAGCAGGTAGCCACAGCTTTATTAATCTACTGTTTTCTGTGTGGTCTGTTGAATTTAGACTTCATTTAGGGCATGGATGGCATTGGATTGAGTTGGGGAAGTGTGCTTTTTGGGGGTGGCCTTTCTGATGTTGTTGGGCCTGGCCATGTGGCTGGTGGCCATTTTGAAGCCTAGGCCTGCAAGCTTGCCTGGCCTTGTCCGCCAACAGGACTGCTTTCATCCACTAGGACCAGAGCAGGTAGCCACAGCTTTATTAATCTACTGTTTTCTGTGTGGTCTGTTGAATTTAGACTTCATTTAGGGCATGGATGGCATTGGATTGAGTTGGGGAAGTGTGCTTTTTGGGGGTGGTCTTTCTGATGTTGGTTGTCTTAAAGACATGCTTTTTTATGTGTCTGGTCACTGGTGTGTTGGTGTGCAATGCATGCACCCTGCAGAGCTTTTTAGGGCCTGTGAATGTTCGTATTTACATTTTGTTGCATTAAAAAGGCAGAGCAGTGTGCTTTAGCTGGCATCCTTTACCTGGCTTTTATAGGCCTTTTGTCAGCTCCTGGTGTTTCCCAGGCCCAGGGCTTGTTTGTGATTTGTGTGTGTCCATGTGGGTTGTGGCCTTTTTTGGTGTTTGGACTGTGAGTTATTAGTGTCCTGCTTTTGCCATAGGCCTGCATGGTCTTCCTATTGGCTCTTTGGCTTACTGCTTCCATCCATCCACCCCCTTTGCCAGCAGCAGCTCCATGGATGCTGAGATGCTCAAATAATGCAATGGTCCACCCGACTTCCATTACATTTTTATTTTGTTGTTTATTATTAACTTTCCTATCCTTCCTGAGAGTGTAGTGTGTGGCTGTACACAGTACTAGTAGTATAACATAGCTCTAGTTAAAAAAAAAAAGTCATAAATGGCTAGACTATCTTTTGTTTGCACTAGTACAGTACTAAGTAACTGAACCACAACAACAAATGCAACATTTCACTGATGTTCTTCTCCTGTCTTATTTGCTTTTAGGTTCACAAAAGACAGAGTAGGAGGTGTCATCAGCATCACCCGGCTACCCGTTGTACTGCCAGCCAGACAGAAGTCCTGCTGCGCATCACGTCCACGTGTGACCAGAACTTGTTGTGCATCTGCATCCTGCCTGACATCTGAAGAAGATGTCCCCAAAGAAAGGTACCATGTCCAGTACCAAGAAAGTTGCCGGTGAGAAGAAGGAACAGAAAAAGGAAGTGCCATTAACCACGACTGGTGGTGTGCCGGCCAATGTTTTTTTTGGCACCAAAGCGTTGTCCGGGAACCAAGCTGGGAGCAGCACAGCGGTCCAACCCCACCAACCTAGGCCCAAGGGCTTTAGTGTCGCAGAGGTAGCCAGTCTACTAACGAGCAGCGATGTTGAAGAAATGTCATTACCGCAAAGTAGTACACAATCAAGTTCAACGCAGGCGCAAACTCAGCAGATCAGTGTCAAGCCGCCGCAACAAGAACAGCAGCAGCTGCCGCAACAAGAACAGCAGCAGCCGCCGCAACAAGAGCAGCAGCAGCCGCCGCAACAAGAACAGCAGCAGCCGCCGCAACAAGAACAGCAGCAGCCGCCGTAACAAGAACAGCAGCAACCGCCGCAACAAGAACAGCAGCAGCCGCCGCAACAAGAACAGCAGCAGCCGCCTCAACAAGAACAGCAGCAGCCGCCGCAACAAGAACAGCAGCTGCCGCCGCAACAGCCCACCATAGTAGTTGTTGCTCCTGACGTAGGGGCATTTCAGGAAATCGGGCTTCCTGCAGACAAAGTGGAGCAAAGTCAAACCACTGTTTCAGAAGATCTATTGTCTTCCAGACCACCAGCAAGGAAAAGGAGGCTTAGTCCATCATCTTCTTCTTCAAGCCCCGCTTCTGATGATCGTGATGACACTTGGGTCCCACCAGCTCGGTCTGAGAGTGATATACGCCACAAGACAATGCTTCTGAAAAGGAAGGTCCCAGAAAAACTTAGAGTTATAGAGGTAGATGTAGAAGAGGGGGGTGATGATGTTGATGAAGACGAGCCAGTCATCACGCACATTACTCCCGCCCCAAAGGGATTGGAGACCGACATTCTCACCCTATCTAGAAAGGCTGCTACTGAGCGAGATGTAGCACGGATCTCACCAACACAGGTTACACCACCACTACCTCCAGCTGCCATATTTTCCAAGGCCCGGCAGGGACCTACATCCAGCTCAACCATCTCAGTAGGTAGTGGTAGTAAAAGTCACAGTGTAGGTGGACAGGGTCATATATTTTCAAGCACCCCCTCAAGTTCATCTGGTGTTGAAAGTGGCACATCCAGCAGTGCCAGAAAGTTTTCCTCCCCAGTTTGGAACTTCTTTTCTGTTAGCGCCAAGGAGGAGAACGTTGCTATATGCTCAATTTGTCGGCAAGGTGTTCAGCGTGGTAAGCTTGGTACAAACTATGGTACCGGAGGACAAGCAAGTCATCTAAAAATACACCACACTATCGTGAGGGAGGATCAGAAAGTAGAAAAACTAAACCCATTGAAGTTGGTCAGGAATCAGGGAGCGATATTATTGTGGTGGCAGGTGAAGAACAGGGAGGCATTTCTAGCCCTGCCCCAATAGTGCAGTCACTGCAGTGGTAACGCCCACATCCTCCTCAGTAACATCAGAGTGGCACCGCAGTAAGAGCCATATTTAGAGTCTGGGTGAGACACCAAGGCGACCAGCGAGTACCTCAATGAGACAATCTGTGTCGTTGAGCCTTAGTGGGTAATGAAAACAGCACCACTAAGGAAAGTAAGCCAGCCTACCATTGAGAGCATGTTTAGGTTGGAGGGGCAGTTCGAACGCAACCACCCAACGGCACGATTGTACAATGCGAAGCTGGCTAAAATGTTAGCGCTGGACCTTCTTCCTTTTTCATTTGTGGAAGGGGTGGGTTTCCTTGAATTTGTGTCTGCCATCTGCCCGAAATGGAAAGTTCCCAGCCAGTCCTATTTCGCAAGAATTGCTGTTCCGGCACTACATCATGATGTGCTGGAATTGGTTGGTCAAGGTTTGCAGCAGAGTGCTGTGCACAATATCCACCTGACAACAGACATGTGGAGCAGTTGCCAAGCCACAGATTACATGTGCATCACTGCACACTGGATCTCTTTTGTGGGGGTTAGAGATAAACTATCTGCAAGAGGTGTTGTTGACACAGCTGCGATTTTTGAAGGTACTCGGAAACATGCAACTGTAGCCATGTTCGCCATGGAGAAATCTCATACGGCTGAAACCATTTTAGAAGAGTTTCGCACCAAGGTTTTGGAATGGCTGCGGCCCAGAGGGCTTGGTATTGGTTTTGTTACCACAGACAATGGCAGTAATGTACTAAAGGCCATGGAACTTGGTACCTATTTCAGGGTTCCGTGTTTGGCACACTGCATAAACATTATAGTGCAAGACTTTCTGAAAAAAGAACCCATAGTCAGCAATTTACTGGCCATCTGCCGAAGAATATGCACTCATTTCAGCCATTCTTTTAAAGCTCGGAAGCAGCTGAGGATCATCTAACGTGAATTTAGGATGCCAGTCAAGGCACTCATCCAGGAGGTGGCAACACGTTGGAACTCAACGTATTACATGCTTGATCGTCTGTACGAACAGCACAGGTCACGCCATGAATATGTCTGGTACAGAAGCAGGGATGCTAGTGTTAAAGGCATGACCCTTGAGAGGGAGCAATGGACCCTAATTTAATGCCTGACTGAGATGCTGTCTCCTTTTGAGGTCTTCACACGTGAAGTCAGCAAGGAGGACTGGCCAAGCTATCCCATTGTTGCAAATGCTAGAGCATGAGCTGAATAATGCGTCTGAATCCTACAAAGGTGTAGAGGACAGAAGGCAAGCCCATGACTTGGTGGAGAGCTTATCCAGGCGCTTAACTGAAAATGTAAGGATACAAAATAAAATGTTGTCACAAGAACATTACATTTGTGCCACAATTCTGGATCCACGTGCAAAATTAGGACTAGTGAAGACATTCCTTGCTTTTTCCGACAATGATGTTGCCCGCTACAAAAGTTGTATAGCTGAAGCAGCCATTAAGTTTGAAAACGAAGGGCTGCTAATTAAAAGCCCGCCACATCAACCCACAACAAGTACTGATACTGAAGCAGGCCATGCAGAATCAAGTGCAACTTCGTCGGCTGAGGGCAGTGCGGTTGGCTCAGAGTCACAATCACAACACTTGCCATCACTATCGTCTACAGAAACAATAACTGGATCATTAGGCCGAGTACAATCATTACAGGATTGGTATGTAAAGATGGGCCTTTGTAAGCACAGTGCTGATGCAAAGAAAAAACAGCACAAAAGCTTACCAGCAGCAACCCTGAACATTGAGCGGATGGTCCGGGCCTATCTGGACGACCCAACAGAGGTGTACGTTGATCAAAACCCATTGCAGTATTGGTATAGGAAAAGGTCTGAATGGCCACAACTCAGCAGGCTGGCGATAAGCTATCTGGCTTGCCCTGTCGCAAGTGTCTCTTCCGAACATGTTTTCAGTGCTGCTGGTTCCATTGTAACATTGAGAAGGACCAGTCTATCTCCAAAAAACGTGGAGAGGTTAACAATGATCAAAATGAATCAGCACTTCATACCACCGAATTACACAATACATGAATCAACAGAGGAAGATGAGGACAGCGGCTCAGGTGATGGAAGTATTGTGTCAGATGATTACCTACTACTGGAAGAACCCCCAGAGTTTGAGGACGAGCTATACTTACCTGACAATTAGGCTCGCACTTACTGTCTTCCTCCCTTTTTTCCCCCTTTTGTATGTGTCTGTCGTTCCGGTTATAAACTTGTGAATCGCAACAAATCCATTATCACCGTCTTCTACTCTTCTAATTTAATATACAAGTTTCAGGTGTCTGCTATTTGACAGTACAGTCCTCCGAATCCAGCTCCTCCGCTCCATCATACTGAATCTCCTGCTCAATTCCATTTCCCTCATGAATGATGATTGGATGATGGTAACAACAAATTCAAACTTTCCTCGTCCTTCCAAAACAAGTGGACCATGAATCAGATGACTACTATAGCTATCCTCCTTTCAGAGCCGAGAGAGACTGGCCATTAACTGAAAATAAGATGGAACAGGTAATGATTGATGCCATGCATTGGACGCATAGTCGCAGACTGAATGATTTAGATTTTGTTGTGTTTGTTGTTCATGAATTTATGTAATTGTGCACTGCCACTAATCAACTTCCTACAGAACACACTATTTTCCCCTTCTTGCAAATAAGAAATTTGTACTTCTCCTGCAGCTTGGTGATACATTGCTTTTAATTCAATACAGGAAGGGGACTCACTCAATCTGCGCAATGCGTATGACTGTGACACAACAGCACCGTCCATGATGATGATGGCGAAATAGACGGCCCGTTAACAAGATGAAATGGAACAGGTAATGATTGATGCCATGCATTGGCCGCAGAGTCGCAGACTGAATGATGTAGATTTTGTTGTGTTTGTTGCGCATGAATTTATGTAATTGTGCACTGCCACTAATCAACTTTACAGAACACATTAAACTTAACTCAAGGTGAATTCAATTTTCCCCTTCTTGCAAATAAGAAATTTGTACTTCTCCTGCATCTTGGTGATACATTGCTTTTAATTCAATACAGGAAGGGGACTCACTCAATCTGCGCAATGCAAATGACTGTGACACAACAGCACCGTCCATCATGATGATGGCGAAAGAGATGGCCCGTTAACTTAAGATGAGAAGGAACAGGTAATGAATGATGACAATTAATGGCATGCATTGGACACCTGACTCTGAGCTATTGGTCTTTGTGTTTGCGTTGTTTGTTTGTTGTGCACAAAGTGATGTCAAAGTGTACTAGTAGTAATCTATCTTTCTGTACACAATAAAGAATGACTCAAGTCAGTAATATTTATATTTCTACTCTTGTTGTGTCATAAAAATTTTACTTATACTGCAGGCCGATCTTCACAGCTGGTCAGTAAAAGTAACAGAGATGATGATGAAGTCAGGAGGATGTTTCAGGAGTGGCATAAAACAGAAAAGCCTAAAGGTAAACCCGTCAACAACAACCACAGCAGACCCAAATGTCTGTGTAGAAGTTGAATAGAGTGTAGCGGTGGGATGACTGCAGTGCATTGATTTTACTAACTTAAACTGTAAAATGCTATGTTTGGAATGGATAATGTGCTTTGCGTTTGTCCAACTCTTTGAGAGAAAAAAAAGGACTCTAAAGTGTTAACTTAGGATGTGCTGATGCTAAGCACTGTGGGCCTGCTCTCTCCTGTTACTGTTGAAGGTCAATGCTCGAAACAGACTAGAGTAGAGATGATGCATACATGCCACCTCGGAAAGTGTTCTTGTTGCACTACACCATCACTTGTGCATTTGTTTTAACTTTCTTTCTTAATATCCCCTTTGGTTTTCCATCTACAATTACAGGCCGGGCCTTGCCCTAAACTTTGTAAAACATTACAATGCATATTAATTAACTTACCAATCCATCACCTTTTTTTTTCCAGCCGGGCAGTGGCGAGGCGACACACCCAAGATTGATGGACGAGAGGAGCAAGAGGAATGACGAGATGCAAATCCAGTCCACATTTTTGACCAGGATAAGACAGTAACAGTATCCACTTTTATCTTCTTTTAAATAATTTGATTAATATCTTGTATACAATCTTTACAACAGTGTGTTCTTGGAGTTGTTATCATCATTAGGTTTGCTCTGTGTTTACGTTTCTTCCCTACCAATATTTAAAATTTCTATTTGCTATGTGTTATAGTATTAAGGCCGGAACAACAGAACAAGAACTAGAAGTGTATGTAATCCGGGTCTCTCATCATCATGCATGCATTGCCTTTTTCTCCCTTAACATATGGATATGGTAGTCTTCAATGATTGTCGTTTGTTTGTCTATGTATGCATACTGTTTTTCTATGTCAAACCTTTCCCAAAAACCCCCTTCCCATCAATTCAACAAACCCTAACCCTCTTCCCCCGGGCTGTGTGACTTATTGTCGAGGTGTAACTAAATTAAATGTACACCAATACTTAATCACACACTTGCTGGTGCGGATGTGGTGAAAGCAACACTACTTCAATTTCAAGGCAGAGCGATGATCTTCTTCTGCTTGGCCACCCATGAGTAGGATATTTCAGAGGTTATTTTATTTAACAAAGGAACATATACCTCAGCATGAATTGCCGGCATTGATTGGATTTGTTTGTTGCCATTCCTCATATACAGCACTAACTGTTAGACTGTAGGCATAGTCAAGTGACTCGACACAACTATAGTTTGTAACTCTGTCTAGTAGGCTATCCTCCTAACCACCATTCAGTTTTTTTGTCAAATATTTGAGCATATTATTGTTGCTCGGTAAGTTCTGTACTGTACTTCATTCAACTACTCCTCTAACAGTCTCTCAAAGGCGATTGACTGTCTCCTTTTCTTTTTTTGGAAATGCTGCCGCCCTGCCAGTGTCTACTACTACTACTATACTACCACCACCACCACCACCACCCCAATCATGGCATGTATGAAAAAGGAAACCATCTTCACCATCCAGCCAGTGCTGTGACACAGTTGGACATAAACATCAAGCACCGGTAAGAGACAAGTTTGGGGGAGGCAGAATTAATAATGGACATGTCAATGATTTCGTTTTCACACGCCAGTACAAAGAATGCCTAGACTAGAGGACAGACTGAAAGTACTAGAAGGACCAGTCAATGAGTGAGGTGTGTCTCTCACCTATCTGTTTGTGTCTTATACAGTCAGCCAATTATTGAAATCAAACACAGGCTATGGGCGGCCATGCACCAGCAAGGAAACAGTTACCCCACCTACAAAACATTAACAACATTGCATGTAACATAGAAAAATATATTTAATTTACCCTAACAAAAATAAACTAAACCCACAAAAGCTGACCCACCCCCCTCCCTAACCCCAACCACTGTCCATAGTAGAAAAAAGTCTGTAACGCCCAAACGAGTTAAGAACAAGAATTAAATAAGGGGCAGAACAGGATGACAGGGACTAACTGGTGGGGTGGGACTCGAGGAGGACACGCATCTGGTGCATCTCGCCCTCTAAACGGGCAACGCGGTGTCTAAGGGTGCGGCAGTTGCAGCCACAGTGGGGGGGACACCGGAGATGGCACGGTGGCGGTGGGCAGCCGCCAGACGGTGGCGCCGTATGGCTGGAGGGTGGTGGCTGGGGCCCGGGCCACGGGAGGAGGCTTCCACAATTGCAGCCGCAGTCTCCTCCTCCTCCTCGGCGAAGACCACCAGCCGCCGGTATTCTAGCTGGATTGCCTCCAGCTTCCGGCGCCGTGCCTTGGCGGCCAACTCCCTTCGATTTAGTTTAGGAGTAGCTGTGTATCAAAAAGAAAAAAACAAGACAATTGTAAAATATACTCTTAGAAAAACAGTAAGACAAGTTAATTATTTATACACATAGTGGCATGGTAGAGTAGCACTATAAAGCACAGTAGTACATAACATTTCAAATCGCGCCCGTCCTTCTTCCTTCCACCCGTCTTTCACTTTTTAGTTGAACAGTGCACCAGGTTCTCTTCTCCATAAAACTTTCAAAGCGGAGTTGAAATTAGATAGATGAGGCCATTGGTTACTCAATACTCCCGCTCCTATGCCAATTAAAGGGATTCTAGTCTTATAGTTCACACTTCAAACGTTCACAGCAACTCATACTTACTACTTACGACATCGTATGGCGGGCAGACTTTGTCCGCCCGCCATCCTCATGCTAAAAAGGGTGGGGGTCCCGTGGGGACAATTAATTAGGATGATGCGCCCGGCACAGTGGCTGGCGCATCCTGTTTTTTTTACATTCTGGTTGGCGGTGCCGAAAGCAATGCTAAAAATACATGTTGTGCTGCTTTTCCAAGCACAACATGACGGGCCCCGCACGGAGCCTGTCACGTTTTGCTTGGAAAGGCGGGGGGTACCATAGCATAGGTAGGTACCCTCCATGGGGGCACCCAAGCATACTCTGCAATGTCTGCATGCCTTTCCGTGGCGGACGGCAATGCCGCCACGCAAAGGCATTCCAAAATGCAGATTATATGGCTGGCGGTGTGTTCAGAGAGACACCACTGGCATATTGAACCCTTTTCCGCCTGGTCGACATGTGGGGGTCTGAATAATTTCTACAGGGATGGCGGAGGTTTGCCCCTGCGGTGTCGGCAGTGAATTCCAGCCGGCCCGGCGGGGGCAATACGCCCACCATCCTAATGGGGCCCTAAGTCACAACTGTACAGTATACATATACATACAGTACACCCTTGCAGTGAGTGTGCTGTCAAGTTCAACAATAGTTAAGGATTATGAATCTAACTTACCACTGCCTGCCACTGGTGCTGCCACTCCCCCTACCGCTCCATCGTCGGTATCGGCAGCAACTGCCGCATCCTTGCCCTCCGTGTCACCTTGTTCGCTGGCCCCGGCACTGGTGGTCGGTAGTGCGCCTAGAAAACATTTCACATTTATTAGGCGTCATATACACCTCCCCCCTATTGATCAGTTGCAAGGTTGAAAAATGAGTTAATACTAACATACATCACTAGTACAAATCAGGTAGTAGTAGAGTAGACACTAATAGTTATATATGATCATTGTAGCCTTTGCTTAATTAGCCCTAGCCATGCTACCATTTTACCTTTGTGGCTTTTATTTTTGCACATGTGACGTTACCTTTACCTTGCAGCTTCTTAAGACACCTTTGAGCCCACATGACCTGCCTCACACTGCTACTGTCTAGTCTACGCGCTGCGTACAAGCGGTCCACAAACATTAACAAGCCACTTTTTTAGGAAGTACTGGTGTACTACTGTTACTGTTAGTCCATATTGCTTATCCATAGATGCTACACTTTTTGGCACGGCTGAGAAATGCTTGCAAGTTGCAATATACTAACGCACACTATTTCTTTTTTCGCATTACAGACGCAAGATTCCCTTCTACGAACCAGAGCTTCTGAATGATGCAACAACTACCAGTACTAGGTTCTTCTAAGGTGAGGGGTCCCTTCACTCACATCTTCTTTTATAAATGTATATAAACTATGGGATGGTGGTGCTGCCTTCCACCACTGTTCAGTTATCATGATTTAATTCCCAACTGTATAAGTGTAACAATGTATATTGTTTTAATGTTATTGATTTTCCGGTTGGTGCTGCTAAGAAAACAGTGTACAGACCTTCTCAAATTGAAATAAACATTTTGAACTTACACAGACTTGGTGGTATTTGGTGTGGACTAACTTACACGAGTGAGCAAATTAAAGTAAGGGTGTGCATGTGAATTGCTTCCACGACTGAGAGGTTGGGTGTGTTATGTTCTGGGTTGTCTACTTGTTGGGTATCTTGGGGGGAGGGTTCCGAGACCTAATAGTTATGACAAGACAGTACTATAGTCAAGCAGTGGAATTGTGGTGGGTGCGGAATTTCTGATTGAGGTATGCAAGGAAGGTCCAACCTACCATCACCAACATCCTATTTTCTGGTGCAAATGTATGTGCAAGATCCCTACAACAGTAGTATGTCCTATAGGGTATCATATCAAAATAGTAATAAATCTGGTAGGGCTGTTGTTGCTGTGAATTTTCAAAGCCTCAAGATCAATAAGCGTAAAAGTAGTACAAGACGACGACCCAACGGATTGGACTCAATGGCTCGAGCTACTGGTGAATATGAGTTTTATATTACAACCTTTCACAAAGAGTGGCACTGGCCATCTGGGCAAGACTAGCTACTACAGTACAGACAGACTGATAGTATGTAGTAGTAGTAGTACTCAGAGTCATCATAGCGGAGGCAGGGATAAGATTTTTGAAACCGTACAGATTGAAGGATAATTGGTGGTAAAAAAATTGCATTTGGAAACAAACAATAGTTCGGGAAAAATATGGGGCAGTAAAAGTTATGGAATAAGAAATATTATTAAAAACAAGAAGACTTACTGGGGCCAGCAGAGGAGCCCTCAGCTGTGTCCTCCTGGTGGTGTTGTTCCTGTCCCGCTGACTGCCCAGTCCCTGTCGGTCTGCCCCTGGGTGCTGATGAACAGGAAAGATATAAGAAAGAGACAAACATTGATGGATGGTGTCAAACAAATACAATATTTTTCAACAACGGTTAAAAAACACTTATGTAAACAACAATTGCAATAACTACATTGACCGATCTCATCTGGTCAACATGTAATATCGGGGGATTCGCAGTTCGACTACTTAAGTTACTATTTATCAACAGTAATCCAGTCTTCCATTCTGATTCCAGAAAACTAAGTTACAACTAAGCCTAAGTACAACGTACCACCCAACCTAGCCCACCTATTCCAGGCATGCCAATTGTACATTAAGTATGCATTTCCACTGTATTCCTCAACAATGCGTATGGTCAAATCATGGAGGACACATGAACATGACTCCATTTTTTGTATACACCAAATTTTGGTTTGATTGATGCTGATCTGCTACTGCTAAGTAACTGCTAAGCTTACCACCACTCATTGAACAAACTAGAAAAGGTTCTAAAGACTGCCGTACTAGCAGCACGTCACGTAACTGAGTGAGGGGGCATCACGCATACCACTAACAAATTAGAAGCTCATACAAAGTAGTGTACCTAAACATCAATCCGCCCCTATCTATTAGTGACGGGACAAAGTAAGGAGTGGACTAGAGTCACTGTAGCATTACGTAACTTAATTTCTCTAAAATAAACTCGTAAAGAATCACGCTAAGCAAGCGCAAACGCAAAGCTGCAAACAAGTAAGATTAGTAGTAGCGCAGAAGAGCACCATAATCACAGAAGACTTTTAAACGTTATTAACCTGGAATGTATTGTAAGCAGCAACATTCTAGCTGGTTGGAAGGAAAAAAAATATTCGCAATATGTAACACAGAGCAGAAGAACAGACACAAAGTTGTAGTAATTAAATATGTACTCACCAAGCCCCGGGACCTCCACTCCTAGCAGGTCCAGCAGGTCCTGCTCACGGTCCAGGATGTCAGACCACTGGTGCGTCAGCTGTGCCTGGGTGCGCCGGACCCCAGAGATGCGCGACACTGCCGACGCTCCCGGAGGCCGTACCCGGACCCAGGCCTGCCACCTGCTGCCAGGGTTGATGGGAGGTGGCGCTGCACAAAGAAAATTAGTGCAGTCAACTCCTCCTCCCCAAATAAGGCCCATGCCTGCACCCATTGTGGGCGATATTTTCTCCCCGAGCAAGCAAAAAGCAACGCGATCAAGTAATAGCGGTCGCGAACAGGAAATATCGACAGCGAACGGGCGCGAACATGCATTGCGCGACCCGGAACAGGAAGTAAGCATCGCGAGAGGGCGGGACAAGTGAAAACAAGATGGCCGCGCCCTTGAGCAACCACATGGGTAAGTTGGTGACCCGCGATCACGCAAAAAATACCGCGAACAGGCGGGAAAAATACTTCTGCGTCTTCGCGATATTTCCAGCGTGTTTGCGGAGATTTTCAGTATTTTCACGATAATTTGCGAAAGTTAATTTCGCAAATTCCGCCCACCCCTAGCCTAGATGCAGCCAGAGAGCTAGCAAACTGAGTGGGATCTATCTTGCTGAAAGTTGATGAACAGAAGTCCTCCGCCTTCTTAACAGGCTGATTAATATCCCAAGAAAAGCAAATAAGGAAATGGTCAGACCAGGAGACGGAAGAAGGCTCTTCCAACTGGATCGAGAAGTTAGCACACACAGGATGCAAAATATGGCTCGCCTGATGGGTGGGGATGGAAACCCATTGAGAAAGATGTGCCAACTCCTCGACTGTGTCTGCTACGTCTGATTGATCAAGGTGAAGATTAACGTCTCCCAAAACCAAAAAACGAGAGAACCTCAAAGCACGTTCAGCAATGGCATCCTCGCATGATTTAAGAAAGGCCACCGACGGACCTGGCGGACGATAAATCAGGGAGCCACCAAGAGTGAAGTGAGGTAAGAACTGTATACTAAAGTCCAAAACCTCACAATCACTCCATACAATGGAGGCCTCACCATGCAACACCCAGCGCTCCCTATATAAAATAGCCAGGCCACCTCCTCTACCGGCTGCGCGGTCCGCCCGATGAAGCTTGTACCCAGATGGTGTTGCCAATGCCACAATAGGATTAGAAAAGGTGTCCAACCAAGTTTCCGTAATAAACAGCAGATCCAAGGATTTGTCAGTTATCATATCCGACACATCTAAATAGTGCCTCCTTAGGGATCTGGCGTTAATCAGGGCGGCACTGATGCTCACAGACTTTTTAATTCCATGAGACCGATGGACAGAGAAAGGGGCAGGCAACAGTGTAAACCCACACTCTAAGCAGCCAGAGGTCGACAAAAAGGGCAAGGAGCCACCTCTGTGAGCAGAACAAGGGGGAGGCCGAAGCGTTTTCAAAAACTCACCAGAGTATTGACATGGATCAACAATAGAGGGTCCTGGCCGGGCAGCATAACTGGCCCTGGCCGCTGACTTGCCGCGGATGGGCGCAGACGGGCTTGCCTTAAGCGCACCTTCGGCGCGCCCGCTGCACGCATCCGCTGCGCCTCCCAATAGAGGCCATTAAATAACGTGAGCTGAGGCGAGTGGAACAATAAAGATGGCGGCTGAGATCTGAAGTGGCCTCAAAAGAACGGAGGTAAAACAAATTCCACACTCCTACCATGTACTCAGTTAAAAAGTACCCAATTTCATTCCCCAAGCGCGAGTCAAGTGAGGTTAAAGAAAAGCAAATAATATTTGAAGGCTGATTCCTAAATTAGCAAGGTACCGCGCCCCCCAGCAATTTCCCCATCAGAGTTAAAAATAAGAAGCAGTAAAAAGCACAAACACAATTTTCAATTTTTAAAAAGAGCAGAGCCACAGAAATAACCTTTTTTGGAGAAAGCCCACAGTCAGAACCCCTCTGACACGAACACTCATTTATTGCAACTTAAGAAGTAGGAGTATAAAGATCATTTGTGGGAGGCAGCGAAAACGCGACTCTCCAATACCCAACACACCATATATGAAAGCAGTGAAAAAGCCAGCAAGCTATTGGCCTGGCTTGACAAGAAGGAAAAGGCAGATAGATGGATCGCGGAACTCCAACTTCTCACAGGTGACACAACTCGGAATCCCTAATGCATAGTAGACTTACTAGCACATCACTACGAACAGGTCTACACCTCCACACTCACAATTATAAAAAAAAAAGCAGAGGTGTTCCTCCGTCATATTAAACTCCCCAGACTGGCGGAGACAGAGTCTCAATTGTTAGAGGCAGAGTGTCCAGTTTGTCCCTTTTAGACCTATTTGGGCTGAGTCCCTGACTTTGGCGAGCTAGCCATCTGGTCCAGGGATTGTGATCTTGCTGTGTCGCGAGCAGCGTTTCATCCGGGCTTACCACGGTGTTGGACCTGATGCCACCCCTCCAGCCAGTCCTGTGCTTCCTCCGGTGTGGTGAAGAACCATGTCTTCCCATCTGCCTCCACTCTCAGTTTTGCAGGAAACAGCATAGAGTATTTGGGTTCACGGTTCCTGAGTTCCTGCTTCAACGCTATGAAACTCCGCCACTGTTTGGCAACAGCTGTAGTCTGGGAAGAAAGATATCACGCTTTGTTGATAGCGGATCTGGGGGGTCGCTTTTGCCATGTGGAGGATGAGGTCTCTGTCACTTAAATTAAAAATATGTGCTAGTATAGGCCGCGGGGGGCCCCCGGCCGGGGTCTGCCTCCGGGGACCCAGCGGGCCAGCTCGACCGAAAAGTAATTGGAGAGTCTCCTCAGCTGTAGGTGGTTCTTGATCAGGTCCTCCACAGGAAGGTCCATGGCAGGGCCCCTGTTCCCTCAGGCACTCCCATGATGCGCACGTTATTACGTCGGGAGCGACCTTTATAGTCGTCGAGCTTCGCTGCCATGGATCTGTTGTCTGTCTCTAGCTGTTTCACTTGTTTCTTCAGGGAGGCTGTGTCTGTACTTAAGGTGGCTTTTGTTGATTCTACCTCCGTCAGCCAGGAGCTAAGGTTTCTGAGGTCAGCACGGATAAGGGAGAGTTCAGTCACCATTTCTATGCGGGACTCCAGAGAAGTGTGTACATTATTGAGGGTGGTAATAATGTCCTGTAGCGTGATTTCTTTCCCTGGTGTGGTCTCTTTAGTTGACGCTGCTTCAGCCACATTACAGTTGTGCATATCTTTGTCCGTTTTGGAGAAAGCATACATCTCCTGTTTGTTTTGTTGGATCATTCGTTACAGATGTAACTCGTGGCCAGATAGGAAGTAAAAAATAGACTGATGCTGATAATGTTTACTTCTATCACATGCATTTTATTGGTATCATTGTATGTTCAGCTAGTAAAACAAGGAAGTAAGAGCAATATTGATGCGCGTTACACACTGATTTTATACTGCTGTTTTTTGCACGCTTAATGATGAATTTTTATATTGCAAAATGTTCACTTGTTTTAAATTTTTGAGTGAAGATGTTGTATGTAAAATTGTTATGGTTTTAACTAACTATGCAATAAATTAATAATAATAATAATAATAATAATAATAATAATAATAATAATAATAATAATAATATTAAGAATAATATTAAGAATAAGAATAAGAATAAGAATAAGAATAAAAATAGTACCGGTTCTGTGCAATTTACACTTAATATACAACAAGATGCACAAGAATTTCCTTATGTTTATGCTTGCAGTATTGGAAGATGAAGGAATAGAAATTGAAAATTTGTTTGGACGAAGTTACAGATGGGATCATTAATGTGAAGAGTGTTCATTTTGTTCTACCACTCAAATAGACACTGCACGATTCATATATTTGACAAGATTTCAAATCAGTGTCTTTTAACAAATTAGTAAAAACAGCTAATCAAGATATGATATGTTCTGATTGTAAGTCAGAAATGTTGTCAACATTATATATTGAAAGATTTGGACAATATGTCATTTTAATGCTACAACGTTGTTGAGCAAATGGAAGAAAATTGGAAACTAAAAGAAAAAATGTTGTGGCAAGTCAAGTGTCAATTTCAGGAAGAACTTTTAAAGCAGTGGCTATTGTATTCCCTGATGAACCTACAACAACATCTGGGCCCAATACTGTGTATTTAAAGTGCAATAAATGCAGTGCAATGATGCCCATTTGGAATTCAAAATGTAGGTTGCCTTACAAATTACCAAATTCATATCTGATATTTTTGATTCCAAAATTTTGAAAACATTATTCGGCCTAATGGGATGAATTGAACACAAAATAACGAGTTTATTTTGGATATTATTAATGCAAATTGATTTGGAAACATTATTCGGCCTATAGAAAAGATGGGAACAATTAATGTTTGGATTGTTATTTGTGCTATTTTTTATTGCATTTGCAAAATTGTGTTAGGAGGAACTAGTTAATATATTTGATCTTTATAATATACGCGATGTAAATAAGAGTGTATATTTTAGAAAATGTACTTCAGAGAAATAAATAATTTAATGTAATGAAGAATGTAATTTAGAAACTGTAGATAGGTAAACAGATAGCTGAACTTGTTGTAAATATTTTCAATGCAGATTTGCTTTTTCTGCAATCTTATTGATTGTATTTTTCCCCACTGTTATATGAAGAACTACATTGAAATCACTGTGTATGGTAAAATTCAATAGAATCTGGTGACAGCAAAAAAAGGGAAACTGAATACGTTATGTAATTCTAAAAATATGTTGTGTTGTTAAAATATGCAATAACAGTTTTTCTTCTTTTTTTACAGGAAGTAATACTGATGTTTGAAAAGATTTGATATTCACTTTACAACAAAACTACTGTAAAATAGTTTCACTTTGTTTTGTATCTTCTTTAATAAAAAGGTAAGATGAAGTAATGTAATAAGCATGATAATTTGAACTAAAGTTTACAGTCACTTTTAATGCAGTCATCCATTTTTTGAAACACTACCCATGCACTCATCTATACAGTTAGGCACTATTCCCACACTCCTGCCATCTGCCATGCACTATCCATCAACTTCTACAATCACCTAGCCTGTATCCATGCACTTATGGAGTCACCCACGCATTAGGTATTCACTCATTGAATCAGTCAGGCAGAACACATGCACTGTTACGATAACCCAGACATTACCCCTGCATTCATGCAATCACCCAGGCATTACCTACGCACTTCTTCAATCACTCAGGCCTTACTAATGTACTCCTTCAATCACTGAGGCAGTACCCATGCACTCCTCCAATCACTCAAACATTACCCCTGCACTTATGTAATCACCCAGGCACTAACCCTTGCACTTTTTCAATCACTCAGGCAGTAACTATGCACTCCTCCAATCATCCAGACATTACTCTTGCAGCCATGCGATCACCCAGCGTTTACCCATCCATTCCTTCAATCATTGAGGCAGTACCCATGCACTCCTCCAATCACACCGACATTACACCTGCACTCGTGCAATCACCCAGGCATTACACATGCACTCCTTCAATCACTCTGGCAGTTCCCATGCACTCCTTCAATCACCCAGGCACTACCCATGCACTTATGCAATCACCCAGGCATTACCTATGTACTCTTTTAACCACTCAGGCAGTATCCATGCACTCCTCCAATCACCCAGACATTACTCCTGCAGTCATGGAATCACCCAGGCACTATGCATGCTCCTCCTAAAATAACTCAGGCACTACTCTTGCACTGCTGCAATCACCCAAGCACTATCTATGCACTCCTCCAATCACCCAGACATTCCCATGCAATCCTTCAATCACTCAGACAGTGCCCATGCACTCCTCTAATCACCCAGACAACACTCCTGCACTCATGGAATCATCCAGCCACTATACATGCTCCTCCGAAAATAACTCAGGAACTATTCTTGCATTGCTGCAATCACCAAAGCACTATCTATGCACTCTGCCAATCTCCCAGACATTCCCATGCAATCCTTCAATCACCCAGGCATTACCCCTGCACTCCTTCAATTAGCCATGCAGTGCCCATGCACTTATAAAATCATCCTGGTACTATGTATGTACTCATGGAATCTCAGAAGGACAACTGATGCACTCATTGATGCACCTATGCATTACCCATGCAAGCCTCTAATCAGCCATGCACTACCTATGTACTCCTTCAATTATGCGGTGACTACTCTTGCACTCATCCAATAACTGAAGCGCTACCACTGTACTAATATAATTACCCAGGAAATATCCATACATTTATAAAAACATGCAGACACTACCTATGCACTCATGCAATCACCCAGGCACTACCTATGCACTCATGCAATAACCCAATCACTACCCATGCACTCCTCTAATCACCCAAGCACTACCCATACACTCATGCAATCATTCAGACACTACCCATGCACTCATACAAGCACACAGGTACTTCTGCTGAACTTGTATGCAATCACTGAAGCACTACCTATGCAGTCTTCCAATCATCCAGTCACTACCCATACACTCATGCAACCACCCAGGTTCTACCCATGCACTCCTCCAATTACCCAGGAACTACCTATACACTCCCCCATGCACCCAGGCACTACTCATGCACTCTTCCATGCACCTAGTCATTACCCATGCACTCCTTCAATCACTCAGGCAGTACCCATGCACTTATAAAATCAACCAGACACTACCTATGTACTCATGGAATCACAGAGGTACTACTGATGCACTCATCAATGCCCCTATACATTACCCACGCACTCCTCTAATCAGCCATGCATTACCCATGCACTCCTCAAATGATCAAGACATTTACTGTCCACTCATGCAATCACCTAGCTATTATCCATGCAGTTCTTCAATGGGTCCGGCAGTTCCCATGCACTTCTAAAATTGTCCAGGCACTACTTATGCTCTCATGGAATCACACACACACTACTTATGCAGTTCTGCAATCATCCAATAACTTCCACTACACTTATGCAACGACCCAGACATTACTCTTGCACTCATGCAATCACCCAACCTCTATCCATGCACACCTCCAATGACCCAGACATTACCCCTGTATTCATGCAATCACATAGGTATTACCCATGCAAACCTTCAAAAACTCAGGTAGTACACATGCATTTAAAAAATCACCCAGGCATTATACCTGAACTCATACAATCACTGAGGCATTAACCCTTCAGTCATGTAATCACCCTGACATTACTGATGGACTCCTCCAAACACTCACACATTATCCCTGCACTCATACAACCACCTATGCATTACCCAAGCATTCCTTCAATCACCCAGCTACTACCCATACACTTATAAAATCATCCATGCACTGACTATGCACTCATACAATCACCCAGGCAGTACTGATGCATTCATTTAATCACCCAGGTACTACCTATACACTTAGGAATAACCTAGATAGTACTGATGCACTCCTCCATACATCTAAGTATTACCTATGCACTCCTTCAATCACTCAGGCACTATCCATGCACTCCTCCATTGACTCAGGCACTACCATTGCACTCCTCCAATCACTCAGGCACTATCCATGCATTCATTCCCATCATTCAGCCAGTACGCATACACTTATGCAATAACCCAAGAATTACCCATACACTCTTTGAATCATTCAGGCACTACCCCTGAAGTCATGCAAACATCCAGCTAGTATCCATGCACTCTTGCAATCACCCAGGCATTATTCATAGACTCATGCAAGCACTCAGGTAGCAAACATGGACTTCTCTAATAACGCAGATACTATACATGCACTCACACAATCACACATGCGCTACCCATGCAGTTCTCCATATATTACACTTGCTACAATTCATACAACACATAGACTTTTCTCTTTTTTTGACCAAATAGGCGGTTCTAACAAGAACCATTTTTTTTCTTTTACATTTTTGGGGGATTTTTTTCTCTTTATTGTATTGTTTTGGTGTTTTATAAAAAAAAATGAAGAAATCAACAGAATGAACTGAGAAAACTTTTGAAACATTTTGCAATTAAGGAGTTATTGCAAAAAAATAAAATGATTAACAATTGTGTTTTTTTACAGCAGCCACGGTAGCATCCACCGATTGCTCTCCATAACAAAGAACTTTTTGCATTTGATGTACCGCTGCTCAAGTCCAGCAAACTCAGGTATGATTTGGGTTCTTTGAGTTGTTGTTGAAGAACCTGATGAGGTGCTTGGCCCTGCAACTTGGTTGTCTTGGGATGCCTGCTTTTCAAGCTCACAACGATGTTGCTCACATGCAAGATGACGTGGATGCATTGTCTGCATGTGGTTTGAACATAGATTATTTGCCACACAAGTATTGTTTTTCAAATCCACATGAAAGGACATTTTTACTGATGGTGCGTGTGACCATCCGTGCGTTGACCTTCTTTTCACCTTCTGGAATTGAAAAAAAGCCCATAACTTTGCTTCACTGGTTCTTCCAAGTCTTCTTCTATTGGGCATGCTGTACTAAAATTTACCTTCCTCTGGCAATAGGGACTCGCAAATATCCCCCTCATTTTGTAATAGATATATTTCTGACCAGTAATGAATTTGTGTCTTCACTTGAATAGACTTGAGATGTAAAAATGAGTCCCTATTTTATACATTTTGTCATCAACAAATAATCTTTAATCGGTCAAAAGACCATAAATGCACAAGGTAAAACGTTGTGTACAAATATATCACACACAATAAAATCACAAAGATAAAATATTAAGTTGCATATCATCATAGCCTTTGCATGACATCATAGCTGAGTCACTTTGCATACTCTTTCCTTAAGCTCATCGTCTGAGTATTAAAGTTCAATAATGCATAACAGATTGTTGGAGACTCACAGCGTTGTAAAATCAGTAAACCTTCATGATGTGTTTTAAAACATTTCCCTGCTAAAATTGGATGTAAAAAACATATTCTGAAAGCTGAATATAAAGTGAAGAATAATATAAATTCTTTGTGGACTGGATGGCCTCTGTATCACATGGGCAGTGGGGTAATGAAGCGAACCATGTCCCAGTTAAGGGAAAAATCACCAGGAAATGAATCATATTTATTAAAAGGTGGGTTAAATAAAATCTATGTTTTCGTGCCTTTATTCATAACAGATAAAGCTCCATGCCTTCACAAGTTGACAAAGGGATATATGCATCAACGGTTACCATGTCCAGAGCTTTCTCGTGTTTCATCTCAACTCTGTGGGCCTGGTAGGAGTCCTTTTCCAAAGGTTTAAACTCTGCATAAAACTATAAAACCCATCTACAGGAGCTTGCAGACCATTTGCATTGCGGGCCAGGAGGAAAGCATCGTCTGCGTATAATAACACAAGGACTAGGTTCAAACCAGTTTTTGGGGCATCTGTTAAAAACATAGTCAAGAGAATTAATATAAAAAAAAAATAAGAAGGGTGACAGGATACAGTCTTGTCTCACCCATGGACAACTTGGATAGTGGGAGTCTGGTCGCCTAACTGGGAGCACGTCCGCTCATATTCGTATCTTGTTGAAAACATTTTAGCTCATGCAATAAGGATGAATCTACTCCTGAAAGTCCCATGATGTCCCACAATTTATTTCTGTCCATAAAGTAAAAGGCACAGAAGAGGTCCATAAAGGCCATGTGTATGGCCCCGCTCCTGGCCTTGACATATTTACCCAGGATTAGGGAGAGCTTTAGGGCTTGCTCTATGGTGGGCGAAATCCAAATTGCACTTTGGCAAAAAAAAGAGTTTTCACTCACTCAAGCTCCCAACTTCCCTAAAATCTGCGTTCCGCGACTTCGCGAAATTTTTGGCTTGTTCGCGTTCTCAATATGCGTGTTCGCGAGATATTTCACCCCGAGCACGCAAACAGCGATAGCGAACAGGAAAAAAGTATCGCGAACAAGCAATTCCGCGTGTTCGCGGAATTTCTGCGTGTCCGCGGAGATTTTTGACCGTTTCGCGGAGATTTGCGTAACGCGATTACGCAAATTCCGCCCACCCCTAAAAATGACCCGATCAAAGATGTGCCCTAAAGAGTCAAGCAGTGCATTTGGGTGGTAGTTGGATGGAACATTCTTATCACCTTTTTTATTCAGAGGAACTGTGACTGAAAGCCTCCATGACTCAATTGACCCCCAAACTACTATAGACTTAAAAACATTTGGAAGCAGAGGGGCCCAGAGATCTAAATTGTTTTAAAAAATCTCAAACGATTCCCTGTCTAGACCTGCTGCATTTCCTGATGCTGAGCGGAGTATGACTGTGCGTACTTCCCCCACAGAAATGGATTTGGTAAAATCAACTAGTGCCATGCTGTTTGCAACGGGTTTAGCAGGGAGCCTTGGTTTTTTGTTCAGGCATTTCTATGTTAAAATATTTTTACAAAATGAGCAACCCATTGATGCTCCATTATATGGCAGTCAATACCTGACTCTAGCTTTTTGGGGAAAAAGGGTCTATTCGCTATTTCCCTAAATGCTCGGTTGTCTTTCAGGACTGCTGCCTGTTCCAGGTAGGCCCAGGTCTTGGTTCTTATATCAGCCTTTCCTTTTTCGTTAGCTTTTGTAGAAATCCTTCTGGCCTCCCTCACCTCCACTGCATCCACAGGGATTTTGTGGGTTGCATTATTTAATGCTCTATAGCTGTTTGTACATTCTGAATTAAACCGTGTGCAAGAAGGGAGTGAAGACCATTGGTTCCTAATAAGTAGTGAATCAGAAATTGAATTACACACACAGTAGCTGGCTCACAGTTTTCTCCCAAGCAATTCAAAATTTCCAAATGGTTTTTGCTCACCACTTCTATTAGACTTATACTAGGATCATTGTGTCGTCATTTTCTGTGCACCCTCTTATCTTTGATATAGGACATTGGCTGTGCTTTACCAATCATAGGGAAAGCTAAGGGCGCGCAGTGAAAAATTACAGTGATGGAATAGTGATCGCTAAAAGGGGAGGGACAGACCTTGCAGTTTTTGATCAGCGGAACCAAAGTATCTGACACTACAATATGGTCAATGGTAGTTCCTTTGCCTCTCCCAACAAAGGTTGGAATATCTATCTGGTTTTCTGTCAATAAATTATTAGTAAATGTCAGGTTCTTAACTGATATTAGCCGTGTTAGTGCTATCCTGTAGGCAGAGTGCTTAAAGTGACCAGCAGGCTCGCCCAGCCATTTTTAAACTCCACACACATGGTTTCCGCTGTAAAGACAATTTGTTATAATCAAAGCACCCTCCCATACAAGAGGAACATCCTTCAATTCTTTATCTATTTCATCCTGGAGAAAATGCTTAAACTCCTCTATAATCACCACCAGTTGAGCTTTGAACTAATTATAATAAAAATGTATTAGGATTATTTCATACTCTTTGGGATACGCAATCTTCACCAGTTGAAAATGAGAATTGAAAAACAACTCATTTACCCTTCCCCCTGCCAGCAGATGAAAAACAGCAGGTGAACAAAATGTCATGAACCCACTGGTTGTAATATGTTCTTAGGCCCATGTTTCCTGACAAACTATGATGTCAAAGGTTTTCGACAAAACTTAACCAATCATTCTTGGAAATCATTTGGCAGGCCCCTGCCGCTGTCCAGCAGAGAATCCGCAAACTCTTTTAACGTTGGTTGGGAGGGCTATCTTCAGTTGGACTGATGACCATCTGAATCGGGGGTGTTCATTTGAAGAAATCGTCAATGCTGGAGGCTCCTTGACATTCTCACTACTCAACAAGCCTCATGTAATGACCCTGTCCTGCCCTCAGTGACATGGCAACTAGCTCTCTTGCTTCAGAACACTATGGTTGGCTCGAGTCTGGAATAGTCTTTTGTTCAGGGGTTTTGTTCCTTTTTGTCTTTATTTCAGTTCCCTCTGCCCAGGTATAGTAGGGTCATTTGGGCTTACCCCTAAATTTGTGTCCCTGAGAAGCTAGGAGAGCAGGGCATTTATGAGGAACTTTTCCAAGGCTTTGAAACGAGTGTAATTTTCTCCCATCTCCTGAGTTAAGGACAAGGTGATGAGGCTGGTCCAGGAAGGTTACATCTAAAGATGGCCTCAGAGTCAGGTTTTCCCTCTCTGGGCATCTCCCAACACTGAAATTTGGTTCAGCAAGACCTCATGGTGAAGGTTTCCATCCTTGCAGAGCCCTACCTGTCTACGGCTTCCAAGTCTTGCCCTCCTGAAGGATTTTTACACCCAAAGAAGTAAATTAGTCCAAAGGTAAAACCTTGGACCAGGGCGAGGTAGTTAATATATCTGACCCATGAAGAAACCACAGCTGTTACAAAATGCAGGTTTTTCTTGCTCGGAGCTTTTGATGGCATAACCAACAGCTTCAGAATTTGATGATAAGGTATTCAACTTCGAAGAACCCTCTTCATCCACAGCCTTGAACCTTAGGCCACAGGAATTTTTCTACTTCAAGACTAAAGGCTTGATTCGATTTTGTCAGATGGGTCACTCTTTTACAAATGTGATGGATATCCCGGCTCCTGTTTTACAAGTTCCATAGGATAGAATGAAATTGTAATTTGGCAGATGGGATACCCGTCACATTTGTGATGGAGTAACCCTGTACGCCAAGATCACAATCAGGCCATAAGTCCAAAGGTAAAAGCTTTAATTGGGATGAACTGCTTGGTGTATAGAACCTCATCACCATCACGCTTGGCATGAATTTGAGCCGTGGTCTTGGTTGGTGGTGAACAATCACTTTAGATTCAAGCTTTAATTTTTTAGGTATTTTTGCCTTACAACTTTAAATTACTATATCCCACTTCCCCTTACTTATTTTAGAAACATTGGTGTTTGTGGTGTCTTCCAGTTCATTATAGTTTTCCCCGTTTTTTCAAATTGGTTTCTGATATTAATTGTATTGCGTTCTTTACTTTAAAATTGTTGATACTACTTAATCCTAATATGCACAGTGAAGATTGCCTGCTGCATGTACCATCAACACTAGGGATTGTGCAAAAATATTATCATAACTGTGTTGTGACCCAACAAGAGTGGATTTATTACTTGGTAGGTGTACCCCTTCACATCTTAGAAAGCCTCATTCCTGACATTTATTTATTCCTAATATAATGAAAAGAAAAACTCACCTCAACAGCTAAATACATTCCTACATAGCTACCATCACAAAAGTAAAGATCTATTCAAATCTTTAAAACACCATATAAACCTTTGTCAGAATCCACTAAAAAATAACTGAAGTATTAATGAAAAGCCAACACAATCAGACATCAACATTCACCACTCCAACCAAAGGAACAAATACCTACCCTCCTATGCTCTTATTTCCCAGGCAATTCTCACAGGTGGACAACTGTCATCGAATCTATCCTGCTCGCCTCTTGTATAGCACATTACAGGAACTGCCTTTCTCACAGCTACATCTCAAGTGTAAAACCAATCTCATATGAAGATGAACTTCTTTCTCCATCTATCCCAAAATCCACCATCATAAAAACAATCACGCCTACTCAACATAATAAATACCTTACTCTTGAAAGGCACCTTCCCTGAGTGCATTAAGACAGGTAAAATGATCCTACTGCTAAACATCTATCCAACTAACGCCATCAAAAATCTGACTTACATCAGAAAAATATTGAAATGTCAGAAGCACTCCAAATATAAGAAAGCCTGGCTGCCAACTACCTCCCTAATCATCATCATTACAAAATTGACCAATATCTAAGATGCAGACAATGCCATGTCATGATCAATAGACTTATTCTCTGTGTCTTCTCACTGGCCAGCGACTCAGTAGCTTTTAGCCTGGCAACCTACAAATTCTCAAAATGTGATCAATACATTTGGGATTCTATGATACATTATTGTTTCAGCGGTTCTCGTACATATCAGATAAAGCAATTGACACAAGTAAGTCCTATTGTTTTTTCAGTAACCTCTGGGATTTTTAGTGCTCCTTCCTCTACCCAATCTTCTTCAATATGTATATTCAGCCCTTTGGTCTCTTGGGCCCGATTCACTGAGGTAAACTTAGACGTTTCGTCTAAACTTAACCAAATGTCTAAGTTTATTAATTTGGGAATTCACAAAGGGCATTTACGAGTACTATCTTAATGCCCACACTCAGGCATAAGTTTAGACCAAACCTTTGTGAATTGGGCCCCATGGTTTCAAGATTCACAAGTATGCTAATGATTTTGTAGTATGCTGATAGATCTCAAGTGACTTTATGAATGTAAACATTCTAAGGTCCTGATCCATACTTATCATCAAAGCCAACAAATGAAATATAATGAAAAGCTGGCCCAATAAAATTCAACTGCACAGATTACCACTCCTACTGAATGTTCAATATAGTGCTCTCTTCCTCTCAACTTCGCTCATGGTATATACATATATCTCTAAATCGATGCACTTAAATACATAAAGCTACATGAATAGCGTGCACACATAATTCAAAGGTAAAGGTTTTTGAGATACTAATCACAGCAATATTACTCATTCATAAATAGTTTGTAGTATTTAATTCCAGCAACTACAAAACAAGGAATTAAATGGCAAAATGCTGATTTTGCAAACAACTATACTTTGTGCTTGGACAATAAATGAATAATATTTAGGACGCTATCTTATGTCAGATTGGCTAACGCTATTGCATAGTTATTTTAATATTCCTGCTTGGAACTGCATGCAAAATGCTAAAAAAGATGCATAAGAAGTGCATGGTTCCTCTGTTATGGACCCTGCTCTGAACACAGTGAGTAATATTTTATTTTTTATTAATATTACTAAGCTTAGACTTGTTATTGTTCTGCTCAAACGACTGCCAAGATGGCAGGTCAGCTGTTTATTGATTGGTGGAGTGCAAATTATTATCATTGCTTTTAGTTAACTACCCTATGTTAGCAGTTGAAAAGCGCCGTTGTGCTGCACCACGCTATATGGAGAGAAATCATGAAAGATAGACTCCCTTTTCTGAAGGCATGAGATCAATTTCAGGTTGTGGCATTTTCTAAATTGTGTTTGCCAATTGCTCGCGAAATTATGGAGACGGATTATCATCGGCCTCGACCTTTCATTATTCCAAGGCCAGCGCCTAACAGAGTAGTGTGTCACTTTTAAACTCTTTCCCTTTGTTCCAATTTAAGAGATCCCAGGTTTCATTTCTCAAGGAATTGAAAGAGACAACTCTTCTTTAGGGAGAATCACAGTCAGTTTATTGTGGAGCGTGTTGTTATTTTTTAGACTTTACACGATTTGCACTTTTATTCATGAATGCCTGTAGCAGAGAACACATTATTTTTAATTTCCAGTACTTTTGACTAATATCAACGTGTTTCCTTCTTTCTCTCATATGCTCTTCTATGATTTTCCTTTAGTAAACTTCTGAATTATGAATATTACAGTAAAATGATTTCTGCCCAGTTTGTTCGCATAGTAATTATGAGTGAGCATGCAGGTTAAAGATAAGATTTTACCTCAAGTGATTAAATCAAACGTAGGTGTTAATTTATGACCTTATTTCTAAAGGTAAATTTACGTGTAGATTTACTCACAAGGAAAATCAATCTTGCACTTAGGTGTAAATCTACACTTTTTGCTGCTCATTATTTCCTAATCAAGATGTACACTCAAGTGCAGATTTACACTTCTCTACCTTCTCAAAACAGGGAGTGGAGAAGTGTAAATTCCCTACTAGTATCTTTTCACAGGGAGGCAGAGACATCCTTATGGAAAAGTATGGCATATACATTCGTAAATGTATATATATATTATTTTAATGTAAAATAAAAATGTAAATTGCGTTAAAATAAGTATTAATAAACCTAGAATTGAAATGACACATCACATTATCTCATCATACTAATATGTATCAAATAATAAGGTAATCAAAATATGATAATGTAATGTACACATGTCATTTACAATCAAAATTTTAAAAAATCATCGCTACCATTTTAAAATGTAATTACTATTTATTACATTTAATTTGGTCATGTATTTTTAATAGTATAAATAATTTTATTTGAAACGTTAATTTAATTATTAAAAATGTTCATAATTCATGCTTTAAATCATAAAATATGTAACTGTCAATTTAACCAAACTTATAACAATAAATTGATTATCCATCCCCCGGGGCCGGGCTTTAACTGAATAAGGGAGGGAGGCCGCTCGGCACCCCTCTTCGGACGGATTTTGGACCCGAGGAACCCATCCCCTGGGGCTCGACCTTAATTGAATATGGGAGAGGGCCACACTGCCACCTCCCTGTGTGGATTTCAGCCTCAGGAACCCCAGCCCCTGGGGCTCGGCCATAAACAAATGAGGAAGAAGGGCTGTGATACCCCCCTCCCCGGGTCGATTTCGGCTCTGGGGACCCCAACCTCTGGCACCCGGTCATTTGTCTCTGGGTGCCCTAATCACAGCCAAGGCACCTAGTGTGCAGGAATAGGGACCACGGGGGGATTTTCAAGGCCCACGCGGTAGCAGCCATTGCTGTTGCATAGGGGGAGCTGCTGGAAAGGCAACTCCATCATTCAGGAGCAATAGTTTCATCTCTTTACCTGCCCGTATGTCTGCATCCATGGAAAGAGATGAAACTTCCGCTTCCAATCAGGTGGAAGAATTTTGACAGCTCCCGCCTGCAACAAAACTTACACGACACTTCTTTGGAAAACTTTTGTGAAGATTCGTCAAACAGCATCAAAGATATAGACAAGTCAAAATACACTTTTCCAATGGATACGTGGTTCTAACTATAACTACCCACTGGCGACTACCAGAAGGTAATATATATATATAGGTCATGTAGAAGGCATCACACCGAAAAGCGTCGGCCACAAGATACTTTTAAATTCGTAACATTGTACTTTTAAATATGCGGATTGGAGACGCCCTATGGGACTCCATATGTATTGTATTGTATTGTAATTGCATTTATATAGTTCTCACTACCCCTGATGAGGCGTTGAAGCACTTTCTCGGTGAGTAGCACGCTACTCTAGAACCCATAAAGGATTAGTGGTGAATTAGTAAAGTAAAGTATGAAAGAAATTTGGGTGATTGCTATGTTAGTCAGTTATTTGGATTGAGAAGGATAGTGGAGGGATAGAAGAGGGAAGGATTTCGATTTGCTTATAATGTTTTTATTTTTAGCTCATAGCAGTAGGAGGAGGCTTGGGATTAGTAAAAGGGAGGTGGAGGGGGAGAGTCAGAGGAAAAGATTTTGAAAGGCTTGTTTGGGAGATCTGAATTGTAAAAGGTATGAGAAGATGCAAGGAAGGATAGAGTAGGGAAGAGTCTTGAGAGGGTTATTTCGGGGATCATATTAGAAGTATGGGGTTTGGGATTGATGAGAGAGTGGAGGTAAAGGATATATTGATAGAGGAATAAGGAGATAAATAGGGTAGTGCATTGGAAAGAGTAATAGAATGAGGTTTGAGATTAGTAGGATAGTTGAGGTAGAGGATATATCAAAAGGGGTATAGGCTGAACCTCAGATGTCCATGTCTCACCAATGTACAAGTATGATAATAAAAAACAAGCAGAAAGGACGAAAAAGGTAGAGATAGTCTGGAAAGTAACTGCCATCTTAGAATAAATTATAGTGCTTAATTCCATAGAATTAATGCCTCTAAGGACACACTAAAGAGGTTTTAATGCTGCAAAAACAGGAGGGGCGCAGGATTATTGCATGGTGCCCCTGCTGTCGAAATGGTGTTTGTGGACCGTGCCCTTGACCACGAAAAGCCTGAAGGATTCTCTAGGCAAGCAGAACTTGAAGGTGCTGTTGGAAGACTCTACCATAGTGACATAGGGGGGAAACAATGATTGCGGCTGATGTGCGCAGGCCCAAGCAGCATGGTAAAGCCCTCCTCTTGTTAAAGTGCTTGAGGCCAGAGTCTGCCTTCTAACTAAAAATGGGAGAGCCATTAGTGTGGACTGGATGTCGCCAGAGAAACCTGCATACCTCATCTAGGAGCCTAACTGGTGCCAATTGCCCTTCCTAGGAAACCTAAGGTGTCCAAGATACAACAAATGATTAATTTTGCCACATCATGCCATACTGAATAGCCTGCATCAGGGTCACCAGGCAAAACACTTGTGATAGAGGATCCGGAGGACATGGAATAGCACCCTAAAAGGCAGCTGGCAATGACAGAACATAGTGCCAAACAGGGTGAGGAGAACACGTTTCACAAAGGCTTTGATACGTTTTGGTTCTATGTCTGGGGTGTGGTAAAGAATGCATTCCTTATAGGTTGACCTTAATTGTTGACACCAGCATGACTAGGTTCTCAGGTGTGGGGTGCTGTCTCAAGAAGTCTGGCTTACCTGGGGCTGGACGATGGTGCAATACTGGCTGGCTGTTACCCGGAGTTCTGGCACAGTGTTCTGCCCAAGAAGGCTGTCTGTGAACAGAACCAGAGCTTCAGTATTTGTTTGCACAGGCAAAGCACTTCAGAGACGAAATATAGACTTCACCTCCATTGTGATTAACTGTAGGTTAAGAAACTAGGTTGTCACTCGCATGACAACAAAGGAGAAGGCGCATTTTTTCTATATAGCGTCCAGACACGAAACTAGACCAGTATATGATGAGGAGACCAGCACCTGGCATCATGAAGGTCCTCATATCAATTGTCATCAATGTATGGTTGGCAAAATTCTTCCCCAGCATCAGTGTTGTCAGAATCCATTCAAGTAACTTATGGAGAGTTTAGGCACTTCCTTGGTGCAGCATCTGAATGTGATAGGTTGTCCAAAGGCCGTGGCCCAAGTGGATCAGGGCGTGGCCTCAGTCAACAGCAAAGCAGCACCGAGACTTAGTGGGAAAACACAATACATTGCACTTTGCCATCCGGCGCGACATTCCAGGCTCTGGAATGGGTAGGATGCCCAGATGGGAGTCAGCAAGTAAGCTGGAGCACAATTTGTTGTGGATCGGCCAGCGGAGTCGCAGGTGGAAGACGTAGCCATTCCTGAGAGCAAGGAGGCATGCCAAAGGGAGCCTGTAATGTGCCTTAGATCGCAGCATAGAATTGTTCAATTCACAGGGGTGTTTTCAACAGCCCCAAAAATGATGGTTACCTTGGGACAAGGGTGGGATCTGCTTCAAAGGGCAATGGCTTCAGCAGCAAGACAAGACAAGACGTCCTCTCATCTTCTCTGTATTTGAGTGGTGGGAGGGAGCTGATTCCCGCATGGACTTTTTATGTTTTTCCTCAAACTTACTCAAAGAGTTCTGCCATGCCAATCGGCCCTAAGAAGAACTTCCCTTCGACCAGTCACAGTGTCATGGATAGGTTGAGACAGGCACACAGAAAAGCAACATACAACACTGTCTGAGTGAGTAGACATGGAAATACATCTTCCATAACCTGAGGGAGAGCTGGTCAGAGCACCTGACTAGGGTACTTAAGCTCCACCCTTGCTATGCTCGGGATTTGTCACTCGCAAACACTTTCCGACATGAAGGAGGGCATGAATACCTGACCGCATCAGACTGCCTGTTGTTTTGTGGAGTCTGGCAGCGCCTGCCGGAGGACGGCTGCCTTCCTGCCTTGCCTGTACTTGATTATTGGAAACCGCTTTTCTGCTCGGCGTCTCTTACGCCTCGCCGCAGTATCCAAATCCCAGCCTTTCATGCCTGCTCACTTCCTGGTTTAGCGCGTACCATCCGCGCTCGACCATAGAGCGCCAGAGAAAGGAAACGTCTTGGCCGAGTAGACCCATTAGAATATTTTTTGTTTATTCAGCGTATCAGCATTGGAGCCACGCTGGATTACACACTGGGAACAAACATCCCTTCGCGCTGAGGAAGTGCCCTTGATTTTTGTATTCAACATGTACCGGCTTTCCGCTATGGAACGCGGAGGCGCCGGTTTCTTGAATGCCATACATTTTTGCCTCCGAAGTGAAAGGAATCAAGCGCTAGGTAGCGCTTCATTGTTACTTAAAGACCCTACTCAACAAGCATTGGTAAGCGCAAATGCTTGGGAGTGCCCAGAGTAATTTATGTTTGAAACTACCTGGAGAAGCAAAGCAAACAGAAGGATTGTGTGACTACCAACACTAAGAGGAATATCTTCAGTCAGATAAGTACCTCATTCGCTGTGATCTATGACTGTTTGTTTTATACTTTTCTTTATTTTTCTCTTTTGTGCCTGGTATACCTTGGGAGAAGTACAGCTGTTTATTAAGTGAGTACACTACACATAAGGGTTTTTCTGAGGGTTCTATGCATGGGGAAGAGTGATCTTATGTGTGTTTTGTGTTTCACTTACAGGGCTTATGGGGTGGAGTGCAGGAGAGTGAGGTCCACAGCATCTGACGACATCCCTTATTTATGCCTAGCAGCTTCAACCTTATTATTTATTTTGTCTCTTTTTTCCCTTTCCCCTGTGGTGGTATTATCCTTGCAGTGTCACATATTACTCATGGGTATTTCCATCTAGGGGAAGGGATTCATTAGCATTACCATTGTTTCCGCTGTATGCGGCTGAAAAGGTTAGTGGTACCTATCTCTGTATGACACACAGCTTGGAGTCTTCTATGCTTGGTGACACAGAGCTTCACCTCACTGTCCCAGATGTAATGTTCCAACCCCAGACTCCACAGACAAATCAGATTGGAGGAGAGGGGTGTCTTTCAGAGACATCACATGTGCCAGTACTAACAAGGTTTAAATTCTGCAGTTTTCGAAGGTGACATTTCCGCTTGCATACTACATTTTTTTAACCTATTCTGGTCTTGTGAAGAGAATAGGCTAGCTCCTGATGCAATTCTGGTGGAGCAGAAAGAAAGGAATGGGCATCAATGCAAGTCACCTATATGCGGTTATGTGCATCACCTCCAGAGTGGAATGATGGTGTGGAACCAAACAACATCCCCTACCAGCGCACAGCGATACTGCTTAAAACGCTTCTGGAGTGGAGTCTTGTGGTGTTGTGGTGTTTGGTACCGCTGTATATTGAGTGAAAGAAGTAATGAAGTGAATCAATCAATCAATCAATCAGAGCATTTGTAGAGCGCAATACTCACCCGTGAGGATCACAAGGCGCTAACGTGGGGTGGGAGCTTTGCTGCTACTGCTCAAACAGCCAGGTTTTGAGATGTCTCCTGAAGGTCACCAGGTCCTGGTTCTGTAGCAGGTGGATGGGGAGGGTGGTCCATGTCTTGGCGGTGAGGTGGGAGAACGATCTGCCGCTGGTGGTCATTCCGTGGATGCGTGGAACGGTGGCGAAGGCAAAGTCAGCGGAGTGTAGCTGGTGGTACAGGGGTGTAGAAGATGAGTCGTTTGTTGAGGTATGTTGGTCCGATGTTGTGGAGTGCTTTGTGAGCGTGGGTGAGGAGCTTAAAGGTGATCCTCTTGTTGACAGGGGCCAGTGCAGGTCTCTCAGGTGGGCAGTGATGTGGCAGTGTCGGGGATGTCAAGGATGAGGTGTACGGAGGCGTTCTGTATGCATTGATGTCTGTTCTGGAGTTTGGCCATGGTTCCCGCATAGAGGGCGTTGCCGTAGTCCAGCCTGCTGCTGACGAGGGCCTGGGTGACTGTCCTTCTGGTTCCGGTGGGGATTGATCTGTAGATCCTGAGAAGCATGCGGAGGGTGTTGAAGCAGGAGGAGGGGCAGCGTTGACTTGCTGGGTCATTTATAGTGATGAACCCCAGGTTGCGTGTGTGGTCAGTGGGTGTCAGTGCAACTCCCAGCGTGGCCTGCCACCAGGAGTCATCCCCGGTGGAGGGGGTGGAGCCGAGGATGAGGACCTCCGTCTTGTCCGAGTTCCGTTTCAGGTGACTGTTCTTCATCCATTCGGCGACAGCCTTCATTCCTTCGCAGACTTTGGCTTTGGTGGTGGCAGGGTCCTTGGTGAAGGAGAGGATCAGCTGGGTGTCATCGGTGTATGAGACGATGTTGAGGTCGTGCGATTGGACAATGTTGGTGAGCGGTGCCATGTAGACATTAAAGAGGGTCGGGCTGAGGGATGATCCCTGGGTATGCTGCAGGTGATCTTGGTGGCTTCGGATCGGAATGGAGGGAGGCGGACTCTCTGGGTTCTGCCAGTGAGGAAGGAGGTGATCCAGTCCAGGGCTTTGACATGGATCCCTGCATTGTTGTGGCGTGTGCGCAGGGTGTGGTGGCAGATGCTGTTGAAGGTGGCCGAGAGGTCCAGGAGGATGAGGGCCACTGTTTCGCCGTTGTCCAGCAGGGTCCTGATGTCGTCGGTGGTGGTGATGAGGGGGCTTTCGGTGCTGTCGTTGCTGCGGAATCTGGATTGGGACGAGTCCAGGGTGTTGTTCTCCTTGAGGAAGCGGGTCAGTTGCCTGTTGACAATCTTCTCGATGACTTTCGCTGGGAACGGGAGCATGGCGATGGGCCGGAAGTTCTTGAGTTCCCTTGGGTCTGCCTTGGGTTTCTTGAGTATGGCATTGATCTTGGCGTGTTTCCAGGTCTCCGGGAAGGTGGCAGTCTCGAAGGAGCTGCTGAGGATCTTCCGGAGCTGGGGTGTGATGATGGAGCTCGCTTTGTTGAAGATGTGGTGAGGGCAGGGGTCGGATGGTGAGCCGGAGTGGATGGTGTTTATGATTTTGATGGTGTCGTCGTCGTTCCAGGAGAGCAGGAGGCCCGTGTGGCTGGAAGGCGGTGAGTCTGAGGTGTCAGCAGCTGTCGGGTGTGTCTGGGTGTTGAAGCTTTCATGGATGTCTGCTATCTTGCGGTGGAAGAAGGTGGCTAGGGACTCGCAGAGGTCTTGCGACGGCGGGATGTCGTTGGAGCTGGAGCTGGGGTTGGCGAGTTCCTACTTGATATTGAAGAGCTCTTTGCTGTTGTGCATGTTGTTGTTGATGCGTTCCTTGAAGGAGGTCCTTTTGGCAGTTGGTGGTGCTTGCGGCTGGTGTTCTTGAAGGCTGTGTGGTTGTCCAGTGTCTGTTTGTGGTGCCACTTCTTCTCGAGTCTTCGGCAAGCCTGCTTGGATGCCTGGAGGGCAGTGGTGAACCAGATGGCCCTTCTGTCGGTGCATCTGTTTGCTGGTTTCTTGATCGGGGCGAGAGTGTTGGTGCAGTTGTCGATCCATTGCCTGAAGTTGCGAGCAGCTGTGTCGGTGTCTGTGGAGTCGGTTGGTGGGTCTCGGGCGAGGGTCGTGATTAGCTGGTCTTCGGTGACCTTGTTCCAGCTGCGGTGGGGGATTAGTTGTGGGTGGTTGTGCGTGGTGTGTTTCTCGAAGGAGAAGTGGATGAACCAGTGGTTGGTCCATTGGAGTTCAGTGGTGTGGCTGAAGGTGACGTGGTTGCTGGCGGAAAAGATGAGGTCGAACGTGTGTCCAGCGGAGAGGGTGGGTTTCGTGATGAGCTGTTTGAGTCCGAGGTTGGTGAGGTTGGCGAGCAGGGTGATGGAGTTGCTGTCATTGGCGTTCTCAGGGTGGAAGTTCAGGTCTCCGAGCAGGATGTAGTCTGTGGATGCATGGGCGTGCGTGCTGACAACGTCAGTGATGGAGTCGCTGAACTGTGGCCGAGGTCCAGGGGGTCTGTAGATGAGGATTCCTCTGAGGGTGGTGTTGTGATCGGTGTGGATCTGGAAGTGCAGGTGTTCGGCAGTGCTGAGGGTGTCTTCGGTGCTGGTCGAAATTCTGAGGGTATTCCTGTGGATGATGGTGATTCCTCCTCCTGGTCTGTTGGTGCGGACCCTGCGGGTGATCTTGTAGCTGTCCGGGATGGCTATGTCGGGTGCCGAGGAGGGGTTCATCCAGGTCTCCGTCAGGAAGGCGACGTCCGGAAAGGATGAGTCGAGTAGGTCCCAGAGTTCAATGGCGCGCTTGTGGACGGAGCGGGTGTTGAGTAGTAATCCATCTGAAGTGGTTCGACCTGCCCTGGTGGGAGGGGCAGGACGTGCAGGTGTTCGGTGGCTGGTGAAGCTGCAGCTTCAGCAGGAGAAGGGTCCATGGGTGAGCTTCAGGGTGGCCTGGAAGCAGGTGGATGATTGGCCCGCGTTGAGTTCGTGGAGGATGCTGGCATTGTAGCGGCGTCGGGCATTGTGGTGCTCACGGGGGCCAGGGGGTCTGACGCTGGACGCGGTCCAGGCATGGACAGGCGCAGCCGGGCTTGTCTTAGGTGTGCCTTCGGTTCGCCCGCTGCGCGCAGCCATGCAGCCTCCACCATTAAGAAGGGGCGGTGGGAGGGAGGAGCAGCTGGGAGGCGGGTGTGGGAACAAATGGGCGAGCAAGGGGGGTGTGGCCGCAGGGGATGCAGCAGCAGACAGGGGAAGTGGTAGAAAAGGCCAAAAAAGCAAAAGACAGAGTTACAGAGAGAAAAAAATAGCAGAGAAAGGTAGATAAAGTAGAAAAACAGCAGACACGCGGAAAACAGCCAATTAGGAGAAAAAACTGGGAGTAGACACAGAGTTCTGACGGCACAAACTCACGGCAGAGTCAAGTGGAACTGAGCGGCATGGGGAGCGACCTGCCTGGAAACAGGGTCAAGGGTCGCTCTCTTCACCGCGCAGCAGCCGCCATTAAGAAGGGGAGGTGGGAGGGAGGAGCAGCAGGGAGGTGGGTTCAGGAACGAAGAACAGCCGACTGAAGCTAAACTCGGACAAGACGGAAGTCCTTATCCTCGGCTCCACCCCCTCGGCCTGGGACGACTCCTGGTGGCCAACCGCACTGGGAACAGCTCCAACACCCACCGACCTCACACGCAACCTAGGCTTCATTCTCGACTCTACTCTCTTCATGACGACGCAGGTCAACACCGTCTCGTCCTCCTGCTTCAACACCCTCTGCATGCTCCGCAAGATCTACAGGTGGATCCCCACCAAAACAAGAAGATCGGTCACCCAGGCCCTCGTCAGCAGCAGGTTGGACTACGGAAACACCCTCTACACAGGAGCCTCGGCCAGACTCCTGAAACGACTTCAACGCATCCAAAACGCCTCTGCACGCCTGATCCTTGACATCCCTCGCCACAACCACATCACACTCACCTGAGAGACCTGCACTGGCTCCCCATCAACAAGAGGATCACCTTCAAGCTCCTCACCCATGCACACAAGGCACTCCACAACACCGGACCGGCATACCTCAACAGATGACTCAGCTTCTACACCGCCAACCTTCAGCTCCGCTCTGCCGATCTCGCCCTCGACACAGTCCCCCGCATCCGAAGAGCGACCTCCGGCAGCAGATCGTTCTCCCACCTCGACGCCAAGACCTGGAACACCCTCCCCATCCTCCTACTGCAGACCCAGGACCTGCTAACCTTCAGGAGACTCCTCAAGACCTGGCTATTCGCGCAGTAGCAGCATCCACCCCCGCCCCCCCAGCGCCTTGAGACCCTCACGGGTAAGTGTGCTTTAGAAATGCTTTTATTGATTGATTGAATGGGCGATCGAGGTGGGCGGGGCCACAGGGGACGCAGCGGGGGGAAAGGGAAGAGGTAGAAAAGGCAAAAAGTTGCAGAGAGAAAAAATAGCAGAAAAAGGCAGATAAAGTAGAAAAACAGCAGACAAGTGGAAAACAGCCAATTAGGAAAACAACTGAGAGAGTAGGCACAGGGTACTGGTGACAGCAGCGAGAGTGGTAACACTGGCACAGTCAGGTGGAGCTGTGCAGCGTGGGGAGTGACCTGCCTGGAAACAGGGTCAAGGGTTGCTCTCTTCACCATGCAGTGGCCACCATTAAGAAGGGGAGGTGGGAGGGAGGAGCAGCTGGGGGCAGGTGCGGGAAAATATGGGCGAGCAAGGAGGGCAGGCCACAGGGGACGCAGCGGCGGGAAGGGGAAGTGGTAGAAAAGGCAAAAAATGCAAAAGAGAGAGTTACAGAGAGAAAAAATTGCAGAGAAAGGCAGATAAAGTAAAAAAACAGAGAGAGTAGACACAGATTACTGACGGCACAAACTTGTGGCAGCAGCGAAAGCGGGAACACGGTCACAGTCAGTGGAAAACAGGCAATTAGGAAAACAACTGAGAGAGTAGGCACAGGGTACTGGTGACAGCAGCGAGAGTGGTAACACTGGCACAGTCAGGTGGAGCTGTGCGGCGTGGGGAGTGACCTGCCTGGAAACAGGGTCAAGGGTCGCTCTCTTCACCATGCAGTGGCCACCATTAAGAAGGGGAGGTGGGAGGGAGGAGCAGCTGGGGGCAGGTGCGGGAAAATATGGGCGAGCAAGGAGGGCAGGCCACAGGGGATGCAGCGGCGGGAAGGGGAAGTGGTAGAAAAGGCAAAAAATGCAAAAGAGAGAGTTACAGAGAGAAAAAAATTGCAGAGAAAGGCAGATAAAGTAAAAAAACAGAGAGAGTAGACACAGATTACTGACGGCACAAACTTGCGGCAGCAGCGAGAGCGGGAACACGGGCACAGTCAGGTGGAACTGTGCGGCATGGGGCACGACCTGCCTGGAAACAGGTGAAGGTCCGAGGAAGCATATATATATATATACACAATCTGCAGCCTAGCACCAATGCAAGGACCCTTGCATCATGGAGCAAGCATGCCTGTATTACAGGTAGGATTGGGACACTTTTCTGAACAACAACAATCCTTAGAGGCATATTCCTCTTTCTAAGTGTGCTACAATTCAAATTGCAGTACACTTAGAAAGCGGAAATAATGAGGAGAGGTGTGCAATTCAGACACATTCACAGGTCTAACAATGTTGGCAAATCTGGGAATCCTTCAGAATACATTGGTGAGGGTGTGGAAAACCCCACTCTCCACCCATGTAACACTCTCACATCGCAGAGTAATGCAAGGCAGCGAGTTCTGCCGCATTGGATTACTCCAGATCTACCAATCCATGTGTGGAATTCTTGAAGGTGGACGCTCAAGTCATGAAGAGTGAAACAAATAGGTTTATTCATCTACAGGGAAGATCCCATCCAACAGGTACTGCAGCTGGCATCAACTGACACAATTTTCTCAGGCTAGTCCCAAGGCTTATGACATCTAAATTTTTGTAATGCAATATACAATATTCCAAACGACTTGAGAAGAGATCCACCTTAGTTGTACTACCAGAATACCGCACACTTCCCTTCCTTCATAAAACTATTTACAATAACATGCAAGCATGGCCTCAGCATAATTCTTAAGATAAGCAGGACGTCTCACAAAACTGCTGGTCTGTCTGATGTTATCTGGACCACTCTTCCCCCCATAAATCTCAGATCTAATATAATAGAAGAGAAGAGGAATCACTTCTTTAGCTTGCACAAGAGTTATTTTCAGCCTTTCTTTAAAAAATAGCAACCCTGTTCAGATTCTAAATGCGATGATCTTGAGTTCTTGCAGCATTGCAAAAAACTTTTCTTTCTGTCAGCAACTTTCAATTCTTCTCTTTTCTGCACCTCACTGTCATCATAATCCTCACCCCTAGATACCTCATATTTGTTCACCCAAGAAGGCTCAGGCAAGTATTTGGCATCCTACGACTAAATAGTTGAAAGAGGTTTTTTTCCAGTAGCGCCAGCAGGCGTAAACCTGTACTCTTCCACTTTTTTAAGAATTATTTTCTTCCAGTCTAAAGAGTTCAATTTTGCTAATGCAATGGTTTCTTTGAGCACCCTCTTGAATCTCTCAACCATCCCATTAGATCCGGAATGATAAAGTGCACAAGTTTTGTGAACCATACCTTTTGAAGATAAAACTCCTCCATTTCCTTTGAAATAAATTGAACACATTACATTTTTCTGATACACCTTTTCGAGATATTAACTCCTTCAAGCATTTTATGACATGAACTGTGTCAATAATGGAAGTAAAGAAAACATCAGGCCAACGAGAATACATACCCATAACGACCACAAGAAAAACTTGATGACCGTTCCTGGACAGGTACCAAAATATCCAAAGCAATGTCTTGCCAAAGCCGTATAATCATAGGTTGTAACCGAGAACACTTTGATTTATCACTCATAGCACACGAAAGACAATCACGCACCAACCGCTTCACCTGCTTGTCCATTCCAGACCACCAGTAACTCTTCCGTAATCTTTCTTTGGTTTTAGTAATCCCCAAATGAGTCTTGTGCGCCAACTCAATTAACTCCTTTCTAAGACTAATGGGAGGAATTAGTTTCTTACCTCGAAACAACAAACCCCTACCAACACCCAATTCCTCAAGCAGGCACCAAAAGGGTTTAGTAAGATCAGACCCTGAATTTCTACTACTCAAACCTTCTTGTAGCAAAGACATCAACTCCTTCAATGTTGGGTTTACAGATATTTCTTTACGAAACCTCTCCTCAGAAATGTTATTATTTTCCAACACAAACACCAATTCATTTCCCTCATCCATGTCCTCTTCATCGTTCAAGATAAGGGTTTCCTTAGGAGTAAGATGTGATAATGCATTAGCCACCCTGTTGTAAACACCTGGAATCTACTTCATGGAAATTCTATATTTGTGTATACCAATCACCCACTTACTGATTCTGCTAGAAATTAAGTCAAGACCCTTCTTATTAAAGATATCAACCAATGGTTTATGATCTCTATGGATCTCAAAATCCACACCCCACAGAAACTTTTCAATCCCCTAATAACCCAGAAAACAGCAAGGGATTCCCTCTCTACCACAGAATACCTGGTTTCCACATCTCTCAAGCTCCATGACAGAAACATTATAGTTTGCATTCTAGTTGGGCCATGCTGTTGCAAAACTTCACCAGACATCTTTCACTCGCATCAGTCATACGAATAGGTTTGAGCTTGGGGTCAAAACCTTTAAGGCAAGGTGCAGCATTCAAACATTCTTTAATGTTGGTAAATTCTTTCTTACATAGCTCTGACCAGACAAAATTAACATGTTTCCTTAAAAGGCTTCTCATACAAATGCTTAAATACGCAAAATTCTTTACAAATTTAGCATAATATTCCACCATGCCAAGAAATGTAATTAATTCATCCTTACTATAAAGAGAGCTCATATTGTGAATAGTGGGGACTAGGTCACTCTTGGGTTTAATACCATCACCAGTAACATTATGACCAAGAGAGTTAATAGAGTTTGAGCGGAATTTGCATTTTTTTACTTTACGGGTAAGATACATGCGCACAACTTTCCAAGCACCTCTTTCAAACGTACATCATGTTCAACTCAGTCTTTCCCAAAGATCAGGATGTCATCTTGATATATGCTGACACTCAGTATGCCCTTAAGCACATTCTTCATGGCATGCTGGAAGACGGAAGAGGCAGACACCAATCGAAGGGGCATCCTGATAATCCTAAACGTTCCAAATGGAGTAGTGAACGCCGTATAATCTCTGCAAGATTCCTCTAACTCAGTCTGATGATACGCAGAGGTGAGGTCTATTGTACTAAAAACCTTTGCCCCACCTAACTAAACTAACAACTCAGTAATATTCAGAAGAGGATACCTATCAACTATCACATTCTTATTTAACTGTCTCAGATCAATGCAAAGGCTCAAATCTCCATTGGGTTTCCTGGCAGCAACAACAGGTGCAAGCCATTCCGTGCCCTCCACCTCTTCAATAATTCCATTCCTTTTTAACTTAACCATCTCCTTCCGCATATCATGTCTCACCGCAATGCGCACATTTGTCAGCTTGCAACATACAGGTTCAGTATCTTGCTTTAATTTAATTTTATGTTGATACCCTTTCAAACAACCTAATTCTTGCTTAAAAACTTTGGAATATTCTTTCCTTAAAGTGTCCACAAAACTATGCTCAGCAGACACCTCCATTGCAGACACGCTATCTCTAATCTATATAGAAGGATCAGAATTGGGGTCAAGAAAACCCCCCAAATCCCCCTGATGGAGCCAACTGATAATGCTATCTCCTTTTTTTGAAACATACATTTTCCACCAAACCAGTCTATTCTTGTACTCAATCAAACCAATAAAATAACCATGCAACCTTATAGGCTCACCTCCATAAGAAAAAGGAGTAATGTCAGATTTCTTTAGTACAACTTTGTTTTTCAGCTTCGAATGATAAAAATCATTAGAAATGATGGTGATCTTAGCACCAGAATCAAACAAAACATGTGTATTTTCACCTTCTACTACAATGGTGTCAAAGGAACAAGACTTGACACTACATGGATTTTCAACTTGCACTACATTTGACCACACTCAAAATCCTCATTGTCAATCTCGCAATTATCCCCCTCATACACATCTACCTTTTTGATTCTTGGTTCATATTTACTCCTACACACTTTAGCAAAGTGGCCTTTCTTTTTGCATTTGCTACATGTCTGACTTAATGCAGGACATTTCTTATTATTAGCAAGATGACCAGCCTTTCCACATCTATAGCATTTACGATCAACCACCTTTTTTTTTAGAACCTCTTTATCAGCTTGACTTTTTTCTTGCGACCTTTGAAATTTCTCCTTTACTACTTGCACCTTTACATCTATTTCACACTCCTTTTTAATAACAGCAACACACTTCATCGAATGCTCAATCCTTTTTGCTACCGAGAGAACTTCATCCAGGGTTGGTTCATCCCTCAACCAAAGTTTCTCCCTTACTTTTTCCATGTTGCACCCAAACATGAATTGATCACGAATGTGCTCTTCTGCCAAATTCTAAAATGTGCATGATGAGGCTAGTTTTCTTTAATTGGTTACATATTTTTCCACTGTTTCTTCATCCCATGAGTTCTTTTTGCAAAATGGTATCTTTCCAGGATGGTGCTCACCTTTGGCAAGTAATGTTTATCCAATTTCATATTGCATACTTGATACTCATTTAAGCCCTCTGCCTCCAAAGGCAGCAGACCCAAAAGATGATCAAAAACACCTTGCCACTTCGAACCTAAACAATGAAGAAGTAATGATGTCTTCCTCTCTGCACTGAGTGAAGCACAACACACTTTAGCGTATCTTTCAAATACCTTCTTCCACTTTTGCCATTTTGTTTGTGAAACCCCAGGACCAGATAAAAATAATGGTAGCACAGTGGCATTTCGCATTTTCGTACAAGATTTTACAATCTAGTACTGGTATGTTAAATACAGCAAAATGATGAGAATTTTAATACTAAATTTTAAATAACCTCAGAAACGGACCAAATAAAATTATTGGTAAATGATGAAGGGCAAGTTAGCTTCCAAAAGTTAAAAAAACATGAGAGATAACAGGATACAATTATTAACTTTCAAATTGACATGGAAAAATATCCCTTTTAAATTGACAGAGCACAGTGTGCATGTCACCGAAATGACACGCTTTGAAATCAACAAATAACAGTGTGCGTGTCAATGGAATAACACGCTTTGAAGTTGGCTTGGGAAGGTGATCGAAATACAAGCAAGCTACAATAAATGTGCGTATCATTGAGTTGACACTCACCGCTTTCGAATTGGCAAACAACAGCAAGCTGCATAAAATGTGTATATCATTGAGTTGACACACACTGTTTTTGAATAGGCAAACAACAGTGAGGAACAGGCTTGGCGGTGCTGGCGGTGGACTGACTTCCTACACGCCACTGATTTTCCCCAGTAAGTTAATCAACTTTGTTAATTGTTTATTTTATTTTCAATAAAGAAATATACCCTGAGCTTTTGTCACTTCATACAAGCATATAGCCATGCTCTGTGATAAGACGAACAGGCCCGGCTGTTCGGAACGTTCGCGCTCCACCAGTCAATTTTAACTGTGCAGTGACTCCAAAAGGGCAGACAAACTTGTCACCAAAACATACAGAAAGTGACAGTATGTTGGGCTAAATACAGTTTATACCCCTAAATAGCCTTAAGTCATTAATTGGTTCAGGAAAAATAGGCTAAACAGTTCAGTGCAACTCTCCATAATTCTTACTTAAGGCACAACGAAGGGAGCCTGATTGACAATTAAAGGAGAAATGAGGGAATTTCACCAGTAATAACCCTAGCACCGATCAGAGCCCAAATAGGTTATCTCTCACCAGAAGTTACTTGATATGTAAAGTTCCATCTTGAATCTTGATGTGTTGAGATCTTCCTGATGAAATGAATCTGCCGACTATGCCAGTGTGGAATTCTTGAAGAAGGACGCTCATGTCATGAAGAGTGAAACAAGTAGGTTTATTCATCTATAGGGAAGATCCCATCCAACAGGTTCTGCAACTGGCATCAACTGACACAATGTTCTCAGGCTAGTCCCAAGGCTTATGACATCTAAATGTTCCAATGACATATACAACATTCAAAATGACTTGAGAAGAGATCCAACTTAGTAGTACTACCAGAATGCCACACCATGCAGGGCCTTGCATGGCAAATCTCGTTCTAGGTTTTGTATCGGCCTGTAACCGCTTGCGTGGCACAAGGGTGATACAAAATCTCAACCTGAATTTCATACTTTCTTTGATATTTGCAGGGTTTTCAAGGTAGGAAAAGTAGTGGGATCCATGCAAACCAATCACATTGGATTTTCTGGGTCTCTAGTTGTCAGAAATGCCTAGGTTAGTAAGGTCGCCGGGTTATTGCTTGACCAAGGCCCATAGTCTGCAGGCATTAATCATGGAAAAAGGTATTAAATTGTCTTTTTAGATATATATTTGGCATTTATAGAGCGTTCTTCAAACCATGCAATGATCCTCAAGAATCCACATCACACTGGATTTCACTGACTCTCTAGCCATCAGAGAAGTCAACCAACACCAGAGCCAAATACTGCAGCCACCCCTCTGGGAAACTACCTTTTACTGGGGGTGGGGCGGAAAGACTGATTTTGCCTTGAGGATGGGAGGTGTGTTCAGGCCTGGTTTGTTTTCATACACTATGCAGGGGACTACTCGTGCACTCAAAAAATTTAAACCATTGTTTCTATTGGTCTTTCTGCACATCAGGGGAGCAGTAGAATCATGGTGATTTCCCCAAATTGGCCCCCGAGGGGCAGATAGACATTTGGTGCCACTGGAGTGGAGTATGTGGTCCAATCCCAACAGTGACCTCCCACCAACCCCAGTATCCTGAGCTGGTGGCCTACAAAGGGAAGGCTTCTGGTCCAAGCATCACAGGGTTTCTGTGGATGCAAGGATGTTACATCCATGTCCTCCATACTTCAGAGGTCATATGGTCTATGTGGATTGCACATCCTCACACTCAAGGGGTGAATTAAGTTTGTAATGAACACTCACCAAGAATTAAATGTCAATGCTTCGATAGTATGAGCCTATATCCTTAATAAATGCCTTATACCCTCAGGGCCGGCTTCATCCACCCTAGCACTTTGTATTTTAGCAGATAGTGAAAGGTTGTAATTATCTCCTTTGTCAATAATTCTACCATTAATTTCTTTTTACTTTGAGTGGTAATACCTAAAAGATTGAAAACATATAAATAAGCCTTTTTCAAGTCACATGTAACTTTTATTTCTATAGTACCTGATAAAAAATAGACACTTGCCCTATACCGCCAGTCTATTCCAAATTATGTAAGGTCCCTGGGTGGTATGGTACCAGAAAATCCTGGCCTAAACATTGCATGAGAAAAATATAGTATCCCAAAAATAATGTACAAAAATATTGCCCATTTTGAGATAATAGTAGAAATGATACACCCAATGGAACAATATTTCTGTAAACAATATTTAGGAGATTATATTTATGACGGATAGTATTTTTGATATTTATATTCGGACAAACAAACCCCTTAGTACCACAAGCATGGAATATTATTGGCAATCGCCTACCCATTAATGTGTGAGCAGGCAGATTTAAATGTTGCTGCTTTCTCAAAAAAATCTCTGTTTACCTCTATTTAAATTAATTATTTCAGAGGCATTAAATGCATATTCTAATTCAGCTTTTAGAGACTTGAAGCAAGCTTTGATCTAAACATCTGCAGTAAACCTATCTGCAGGTTAGTTAGTTTAGTGTGAACATTTTCTTATTTACTACTCTTCACCATTCTGATCCCGATTTAGTGTGAGCTAGCCAGAATGCAAAAAACTGTGTTATATGTATCTCAGATCATAAATACTAAGGGCCCGATTCACAGAACTAACTTCAGACAAAATCCTAAACGTACTACTTTTGGTATTTACAGAAGGCATTTAGTAGTAGTAAAGTTAGGATTTTGTCTTAAGTTTGACTTAAGACAGACTTAAGACAGACTTAAGACAGACTTAAGTTAGAATTTTGTCTTAAGTTTGTCTTAAGTCTGCCTTAAGTCTGTCTTAAGTTTGTCTTAAGTCTGTCTTAAGCTTGCCTTAAGTCTGCCTTATGTCTTAAGTTTGTCTTAAGTCTGTCTTAAGTCCCTGGATGCCACACCACCTGCCATCTAGCAACACTGTAGAATTCTCTTGCACCCTGCGCCTGTCAAAACTGCACATACACCTTCTGCCACATGAGCACACCATCGCCTCCTGCCACCCAGCCGACCAACAACACAGCTGACCGGCTCAACTGCATCCTCCTCAATGTGCGGTCCCTCCACAAACACGCAACAGACAACTTGGACCTCCTCAACGCCACCTCTGAAGACATCGCCTTCTTCACGGAAATCTGGAGCAACCTCTGCTCTGGATTAGACATCGCCATCCCCATCCCTGAGGGCTACAAAATCATCTGCAAGGACCACCCTGACCATCCAGGTGGAGCCATTGCCATCATCTACAAAAGCTCAATCCAACTGTCCACGCACTCTAATGAACCAACGCTGACCATGAAACACCTCCACTTCCAGATCCAGACCAAGCCCAACACCACCCTCCGCGGCACCTTTGTCTACAAGACCCCTGGGCCATGAACCCACATTCAACAATGCCATTGTGGATCTCATTGCAGCTCAGGCTCTCCCATCCACTGACTATATCCTACTCGGAGACCTCAAGTTCCACCTGGACAACCCCAGTGACCAGAACACCATCCCCCTCTTGGGCCAACTGGGGAACCTCGCCAACATCAGGCTGAAGCAGCTAGTCACTGCACCAACCCACATAGCTGGACACACACCTGTGGACCGACCATCATTGTATATATCACTTCTTCACCATGCCCACCGTACACTACTGCCATCATTGCCCCCTCACCCGTCACAGCTGGATCAAGGCTACCAAAGAACGTCTCGTCAACTCTGTCAGCAACAAAACTCTGCCAATGCTTACAGACAACAACACTGCAGCACGCAACATCCAAAGATGGATCGCCGACTGCGCCAACACCCTGGCACCTCTCAAATAAAGACCAGGCAAACAACAGTCCAAGAAGGCCAACTGGTTAGCTCCTGCCCTCCACTAGTACAGATGCACCTGCAGATGTCTCGAGAAGAGATGGAGCCACAACAATACCCCTGAAACTCACACAACCTTCAAATCAACAGTCAATGCACACCACACAGATGAAGATGAAATCCCCTGGATTGATAGGTTTTGTGCAGGTAGGTGTCCCTTCTTGCACAACATCAATCAACTCCGCATCAATGTAGGTGAAATACAGGGGGGCTCATTCATGAGCCCCTTCCGACAGTTTAAATCCACTGGTGCATCATTTTCTCATCATTGCACTGTATGTTCAAAGTGATGCATCTAGGGATATGCATGACCTTGTGAAGCCCTGTGGCACATTATACCTGAGTCAGGCATGATATATGCAGGGTGGGCATTTCCACGCAACCAAGCCCCATAGGAGTGGCGCAGTGTAATCCATCAGATTTCACTGTGACAATTCTAGGATGCCACTGCGTCAGAACCTTATGGCAGGCATAAGGGTGATGCAGTGCCACAGGGATAGGCTGGCCCCATGCACTGCTGGAGATGCGTCATGCTTGTGACACAACTGCAGCAATGCGTGACTTTAGCACTGACAGATACGTCAGGATTCTAGGCGCATCTGTCATTGATTGCGACATGGAGTGCCGTATAGTGAATACAGCACATCCTTGTTGTCGCAAGAAGAGAGCAGTGAAAAGTGTTGCAATGCTGTTTTGTCACAGCACTGCAACATTTTTCATGGATGTGGCCCAGGAATGCTCCCTTTCTTATTGATAGTGCACATTCCTGCCCTTTTTTTTTGTTGCAGGGCAGCACTGCAACATTCCTTGCAGCGCTGTCCAGCATCAAAACCTTCTGAACTGAGGCTCCAAGTGTTTGCACCAATTTTAAGACCAGCTTTTTTCTGGTCTTAAAAAAAACTGCCTCTAACTGGAGTTAGAGGCAGTTTTTTGGGTTTTGCACCATACATGGAATTCCTTGTAAATATCGCAAAGTGGGGTTAAAGGCAGTTTTTGCATGGGAACGCCCACCTTGCATCTTATTTTAGTTAACTCCAGCTACAGAAGTGGCGATCTTAAAAATTAATGTTTACACTGGAAAATTGCTGCTATCTGAAGTTAGCGGCAACTTGTAAACACGGAGATAAAAAAAGCTGCCGTAATGTAAAAAAATTGACGCCCCGGGGGCATTAAGTCCTTGTATATATGCCCCTCTGTCTTACCATGCATTTGTGTTAAATTTTGTCAGAAAATGGTGGCTTTGAGGTAAATGTTTACTGCAAATTGCTCTTAATTGAACATGGTGGCCTAACGGTGTATTTCAGGGAATTTCATGTAGAAAGTTCAACTGGAAATTCCCGAAATTAGGAAACACAAATGACTGTAACATAATTAAAATTTTACCCATTCTTAATAAATACCAGTTGTTTAATTATTTCGTATATGGAAAAAAAACTAAGCCTAATTGTATTTTAAAACTTTTTAAAGCCTAAGTCTGAGAATATAGTGCATCAATATTTCTTGTGAGCCACCCGGAAGTCAACATCCAGCCATTACACAGATGTCTCTAAATCAAATAGGAACTGAAATGGGGTCTGCTTCAAACTGTTTGGCTACAACAGTATACATTGGCATTTAAAACCTTTTGGACTCTCTGATATGATCTGCGTCTAGTATTTTTATTTGTTGTAATAAAGACTATCTTTCATAATCACTTAGCCCATTAACTGTTTGTTTAATCAGCCCCGGGACAGGCTAAAATATTCTCAAATAATCCCAATTATAAAATGAGTAGAATATTTTGACAGAGCCTGCGTCAACACTTACATCTACATAAAAGGTTACCAAAGTACATCTCTGCTAATGTATGAGTCTGAGTAATGGTCCAGTGTGCTTACTTGGAAACCTCAAATGTCAAACCCTTCAACGTGTGATTATAATCAACATGGATCTTCTACTTTCTGATTCCATTGTTTTTTTTGACAAAAATCTAAGGTGCACTTGTTGCAGAAGGTATAAATGCACCTTCTCCTTTGGGTACCCCAATACAAATGTGGGACCTCACGTAGAGTGGGAAAGTAAGGGGATAGTTTCCCAGTATCAATTGGTTTCCTGACATCCCTTCTCATGACTTCCCTGCCTGTTTTAGAGGTAGGGGGCCCACTTTGATCTCAACAGTGGAGCTGCAGTTATCTCCACCATTAAGAATAAACTGTTGGCAGGTCAGCACTTGCTGTGCTGCTATCATAATGCTCCTGGAAGTTACACCATATTTAGACCTCCATGATTCAGCTGACAATACTTATTATTACTCATATTCAGTCCTGAAATTTGAAAACATTTTACTCGGTGAAACCATAAATTGGGGTTCAAGGTGGACAGGGGGTAGAGTTACATGGTGCAGAGTCATGCAAAGCAGTCCGAAAGCAATATATACTTTTTTTGTTAAAAAGAATCTTTGTCACAAAAAAAAGGCACCAAGTAGAAATGTGACGGAAAGTATTTTCTGGATTAATTGGAAGCAAATTCTGCATTTTAAAATTTCTTATGGGGTTAAAGCACATATTGAAGAGAGCTTTGTGTCCTCAGTAAATCTCAGGGAATATTAATAAAAGTAAGATAACTCTGGTGGTTAAAGCACTTGCAGTAGAGCTCTCTGTTTTGTTTAGTCAGTTTTGTCTCAAAAGGCTGATGAGTCTCCTGCAAAGTGTATTGTGTACAATGCAGATGACAGATTATTATATAGATAAGTAAGTGTGTCACAGTTTTTGGCACAGAGATCCTTTTATTACTTACAGTTCATAAATTACAATCTTTCTAGTATAGCGCAGTGAGCTATAAACCTGCATCAATGACCTGCACGCAAACTTCAAGATATGGGTTTAGAACATTATTGTTTTTCTCAATCTTCTATTAAAAGGCTGCTATAACATTTGTTTTGGATAGTATTAAACGACAACCCCAAGCACTGTGGAACATTTAAAGCCTAACTTTGTGTTTGTCCCAGCTATGCAATCTATGCATATGATCCCTACCAGTAAAGACTATCTGTGACTCCTACACCTCAAGACCCTCTTTGTTTTATGTAACATTCTGTATATTGATTTACAATACACACACACGTGCTGTTTACATTTGCATTGTTTAATTATTTGCTTGTACTGACACATCTGACATTTTTACAGGGCATGTACAACTTTTACTACAAGGGTTGCACGAAGTATAAAAACCTGCCTCCAAAACATAGCTTCCCTTTAGTATTTATGAACTGATAACTCGTTGTGGGCCTTTGCTTCCCCATTGCATTTGCATCTAGATGTTAGGCTGCAGGTAGCTTCCAGTCAGAACTACTCTTGAAAACAGGTGCCCCTTTAACTTTGCCCTTTTTGTTTTGGGCCTATGCGGGAAAAGAAAAGAAATAAAAAACATCACTGCCTGCAAATTGTTGCTGTGCACAGGAAGCAGACAAGGTGCAGGTGCTGCTATGTGTTGTCGCGGTGTTGGCAAATTCCAGTGAGACCATTTCAGCATATTTCACTGGGGTCAGACAGTTCCCTCATCTGGATTAATAATAGATGCTGGATTGGAGATCCTGTGGATTCCCCTTTCATTCCAGCACTGCCATAATTGAATTTCAATACATGGTTTTCACATGAAGCCACTTTGCTCAGATGAGTCTGGCCTGATGTGTGCAGAAGGTAGAAGGCAGAGCCTGAGAAGACGGTGAATGGTGTCTGCGAGTGTTTGAGCTTCGAGCTTGGTGCTGCTGCTGTGAGCCTCTGTGTCCCACTGTGAACCCCAGTGCCAGGGGGCCTTGCAGGAAGGCCCGAGCTGTGTCCCAGCTTCGTGGATGACCAGCGAAAACCAGTGGAAAACCAGCTGCCAGTGGCTCCAGTGGCACCAGCGGAGACCACAGCATTGATCAGGAAGCTGTGACGCCAGGTGCTTCACATCGAAAACCGAACCAGATGTAAGCTTGGAGCTGAGGTTAGGCACCGCATAATACTGTTTTTTTACCATCTACAATCATTTGTGATGAAAATAATTTACAAGGAAGCCATATTAAGTCAATACATAAATAGTAAATTATATGTGAAACAGCAGAACCGAGAAGCAATTATTAACCCGGCATAAAAGTGAACTATGAGGTCAAGCTGGGAGAGAGCGCCTCCCTCCCCCGTAAGAAGGAAGAAAAGACTTCAAGCGTTGTCAACTGCAAAAATAGTATACTAAAATCCAATGAGAGGGATTCAACCATCAATCCCTCCAGTGTCTCGAATGTTCAGAAAATCACCTACAATTCCACATAAATTCAACTTTGTAAAGGATCTAGCGGAGGCAATGTTTTCTAACCAAGAAAGGCATACGCTTTCTTCCATCACCGATAATACCAACCATAAAAGTCAAAATTACTACATTGGATCAGACAAATGGCAGCACAGATCTAGTTGTGATGGAACCAAATCAGGAACTAGGAGAAAGTAAAGATCCTCAAAAGGGTCCCATAACTGACTTGGAGTTACTTTCACAAGTAGCTCACTCTCTACAACCTTTGACTAGTTTAAACTCACCCCAAAAGTCTCCTAAATAATCACAAGAATGGCTACTGAGATCCGGTATACCACAGCCAATTGAAATGAATGTAAAAATTAACAAAGACCACAGTGACATAGGGAAATTAATGAATTCTATTGGTAAAATAAATCAGGTGGGAAGCAGTCAAAGCCAGCAGCAACATTTAAGTACTAGTCATACTATGAGTCTTCCGCTCTTAACCCTTGAAACTCAAAGCAGCACAGAAAAAAGGAGGTACCGTTTTGCAGCAGCCCAAATCTTGAAAGGCTCGCTTACTAGAAAACAGAGGAAGTACCATTGGATCACTGCACTTATAGTAATTTAATCAATAGTAATGATACTATACAAATTAGACCGGAAATAGAGATTCAACCTGGCTCATTAGCTGCAAGCAAGGGTCAGTGTAAATGTGGGCCTGTTTTTTTGAACCCTTACCTGCACTAATCATTGATTCAGGAGCCATATAGGACATCTTTTTCAAAACATCGTAACTCACATTGGATGCTTTGACTCACCAATACAATAAGGTGGATGTCCAAGTAGATCTCCTTAACATCGTGGCAAAAGCAGTATCAGGGATCGATCAGAAGCTGGCCGAACGAAATAATTTAATGGCATGAGATCAAACTCAAGCAGCTACACTTTACTCAGAGTGTACTTGTGGTCCATTGATTAATAAATTAGCAACAATGCCGGACGTTTTGACCACTTTAATTGAAGATATAAAAGTAAATGTGGCCATTTCAGGTTCTAGCAAAATTGTTATTACGGTTGGAAGTGATGGTAGTGCAGATAAGAATGCAGGCTCAGGAAATAAGAGTCAAGTGACAGACCGATTAGATAAGACAGATAAGGTTGGTATTGAAGAAGCCACTGCACAGATGTGCCCACCTGTCGATCCCTAGCCATCTGGTCCACCATATTTAATCGCAAAAAAGCAGAGAAAAAAACAACACAAAGCCAGAAATAAAACAAAAACGAGTGTAGTAAATACTCCAGGTGTAAGGAATTCAGGGACAACCACTGAGAAAAAAACCAGAAGGCCATTATCGAACTTGGGAAAGCATGGAATTAGGTATGCAAGAAAACACTGGAAAGGAGAAAATCTTACCCCCTTTTCGATAAAAAGCGAAGGGTTCCCAAACTCCTCATTTTGAGGAGAGCACAACATCAAAAATAACACATACAACAGTCACAGTGGTATCCAGTCCATTTGGGAGGCCCGGTACGCTAAATCAATTCGAAAGTTATATGAAAAATACTTGGTCCCCTCAAATGACGATGGATAATAAAGCAATTAGTCCCTCATTCCCCAATCAGTGGCACACCAAAGGAGACATTAAAAACACAGGCCAAAGGGAATCTAAAGTTATGTTAAAAGAGATTTTAAAAAAAACAACAACATAATCCAGCTGAGGCCCACAATAGGACAAAGCCAACAGATCTCATAAGCAAGGCAACCATCACCCTTGCTCCTATAGATGAATTTGGAAACACAATTGTTACATGAGAATACCAATCTAGGGGAACCACAACATTCTTAATTGCAGAAACATTTTAAGAACCTTTTATGGCAATTTCATCGCCTGAAAAAATCCCTACAGATGATATTGAATCCATTAACTTTTTACCCCAGTCAGAGGGTAATAGACAAGAACGTACACTGGTAACCTGGGTTTCGAACCACTTAGCTGTAATACTGCTACAAGAAAAGGAGCCCTTCTTTAAACTGCGGAATTCAAGTTAGTAAGCCTCCTTTAAGCTCCTACCCAAGTCCATTTGATCTTCTGAAAGAGTTGCAAACATAAATGACAATAAACAAATATATTCAGTACTTAAAAACCCCATTGGCAAAACGGCCAATTTAATTCAAGCAGTGCATCCCCAGTTAGGAGTACAGTGTGTAACCCAACTTAATTTTGGCTGGTCAACAGTAGCCGTATACAACACCTCTTGTCCCTGACAAGCAAAATCACAGAATCTTCAGGAAAAACAAGTAGATTATCTATAGGAAACTATAAAGTTTAATTCATGGAACATTAATGGTGCGAAAGACAAAAAGCATAATACAAATATGATTGCTTTCTTTACAAATGTCGATATTTTATTATTACAAGAACCTTCGACCACCAAGCCATTTGTGATGAAAGGATTCACTGGCTACTTTAAACCAGTTATTAAAATGGCTGCGGCCATCCAAGGGGCTGCTTGGTGACTTTTGTAGCTATTGGCTTAAAGACAACATGAACAGGCAATAACAGACGTCAATAACATCCTTAACCCCTTCCATGCGGGGCGGATTCCCCCGCGGTGCTGACGGTTGCTTGCGCGGGCGTGGTCATGACGGAACGGTTCCGTCATGAGCACAGCGCAACCGACGCTCATGACGGAACCGTTCTGTCATGAGCGTCGAACGGGTTAAAGTAAAATTGAGGAATTGGCACAAAAACACCTGAAGCTCGCTTATTCTGATTAATATTTATATACATACGAACTCAAAAGCAAGGAAGTCTATTAACGTTAAACTAACAACTATGGGGGTCATTATGATGGCGGTGAAACCGCCACTGGCCGCCTGCCGGTGGCGCTTTAACCGCCATCGTAAGGCACTTCTTCACCCGCCAAATTACAATGGCAAACTCAAAGTCCATCCTCCACGGGTCCGCCAAAGACAATCGTTACGATTGCCTGGCGGACCCACCCTGCATCAACAATATGGTGGCGGTGCCTTGCAGGCAGCATCCGCCATAATATGATGCTGACTCCCCACCAGCCGGTGCATGGTGGTGAAACTGCCATCCACAGGCTTGCAGGGAATGCATTTGGGGGCCGTAGCCGGTCCCCATTGTGTTGGGAGAGGTGGATGTGCACTGGGGGTACCTATGGTACCCCCTACATTTCCCTGCACCAGGTGGCAGGCACTGTGTGGTGCCTGCCACATAGTGCAGGGAAATGCAAACAGTGCATTTTGGACATTGCGGCGGGTGCTGCAGCCAGCAGCACCCTCCACAATGTCAGAGATACACGATGCAACCGCCACGGTTGCGGTCACATCATAATATCATGTGCGGGACTGCTGCATTACAGGAGGATGGTCCCAAGCCCCAGCACGATGGCGGGCAGACTTCGTAATGAGCCCCTATATTATCAGAATACTTCAAGAGGGATTATCTTTGGAAATTATGATATATGGGGATTTTTATATGAGATTGTTGTGGCCATTTAACTAAGAGGAAAACAAAATGCAACAAGTTTACATATGGTCAATCCCTAATCAAAATCCCTGAAAGTAATGGGCCAAGGGGAGTGCATATAGTCAAAGACGTTGAATCCCTTGGTCTAAGGATACTAAACGGATGGTACAAAAAAGAAATTCCACCTGCATGGACCTATCAGGCTGCAGGTTAGCACTCAAGAAATGACTTAACAGCAGTAACTTTATCTTTATTTCAATTAATTACCTCATTTCAGATTATTAAAACAAGTGAAAGTGACCACGGTCAAGAAATTATTGAGATCCAGGTCCAACATAGGCACCATCAAAAAGAATAATACCTTCCGGGAGAGATAGAAACAACAAATTACAGGAGATTAAGCTGGTCGAAAGGAACAATACCATCCATTAATCTCACGGCTTCATTCCTGGTTAAAAACTGTTTTTCAGTTGAGTCTTGGTCACCAGCTGTGCAGGGGACTGAATTTACATAAAAATTATTGCGTCTTTTCCTTGGAAACAAAATCCACTAATCGTCAATTTAAAGTTCATTCACAGAATCTAAACTGGATTAAAACATAAGTTTCATGTTGTATTTTGAAGAGAAAGCACAATCGAATTTTGCATCAAGCAAAGAAGCATCTAGAGAATCTACAACCTCAAACTAAAGAGAAGACGATAAAGATCACCAGAGTATAATTTGGGAAGAAAAGTTAAAAACAAAGCAAACCATTCAGGCAAAGGTCCTGTACCTCAGTAAAAGAAAAAACTCAAGGGCGTTTTGGAGAATGATTACCAGTTTAAACAGGGCTCCAGAGGAGATTGTAACTTCAACCTTAAAATAAACTGTCTGGGTAGATTTTTTTATAAAGCATTTTAACCAACCATTGAAATGAAAACTTACTTGACCTTTGAAATAGAAAGTAACATCTTGATGGAACAGATATTTCCAGGGGATCACACGACTAAAACTTCAGAAGTGCAAGTATGTAATCTTATTGAAAACGTAGACAAGACGGAGCACCTGGTCCAAATGGAATCCCACAAGCCCTGTATAAGGCAGATTCGAAATTCTGGGCGGGGTACCTTTCAAAAGTTTTCAACAACGTTTTTCAGTCAGAGACTATACCTGACTCATGAAAAAGGCTCTATAATAACACGTATCTTTAAAGGAGGAAGTTGGCCGCAAATGGAAAATGATCACCTTATCGCTCTCCAAGATACTGAGGCAAAACGTTTAGCAAGGATCCTTTTGAACAACTGATTACAATTGGCAGAAGAAAAGCAGATTGTTCCTTCAAGCCAGTCCAGGTTAGTTCAAGGGTCAGGTATCTCGACCAACATCTTAGCACTTTCAGTGATTGTAGATAAATTTACCTACCTTTGTTTAATAGACTTTAAATCTGCGTTCAATTGTGTTCAGCGCCATCTTCTTTGGCAAACGTTGGCTAAACTAAGCATTCCTTCTTGTCTCATAAAAGCAATTCAAAAGTTATACTCTAATATATGTGTAAGGGTGAAAATAGGCGATACTTCCAATCTGTCAAGAAAAAATAAACCTCTCAGGGGTTGAAGCAAGGTGGTGTTATTGCGCCCCAATTATTTAATCTGTTTTTGGCTGATTTAACCCAAGTGCCGGATGAAGAAAATGCCCAACCTCCAAAGTTAGTAGACAAGTACATATCAAACCTATTATACTCTGACAACATAATTTTGCTCAGTCAAACAAATGTTGGATTGCAACAACTATTTAATACATTATCAAACTATTTTTTTACTTAAAGGCATGGTAATAAATACATACAAACTAAAGATAAGTAAGCAACAAGATCCATAAAATATATAAATGGTACCTACAAGCATGACAACTGGAGCAGGCCAAAACATATAGTTACCTTGCATTATTATTTGAGGAGAAGGGCTACTTTCAGCACCATAAGCAGGATCTGCAGAGGAAAATTAATACTCTACTTTTTGCATGTAGTGCGTATCAGAGGTCATTGGGTGGTCCAAGCCATCTACCACTATTAAAAATACTATCTGCAAAACTAATACCACCCATCTCATATGGAATTGAGGCAACGAGTGGAAGAGATGCAGCAACATTAAATATAATTGTCGCAAAAATATTTACATCTCTTTTTTATCTGCCATGGAGTGCCTCACCAACCCAGACCAGGTTAGAATTTGGACTGTCAAATCAAATCATCGCACGAAAAGGAGCCTATATTAAAATGTGGAAAATATTAAAATCGAACACTTCAAATCATCTAAACCAAACTCTCTGGCACGAAATTCAAACAAACTCAAATTTTTCAAGCTTGAAGTCCTCAAATGCGGCAATAGATTAATTTTCTCATCGCTTTGTGTTGGAAATGTCTTTACCTCTAGTAACCTTAAAAAAAACATTAACGAATAAATGAAAAAAAACTTCAATGTTAAAAGACAAAGAGTTATTCACATTTAGATCACATGCCTAGATGATTTTAAATTAATACAAAACTCTTAAATCACAGCCCTTCTTAGAGATTCGATGGACGCCGCAACAAAAAAGAGGTATTATGAGAGCACAATTTGGCATGCTTCCTGTCCTTGCGCATGCGATACCCTGGTTGCGACAAACACATATCATATGTTGTAGACTGTGTAAAATGGAAGAGGAGAACATTCAATAACTTTTCAACGTCCTACCTTATCGGAAGAAAGACAGAGGCTACTAAGGATACCATTACAGCAGCTGGGAATTCCTACATGTAGACAAGCTGTGATAGCATGTTTTAAAACATCAGACACATCATTGAACTGCATATTTATAACATTCTTGAGGGCAGTGAAAAAAAAACTGGACCCATGCAATGCTCTCACTATAACTCTAGCTAATGATTAATCTTATAAACAACAGATAACTGTGAGCTAACAGTTAAGGAATAATCGTGTAGAATGGATGGCTTATGTCATCAACTATTAGTGGTGATTCCAACCATTTGAACATCTGGCAATTGCTTGGAGATATGTTTACATATGACAATTACTTTGCTTGGTGTCTTGATAATTGTAAATATTTAATATTCACTTAAAAAAAGTTTACAGTGATTTTAGAATGTTTGCTTAGTTGTATGTCTGATTGTCTAATAAGATGGTGTCATTTATGGTTTTTATATTGTAAGATTTTAATTAATCAATAATAAACCTATTTACTTACTTACATGAAGCTAAAGACATGCATACTAGATTTGAAATCCCTTTATTCACGGAAATTACACCACAACTATCAATGGTAAAACTTGCAGTCAGCGAGGGAAATTTCACAATCTCCCCAATCATGCCTGGGTCTTCAGAGACCTGAGCAAAGCGGTTAAATAGCAGTTGATCATTTAATAACATACCTACATTCTCCTGTCTCTTCCAGGTAACTTTCTTGGTATAACTCTCTTATACCGCTATGCACCATCTCCACTGTCAGCCATGTGACTTTACTTTCAATGCTAGAAGCAGCTTGAAAAGCTGCTGTTCACATGGCACTGGCTCTCAGCTTTCACCTTGCAAGAAGAGAGTAAATCTGTGTGTGCTAGTGGAAGGGCTACAGAATGGCATGGTGAAGTAGCTGGACACAAGTTATTCTTGAACAAGGGAGTGTACTGTTGTGAGTGGTGGGTAAAGGTGGAAGGACATCAGATAATTGGTATGCTCTTGGGAGACGATGGATTTTGCTGGGGCTAACGAGGAATGCACAGAACAGCAGTTTTTTATTAAATATATAATTGAGTGGGATAGGGGACAGATGGCCAAATGGTGGGGTGGTGGGTCTTAGGACAAAAGGCCAGTGTGATTTTTAATGCTCAGCACAAAGAACTTGGGGAAGGCAAAGTTTTGTTGTGCATATATGTGCCATCTATTTCAAACAGAAAGTTGATCAAATCTATAACACATTTGACATGGAAGAGTCAGCACCGGCAGTTAATCCTCCCTTGAAAGATCTGTCTTCCCCTAGTTTAGAGACTTTTGCATCCATATCCTGTGAACAAGTGTGTGCCTTACTGTCACACACGAAATCGTGCTCACCGTCAGTCGTGGTACCCCCTCACATTATGGCAGAGCTGGCTCCTGCTTTATCTGCCTCTGTTAGGGAGATTTGTAATCTATCTCTGGAAACAGCTGTTTGCCCAGTAAAATGGAAGAAGGCATATATTAAGCCACTACTTAAAAAGCCACGTGCAGACCCAACAGACCTGCAAAACTATAGAACTATCTCTCTCTTTTCATTTTGTTCCAAGATCATGGACTCTTTGATTAATCAACAACTCTCCTCATATCTGGAACAAAATTATCTGCTGGACCCGTCACAGTCAGATTTCCACGCGGGTCACCGCACAGAATCGGCTCTTACTGAAGTCACTGACTCTATAAGGATGCTATTTGATGAGGGAACCCCCACTATACTGGTGCTCCTGTGTACAAATGGACACGTTTGTATCTGACACGGCAGTGGTGGACAAGGGGATACCGCAGGGCTCTGTCCTGAGTCCCACCCTGTTCAACATTTATGTCTCCACACTCGCCCCAATTATCAGATCCTGTGGTTTCCACACGATCTCCTATGCAGATGACACACAGGTGATAGTTCCCATTGGGAAAAACCCTGTGCTGACCAGAGAAAAATTCAAAAGCTGCTTGCTAAATATTGCCACCTGGATGAGAAAGAACGTTTTACAATTAAACTCCAGTAAAACGTAGATCCTGCTATTTGGCAAAGCTGAGGAGCTATGGTCCAAAGAGTGGTGGCCAGAAGAATTAGGGGAAGCCCCCATCCCAAAAAAATGGGCAAAAGATCTAGGGGTGATGATCGATGACAAACTCTCGATGGAGGAGAACGTTAAAATCACCACAGGCAAATGCTTTGGCATAATGCGTATGCTAAGGAAGGTATTTCCCTGGATCCCCCTTTATACCAGGAAAATTCTCATTCAAGCTCTTTTAGTCAGTAGATTAGACTATGGGAACTCACTACTGGAAGGGATCAGAGAAGATTTGCTATCTAAGCTACAAGTGGTAAAAACACGGCAGCACACCTGGCACTAAATAAACCGCTATGTACTCCATCACTACCTTTACTGCGGCACCTTCATTGGCTTCTGATTAGGAAAAGATCAATTTTTAAACTCCTGTGCCTGGCATTCAAGGCCCTATATGGACTTGGACCTACTTATCCAAACGCGAAGTTGCAATGGTACTCTCCAGGGCGCCCCCCGAGATCTAGTAGACAAAGGCTACTATGTACATGCAGAATCAGAAACACCAAGATGGGAGGGAGGGCATTTTCTCATCTGGCCCCCGCCCACTGGAATAGTCTACCAGACGAGCTGCGAGCATGTCCTAACCTGTGGCAATTTAAGAAGTTTCTCAAGACGTGGTTGTTCGGCTAGATCTCTATGTTTTGGAAATCTGCCTCCCAGGTGCCGAGAGATCCCCTTGGGGATGATTCGTTGCGCCCTATAAATATTAAAATAAATAAAATATATATATATATTTACATCATAATTTCGCTACCACTGTAAAGATGAACTAAGGCTGCGAATATTGGAGGGGTAGAATAAAGATCATATCATAAAAGTGTAGCTCAGCAGTTGTCAATGATGTGAAGTTTCTAATTCTGAGTCTGAAATGCGTTCATATAAAGTTTGAGCTTTAAATTTTGAATTTCATTGTCTATTTCATCTCAAATAGAATCCCTGGTCATCAACAGCAACCTATTTATAAATCTATATATGCTAGACATAGCTTCTAGTCAAAGATCTTATATCATGTTATGTTCTGTTATTTTATTTGCAGAGCTCAGTAATCATCTGAGAGAGTATCTTGGGGCTTGGGCAGCTGTTTAGATTTGTAGTCGCCAATGCGCTTATACAAAGGACCAGGTCTTCAGCTTCTTACGGAGCTCAAAAAATGAAGAGGAGGCTGTGTTGAGAGAGATTGTTCCATGTCTTGGGTGCAATGTAGGAGAATGAGCAACCTCTAGTTTTGCTTTTGCGGATGGAAGGAATGTGTGAGAGGGAGGCAGAGAGTAGGAGTTTGGTGGGTTGGCAATAGTGTATGCTGCTGTTCAGGTATTTTGGTCCTGTGTTGTGTAGGGCTTTGTAGGTATGCATGAGAAGTTTGAATTGGCTGTGCTTGTGAATGGGGAGCCAGGGAAGCTTCATGAGGTGCGGTGTCATGTGGGTGTGGCATGGCAGGTTGAGTATGAGTCTTGCAGTGTTGTTCTGGATGGCTGGGGTCTGTGTAGGAGTTGTTTTTTGGGAGATTCTGGCATAGACAGTGTAGCCATAGTCCAGCCTGCTGGTGATGTGTGCTTGCATGACAGTTCCTCTGGTGTTCTGAGGTAACCATTAAAAGATTGTTTGCAGCGTTGCATAGGATGTGAAAGCAGAAGGTGCACACTTGTTTGACTTTTGCCATAATGATGAACTTGTAGTCTAAGATGTTCCCTGGATTTCTTGAATGTCTGTTAGTGTGGGTGTTGGTCCTAGCTCTGACCCTACCAGGTGGAGTCCCATGGGAAGACCAGTACTTCCGTCTTGTCGGAGCTGGGATGCAGGCAGTTGGTTATTATCCAGTTTGCTAACATGGGCCTGCAGTTGGTTCTGGCAGTGGTTGTTTTGTTCATCAGGGAGAGGATGAGTTGTGTGTCATTGGCGTAGGAGATGACGGTGATGCCTTGTGATCGGATGCTATTGGCGAGTGATTTCATGTATATGTCAAAATGGGTGGGGCTGAGAGACGATCCCTGTGGGACTCTTCATATCAATTTCTTGGTCCCTGATGTTGTTGCTTAAACTAAGACTCTGGCTCAGCACTACAAAGTTTGTTTTGACACCCACGGGTGATGGAGCATGTTTTTTGCGAATAATCATGTTTGAGCAAGTCTGCTCATAAGTGTGTTATAAACATAATTAACAGTGTGAAAATTATTGACATGTGAATCTTTCAAAAGTACAAGATGAAAATGTGAGAGAAAGACACAACACATTTAGTAAAGAGAAGCTACAATGCTTAAACATGCAGAAAGCATGGAAAATATGAGATTTTTATGGAACTAAAATGATGCGAGAGAGAAAATTGATAAATGTGTTAAGCAAAACTTATAAGTAGAATTTTGGAAATAATAATAATGAAAATGCTTAGAGTAAAATGTTTCATGATTATGATTTCTTCTTTATAACATGTAATTGACTAAGTAACAACTCACATTTTGAAATTGGGTTTTGCTTGTGAGTCTAATCAGAATAATGAATACTTAATTGTTCTTTCATTATGTATTTTCTTAATTTTCTTAAACAGTAATGTGTGTGTGTTGTATTTGTCAGAAAAACAACGATTTTTGATTTTCCTATGAAGGCCTCAAATCCTGCTAGAGTTATTTTTCCTTTGCTAACAAGGCCTGAAAAGAATGCATTTTGTCCTTCATTATTTCTAAAAATGCTAATTTCTTTTTTTTAGTTGTGCAAAGCATTTCACTAGAATATCCTTTCTACAGTTAGAGTATTTCTTTCTATGGATAATTGTGTTGACTATGTTGCAAGCTGATGTGGAAGCGAGGTTGAGGTCATAAAGAAGTTCCAAGTTCCTTTCCTGTTTTCGTGGAGTGATGACATCTTTCATTTTAACAATGGACTGAGTTGTTGAAGTTCCAGATGACATAGCTTGGAGAACGATCACCTCATGAACATAACCAATGGAATTGTGTGGAACTGTGAAAAGGAAACATTTAGAGGTTGGACTGTGAACATCTTGAAGTATAATTATTTCCGTAGGAAAAGAATTTGGCAAAAGATCTCTTTGCTACTCAGGCTGGCTATAATAATCCTTGCAAAAACTGGGCCTGACATGCTATCTGTCCGAACCTGATTTTTCTTTTGAACAAGATCTATCCTGGTTACCTTGCACTTCATCAGCTGGTGAAGTTGCTCAAGCAATACCTTTTCGGCTGAAGGGTTAGCTATGTCTGACTATTGCATGCTGTTCATCAGTTTATTGATCCTAGGCTCGTAATGAATCTTGAATTGCTTATTAATATTGTAAACTAATATTTCATTTGTCTCTCTCTTATTATGATGTTTTTGCCATGAACTGTATTTCTTATTTGTGATTTTGCCTGTAACATTGAAATAGTATTGAATTGACATTACTTATGTATTTGGTATATTGACCATTCATATTTTGATGATTTAGATACAAGTGACTTGATAAGTATACAGTGTTTGTCGTTATTAGTTAATTATTTAACATTGATGCATACTGTGACTATTATGGTTGGTTAGGCTTTTTCTTCATTATAGGTCCTCATGAAGAAAATAGCGTCCGCCTCTCATTAACTGAGTTCCTATTAGCTCTCCAAAGATCAATTGGAGGACCAGATGTATTAAGTAGTTATTGAGTTTCCATGGGCCCAAACTCTTAGTTATGAAGGTTTCTGTTCATTGTCATAATGGTGTTATGGTAAATGAGTATAACATTTACACCACTTCTGCTGGATCACGGGTGACATGAGTGAACTTAGTCAAATGCACCAGTGCTTAATTTTCAGGACATGTTATTTTAGCCGTGCAGAATCCCATCCAATATATCAATGAGGGGGTGTCAATGCTTCTGGGTCACTAACAGGGAGTAGTCGTTATCGAAACAATCATTCATTCATTTACATACTCAATATCACAAAAAAAGGAATAGGTATTCAGCATATTTATTCTAAAAAGCTGGGATCTAGTGCAACAATATTGGTAATGTAACAGAAAATAGTAAAAAGCAGTCAAGCTTTACAATAAAAGTGAAAACATGGAGAAATCGTAGCATCACAATTTATAGCCCTTATAACCTCACGGTGCTATCTCTAAGAGCTATGCTAGTTTTAGCAGATAATCAATAATAAGCCATAGAACATAAACAAATGTCATATGCGCAGTGAAAAATAAAAGGGACAGGACAAATGTTTTCATTTTGCAGCTGGATTAAAAAAGAAAAATATAAATATAAAGACAACACTTGTAATCAATCCCATTTAAAACGTTCTCTGCTTAAAAAAATTGTTACAGTGACTCTTTTCATCGGAATGCATTATGGTCACCTTTGTTTCTTTTCGTTGATGATGTGGACGTGAGCTGTCCACTGAGGTTGGAGATTAAACATTGTTTAGTCTTTTGTGATGGTTACACAGTGGATCAAATCGAACAACATCTGCCAGATTAGACAACACCGCGCTCAACTTGAATGGAGCAGAGAAAGAACATAATGTTGCTATGTTGCTGGAGCAGACAAAGCATATCCTTGCTGTCGATGGAATCCAATGAAGAAGAGATATCTTGTGGCCTTACTCTGGCGAGAGTAGGTTTTTGCACTGGTAGTATTTGGTTATTTTGATGACCCCTCAACTTCTGCATGCAGTGCAGTGTAACAGATTAGTGCAATCTATTTATTTTAAACATTTTCTTTGCTTGTACATCGACAAAAGTCAAGTGCACATAAATGGTTGCTCCAAAACTAGAATGTCACATTTATGGCACTGCTTCCCTCTAGAGAACTGTATTCCACATTGCTTACTTAAAAAACTATATTGTTGTGCAACAGGGAACCCAAGTCAGTAAGAAACCCATTTTTTAGAAGTCATTCACTCTCAGATGAAAAATAAGCTATTTGCAGGAAAAAGCTCCCTTTAATTTGTCAAAGTGCATACTCTATCAAATCTATTTTGTGTGCTAATGCAGAAAAATAAAATATATCACAATGTTTCCATTTGTTTTTGCACAGTTAGCATGTAGGCATAATAAGAAATAAATCATTGCCTAGAAACATATTTAAGCACCTTGAAGCCACGAGGCTTTGCATTAAAATGTCATAAAGTCAAAATAAAAATAACAGTCTGAATCTTTTGAGCTAAATTACTATCAGTAATGTTTTCTTCCCAATGCTCATAGCCTTGGACAGTAAGAATTGCAATGCAACTGAGTCTGTGAGTGTTTTTCCTGTTTAGTCAGATTTCTCTGAAGTTTCTCTGGTTTCTGCATGTACCAAAAAGAGGATGTGCTTGATGGGTCAGCAACAAAACTTTCTCTGAAAGTTTTATGTTTATTTGTGTGCATGGCCTTACACGTTCCCATTCCCGTTCCCTGTGAGAATGGCTTCCCTACTCATACTGTGCTGGAAGTTTAGAGCCGCCCTACCTGAGTCCTTGGCCTATTTGTGTTGGTCTGAAATGGAAAGCCAGCACAGAACTAAAAACAGCTCGCAGACTGTACATGAGGCCTGGAAGCTAAATATTAGCCACGCAGCATTCAATAAATCACCAACAAAGCCGCCAAATTAAAATTGTGGCCAATGGATAAAACGGAACTGGCAGGAAAAAAACACAGCTGGTCAGTCTTACAATCTTACAGCAGATGGGGGCCCCAACCATATCTTATGTGTCACATTTCCCAAAGCATCCAGCATCTTTACTGAAGAATACGAATGGGAGCCTTTCCTTCAAAAGATAAAGTGCCGCCCTGGGAACTAAGGGGCATATTAACAAGCCAGGCAATACAATTATCGCCGCTTTAGCGGCAGAAAACTGCCGCTAAAACGGCGATGATGGGCTTGATAATATGCTCTATGGAATTCCAATTGAAACCCATGTTAAATGGGAAGGACATCTAACATGGGCTTCAATTGGAATTCCATAGAGCATATTATCAAGCCCATTATCGCCTCTCTAGCGGCAGTTTTCTGCCGCTAAAGCGGCGATAATTTTATCGCCTGGCTTGTTAATATGCCCCAAAGATGATTGAATTTTATCTGCCGACTTTGCGGTCAATTCGACAAATTTGACTACACTTTTTGTGCATCTGCCTGGCCGTAAACTTTTCAAGGCAGAAATGACTTTGCCCCGCCTTCCGGGCATTCAATATAATATCATGCCGTTCTGCAGTGCTGACATCACTAAACTGTAAATCAAGTCAGGTTTTCTGCAGGGCCGCTAAGTTCCTTTTACAAGTGAACAATTTACTAATATCGACTTGGCCACCCCAGAAAAATAACAGCAGTCGTGGGGCAGGGAGCCTTGAAGCAAAGATCTTGCCAACCGCCAGTTGAACTGTGTGCTAATTCCTTATTATTGTCAAATAAAAAATCCCCATCGTCAAATCCCACAGGTGCACCCATGCACATAGCAATTAATGGCCCATTGTTTTTTAGACTATCACATTTTTGCAATGTAATGACATTTTACCCATGAATTATTTTTAACCCATAATGTTTTCTTAGCAAGACATTTTGTTTAAATTGCAATGATTTTAATTAATCTGCAAATAAAATACTTACTGACATTGCGTATAGTGTGTATAAGTGGACATTTCTCAGGATTCAATGCTTTTTTAATTCAATGATAGCCACAATTATGAAACCAGTACATTTTATTGTAATTTAAAACATGAAAACTTGTACCATCATTTTCAAAGGCAACATAAACAAAGATATGAATCAATAATTTGTTACACAGAGCAAAATGTTCTATGGAACAGCTCTCTCAGTAAATCAATGTCCATTCAGTAGCAGTAGAACAACAGTCAGCATTGTTAGCCGCGTGATAAAAAAGAAATACTGTTGTGGTGATCAATTTATATGACCATGGTGGTATCAGGTACTTGTCACAAAACCAATGATATGCAAGAAGAAATCAGTGAAGTAGAGTGACTGTGAACTGTGATGAAAAGTCCTCTGTGTAGAATTCAAATGTATTTTCATAAAATGGTGTTACGCAAAAAGGCATCACCAATGTCAATGTGGACTCATGTTTAGGTTCATGGTAACCCAGGGCAGTAGCTGATAGCATAGAATTGCTGAAACTGCAGCAGCAGGTTCTGCTGTGGAACCTGGAAGTTGGTGTAAAGCTGGAGACACAGATGGATCTGCAGTACTTGGATTGGGACTCAGGATTCCAGCATCACTGTACTCTTCCTAGGGTATTTCCTCCAGAGTATGAATAGGTTGTACTCTGAAGGAAGTATGGGGCATATTTACAACAACCGGCGATAATTATCGCAAAGCACACTTAGCGCTAGGATAATTATCTCCGGCTAGCGTGGATTTTTATCGCTGAGATAGCGTGCTATTAACAACGCTTATCTCAATAGCGATAAATTTCCTCACGCTAACTGGCTAACGTGAGATTATCACTGGAAACCCAGCGATAATCTCACGTTACCTTGTTGATTTGGACTCACAAACTTAGCCATGATATCCTCCTCCCATAGGATATCATGGCTAAGTCAGTCCTGAAGCAGGTGTTAGGAAAGTAGCGATAACAGGTGTTATCGCTACTTTTCCTGACTCTATGCTTCATAGCGTGGGGCTTGATGATAGGAGAAATGTCACTTAGCGACATTTCTCCAATCATGTTAGGTCAGGAACGCCCACTTTGCATCTCATTAGAGATGCAAAGATGGGTATTAGGAATCCTGACGCTAAAGCAAGGTTTCACGCGTAAGCGTGGCCTTGCTAATTTAGCGATAAAATTATCGCTGCTTTTCGGACGAAAACAGCCGCAAAAGTGGCGATAACTTTGTATCGCCTGCTTGTAAATATGCCCCTTTGATCTCAAAAGGGGGTCTGTTGAAACAGAATCGGACACATGATGCTTTTAATGTGAGTGATGGACAGCTTTATACTTTTCTATGAATCAGGCAGTGGAATTAGGATTACAGTCCATGTGCCTTCTAACCCAAGAACTGGAAAGGGTGGCCTGTAAAATAACTCGAATACTTGTTGATCAGGATCTTTTCTCAAACTTTGATAAAACACCTTGCAGCAGCTTTGGAAACCTTAACTTCATAGGTGGCAGATTTGCAGTGAGTTATATTAGATGGTTTATGGCCACATGCATCAACGAGAAAACTGGTCGCAAACGGGCAGATTAGCAGAATCTGCCCCTTTGCGACCGGTATTTTTGCATTTGGGATGCATCATCCCAAATGCAAAAATCGCAATTTAAGGAATCTCTAAATAGCGATTCCTTAAATTGCGCTTGCATTTAAGGAATCCCAAATTGAGATTCCTTAAATGCAATGCATTAAAGTTAAAAAATTAGCGATTTCGCTAATTGGGGGAGCAAATTACCATAAAGTTGAACTTCATGGTAATTTGCAAAAACTTTGAAAAATGCACTTTTGTGCATTTTTCAAAGTTTCATGTTGCGCACACACATGCCTTTAGAGCATGTGTGTGTGCAACATATGTGCACAGATCAATTTCAGGGGTGCAATAGGGTGTCATTTTGACACCCTTGCACCCTTGAAATTGCATGAGCAATTTGCGAGTACCAACTGGTACTCGCAATTTGCTCATGCAATCTCCAATTCATTCCTATGGGCCTGGAGGCCCATAGGAATGAATGGGACGGCATTGCTTAATTGCGACTCGCAATTTGCGAATCGCAATTAAGGAATTTGTAGGAATCGCTATTTTCATAGCGATTCCTACATGCATAGGTTTTTGCAATTCCTTAATTGCGATTCCTTAAAAATCGCAATTAAGGAATAGCAAAAGTCTTTGTTGATGCATATGCCAGTTAGTTCTGACTTCTTGAATGTTTTGCAACTGATTTTGTTCAGTTTCTGGGTCGGTCACCTTTGCTTCTGCCACATTCCCTGGGTGATCCAGAACAGGAACGTACTCCAAAGAGCATATAATGAGTAGTGCAACCACCTATTATTCCTGTAGGCAAATTATTTAATGCTCTCTGGACTTTGTACAGATTATGCAACCAACTCAGTCATGCCTTCAATACCCCAGTAGTCAAGACTTGTTGAACACATCAAAACTCCCTCATCCAACCAGTTGCTTACTACTCGAAATAGGTTGATGAATTGCAGATAAATACCCAGAGCAGATGTAACATCCATGTAAGCTTTTGAAGCGAAAGCAGGATTATTGCCTGAATACAAAAGATTTTAAACTGCTCTAGGGAATATGATACTTTTCGACCATCTAAGCATATCAGCATTTCTTTGTGGCCCAAACCCATGAGACTCTGGCGCCTGATTCAATAGAAACCAATATAAAATATTATACATCTGTGTTTAGCACTGACATTCTAAAGAGAAAGTTCACATTGATAGGACATTCAAAATAGTGTGGGGAGTCTGCACAGGTCTTACAAAAATAAAATGTGTCATTTATTGACAAATGTATTGCACAACTACACTTATTTATTTTTCCTCTAGTTTGTTTATTTGAGGAGTGCTACCTTAGACACCAGTTTTGTGCTTCATCTTTGACACTGCAGATTTTATGCCAGTATGTGCACTTGCATTAACCCCCGGAGCTACTGTGATTAATTATAACGAATTTATTCTAAGAGCATGTTCTCTTTCACTCTTAGGGCTATATTATCAAGAACGGCGATAACATTATCGCCGTTTTAGCAGCAGGAAACTGCAGCGAAAGCAGCAATAAGGGGCTTGATAATATGCCCTTGTGAATTCCAATACAAGCCCAGGTTTGATGTCCTTCACACCAGAACCTGGGCTTCCATTGGCATTCACAAGGGCATATTATCAAGCCCCTTATCGCCGCTTTAGCGGCAGTTTCCTGCCGCTAAACCGGCGATAATGTTATCGCCGTTCTTGATAATATGGCCCATAGTTTGAAAACCATTAGAGTATTATCTGAATTGAGGGTGTAGGACTGGTATCCTTTTAAAATGACTTAAATCACGGTTAAACTTTCTTAGAAAGGTATGATCTGCAGAAAGGTATGATCTACAGCAAAGCAAGGTTTGCCACACTCTTTCCTTAAATGTGTATTACGTCACTTTTGTGATCCATCATCCGTGGCATAGACCAACGCAAGTTTGTCTCTAAATGACAGCCACCTTCCCCGGAATTTCTATTCCTTTATTGAGCTCCCTTTTGAATGTATTTAGGCGTTAATGCATGCAATATACAATGTAAGCTGTAAAGGTCATTTAGACTGAATCCCACACTGCTCTAGCGTGTGAACTGAAGGATCAGCTTTACATAATGAAAGTAACAAGAATTGGGTATTGCTGTGCAGGGGTGACACCTAAAAAACTTTAGTGTGTGTATGTGTAGCGCTTTGAAGTTGCTAGCCTAAAAGGTTTTGTGCAATGCAACACTAGCCAGCCCCAGGCTGTAGAGTCCTTCACAGAGAAAAGTTGTGTACTAGTTCTATGGGTAAAATATTTAGCAGATACTTCTGAAGTGTAATGATGTATTAATATTACTGTAAATGCATTGAAAAATGGACTTACTGCTTGCACTATGTGAGATGAGATCCAAACCTTGTATCAAACATCATTTAAATTAAAATAAGAAACTTGCAGCACCACAGAATTGTGTGTGTGGGAGTGAAACTTGCTTTCAGCTGTGCAAATGTAATTAGAACCAGAATGGAACTTTTGTATGACCTTTGTGTGACTTATGTTCAAGTAGCCGAAAAGTTTAAAGAGAAAAATACATTTATCTGTTTATTCGTAAACATGTTGGTTTCCAGACCATGTGAGATGTAAATGTTGGATTTAGATCTTCCTGTGAGTTATTCAATAATTATTTTGCAAACAAATCAGGAGTCTTACTAGCCCATAAATTATTTTACATATGAATCTAAAAATAATGAAGCCTATTTGAACAAGAAAATCGGTTAGATACTGTTTTTTAAGTGCTATGTTTTAGCATTTGACATGTCCAGGGTTATTATAAATGCATATTTTCTATAAGGTTCATTTCTAATCCTGTGCTGTGAGTGTGCATGCATTTCTACATGCATGCCTACATTTATGGAGTCCAATCCTATTTTATAGGCCTGACAGATTGACGAAAACCAGAAAAAAGAAGGGTGTTCATTATATAACTGCAAGGCACTATAATGCCTTGATTTGTAGCTAATTTAAAATAGCTTTTATGTCATGTTTAGCTTCTACCTTCAGAAGATTTTAATCCTGCACTTGGGGCTCACTCCTTAAGGGAATGACATGTGAAAGTGTATTTTCTATCCCACCACTTAATTTCTTTACATGACTGGAGGCTATTTTAAAAGTCCACTTACTTGAATATTTTTAACTGAGTTCTTCAGGCACTAAGGAGGGATACATGGCAATAATATTACCACCTCACTTTGAAGTGAATCTCTTTGTTAAGACTGGAGGCCATGTAAAACAATTATGTCACAAACATCAGAAAAATGCAGCCAGAATGTTGCCTTAATTTTCTGTGATTTGCCCACTTCAATCGGCATATGGTTTAGGTAAATTTACCACTAGATGTTCTTTCAAGATTCTAGTGAACTGCCATCCCTTCTGCTGGCCTTGCCTGAAGTGCTATTCATGGATTAATTATTACATGTATTGTATGTGTGTACATGTTGTGCAGGTCCAGTAGGAACTATTTCTAAAAAGGTTATTTCTATGACCTATTGATTAAGTCACCTATAGACTGACAATACTTAATTCAGTGTAGAAATGTGTATGTTAGCACATGGCCATAAACTTCAGCCAGCATGTGAAATGTGACAGGTAAATCTGTCACTATTTTGAAAAACCTCTACTAACATTCTATGATGTATGGGGCAACTGACCACCAAACTATGTCTGCTGTAGATGATGCCTCAAAGAGACTTCTAGGTTTCAGAAGAGTACCTATGCAACTATAAATTGTGTAGGTCAATAAGGTTAATAGCTCCCAGTATTGGGAACTATATCATCAAACTCCAAAACTCCAATCAAAAGTGAAAGTCTTTGCAAGTGAAAATGCAGCAAATGCATTTACGAGGTATTCAGTGTGTGCGCATTCACCCTCTCTTCCTGTAAGGAACACATCTAGCAAAGAGATATGTGTGTGACTCCTGAAATGACTGCTATCGCAATAGAAGCTACTTGAGCCATGTAAGCAAACAGATTCAATAAACATGAGATTCATACTCAGAAGTCAAATGGGGAATAACCTTTTATCAGTCAAGTGCATAACAAACATATTTTAAATATGGTGCTCCGTACTTAACAAGTAGGAGGTACCACAAATAGTACGCCCGACATACATTTTTATTCACAAAATTGGTCCTTTGAGTGAGCAATCAGAAACCACTAAAATGTCCAGAAAATTGAAACGCTGATTGCCAAATGTTGCCTAAACCCAGGGCCTCATTTACAATGAATTGGCATAGAGCAGTGCCACAAGTCTTTTTGCTGCATTGCCCTACGCCAATTCGAAAGGGCAGGATTGCACCGTATTCATAAGTTGCAATGCATTCACGTCTTTTCTGCTCCGCCGGCGCACACTTTGGTACCTAGCTTCAATGCAGACAGCTTTGTTGGCAAGATTGTTTTTGTGCAGTAAGGAAACCTTACTGAAGAAAAGCAATCCATGTAATGTCCCGCGGACGCAGTGTAAGGCAACACAGTGATTTGCACTGCGCTTCCTTACACCATATATACGAGGCCATTAAAAAAGCCATGCAAAGTGGCTTTGCGTGGCCTTGTAGATAAGGGTCTGCACTCAGCGCTGCCGGAGCATCATAAGAAGTGACGCACCTACGGCGCAAGGGGTTTGTAAATATGCCTCTGAGTCTCTGGCTCAGTTATGTAAGGTTTGTTTTCACACCCAAGGGTGGCACGAGTGAATATAGTCCAATGCACCAGCGCTGAACGTGAAAGACAGGTTATTGTTTCCAGCAGAATCCCACCCAATATATAAATGAAGGTGTGTCAATGCTTTTGAGTCACTAAAAGGGAGCAGTGGTAATCCAAGCAATTGTTCATTAATAATTTTCACTCTCAAGATCATGTCAAACAACATTTTTATATTTATTTTAGAACAGTTATTTTACAATGCTGTGATCTAGTGCATATAATATTGGTAACATTACAGACGATGATAAAAAGCAGCCAAGCTTTACAATAACAGTGAAACATGGAATAATCATAACATCACAATGTATAGCCCTTACACCCTCACCCTGCTATCTCTAAGCACTAAGCTAGTTCTAGCAGATGGATAAATAATAAACCTCAGTTTCAGAGGTGGTTCACATACCTGACCAACTGGATTTGTTGTCTGTTTAGAATAGCTTGTCAGATATTTTGAGCACAAGGTAGAGAGAAAGGACTTAGTGTCCACAAGAGAACACAATCCTGGCACCAGCTCGTGAAGGCAGAATGATATGCTTTGCAGAGCTACTGGAAGTCTTGTTAGAGGCTCTTTCTGTCGGGATGGGATCTGGTGCCATGCTCATCTGCAATCTGTGTCGGCGACCTGGGGAAGTTTTTCTCCTAACAAAGTGGTCAAGTTACAGTCCTTATGTTCTGAATCTTATCAGAGATTAGAATATCCAACATAAATTAAGGAATGTCTGACATAGATTATGTGTGTCAATGCTTGCCTCCCAGACTTTTCCATATAAACATATACGATGAGAGGAAATCAATTCAGACAACACGAATTTGGCTATGGATGTTATATGACCTTGAAAATGTCCCCTGTCCCAGACTGATGTAGCACTGGGATTTTATTGGTGTCGAGATCTGAATTACTTGACACCTTCACAGTTCTTGGAAATATAGGCACAGATGACATCTGCTTCAAAGTCAGCCATGATGATTCTGCATATTTTGAGGAAAAGAGGCCGCCTCCATTCGCAAAGATGGCAGCCTCTTTCACCTCGGATGGATTCTGTGACAAAGGTAAGCAAGCTAGACAGGATAAACTAAATCTAAAATGGAGCCCATCCTGTATGTGGTTCACAACTTAAATCAAAAAGAAAGAAGCCTAAAAGCAAGTGATTCAAATAATAGGGGGAACTAGTCATAAGATTTCTGACATTGCTTGAATAATTCCTAAGCTAAATAGTTAGTAAATTATCACTGAATTGGCTTTTAATCCAACTTGCTTATAAGACATATTTATTATACATTTTCAGAATAAATGCCCGTCAGAAACATGCATTTGAGGAAATACCAACTCATCACTTGTTACATATTCAATAGCACATGCCTTCAACTGATGTTAAAAGGGGAAAGACATGATCCTTACAACAATGTGAAGGGTGTCAGCCAGATCCATTCTGTTCATCACATGAGGACGGAACAGATCCATTTGAGTGTGGATCCTTGTATGGTCTTGTGGTGTCTTCTGGTGAAGACATTATTAATTAACCTAGAATAAGGCTGTTCTCAAATAACCCTTATCTATACCCTTTAACACCATGACATTTGTTTTGCCACCTACTTAGGGCTCAATTATGACTTTAATGGTTGGACCTCACCCAGCCCGTCGGTGGCGGTCTGACAGCCCATCGGTCCGACCACCGTATTTGGAGTATGGCAGTCGGACCATCAACAGTCTGATGACACACCACCACACCTGCCAGGATCTTGGATTCCGACGGGGCGGTGGTCGGACTGTCAGTCGTGAATGGTAGCCTTGCCGAGGTAGGCTGGCCTCACCGACCAGATTACGACCTGCCTTTCCTCCAATCATATCAACAGTGCCCCTGGCTGAATCTCGCTATGGGAGTGAATGCGGGGGGAACATGTTGTGCCCTCCCAAAAATGCATAGTCATGCGTGCACTGTGTGCCATGCACAACATGATGTATGCCACACCATGCACGGAAGACCTGGAGGAGCAGGCACACACCGGTATGCATTTCAAGCTCTCCTATGGGCAAACATACTGCCGCTGTGACACCACCGCACTGCCAGCCATGGGTTACAATCCAAATCATGTGGGCTGGAGACTGTGGCCTTGTCAGTCTTCCTGGGAATGCTGCATCATCGGCACAATGGGAAGACTCACAAACTCCTAATCGGGCCCTTAGTTCTGCCCGCAGCAGTAAGGTTTAGTATGCTGGTTGATTCATGCTTAGATACACTGGGAGCTTGAGGTTTAAATTGTATTAGTTAGATTGTTCGCAGATTATCTGAACAAATAGAACAATTTGCGTCTTTCAAAAGGCAGCTTGCAAATTTTGAAAAAGTAGGCCTAGCACGCCCTTAAATGTCTTGTACACATTGCATTATCATCATTGTGGTGTTTTCAATGAATCTTCTGCATACATGATGCAACACAACAACAGAAATTAAATTGAAATTATGGCACAACACCTGTTGGAAGCACTGATTGATAGTACGTCTGTTGAGAGTTAAATGTTATATCCTCAACTATTCAGTTTTTCTCAGTGAGACACCCTAAGTGCAACGGGTATGCTCAGATATGAGTCCCATGCACCTTGTGCCATTGGAAGCAGCTGCACCCAAAAAACGAGGCCCAAATAGGTTGAAACTGGCCTGGGGTTGCTTGTTTACCGTTTCAGGGGAAAAGTGGCCTGGCAGTTTAGGCAATATTGAAGCAATACGCTGGCTGAACTGATAAGTTAAGCTAAAGAATTGAGGGAAGGGATGAAGGAAAGGAAAGAAAAAGTGAAACTTGGGGTTGAGAGAGTGAAGAGTTAGAAGGCGGACGCTAGTTTACAATAGTGATAAAACAAATAGATAACAACTAAACATACAGGATTTGTAGGATTTCTTTCTGCCTTTTGTGAGTTTTACATAGAGAGTTCCATAGAAATGTGGCCACACTTCAGAAAGACAAAGTAACATAACAAATATTTCTTACCTATGGATCTGTTGTGAATTAAAATGAAAAGCAAAGAGATTTCAAAATGTACTCATACCCTAATCTTAACAAATATTTTGAAGTACTTGTATGATAAAGCTTACATGATGTTTAGCAATTTTGAACAGTCACAGACAATATATGCAATAATTTGTTGCACAGAATCCCAAATAAATTGTAATTAAACAACATTAGACAATTCCTGAACAAAACAGTTCATGCAATCCAAACAGTGTTTTCGCGTCTCTCCTGAATGTGTTCTTCACTACCCATCAAATTTCTCTCAAAATTACGCAACATATTTGTTGTCAACTTTCTAAGTTTAGACCTGAAGTCTAAGTTTAGACCTAAAGTTTAACTTTACTACTAGTAAAGTTAGACTTTAGGTCTAAACTTCCCAAGTATGTTTCTAATTCTTGAATGAAAACCAAAAGTTCAGACTTTCTCTTTTACTGTAACACAGGCCGAGGTTTAAGTAATGTCTTTGGTGTTTATATGGATTTGAATGTGAGCCCAGGGCTTAACTGAGAGAGAAAATAGGCAAAGACACCAAATAAAAGTGGCTCCCATTAGCACATCAGATTGTTAATAAAGTGGTCCATTTTGCATATAGGGCATTAACATTTTGCAAGGTGGGATACTGCATGCATTTGGGCTTGATACTGTCAATATTTGTGGTTATATCAGGGAAATCAAGAATAAAACCCTGCCCACCATTGTAGGGAAACAGTTTTTCGTAGAGCTTCCCCCTCTTATTCCCCCATTTGGACTATCAGCTTCTTCTTTTCAACTTTGACAGTGCAGTGAGGCCTGCTAATGTTCTGACCCACTGCAAAAGGTAGGCTTAATTGGATACACCCAATTGGCAAGGACTGACTTATGTATAAGTCCATAGTATTTGGTACCCATTGTACCAAGGGCATGTAAGGCAGAGTGTTTACTCAACGCTACAGCACTGTTGGTGTCACTCTGCATGTGAAAGAGAGAAAATGGACCCCAGCCTGCCACTGCAGACTGAAAGGGCAGTGTGTGACGCTGCCAGTTTGACGTTGCCATTTTTATCTAATAGTAAAGCCACCACTTTCCTCAAGTAATATATGTAAGTCTCCCCAAACGAAGGCTTAGAGAGTCCCATGACAGGGAGCTGTATAAATGATTTTCTTTGTCTTAGCAGCAACACTTCTAAATTGTTGTTTTACTGTGGAAGGGTTGGGTGCTCCATTGGCTAACACATGGTTACTGGCTGGCTCCCCAGTCTAGCTAACGTGTGAATGGGACAACCTAACTAAGTCAAGTAAGGCTTCAAATTAATTGAGACATTAAATCCGACCTGATGCCCATCCCGGATTTAAAGTCACTATTAAAGTTAAGCAACTTTTAGAAAGTTGCCACTCTGCACTCCAGCTAGTCCGGTGACCTCACAAAGGCACTAATATATAGATGGGTTTTGACTGCCTGGGAAGACATCTGAAAGACTCCCAGGCCCGGAAACCAAGGCCTCCCACAATATGACCACTCAGGGTGTTTGCTCCAAAGGCAGGCTTCATAGGTGAAGCTGACTTTGAAGTGCCACTGGTGACAACATCCCTGAGAAGGAAGCCGTTTGTTCCTGCAGACAATTAAGAGACAGAGCCAATGAAGGGAAACCTGTATGCCACTGTAGCCATACCTCTGGGGTGTCCTAACTGGCTGTCAAGGAAGGCTTATACCATTTTGGAAGAGGCAAGAATGGGGCATTCTGGGATAGCCAGAAGCCACACATCAAAGGAACTTTGTCTGTAGAGAGGAGGGGACCCAGTCACCCATTGGCTAGTAACCACGTGACCTCTTTGGGGGGACTTTCTTGGGATAGGTAGGGCTACCCTGGCACTCTGCCCCTCAGTTCACTCTGAAAAAAAAGAAAGGACTGAAGAAGTTCTGCCATGCTGCCTTTAGTTCACATGTAGAGGCTGCACCACTGCGAGGACTGCACCTGCTGCACTTTTCAGATAGTAAGACCAGTACTGTGCCTGTGGCTCTTGGCCTGGGAAAAAGTTGATTTCTTACCTTTACCAACTGCAGTGACTCCAAGGATCAGTTGACTGATCTCCTTGAACCAGCTCCAGAGACACAAGTGCTAAAAGTGCCCATATCGACAAAGTGGTACACACTCCAGTTGCCTTGCCGCTGCCAGTTGCCGAACACACCAAGAGGCAAATCCAGGATAGCCATAAGTTGCACCCCTGTCTGACAGACTCAGGAATGCTATCTGAGACTAGATTTGTCACACCCAAGGGACACTAGCCCCCACCAGGGATATTCACAGTGACTAATGTGTCTCCAGACCGAGTGCACAGTTGCAGCTGACCTTCTATTGTCACAAAGAGGATGCTGTGGGACCCCAAATGTTGTGGTCAAAGTCACCTCAGCCTTACTGCTCGGAGCCACAACTACCCATGGTTGAGCTAAGTTTGTATAAATGATACTGACTTGACCCAAGATGGTATCTATGAGTGTAATCCATGAAGAGGCACCACAGCCATTTTGGATAGTACACCCAGATCCTCACAACCAGCCCATACAATAGGTCTACAAACATCCAAAAAACCAGGCCACACACTCACCTATGAGACCAGCCTCTCAGCCACTGCCCGATTGCACTATAGGTGTTAGCCTCTCTAGTGTTTTTGCAACACATTTCAGCCATAAAAAGTGGACTGATCTTGTGTGGTCTTTTCTCATGACTTTGAGAGGTTACCATTTGGAAAGGTCCCATATGTTGACGATCTGAATGCTTCTGTTTCTGGATTGCACTATTTCGGAGTGTTTATGACTTAAATAGTTGCTTTACTTGAGAAAAATGTGTGCTGCCTGGGTATGCAGCTTGTCCCATCATCAGTGTTTTTACTTTGCTATTTCATTCTGTGTTTTTCTGGATGCGGAAAGTGTTAATTTACAATTTCCATTTAATTGGAAGTGCTTAACAAAGGTGTCTGCACAGTTTTGTGCTGCCGTATGTTTTAAATACTTGGAGAGCCAGACTAGTGTTGTTTACCACCTTAGATAGTGGAAAATGGTTGCTTGTCACAAGAACGTGAAAGGCATATGTTGCATTTGGTTGGAAGTGTAGCACCACTATTTGACATTTCTAATGTAAATAACCGAATATTAAAAAATAATTTGCACTAATATACACAAAGCAACATAACAACACAATTAAAACATACTGGGGCATGAAGAGGCTTTTTAGTAAAACGTGAAATAATATAGTTAAAATATATGTGTGATATTAACTTAAAGACTAAAATGACAACAAATATGTTTAAAAATGTGCCAAATGTAGTAACTAGCTAAACTACATTTTCTAGCCTTCAAACCTGTTTAAAGCAGCATTGCTTATAAAATAGTTTGCCTAAAATGTGCTGATGCATATATTAAATGTTTAAATTCTTGACCTTTCCATGATCTTGTTTTACTAAATAAATGTTTCACATAACAATGTAACATGTTTTTTCAAAAAAGAAGAGCTTAAAATGCTTGTTTTTAATGTATTAATTAATAAAACATTATGAACAGTAATCACATAAAAATGCAGCACATAAACGGAACTTGACCTATTTTTAACAGGATGAAATTATGAAAATAATGTTCTCTCTTTAATACATATGTTTACATTTTTACATATCCCATTGATACAATATCATTTGCATCATTAGAACAATAAAGTTCCAATTGTGGGAAAAGATGTTTATAAAAAAGAAATCACAGGTGTAGTTTAAATTAAAACACAACAGTTGCACACTCGAAGATTACTTTCTGTACACAATTGTGTTAGTCTGAGGAGTGAACCTGTTGCCAGAAAGAACCCTGAAAGATGATTGCACTAAAGCAGGAAAAGATGCAACATTAATTGCAACATTAGTTTTGACTGTTTACACAGTACCTGTTCCGAGAGTAGACATACTCAATGCCAAATACCTTTTTCACCCCATTCCACAACCGGTCTCCGGCTATCCTATTGATTACAGTTGCTATTGCTACTTCACACATCCTCTGCCTTATTCCTTATTGATGTGAGACTCTACTGAGTTTCGTAAACCTTTATTTATGGGTGGTTCAGCTTTGATCAAAAGCTGACTTTTGGATATTTTGAGCTTTAGGATTAGTCCGTGATGCTTTTGAATTTGAACTCTTTATGGGTTTCCTACTGACACCTTTCACCCCATTCTTAGAATAGGGATTTTTTTCCTTAATGAAACATGCTTAATGCATTGTAAATGATTGAATTAACCAATTATTAATCTAGCAATTCTGTAAAAGATTGATTAATTTAAAACTAAAACTTATGATTCTGAATAAGTGCAATTTACTAGTATCATCATTGACTAAATTGTGATTACTATTTATGTGATGATTTGCTATTGAACTTGTGAACCAAAATGGTGAAGTTCCATTGAATAGAGTGGGCCACAACACCGAAGCGGAGATCAGTCCTGGGTGTGGTTTATTATAAACTGAGTTATATTTAAACTGATTCACTCAATAACAACAATTGGTAGCAGAATTATGGTTTACGTTATGAGAAGAGGAATTATAATTACTTGTCCAAGTTAGAGTAATGCCAGAGTTCCAAAGCCCAATGCTCAGAACTTGAGAACTGATCAGGAGCGATTTTCTGAGAGTGCTTGCTGTATTGAGGGTGTGAGTATCAATAGGGTTATGCGTCGTAAATTGTGATTATTGTTGTCTTTATTGATTGAAATTTGAGTACCCGTTTTGAATAATTTGGTGATGTTTATGCGTTTATTGAGATAAGTGTAGAAGACACTTATATTGTTTTCTTGTCTGCTACGACTTTGTGGTGTAGATCGTGAGGTTCCGTCGACTACACAATTGAGATAGGGAATATAAAGATTTGTTGTGATTGTACTGGGCCAATGGCAAATAAACTTTATTCGGCCAAAGGACATAACAGCACAGCATAAAAAATAAAAAAACAACTTTTTAAATGCTTTATACATATTAATAAGGGATTCACGAAAAATCTAAACCAATATCAGGGACAATAAATTGCAGATCTATTTCTAACATAAACTGCAATGATTGTACTGATATTGATTGATGTTGGTGGAGCCTAATTGTGCAAAGGGTGAATCTGCATTGATTATAATGATTTCCCGCTGGTGAAGATTTCATTCATTTGTGTGAAAACTCTTTTTGTGTGAAAAGTCAGAAGGTGTAAAACTCTTAATATACCAATGGCTGATTAAGTTTTCAACAACTAAGGGCTCTTCACACGCCCGCGGGTCTTCCGCTGATGTCCTCAGCTTCTGTGGGGGGCGCCCTCAACACGGGCAGCACTCCCCCTCTTTCACCACCTTCACCAAGGCGGCTGCACACGCGGATTTAGCCCGCTTGTCACCAATGTAATGTTTAGTGCTGGGCCCTAGGCCCACATGCACTCTAGAATGACGTGACACAGGTAGTTACAGGGTAGAACTGGCCATGAGCACGTGCGCTCTGCCCCTTTTATTGTCAGGGTTACCTGACTGGTGACGCCTGGAGGGGTGGGAGTAAAGAGTGGTTGCAGCACCATGCTGAAACACTAGACCAGTGATTGGATGATCACTACAGCACCGTCCAGTCTTGGTATGTTTAAATAGGATGCATGGTTAATACCTTGTGTTCTAACATTAGGCAGGTCATTTGTTGCCATTGAGTACGAGTCCCCTTATGTCTGGGACTTTGGCCTGATAGCCTCTATGTGCCACCCCATTTTTAGATACATTTTCCATTACCCGGCGGACATTTGATGAACTGCCAGCATCACTTGGTGAATTTATTGTTTGGAAAGTAGAACGTTTTACGGGTGATAACAATTGGAATTCTCTTACATGCGGTGCTTGATACTGCTTGCTCTCATCAACTACCGTCCTTCATTTCATGCAGCTAGGAGGTTGTCACTGATTTCTTCATCCCTTTTTAGTTTGCCACTTGTTGTAGCCTATTTTGTTCTATGACACTAGTGTCCCGTCCTTACTTTTCTTTTTTTTTACATTTTACATTACAGTGAGGGAGAACCTTACCTTATAATATACAGAACTGTGTCCTTTTTGTTCATTTGAGGTACATCATTTTTGACTGTGTGTGCACTCCCTTATCGAACCCTCATTTTAGGCTAATTCTTTGATATCCACTCATGGTGAGGGGTTTCTTGTTACAACTCTTTTTGACATTGTGCACCCTTTGTTTGTTTACTTCACACCCTACTACCTTTTTTGGGCTTTGTACTTTTCAAGAATGGCTATAGGTTGGGCATTTTCCAGGACAAACCGTTTGTTATTCACACATTATCTGGTGATAGTTACCGAAGAGATAAACATGTCATTTATACGTCATCATAACGACTCTGTAAGATGTCGTATGTATCCTTTTGCAGCCTTGAAAAAGTCTCTGTGAGGAAACAGGTGTCAGGTGCCTTCTGTATTGGATTTTACGTCTCCGAAGCCAGAAATGTGAATAACTTTGGGGGAAAAAACACAACAAATAGATCTTTGACTTTAATATTACTTTATTACTGATCATTCATCTTAACCATTGGACTTCTCCTGTGTGCTTTGGTACTTTCCTCTTCTTTATTCTTATGGATTGAAGGAAATGTGTCTTGTCTGATTCTGCCTATATCAGTTTAAGTAAATAGTAAATATAATCAAAGATGATTTAAGATGGTCAGCATGTGAGAAATTAAAAAACAATTATTAGATTGCTCCGAACCTAAATGCTCAAAGAAAAGGAAAATTGAACATCTTGAAATCTAACTTCGTGAAAATAAAATCCTGAATTATGGAAATAATGGAACAACATTTGCGATGATATTCATTGCACCAATCGAACAAAGCTAAACCTGGCTGAAGAGCTCTAACTAGGGCAAAACTGGTCCGAGATTGCTTACGTTTCAGTTCAGGGAGGATCGGGCCTGGCAGTTCAAGCTGGACTGTTCCGATGAGGAGAAGGGTAAAGACTGATTTGCATAAACCTGGGTCCAACCCGAGGAGGCATGGTGGGTGAAATACGTTGGATTGGGATGCGGCCCATGCACTTGCTAGTGGCTGAAATTAATATAATGTTGTTCTTGTATTTGACGCCCTAAGTGTGCCCAGTATGCCCAATCACTGTGCTATTGGAAACAGGCTATACCTGGCTGAAAGACCCTAACTCGGGTGAAACCACTCCTAGATTGCTTGTGTTCTGGTTCAAGGAGTACCTGCCCTGGCAGTTCGGGCTGGACTGTTCCAATGAGGAGCAGGGTCAAGACTGATCTACATATGGCTGGATCTAGACTGAGGTCGCTGGAAAACGATGGATTGGGATGCAGTGGAGCGATTACCAGTGTCTGACATTCATTCAAGCATTCCATCTATCAGCTTGTTGTTTTTGTATTTGATGCCGTCATAGCTGTAGGTATGTCCAGACGTAGGTCCAGGGCTCACTGCGCCACTGGAACCAAGCTGCACTTGTCTGAAAAGCCCTAACAATGGCAAACTCTGTCCTATGTTCCTTGTGTTCTGGTTCAGGGAGAACCTGACCTGGCAGTTCAGGCTTGAATGTTCCCAATGAGTAGCAGGGTCAGTATTGATTTGCACATAGCTGGGTCCAAACTGAGGTGGCATGGTATGCAAAAAAACAATGGATTTTGATTCAAATCCTTAGCGATTGCCAGTGGCTGAGATTAATTCATGCATTCCATCCATCACCTTGCTGTTTTTTTATTTTATGTCCTAAGTGCAATGGGAATGCCCAGATGTGGGTTCTTGGCTCACAGTGCTACTGGAACTAAGGTATACCTGGCTGAAGAGCCCTAACTAGGATGAAACTGGTCCTACGTTGCTTGTTTTTTGGTTCAGGGAGGACCTGGCCTGGCAGACCTGGAAAGACTGATCCCATGAGAAGCAGGTTCAAAACTGATCTACATCTGACTTGGTCCATACTGAGGTGGTCTGTTGGGCAAAAAACAACGGATTGGGATGTGGCCCGAGTGATTTTCAGTGGCCGTGATTAATTCAAGCATTCCATCCATCACCTTGTTGTTTTTCTCTTTGATGTCCTAGGTGCACTAGATATTCTCAGGTGTGGGTTCTGGGCTCACTGTCCCGCTGGAACCAAGCTATACCTGGCTGAGAAGCACTGACTACAGCAAAACATGCCATAGGTTGCTTCTGTTCTGGCTCAGGGAGGACCGGGCCTAGCAGTTCGGGCTGGACTGTTCCCATGAGGAGCAGGCTCAAGACTGATTTGCTTATGGCTGGGCTCGAACTGAAATTCGAGCATGTCATTCATCACCTCAATGTTTTTGTATTTGATGTGCTAATTGCGCCAAATATGCCCAGACCAAGATCCTGGCCTCACTGTGCCACTGAAATCAAGCTATACCTTGCTGAAGATCCCTAACTAGGGTAAAACTGCACCTAGGTTGTGTGTGTTCTGGTATAGGGAGGACCTTGCCTGACAGTTCAGGTTGGACTGTTCCCATAAGGAGCAGGGTCAAGACTGATCCACATATGGCTGGAGCCAAACTGAGGTGGCATGGTGTGCGAAGAACGATTGATTGAGATGCTGCTTGAGTGTTTTCCAGTGGCTGAGATTAATTCAAGCATTTTGTCCATCACCTTGTTGTTTTTGTGCCCTAAGTGCGCAGGGTATGCCCACCTCACTGTGCCACTGGAATCAAGCTATACCTTGCTGAAGAGCCCTAAATAGGGTGAAACTGAACCTAGGTTGCTTGTGTTCTGGTTCAGGGAGGACCTTGCGTGGCAGTTCGGGCTGGACTCTTCCCGCGAAGAAGCAGGGTCAAGTCTGATTTGCATATGGCTGGATCCAAACTGAGGTGGCATGGGGGGGCGAAGAATGATGGACTGGCAATGCTGATTGAGTGATTGCCAGTGCCTGAGATTAATTCAAGCATTCTATTCATCACTTTGATGTTTTTGTATTTAATGCCCTAAGTGGCAGAGTATGCTCAGACCAGGATCTCGGACTCATTGTGCTACTGGAACTACGCTATACCTAGCTGAAGAGCCCTATCTAGGGTGAAACCGGTCCTAAGTTGCTTGTTTTCTGGTTTAGGGAGGACCTGGCCTGGCTGTTTGGGATGGACTGTTCCCATCAATAGCAGGGGCAAGACTGATTTGCACATCGTTGTGTCCAAACTGTGGTGGCATGATGGGTGAAGAACGATGGGCTGGGATGCGGCCGGAGTGACTGCCAGTGGCTGAGATTAAATCAAGCTTTCTATCCATCACCTTGATGTTTTGTATTTGATACCCTAAGTGCCCTGGGTATGCCCAGACGTGGGTCCTGGGTTCACTGTGCCACTGAAATCAAGCTATACCTGGCTGAAGAGACCTAACTAGGGCAAATCTGGTGCTAGGGTGCTTGTGATCCGATTTAGGAAAGATCTGGCCTGGCAGTTTGGGCTGGAATGTTCCCACAAGGAGAATGGCCAAGATTGATTTGCATATGGCTGGTTGCAAACTGAGATGGCATTGTAGATGACATGTGATGGATTGGGATGCGGACAAAGTGATTGCCAGTGGCTGAAATGAATATAAACATTCCATCCATCACCTTGTTGTTTTTGTATTTGATGCCTTACTTGCATCAGGTATGCCCAGACGTGGGTCACAGGCTCACTGTGCCCCTGAAACCAAGCTATACCTGGCAGAAAAGCCCTAACTATGGCAAGACCGGTCCTAGGTCGCTAGTGTTCCTGGTCAGGGAGGACCTTCCCGGGCAGTTCAAGCTGAAATGTTCCAGTAAAAAGCGGGGTCAAGACTGATTTGCATATGGCTGTGTCCCAACTGAGGTCACATGGTGGACAAAGAACAATGTATTGAGATTGAGTGATTGCCATTGGCTGGATTAATTCAAGCATTTCACCCATCGCCTTGTTGTTTTTGCATTTGATTACCTGTGTGCCGAGTGCTTGTGTCCTGCTTCAGGGAGGACTTGACCTGGCGGCTTGGGCTAGACTTTTCTCTTGAGCATCAGGCTGCAGACTGATTTGCATATGGCTGGCCCAAACTAAGGTGCCGTGGTGGGCATAAAATGATGGACTGGGATGCGGCCCAAGTGATTGCCAGTGGCTGAAATAACATGGGTACTGGGTTGACTGTGCCACAGGAATCAAGCTATACATGGCTGAAGGGCCCTAACTAGGGTAAAACTGGCCTAAGCTGCTCGTGATCTGGTTCAGGGAGTACCTGGCCTGGCAGTTCAGGCTGTACTGTTCCTATGAGGAGAAGAGTCAATACTAATTTGCATATGGCTGGGTCCAACCTTAGGTGGTATAGTGGGCAAATGACGATGGATTGGGATGCAGCCCATGCGTTTACCAGTGGCTAAATTAATATAAACATTCAATCCATCACCTTGTTGTTTTTGTATTTGATGCCATAAGTGCGCCGAGTATGCCCAGGCTCATTTGCCGGGTTCACTGTGCCACTGGAACCAAGCTATACCTGGCGGAAGAGCCCTAACTAGGGTGAAACCTATCCTAGGTTGCTTGCATTGTACCTGCTTTGTGGACTTTAAAGCCACTTTCAATAGCATACTGGGATGGCCTCTTTTGTGCACCCTGCGGGATTGGGGTCTGCCAGGTGCCATATTGAGAGCAATAATGTAGCTCTATACCAACACCTGGGTGCAGATTAAACTAGGTGAAGGTTCTTGTATTTCTTGGAGGATCCCCCAAAACTCTGGGCTGATGCAAGGCTGTGTGCCTGCCCCCTTGCTTTTTAAACTAAACATAGCCGACATGTCAAAGCACCTTTACAAAGCAATCTGCCACCCGCCCAAACAAGGAGGCCAAAGCATGACACACTTGCTGTAGGCAGACAATCTGGTGCTTCTTAGTCAGACAAAGATCGTCCTCCAACGGCTACTGTCTACTCTACATGGCTATACTGTTAAGAACGTAAGAAATCATTCAAGCAAAGACTAAGACAGTCTCATTCAGCCTAAAACCAAATTTGGTTAACAGGTGCCAACTGAAGGGTATTAGGCTCAATCACAGCAAGGTCTATAAATACCTGGGAATCCTCCTAGATGACAAATGGGCATTTGCTTCTCATCTACACGCCATAAATACCAGGGCCTCCAGCTTAATATTTACTCTCTCATCAATCGCTCTGAAGCTATAAGGCCCTAGTCTCAATCATCTCCTTCGGGTGATAACAGCAAAAATCATCCCAACACTATCTTACATAGTTGAAATTACCCTGGACAGAAAAAATGGGTCATTAGACAAACTGGCTACCAGATTCAACAAAGCCACCCTCCACCTTCCACAAAGAGCATCACCGGGGCAAGTGAGGCTTGAGTATAACATCACAAAACAGCACTGGGCCAGGGGATGCTGCTTCCTGAACTTCTGCCACAGGCTCAGATTGGCTCCATCCAACTCCATGAATGGGTTAGTCTCTTTCAAACTTGAGCGTTCTGAACTGAGATTGTCATATAGCAACACCTTGCGGACAAACTGGTGGAATTCTCATTGACTGAGGCCTGGAGCAAACACCAGTCCCACCAGGCCTTCAAGAAATTAACATCACTCAAGGACCAAAAGTTTCAAAATTGGAGGACCCGACAATCTTATGCAAGTGATCCCATGCATGGTCAGTTATAAACTCATATTCTTCCTCCTAGCAGCGGAACTACATTACCTCTACTTACCCCATATGGATCAAAACACAGCTTGGGGTCTTAAGATTGGGTGATTGGAATTTCCGTGCTCACCTTCCATCCTGGCACCGCTCAGTTACTCATAACACATTATCTTATATAGTCACTCCAAATACCTGTATTTGTGGTCTAGTATAATAAACTATGTGTAATATATTTAACAGCACAAACCTAAATCCAGTTTTTGTTGCCACCTTTTGAGTATAGTAACACTTCTTTTTTCCAGTTATCTTCTTCAAGTTTGCTCACACTTTTCTCCAATCTCGTTTTTTCAATTTGTCTTATGAGAAAGGAGCATTAAATGTCAAGGTCTCATAGGATTTTGATATTGCACCTATAATCCTTCTGCAAGCTAGTGTATGAAATGTAGATATGGTGGTCTCTAATTTGTAATAAATAACGAACTGAAATTAGAGAATCACAAATTGTTGTGTACACAACTCTACTTGCTCCAAGTATCAGTTCTTAGATATTCACATTTGAAAAGTGCCAAATTGCTAATTGTAAGTCTATTGCATTCCCAAATGGTTACCATTGCAGTGGGGTCCCTGATGACATCATAAAAACCAGAAAGCTCTAAAGTGAAAGGAATTCTGCTGTTCAGCAGTGCAGAGCTGATCAGGATAGGAAACTAGAGCACCACTTATACAGAATGGCAATTCATGAGCCACTTGGAGGAGGGGATTCAAATACAAAAAGAAAGAAAATTCAGCGACACAGAACTTGACATACTTATTCAAGTGTTTGCCCAGAATTATGCTAACTTATTTATGCAAAAAGGACTATTGATGGACCGAATGCAAAACAATGTCATACATTCACCCCAGTACAGAGATCGGGGCCTAAATCCATCGTTTAGGCATTACGTACAGTCCCTTAAGTGACCAAGAAAAGCATTTTGGCATGCATCCAGTTTTACCAATCGAATCTCAGATGAAATTATGAAGAGTTGGTATGTGCTCTGTTAATTTGTCAAATAAGGAACCCTTCAACTTCTGGAATAGGTGATCATGACAGTGTTCCTTCCTGAAGAAACAGCTGGTGTTAGGAACATTGAGAAGGCTGCAGCTGCAACCGATGTGCAAGGTGAGAGTTCATTTGTTAAGGGAAAGGTACACTCACCACATATGGTGCATACTCCAAAACCGGATGTCACATAGAATAAACACTCAAAATGCATGCCCGATGTGAGCCATCCCCTTATTGTGCATACACTAAAACTGAATGTCAAAGAGGAGAAACATTCAAAAGGTAGGCACCATGTGATCCATTCCTCCCTTTCTACACTCAAACGCATTGTATCATAGGACTGTTGTTTCACAACGTATATCAACTTGCAGACGTGCATGAGTGACGTGGGAATGCATCCTCTTATAACGACAAGGGTTTGTCAACTGTAGATATGTGGAGCAATCCCCTGACAACTCATTGAAGTAGGGTAAGTCATTACCTCCTTGTAATGTTTTCCCCATAATTAATCACATAATAAGGTGGCCGCACCTCCTAGGCACACAACTATCAGAGTAAATCATATACAAGTCCCTCCCACCCTCAACACTTCCGGTTTTAGTTGTCATCTCATGAGTACACCATCTGGGGGCATATTATCAAGCTAGGCGATAAAGTTATCGCCACTTTAGCGGCACAAAACCTCCGCTAAAACGTCGATAATGGGCATGATAATATGCTCCATGGAATTCCAATTGAAGCCCATGTTAGATGTGAAGGATAGCTAACATGGGCTTCAATTGGAATTCCATAGAACATATTATCAAGTCCATTATCCCGTTTTAGCGGCAGTTTTCTGCCGCTAAAGCGGCGATAATTTTATCGCCTGGCTTGATAATATACCCCATGGTTCGCTACTAGTTGGCAATCCAGGATTATTTATTTATTTATTACTAGATTGATGATTTTACAAGATTCACATGGCTCAGTACCTGCATAGTAGACGATGAGGGGTGAGAGCAGCTTTCTCAATGGCCTGCTGTTGTTAATCAATTATGGGGAACACATTACGAGGAGGTAATGACTTACCCTCTCTCTTCCTGCCTGTGGTGCAGAGGGATAAGGAGGTGAGACCTTGGTGTCCCCTGGGTTGCTGAGCACCTGTGGAGGATGCAAAGGAAGGACAAAGTGTCTGGCCTATCCCTGCGTTGCCTCCCTTCTGTGTTATCAGTCTTGTGAGAGCAGCAGAGGAGGCAAGCAGTGGGTGTCCCTGAGGGTGGCTAAGCACCTTCAGGGGACACTGATGTAAGCGCCATTAATAGGTGAGAGCTACTGGCACTATTCTGGAAATGATGGTGAAGTACAACTGTGTATGAAAGGAGAAGAGAAGGAAGCAGGCAAGAGCTATGTGCAGGCGCCTATCTCTGGTTTAAGTGCCACCTTCAGGATAGGGATTCACGTCTTGCCAAGGGGATTTAGGTAGACTTAAAAATGATGAAGTTTGTCAGCATTTTAAATTATGCCTTATTGATTGGAATTCCAGTGATGGCATGTTCCTATGGTAAATTGTGGCCCAAAACTTTCAAAACAATTATATGGGCTCAAGTTTAAGGCCTAACTAAGATTTCATATACAGTCATGTGTATTAATTTCTGTGACTTTCTGTTTCTATTAACCTGAATTATCAGTCAGAGTTTAGTATGCGGTCTGAGACATGTTTAATTACATTCTTCTTCTATTTGCTGTTTGACATATCTTCTAGTGGAGGGGAACAGTACCGTTTCTGTGACTTTGTTCCTTTTTGTACCAGCACATACATCATGCTTGTAGGAAATTAGCCAAGTGACACCCTTATCCATGATTAATGTGTTAAGCGTTAATAGTTATTTGGGGCCAAATGATAATTGAAGACTAAGGGTTGAAGGCTGGTGCCTACATAAGCTGATGGCTAAATATAACCATTCTTATTGATTAATGGGATCCAATTATGACGGAATTTTATGCTGTTGTCTGTTTGTTACATATCTACTGTGTTTTAAGGCCTTCTAAGGTTCATATCGAAATGAAGAACAGGTTGGAAATTTAGGGTGCTATTTAAAGCTCTTGGGCACCAGGGAGAGGGTGGAGAGTGAATACCCATAAGGCATTTGCACTTGTCTTACAGAAGGTCTTTAGAAAATAAGGCCTTTTGTAGAGCACAGGGCTGCTGCTTAGTCTTTCTGATTGAGGGGGTGGCTGCAAGGGTTTTTGCAGCATAGACTTTGGCGATGAGATTCAAGGCCAGTAAAACAAGGATGACCCTTTTTCCAGATCCAGCATATGCTGATCCAAGTCCTTTGTTGTCTGGCAAGTACTTTTCTGAGAAATCTAATTCAATATTTTACTATTCAAGACTAATTTGAGGTTCAATGTGCTGTTAGAGTAGCCGGTAGAGAAGGGTCTCTTCTTGCAGTATGCCACACCATGTGTGCCAACATTGCCACTTCATGAAAAGAGTCATGGAGCTGATCTTTAGACACTGGAAGGAGAAGATCAATCTGACATGCAACAATTCTTGTGGGGGGCCGCAGCAACTTGATGCATATAAAATGCATTTGCTGGTGAGGAACTTTGAGTCTCAGTCCTCAGCCATCAAGGAAAATATGGTGTGTTTGGAACTTGTTTTACGAATGGATCCGGAGGTGAAACTGTGGCATGATATGTCAGCGAGGGTCTCTGGTCACTGAGCACTGGTGATAAAGTGTGTTTCTCCTCAGGTGGACATGTTGCATAAGGTGGACAGTATTATTCCACTTTACTGGAATAATTTTTCAGTAATTTCACAATTCCAGGAGAATACAGAGATGCAGAACACACGTTTAAGAATAAACCACTCACCTGAACTCCAGTTGGTTCCACTTCGGTGAGGATGATTTCCAAAATCCCTCTGAGAGTGCAGCAGACAACTATGATTATGGACACCCTAACCTAGTGATCTCCCAAGGTGGGCCAACTAAACGAGGTAGCGAACACCGATGCCCCAAAGCTCGCCCATGGCAAGGTGCCGGCAATCCTGTTTGCGGTCGACACCTTGTTACTATCTAAATCGCCCATGGGCATCCAAAGGACCCTTGACAGCTTCTCTCTATTTTGTAAGAATAGGGGCCTAGAGATTAATACACTAAAAACCAAGCATATGGTATTTAATCCTAGTAAAACATCTCGCCCTAATCCCACCCTAAATGGTATCCAGCTAGAGAGCGTAGCTGTCTGCGATTACCTGGGCGTTACACTGACGGAAACCTTCGAGTGGGGACCACTGCAAGAAGAGGCAGGCCTAAGGTTAGCACAGATGGCAGGGGCATTAGCAAAAGTTTACAGAAACTCCACATCTAGACAACCGGGCCCATTGACTGATATATACAAAGTCCAAATCAGGAGTGCTGTAATGTACGAGGCAGAACTTTGGGGACACCTCCCTGTAGGTGGATTGGTCAAAACCGAGAATACGTTTATGAGGCAGCTCTTGGGCCTACCGCAAAGCACCCCTCTCATCCCCCTATGTATGGACCTCAGGACAAGACCCATAGATGAGGAGATCGGATTGCAACCCCTGACTTTTTGGCGTAGGCTATGGGCGACCCCCGAGCTAATAGCCTACCATTCGGAGCTCAAAGCGATCATGGGGCTCCCAGTGGTGGGAAAACTACCCTGGTTCACACACTTAAAAGATCTGTGCAGAAGACTAGGCCGGCCGAACCTATGGACCCACCCGGAGGAAGTGTCCCTGACAATATCACGACACGAACTAGTTAAAATTTATAGACAGCTCAGATTGGCTGAAATTCAAGGGAGTACCAAACCAGGCCGCTTAAACGCTTAACCTCTGATTTCCTCATTTTAAAGACCAGTACTCATTTGAACTCTTCCTTGATGATGTACATCCATTTATGGCAAGGAAACTCTATGTTCAATTTAGACTGGGCTGCTTGCCTGTCCATGCATTTACAAAGAACTGTTAGATGTCCTGCCTGCAATTGCCAAGAAGAGACTCCCATTCATGTTTTCTTCTTTTGTTCAGGATATGATGTACCCAGGAGGTACTGGCTTTTACCAATATGCAGGAATCAGGTGTACAGACATTCATGGGAGGCCTTTAGAGTCTTGAAAACTGACACTCACCCCTCGATTGTTTTTGCTGTGTCCCGTTTCCTTAACTCCATGTGGCATAGGCGCCGCAAGTTTTTAATTTCCCCCTGCACATGATAATTGTTCCTTTGACATTTCCATTGTCTTGATCTTACCAACAAATGAAAATAATGTACCAACAAATGAAAATAATGTTTAATTCGCTTCTTAACATTTTAATATCTTTTTAACTGTTATGAAATGTGTCCAACTTACTGTAAATGGCTATATCCAGCAATGTTCATTGACGTTTTTACTGCCCAAATCTAGTGATGTATGTATTTTATGTTTTTGCTTTTATGGTCTATAAGATCGAAATAAAGCTTGGAAATGGAAATGGAATGGGAAGAGAAATAAAAAAGAGAAATAACACAAAGCGCTGTGCTGAATCTGTCACATCACTTTTGTAGGCCAGGAACATAAATAGAGAAGGTTCTTAAGCTTTAGCTTCAGGTTCTGGGTTTGAGATATTTACACTAGACATATAAACACAAAATATACATTAATGTTTTGTTTCTCACCACTTTTTCTAACATTCAGTGCTCCTCTCATCTCCAAACGATATTACAGCATACCCTATATATGTGATGACTATACAGATCAGGTGTTAATCAGGGAAGGACAGGATTCGTTAGAATACTTATGTATAGATTAACCTCTAGCCAATTAAAACAACATGTGTTACTGATCATATCAATTGTTGCTGCATGCAACTTATCTAAATGTGGTTCTAACTATAAATAGTAGTGTACCAAATATAAACGTGTTGTTTTCTTCTATGTTTTCCGTTTAACAATAATTGTTTCCTCATTTAAATCATAGTTCGGTTTTAACCTCCATGAATAATTCCACGAGTAATTCAGGAATAAATGCTAAGAATTCCTTAACTTGCTGAAAAGCCCGTCGTTAATCGTCACTGTTCTCTAGGAGCAAATTCCCAGAAAGAGGCCTTCTCCTTTAAGGGTTAAACATACAAAGTTATAAATGGTCTTGCTCCCAAAAAAGAGCAAGCATTTGCAATGCAATAGGTCTCGCATTATTAAAGTTTGAGCTATTGGCATTGCTAAATAATGCAACACCAATAGCTCAAACTTTATTAATGCGAGACCTGTTGCATTGCAAATGCTTGTTTTGAACATACACTTGCTGCAAACATACGCCGCTGAAAGTCAACTGGCAGGGACATTTCATAAAGGAGGTAGGAGTAAACGAGAGTGATGGCTTGCAGTTGGTTTCTGCAACCATATGAAAGTTTAACCAAAAAAGACACAAGGCTAGGAAGATCCTAACCGACTAAGCCTGAACAGAGCATTGTATCGGATCAGAAAAACGTGGTCCCCTTCACCTAATCAAAACCGCTGGAAAGGCCCCAGTTTCAGAGTCTTGCTCCTCCACTAGTCTGGACTGTCATAACTTGGCAGTCGTAAGCAACCTTAATCTATACTTCCGTGACCAAGTGATGCACGCACACCTGGCCAGGAACTGGCTCATTTCTAATCAAAAACCCTGAATCATCCATTGTTCAAGACAAAACACCTTTCAAACTTGAGAATTAGAAGAGATGTATGCTAGTCCATCATTTACCACAATCTCAAAACTAGAATTCAAACAGGCTTAATTCCTCAAACAAAAACTACACAGTTAACAGCTAATTATCTACTTGTCAGATGTACATACTGAATCTTTCCTTCTTTCGTACGCAACTCGCCCACTTCTCTTTATAGGCTCCTAGGGGCAGATTTATGAGCCCCTTGCGCCACTTTTGCGTCACTTTTCCCATGTTAAAAGTGACGCAAAAGTGGCGCAAGGGGCTCATAAATCTGCCCCCTAGTACTTAAACCATGCACCTCCTCCCTACATTCATCGCTTACATAGCTGTGTGAAGCACAGAGCACTTTATAAAACCACGTTAGAGATGTACTGCGACCTACAAAGAAGAAGAAGCGATTTTGAGCAGGGCAAATAACTGACCTTCACTAGTTGGAATAGGATGGACAACTTGGGGCAGGGCTAGCATAGAAGTTTCTGGGTAGGAAGACACAGATAGGAAAGCAGGAAGAAATCTGGACTTCTTTTGATATTTATCATGCATGGCTTGCACGGCTAAATTAGGCCTATCCCTTTCAAGTATTTTACCCGTTACTCTGTAAAAGAAAAGCTATTTTGCGAAACTCTAAAGCATCAATTTTATGTTTCTTAAAGACAAGTTCAAATGAACCAGCATTGTTAATATTAAAAAACATTATAACTTTAAGATATTTAAAGATAGAAGAATAAGATGTGCAGGGCTGGGATGCGGAAAAATAAAGTTTTGAGGCACTTTGGGTTCCTCAGCCTGTTGTTATAATGGAAAAATTCAGAACGTCATGCTGCTCCTCCAGTGAGGTCCAGTAATCTGTAAGCTGTAAATACAAATTCTGCTGCCGAAAAATCAGTATATTTCACTTCACATTAGTTTAATGCGGTTGCAGATATTCTCTACCTATTGGTGTTAAAGTATGAGAACTATGATCTTAATTGAGAGAAGGAGTATGCTTAAAACAATCATTGGCAAAGTCAATCAGTCTGTGTAGGCTGTCAGTCTTTTGGCTACGTCAATGCTTGTTTTGCTTTACCATGGCTTTTGTCAAACGGTTTTGTTGAGGGATCTACCAAGCTCTCGCCAAAAAAAAAAAGCTACAAGCACTGGCAAAGCCAATTGGCCTTGCCTGTGGAACATACCGGCTTTGTTTATGTATTTTTTGCTATGTTGAACATCATCCCCAATGCTGGGAATTTTTTTTTAAAGCTCTATGACACTGTGGAAGTGTCATTTTGTAGGCCAGCACACCACACTTGCACCTGAAAAAGGACTCAAGTATATTTTTAAAGTATTGAGTTAGATCAGCGACAAAAAAGGTATTAACTAGCATGTGAAAAATAACTGTGAATAGCGTCGGGAAAAGTGTACGAGAGTGAGCCGGACATTTTTACGTGCAAATCGTAAAACACAAGTCCGAGTGCGCAAGTACGACCCCAACCGTTCGTCCGAATACACAATCGCACGTAAAATGGGCCGTACGGAGCCAACGCAGTAGCACACATGTACACGGGTAAACTTATGCCTGTGTACAAGCCGTACAGCCCCCCCACCCCAATATGTCAGCACCGTACACCACCCTGTCCGCACTGTACCCCAGCCCCGCAATTGTACGCGCCGTACCCCCCATGTACGTGCCGTACCCCCCATGTACATGCCATACCCCCCCTGTCTGCACTGTACCCCAGCCCCGCACCTGTATGCGCCGTACCCCCCCATGTACGCGCCATACCCCCCCATGTACACGCCTTCCCCCATGTACGCGCCGTACCCCCGCATGTACGCGCCGTACCTCCGCATGTACGCACCGTACCCCAGGCCCGCACCTGTACGTGCTGTACCCCCATGTACGTGCCGTACCCCCCATATACGCGCCGTACCCCCCCATGTATGCGCCATACCCCCATGTATGTGCCGTACCCCCATGTACGCGCCTTCCCCCATGTACGCGCCTTCCCCCATGTACGCGCCGTACCCCCGCATGTATGCGCCGTACCTCCGCATGTACGCGCCGTACCCCAGGCCCGCAGCTGTACGCGCCGTACCCCCCCATGTACGCGCATTACCCCCGCATGTAAGTGCCATACCTCCGCATGTACACGCCGTACCCCGGGCGCCGCACTCCAACACCGTACCCCAGCACCCTCACCAGCATCGCGTATGTACGGACCGTACCTACGCGAAAAAGACTCTTACAGGACCAGGACACTGTAAAACAGCACAAGGAGGGTCAATTCGACTCGCACAACACCACAAAACACGTCTACATGACAAAATACATCTCAATGACTGACCTGGCACATCCAAACAGGCAAACAGAGGCCCTAAATCACAACCACCTCTTATAACACACCCACCAAAATTCAAACACAGCCACACCCAAAAATGGACCAATAAATGGGCCCACACACACAACCCATGAGCCTTTGCAACAGACCCACTGCTGCCAGACCCCACAGAGAAACAACTCTACATTACTGATACCTTCACTACACCTTCACTCACACACCTTCACACAACCTCCTTCACAAACATCCCCCTCTTCACATTCACACACACACCGTCACATTCACACCCACACACCCACAACCATCCACACCCACACCCCACACCATGCCCACAGACAAGAATCCAAAGTTCACAACGGCGGAGCTGGACCTCCTTGTCAACGAAGTCATCAGAGTCGAGCCACAGCTGTTTGGAACATTGGTCAGACAGACCAGCATAGCTGAAAAATCTGCCATGTGGCAGAGGATTGTCGATAAGGTGAATGCTGTTGCGCCCATCAGAAGGACCAGGCATGAATGCCAAGCCAGGTGGTACGATCTGCGCAGGGCGGTCAAGAGGAAAATGAACGAAGAATATGCCCAGAGTAACATCACTGGAGGTGAGCCGCCCTGCAGACCCGTACACTACCATCCCTGGGAGGAGAAGGTGATGGCCCTGCTACCGCCGGTGGGAGTATACAGAGTCAAAGGAGTCGCAGAGCCTGGTGAGTACACAAACAACTTACGTAACATGGGGCAATGGGGTCCACACCACATATACACCAAATGCACGCAACTTCCCCCAAGCACTCACCGCACACAACCACACTCAAAAACCATGCTCATGCCACTAACGTCTCCATGCACCCTTCACAAATCAAGGCAAGGCTATGTCCAAGGCTACAACAACCACAAACACAAGACTGGATGTCCGGGAGGCTGGGAGGGTGGGCCCCACACAACACATGGTGAAAATGAGACGCAGACACCAATGCCCTCAGCCCATATGGCATAGGTACATACCCATGCAAAATGCACAGAGACTGGCAAAGTACTGACAAGGTAGCTGACACTTGGCCCTGCTGTATGCAGCACAAGGCCCTCCTGGGACCACTGTACACTCAAACACCAACTCCACAAGCACAGGTATCTAGCACAGGAACTCACACTCACTGTCATGCCAGCATGCACCATGAGGGGACAGACACATCACCTGGGAGACCCAATGACAACTCACACTACACACAACAGCAGGCCCGGTCACACCCCCCCCCCTAACACAAGCACACACCCCCGGGGCAGGCAACGGATTTACACACTCTCACAATGGACATGTGACACAACAAGACCAATCCATAGCCAAATAAGCATCATAGCCAGCAATCTACAGGTCAAATACTCAGGAGAACATCCCAACCTGTCCCCTGCAACATACCTATCCCCAAGTGGACATTGAGAGGAATGCTAGGCACACCCAACTACCTGGAGGAACTGTGTCAACTTGAATATGTATGAAACATAGATGTTGCATGAAACACCATTAACATTGTCTCTCTCTCACACACAGGGCAACGTCGTCGATCTCCCCCCAGCACTGGGGGGGAAGAATCACAGTCCCAGGCTCCGCGTGAAGATGATCTCACCGGCAGCGACGACTTTCACCACTCCGTGGATGACCCCGACCAACCTGGACCCTCTGGGGCCCAAGCCCCTGCAGCACCTGCGTCAGGTACATCTGTGCCAACCACCCCCCCCATTCCTGCCACATCCCAGGACACACCCAGGAGCCCTGCTCGCACTGAACAACAGAGCCAGTCTGACCAGGAGGGACAAGGTTCTCCGGGCACCCAGGAGGAGGCAGGCAACCCTGCAAATGCCATCCCTCAGGGGTCCCGTAGACCCGATGTGCCCACAAGGGCAGGCCAGGCTCAAGTGGGCAGGGGTGGTGGGAGTGGAAGTAGGCAGAGGCGCGAACCTGACCAGCCAGCTCAGGACACCGGTATGTCACACATACGCAACATCCTGGACACATACCGGCGTGACACCAGAGGCATCAACCAGGTCGTGTCGAGACTCTCAGAGATGCAGGGGACCCTCGATGAGATAAAGAACCTGCAGGTCGAGCATCATGCCAGTCATCAACAACACCAAGGATGGATGGAGGCAAGACTGGCTGAGCTCCTGGTGGTGCACAGGGACATGAGCCAATCACTCCGTCAGATCGCCCAAAGCATGGGCAACCCTCCCTGTGCCACCAGGCGTAGACCAGCACCAGCCACAGGGAGGGAGGAGGAGGAGGAGGATTCGTGTGACGGAGCGTCCCAAACACCGTCGAGGCCTGCATCTGAGGGTCCCCGGAGGAAGGTGGGTCGTCCACGGAAAAGACCGTGAGAGTCAGCGGACCATCCACATCTCCCAGGTCACCTGGCCTGGCACCTGGCCCTCTGGCGCAACAGCAGCACCTCATCCAATGACATTCTCTGCCACATGGACTTGCTGGTCACAGTCTGACCAATGATGACCAACACTGTGCCCTGGACTCTGATTACTTCCAAGGCCAAGGATACCATCTCCCCCTGTGAACTTTGGATTCTATTCCCCCGGTAGAGCACCTAATTTCATCTACCAAAACACGTACCCCACCGCTAATAAATATATAATTTTGGTCATGAGACGTTCCTGTCATTTTGCATTATTCAACAACATATGTGTGTGGAAATGTCAAACTATGCCTGAGTGTTGAACTAACTCCAGCCATCCATACCCTGGGATCAGAGTCTGGTACAGAACACACATGGGTCACAAGGTATCATTCAATGTAGGCATGGAGCACAACACTCACCTGTGATGGCCTCTGGCTGCTGAGGGGGGGCTTGCTAAACTGTGCAGACAGACCTATTTGGGAGATTATCATCAAGGCGTAGAGGTCATGGCTCATGTGGAGGTTCCCGGGGAGGGAGTCCCAGGTATGTGTGGCCAGGTGGGAGAACAATGTCCTGTGTGCTGGAGTACGGTGGATGTGAAGAACGGTGGCCAGGGCAAGGTTGGATACACGGAGATGGCCCAACGGGATCTAGGATGACAGACGTACAAGATTGGTTTGGGGTCGGGGTTGTGGACTGCCTCCTGAGTGTGGTTGGGGAGTGTGGAGGTCATCCTGCAGCAGACAGTGATCCATTGCAACTATCTATGGTAGACGGTGAGGTGGCTGGGGTGCAGGGTGTTGAAGCTGAGGTGTGCAGATGCACCCTGGATGTGGACAAGTTTCCTGGGAATTTGGATGTACTTGCTCCGTAGAGGGCAGGGCAGTATTTGACACGGATGTTGTCATGGACCTGGGGGATGGTCTGTCTTTTCTTGGAGTGGATCTATCTGTGGATCATGTGCATAATGCAGAGGGCGTTGCTGCATGAGGTACATATGCTGTGGACTAGCATGGCAAATGTGAGCGAGCCAAACATGATGCACACCATCTTGTGTGTGTGGCCACTGGGTGCTTGTGCAGGGCTCTTGCGGGTGGGACACAAGCACTTGACCCAGCTGGAAGGGGACAATCCTCAGATGATCACCTCAGTCCTGTACAAGTCCAGCCTCAGGTGGCTCCTGTTCAGCCATTCATCAATGGATCTCATGCATACTTGAATGATGGAACTGCCAATGTCTGTGTCTTTGTTGAGGGTGAGGAGCACCTGGCTGTCAATGGCATATGAGCTGATGATGAGGTGCTGTGCGCATGTGATGGTGGAGAGGGGGTTCCTGGACACTCTGTAGATTGACATGCTGAGAGATGATACCTGTGCCATGTCCCAGACGATGACACCATACTACATGCTGAAGCCTTGAGTCCCACTCCCATGCCCTTGCTGGGCTACAGAGCCAGTGGGGAGTATTAGGGACGTAACCTGGTTGGTGTGAAAGGGCCTGGAAGGCAGGGCAGCGCAGTGTAGGCAGTTGGAGTTGCACACTCAGCATGCAAAGGTGTTTTGTGTGTGCCCAGGGTATGTCTGACAGCAGGCGTTAGATGTGCGGATGGACATAGCTCGGAGTGTGGCTGCTACATCAGACTGTAGTGTGATGTGGGTTATGCAAGGACAGGATGGTGGTTCAATGTGCACCTTGCATGTGCTGATGGTCCAGCCTTTGGCACCGCGTGCCGGCAACAGTGGCATAGACAAGCTGAGGACAGCCAAATGAATGGGTGGAGGGAGGAAGTGAGGAGCATCTTGGAGGCGTGTGTGTTGCCAAATCTGGATACTCTGTGGGCCCTTGCTGCAGGGGCCGCAGCAGCAGGCGGCATCTCCTTGCAAAATGCCAGAATTTGCACACAAAGACTAGGATGTCAGAAGGACAACTGCAACAGGCGCGTGTGTAAAGTAAGGAGTGTCCAGTGTCACATGGCACACCCAGAGACAATGCATGCACAATCACCAAAGAAGCATGACACCGGATCAGGAAACTGAAGGCCGACCTGCGCACAGGAGACACACCCTCAGCAGGTGTTGATGGCCCATTGTGTGGACCAACATGCCAAAAAACATACACGACCATGTACTTCATGCCCAATAGGGAGCTTAATCAATGAGCAACTGCATTCATGTTGCTAAACTTCACATGGACTCCTATGCATAATCTTCCACAACTATGCCAGATATGCCGCATGCAAAGTGGCAAGAGACCTGCATTGACAGAGATGAGGCACCTTGGAGTGTGACGAACACCTTTATTACTCAGCCTCACACTAAGGGAAATGCATCAATAGGAACAGACTCACAGGTCATTTGGCTGACCATGTGTGACCTACACTGGACACCCCCTTCAACACACAGATGTGTTAAATCCTACTGAGCTGGCACACAAGTGAAGGGGTTGAGCCCTTGCTGCACACGGAGAGTCTGCAATTCCCCATTGAGCCTCATATGGGGATGTCCCACACTATGTCCACCATTAGCATCCCGTATATTCCTGAGGGACGTCATACACACATTGATGCCTTCATCAGAATCCACAAACCATTACAGATGACTGTCAGGAAGGGTGACTATCAGTTCATGGGAGCCATGCAACACGTCATGTGCCCCATGGTGAGTCAACATGTATGCATGGTAACACAACATGCACAGGAGCAGTCCCCACATATCACAAACACGTACCACCCACAAAATGCCTTGCTGCACTCCTTACCCAAAATGACTTTTCACCATGTCTGTGCATGTAACTCTGATCCAGCACACGTTGCAATACTCATGAGGAATAGCAGGAGGGCAATGAGGACATGAGCAGATGACAGCCGCAAGAACCTGGGGAGGACAGACACATAACAAGTCAGCAAAGAGCTAGTAATCCGCAGACATGTACATTTACTCTACAGGAATGATGTTGTCACCATGCTGTTAAAAAATGTAGTGTCCCAGCTAAAATGTGTGGAATGACATCATCACTTGAATGACACATCAGAACACACCTCCAAGTCACTTAGCACACAGTCAGCTGGACACACACATTGCAACACATGCCACACAAGGCTCAAAGCATGCACTCTCAGACACAGGGACTCACCATTATGAGAAGAAGTTGCGGATAAGCTGACTCCGGATGTCCTCAATCTCATCCTCATCCTCATCCTCACTTGCCCCGTGCCCAAGCCCTTCATCCTCCACGGGTGGATGATCCTGCTCATCCGGATCATGGATGAGTGGCACAGCCTTCTCCACTGCCATGTTGTGCAGCATGCAGCACTCAATGAAGATTTTACAGACCTTCACCGGGGCATATGGGAGGGCGCCGCCGGTCTTGTGGAGGCACCGGAATCTGCTCTTCAGGAGTCCAAACGTCCTCTCAATCAAGCTCCTCGTCTGCCCATGGGTGTCGTTGTACCGGTGTTCTGCGGCTGTTCTGGGGTTGCAGAGAGGCGTCATCAGCCATGGCATGTTGGGATAGCCAGAGTCCCCTACATGGAAACATCATGTGAAGAAGTGGGTCAGGAGATGCCGTAAGATATAAAGATAGCGCTAAACACAGGACTAACAGAGTATACCCACCAACAAGACATGCTTGTTCTGCGTGCAGCTGCAGCATCATTTCTGGCACCCTGCTACACCTCATGATGTAGGCATCATGTGCGGACCCTGGAAAACGGGAACAGACATGGGAAATCAGCATGTTAGCAAGACACACCACAAGGGCATTGATAGAGTGATAATGTTTGCGGTTCCGAAAGGCTACCTCCTGTGCCTGTGGTGGTACCAAAGCCACATGTGTCCCATCAATGGCCCCAATTACGTGAGGCATCCCTCCCAGGGCATAGAACTCACCCTTGACACGTGTCAACTGCTCACGAGTGGGAGAATGGATGAATTCATCCAGGTGCACCAACATGGCTTCTACAAACATCATGCAGGACACGGCTGAACATTGTCTGGGACATGCCGTGAAGTTAAAAGATTCCCTTTGAGCTGTCTCACAGCAATAATAAGGGCACTACTAGGGTGTCCTGTACAAGAGAATTATCACCTATGGAAATGTCTACCAAGACCAGATAAGTAGACCAATGGGATTCAAGGCCCCAAACAGGGAATAGAAATAAATCTTTCCAACAAATTATCACAAGGGTGATCCAGTACACAGCAATAAGGATAACAAAAACATACGTAGAATAAATTCAATACAAATTTTACTAAAACAAATTTAAAAAAGCGCATCACAGATGCACACACTAAGAGTAATTGCATAAATCTATATAAAAAGTTATAAAAAAATATATGGGGCATGCCACCAACATCAGCTATGGCCAATTGAAACGTGCCGGTGGCAAAAAAATTTAGGGCTGCTATCACCTTCATCTTGGGGGTCAGAGCTGTAGGATACCTGTGTTGTGGTTGGAGGTGTGGTGCAAGCCGGCGGGTCAAGTTCTCTATCAACTCTTGCGAGAAGCGGTATCTGCGTATGCAGTCATGTTCACACATGGCATCCAGGTCTGGCATTCGTCTGGGGAGAGGCGGTGCCCTGCAGAGATTTGGAAGGAATAATGAAGAGTGAGTACATTACCACACCAATGTCACTGAGGTGAGCACATGTTCAACAGCTAATACACATCTGCTTAATACAGATTCTGGTCTGTGCAATACATCCAGGACACGTAGGCCAGCCAGATGATACTCCTACGAAGAGCCAGCCACAATAGTTGCATGGCAATGTTGACGTGACATGCCATTAAAATAGCTGTGGCCAGTGTAAGTGACCAGCCAGACACATTACATGAGTGACAGACATCCACATATCAGCATTTGAAGGATGTTATCTTATACAGACAGCTGGCGGGAGTCTAGACGCACAGGTCACATGTCATCTGAAAAAGGACAGATAACACACATTTCCATGAAGGAGTACATGTCAAAAACTGATGAGAGACATTGAGACAACGCAGATATTGCCTCATGTCAGGAAGTCATCTTCGAACCATCATGACACATGTAACGTGTGAGTGCACATGTGGCATGGTGTGCGTATATGTGTGTCATGCACATATGCACACAGACACATGTTGGGTGCTGCAACAGCATATGGAGTTGATGGAACACCAACGGCAAGCTCATGGGAACACATGACACACACATGACATAGTCACATCGTGGCACGCTGGTAGTCACATGTCAGGTGTAATTATCCATGTACCTGGCAGGTACAGTTGCGGGTGTTGGTGACTGTGCCATACCAGTGATGCAGCGCTTGACACGTGTGTCCTACATGCACACATGTGCAAAGTGTGAAGGGGAAGAGTCCCACGTAGTGCCCATCACACATGACATGTTTAAACAGCTCAGCACACATCTATTGTGCCACAACATGATGAGACATGTGCCACATCACTGCCTGACACACCTAGGCCCTGCACATGAAGGACTGCACTGACAATGACTTGATGTCCAGCCTTGTGCGAGTCTGACACCTCCATTCCTTTCGTGTGCGCCTCCTATCACCAGTGTAAGCTGTGAAACGCAGTACACACGATCTGAGGGCATGTGTATGGGCCGTACTCACGCGTGAGTACGTGCCGTACACGCATGAGTACGTGCCTATCACTATAGTTGTGTTACTGTAGGTCCGAGTGATACGGCACGTACTCACGCGTGTACGGCCTGTACACGCGTGAGCACGTGCCTATCACTATAGTTGTGTTACCGTAGGCCCTAGTGATACGGCACGTACTCACGCGTGTACAGCCCGTACACGCGTGAGTACGTGCCTATCACTATAGTTGGGGGTACCGTAGGCCCTAGTGATACGGCACGGACTCACGCGTGTACGGCCCGTACTCACGCATGTACGGGCCGTACACGCGTGAGTACATGCCTATCACTATAGTTGGGGGTACCGTAGGCCCTAGTGATACGGCACGTACTCACATGTGTACGGGCCGTATACTCGTGAGTACGGCCCGTATCACTGTAGTGATGGTGCCCTAGGGGTATGTGTGAAACGCGCCGTACCTGTGTGGTGATTTAAGAATTAAAATGGGGACACATGAGGGACAAGTATTAGGGCCTAAATGCATGCTGGTTGTCATGGATACCGAGTTTCAAGTTCAAAATTTTACATCATGTGGTCTGGAAAAAGCAGTTGGCCACATTATACATTGTTGCAAAGTGGTTGTTGACTTGACATGATGCTGCAAATTCGAAAGATGCTAAGGCTGTCACTGGTGTATATTTAAAGGGATTAGAGGAAACGTAGGATGCAAATGAGTCTGACCAATCACTATGTACTCCTGTAAATGAAATAGGCCAGCAAGGCAGATATAAGGCAGGCAGAACCCATGGGAGGGCACTTGCCTGCACAACATGTCAGTCGATACCACTGCTGCTGTATTGTCTCCCTCTGGCACCATGTCAAGGACTGTGGGGAGGGCCCAGCCTTTCACCCAGGAGGAGAATGAGGCCCTGCTGGATGTGTTCCTCCCACGCTACCCCATGCTGTATGGTCGACCAGGGGAGCAGGTGAGTGCTGACTCCACTACCTTTGCCTGTGCACCTTTTTTGTGTCTGTCACTTCTGGCATTGTGTCCAGGTGTGACAGACATGCAATGTTGGTTGGAGTAGGTCCCAGGGGGGGTGGATGGCTTATGTCTCTCATGCAGGGCTTGATGTAGTTCATGTGTGCACTCCTCACTTGCATTGTGCTTACTGTGACATTCACTGCATAGTGCATTGCACATTCAGCCAGCCTAATCCTCTTGGGCATCCTTGTTCTATTGTCCTGCGGTGATTCAGTGGTCACCCCGGTGTGACAGGTGACTGCACCCACAGATGTGTGTGAGAGTTGAGTAGAGCTGTGGTGAGAGTGTCCAAATGATGTGTACGCCCCCTGGACATTGATGTGTGTGAATGTTTCTTGTCATGTGGGTGAGTGTCTATGTGGAGTGTTGCACCACAGCTGCATGGAGGAGGCAACTGCTCAATCCATCTGATGTGAGAAGTAAGCCGTGCTGTGTGTCTGACTTGCTGAGCTAGCCCCACACCTGTGACCCCCCCCGGCAAGTGCACATGTGCAGAGTGAGGTTTGCATCCGCTGTTGCCAATGGCAGGTGATTGATGTGTGCCTGTGTGTGTATGTGTACTCTGCTGAGGTTTCGTCAGTGGCCTGGGGCATGTGACTGCTTTGCGGTGCTGTCCATCAGCCTTGTGTTGCTTGGGATGCACAGTGTGTGCCATGATCAGGGATTGTTTCGCACCCCTCATGTCACCTCTGTACTTACTATGCCATGTAGTGCATTGGTGCGTCCCCAGTGGAAAAAGTCCCTATGACTAAGGTGCTATTACTTGCCAGCATACTATGCCCTGTTCAACAAATCAAAGATGTTCAAATGTGTGTCTCTGTGACATGGTGCAGGTGTAGTGATGTTGTCCCACTTTGTCATCCACACAGGTAACCGCCTACCACAAGGGGAAGATCTGGAAGGATGCCGTCAAGGCCGTGCAATCGGTGAAGGGTCGCAGTCGGCGCCTGCCACAAGTGAGGAAGAGATGGCAGGACATCCGGTGCTGGACCCGGAGGATCGCCTGGGTCATGCTGAAGGAGGATGCTCCTCGCAAGCATGGCGGGCGCCGGTGCCTGACCCACCAGATGAAGCGTGTCCTGGCGGTGGTATTCCCTGACCTGGATAGGCGGATACAGGAGTTACAGCAGCAGGAAGGGGGTAGGTACATGTGTGTTTGTTGTGTGTCGCCAGCTTTTGTAGCTGCTCAGTCGCCTGGATACACTGCCAGGGTATATATGTGCAGTGCATATCCTGTTCCCCCAAGTCAACCTGTGCTGTTCTTCCTCCCTTCCCCTCCTTGACATGTGTTACCTGGTCTGTGGGTTATCACTATTGCACATGGTCATCTAGGCTGCCAGTTAATCAAGGTGCACACTGCTTTCAGCATCATGTGTGGGGGTGGTCTGCCTGTGCCCTGTCCTGTTCAGTCATTTGGGGGTGCATAATTGTTGGCACTGATGCTGAGTCTCAACATAGGAGTGTGAGGTTTCAAATGAACAGACTTGCAGCATGCATTACCAATGTAGTGGCCTCAGACATGATGTGCATGAGTGGGATATATGCATAGTGCCGGGACGGTTGCTCCTGTTACAGTCAGCTCATTCCAGGACCATGGAGCAGTGTGCCCACTACAGTCCCCTGACACAGCCTGCCCTCCTACTCATGTGTGTCATCCAACACTGTGCACATTCACTATGGGTTCATCATGGCTCTGCCTCTGTGGCATTGTTCCCTGGCCTAGGTAGTATTTTTCACATGTGTGATACATTTGTCCACTGGACAGGGATACACCAGTTTGCTTGTGCATACTCACACTGGGCAGTGCCTGTGTGGCTATTCACAACAATCTGTTGATGTTTGTTTGTGACCAATATGTTTTGGCAGCCCTACAAGGTGATGTCGTGGAAATGAAGCTAGTTTTCAAGCACAGTTATTGTAACCCTGAATAAGAGGTGTCACTTCTTGATGGGTATCAGTCACATTGACTCAGGTATGGGTGTGTGCGTGCGGGAGGGGCGTACATGTTCAACCCTGATGTTTCATTGCCAGTTCTGACCTGTGTGTGATGATTCGCAGTACAGAAAGTCATCGTGCAGTGCCCCCGTGATGTTGGCCAGTGCTTAATGTTCGTGCTTCGTAGCCTGTGTCAGTTTTTGACAATCATGTATCCTGCTTGTACATTTTTGGCACCTGTGTGTGGTTCAGATGCTACACAGTTGTGACTTTGTGTGCTGACATCTGTGGGTACAATCTGGCTTGCCATGAGGGGGAACCCACAGTACAGCTAGGCTTTTTTGCTAAACAATTGCAGGCCCTTTAGCTTATGCATTGTCCTGGGTGTGGACATGTGTGCCACTCCAGATGACAGTCAGTAGGTCATATGTGTAGCCAACTGTGTGATCAGGTGACGGATAGCCATGTGACAAATGACATTATTCAAGATGTTATTCAGAGAAAATGTCCATTGGAACTCACTACACCTGTCAACATGTCTCAATGTTTCATATGCTTGACCTTGTTGTTTTGTTGTGAAGGACAATGATGTGCCTGCATGACAGATGTCTCCCAAGGAAGTGCACAAGACCCCACCGTTACACTTTCCAGAGACACGCTGGCACATTTTAAAGTAAGGCACAGTTTGAACAAAACTTGTTTGGAGTTCATACATATACATGTTCCCACAATGTGGTGGCATTTGGGTTAGTCCTTGGTTGTTGCTGATACCAACTTACGAGTGTCAAGTCATCCAGACCACTGTGGTGCCATGTATATGTACTTACTGATACGCCATTTCTGCCTAACAGTGGCTGATTTGAATGAGTGTGGCAGCTCAGACAATGACTGTGTACATGTAGTTTGGTGTGCACCTCCTTGTGTGACTTCTGCTATACAGACACATGTGTGTTGTGTTCACAGAGTGCCACATTCACACATTCTAGACATGTCCATTGTGTAAAGGGTTGTTATTCTCCAGGAGTCACAATGTATTTATTTGGGGTTTCAAAAGTACTCACAGGTCTCTGAGTGTGAGGACACCTTCTGCATTGGCATGTGGTATTTGGCCTTGGGTGCAACAATACTGTTTGGTTCACAGTGAACAAGAGGTGGCATGCCTTCATAGTCTTGCTGTGCTCAACTGATCCCAGACACTAGCTTCTCAAGATCTTGTGATTTCAAGTTATTTGCTGTTGTGTCCTAATTTTCATTGTTTCCAAGTAGCATGGTGGTTCAACCAACTGGGGAGTGCAGGGCTTAAATATGTGGGGAGTATTTGCCTTTCCTGATATGCACTGTTGCCTATTTTGTTTGGATTCATGTGTCAGATGTATACAGGTGACAGATTTTTTCCTGTCTCTTCACCTTGCCCACAGCATTATCGGAGGACACCGAGGGAGACACCGGCACGGACGTGGAGGAGGGATCGAGCAGTGGTGCCACCACTGCTGAGGAGTCGGCGGACTCAAGTGGCACCGAGGGCGAGGGGAGTGAGGAGGAGGACCTTCCCAGTACCAACACTGACTACGAGGCTGACGGGTCCGAGGCTGAACTCCCTGAGGGGGCGGAGGCTGCTCCAACAGCTGGCAGCAGCACTCCATCTGTACCCGCCCCCTCCATTCCCATCACCGCCCTCCCACTTGCTCAGGTCCCTTCTGTCCGTGCTAGGCCACACCGTGTCTCCTTCGTGCCAGGCACCGCACCCCCTGCCCCTGTCCCCCCTGCTGCCCTCACTGCCGAGTCTGTGGACACTCAGTGGCAGTTGCAAGTTGGGCAAACATCGATCCTGACTGTCCTCCATGGCCACACCAGACTGCTGACCCAGATGGTGTCGTACATGGAGGGCATGTCATCAGCGATGTCTGACCAACGGATGTTGCTGAGGTCCCTGGACTCGTCACTGACGGCAGTAGTGAGTCATCTGCAGCGCTCCCTCCCACCCTACCCCTGCCCTATCCACAAGTCCCACACCCATGCCTGTCCCAAGCACACCAAGACATCCACACACACGCACCCCTCCAGACACAAGCAGCACACCACCACGTAAGGGCAAGCGCACACCTCCTGACACGCACACTCAGGGAGAAGCAGGCGCACCCACTGGGTCTGGGGCACACAGGCAGGCACACAGTCACAGTCCTCGTCCACATGACTCACTCCCCAGTCCCTCCGATGTCACTCCCCTTGGCTCCCCTGCCCCAGATTCGGAGAAGGAGGCCTACTTTACTGGGCTGGGCCTCAGCCCCACTGGTTCACCTGGCCGGAAACGGTCAAGGCACTCCACGGGTAGGGGAGTGAAGTCCCCCAGCCTGTCCACCACCTCCCCCAGTAGCGCTGCAACCCATCCCTCCGACCCCCCCCTCCTTGGGGCCTGTTGTTTCTCCGGGTGCAGGGGAGACGCTTGAAGAACTGGCAGAAGTGTGCAGCGCGGAGCTCACCTCCACCTTTGGCGCTGCCCCACCCCCTGTGGTGGAGTCGTCCGTCCCTGCACCCACCACACCTACCCTTCCCCCTCCTGTCCCTGCGGTGCCTGGTCCTTCCCCGCATGATGCCCCCCCCCCAGTCGATGACACAGAGTCTTCTGATGTGCAGATAAGCTAGGGGAAACGCATGGCCATGTGTCCCCCCCCAAGGACTGATGATATGGACTGGCCATTGGCCTTTGTGAATAGTCTTGTTTACACATTATTATTTTCATGCTGAATAAAACATTTTCTATTATAATTAGAAAAGTCTTGCATTTCAGGTATTGATGTTGATGCTGATGCTACAGGAGTTGGGGTTGTGGGCATGTGTTATGTTTCAGGGAAATGTTGTAGTCTGCTGCTCATGGGGTGGAACCTGGTATCTGCGTGCCATCACAAGGTCTCAGCAAAGATTCTTTGTCGTGTATGCTCTTTGTGTTTGGAGACATTGTCCCACGGAGTTTTCCTTCCTCTGTGGCACCTGACATCTTCCCTGCAGAGAGTTGCACAATTGTTGTGTTGACCTGTGTCTACATTTCCTTTGTTGGTGATGGATCCTTTCAACTCTGGCCACGCCTGCTCAGCAATGTCTCCGGCTGCATCGTCTGTGCCATCCTTGGTACTCACTGTACTTGTGTATAGAGTATGTTGCCATGCCTTCATGGAGAAATTGTCTCTTTTCCGCACAATGCATGTGTGTAATCCCAGCCTAGCACACATATGATACTTGTTCTGCTGGGTATTTGAACACCTGACTCACAATTGTGGGCATTGTATCTGTGGGAACTCCACCCTATTCCTTCCATGACAGACAACATCTTGGTGGCTGGCCAAGCACCTGAACATTCCTATCAGTCCTGGGATGTGTGTGACAGTGTGTGTTCTCTTTGTCTCTCTTAGTTTAGTAGGCAGTGACATGACTATACAGTCGTGTGGCATGATATCAGTGTGTGTATTGTGCTGCATCTGCCAGGGGTTGGTATGCATGTGTTATTTGTCCTCACACCCACATGTGGTGTGTCATGCAGTGGGGGAAAGACATCCATCCTCCTGGGAGTGGGACACTCCTGTCAGTGATGTGTTATTATTGCACTATCATCATTGTCCAAAGTTAGGGATGCGTACATACACCCATGGAGTTGTGGTCATCTGATAATGATGTACACCCCCTCATGTCTCTGTCCACTGCTGGGAGTCCTCTGCACCCACTCATATATGTCTGTCCACTGCTGGGAGTCCTCTGCACCCACCCCCATGTCTCTGTCCACTGCTGGGAGGCCTCTGCACCCACCCCCATGTCTCTGTCCACTGCTGGAGTTGATATGCACCCACCCCCATGTCTCTATCCACTGCTGGGAGTCCTCTGCACCCACCCCCATGTCTGTGTCCACTGCTGGTATTCCTCTGCACCCACCCCCATGTCTCTGTCCACTGCTGGGAGTGATGGGCACCCACCCCTCGCATGTCCCTGTCCACTGCTGGTATTCCTCTGCACCCACCCCCATGTCTGTGTCCACTGCTGGTATTCCTCTGCACCCACCCCCATGTCTCTGTCCACTGCTGGGAGTGATGGGCACCCACCCCTCACATGTCCCTGTCCACTGCTGGTATTCCTCTGCACCCACCCCCATGTCTGTGTCCACTGCTGGTATTCCTCTGCACCCACCCCCATGTCTCTGTCCACTGCTGGGAGTGATGGGCACCCACCCCTCACATGTCCCTGTCCACTGCTGGCATTCCTCTGCACCCACCCCCATGTCTCTGTCCACTGCTGGTGTTGATATGCACCCACCCCCATGTCTCTGTCCACTTTTGGGAGTCCTCTGCACCCACCCCCATGTCTCTGTCCACTGCTGGGAGTCCTCTGCACCCACACACATGTCTCTGTCCACTACTGGGATTCCACTGCACCCACCCCATGTCTCTGTCCACTGATGGGAGTCCTCTGCACCCACACACATGTCTCTGGCCACTGCTAGTGTTGATATGCACCCACCCCCATGTCTCTGTCCACTGCTGGTGTTGATATGCACCCACCCCCATGTCTCTGTCCACTATTGGGAGTCCTCTGCACCCACCCCCATGTCTCTGTCCATTGCTGGGAGTCCTCTGCACCCAAACCCATGTCTCTGTCCACTGCTGGGATTCCTCTGCACCCACCCCCATGTCTCTGTCCACTGCTGGGAGTCCTCTGCACCCACCCCCATGTCTCTGTCCACTGCTGGGAGTCCTCTGCACCCACACACGTCTCTGGCCACTGCTAGTGTTGATATGCACCCACCCCCATGTCTCTGTCCACTGCTGGTGTTGATATGCACCCACCCCCATGTCTCTGTCCACTGTTGGGCGTCCTCTGCACCCAACCATATATGTCTGTCTACTGCTGGGAGTCCTCTGCACCCACCCCCATGTATCTGTCCACTGCTGGGAGGCCTCTGCACCCACCCCCATGTCTCTGTCCACTGCTGGAGTTGATATGCACCCACCCCCATGTCTCTGTCCACTGCTGGGAGTCGTCTGCACCCACCCCCATGTCTGTGTCCACTGCTGGTATTTCTCTGCACCCACCCCCATGTCTCTGTCCACTGCTGGGAGTGATGGCACCCACGCCTCACATGTCCCTGTCCACTGCTCGTATTCCTCTGCACCCACCCCCATGTCTGTGTCCACTGCTGGTATTCCTCTGCACCCACCCCCATGTCTCTGTCCACTGATGGGAGTAATGGGCACCCACCCCTCACATGTCCCTGTCCACTGCTGGTATTCCTCTGCACCCACCCCCATGTCTGTGTCCACTGCTGGTATTCCTCTGCACCCACCCCCATGTCCCTGTCCACTGCTGGTATTCCTCTGCACCCACCCACCCAACCACCCACTTGCACCCTTGCTGTGGTACACTGCTGTCCTGGGCATACACCACCCCTAATTTACAGCTGATGTGCTGCACCAAGCCGTACACCTACATCCGTGGCATGTGTACGCCTTGTATCCATCATGTAATGGGGCTGTAGGGGTACGGGTGGTACGGCCCGTACCCATGCTCTGGGGGCTTGGGTACGGGCCTTACCACCATAGTGGCGGTGCCATAGGGGTACGCGTGGTACGGCCCATACCCATGCTCTGGGGGTGTGGGTACAGGCCGTACCACCACTGTGGCGGTGCCGTAGGGGTACGCGTGGTACGGCCCGTACCCATACTCTGGGGGCGTGGGTACGTGCCGTACCACCATAGTGGCGGTGACGTAGGGGTATGCGTGGTACGGCCCGTACCCATGCTCTGGGGGGGCGTGGGTACGGGCCGTACCACGCGTACCCCTACGTCACCGCCACAATGGTGGTACGGCCCGTACCCACGCTCTGGGGGGCGTGGGTACGGGCCGTACCAGCATTGTGGCGGTGACGTAGGGGTACGTGTGGTACAGCCCGTTCCCATGCTCTGGGGGGCGTGGGTACGGGCCTTACCACCATTGTGGCGGTGACATAGGGGTACGCGTGGTACGGCCCGTACCCATGCTCTGGGGGCGTGGGTACGGGCCATACCACCATTGTAGTGGTGACGGGTACAAGTCGACGTCCACTTCCGTTGTGGAGGTAGGTAGGGATTGGTGGACACGCCCCCCCCAGTGACCAGAGCCTGGAGGTCATTTCTGTGCAGGACATATGTATATGTGTAATTGGGTGGGGGTAATGTTTCCTGCCCCAGCCCCCCCACCCCCCTTTGCCCCTGGGTGTTGTTCTGACCTTCTGAGGCGTCTGTGTCGGTTTCTGAACACGAGGTCGTAGGCAATGAGGGCCGGGATGACGCGTAGGTTGGGGTCCATCGCTGTCCGTCGCGTACCGATGCTCCTTCTTCGCGTCGTCCTCAATTTCCCGGGAGTTTTTGGCAGCCGTAAAAAAAATAGCGGTGCGGAGTGACGTAGGCACGGATCGTACTTGCCGGTCCGTAAAACGCTGCCTGACTCCGTCCGGACGTCGCGTACGCGCCGTCCAGATTCAGATTTTTACGTATTTTTTTGCCGGTCGGTCTTTTGTACGACTCGTACGGAAATGGTATTTCTGTGTGAATCGTACTTGCGAGTTTGTAAAGGGTTTTTCCCGGGTACGAGTCGGACGGAGAAAACGCTCCTTACGACCATTTGTACCCGGGTTTTACAGGATCGGAATCGGCACCCAAATGTATGGCATGTTCGGACAATCATGGGTTCTTAGATCAATCTGGATACAAAATAACTCAAACTGAGCTTTTCTAGCTCAGTATGATTAACTCTCAATGGCAACATTATGTGTGTGCTAGTCAGAGAAAACTGTTATCTAGTTACTACATTTCCATCTTTGGGAAAACTGTGCTCTAATCCCGGCTACAGTACGTAACCAAAAAAGCTGTTTTTCTGTTCCAATCTCGTACAAGGTGTACACTTGTGAAACTCAGTAAAGGAAATACATAAAACACTCCTTGGTTTTACACCACTGTTGATTAATCTCCTCAGCGCTACGGACTCACTGTGCTCATTAAACTAAATTTGTGCAAAACACAAAACCATGATTTACCATTTATTGAAAAAAAATAACAACAAGGGAACAAATTGCTATTACAGGCAGGGGGAGAATAAGGAAACGATCATATAAATAATAAAAAAAAATGCCTACATAGTTTTAACGAGAGGAATTTAGGTGCATTTACCAAAGTCTACCTATTAGAAAGTGTGCCTTCATGCAAAGCCAGTGTAGGCTAAATGTGGCAGGATACTAAACAAGAAAAATAATAAGCAAACACTGGCTTTGTTTTCAAGAAACCGCTTTCAAGGCCAGTAACTGAAGGAGGCTGGAAGAAAAAAAAACTTTACAGGTTTGACTCTTCCTGCTTCGGTGGAGAGGATAAAAAAATACACGATGACACAAATTGCCCTGAGTCGGTTTTCCCGCCAGTCAAGGTTGATGAGCCTGCTTTTGGCTCTGACTGGAGCAGCTATTACACAAATGGAACCAAAGTCCCCGAGCAGCAACTGCCTGAGCCCAGCTCCCACAGCTACTCCCCGGCCCGGCCAATCCCCGGGCGCGCGCCCAGCCTTCACCGCCCGCACAGCAGACATGTTTTTGTCTGCTTCAGCTGTGGTGTGTGTGCTCCGAGTTGCGCCCCTCCCTCCCTGCTTCTATATTCCATCCCCTTTCAAGCCATCATCCACTCCTTTTAATTACGCAGATCGAGTTCCGACTCATCTGCTCCCTTTAGAAATTATGTTTAAAAGAGAAGGCGCGGTAGGCGAACAGGGAGAGTGAAAAATAAACCCCCCCAAAAAAAGAGGACGTGTGGGCGGAGCCTGGCTTGATAAACATCGTGCCTCGTGAAACCAGTGGTGCGCGCACCAGAGGAGCGGGGGGCTACTAGGGAGCGCGGCAGCGCACGTACGCGCACTGCTGCGCGTGCTAGACACCAATGGGAATGGGTGGAGCAAAGGCGGGACATGCGCCCTCCTTTGCCCAATTGCGTGCATTATCTTTAGAGAAAAAAAACACGTTAAACCCAATGGCAGCCAGCGAAAGCCTGATCACATGCACAAGCTTGTGAGCAGCTTTCAGAACCCCATACAAAAGGGCTCTCGCTGCGCGAGCATTGTTACACACTGCAACGCAGGCGCGAGCCTTAAAGAAACTCCACTGATCACGAAATCTCGATTCTACGAAAGGATACCTTTTCCTATAAGCTTTTAAAACAAATGATGACTTCAAAACTGTTCGCGCATTAATCAAAATAAAGTTGTCATTTCTTGAATTGGTAATCCAAAAAGGTTTGTTTTTACCGTATCTTTGAGGCACTTCTATTCGAGGTTACCGTATCGGAAGAGCTGCCAAACTGGAATGCAGACGTAGCCGTGAAGCCAGAGACCGTCCTCCACGGAAGCAGCCCAAGAACTGAAGCCGGAAGAAGTGGTGGAGACAGGTGTCTTTACCATCGACGAGGCTCAGCAGGGATTGTCAGTTCTGCAGGGTTTATATAGCCTAATATGCACGTGTCTTAGCCGTTGACGAAGACACGTTTCCTCCAGCAAAGCTTTCACGTATGTGAAGCGTTGTCTTATTTGCATGGAAACACGCGTCTGGCGTGTACTAATCTTGTAGCGATGCGCGTGGGTTTTCTCCTTTACAGAGCGGCACATGAAAGCTGCTATTCTCTATCATGCAGTTTTCAAATATATAAACATGTTCCAATCCTGCTGACCGAACTCCTATCAGGAGTTTTCTGAACACCTAAAAACTCAAAATATAATCTAAAAGCATAAACGTGATTGTACTTAAAGTACATACATTGTTGTTATGTTTACATGAATACATGTCACTGTTATTCTGCTCACATAAATTTTGTAGTACATTATGGTCCTGCTACAGAATATTGTGCATGGCAACAGTGCGATTGGGCATGAGAGGAAAGGCCGATGACAACATGAGTGCGTGCAGTACTGACAACGACTATTGGTTTATATGTCTTCACAAGAAACCGGATTAAAATTGATAACAGCTTTTGAATAGCCCATCGCAATAGTGCTCGCGCCAGCAAAGGGAACTCTTCCTTTTTGCACCATAGTTTATCTGTTTACCGTAAGTCACCACTGGACAGGTGCCTTGGCGTTTGCAGCACAACTGATAAACTGTTCACAATTTGATTCTATACCTTATAATCGTGTGCACGTTGGCATTTGTATTACACATTTTTGGTCCACAGTTTCCAACGTAGCACCACAACAAAATGTCTTTTGAAGAAATAGCTTCTTTAACTGCCAACAAAGCAGACACATTAGCATTTTCACCAGAAGCAGCTTTTAAGACAACTTGAATATGCCAGTCGCAAAGAAATCAATCAAAGATTGCATGCTACCACTCTTATTCATTACCATAAAGCTAAAAGGATCCCCAGAGGTCTACGGCTTGCTCTCAAACCAATGCTCTGCAAAACCAATAAACAATATATGGAAAGATGGTACCAAATTTTGAATAAGTGCTCATTGGATCTGATTCTCTTGATAGTCGAAGAACTTTCGAACATCCTAAAGACTTTGGAAATAGAAATAGCAACTATTAAAGAAGAATTATCCAAAAAAGAACCTGACAATTGGGATGGACTTCTACAAGATCTCAACGCTAAACTTGATAATTACGCTAAAGAAATACATGAACGTAAGATTAAGAAGTTTCGCAGAGACACCATAGACTATAAGCTAGATGAGGTTTATACCTGGGCAGAAGTTTATAATCAACGCAAATGGCAAAGACCTTCGAATGTCAACTCCTCTCAAGAGAGCGTGGTCTCTGATTCTGAAGTAGCTCATAATCGCCCTCCAGTGAGTCATGCTACCAATGGGGATGATACTACTGGCAATACTACAGCAAGCACTCAAGTCAAGTCAATTTATTGTTTCCAGTTATTAAAAACTATTACAAAATACAATAAGATACATTCATTAAAATACTCTTATTTATACCGCTATAAAATCAAATTGTCCATAAATTTATTTATACATTTATCTATGTAGTGTTGGTTTAAAATCAACTTGTCCATAAGTTATTTGAACATTTATCTATATAATGTTAGTTTTGAGTTTTTCGGGCTCTTTTATCCCCCTCTGTTCCACTTGTTGTAGGAGGGATTGTACCTGTCTCATATATTTAACCCCCCTACAGGCCAACATGGGAGATGTTCCATCTAACCATTGAATAACAGCTTGCCTGCATGTGCGAATATTCAGTTTGTTAAAGATGTTTTTTAAACATTGTCTCCTTATGTCCAATAATGCTGGGCAAGCGCATAGCAAGTGGGGTAGTGTTTCATTTTTATAGCCGCATAAGCGACAACAGGAATCCATATAGCTGCCTTTATAAGTTAATAACAAATCTTTTGAAAAATGTAAGCCCAACCGATATTCAATGTATCTCTGTTTTAATGTCACGTTAAAATGACTTCTTAGATAAGACTGCGGCTTTATCCCGGAATATGAGTTTATTACTGTCCACCCATGTCGTCGCTTCGTGATTAATGATTGATCTTCCAAAAACAACATCCGTTTGACAGCATTGTTTATTATTTTATTAAAAGTCGGTCTATCTGGATTAGATTCCCTAATGGTTTAATTTCAAGGACCTTCAAAGATTGAGCCAAATAATTTCCCCAACTGCCTTGCGTGTCTTTACTCAGCTGGTTTCTTATTTCCTTCCAGCATAGACTATCCAATGTTCCTTCTTCGGATAGGCGTATTTTGTGACAAAATTTTACAAAAGTGCCCCTGTTACAGAACTTCTGGTTCAGAAGACCAAATTCTAAGCGAACCTGGGCCGGTGAGGCTGATTTTGGAAGATTTAAAACTGCTTTATATGCCCTCATTTGAAGGTTATTTAACAGCCCCGCCTCTTTACCGCACCAGGTTACCAAAGCATATGACAAGGTTGGCAAAATCTGTGATTTCATCACGTTTAACTGGTGGGTATAATTTGGGCAACTCAACTTTTTTTGTAGTATCCGGTGTGCATAAATCAAAGAGTGGGTTTTTGCCTTTAGGTCTATTTTGAGTTCTTTGTTCGATGAACCTCTTTCTATTTTTAGACCTAGATATTTATATGATGGTTCTTCCTTTATTTGTATTTTGTTTGCGAACCATTTAAATATCTGTTTTTTTGTATCAACTAAACGGACCACTTTAGTCTTTTCTTTATTTAATTCCAGACTTTCGTGCTCCAGATAGATTACCAAATCATTAATCAATCTTTGGAGTCCTATTGAAGTTTGGCTCAGAACAACAATGTCGTCCGCGTATTGCAGAAGGGAGATTGGGATGTTTGCCAACTTCGGCGGGTGGCCTTCTGCTATCTTCATATGCTGTGAGATGTCCGCCATATAAAGATTAAATAAGCTTGGGGCGAGGACGCATCCTTGTTTTAGGCCCTGTTGCGTAATAATTTCGCCAGTAGTACTACTGCCGTCTCCCAATTTGACTCTTGCCCAAGTGTCGCTATACAGATTTTTTATTGCATCCAACAGGCTCTTTGGTATTCCCCATAGATTTAATTTTTTCCATAGTCTGTTTCGATTCACTCTGTCGAATGCTGCTCGTAAATCAATGAAACATGCAAATAATCTGGTCTTCTTTTTTTCTGCTTTTCCTTTTAGGAGTGCCAAGGTTGTTAAATTTGTTAAGGTGCCCATTTTTTGCCTAAAACCTGTTTGAAACATAGGTATTATTTTTGTTTCCTCCATCCAATCTTGAAGGTGCTGCAGCAAACATGATCCATATAGTTTTGCATCCACATCTGTCAAAGATATCAGCCTGTAATTTCCAGGCTCGTTATGATCGCCCTTTTTAAAAATAGGGTGTATTATACTTCCTTTCCAGGACTTGGGCGTTTTTTTCTGGGTATAAATCCAATTAAATAATGGAGTTAAATATTCGGCCCAAAACTCAGGAAACTGTTTGAAAAGAGCGTTTGGGAGTCCATTTGGTCCTGCTGCACCCTCTGTTTTTAAATGTTTTATTATTCCTTTTAGCTGTTTAGCTGTCACAAGGGTGTCTAGGTCCAGGATATTAGCTTCTAACGCTTTAAATACGCTTGTGATAACTTTTCCAGTGTTATTACTAAATCGGTTCTTTTTGCCCGTGTTTGACATCCTTTTGTCCTCCAGTTGCTGCTCCTGTGTTTTGAGCGAAGGTTTTTTTTGCTCTGATTCATTGGAAAATATTTCATACTCTTTATTATTATGACACTTTTGTACGCTCTTCCCACCAGCGAACATATTTTAAACGTGCTTGATCCATTTATCTTCTCCGATTCCTGCCTCTTGTTTTAGTTGGTTACCCTTTGTTAATTTGTTAATTATACCCCAAAATGACCGGCCATTTTTATTCTTTCCAGCAATTAATAATTTAGTCCAGATTTCTTCTTGATATACTTTTTTTGCTTTACTCAGCATTATCTTGTATTTATTTCGCATTGTTCTTAGTTTTACCTTATCTGGATTCCTTCCGTTTTTCATCATTATTACCTGCTTCCGAACTTCACGGGAAATTTTCTTTTTTTCCTCCCGGAGCGTAAGATTGAACCATGGCTTCATTCCACTATCTATTCTTCCATTTTTTAATTTTTGAACTGGGGGGTCTCTGGTTATGGAGTCACATAAATTTTCCCAAGCTTTTATAGGGTTTTTTTTATCTTCAATTGATTGTATTAACAATAGATTTTTGAATTTCTCCATCACTGGTTTAATATCTTTACCGCCCCATTTCAGTTTCCGTAAATTGAATTTTTCCGTGTTTTGAATAACTGTTTTTATTTTTTGAGATTTATTTACTGGCATTATGATTTTGGTAATTAAAGGAAAGTGGTCACTTTCTGTCCTTTGCTCAACATCAAATGCGTTTACCTTTGGTAGCAGGTTATTGCTCATTATTATAAAATCTATAGTTGATCGCCGTTTACCGCTTAAAAAAGTTGTTATGGATTTATCCCCATTTGTGTTCCCATTCAAAATTGTCAGGCCCAGCTCTCTAAGTTCTTGAGATAAATATTTATCTTTCACGAGGTTGGTATTAAAGTCTCCTGAAATAATTAAAGAGTACCATTCATATGAAGTTTGCAATGCTTGAAGGAGGGATATTAATATTATAAGTCTTTCCTTTTTCTGTTTCTTTTCTGGGTGTACATATACATTAAGCACTAATAAGTTATTAATCTGTACATTTGAATCAAACTTTGCTGTGAGTTTTATTGCTTGCAGCCAATTAGCCCCAGTATCTATCTCTTCCGCTTGCCATCTATATTGCTGAGAGATGTATACTGATAGTCCTCCTCTCGGGTGACCAAATTTTGAGAGTTTTTCAGCTAAGATATGAAACTCTATGTAACCTGAGATTGCTACTGGTCTCTGGTTCCAGGTTTCTTGAAGTAATATTAAATCCTGTTGTTCCAAAAATTTCAAGGTTTCATGATCTTGTCCCATATTACTGAAACCATGGACGTTCCAAGAGCAAATACTGATTGTTCTTATATTCAACTCACCGAAATCGTCTCTAATTGCCCGTTTTTTCCCTGATTCCCCATAATTATGGGGTGTTATCTGTAAGTGGTTAGGAACTCTTTTGGTTCAGTGTTTTAGCAATCCAGGACCAGTCTGTGCTCTTTTCCAGCCTACTATCCTGGTCCTCTAAGGTTGTCTGTTTCATGCCTCTTTGGATTATTTTTTGCGGTGTTACTGAACAAGTGTTTTTTAGGCATGATCTCTGATCTTGTTCAATTTCCTTTTCTGTAGATTCCTTTTTAATGGCTTTTAAAAGAGGAAATGGGTATTTTTTCCGTTGAAGACGTCTTAACCCAATACCCCATGCTTCAAAGATCAGGCTCATTGCGAGTATCCTATCCACTATGGTCTTTGAAGCCCAAGTAGTCAGAGTTTCTTCTATATCTGGATTGCTTGCTTCTGTTTTAAATTCTACTGATATCAGGTCTTTGGATGTTATTTCCTCTAATTCTGGTATTTCTTTAAAAAGTCGCAGTAAATTCCCTCTATTCAAGACATCTTGACCACCAGTTATCTGATATGCCGGTATAAATAATAATTTTTCAGGGCTTTCTCCTTGTATTTTAGTTACTAGTGTCTCTTCTTTTTCCTTTTGTTGTTGGTTCTTTGATTGGTCACCCTTAGCTATTATTGTTCTGCTTGGAATTTGAATATTTTTAGTTATTTCTCCGATTGTATTTGTTGTTCTATTTCGCTTAAAATTGGATGCCATAGTCCCGCCTGTTTCCAACTTTGTCTCTTCAATATTATGTTCAAGTATATCACTCTTTAAATGTATCGCTGTTTGTGGACACTTTGAGGATTTATCTTTTTGTGATGTCTTGCATGATCTCCCATTTTCATTTAACTTTATTTTTATCGGTGTTCTTATCCTTTCTTCTTCACTATCTTGTCTCCTGAGGTTCCGTACTTCATCACCTTTGATAGTTAGTTGTTCCTTTTCTCGTTTTATCCTTTTGACTTTAGGAGATGAACTAATCTCTGCCCACTGCATTTTTGTTTCCCATTCTCCTGAGTTTTCTTTATAGGATATATTATTGTCGCCTTCAATTTCAATTTCAGTTCGGGCTTTGCCTTGTGATTGCGGAAGTTTTTTTATTTGATTTTTTTGTTTTTTGTTTTTTTTCTTTTTTTCCTGTGCATGGTTTACCTTTATTGGCGTAAGAGATTTCTGTGATTCATTAAGGAAATCATGCCCATTCTCTATCCTTAATTGAGTTGGATGCTCCAAGTTATTTTCAGACAGAATTGATGAAATTTTTTCTGATAACCGTTTCTCTTGTTTTTTTAAAGTTATTTTATTAAAGATAGGAAAGATCTGATCGTTTATAGGAAGCGACTCCTTTCGCTGCGTCCTCCCCTTTCTGGCTCGTTTTCTTTGTCTTTTTGTTAACTTTACATGTGAATTGTCCTTTACTCTTTGTCAGTCTTCAATTTGGAATAATCCTTGATTTGAATGTTCGTCATGTATCAATTTCTTTATGTCAGAGCTTCTATTCCATTCTTTTCCCTCATTTTGGATCACGCTTTCCTCATTTATCTCTATATCCTTGCCGGGGCTCGTATGTTTGTTGTTCCCCAGTGATGTTTGTACTACCCCTAAGATATCTTTTAGGATATCTGGTAAATTTGACAATTTATCCACCAATTTGCCACACACGCAAGTAGGTTTCGAGGCATTTGTATGTTGTTGGCCCGAATCTGATCTTCTAGATAAAAGGGTTGTCATATGATCCAGCTTGGTATTTATGCCTGAGATATGGCTTGCTATAAGATTTATTAAATCGATTTGTACATCCATTTTGTTTGACTGGAAATTCAAGGCCCTAATTGCCTGATCCAGGGTATTTAATAGTGTCTCACTCCACGGGATCTTTTGATTCGTTCCTGGTAATATTTCCAGCACGTCTGACACCTCTTCCAGTCTACTCACCGAAGAGATCGTGATTGGGGTGTCAAATTTAGCTTTATTGGCCACCCTTTGGTTTTTTCATGTTTCTCATCTGATGCAACATAGTTTTTGGCTAGACATATTGGTGTAGATTCCAGTCTATCTTCTTCAATCTTTCCCTTTACCTGTTCCTTTTCTCTTTGGTTATTTTTAGGAACACCTTGTGTTTGAATTTGAATGCATTGTTCTATTTGAGAGTTGGGTTCTATTAATCTGTCCGGGGTTATCTCCTTAGATGTTAAAACGGCTGACCAAATTTCCTCTAGCGCAATTATTTGATCTTCCCCGGTTTTATTCCCCTCTATTATAAAGCTTTTATCTTTAGCCTTGTCTTTGGCCTTGGTCCTGTTCTCATTTTTTGTAGTTTTCTCCATTACTGTGGAACTCTGGTTATGTATCTGGGCTGTTACCACAACTAATTTATTATCTTCTGTTTTCCATTTTTCCTTTCCAAAGGATTGAGAAATTTGTAACTGTTCCATTGAGTGAGTTGGACTGTTCTCAATGGAGATTTTTTGAGCTTCTTTTTCATCCTTCTTGTTCTTTACTTGCAGTTGTTCATTTTTACTGTTATTTATCCTTAATGCTGGTACAATTGGGCTTGGCAAATGGGCTTGTTCCTGTGTTTGCCCATATATAGCCGCCATTGGGTCCTTTAAGAAAAATAATTTTTGAATCCCACTTGTTTTTTTTTTGGTTGACGATGGTTCAGGTGCAGACACTAGTCTCTCTCTTTGTTGTATATCCTTCTCTTTTTTTTTTCCCATCTTAGATGACCCCTGTTCTTTTTCGTCATCGTACCCTTTTTTTTTTCATTTATCTCCTGCCGCACTCTCCCGGATCTCATATTCTCCCTTGTTGACGGCAATTATTATCACTTCTCCTTATTCCTCTCCCCTCCTTGTCCCCTCCTGGTCTTCTGGTCTCCAATGCTCCGACCCCCGTACTAGTTTTTCAGGGTCACCGTCCACAGCCGGGGAAACTAATGAGGACAAACACGACAACTAACTACCTAGGCTTCTTTGTGGCAGAGAGGCGGGGAGGTTGAGGAAACAGTGAGGCAGCTAGGCCGGGGTAACCGACGGCAGGAAAAAGCGGAAAATAAAAAAACACGGGTGACCAAGAATGATTAAGAGTCTGCTCGTTATCCCTCCGCCTCCATCTCGTTGGCTCCCCTCATACCTCGTACCTCACTTGCTGCCTGACTCCACTCCACTCCACGCCTCCTCCCGTCTCGCCCGTCTCGCTCGCTCTTCTTACTCCTCCGTCTGCTCCTCCGTCCGGTTCGGTTCTCTCTCCCGGCTTCCGGCTTCAGGTTCCAACTCCTGACACCTGCGTCTCAGATCCCAGGTCACAGGTCTGCTACAATGCTGATGAGGTGCGTGATGGCCCTGTGAGTGGGAGGCCAGGGATCAATGGCCGTTAGTGCTTGTTAGGTTAGGCTCCGGCCAAACTGGTTGCTTCTCCACGGTAACGGGCACTGTCGGAGGACGCCGTTTGGAGCTTACGGCTCCGCGGCCCCGCTGTCAGCTTCGCTATAGGCTCCGAATCTGCCGAACAAACACAGCCCAAAGCCGCCGCCAAAAGCCTCGCTCGGAACCTGCAGCTCGCAGCTCCGCACTGCTCTGCTCCTCCTCCTCTGAACGTCACGTGCTCCCAATCCAATTACTGGTAGATGGCTCGAGGGGCTTACGTTTCTTGCAGCCCGATCAGCGCCGCCTCTGCAAGTCCGGAGCAAGCACTCAAGCTCGGAAGTCTTTTTTGGCCACCAGCCCTGCGTCAAATCATCGACCGGACCAATCTTCACAAAAACAAGGCGAAGCAAAAGGAAAAGAGCAAATCTCAGAAACAGACAAGAGATCTCTGCGCAGCAAAACAAGAGCGACTTAGTTGTTAACATCTCTAAAATTCAACTTTCAAAAGCTCAGGTTACAGTTTTGAATAAAGGAACTTCTTACGTACCTACTTACCACAGTAATATTGCGGAAACGGAAATTGCTTTTTTTAAGTTTGTCAGAATCTTAAGACTAAAATATTTTTTCAGTACTATTGAACCTTCCACAACGTCGCCTGACTTATCTGCATCGCCTGAGGAATTAGGCGCATTCAAAGAGTTTAAACCAAAGAGTACATTTTGCTCCCCAATTTCACACAAATCGATTGACTCTTTCGAAAGGTTGGTTAAAGCTGAGATCATGAATATCAACTTTCGCAAACGCACCAAAGTGAATTTTTTATCCAAAGATTGGAGTACTTTAAAACAACTTGCGAACAATCCTCTAATGACCTTTGCAAAGGCTGATAAGGGCGGCGCACTAGTAGTACTTGATACCAAGTTTTATGAAGATAGCGTAAAGCAACACATCACAGATTATGACACCTATACCAAACTGGATCAAGACCCCACATATAGCTATCAGAATCTTTTGAATCAGATCCTTACACGCACAGAAGAGATGCTCTGGATCAACAAAAAAACTAAGACGTTCCTATACACAGCATATCCACGTAGGCCTAAACTCTATATGCTGCCAAAAATCCACAAAAACTTGGAGAAACCACCTTTTCGCCCAATTGTGTCAGCATGCGGCTCTCTATCTGAACCTGTAGGTAAATACCTCGATTACTTCTTGCAACCAATCGTACAAAATCAAGAGTCCTACCTGAAAGATACAACAGCCCTCTTAAATTTCTTGAAAGATGTAGACATGAAGGATATAGAGCACTGGTGGCTATGTACCATTGACGTAACCGCCCTTTACACCTCCATTCCACATGCGGACGGCATTGAAGCCACTGATTGGGCTTTATTAAAACACAACCATATCGACGCAGAAAAAATGTTTCTCATTGAACTACTTCAATTTGCACTCTATCACAGCTATTTTGAGTGGAAAGGCATATTTTATGCCCAAAGCAACGGAACTTCAATGGGTTTTGCTGGAGCTCCTTCATATGCCAATATTTTTATGGCCAAACTCGAACATGAGCACATCTTACACAATCAAGCATGGTCGCAAAATCTTGTCTTATACAAACGCTACATTGATGACATCCTTATAATCTGGAAAGGGGATCGCAGTGATCTTGAAGTCAATATCTCTCATCTCAACCATATCCACAACCAAATCAAATTCACTCATCTAATAGACAAGTGCAGCATCAACTTCTTAGATGTACTGATTGAGATTGATCAAGGATCCATTAAAACCAAAGTATTCATCAAACCAACCAACAGAAACAATTCTCTTCATTTCGATAGTTTCCATCAACACACACTTAAGAAACATCTCACAGTTCATCAGATTAAAAAGAATCACCTCTGATCCACAAGATGCTATTTCAATTACCAACCAATTCTCTGATCGTTTTCTCAAAAGAGGGTATTCATCACAGCTTTTGGAGGATGCAAAACGCAGATTTGACAGTACTGACCGCAGTAGTTTGTTACAACGTACAAGCAAAAAACAAGCTAATCCGCTGGTATGCGTGTTAAGACATTCTACTCAAGCCACCACCATTAAATCTATCATCATGAGACACTGGAATATCATTCAGACTGAACCTGATTTGCTTGCTTTATTCCCTCAGAAACCGATTTTCGCTATGCAAAGATCTAAAAATCTGAAAGAACTGTTAACCCCACCTTCTAACACATCCATCAAGATTTTTAAAGGTATGCAGAAATGTCTTAACTGCGTTCATTGCAACAATGTAATAACAGGCGACTGTTTTATTCATCCAACCAAAGGTCACAAGATAAAACTACGTCACTCTAGCACTTGTGATACGTCCAACGTCATTTACGCACTGAAATGCCCTTGTGGCAAAATCTATGTTGGTAGATCTGAACGCAAAGTCAAAATACGTATAGGTGAGCACAAAAGTAACATCCGTATGCACAATGAGAAGTCCACAGTTGCAGTACATTGGATGGAAGCTAAACATAACATTTTCCAGCTACGTTTCACTGTATTGGAGGCGCAAAGGTCAAGGTCTGATGTTGATCCTCAGAAAACACTTGCACGCGCAGAATTTTATTGGACCAAAAAATTGCAATCGCTTCAACCCCTGGGCCTCAATGACCGCATCGAATTTAATTGTTTTTTGTAATTTCATTCATGATGTAAAAGTTAATCCTGAGCAGCTTTAGCGAAATGTATCATCTCTTTCTTCTATGTTTTCTACTCACAACTCTTCGCTAAACAGACTCTTTCTATGTCTATTGGTTCTCACTAATTGCTAAGATCCGTTATCACTTTTCACTATTTAAGCCACCCCCCGTCCGATGCAAGCACGCCACTAACTTCCTGACGTGATTCCGCCGGACTCAATCACTTTTCACTCACCGGGTAAGCCTAGACGCGCCCTTTGCGTTAAATCTCCATAGCGGCTTGTTCACTTTGCTTTCCATCTGAGTGTCATTTTGACCTTTAAGATCTTTTAACTGTTTCTTTATTGTTTGATTGATTTCTAACCATCACCTTTCGGTGTTAACACATCAATCACGTTATCTCATGCGTAGTTCGCATTGCATCAACTGTGTAAACTCGTAAGTCGTTTTTCTGTTACAGATTCGCAAGTTACTTTGTTTAAACACTGATGTTTATTTGTTTATTTGCATCACCTGAACGTGTTTATTCCCTGCTTGTTAGTTCGCATTGACGCTTGATAGGATTTAAATGTAAACCGACCATTCAAGTTGTTGTTATGCCTTGATGTCAGAATCACAATTTCGAATCTTTCAGTTATGACCGTATTTGCACAGATTTGTTCAATTGTTGATGTATTAGTATTACGATTTGATTACGAGGACTAGTGATTGAATTGCCTTTTTTGTTCTTTTCAGCTTGAAAGAATACCCCTGATGAAGGGAGCCCGCGCATGCGCATTTCTTGCGAGAAATGTCAGAAGAAGTTTGAAATGGAAGAGGGAGCCCCGGAGACGCCGCGTTTCAGGTAAGTTTCTTTAATTTAATATTTATTGAAATTGCGGGGGTTTGATTTAAAAGGAGGGCGGGCGGGAGGCGGGTGGCAGCGGCAGGCAGCTACGCTTCGCCCTGGGTGTGCGTAGCGTTAGCCTGCTTCGCCAACTTCGAAAACTGCGAAGCAGGCAGCGCTACGTACACTACGTGGGCGAAGCGTAGTGTCTCGCCCAGGGTTAGTTATAAGGTTTATTAAAATGGTTCTAGTCCACATTTGCCAAGTATTTTTTAATATTCACTCACCAATCACTGTAGACCCTACCACTCGCACCCTCACACACTACACATCGTGGTTACATCAAGTGCTCCCGCGTATCCGTGGGTCAGTAGCACGCCGCGCTTCGTAGAGGAGTGCGAAGACCCCTATGATGAAGCATGACACCAAGGGCCCCTTTGGTGTGTGAGGGGTATTTTAAGTAACACTGTGTGCCTCCTACCATCGTAGGATACACATCACCCGCAAGACCATACATCTTTTCACACCTTTGAATTCTTGTGGGTGGATTACATTTGTTTAGTAACTATAGCCAGGGGAGATTGAATCCACTCCCTGTGTCCTTCTGGACACTTCCTCTCTCCACTCCCTTGTTTGATATTTACGATATAAGGTAAACTCACCAGAGCCAGGTCTGCTTCCCTTGCTGATTCACTGGGAGTGTCATAGACTGAAATTAGTAAAACTGCAAGGTGGGTTACACCCTCTGCTTTGTCAGGTTTTACAGGGTGATGCAGGAAATTGACTTGGATGTGGTTATTTGAGTGAGTCAAAAAGGGCTTTCTTGGATGAAGCAATAGAGGAGAATTTAGATTCCAAATAAATAAACTGGGTTCTGCCTGGGAATTCGGTTGTCCTGATCTATCCCATTGCTTGCAACATCTCAATCTGTAATTAATTATGGGGCAAATGTTACGTGGAGGTAATGCGTCAATCACTTACCGGCAATTGCATTACTCCAAGAACGTTTTCATCATAACAAATTATTCTCTCACTTCCGCCCTGGCTGTTAGGACCAGGCCAGCTCTATTATGTGGGGGCATGAGTGCACCAAAACTGGAAGCGGTGTGGGTGGGAGGAGCCCTTATACGTTTTACTTTGGTAGGTGTGTGTCTAGGAGGCGCGGCGGCCTCAATATGTAGTCACGGTGAAAACGTACTCAGAGTAATGTAGTAACGGTAAGTAGTTGGCGCATTTCTCAGTCTAACTGTTCCTATCCGCAAACATGAATAGCATCTCTTCACCGTGAACACTTTGCTGTACTTTCAAAAATTATTAATTCTCCTTTAACTTCAGCACCTTCACCCAACTACAAATATAAATATTACCTCTGATATACATCATGAAAGGTTTGGAGGTATACATGCAGTCATGTTCCGAAGCCCCACTTGTACTGCATATAACGTATACAGAAGTTTAATGTGGAATTGCACTACATAAACTCCCTTGAACGTTCCTGTTCACTCCTCATAGTTTAAAGCACTGTCTCAGCTCCTGAGGTTACAGTGGATTGTCACGCTAGACAGAGGGACACCATCAGTAGCAGTCCGTGGAGTGAGTTCGGTGGGGCGGTGAGGTGGGGCGTGGGAGGGGCAGGGTGGGGAAATGTAAACACCGGAATATGGATGAACGGAGGTAAGTACACATTTAAATAAATAAAACGAATTCCTTTGCGCGCGCTGCATCGCTAAATGCGATGCAGCGCGCGCAACGAAATTCGCATTATTTATTTAAATGTGTACTTACCTTCGTTCATCCATATTCCGGTGTTAACATTTCCCCACCCTGCCCCTCCCTTGCCCCGCCTCACCACCCCACCGAACTCCCTCCACGGACCGCTACTGGACACCATTGTTCTATGTGCGTCTGTACACTAGGACTACACAGCATACAGACATCACATACTGGCAGGAGAAAAACTCTCTTCAGACACTTGAACAGTAGACCAGTGGATAGATTAGTAAGTACCGCAGCCAATCAGTGCAGATGCATTGTAAATATAAAATCCACTGAACAGGAAGTGATTCTAGGGGGCTACTTCAGGGAGCATCTGCTCTACAAGAACTCCAGACATTAATTGCAGCACTTAGGGTGGGTTTCGCAGGTGGGTAGAGGGAGGAGACGTCAAGCCTTTAATCACTTCAGTTGTGAAGGGGACAACTGTACACTGCTTCAGAAGTCAGTCTGTGAAACTCTATTTATACACCAATAATCATGTTCTTTTCTTTGCTGTTTAAATTGTTAAGCCTTATCCAATTTATCATTTGAAAACATGGCTTTTTTAAATTGGTGAGTCCAACATAATAGTTTAAATCTACTAGTCTGAAGCAGCGCCTAGACACCCTGAGGTACATGTAGCGCTACATAAATACTTAATTTAATTTCATCATAGCGCTTTACAGGTGGCATTCTGTAAATGTGGGTAATGTTGTGTATCATGCCACCACATCATGTCCGTTTATTCAAATGTAATGTCCTCACAAGGCTTTGCGCTTTCTACACGCCCATTGACAAAGTACCCAGTGACATGGGTACATTGCCTTAGTATGTGTAATTTGAGGTAATGTGCACCAGGCTATAGTCATTTTGGAACCCACTGATCTGCAATATATAAATCCCTAGGTATTAAAGGATAGTGGACACCCGCTAACTTACATAGTACGCCTGTCCCCAGGATGACGCCCAAGCATGTGTCACATCTGGCATATGTTATCCACTGCACATATATGCTAAGGGAGCAAGGGCTTTTTATTTAAAACCCAGTTAAGGGGTGGGGCATTTTCTCTCACTTGTATCTAGGTGTGTGATGTTCAAGCTTTTGGTGTTATGTTTTAATTTTATATACTTTGCACATGGTTATCACCGGACTCCATTGAACAGTAAATTGCCAGTACAAAGATTAGTTTTCGTGACTGTTCACAATTTGCAAGTGGTTTATACATAGTGAATAGTATATTTCTAATTGGTTTCCGATTCTAGGGTTTTGCTGGCTTCATTTGCATTTTTGGGAATTGCTATTTTGATGCTATGCTTTGGTAATTTAAGAAATAGTTCCGTACATCATAAAGTGTACTTCTTGTGGTTTCAAATCAGTTTACGATGAATTTGTGTGTACATCAGCCCCTTTATCTGAATGGTCACTCATACACACCAATGGTATTGACCTAACAACCCTGCCTTCCCTTGTCTACTATGCAATCTTCATCTTGTTAACTGCTTACATGTCGACTTTGTCTCAACTGTGCTTCTTCTGTATAAGCATAGCCATCTATTATTTTCTACTGTGCCAGTCTAATTAGCTGGCTTAATTTTACAGCGCTCTGATACCCTGCCGGGTCTTGTTTGCGCGCTATAAAACTTTGCAAATGAATAAACTTTTCAAATAAATATGATAGGGTTTCACCAGCAAATATACAAATACACTAATATTACAGCTGTTCCTATGTAAAAAAAAACTGCATCACAAGCATGTTATGCTCTGTCCTCAGTTCAAATCCCAACATAGCCTTCTGACCCAAAGTGTCTGCCAGTTTCCTATTCCTATTGTATTCCATCATCTGACATCCAACAAACTACACACAGATGGAAGGGGGGTCTTGTAATCATATTTCTCCATTTAATATTTGTAGTGGCTGCTCTCCATGCTCTAATCACTACAGCACTAGGCAAAGGCCTCGACTGCAGGCTTATTACTTTATGCAGCCAAACAGTGCATCTTTTCTTTCCCATCAGCCATCTGTAGATTTGCAGGGATTGTTGCCCGCAGTCAAACACACTACTTTCATTATGCTAATCAGTTGGGGGGCCCAATCTTCGTACATCAGGCAGCAATATTCCACCATCATTCACTTCTACTAATGCTTAATTTGAGCCAGTGGTTTCCGGTGCTTAACACCAGTATTTAATTGTCAGCACCAGCTCTAGTGACAGTCCACCACATGGTGGAGCTTTCTGTCTAATTTTGAAATGAACACAACATTGTGTCTATTAAGTCAATACACATACAAAATCAATAACACCTGCTTCTCACACCATTATTATTGCTTTGGGTGGCCTGGAATTGTTTGAGTTGTCACAGCTATAGAGTGTGATGGTTGGTAGTTGTGCTGGAACTTTCATTGGCAGCTCTGGCAGGGCAATGTCTGGTGCATGCTGAAGTGGCCATCTGAGAAGGACCCTTGCGCTTACCTTACTTTTTTGCAAATTAAGCACTGTGTACTACAGAGTTGTGTAATAGAACTTCCCAGATGTCCTCTATTTCATCATTGTTTCGGAATAATCCCCTCTACCGCTGAAAAACGTATTCAGAATAGGGGTGGGCGGAATTTGCGAAATTAACTTTCGCAAATTATCGCGAAAATGTTTAAAATTATCGCAAACAAGCGGAAATATCGTGAAAATGCGGAAGTTTTTTTCCCGCATGTTCGCGAGATTTTCTGCATGGTTGCGGGTCGCCAACTTACCCATGTGGTTGCTTGCGGGCGCGGCCATCTTGTTTTGAGTTGTCTCGCGGTGCATGATCGCGAGAAGAAAGACGTGATCGCGCGACGCATGACGTCACTGCGGGCGCGAACTGTCGCGAGACAGTGCAAATGGCTAAAAACAGTACAACATCTCATGGAGAACGCGACCGGATCAAGAAAACTTGTCGGCGAACGCAGGGATTCAGGTAAGGCGATCGCGCGCGCGCGAGAAAGTATTATTTTACAGCGCAAGCAAGAAACAAATTATCGCCAAGCTGCGGAAACCGGAAATTTTGAAATTTTCGCGCTCTCCGCGGAACGCGAAAATGTCAAATTATCGCAATTTCCGCGAACGGAACGAAATTTTCGCCCAGGCCTAATTCAGAACAGTTAATGTCAGTAGTTTTTTAAAGACTTCTGGGATTTGGTCCTGGAGCTTGACATGACTGTAGTTGGGTCAATTAAAAACATTTAAAGCACATGGTAGTTGTGTTGGAACTTTCATTGCAGCACTGGAATCACAACTAAATACTACTGAAATTTGGGTGTCATGGTTGAGTAATCAAACCATAAATCATACGACCACAGCACTGTGCATCTGCAAATATACCTTATAGCTATATTCACTCATGAATATCGAAATTGGTCTTGGGTAACTGTTCTACTTTTGGAGACAGGCTTGTCTGGCAGTTTTGGGTGGACTTCTGCGTTGAGGAGCAGAGTCAGTAATGACTTACCTAATTTGGGACTCAGGCTACAGAGGGATAGTGGGGGAAAAAGGTCAACCATTTCACTGTTCTGGATTCAGAGATGGCTGTGTGGTCCTGAAAAGATCTCATTGGCTCGTCACAACATTGGGGAAAATGTTGCAGCTGCCATTACAAGATTGTAGGACTCAGTCCCGGTTTCCTGAAAGTCATCAAGAAAGAGCATATAAGAGGACAGGATGAGCATGACCCAAAAAGCCCAATATGGGGGACCCCAAGTTGACCTCCATATTGGAGAAACTGAAAACAAATGCGACTTTTGTCTCAGAATGTGCAAAGTACCGTAAAACCAGGGCAAAATTCACAGATCTATGTTGATCAATTTTGGGAACTGAAAATCCGCTTCCATAATGGTGGAACCAGCACTGGACAGTGAAGTTTACCCTGTGTTGCAAGTAAAACCATAATAGTTTTTCCAGGGCCTCAGTAGAAACAGCTGCTCCAATTTTGGTAAAGTGGATCCTAAGACATGTACAACCCCAAAAATGGGTGCAGGCTTTAATATTGGACCCTGCTGCACAAGGCAACCGTGAAGAGGTGGGGTGCAGTATCTGTCAGGAAGCCAGGCCTTGTTTTCTACCTTTGCATTGCAAGAAGCAGGAATCAGTCTTTAAGAAAAGGTATATAAGGAGGCAGGGTGAGAGCACCATGACCCCCAGACCCATGGGAGGGTGTGACCTAAAGACCCCATTCTTATAGAATTAAAACATTTCTCATGATTTTCAGATCATTCACAAGTCCCAGTGTGACGTATTTTTGTGTCGTAGATCCCACAATATGTCCACGCCACATGCAAATGTCATCGGCCTGGTGCCATGGAATGAGGGCCAGCATTACAGACCTGTGTTGGTCTGTCTTTAGAAATACAACAAGATGATGGACGGAGTGCTGAAACTTTTCAACCACTCACCCCCAGTCAAGAGATCTGGGTTTAATCCATTGTTCTTTTGCTCACTATGCCATTCCAGTTTGGAATCAGCCACATGCAAATCAGTCTTGACCTTGCTCCTTATGGGAACAGTATTTCAAGTACTCACCCCCAGTCAGGTCAGTTTTTAGAAGCACAGATTCGGAACACAGGTTTCAGCAAAGGACTGTGAGGCTTTACCCCTGGTTTTAAATTAAGCCATCAAATATTGTTGATGGCTTCAGGGGGAGCCAGGTTCCAAATTCAGAACAACGAATCCGGGAAAAAAGTAAAATCCCAATTAATGTGGGCCTGGGATTGGCTGCCTCACCCTGCTTCACAGTGCAATGGTGCTGATGGTGAAGTCTCGGATAAGCCCAGAGGTTAGAGGCTGTGCAAAGGAGGGGCAAGCTGCCATGGCTGATTCGGCAAAGGGCATGCTCAGTGACCAAGCCCATCACTCCACACACACTGCACACAGGGTCCTCTCAGAGGCCACACCCTGCAACTCACCCCTCCTATGTGTGGCCATCAGCCATCTTTAACAGGAAGTTGGCTTCCTGTGCCTTGTGAGGCACAGGGCCTGGTTCCCAGGCCCTGAGTTTTAAACCCACTGCCCATGGCTGTTGGCCCTGGGCCCCGAGATTAAGTCACCCACCCAAAAAATATCTCTATTAATGGCCAGAGGCTACACACTGTGGAGTCTGGCTGTCCACTGAGGTTGAGCTGGCAGAGGGTAGGCTGTGTGGCTCTTCCCTTCCGTACACTGCCAAAGTCTATGTTCATTGAGAGGAGTCCACACATGCCTGTTTTAGTGAAGGACCGGGCCAGGCATTGTGCACTACACACAGTCAAAATCTGTGTGCGTCAATGATTGTCTGCCCAAGGTGGGTTGGATGGATGGCCTCACTAAGGAGAATCCCTGAAGTACTATCTGGCTCACTTACTTGTTTAGTTCCACTGTGAGATCTGGCATCTTTTGGCGTGTTTCCCCTGTCTTTTTGTTTTCTGACCTCCTTATTTTGATGGTATGCTGGACTTCGATTTAGCTGGTTTAGTGTCTCTGCACACCTTTACATTGCTATTTTGTGATAAAGTGCATGTGCTCATACTGTAAATTGTGTTATGAATGGTTTTCCATGATTGGCATATATAATTTACTATTAAGTCCCTAGTACAGTGCACTGTGTATGCCAAGGGTCTGTAAATTAAACACTACTTGGAGGGCTGCAGCACTGGTTTTGCCACCCATACAAGTAGTACAGGAAGGAATGGCGGTATAGTTGATAGAGAATGGGCTCCTAAAAGGGAAATTCCACTTAATATTATACACACTGTCCTGCGGCATGGGGTAATTAGTATAGCTGCTAAGCTTAAAAAAAATAATTTGTCCTCCAATATCTTGATTCAGTAACTTATTCAAAGTTGCTGATAAACGTCCTGTCCCCTCACGCCGGAGTTCCTCTTACTCAGGAAATCCGGCGTGAGGGGAAAGGGCACTTATCGGCAACTTTGAATAAGTTACCAAGCCAAGATATTGGAGGACAAGATATTTTTGCTTTAAGCTTAGCAGCTATACTAATTACCCCACGCCGCAGGACAGTGTGGGATGGAATTATCACCACACTTCAAACGTTGAAACCTTGAAAAAGTCGCATGTACAACTATACTGAGGCAACGAAACACGTGTTGGTTTGGGGTTTATTCACAAAGAAAAGCATGAAGAAAGAATAAAAGGGCAAAGAAATAACTTGTATTGATTCATTTGAAAGTTTGTGTGACTAACAAGTGCTACTGCTGTTATTTATATATCACGGGTGCTGGGGCTTAGTAATTACCCACACAAGTAGCCTTTCAAAAATGTCTTAGACCTGCCACTGCAGTGTCTGCACCAGATTTAACTCCCATGTCGACCTGGCAAGTGCACCAACTTGCCAGGTCCTAACCTTCGCTTTTCTTACATGTAAGTCACTCCTAAGATAGTCCTCAGGTAGCCCCATGGGCAGGGTGCAGTGTATGTGAAAGGTTGGACATGTACTGGTGTGTTTTACATGTTCAGATAGTTAAATACTATGCATTTCGTGTTTCACTCATGAAAGGCTGTCTTTCCCGTAGGTGATCATTGGAGCAGCCGGGCAACATTTTACAAGTGTAAAGTCTAATGGGGAAAAGATAGAGAAATGGAGTTTAAGTTGCCTGAGCTCACACTTTAATAACACATTTTTCAGTAAAGATGGTTTTTAAATTGTGTATTTGAAAATGTCACTTTTACAAGGTGGACATTTTCTTGCTTAACCATCCTGTGTGCCTCTGCCTGTTTGTGTATTCACAGTCCGCTTTTGGAGTGACAGTGCTGGGGATGTGCATTCTTTCTAGACAGCCACAAGGGGGATTGAGCTGTGTCCTGCTTTTCCCGGGTGACTCATAGTCAGGCTGAATAGACCTTTCTGCATTTACAGTAGTGGGAGGAGTTTTAACTAGCACCCGAATAGTCTGTGTCTGCTTTGCACAATGCTGTCTCCATCTCCTGAGTTTCTCCATGGATGTGATGTAGAGCTTGCCCCCTGTTCAATAAGTCTCAGGAACAGTAAATACTTCAAGATCATCTACTAACAGTACTGGGAACTGTGTGTTTTAGACTGCAACAGAAGAAAAAGCAACCCAATGCCGTCAACAACGCTGCTGCCAGCTCCAGGACCTATTGGCACCACGAGAACAGCACCCTCCTTCGCACCGCAACCCTGGTCTCACCAATGACGATGTCCGATGCCGCCACTGAGCCGCTGCTTCCACCGTGACCTGAGGGCACTGCATTTTTAACAGCCTCGCTTTACATCCCTTCCCTGATATCCCCGATGACACCGCTCTACACCAACAATGATGCCGCTGCCTGCACCGTGACCTAGGGGCACCACTCGTAAGTTACTCAATGCACTGCCCCGTCCCACACCGCAGCCTTTGTCCACCGATGCTGGCACCTTAGACTCCAGATCATCTACTGATGACAGCGCTCCAGCAATGACGACGCCTCTGCCTGCACTATGACCTGACAGCACCACAACGAGCACCGCCTTGCTTCACACCATAGTTCTTGTCTCACCCATGCCGATGGTTGCTGTCACTGAGCCGCTGCCTGCACCGCCACCTGAGGGCACTGCACGCCACACTGCACCACTTTGCATCACTACCCTGACATCTGCCAATGCCGGCACTCCTGACTTCAACCTCATAGAGTTCGATCTGCAACACATGTGACTTCAAGGGGCCCGACAACCCCTGCATTGACCTTCAAAACTGACGATGAGCGCCTCTTCAGAGATCATCGCAAGGTCCACGATGCCCTACATTTCCAAGAATCTGTTTGCGGGTCTTCCTGACACCGTAGCTGGTCTGCGATGCTGCGGTTGGCCTGAATTGTTGGATTTGTTTGTTCGCAATGCCGTAATAAGCCCATACAGAACTATCAACTCCAAACAAACTGTGTTTTTTAGTTTATTCTTGCAAGATTCATATCTGCATGACTGTATGTTGGAGTTTTATCATTTTGGTCTTGTTTTACACAGATAAATATTGGGTATTTTTCTAAAACTGGTGTGGTATGGTGTCCTTTCATAATCTTTTCACTGTATTACTGTGTGTTATGTTTAAATGCTTTACATATTGCCTCTGAGATAAGCCTGACTGCTCGAGCCAAGCTACCCCTAGGGATGAGCAGGGGTTATTTTAGAAGTGTAATCCCCCTTGCCCTGGCTAGAATAAAGGGTCCCTACTTGAACAGGATACATACCTGACAACCAGAGATCCTCATTTCTAACATTCACACAATTTGTCCCTCTCTCACTAAAGCACAGTTTATTCTCCAATTTCTCTTCAGGTACACATTCACTCATTTACGATATAAACAACCTAATTTTTATCTTTTCAGAAGCATAAAGGTTATATCCCTAGTTTTTTCTTAGTAATGGAGGGGAAAAAACAGCAACTGTAAAAGAGGAACTTTGTTAAAAAAAGACTTTTTGCTGGCATGCAGGTCCGAAAGAACTTGATTTTTACATACACGGTGGCCTCCAATTGAGATCATTGCTCCACAGATGAAGCAGTGCATTTCAATGCTGCCACAACATGGATCACTCTCATCATTCAACTGCTGAAGGTAAACGTGTGGCTATGCTGTAGTGTGAAAGAAGATCTAAAAGCCTCATCTCAGTCCCTCTTTTTGACACATGTAACTGCCATTCATGTCAAGAATTAAGATGCATGTGTATCAGGAATTTCCAAAACCTATATTTCCTGTGGTTTCCCCGACTTTGTATTTTGTGGCAAAATGTACATTTCACATACTTGGATGAAAGCATTTTTTCTCCTGGAGAGATGAAGAAGTGCCAAATGATGGATTTGGGTGGTAATAGTCAATCCTCCGTATGGTGATCTTCCAGCCATCAGCCATTCCTGAAGTGTGAAACAGTTTTCACCCCCACAATAGAAAAACCCAGCAAAAAAAACCTTCTTAGCCTTTGTTGCTGCATTGCGCTGTCAATTCAAATAGTGTATTGATATGTGCACAAAAAGATGATCTACTTGACTGTTGACTACTGTTATCAGTATCGATGCTCCTAAAAACCTTAATAAGTGGACATTATAAAATGCAAAACAGTAAAGTTGTGAGTTTCAAGTTGCTCATAGTAAAGTCAAAGTGGCAAATAAAAATCACTTTGTTTTCTTATGAAACTCAGCTTTTAAGAACACAGGTTCCACAGCTCCTGTTTAAAGTTGTCAGTCCCTGAAAAGAAGTCACACTTCCCCCAATCCTATGGGAGAGCCACAGCACCATGGCATGTTGTACAACGAAGATGTCCAGTTTCAAGGTAAGTAGGTTTATTAAGTAAGATGATAAGAAGAGCCCCACCAGGAGCAGCCTTCCTGCTGCTCAGCTCATCCTCCAACTAACACCACACTCATCCAACATTCCACAGCATCATCACACCAATATTCCACACACCCAGTCACACAGGCTGAGCAGCAGGTATAACTCATCTTCCTTCCTTACAAAGGATAACAATAGAAGCTCTTCCATGCAGGCTTCACTAAAGCAAAGAATAACAATAGAAAATCGCGCATTCATGCTTCCACTGTAGCAAACTAGACATCATAAAGAAGCATGGAAAAATGAAGGATGGAAATATTTCACGGATGAGGCATAAAAGAAGAAGCTAAACATGTCATAAAGTATCACTAGGAAAGTATCATGCAAGTTGTCACAGCAAATAAAGGAATCACAGTTAACCATAAAATAAGAACAAAATCACATCACCCTTCTTTACAAACACTGGAATAACATTGGCAACTACTGCAAAACAAAGAAAGCAACTAATCATCAAGATTAGTTTGGAGACGGTACACATCACAATAAACTGTAATAAAGCATGCAATTAGATATTAAGCATAGAGAACCATGCATACTGATTGCAGAAGATAAAGGAAAGAAGTAATAAAATGACATCAAAATACATACAAAGACTTGTTGAGAGTGTGACAGCAAATTGCCAATAGAAACATAAAGACAAGGTACATGTCAACTTCCCCCTATGATCATACTCTCAAACATAACACACATACCTCACACATCTTTCCCCTTTACATTACACAAACACTACCATACCGCAGCTCCTCTACCACTACCTGAATGCCGCAAACATACCAGCTATCCAGGCCGACATGAAAGACAACATGCAAAGAACCAACCACCAACAGAGCAGGAGGGACCACCCAAAACATGCAAAAGGGGAAACACTCTCAACACAGCACACCAAGCAAAACCATTCCACTTGGTAAATCTGAATGAATTCTCCTAATAAAGTCATCACAAACGTAACTCCCCCAGTGGATGATATTTCTACATCATCACACAAATCCAACAGTGTATTGATATTACTGCATCATCCCACAACACCACCAGTGGGTGATATTACTGCATCATCCCACAACACCACGAGTGGGCGATATCACTACATCATCCCACAGCTACACCAGGGAGTGATATTATCCAATCATTCAACAACACCACCAGTGAGTGATATTACTACATCATCCCACAACTCCATCAGTGGGGGATATTACCCCATTATCCCAAAAATCACAAACACCCTACAATAGTGGGTGATATTACTTCACCATCTCACAATCACGGCCAAGTGGTAGACCTGCATGACTTCTCCTAAGAAAGTCATCACAGCAACATAACACCAACAGTGAGTGATATTACTTCACCATCCCACAACCACATAGGAGAGGTAGAGCTGAATGACTTCCACTAATAATGCCATCCCCCAACACGACTTCTCATCAACATATCAAACCATAAAAGAAGTCTGATCACCACACCCATCCGCGCCATAACACCAAGAACAGACATCCACCAAGCACGTAGACACCTACCCTGGTAGATAGTGCTGAAACTTCACTGTCAACAATAGTACGCTTTAAAATATATATATACTCATCCAACGAATCTTCCCACATACCACATTCATGTTATCAACCTATAACGAACTACTGAAAGAGTGTTTCCCCATTTTTCCTGTTCGTCATGACCCCTTCAACATGAATAAAAATCAGTCTGTCACCTCAATTGTGGCTAGGATGAAACATTGTCAAGAGGAATTAAGAGCAAGCACAGCAGTGGTTCCTCCGCCAAACCAGAGCAATAACGATTATGCCACCAGTGACGATGGTGCGGTGCCTACAATCCCACAACCCAAGACCACAACTTACTTATGTTGCGCATCCTGTGGAAAATGAAGCAGCCAACATCCAATGGGAAACAAAAACTATTGACAGACTATTGCATTAACAGAACTACATTGCCATATGTTTGGGAACAGGTACTAGTCCCCGCACAGTGAAGACAAGACTCTCCACTCCTTCCGAAAAAACATACAGAAGCGCAGTCTTCATCAGATCTCCATGACTGTGCTGGGGCTGAATGCCATCACTATAATCTTTAATTTTTCTCCTCTTAGAATGTGCGTTGCTCGGGGTAGGAGCAAAATAGTTGCTGGGCAAACATGAACTACAAGCTCCACCAGCTGCCAAGATGGCAGCACATACACTAGGAGCGTATTGGGTGGCTCTAGGCATGTATGTGCTGTACAGCGTCATCTTCAAGGGCTCCTCACCATACCACGAGCTGCAGATGACTAAGACCTGGCACATGAGGAATAACCGTTGGGGTGAGTGAGCTTGTCCATTCGTTTAAAAAAAAAATTTTGATCACTGAAATTGCATAACTTTACCGTCATAGTTCGTAACACTCATCACATCACCTGAGAGAGGGTCCACGTCCCATTTCTTGAAACTTTGGTAGTGCGGGGTCCCGCGGTGAAAGACCACTTCACAGAAGAACATTAACTTCTTAGAAATCTGTAGTGGGTCTCACGAGCACCATGTAGCTTAGCACCAAGGATGAGTCTTCTCAATCATATTTACTTTTAAAGGTGTATTGCATGCCAACTTATAGACAGAAACTCAACGAGGCATCTCAGATGTTGACACTGGTGAAGTCCTGAGGCAACAAACAAGCTCACTAGTGGTGCCGATTCTCCTTATTTCCAATTGTAACACAGAGTCCCAAAGGCTACATGAAGTTCAGATCCCTGAGATCTGATGGATGTTACAGCGACAAGATGTTCAATTAAAGTATGCCCTGGCTGGTAGGCTGTCCAGTGGAACAGGACACCATTGGGGCTGAAAGGCATACTCTGTACTTTCCGTTGCTTTAAAATTCTTCTTCCAAATGTTTCATCAGCTTAGTTTCTTGTCGGTTAGTATCTTTAGTTTCTCTCTCACAGTTCACACGCACGGATTCTTCTTTGGTTCCTTTTACAATTGTCACCAAAATATGTTGTACAATGAAGATGTCCAGTTCAAAGGTAGATTAGGTAAGTAGGTGTATTAAGTAAGATGATAAGAATAGCCCCACCGGGAGCAGCCTTTCTGCTGCTCCGCCCATCCTCCAACTGACACTATACTCATCCAACATTCCACAGCATCATCACACCAACATTCCCACACCAAGTCACACAGGCAGGTATAACACATTTTAAGAACACACATTCTGCACCTCCTGTTTAAAGTTGTTAGTCCCTGAAAGGAAGTCACACTTCCCCCAATCCTACGGGAGAGCCACAGCACCATGGCATTCATCCTTTGGAGCTCTGAAGAATCCTCAGAACTGAAAACACACAAAAAATGAAAAGGGGCTTCTGACTGGTTAAAAATTCACCTTATCTAAAATAAAAGCTCCAGCCTCCAGAAACAAGAAACCCACTGTGTGTTAGCTCACATTTTTCACTTCCTCTCTGTTATCACAGAACATTTTAGGAAGAAAAATACACAAACAAGCAGACAAACAGACAGATAGATAACTAGATAGATAGATAGATAGATAGATAGATAGATAGATAGATAGATAGATAGATAGATAGATAGATAGATAGATAGATAGATAGATAGATAGATAGATAGATAGATAGATAGATAGATAGATAGATAGATAGATAGATAGATAGATAGATAGATAGATAGATAGATTTGCATTAAAAAGGAAGATGTCTAGGGAAATTGAAATTCAAGGAAGCTACGGCACAGAACCTCCACCATTAGTTGAGGAAGGAAAAGATTTTGTCAAAGCTATAACAACTTTGAAAGCTGTTGAAATTCAGGTAGAGAGCCAATCACTTGAAAGTAATTTACTCATCCAAAGGGAGAAATATGTGAATGCACAAAAGTAATGTGCTAAGTTGACAAAGTGGTGTAAAGCGGACACACTGACTTTTATTCATTTGGGACATCTGGTTTGATAAAACACCTATGTGCTTTACCCCCAAATCAGTATTCTTCTGCAGAGCTTGAGCACCAGAATCAGGAGCAGGATGAAGAAGGAGTTCCAACTAAAGTTCTTCAAGCACCTGATGAAGAGTCCTATCCACAGCTGTCCATGTTTACCACATATTTCAGGTAAAACAATAAAGTCATTGGCGAACAAAATTGCAGAGGGCTTCTTTGAAAGCATACAATAATACAATAATTTGCAAGTATGTTGCTTTGAAGATTTAAAACATTGTTTGATGAAAAACAGTTGTAAATATAGATAAAAAAAGAAGACCATGTTAGGACGATCCAAAGTAATATGTAATAAAATGTTTAAATGAAAACAAAAAATAACTGAAAAAGATAAAATAACAGGTCCTATGAGATACCTGAAAAGAACACACAAAAATAAAAATGAAAGATGGCCATCTGTGGAGCCTGGGACGTCTGAAATGTTGTCCATGTGATGGACAGCAGGGTCCTGCAACCGACTGAGGGTGGAGTGGAAGGTCTGGCAATGCCTAGCAGGCGTAGCCGACCAGCAGAGGGCGGGGTCCAGGACCTGACTGGAGCTCAGACACTGCAACCTAGCTTTGCTGTGAAGTCTGTTAACATAAGGAGATGGCTGCCCGTGGAAACGGTTGCAGAGAGTCTCACATGAGATTTTGTCATATGTCACATATAAAAAAGAATATATATATATATATATATATATTCAAACACAGCTCGCTGGTCTGCCTGCCGCTTTCTCGGTGGCGGGCTCAAGCGAGGTAGCGATCCTCATCAAAATTTCCACTATGCCTTTTCGTGTGTCTTAAAACGCAATCTTAAGCCCAACTCCGTAAGCGTGAATTATTTATTTATAAAATGGCAAACAAACGCCCAACGCGTTTCGGTGCAGCCGCACCTTGGTCACGGGTAATTGGCAGTTTGTAAACAGTGAAACATATAGTGCTTAAACATTGCAATAGAAGTAGGACTACCTGCCCCAACTCAATAACAAAGACATTCAAACTTGGCATCCATTTTGAAATGGTCAAATTACTAATATTGTTTTTATCTTATGTTCAATACTATTACTATGTTTTTGCTTTCAGTCAGTTATACGGAGAACTATTCAAGTGAATATTGTTTTTACATCATAATAAACCGTTATTTTCGCCCTAAGACTATGTTGCAACAATGTATGCAGTATATGTAATATGAGTAATTTGACCATTTCAAAATGGATGCCAAGTTTGAATGTCTTTGTTATTGAGTTGAGGCAGGTAGTCTTACTCCTATTGCAATGTTTAAGCACTATATGTTTCACTGTTTACAAACTGCCAATTACCCATGACCAAGGTGCGGCTGCACCGAAACGCGTCGGGCGTTTGTTTGCCATTTTATAAATAAATAATTCACGCTTACGGAGTTGTGCTCAAGATTGCTTTTTAAGACACACGAAAAGGCATAGTGGAAAAATATATATATATATTACCTACTGGCGGTCGCCAGTAGGTAGTTATAGTTAGGACCCCTTTTCCATAGGAAATCCGCAACATTCTATTTTGAATAACTTTGGCGCCGGTTGATGAATCCTCGCGAATTTCTCAAAATAGGTGGGGCGCTACGCTCCGCTCCTACCCTGAAAGTCTCGGGGGGATTCGTCAAGCGGGGGCTGAGATAAAAGGGGGGTCCCAAAATGCGTTTTTCCCATGCATTTTTCTATAGGACCTTTAGAACGAGCTACAGCCCGAACGGCTGAACAGAATTACTAGAAATTTGGCAGAGAGGTAGTCCTCAGGTCAAGGAAGTGCCTTTTGTAGGTTTGGTGTAAATCTGTTCAGTAGATTCTGAGAAAATAGCCTTTAAATCAATATATATATCTGAGCCCGCTTACGGTACGCTTACCGTACGCTTACCGTACGCGTACGGTGGCGTGCGCGAGCGCGATTCTGATTGGCTGTTAGATCTTAGTAAACATTCGAATCGGCCGAAACCAGGAAGCGCCGGCCGCCATTTTGTGTATTTCACTCCGGTAAAAAAGAGTGATATCTTGAAAAGGGGGCAAGGGAGAGAGTTACAGACCCCCTAACATTTGTAAGGGGGTCAAAGAAGGACAGAAAAGTACAAAGAAAACATTTATTGATTTTAAAAAAAATCACGGGGTACGCGTACGGTAAGCTTACGGTAAGCGTACGGTAAAAAAAAAAAAAAAAAAGAAATGAAATGCAGATTTAAGAGTTTAGATATTAGGGAGCTCTAAAAAGAGCTGTTGTGTTTATGAAGTCATTTTGTTAGTGGTACCTACAAGTAAGTACCGATGCAGAGTCTAAGGTTCAAGAGGAAGACTCTGTTCCCTTCATCATTGAAGTGCACACCATCTCCTCTATAAATGTCTTGCATGTCATAACGCAAGTTGTTGTGGTAAATGGCACCCATACCATAGTCACGGAGGAAAGCAGAAACAGATTTGTTGACGTGCTTTCTTGCTTTGTCAATCTGCGGACAGAAATGATTGGACCAGTTCCATTTTTGCCTTTGGCATATGTTGGAAAACACAAAGGCAGTTTTAGGGAAAAGTGAAAACAGTTGTGCAAAGGTGTCCTTCATAAGCATTTCCAGACCTACCCCAGTCAAAGTGCCTAGGTCATTGCCACCACAGTGCACTATTATGAGGTCAGGGTGTTGGATTTGCATGAAGGATTTCACCAATGGCATCAATTGGTGCCACTTTAACCCTCTTTGACCAATCCATTTAATGTCTACATTTGGCAAAGCAAGGTCTCTCACCATATCTGTTTTCTCTGCAAACTTTTCACTCCAGAAGACATAGCTGTGCCCTACAATCCACACTGTGAACATCTTCAAAGGAGAACTGGATGCACTCAGGAGGTGTCTTTCAGTAGAATGGCAATATGAAAAGAAAGACAATTTGGAAATGGAGGCATACATATTTTTTTCAAAACAAAAAGAACTGATTGGCTGTTTCATACCATTCTAGAATAAAAACGAGGCTGTATGTGTAAATTAATAGAAGCATGTTTTGTATTGGTACAAAAAAATGTGTTACCAAAGAACAGTACTATGGATTTGCTGTTAGGTTTGAAAAGTCAAGCACTCTTGCTCTGTGGAATTGAAACATTGTGTGGCGAACTTCTGACCTAACTCCACACAGCAGTGTTCCATGAGCTGTTGCTATGGTAGCAGGCAGAAGTCAAGTTGGGGGAAGGGTACTAGGCAGAAGTCAAGTTGGGGGCAGGGTACTTTTGGAAAAGGGTTGGTTTTCAACCAATAGAAATGTGTGATTACATTTGAAAAAAAGGGGGAAGCACTGAGATTTGAAACTTACATGTATATGTGTGGAAAAATAGAGGGAAAGTTTGCCATTATCTGGTTCTGCTGAGAGGCGAGAGGTGAACAGAACAGAGATCCTGGCTCTGATAATCTGCTGTTTGAGTGCCACATTTCTTTCACAACTAACTAATTTTAAAGGTGAGGTTAGAGTTTGAGAGGAGATTTATATGGTAAAAAAAGAAATGAATAATAGAAATGGAAATTCTTTTTGTTGAAGTTGCGTTTATCATTTTCTGTTTTGGGAGAAATTTAAATGTGAGGAACATGTAAAATAATATGGACTATGTTTTCACGATAAATTAAGGTGTACTGGAAAAAAAAAGAATAGTTTAAGGGTTTGAGGTTGGACTCAGTAATGCAAATACATTCAGCATCACTAAGGCTGGTTGCCCTTGCTGGAATGTAGGCAGCCACCCAGGTTACACATGGTGGTGGTCTGAAAAAGCAGTTTGGACATGTGCATTTAAAAAAATCAAAAAAGTGGTTTCATAATGTGTCAGTCTGTAAAAGTGATTTTCACTTGCCAAAAAAAAAGAGCAGTAAGTGTGCATTCAAATTGGCAAAGAAATTTCGTTTTGGGACTAATGTGAAAACATGACTCTGTGTGGAAATAGGAATTACAGGCAGAGGTTTATTGCGTTTTTTTCTGGTGATTTCACAGTTGCATTAGTAGGAAAAAGGGGGAGCGATTTTTTGGGGGAAGAAGCAGACTCTTAGCACACACCCATCTGCTTGCCATGTATAATCATGCACAGTATTTACAAGCGAGTGGGGTTTTCAGGTTTTAGTCTGTAATGCATATACATTCAGCATCACTAAGGCTGGTTGCCCTTGCTGGAATGTAGGCAGCCACCCAGGTTACACATGGTGGTGGTCTGAAAAAGCAGTTTGGACATGTGCATTTAAAAAAATCAAAAAAGTGGTTTCATAATGTGTCAGTCTGTAAAAGTGATTTTCACTTGCCAAAAAAAAGAGCAGTAAGTGTGCTTTCAAATTGGCAAAGAAATTTCGTTTTGGGACTAATGTGAAAACATGACTCTGTGTGGAAATAGGAATTACAGGCAGAGATTTACTGCGTTTTTTTCTGGTGATTTCACAGTTGCATTAGTAGGAAAAAGGGGGAGCGATTTTTTGGGGGAAGAAGCAGACTCTTAGCACACACCCATCTGCTTGCCATGTATAATCATGCACAGTATTTACAAGCGAGTGGGGTTTTCAGGTTTTAGTCTGTAATGCAAATACATTCAGCATCACTAAGGCTGGTTGCCCTTGCTGGAATGTAGGCAGCCACCCAGGTTACACATGGTGGTGGTCTGAAAAAGCAGTTTGGACATGTGCATTTAAAAAAATCAAAAAAGTGGTTTCATAATGTGTCAGTCTGTAAAAGTGATTTTCACTTGCCAAAAAAAAAGAGCAGTAAGTGTGCTTTCAAATTGGCAAAGAAATTTCGTTTTGGGACTAATGTGAAAACATGACTCTGTGTGGAAATAGGAATTACAGGCAGAGATTTATTGCGTTTTTTTCTGGTGATTTCACAGTTGCATTAGTAGGAAAAAGGGGGAGCGATTTTTTGGGGGAAGAAGCAGACTCTTAGCACACACCCATCTGCTTGCCATGTATAATCATGCACAGTATTTACAAGCGAGTGGGGTTTTCAGGTTTCAGTCTGTAATGCAAATACATTCAGCATCACTAAGGCAATATATTCTGAAAACAGCAAAAATAAGGCAAAAATATTTTTTGAAAAATATGTAAATATGTGTACTGTATTATAAAATGTTTTAAAAATATTAATACTTTTTTTTTTTCTTTTTTTTCAGATTGATATAGAAAAATTTCGAAAACTAGAACCATTTTTAAAGCTATTTTTTTTAAAAACAAATGAATAAATATTTTTTTGAGTGGGTATGGTAAGTCAATAATAATAATTGTAGTCTCTCAAGGACCTTGTAATGTGATAATTGATTTTTAGTGTTTTTAAAAAAAAAAAAAAAAAAGTTTTTAAAAACATATGTAAAAAAAAGATGAAAGATAAGGTTGGCTCTTAAAAGAACCGTTGTGTTCATGCAGGGACAGAGGAAAGAAAGAATGGGAAAATTATTCAAAGCGACAAATGTGCTGATCTATTTTGTTGTTCACTAGGGAAACACTGGTCTCCCTATGGCAAATTAGATCTTGACAAAAGGCGCATCGAATATCAACCCTTCGAAATCGAGGGTTCATTTCCAGAGGGCCAGCAAAAGGAGATGCTCCCCCCACAGATGAAGGGCTCACCTGACCTGCAGAAGAAGGAGTCAGCTCTGCAGATGATGGTGCAGGCTGAGCTGCTGTGGATGTACTTGCTTGTCTTTCTGAAGAGTTACCTCCAAAAAGATGACCATGTGTCCTTCTGTGTACATCCTTGAGGTGTCTCTTCATGGTATGATTCCCAAAGGAATACTTTCTGTCAGGATTACCTCTTGAAAGTACACGCTGACACAGCTTGCAAGTTACTAAGTGTGCATTCACCTTTTGCTGGCCTTCAGGAAAAGTAAAATAATCCCATACATAAGAGGGCTTTTGTTTCCTCGCTCTCTGCCTCAAAACAGTGCTGCTAGTGCTAGCCTCACTCTCAGAAGAGCTCTGCTGTTCTGCCATCGTATCACAAAGACAACCCAGCTCCTTCTCCTAAGGGATCACAAGCAGAAATGAGAGGAATGGGTGTGGTGTAGGAGAGTTCTAGAACTGAAAGTAGTTTCAACCAATCAAAAGTTGTGTTTCATGATCACATGACCTACCGTACGCTTACGGTACGCTTACGGTACGCTTACGGCAAAAGTGCGCATGCGCGTAAAAAAGACACGCGCTTGCGCGCATGCGCATAACAGTCACTACCCGACACTTCCGCGTAACGTGCGCGTGTAGCGTACACGCGTACGCGTCCCACGCGGAGTTATATTAGGGGAAGAGGAGGTCTGCCACTCTATCACAAGGATGATGTCATCAGTGATGTCATCAGTGATGTCATTTGAGATGTCATCAGTGATGTCATGAGTGATGTCACTGACCATGTCATGAGTGATGTAATATGTGACGTCATCAGCAGTGCATTGCGGGCGCGCGAGTTATAGTTAGCTGAACTAACTATAACGGGGGAATTTCATTGGTTTTTTACGAGTAAAATGTCCAGCTAACTATAACATGTGTGAAACCTATGGTTTTTTCACTGAATTTCTAAGGTTTTTTAAATGCTAATTCCTAACTATAACGTGTGTGAAACCTATGGTTTTTTCACTGAATATATATATATATATATATATATTCACTGAAAAAAACATAGGTTTCAGGCATGTTATAGTTAGAAATTAGCATTTAAAACACCTTAGAAATTTACAGAAAAAAACATTGGGCCCGATTCACAGAACTAACGTAAGGCAAAATCCTAAACTTACTACCATTTTCGTATTCACAGAAGGCACTTACTCATTTTGGTATTCACAGAAGACACTTACTCTCTTCGGTATTCACAGAAGTTAGGAGTCCTAACTTTAGGACTCCTAAATGCCTTCTGTGAATACCGAAAGTCTTAAAATTAGGATTTTTCTCAGTTTAGGAGTCCTAAAGTTAGGATTCCTAACTTTACGACTACTAAACTGAGAAAAATCCTAATTTTAAGGCTTTCGGTATTCACAGAAGGCATTTAGGAGTCCTAAAGTTAGGAGCCCTAACTTTACTACTACTAAACTGAGAAATATCCTAATTTTAAGACTTTCGGTATTCACAGAAGGCATTTAGGAGTCCTAAAGTTAGGACTCCTAACTTCTGTGAATACCGAAATGAGTAAGTGCCTTCTGTGAATACCAAAATGAGTAAGTGCCTTCTGTGAATACCAAAATGGTAGAAAGTTTAGTATTTTTTCTTAAGTTAGTTCTGTGAATTGGGCCCATAGGTTTCAGGGACGTTATAGTTAGTTGGACATTTCACTCGTACAAAACCATAGAAATTCCCACGCTATAGTTAGTTCAGCTAATTATAACTCGCGCCCCCGCAATGCACTGCTGATGACGTCACATATTTCATCATTCATTACATGGTCAGTGACATCACTGATGACATCTCAAATGACATCACTGATGACATCATCAATGTGAAAATCTGATCCACCTCCTCACACTGTAATATAACCTTTCATACACCCACTGTACCAGTTACTACATACACACGCACTGATTCCTAAGTCTACATACCCATCCACTCATTCACCCATAGAATCACTCATAGATGTAGTCACTCATCAATACAACACTATCATAAGCACTCATACATCTATACAGACACTCATACACCACCACTCAGCCAGAGTTACTCACACACCTAGTCAGTTATGCAAATATTCCCTCACTCGTCCATTTACTGACCTATAGAGTTATACACATACCACAGCAATTTTTCAAACAGAAACAAATGCATACTTATTCTTTTCTACAATCACTGATACAAGTACACACTCATCCATGCAGCCACTCTCACAATCACTGACTCTCATGTATAGTCATTTATATACTTCAACTTTCACATACACTGCCTTTTATATATGTAGTTATTTGGACATGTAGCATTGAGACATCCATTCTCTCACCAACACACCATGCACACACTCACACTCATACAGCTGTTTCCACATGCACTCTTGAACCTGTACACACAGTGAATCAACCACTCAAACATCTATGCACAGACTCACATACCTCCCACGTACCCACACACACACCCAGGCACCCATACAGATACTCAGACAACCAATCAATAACCCATATAGATCTTCATTTAGCTACTCACCAACCCATGCAACTGCTTACACACCAACTAACAAACTAAACTGTGTGAATGTCTGTATCAGTCTCTAACCCATGCATTCAGTAAGACACATGTAATCACTCACTTAGACAGTCAGTCACACACCTACTAAATCCTCCATCTAGACACTTATACACCCACTCATTCTTCAATATACCTTCGCATATATATAATACATATTTAAACGTTATAGAAACACACATTGACAGGATGATGTCATCAGTGATGTCATTTGAGATGTCATCAGTGATGTCATCAGTGATGTCACTGACCATTGCATGAATGATGTAATTTGTGACGTCATCAGCAGTGCATTGCGGGGGCGCGAGTTATAGTTAGCTGAACTAACTATAATGGGGGAATTTCTATGGTTTTGTACGACTGAAATGTCCAACTAACTATAACGTCCCTGAAACCTATGTTTTTTTCTGGGAATTTCTAAGGTTTTTTAAATGCTAATTTCTAACTATAACGTGCCTGAAACCTATGGTTTTCAGTGAATTTCAATGGTTTTTTAAATGCTAATTTCTAACTATAACGTGCCTGAAACCTATGGTTTTTTCAGTGAATTTCAATGGTTTTTTAAATGCTAATTTCTAACTATGCCTTTAAAGTTAAGATATGTGAAGAAAGAGGAATAAAAGCGCAGCAAGAAGCAAGACAAATGCAGAAAGAGGCAACAGAAGTCCAGAAAGACGAAGAAAAGTGCAGGAAGAAGCAAGAGCTGTGCAGAAAGAACCAGCAGAGGAGCAGAAAGTCCTCCTGTGCCCCCAACTTTTTAGTGACGGGTACTGGTGGTAACTGACTCTGACTAACCAGGAACAGAGCTAGTGCTATGCTAAAATACACTTAGAATACAGTAAACACACCTACATACACTAGGGAACACTATGTGTTGGGGTACCCCTGTAATGAGCATGACCTCCTCTGTATTTGCCATGAGTTAGAGCCTGGGTCATTGCATGAGTACATGGGTAGTGACTGGATGATTAGAGTGCTGCAAGGACAGTGCATGGTGATTTTATAACTGCTTGGGTTTTGGCAGAGTGATTGGATAAGTACATGGTGCTGGGTGGGTGATTGGAGGAGTGCATGAGTAGTGAGAGAGGGATTTCTGGAGTGCATAGGTACAACCTGGCTAATTCGAGGAGTGAATCAATACTGTGTAGGTGGTTAGAGGTCTGCATGGGTAGTGCACAGGGGATTGTAGCAGTGCATGCGTTAGTGCCTGGGTCACTCCATGAGTACATGGGTACTGACTGGAAGATTGGAGTACTGCAAGGAGAGTGCATGGTGAATTTATAAGTGCCTGGGTTTTGGCAGAGTGATTCGATAAGTATATGGTGCTCGCTGGGTGATTGGAGGAGTGCATGGGTAGTGACAGGGCAATGGCTGGACTGCATGGGTACTGCTCTGGGTATTGTAGCAGTGCATGAGTTAGTGCATGGGTCATTGCATCAGTGCATGGGTAGTGACTGGATGATTAGAGTGCTGCAAGGAGAGTGCATGGTGAATTTGTAAGTGCTTGGGTTTTGGTGGAGTGATTGAATAAGTACACACATGTCACACCAGGCCCCGCCCCCTCTCTTCACCACTGTGCAAACGCACCCACTGGCGGGTTTTAATTTGGGGTATTAATTCCCATTTAATCCTGAGGGTCCCTGGGGGCCAACTAGCCCACCATGTACCCCCAGTTAGTGCCACAGAGCTGTGTTGCAGAGAGGTGGTCTGAGGCCACGCCTTTTTTTACACCTCTCTTCAACGCAAAACTGTGGCGCTTACTGGATGTACCTGGTGGGCTAGTTGGCCCCCAGTGACCCTCAGGATTGAAGGGGACTTAATTCCCCAACTTAAAACACACCACAGGGCGCGTTTGCACACTTGTCACATCAGGCGATGCCCCCTCCCTGCACCACTGTGCAAACGCACCTCCTAGTGCGTTGGAAATTGAGGGATTAAGTTCCCTTGAGTCCTGAGGGTCCCTGGGGGCCAACTAGCCCACCAGCTACCTCCAGTAAGTGCCACAGAGCTGCGTTGCAGAGTGGTGTAAAAAGCAGTGTCCCGGGGCTGGGCACCCCTGGACACTGCAGGAGTCGGCCCTGGGGGGTAGCGGTCACCGTCCCCAGGGCAATCACGGGCTCCAGGAAGGGGGCTGCACGGCCCCCCTCCCTTCAATTACAAATCCCCCCACACTGTCCCCAGGGCTCGAGGGTCCGTAATGGACCCCCAAATTTGCATTTTAGTGCCCTGGAGAGGTGGCGGTCCCCGGGGCTTGAGCCCACACACACAGGTTTATTTTTTTTTTAAAACAAGCCCCGGGGGGGTGGCGGTCCCCAGGGCTGCGGGGGTCCGTTTGCCCCCAGCAAATAATTAATGAAAGCCCAGGGGGTGGTGGTTCCTGGGGCTTGGGCGGGCCTTGAAGGCCCCCACACACATTTAAAAATTAGTCCCGGGCAAGGTGGTTTTTGGTATTCACAAAGATCATTTGCAAGTAATAAAGTTAGGCTTTTGTCTAAGTTTTGGTCTCAGGTAAACTTAAGACCAAAACTTAAGTTTAAGTGAGACCTAACTTTACTACTCATAAATGCCCTTTGTGAATACCGAAAGTCATAAATTTAGACTTTTGTCTCAGTTTACCATTGTGAATCGGGCCCTTCGTTTCTTCATGCACCCAAAATAACTTTCGGTTTGTATTCATTTTCTTAATGTTTTTCTCCCATCAATGTTAATTAGAGATGATTATTTGTAAGAGATCGATTGATCCTATTGAAGTTTATTCTGCAGACCTAACCTAAGGTGTTCCTTTTCATTACTTTACTGTCATCTAATGGTAAGATAACCTTTTGGTAATATGTGGGTCCTTTCTTATTAGTATGTAAATTGTTCATGAAAGTACTTCATCTAAATAGTCTGTTGCAACCCTGACTGTACTTCAAGATAAGTAAATAGACTTTTTATTAATAACTTTTTAAGATTATAGTAATTTTGTTATTATCTGTTTGTTACCCATTATTTGTTATTCCATTATGATGCACCCTCCATTATCCTATTGTAGTTTAACCTTACACTGAACTATATTTGTTTTGATTCTATCATATGGTGGTTTAGCTCATGATACATCAATTAGCATGCATCAGGAATACTCCCACTATCAATACTGTTTGGACCTGTTTATTCTACAAGGAGCTTTTATTTTTTCCATACAAATATATTGTCTCCATTGACTCTCATCATAGCTTAATTGTAACTGATTCATTTCCTTATTCCAAGCTAGCGGTTTCATAATTTTTTCTGTTATAGTTGTGATTTATAAAACTGTATTCCTTATGAATCGGCAACATGTCAGTTCAACTCACATCTAAGTGTGACAGTACCCAAAGATACACATGTAATTCAACACCCAAATATTGGTCCAGGGAGAATTCAGAGCAGACTCTAAAATAAATCACATTTCCAATTGACTTCACTTCTTTTGTCTCTCCTCTTCGATTTAATCTTTTATAAACTGTCTAAGTACATGATATTGTAGATGTAGCATATCACTGTTATGGTAATCCTAGTAGTGTTTTAAGATCAGATACATAAATGGGCTTATTGGTGAGAGCCCTGCATCACTTTTGCACCACGTAAAGTGGTACATGTGTGACGCAGGGCTCCGAATCAGATTTATTAAGCCACACAAAGCCACCCTGCGTGGCTTTGAGTAGCCTCATAAATCTTAAGTAAGGCAATGCAGTGCAAATCGCTGCGTCACCTTACTCTGCGAGCAGAGGCGTTCCATGGGCGTTGCAGTGGGTTTTCCCATTCAACACTCATGTATTATTACCACAGATTTACAAAATCATGTAAACTGGGGGAAGTCCCAAATTCGTACGCCTCTGGAGGTGAGGCATAACGAGGAGAAATATCTTTATTTCTCCTCGTTTATTCGTCTTTCTATGTGCGCTGCCTTCTGCAGCATACACAGAAAGAGGAAACCGCCTCTTAGGATTGTTTTTGTGCAGGAAGGTTCTCCTTCCTGCACAAAACACTCTTGCATGCAGAGGAGGTACCCTTGCGCAATCATGCAATTGTGTCTACGTTGGTGCTAGGCTGCCAAAATGGCGCCAGCGCAGGGAGAAAGCACAGGAATGCACTGTATTGCATGCTCTTTCACTTTGGCATAGGGCAGCTCAGCAAGGTGTCATGCTGCATTGCTCTATGCCACTGTCCCATATATGAGGGCCAAAGTGTTGTGTGGTGATTGCCTGTAAGTCTGCAGAGCTCTTATCTTTGTGTTGTAGATATTGCTACATGCAGTTTCTGCACATTGAAGAACATATACCTAAAAGTGCCCGATTCACAAATAGACTTACATGTAGTAAAGCTGCGAGGGCGGTGTCTACGCACTGCTGGAAGAATCCTCGCATGGCTCACTGCAGATTGTGAGCGTGCAGAGATTCCGCCCAAGTGCAGGGACTCCACCATGAGTACAGATACTCCTGACTCATGTCTTTACTACACGTAAGTCCATTTGTGAATAGCGCCCAAAGTTTCTTTCATGTGAGTATTTGAAAGATTAGACTAACAGTACCTACTCTCCTGGTGTTCTTCTTTCTGATCTTCACATATTTTTAGGCTTTTCATTTGTAACATCCTATAAACTCTTGTTGCTTCTGCTGTACCCAGTTATTACATATTCTCCATTTATCTTTTCTGAAGTGGCTCAATAATTTTTGAATAAATGCTTCTTTCTCAGTGATAGATGATGGCTGGCCTGTACTGATAATAGTTTATGTATTGTTCAGTTAGTTAAAACCATAACAATATTACATACACTATATAGAAAAAAAGAAAATTGCATAAAAGTTACATTATTCTAAAAAACGTCATAAAATATGTATAAATGTAAAAGTATTCTTCATGTTTTATGATTGCTCTGCTTTAGCTTTCAATTCTTTTTTATGAATATGTAAAAACTTAATCAATGTGCAGTTCATTTGGGGGTCGGTGAAATTCAGTCCTCTTATATTGGCTGTCCTACATGACTTTATGCCTCTGTCCAAGAACGCTCTCCGTAATAATGTAATTTGTGCTGGTTGAAGTATCTTACAGTGGCATACCAGATAAACCAAATCTTCCTTTTTATAACCACAATGCCAGCAATTTTCGTTTTCCTTATGCATCCAATGCGGCGCGTGTGCAAGAGTAGGGAACTGTCCAAACTGTAATGTTATTAATTTTCTTTTTATGTAGATAGAGAAAGTGGAATCCAAATAGGCCGCTTGTTTCAGTGTTTTGTAAGTATTGATCATTGTCCAAGAATGAGTTCTTTTAGAGCAAATGCCTTTCTGTCTGTACTGTATTTCATCATTCAAGTCCTTGCCAATTACAATACGAGCCAATGTTTAATTAATATTAATCTCACCTACTTTTGAAATGTACTATAATTCGTCAGGAATTTGAAATTTTGTGTGCCTTTGTTCAAACCCTACTTTTTACTTCCCTGCTATGTTTTCTGCTAAGTTGTTTCTTGGTGTTTGTTTCTTACTCTTTAGTATGCATATTCTAATACATTGTCTGTATAGCCCGTAGATTGGAATTGTTATTGTCTGACCTGTTTTTCCAAATTCACATCTATTAAGCCATTTTTCTGTACCCTCAGAAATACCCTATATGTTGTTTGTTCCTTACTCTTTTGGATGCATCTTCAAATACATTGACTGTAAGCCTGTGGATTGGAACTGTCATTTTCTGTTATTGTTTTCAAACGTCACATCTAGTATTTTTTTTCTTCTGTACCCTCAGAATTTCCCTATTTGATATTTTGAAATTTGTTATTTTTTAATGACTGCTTCTTGAATGAAGGGTACTGTCCATTGCTCCATGGCAAGGTAATGCTCATGAAATAAACACAACTCTTTATCTACTGTATGAACCAATTTGTTGATATGATCTTGTCACTGAGGAGGAGGACGAAGCTTGGTGTATACCCTCCCTTGATACTAGTTTCTATGTCCCCTGCACATTGGCTGCCATGCAGATGGCGCTTTTTACAGTAGCAAATGGACTGCGGGCCTGTAATGGCATATCCAACTCAGAAAAGCTAGGCTCTTCCACCATTTAAGAGAGGTGTAATTATATCAAAAATAGGTATTTCTAGATGAGGATAACTATGTGGGACAAGATGCTTGACTTTAAGATAGATGATAGGGAAGATAGTGATCATACCCACTAAATTTAATATTACTAGGATCCTTGATCGGAGATCTAGGTGTCTTTGCTGGACCCCTTCAAGTACCAATGGTGGGAAATGATCACTGGTCAATAAAGTGGCCTCTGATATTGGGAAATACAGCGATCCTAACTGATGTCCACAATGCATATTCATGGCTCTTACTCCCTTAATTGACCTCCTTGCTACTGACATCCCCATAGTCGATATACTTAATAATCTGTCTGGTATCTTAAAAGCACTTTTAACTAAAGCGCCTGCAAGAAACCCAACTGTACCTTCAATGAAAAGCAATCAGAGTAATCCATGTTGTACGAATGAATGTGAAAGGGCTAAAAAAGTTCTAGTGATAGAATTAAAGTCTAAAATTCCGTCTGAGGAACATGTAGCCGGAGCCCAGTATAAGAGAGCATTGACAATAGTCAAGTACAACTAGGATAACTCAAAATGGATGGGCCCGATTCACAGAACTAACTTTACTACTCCAAAACTGAGAAAAATCCTAATTTTAAGACTTTCGGTATTCACAGAAGGCATTTAGGAGTCCTAAAGTTAGGACTCCTAACTTCTGTGAATACCGAAATGAGTAAGTGCCTTCTGTGAATACCAAAATGAGTAAGTGCCGTCTGTGAATACCAAAATGGTAGTAAGTTTAGGATTTTGTCTTAAGTTAGTTCTGTGAATCGGGCCCGATGTACTTAGTTGAGGCAGTAAGATTGGAGACAATGGACTGTTTGGAAAACCATAGCCCACCGGAGCAAAGACTCAGATCCACAGATTGAATGTTACCTGAATGAATGGCTGGAACGTTTTGCTAATTTTTATTCATATTGCAATGATGAAGATTATACACTCTTCCTAGTCCCTCCCAACTGTAGTAGTGATCATTTAATAAGTAACATGCCAGCAGAACCATACTTCATCCTTGAGGAGACAAAATTAGCTATTGAGGCTATTAAACTGTGTAAGGACCCTGGGCCTGAGAAAACCACAGGGAGCTATTAAGACATGATTTAACAACATGGGTCCCTTATGTTAGCCTGTTATGCAATCCTATAGCCTTAAGAGCCCCGATATCCAACTCCTGGAAAGGTGCAGAGATAATTCTAATTTACAGAAAAGGAGATCCACAAAACTATAGACCAATTAGCCTCCTGGACACTCTACAGAAGGACTATGCAAGGCAGATTTTGAATAAACTTACAGAATGGATAGAGGCCAATAAGATTTTGGCTCCTTACCAGGTGGGATTTAGATCAAGGGTAAGCAAAAGAGACCAAGTATTTGGACTTACCCTCATTTTCTGGAAATATACAAAGTTTAGGGAGGGCTACCTATATATTGCCTTTGTAGATCTTAGGGCTGCCTTCGATTTAGTCCCTTGGGGATCATTGTGGGCATCGCTCAAGGAGCTGGGAGTTCCTAAGGATTTTCTTATTCAATTAATAAGACTACACCATGAGAAGTATGCTCAAGTCCGTTGGGGTCCAGAGGTTTAACTTACCAATTGCATCTCTATACGCTGTGGTGTGAGACTGGTTTCATGCTCGTGCCCACACTTTTCTCCGTTCAAGTAAATGATGTCATCCAGGCTCTTCTTGAATGCAACAATGATTCTCCAAAGTTAGATGAAGCTTGTATACCTTTATTTTCAGATGTACTATTTCGATATACAAATACCCAGATGTTTGCAGCAATTACTGGATGACTTTAATGTCTATTGCAAATGCAAGGCTCTGAAGTTTATTGCCACTAAGAACACATTTATTGTGATTAGGCCCCATGAGACATTGAGAGGGTTCATATGTCTGTAGCAGAAGAAATTAGAATCTGTCACAGGATTTAAGTATTTGGGTATCAAGTTACATAGTAAACTATCCTGCACTCCACCCATCCAAAAGCAAATTGCAGAACTACAGCATAGAGGCGTGGCAATCTCCAAAAGGTATCAGGCAACATTGTCTAGCACAATTGATCTCTATAATGTTCTTTGATGTTGCACTCAAGAGAATAGAGCATGTAGCAGTTTTAAGGCCTCACATCTTCTGGGTTAGGATTTGGACTGTATGCCATATAGGAAGGGTGTGAGTGAACTTTTAGAATTAGAAAAGAATATCACCTTTCCATGGTTCAGGCATGTTGAATCATTGTTTTTCAAATAGAGCTCATGAGTTTCTGGACCGATCCTTATCCTCTAACTACAACTTCCCAAAAGCAATGGAAATCCGTTTTTTGGGGATTATGTCATAGCTAGCTTTCACCGAAGTCCAATGTTTGGGAGACTGTCAGCACAATTCCTGGACTTCAAGCCCACACCCTGTTTTGAAAAGTTCTTGTATGCCCCCAACTCCACCTGGCCAAGACGTTGTACATAAAGTTCTGTTATTATACCCTTGAAATTGGTTATTTTACTTTACAATGCAGGGCTAACACCTATGATGCCATCTGCTCTAAATCCCATATGAATACGAAAGAAAATGTTTCACAGGTTCTGTGTTTTTTGCTCTTCGTATGCAAGGCCACAAAGCAAAGGGATACGTCCACTGTTTATTCGCCTAGTCTTTAAGCAACACATTGAAGCTTTAAGGATATTGAAAAGCGATAGCTATCTCCATATTTTGATCAGCATGAGTAGTTATTTATTTGCTGTAGGTCATATGCGGAAGCAAAGGGCTTAATATTTTAATGTGTACCTGATATCTTGAAGCTGATTTTATACTATAGCTTGAGTATATAAATTGGTCATTACAAGTGTAATTGACATGTGATAAAATGAACATCAAAGGGCCAATGTTAAATAGTTGCTGAGTACATTAATTGAATTGCTCATTGTTCATTTATTTGTCTGTAATGCTATATATCTTACTTGACTCCAAAGCTTATTTTAACAGTCGAAAGAAGCACTTGCACTTTAGTTTGCACATCATTAACTGCAAAGCTGCTAAAGACGTGTTCACTTTGAAGTCTAGATAATAATATGAAATAATGTTCCTTGTAATGCAAACGTAATGCAATGTGACTGCTTGTTTTATCTTTTTTTCTTTAAGATCACCGTTGTACTGTGTTGTATGAAGAAAACCTTTTTAACTGTATGTTTTAAATGAGTTTTTTTTACCGAAATAAACACTTTGATACTATCTATCAGATGATAGAGTTCTTGCAAAGTAAAGACAAAGTAAAAAAAAAACTCAGTAGACTATAAGCCAGAGCTCTTCACTTATGGTTAGTATAGTGTGATGTAGTTGTTAAGGTAGGGCACACGCGAAGTGATTGGACGTAGTAGAATTGCAACTAAATGAAAATATTGACCCTTATTCAGCATTCTCTTAAAGTCCATAATACCAGCAATGAGTAAAAGGTCAATTTAAGCTTTACATTTTAAGAGGTTTCTGAAGTACAAAAGGTTTGGCCTTAAGGTTGTATTCAGGGCATTTCAAATGTTTGGACCTGGAATTTCTACAAATCTACCTCCATGTTATTATGTATTAAAAGTTTTCTTGTGTAAAATGATATCATGTAGCTGATCAGAAATTCTTTGTGGGATGTAGGAACGTGCATGTTTGGAATACTTTTCTTTCAATATGTTTCACAGAGGTACAGAAAAACTTAAGCTAAATTCTAAATTGCACTGTCAACCAATGGAGTGATTTCAAGCCTGCCATTTGTGGTGGTCACACTTCTGGTGCTTCAGATACAATCTGCAATCTTTACATTTTTTCGAGGGTCTAATGTATACCACATTCCATTAGTCCAATCATGACATTGCCATGAATCTCATCCACTCCAAATGTACTGTGTGGGTTGGGGGGGATGTTTCAAAGCAGAGAATGCATGGTCAACTGCCCTAAGATAACAAGGAGTATACAAAAAAGTTGCTAGTGTCTGAAAATAATTCAAGCGTTCCAGCCATCACTTTTTTTGTATACTTCAGTGAGATGCCCTAAGTGGGAAGCATTTGCACAGAAATGAGCCCCATGCACAGTATGCGACTGAAAAGAAGGAGTATAGGTCTGATGAGCACTAATAAGTACAAAACCGGGATGAGGTGGTTTGTGTTCCTGTTAAGAGACAACCTGGCTTGGCAGTTTGGGCTGGACTGCTGCCATTAGGATCAGGGTCAAGAATGAATTGCATATGGCTGGGTCTAAACTGAGGGGGCATGGTGTGCAGAACAACAATGGATTGGGATGTGGCCAAGATGATCACCAGTGGCTGAGATTAATTAAAGCATCCTATCTATTGTGTTTTTTTAATACTTTAATAAAATAATATGGAGCAGTCATAGCCAAGGGCTGTGCAATTAAGTGTGCAGCAGGAAATTCATCTCCTCATAGAGGAGAGTTTCTGGAATCGACTTCCTGGTCGTTAGAGTCTTCTAGTAGATAACTGTCCGAGCAAATATTGTTCTTATATTTTTACAATTAAAAAAAGGTCTACATTTCTCTGTTGTTAATTGTAAATGGGCCACTTTCAGTTAATTTCATTAATGCAACTTTGCTGAAACTCCATATTTAATTTGGGCTCGTATATCATTTAATAGAAACTCAGGGGACCCCATCCACAAAGCTTTATTTGAGTAGATGCGTCTCAGTCTAAACTTAAGTATGATGTACGCTTGAATATCAATGTCACATTATGACCCGTATTCCTATTGAAAACTACTCATTAATTGGAGCACTTTCTTGCACAACATCAATCCTTAGAGGCCTTTTCCTTTTATAGAAAGATGAAACAAAGAGAAATGAAGATATTTCTCTTTGTTGCTGCTCTGGTGGGAAGGTGTACAATTCTGACATGTCCTCAGGTCTACCAGTGCCTGAATGGGACTGCATCAGAATACATGGGGGATATGTGGGAACTTTCCCACAACAGCCATGGAATGCCCCCATGATGTAGTGTAATGCAATGCAGCGACTTTCACTGCCTTGCGTTACACCATATTTACTAAGTCATGCAGGGCCACGTAAGGTGGCCTTTCGTGGCTTGGTAAATCTTGTTCTAGGCTTTGCTTCAACCTGCGTCTCTTTGCATGATGCAAGGGTGACACAAAACATTGATAAATTTGGCCCTGAGTTTCTGACTGCTTTTTGTTTCACATTGCAATGGATATCAGAAACTGCCTGTACTAGGAATCACAAGAATATTTTTTTGAGCACAAAAATCTTCTTTGAAGTTCAAATTTTATGTTCAAGTCAAAGGGCTGTAACAAATAAGTGCGCTATTACACGCCCTCTGTGGTAAATAAGGCAGTATATGATTTGCAACTATATTATAAAAGCAGATTTGTAGAGGTAGTAATGGGAGAAAATAATATTTGTGCTTGCCTGTTGTTTTACATTTTATTGGGGCGGTGATGTGTTGTTGTTTGAACAGTATTGCTATGGTGCTGCAGCTCTGCATTATGTTACACTTGTGCTGGAATGTGCTGTTGTGTTTAGACTACTTTGTTGTGTGCACCCTGTTGCGTTACTATTGTATTGTTATAATTTTGATTCGCTTCATGTTAGTGTGATTTCTTTCAGGTTTACAGCAGTAAAACATGTTTGCAGGGGGCACTGTCCTACTTACCAGCAATGACATATAATGGTGTCGGTCAGAATAGTTTTTGATCCAACCCTCTGAGCTCAATTTCCAAACACACCTAGATGCACTGCTTGTTATTTTCGTGCATTGGAAATGTTCCTAAATGTGCTGTCAGGTCCATTGTTGTTGTTAACCTTTAAAGATACAAATGTCAGGAATGATTTATGAATGTCATTGTATCTTCATTATCATAAACATAATGTGAAAAAGACTACTGGTCCCTAAAAGGAAAGGGATAAATAAAAGCATTCTCTTGGAGTTTTCTTTAGAGAACTGCCAAATTATCAAAAGCTGGCTGGTCATTTGGTTCAATGGGTCACTATTAATTGAGATAAGCAACAATTGGGAAATGTTGTTATCTCTGCTCTAATGGCATGATTTAAAACCTTGTGTGGGTTTTTTCATGAAGGCCCCTTACACTAAAGTTTTCAATGGCACAGATGATGTATGTCTAGTCAGTGATGCCATATAACGTGAAAGTGACTGCATGCCTAGGAAGAATGCAATTATCTGTCAAACGGACTTGGGGGAACACTGAGATAACCATCGCCCAAATGAGTTTAGGTGGATGTCTTTAGCTGGGCTAAAACTCTTCCATTTGTGACTTGAGTGAACATATGACATAGGTGAGCAGGAGACAACCCCAGCTATAACAAAAGCCAGTTGGCTGGTGTTACTGTGATATACACTGTCCCTGTTTGGGACGGGAATGCTCCCTGTACGATAGACAGCTGTGTTCACCTGCCCCGAGTGACACACTGGCATGTCATACTGGTGTCCTGACTTTTTGTTAACCCAGCTTTCATGCTAATGGAGTGTGTGTTCAGAGGCCTAGGCCTGCTTATAGTGATTCCAATGTCCACAACCAGTTCAGGGATCTTGAGGGGCCCACCAAGCATGCTACCGTTATTGACATTGGAGTACTGTCGATGTCAAGGGATGTGGACAGTTACCAGTGGTGAGTAGCCTACTGAGTTTTGTGGATTGATAATACTGACCAGATCTTTTTTGCTGGTTCAGATGACCTGAAATGGCTACTTGTTCCAGAGATATATAGTTTCACTTGGATGATAGTGCTGACAGCCTGTGTGGATGTGAAGTATGTGTGTGTTTGTAAGGTATAGATGTATTATGACTCCATATTGTGGTGAAAGTATGGTTAGTGAAAATATCGGATGTGTTCTGGCTTGCCGATGGATTGACATGCCACACAATAGAGCATGGAATACAGCTTTTCCAGCCAATGAAAATCTTTTGCTTACATTACTGGAGCTTGAGGGAGAAACCGCAGACAATAAAGTGTCAGAGAATGGCAACATGGCCACCGTTAGAAATGTTAAAATGAGATTATTGGTTAGCGATTCCAAAACACTGCAGTTTGGTGGATGATAGGTGAATCAGGGAATGTTAGCAGTTTAAAGACATTTCTCCTTTGGGACTGCCCGTTTGTTTTTCTGATAGCTCTAATTCAAGGTTGATGACAGCCACGTGCAGATTCTGATGATAGTCAAGAGAAGAGACTTCACATTTCATTGTGCTCATATATGGAAAACGTGTGCTTGGAGCCAGTACAATACCTGCTTGGAGATAGAAAATGTAATTTGAAACGAGCATCCCAAACCTGTCCCTGGACTTCAGACAGTGGAGAAACATCACCTGTCAGGAAAATCAGTGTAAACCTGGAACCTAAATCTCCTCACTTTGTTCCAGTTCCAAATTCCTCTAGCCCTAGAAAGGGAGTACTCAAAGAGAAGCTCTGACGCAGGGCTGGGGGCAATCTACTAGGTAGTCTCCCAGAGAGGAAAGACATCACATGGAATTTATGAAGTGAATGTTTTGGAGAAATGTGGGGATTTTTCATACCAATTTTAAATTGAGCAGATTAAAGGAGCGTTCCTGACCCTGCAGAAGGAGAGACTGTCCTGGGCGAGAAGTTTGACCAAGTTTCTATTTCAAGAGCAATCAGAAAAGCTGAAGTGATTAGGAGTGTGACTGGTGCCAACCCACGCTGTGAGATTTTACATGCCTCCTTACCAAATGTATGTGGCAAACTGCTCGAAACATCAAAAACCCCTTGAGTGACAGTGTACTGTCCAGCCCCCCCCCCATGGTGAGCAGAAGGATATTTGCTGCTGCTGTGCCAAACCTCTGCGCACAATGACACCAACACTCCTATAACTAAGGATCTGACAATGACCTGTAAGCTGCAACTGCTAAAGATAGATGACCCCAGCCAAAGGCTGCACTGCTGTTTGCTTCAACAGGGAAATCTGAGAAGCGAGGCCGCTGCCCATGTTACCACAAAAGGCGCACCACAACCAATGCAGTGCTGCCCCACATTCTCACAGACAGAAAAATACAAGGTAAATTAAGCGACAAATAAACTGTGTCTCAAGCTAAGAAAAAGGGCTGTACATTGAAAGTATTGATGCTTGCCAGTACAAACAATTTTTGCAAGATGCAGACTTCATTCACTCACATTTGGCCATTACTCCCAGCAGTGAATTAGTTAACTGACACTTGTGCCACTTCTCCACCATGGGTTTTCTGTACTGATAGATTACTGTATTGGAGTGGGAACTACTGCCATTGTGCTAGAATGCTGTAGCGGGACAGGAACTGTAGGAGTAGGTAAGAGGCCATGGTATGTTGTAGAGCTCTGTAGCTGATCTATTACTGTGTGTATTATTTAATTTTTCTATTCTATTTAAGTACTTCTATTTTTTACTGAGAGAAGTACTTGGGTGAATAGTCAATTTCTGTGTTCTTATTTTATTGTTTATTTCTGAATCTCTGCAGCCAACACTATCTCTCTGAGAAGCGTTTGACTCCTAGGTCTTGCAGCACTAAGACCCAAGTGTGGAAAGAGTGAACTTGTCCCAGTTTTCAGAGCCGTATTAGTCCATGCAGACCCCATGACATCAGAGACAAAGAACCCCAACTCCAAGGGTTTGTGATGCAAGACTCCCTGCTTATCCTTTACCCACGTTTGGAAGCTCACATCACTTCTCTTAGCATCACAGCTTTTGAAGTCAGGACTTGAAGAACAGTTCAAAATATTGTTTTTTTATTCTACACAAGTGCTTCCCAAACGTTTTACAACCATGACCCACTTTTTAGAGTGACACACTTTCATGACCCACCTAGCCTCAATGGATATGAGGCAGGCACTTTTTAATGTAACTAAAGCATTGTGTTTTAGCACACTCTCTTTTACAGAGAGTATATATCCCATTGAAATAGCCACTAAATTTGCACAGACATAGTTTTACTGATAAAACTATATTTGTTGTAAAATTATGAAAATAGTGAATACATAACAAGGCTTCGCAACTGTCCAGATTTGCATTGGGCCTGCCTAAAATTTTAATTATATAGGAGTCATTGGAGTAACTTCAGTAATTACACATTACATTTGTGATGCAAAATGACCGCAATTACTCGAGTTCTCCTACTTGATAAATTAAGAGTAATTTGGGGCAAGAATCCTACCTCAGGAGCACAGGAACAAAGAACTAGCTGAAAGAGAGTGTCTGCTGGCTACTGCTGTTCATGTCCTGTAGCATTTAGCGCTATTTTCTTAATGCAAAATGCATACTCTGTACCATTTGGAAAATAAGGCAAAATGCTGGATCGCACTACTCACACACATATGCATAATTACAAGTAATTTTGTGGTGAATACGCTAGACAGAATTACGTCAGTTACCCACATTTTCATGTGCAAGCCTAACTTGAGTAGAACTGTGATAAAAATGTGTGAAAGTTGCAACAAAATTTGATATACACCCCCTTGGTACAAATGGAACCTACATGCTGCTAACTCATCTATTTTTCAAATCGGTTTCTTTTTATTTTCAAGTAAAATAATAAAAGCAGCCTTAAAGTAATATTTTTTGTTGTGGCCCTGATTGAAAGTTGTGAGCAATACTTTGGGGCATCTTTTACCCCATATAGTAAATACCCTTACCTATCATTCATCCTCCTCGTCCCAGTTCTTACTTTATTGATGGCTTGTCTATTCGCTCTAGCCGTATCTGCAAATTAAAAGACAAATTTCTATTTTCATTGACTCAGTGAGACAAATACCTCCCCTTCCCCTCCCTTCTCCTCTTTTGTTTCTTTTGTTATGCCTCAGTAAGAGGTTTACAGCACTGTAAGCATTGTTCATGTTATGTTTAGTTTTTCTTTTAATTACCTGGTATTCGCCTTCATGGTAAGCAGGTGGTTGATTGTTTTCCAGCACCGTTTCTCCAGTGCACTCCCCGCTCATATGCCGAGCTGGGGATGGGTATGATGGTCCCACATGAAGCAGGCCCGGGAACTTCTAATCAGCAGTCCTACCCCGATGTTTGCAATCAGCTGATTGCATGTGGGACTGGGGAGCCAGCATACTTTTCAAGAAGCTGCAGATTCCCACATGAAGAGATCTGCTTCTCCTAAGAGGTTTGTAATCAATGAAGCAACGCTGCTTGAACGCGGTCAGCCGATTGCTTGTACAGGAACATGAAGTTTCATGAAGTGACATATAAACAAAAGAACTTGTTTCCTCCAGAGAAGGAGGATGTACTAGAGCTCTCCAGGGGAGACCATGAGGAGCTGATTAAGCAGGTGGTGGACTGAATGAAGATGACCTTTATGCACAGTACAACATATCTCCATCCAACTCCATGCACTTGCATGATGTTTTAAGATCTTTAATAACCAAGGAGTGAAAGAATGTTGATAAAGCTGTAATTCCATGATTTGTTTTGAAGAGATATCCCATTGAGAATTTTGTAGCAGGACCTTCCACAAGTGCCTACATTCAGCATTATAATGTCTGCTATGTCCTCTCCTCATCCTTTTCACTGGCATAAGAGGATGCTATGTTCCTGAGGTTGTTGACAAAATGGTTGAAGATGTTTTAAAATGAATTTTCACTGCATTCAACTATTCCCCAAAGGACAATTCATCTGCAGCATATGTAACACAGGTTCATCTAAAAGACTTTAAAACACTGTACGACTGCTTGCAGTGGGGATCAGACAGTGTTCCAGTATTGGCGTATATGGAGATTCTTGCCCATATTTTTTGGGGCATCCCTTTGATTGGTTTCCTCAACAGTAGGGGCAACGGTACACAGAAGAAGACTTCCATGGATGAGACAATGGAAGTTGGACGCCGCTCAGAGATCTGTCGTCCAGATGCTGCCTTTTCTAAGATGTTTGGGGGAAAACTAAATACCATGGTACAGAAACCAGCGAAGGAGAAAAAAACTATTCTAAGACCATTTAAGTTTCTTCTAGTCAAGAAATAATTTCTTCAAAAGGAAATCCTACAGAACCGGAAAAAAACTAAGCATAGATTTCGGGGCTAGGCCACTGGCCGGGAGGCTAAGTTTGGTAGGGTAGTAAATCCCAGCTCCTGCTCTCCCAGTCAGGAGATCAACAAAAATGACTATATGATGCTAGGAGGACGACTTACACTCTCCTCTCTGAAGTGGTCAAAAATAGTTTGAGCTTGTTGGTTCCTTTCAGTTGTGAGACAGGGGTATCAGATTTAATTCAAGATTGCTTAATTTAAAGGTTGATTCAGAAGTACCCCATTACCACATTATTACTCAAGAATGCAGTGCTGCAAGAGATACACAGGGGCATATTAACAAGTGGCAGCGATAACTATCGCTGGCCGCGCCTAGCGTGAGTTCGCTGGAAAAACAGCGATATTCCCTGCAAAACAGCAATGACCTTGCTGATACGACCCTGTGGTCGTAACCCCACATTCCACCTCCCATGCAAAGTATGCCTGACACTGGATTTAAGCAGACGTTAAAATCCAGCGTTACTGGCCGGTTAGCACGATTTTGTTTATCGTTACGCCGGCCGGGGCATTGTTGTATTTATCGCGAAGCTGCCTTCGAGGTATTTTCCCCTGTAGTCTATTGAGGCACGCCTACTTTGCATCTCATTAACGATGCGATGCTAGCGTGTCCTTGCTAATATTTTGATAAAATTATCGCTGCTTTTCAGCTGAAAACAGACACTAAAGCGGCGATAATTTTATCTCCCCCTCTTGTTAATATGCCCCACAATCTTTTATTGGAAGGAGAAGTAATAAAGGCACCTCAAGCCCAGAGCAGCCATGGTTATTAATCATCTTTCTGGTGTCAAACCAGAGTGGGTCCTTGCGGCCAGTACTCAATCTCAAGGATTTGAACAAGTTCTTTAGAAAGGACTCTTTTAGAATGATATTGGTCCATTCCATTAATCCCCTACTTTCTGTGAAAGATATTCTTGCAACTCTGAACTTGAAAGACACCAAGTACATGTCAACAGTCAGAATTACCTGAGGTTTGCGGTTGGCCAGGATCACTACCAGTTTCTTGCTCTTTTTTTTGGCCTGGCATCTTCCCCGTAAGTGGTTATCAAGGAACTGTCACCGGTAGTAGCTGAATTACAATTACAAATACATGGTATTTCTGTGCTTCCATATCTTGATGATTGGCTTTTATATGCTTCTTTCCTTTCTACGGCACAACAAGATGTGGAAACAGTTTACAGTCTTCTCTGCAATCTCTTTTGTGGTTACTCAAACCGAAAAAGTCCAATTGTGCACCAGAGCAGTGTTTGATATACAGGCAGGTGGAGTTTTTCTGCCTCGCAGGAAGATTTTCACTCTGTAGGTGAATCTTTGTGGTTTGCTTACAAGCAAATTAGCACCTCTCTGAGATTCATGGCTGCATACACTGCAGTGGTTCTGTGGTCAAAATTCCCCTTAAAACAATTTCTGAATAATCCTCATCAGCATTGGCAACAGGCATCTCAGGGCTTCAAGTTCTTGGTTCCAATAACACCTCAGATATTTCAGGCTCTACATTGGTGGTTGTTGAAGTAGAACATATCAAAAGGGATACAATTCCATCTGCCCACTCTATTCCTTCTCATGACAGATGCAAGCCCTTGGGGGTGACGGGTAGTTCTCCAAAACCAGGAGGTGAGGGGTCAGTGGAACGAAGATGAAAGGATTCACTCTTCAAATTGGAAGGAATGGACTGCAATGTAGAAGGCTTTCTAAGTTTCCAACCTCAATTGAAGTGGAGGAATCTGTTAGTGAGAATGGAAAATCTGGTTGGCAGATGTTATGGCAATCAAATCGAGGGAAGGCAAATATATAGGAACTGAATGGGTCATTGAAGAAAAGTTTCTCTTGGGCAGAGACACAGCTCATGTAAGTGACAGCAGTGCATATTTGAGGTACGCTCATTCACCATGCCTATGCCCTCAGTTGCGGTCAATTATCATTATCATCAGTGAAATATCACATTTCACATTTCCCCTTCAATCTGATTTGTGTTCAATTCAGGAATCATGAAATCTCTTTGCCTCAACACAGAATGTACTGATTCCTCAGTTCTGTATGGAGGTAGCATGTCCTCAGACTCTGGCAATGTATTTTCTTTCCCATGGCCCATGTGGCTGTGTATGATTTTCCTCCAGTTCTCATCCTCCATAGGGTACTGCAGAAGTGTCAGAATTGATGCCACATCTCACCTCTCTTCACTATGACAATATACCGGCATGACTCCTGTGGAAATATGGATTTTTATGATCAGTTATGTCCCCTATCTTGGACCCCAACGGTTTCATGTATAAATCACAAGTACATGTATGTTCCCTCCAGTTCCAGTTATGAAGACGCAAACACTTGTGCGTCCACCGTCAACATGTCCTCTTTCAGATCCGCCATGAATGGGCCGGATATTCTATTTCTAAGTATGAAAGGCCACCGGCTTTATATGGTTCATTTATCCCATTTTTCAGTCCAGGCGAGTAGGCCCTGATTCTGCCGTTAAGCCTTTTCCTGCCTTCTGCCTCTGAAAGCTCCAGTCTGAGCTCGCATCTGTATCCATGAACTTTGTCCTATTCCCTGCGCGGCTAACGGTGCCTGACTCCAGCCTGTTGCCTGCCAAAAACTGTATTTCACCTTCGAGATTATCTGCTCCGCTCCCTACCCAATGCATTCCTGTCTAGTAGTTTAAGTAAACATTCTTCCAGCTATCGAGCAAAGGGCCCGGCTTCTCTGTCTTTATGCAAGTAATTCATAGCCCTGTTACTATGGAAGATTTCTGCCCTCGCATCTAGTGTAGACACTTAGACGCTTGTACACGCACTCACAGTCAGTATAGAATAGATTTTGTTCGAGAGACCTTTCTTTTTGGATAACATAGTTCTTTAAACATAGGATGTTAGATATGATTTGGGATTAGGTTGACATAACCCCAGACTTTTGTCTCCACATGTAGAGCTAAATGTCAAGTCCCTTTCTCCCTCTAGTTGCACGTCTATCACACGTCATGCGACTGCGCACGCATCTCTGCCAAATATTTCTGCTGACATTGCAGGATTCTCCAGGTATCCACCCACACATGACAAATTACCCATTATCATCAAGTGGACGCCCACATGGACGCCCACCTTCACGCCTACTTACACGCCCACATGCTCTTATCTCATTCTCTCTTGCTCTTTTGCTTACGTACAATTGAGAAATGTATATATACTGTACTCTGTGAATAATGTTTTGAGAATATTGAGAATACTTTTGAGTCCCTTTCCAGATCCTTTTTTGGTGATGGTAATATTCTCCCTTTGACTCGAGTTATTGGAATAAAGCCCTTTTTGAACCTGATACCACAGACTCAGCCTCTTGCTTTATGCATGATCCTATTGATATTCTGAAAAATTCTGAGAGCGTAATATTTTATTTACCACATAATGGCGCCCGAACAGTTTAATCTCTTTCCCCACACGCCGGAGATGAAGGTCCAGTTTTGCCCCCTTCCATAGCCGTGACGGACTTCAAGCGCGCACGTCGCGGGTCTTCCCGCCAACTCCCTCAGGCCAACGAAGGGGACAGACTGCGACCAGGCATCCATACGAGGCGGTGAGGAACGCAGATTGTCCTACCCAGAGCCCACCTGCGAGAGAGCTGTGTCCGAGGTATACAGAGGCCCACCAGATTCCGAAGTTTCCGAAGTATCCAAGTCACGAGTCGAGTCCAGTCCAGTCCAGTTTGGTCTAGTCCAGTTCAGTTCCGAGGCCTTCCGTTCCGAGCTACCCGGTGAGTACCATTGCCGGGGAGGCGTTCTGACGTGCACATAGGTTGTGCCGGTCAAGACGGGTTTGGGTACACAAATCCGGTCTGCACTGTTTCAGCAGTGTATCTGTACTGTTTAGCAGTATATCTAGTATGTCTAGTATATAATTCAGAATCACCTAGTTAGTGTCGAGTATTATGCTAAGTGATTAGTTCCCTAATGGCCATTGTTGTTCGTTAAATGTTAAATGTTAAATGTTTTAAATACGTTCTACATATTGTGGTGTGAATGACTGTTCATTATTGTGTTTATTGTATTAAGTGTGTTCAAGTAATAAGGTCTAAAAATGCCGCTCTTTTCAAAATTAAGACAGATCAAAACTAGAAAAGGGGTACTCGAAGAAGCTGTTCCCATTCAACCTAGGGACACTCCAGGGTACTTTATGTATCATAAGCATGGCCTAGATGCCGTATTATTTCTTGATTTATGGGTGAACTACACCAAGGATTTACCTGAAAGTCAGAGGTGGCCCGCAGTTGGGACCTGGGATGCAGATTGCATCATGAGAGTAGAAGAAGAGTTATGGAAAAAGACAGCCAGACAGTCACAGAAAAATGCCATTGAATTATGGCGTAAAGAATTGCATAGACGCACAGAGTAAGCGCTCAGAAAAGAAGAGAAAAGTAGGGAGGATTCAGACAAAGCCCGAGAAAACGTGTTAGTTGAGGAAGGTATCCGAGTAAAAGCAGAACAAGTAGATAGACAACGAAACACTCTTATGAAAGAGAAAATGTAGACCAGCTTGGAAGGATGCCATTGAGTTTTGGCGCAAGGAGTCACATAGGAGGACAGAGTAAGTGTTTCACGAAGCAGAGGGAAGTAGACTGGAGTCTGGAAAAGCCAAGGAAAAGATGTTACAGGTGGAAGTGGAGCAGGTGAAATGAGTGCAGGCTGACAGAGGAAGAAATACTGACGTTGCTGGTATTTATCCCGTCCTTTCAGAGGACCTAGCAAGAGTGGCCCCAGTAGAAAGACCAGTTAGAGTGCCACCGCAAGTACCACGATACATATAATAATGATATAGTAGCCCAAAGGTTCTTGAGCCTCCCACCAAATGAACAGCGCATAGCCGGTGTTTACATGGTCCAACATTTGACTACGTTGTCAATAGGAAATTGAGAGGGGTGTAGCTAGAGAAGGAGCAACACCTGTGATTTGATGACACCCCTAATGTACAAAGTGTTAATGAAAAATAATTAGTGAAAAGTTAAGCTTGAGAAACATTGTGGGTATTTCGAATTTGCAAAATTGTTCCAGAATACAGGTTTGTGTTCTTGGTGGTCCAGTGAGCCAATGTGCTGGGTCAAGACGGTAAGATTATGACCCCCTGAGAGCAAATTGTATATAAAAATAATTTTTCAATTGGGCGAATTATTGCAGTTTTTATGGAATTGAGTAGTCTTTCTGTCTTTGACAGCTTCAGAGTGAGGAGAAGGTGGGGGCTGTGTAGAGCAGTATGTGATACAGAAATCGGAGACAGATTCTGACCTTGTAGCCAGTGTAGGTGGGGGCCGGTGAGAGGAGCAGAACAGAGGCACTGCTTAGAAAGCTTCTCTGACATCGCATCTGTGTAATGCCTGCAGCCGGAACAACAAAAAAGTTGGCTGGCAGCCCAGGCTCAGGCCGCGCTGAGGGGCAATTTTTAGCTTCTCTGATAAGACAGGGCAGCTGAGAAATGTAAGTCGAGAAAGATTCCCTTGGTCTATTCTGTGCTAAACCAGTGCCCCGGGGAAATGTCTATGGAGAAGATTTGTTTTATTTTTTAGCAAATGTTATATTGCTTCTGGTCAGAAAGTAAAATGTTGCTCTTGCTTGGAATCTTAAGGGCTATATGCCTATATAAAAACGATTTTCGAATTCGGACATTTTTAAATTGTGGCCACATGCTGCCACCAGTTGAATTGAATGACTGATCCAGTGGTTAAAAGTCTGTGAGGAGTGATGAGAGGTGCGTCTTCGTCTGGGACATTAGGGTACATTGTGTTGACGAAGATGCATAGCTCATTTTTATAAAAGAAAACAAACAGGTTCGTGTGTTCTTCGTTTTTGATTATTATTGCTGATTCTGTTTTTATAAAAGAAAACAAACAGGTTCGTGTGTTCTTCGTTTTTGATTATTATTGCTGATTCTGTGTGTCAGACTTGACACGGTGATTTCAGATGGGGGTGTATAGGGCAGGTAAATAAGTTATTGATTATAAGCCTGACAAATTAAGCAGGCCAGAGTGTTCGCCTCTGAGCTGTAGGTACTATAATTGCGCATCGCTGCTCATTTATATATGTTAGTGTAATTGTCTATGCTTTCTGTGCTTGGTATACTGATGGCTTGGCATATGTATTTTATATATGTTTTGTTTTTGTGTTGTATTGACCAGTCTGTTTAGCGTTTAATACAAAGTTCTCCTGTGCAGTACCGAGATAGTCGTGACGACGGCGATCTTTGCACAGCGCTTGGCTGGAACTTGTTCACAATTACTAAATTTCACAGACATGATATTACCTTTATCATGCTGTCAAAATAGCAGACAACACGTTATCAGTGTATGTCTAATTGGTGTTGGAGATGAATGAAATAAAAGTAAAACGTTATGCAAGACTAAAATATTTTTCACATGACTGCCTTTCTCTTATAGACAGGCAGCCTCGGTCATATGTTTCCAGATTGGACATTGAGGAACCATTATGATCTGTGCACTCGCATCTTACCTCTTGAAAGGCCTGTTTTAAATAAGGACTGCCACCCCAGAGTGACAAATGAGGCTCGGTATTTAGGGTAATGAGAAAATATCTGACAGGATTTCCTTTTTAAAGTTTGCTTTAGTAAGCTCATTCTTGTAAGTGGTGGCCCCAAAAGCTGACTTGTTTTTAAATTAGGCTGTTTATTGTATAGGTGGAAATTATTGCAGAATTACTGATTTTTTTTTAGCAGATGAATTATTAATTATCAACATTAACAACTGTTCTTAAACTTGGTTTTCCGAATATTTAGGTAATTTAGCATTCCTATTAGGGCCTCCTAGCATTAATATTGACTTCAGGTTGGTGTAGGTTCATGTAATAGGGACATTTGCATATGAGATGTCATTTGGCCAGCTTATGAGCTAACACTATGAGGTTTGTACATTAATTTGAAGGATTTCTCGCCGTTTCTAATACGCTGTGTATCTCCTATAATTTTGCTTACGCCCAGTAGCTACACACAGGGATTAATAGTGTTGACAAGACACAGGGTTTGATAGTGTTTGACAGCAGTGAAATCTGTTCCAGATTTCCTCCTGTCAAAAAGGGGGGGAAGGAGGAGAATATTGGCTTTCTGCTGGCCCCTGAGGAGGTTCGCTTCCCGCTAGCCCCTTAAGAAATTAAGCCCCCTTAGAAATTAAGTCGAGGAAATAGGTATGGTGCTTTCCCCTTTTTCTCATGTTTTATTGTGATCTTTCAGGGGAATTAGTTGTGGACACCGGAACGTTTTCAATTGATTTCTGGTTTTTCACAGCCCAAGACACAAAAAGACTAAAGTCCTCAAGAACACACTGTGGCATTTGAAGAATTAAAGAGAGCTTTATGTCAAGCACCAGTTTTAGCAAACCCTGATTACAACAAATCGTTTATGCTTTTTGTGACAGAGCGGGATGGAACAGCACTATCTGTCCTAACACAAGATCATGCAGGAAAACACGAGCCCTGTGCTTATTTTTCTAGTACATTAGACCCAGTAGCACAGGCTTTGCCTGCGTGCCTAAAATCAGTTGCAGCAACGGCCTTAGCCATAAGACAAAGTGACTCGATAGTGCTGGGCCACCCTCTGACAGTACAAGTACCACACGCAGTAGAGGTTCTCTTGAACCGGACACAAACACAACACCTGACTGTAGCTAGACTGACAGGCTATGAGCCAACGTTATTTCAACCACACATAGAGATCAGACGATGCAACATACTGAATCCTGCTACCCTTTTGCCCTCCAGTACAGAAAGCGTTTCACCACACGACTGTGTTGAAGTAATACATACCGTGACTAAACCAAGACAAGACTTGACAGACGTTGCACTCCCAGACCCCGACCTAACACTATAAGTTGACGGCTCATGCATGAGGACAGGGGCGGGAGAATTAGTGGCAGCATATGCAGTGACTACTGATACTGTAATAATAGAGACTAAAAGAATAGACATATTGTCAGCACAAGCAGCAGAGCTCATCGCCCTGACACAAGCGTGCATAAGAGCTAAGCACCTGAGAGTAAACATTTACACCGATTCTCTGGCGAGAAAGAGGTTTCTTGACCTCTCATGGGGCCAAGATACAGCATGGCCCCCATATTCAAGCCCTACTGGAAGCAATACATTTACCAACAGCCATAGCTATCCTAAAATGTAAAGCACATACTAGAGCCACAGATACCATTTCCCAAGGCAATGATCTGGCAGACCGAACAGCTAAACAGACAGCTCAGACCCCACTAGACATGACAAAGTTACAGGTTCAATAAGTGTCCAAAGCCATGACAGTTAGGGATCCTTCCAAGGATGTACAAGACATACAGACACATGCTACTATAGATGAATTAAAGAAATGGTCGGAACAAGGAGGGGTACTGACTGATCAGGGTTGGATGAATAAGGGCAAATCCACATGGTTTCTTCCTGATTCGATGGTACAAGTGATTATAAATACCGCACATAGTCCTGCACACTTAGGAGAGAAAGCAATGATAGATAGCTTACAGAATATATGGTTCAACAAGCACCTGCGTGCAGCAGCGAAACAAAAGGTCAGAACATGTATGATCTGTTGCCAATTCAATCCAGGTAAAGGCATTCCGATGGAACAAGGTGGATTCCATCCACCTGACCACCCTTTTGAAGTGCTCCAAATGGATTATATCCAAATAAACAGATGTAGAGGTTACAAATATGTCCTGGTACTAATGAAGCAGGTGTCCCTTCTGTTAGGGTATACCTGGAAATTCCATTGTGTGCGACATCCTGAAGCAGGAGGCCTTGTAGAAAGACATAATCAGACATTAAAAATTTGCGCAGACAAAGGTGTAGATTGGATGGTAGCCCTGCCGGTTGCCCTCTTTTACATGCGAATGGTAGCTCATTCTAGAACAGGCTTATCTCCCTATGAAGTGGTCTTTGGTAGACCACCAAATATGTGGGGCACTCCAATGCCTAAAAGATTATTGATGTTGATAATAACATGCTGACAGATTACCTGGCTTCCTTGATGTCTGCACTACTCTCTTGTTGTTCGCAGGTTGCTGCCGCCTTCCCTGACAACACCCAGGTCAAAGAATACTCCATCGCTCCTGGATGGAAGGCGCCAAAGTCAGTGCTCTGGACCACGGGGACGGCCGTTAAAGTCAAAGGGCGGAAAAGATGGTTGCACCTTCACCACTCTTTTACAAAGGAAAAAGACTTTGAACTTGGATTTTGGATTTTGAACACCATTTTCTAGAGGAGACTCCCCAGCAGTTTCCACAAAGCTAAACTTAGATCTAAAAAGTCAGAACCCGTTTGATCAATTAAGTCCACTAGGTGGTGAAGCGGTTGAACATGTATTCTGGCTTGCATAAGATCTTGGACAATAATATTGATAAAAAAAGAGCAAGATGTGCATCACGATAATATGTATCAGCTTAATACTACATGCTATTTTTCCTCCTATTGCCTCACTCTTATACTCCTCCACTAATGATACCATAAAGCACACATTTAGTGATCTGCCATCCTATGAGCTATCATATCGACTTGCCTTACGCAACAATACCTTTATTCAGATGCTGCACCATTCACATCAGACTAGCAATGCTACAGACTGCTGGGTCTGTGGCCGACTCCCCCCCTATCAGAACTATAAGGGAGTTTTGCCCCTCTTTCTCTATCCGTTCACACACAATGGCTCCTGTGGAGCATGGTTTAGTTTGATTAATTCCCTAGATTCGAATTCCGCAGTTTATCAAGACAACTGGGTATGGGGAAACCTGAACTTAGTTTTGCTTAAAGTCTGCTACCCTAACAAGGAGGGACTTCCCAAAAGAACAGGAACTGATCTAGAAAATGAAGTATATGGATTAGGTAATTTTACACTTAACCTCATGATCCTGAACGTTGAATCTGAAGCTACACCAATCTTGCCCGCCATGTCCGTATTCCCAGTAAAAGGGGAATTATGTATAAGAAAGAATGGCTCCATACACATGGGCCATAGTAAATGCACCACTGTAATAAAATTCAGTGATCAAGGCAAGTCTACATTTAGAGCTTCTCGTCATTCCTACTTTATATGTGGCCAGACCGCATATATACGCCTACCTCTAGATTGGGATGGTACCTGCTACATCGGATTCCTTTTGCCACCTGTTTTCCTAGCTCCTCCTGATTATCATAGAAATACTCATTTAGTACACAATAGAGAACGGAGAGATCTCCCAATAGTCGATTACACTGAGACAGCATGGGAAAAATACACAGATTTCAATAAAGGTCTCTTTCCCTATATAGGTACAGTTACCAATAGTAAGCTGATACGTAGATTAACCAGAACCCTTGAAGCAGTAGTGAACGAAACTATTTCCGCCTTAGGCAATTTAACAGAAGAGCAGTCTGCTATGCGGATTGTTGTGCTTCAAAATCGTCTTGTCCTTGACGTTATCCTGGCCGATAGGGGCGGAGCTTGTAGGGTCATCGGATCAAGCTGTTGCATTTTCATACCAGAAAATTCGCCATCTGTATATAAAGCCATAACTCGCCTTCATAAGATTGTAAGCCAGATACACCAGAATCCAGGCACCTGGACTTGGTCCGGTTGGTTTTGGAGTGTATTATCTACCTTTGGACGGAGGGTCCTATCCTTCCTAGGTATTGGCTTTCTCATACTATTCAGTTGCTGCTTATGCCTACAATGTGGACCAGCGATTTGTGGTCTGTGTGCCACATCGTGTATTCCACCACCAAAATTTCATTCATCCCGGAAGAAAAAAGAAGAACAAATTATGTTATATGAACAGATCAACGGATTGATGAAGATTGATATCTCTTAAGGGCAAGTAGGGGACAAGGAGGGAATGTGGAAATATGGATTTTTATGATCAGTTATGTTCCCTATCTTGGACCCCAACGGTTTCATGTATAAATCACAAGTACATGTATGTTCCCTCCAGTTCCAGTTATGAAGACGCAAACACTTGTGCGTCCACCGTCAACATGTCCTCTTTCAGATCCGCCATGAATGGGCCGGATATTCTATTTCTAAGTATGAAAGGCCACCGGCTTTATATGGTTCATTTATCCCATTTTTCAGTCCAGGCGAGTAGGCCCTGATTCTGCCGTTAAGCCTTTTCCTGCCTTCTGCCTCTGAAAGCTCCAGTCTGAGCTCGCATCTGTATCCATGAACTTTGTCCTATTCCCTGCGCGGCTAACGGTGCCTGACTCCAGCCTGTTGCCTGCCAAAAACTGTATTTCACCTTCGAGATTATCTGCTCCGCTCCCTACCCAATGCATTCCTGTCTAGTAGTTTAAGTAAACATTCTTCCAGCTATCGAGCAAAGGGCCCGGCTTCTCTGTCTTTATGCAAGTAATTCATAGCCCTGTTACTATGGAAGATTTCTGCCCTCGCATCTAGTGTAGACACTTAGACGCTTGTACACGCACTCACAGTCAGTATAGAATAGATTTTGTTCGAGAGACCTTTCTTTTTGGATAACATAGTTCTTTAAACATAGGATGTTAGATATGATTTGGGATTAGGTTGACATAACCCCAGACTTTTGTCTCCACATGTAGAGCTAAATGTCAAGTCCCTTTCTCCCTCTAGTTGCACGTCTATCACACGTCATGCGACTGCGCACGCATCTCTGCCAAATATTTCTGCTGACATTGCAGGATTCTCCAGGTATCCACCCACACATGACAAATTACCCATTATCATCAAGTGGACGCCCACATGGACGCCCACCTTCACGCCTACTTACACGCCCACATGCTCTTATCTCATTCTCTCTTGCTCTTTTGCTTACGTACAATTGAGAAATGTATATATACTGTACTCTGTGAATAATGTTTTGAGAATATTGAGAATACTTTTGAGTCCCTTTCCAGATCCTTTTTTGGTGATGGTAATATTCTCCCTTTGACTCGAGTTATTGGAATAAAGCCCTTTTTGAACCTGATACCACAGACTCAGCCTCTTGCTTTATGCATGATCCTATTGATATTCTGAAAAATTCTGAGAGCGTAATATTTTATTTACCACACTCCCAACACTTATGAATGACCCAACATCTTGTTTCCTGACATTTCACCATATTACATGCTGCTGGAAATAGCTAGCTATATCTGGTGATCCCCGGTTTGTCTGGAAAGACTTAATAGGTTTTACAAATGTTTTATGATACATATGCAAGGTCAGGTTTCAGGCACCACAGAAACATCCAGAGAATCCACCAGAATAAGCAACAAGCAACTGGCCTAGGTGACCGCAACATGAACCTTCGGAAGACAGCCCTCATCAAATGAATCCCTTGCACGTGTTCCTTGCTATAAGCAATTAGAACTCAACCTTTGTGAACTTTCTAAAGCACCTTCTTGAAGGCAGCCCCATCAAGTTAATTATCTGCACCTGTTCCTAGTTACGAACAATTAGAATGTGACCTTTTTGAACGTTCTAAAGCACTCTTATTTAAAGACTGTCTAAACTTCGCCTGTTTGCTTAGCCTCTTCACCTGCCACTTACCTGTTGTCCGGCTTCCAGGACTCTGTCTTTCCAGCTCCCTTGATCCTACCACTTTAACCTCACTGCAAAGAACGTCCCACATTAGTCTCACGCCTGGATGGAAAAAAGAGCAAGAAGACAAGGAAAGACACATTAACAGACTTGATATTACCCTGCACTGAGCTCAGGTGCAACATTATGCTGCAAACAAAGGTAACCAGTATTTTTGTTCAGCTTGTACATACTGTTGGCAGGTCTCTGCCAGAGAGAACTTCGATGAAGCTAACCCCATCCAAATTTGCTTGTGGTTTTGATAATCAAACCATACTCACTACAGTTTCGAGAACTTTGATGACGCGATCTCTACAGACAATCTAAACAAAAATAAAAGAACAACAAAACTAAAGGTTGGTTGAGATTTGAAAAGCTTTTGTGAAGTGATACCTTAAGAGATAGAGTTAATACAAGTCTAAAGCCTTATTATTTGTTTTTTTTTCGGTTCCATATCTGCTGGTACCATTCATCAGAATGATGTGAATGCCTGGTGCATAATTGCTGTTGAATAGATGAGCCACAGCATCTTTAACTCTATACATTTTTCTCCATCCCAACCCCCTTTCCCCTGAGATATGTCACCGGAGCAGTGTCTCCTCCTGTTGGGAAGGCAAATCTCCGCAGGATTTGTTAACTAGCATTGCCATCCCATGACCAATCAAGACTAATATTCATGGACTATCTAGCACGTACCTTAGCAGGGAACATCATTGACGCTAACAATCTGTCTTAGCCAATGCAGCAGTTGCAGCTAGATCTGAATAGGTTAAATGCAGAAAATGAAGCACTTAAGGAACAGCTGCAGTGAGAGCGGACACATTTCACACAATGGAATACTAAACCCAAGGATAGTTGTCCAGTTTTGACCCAGGCTGTGTTTGGAGAACCATCTCAGAGAGGGGCATTTAAAACTACTGACCTGATCTTCATTTATCTGTCTCTACACCTAGTCCTGCACCCTTAGCAGCTCCAGAATGCTTTCATGGTGACAGTACTAATTTGCAGCCTTTATGAGTCAATGCCAATTACATTTCACATGAAAACCTCAGGTGCTTCCCAATGACTTTACAATTCCTTTACTAGAAAGAAATGACTCCCTTTTGTACAACTATTCTGATTTTAAGGCTGCCAGGACTAAGTTGTTTGCAAAACATGTTTTTATCAAAGCAAGTGACAATGAGTTATTAAACCTACGACAATGTTCTAAGGTCATGCCAACTTATATCACTACTTTCAATACACTGGTGATTGAACTGCGCTGCCCGTAAGAGAAAAGAACATCCTTATTCGATAGAGGTTTAAGATGACCTTAAAGATTCCATCTCGCACATCGTTGATCTGTCCAATGATTGTGCAGAATTTATTGATCTTATGGTTAAGCCTGATCACTGATTAGGTGAGCGAAATGGTGATAAATCTAGCAGTGACACCAGAGTAATTGTTCTCAAAACCGAGAAAAATTAGTCAGATAGTAAGACTCTTGATATTGAACCTATGTAAATAGGAGGTATCTAATGAGGAACAGGAACGTCACCGCAAATTAAACATATGTCTTGATTGTGGCAAAGCTGGTCATTTCACTGGAGAATGATCTGCAAAACCAAAAAAGACTAAGGCTGTGGCTAGTGTAGAGGTCGATCAAGAACTGGGAAAACTAAGGCTCTTGACCAGAAGAGAGATCTTCTCATCAAGAGAAGCTGCACAGATCTCACAATATCTGACCAATGTAAGAATACAGATTCCACAGCATCTGATTATCTGAGTCACAGTAATCCTATCCCCACAGCAGAGGCACATAATATCCATGTTTATTGACTCAGGGGCCACAGCCAATTCCTTTGATCTGACTCTGGCTGCCAAGCTTGGGCTCACAGAAGTTCCCAAAGAAAGACCTGGGGAGAGGAGTTGGCCTAATGGCTAGGGTGGTCGACTTCGAATCTAGGGAACTGGGTTCGGGTCTCAGCAATGATGCTGAACATCCTGTAATTCTGGGAAATCAATTTATCTCCCTGTGCCTAACAAAAATTAATGTGTCCTCAAGTAACGCAACTGGTGCTATGTAAAGCGCTCTGATACCCGATACCTTCGGGTCAAGTTTGCACTATATAAAACTCCCTAAAAAAAAAAAGACCTGAGCCTGTGCGAGCTGTAGTTGCTTCAGAGTTGCCTTCTGGACTAATTTGTTTAGAGACAGATGGTCTAACCTTAGTGTGCGATAATGGGCATAGTGAATGACTTGTCTTTGATCTAATAGACACTTTCACGATTGGGGTAATTTTGGGAGTACCTTGGCTAGGATACCATAATCCAAAAAATTATTGGGTACACCACACGGTAACCTTCGACTCTCCATTTGCAATACCTGGTACCAAGAGGCTTCAGAGGCGGGAATACCTCTGCATTGCGCCTTGGTCCAAGGAACAGAAAACCTTAAACTACCCAAAGAATACCAGGACTTTCTTTTTTTTTTTTTATTCTTTTTATTGAATTTTTTTTACAAGTAATAAACAACCCCCTCCCCCACCCTAGCTCAGAACAATCCGATACATACGAATAACAACTTTTATCTTAGAATAATACGTCTTAGACATCACAAGATAAATAGATAAAGAATTTAGCAAATAATGAACATAATTTAAATTATCCTTGTAGCCATCGTAGAAGAGGATCCCAGATTTCTAAGCCTTTTTTACGTTTGATATAGCCCTTTCTTTTATATATAGCTACTTCTAAACTGCATATTGCTAATAACCGCGATCTCCATTGTTGGAACACCGGTGCATTAGTATCTAACCAAGCTGACGCAATACACAGTCTGAAAACAGCCATTGCAATGAATATTAACCCATGCATATGTTTAGGTCGTGTAACATTTGAAATACCAAGCATAATTTCTACGGTAGAAATTTCTATTCTTGTATTAAATACATCGGAGAGAAAAGTGGAGATATCATTCACAACGTTCATTAATACCGTGCAAGCGGCAAAGATATGTGTAATATCAGCTTCGGGTAGTGCGCATCTGGGGCATGTAGTTCCTTTCCCTGAACCCCATTTAGCTATTTTATATGGGGTATAATACAAAAAGAAAAAGGTTTTATAGAATTGAGCCTGGAACTTGATTGACATGAAACTAGACTGATATAGGCTATATGAGTATTGGACGATTTCAGCCGATATCCGAGTTTATCCTGCCATTTAATTATAAATTTATCCATATCATCTGGATTACAATGATTTAATAATTCATAAATTTCTCCAATTTTCACTTTAGGCTTATTTAATAAATTCTCTATCAATGGGACTGTTAGGAATTTTAACCCGTGCCCCCCTCTCTTCAAAAGAAAATCTCGGATCTGTAAAAATTTTTAAAAAATCCCGGTGGTCTAAATTAAATTCAATCTGCAATTCGCCAAAATTAATTCCTGATATAGTGTAAAAACAGCCAAATTGTGTGATCCCTTTCGTTACCCACCTATCCATGTATAAATCGCTAAAAATCCCGGGGAGATTGTTGTTATTAAGAATTGGAGTGTAATAAGATAATCGTCCAATACCGGCTAATTTCCGTACAAAGTTCCAGATTTTGTAAATACCAAATATTGACTTAAATCTCACTTTTTTTAAATAACCATCGTCCATATGACACCACAAGCAACCGTTAGACTCATTTCCTAGCAGTATCTCTTGTGGAGTTGGAATGTCCCCTTCATTATTAATATTTGTGGGAGAAGCCAACACAACATTTTAAGGTGGTAGCCCAATAGTGTAGTTTAAAGTTAGGCAATGCCAGTCCTCCTCTATCTCTAGGTAAGGTGATGGTTCATAATGCCCTTCGTGGTTTTTTATAACCCCAAAGGAATCTACTAAACATACTGTCCATGTTTATGAATATTTGCTGGGTTCCAGTCTCAGCAATGACGCTGAACATCCTGTAATTCTGGGCAAATCACTTTATCTCCCTGTGCCTAACAAAAATGAATGTGTCCTCAAGTAACGCAACTGGTGCTATGTAAAGCGCTCTGATACCCGATACCTTCGGGTCAAGTTTGCACTATATAAAACTCCCTAAAAAAAGACCTGAGCATGTGCAAGCTGTAGTTGCTTCAGAGTTGCCTTCTGGACTAATTTGTTTTCAGACAGATGGTCTAGCCTTAGTGTGCGATAATGGGCATAGTGAATGACTTGTCTTTGATCTAATAGACACTTTCACCATTGGGGTAATTTTGGGAGTACCTTGGCTAGGATACCATAATCCAAAAAATGATTGGGTACACCACACGGTAACCTTCGTCTCTCCATTCGCAATACCTGGTACCAAGAGGCTTCAGAGGCGGGAATACCTCTGCATTGCGCCTTGGTCCAAAGAACAGAAAACCTTAAACTACCCAAAGAATACCAGACTTTCAAGATGTTTTTCACATCGTGAAAGCTACTCAACTGCCCCCATACAGAGCCTTTGATTGCCGCATAGATCTCCTCCCTGAGCAACACTTCCCTGAAGTAAATTTTACACATTGACAGAACCCTAAAACTCAATATCTATGCATATATATGGATGAACTACAAGAGATAAGGTTAATACGCCAATACAAGTCTCCTGTGTCTTCGCCACTCTTCTTAGTACCCAAGAAGAATGGGGAGTTGAGGGTTTGTGTGGATTGTAGGGCTGTCAATTAGGTGACTATTCTGAACCGCTATCCTATCCTGTTAACTCTGATACTACTTGATCATTCCACCATTTACACAAAACTAGATTTACCGGGAGCTTACCACCTAATCTATGTATGAGAAGGCGATGAATGGAAAACCAACTTTATGACTAAGTTCGGGCTGTTTGAATATTCTGTTATGTCCTTTGGGCTATCTAATGCTTCGGCGGAATTTCAATATTTCATTAACAAGGTCTTGAGAGAGTTTTTGGATATTTGTGCAATTGTCTACATAGACAATGTTCTGATTTACTCAAACTCAGAACAAGAACATGTACGACATGCTGCACCTCAGGGAAAATGCTCTCATTGGTAAATTAGACAAATGTTCCTTCGATGTACAGTCAGTAGAGTTTCTGGGGTATCACTTATCTCGTACAGGTATCACTATGGACCCCAAAAAAGTAGAAGCCATTACCAATTTGCCAACTCCAACAAATGTCAAGGAAATTCAACAGAAACTGAGCTTTGCCAATTTTATTGTCGTTTTGCGTTTTTCATAGATATTAGCGCCCATAACACAGCTGCTCAAAAGGGGCAATCACTCATGTGGTCTCCAGAAGCTAATCAGGTGTTGCAACTCTTAAAAACTAAATTCACCACTGCACCCATTCTTCAGCATCCCAATCCAGACCAGCCCTGTTACATCAAAGCTGATGTTTGAAAGGTAGACGTTGTAGGAATTTTATCTCAAAAGAACCCAAGAAATGGCCACATGCATCCCATGACCTTTTATTCCAATCAAAATTCTACTAGTGGAGCAAAACTAAACAGTGGCTAAAAGAGAACTTCTAGCCATTAAACGTGTGTCCATTGAATGGAGTCATTACCTACAGGAGTTCAAACATACAGTGACAATATTCTCAGATCATAAAAATGTACAATTCTTTAGCCCCGTCAGGGCTCACAACCCTGTCAAATGTGATTATTGCATTTCTATAGTGCATTTGATTTGATCATCCCTTTTCGCCCAAGGACCAAGCAGTTACAGTCTGATGTTCTTTCTAGACTAGCGTATGCTCACTTCCTCCCTTCCACATCAGACTCCCCTACTATCATTCCACCGGAAAAGATAGTCACAGTCAGCAAGGTTGACAACTTTATGGTGGCCTTACATGAAGAATATAAAAAACTAAAGGCTGAAGAATGGATCAAAACACCTAAACATATTATCACAGACAAGCTGTTCCCTCACACTCAGAAACTGTATATCCCTTCTATAGAATCAGGACTTTGGGTAATTCAATAGCATCATTACACAGCATTGGCAGGGCACCCAGGTATAACGAAAACCCTAACGACTTGTCAAAAAACCTTCTGGTGGAACAACATGTGGAAGGATATACAAGAATACATATCTGGTTGCCCAACTTGGGCATGAAACAAGAACACTCATACTGCCTCCCCAGGCTTATTACAGCCACTGCCTATACCCCCAGATCCTTGCAACATCATTAGTCTGGATTTTATTACTAACCTTCCAGCAAGCAATACCTTCACTACCATTTTAGTAGTTGACATTCTATCAAAAACTACAAATTTCATCCCCCTCAAAAAGATACCCATCCCTGCAGAATTTAGTCAACTATTCATTGATTATATTGTAAGACTGCATGGTCTACTGACTGCAATCATCTCAGTTTGCGAAGTTCAGTGCGCATCTAAATTTTGGAGAACACTCTGTGATAAATTAGGAATAGGGTAGCCTTGTCATCTGTGTTCCACCCACACACCACGGGCAAACTAAATGGGTTAACCAATCCCTAGAAACTACACTAAGATGTTTGCTATCCAAGTACACAGGACAACGGGATCAGGCCATACCCATAGCTAAATTCACCTATAATAACAGCAACCACTCAGCCACAAACTACACACACTTCTTCTTCATGTCAGGGTAACATGCTCGGGCCCTTCCTATTGATCTATTAAGAGTTTCTACTATGCTACCTTCAGTCATAGAAAGATAAGAAGAATGCCATGAGATTCAAAAACATTTTAGGACAAGTTTAGCAACCCCAGTACCTATCTACTAGAAAGGAGGCAGGGTATGGTTAGCAACACAACACCTACAACTAGAAAGCCCAGGGAAACTAAGAACACAGTGTATAGATCCTTATGACATTATCAAGATAATTAATCAAGTCACTGTCATGCTATGGCTTCCCCCTGAATACAGTATCTACCCATTGTTGGTCCACTGAACAAGCCATACCAACCCGCCACACGAAAAGATACTTAACCCCCATCCGGTCTGATTAATGGCCAACAAAAGTATGAAATTCATTGTATCTTGGAATCTTTAACGATCTCAAGGAAAACTATATAACCTTATAGATTGGAAGGATTGTGACACTTCCGAGGGTTCCTGTGAACTGGCCTCCTCGGTTCATGCTTCTCATCTGGTGAGACGATTTCATGCCCTCAATTACACCAAACCATGACCTGAAAAAGTGCCTATGGGAGGGGCGACTGTCAGTATTCCTGATACACAGCTCACCTCTCTTGACTATCACAATATACTGGCATGACTCACATAATTTCTCCCAACACTTATGAATGAACAAACGTCTTGTACACTGACTTTTGACCATATTATATGCTGTTGGAAAAGGCTAGCTGCAGCTAATTTTCCCCAGTTTGTTTGAAAAGGCTTAATATGTAAGGTCAGGTTTCAGGCACCATGGAAACCTCCATAAAATCCACCAGAACGAGCATCAAGCAACCGGCATAGATGGTGTCAACGTGACACTTCTGGAAGACAGCCCTCATGTTATGTTACGTTATTGGAGCTTTTAAAGAGCGCTTATACCCAAAGGTGTCTTGGCGCTGAGCACTGTCTCACTGATCCCATAGGTAAAATGTCTTATACAGGGAATAGAGTAAAGAGTTACAAACCGGCGGGGTTGTATACACTGTGCACTGTGCACTGGGTTACTAGAGAACCCTACAGGTTTTCTTTAAGTGATCAAAAAGTAATAATCACATTAAAACCAGTGATAAATCTTAAGCATTGCATTGTTTAAATCGTGATACACATTAATTTGCATAAATCAAAATTAGGTGAACATAATTCTTTCACAAATATGCATCATATTGCATTAAGGCACATAACATGTGGTAATTACAGCATGATCGACACATGAAATAATATACAGAATTTTTAGAAGAGAGCCCGATGCATTTCGGGACTGGCACGTCCCTTCATCAGGGGCAACCTGTGAACAGAAACATTAATATTACAAGGACATCATTTATGATTCTCGAAGACAACATGAGGGTGCCATTACAATAAATCATGAAAGATCCCAATTCGTCTGGGCGTTACTTTTGTGGTGATATGTTATTTCTCCACCCTTGTGGAATTAATAATGTGAAAAAACTTAAAGAAATAAGAAAATCTGTTATTGTCTGTGGACAAGGAGAATGTAATTCTGTTAGAGAGTGCTACCCCAGTGAGGAAAAGAAAATGGAAGAAAAAGTGGCAAAAAAGCGAAATCAATTCCTGGAGGTCATACCTCAAGTAGCAAAAGTGGTCAGACTAATATCAATAGTTCAATGGGATCCCCCAGAGAAAGAACGAGGAAGGTCTACAAGATCTATTTCTGCAACCTGAGCAGAGGTACGGGGAGCTTCTATCAGTGAGACATACAGAGCGGCAAAATTATCATCTCTGCAAACTTTCGTTAATCATTATATGTTGGATTTATCACCCTAAATCAGAGTCCCAGTCCAAACATCCCCCCCATCCCTGAATTTGCTCTTCCTGGCACCTGTATATTAGCTCTTCCTGGCGTCCGTTTTATCAGCTTGCTAAAAACGACTATGTCGTTGAAAATAGAAAGGAGATTGCAATTTAAGTTTTAACTTGTAAGTACGACCTATGCAAGGCAACATGCCCTAAATATAGTAAGTACTGGGGCAAGGAGGATTGTGCTTCATGGTAATGATTATCAGTAAGTAATGTATACATTAAAAGTCAATCAATCAATCAGTCTTTATTCGATTTAAAAAAGCAATCATAAAAGACACAAACATAGTACATAAAAACATACATTTCAATAAATACATTAAAATACCTTTTAAAAAAACATTAAACACTTCAATGGACTGACATGTAGTAATAAAAACATTTTGGAATTAAAAATGTCCCTGGCACAGCTGATGGAAGGGAAAACCCAAACACAGAATTCATTAAAGGCCATCAAGGGTACGCTTAATTGATTTTCTCCGCAATGCCCATGCCCAGCCCAAATATTTTGCCAATGCGACAGAAACTATTGTCAAAGAGCTGGTGCGCAAAATGCGTAATGCTACAGCGCAGCTCCTTGTGCCGAGAGATTTACACATTGGGGAAAGCCAAACGCGCCTTGGAATGGTAAATGCCGGGCAGGCAAACAAAAAGTGTGGAGCTGTTTCTATCGCAGCCCCGCATGCAGGGCACTGCAATTCCGAATTCCTGGCCCACCTTCCAGTCAAAAATCTAAGAGGCAAAGAGCCAGCTCTAAACTGGAAGTAGAGTTTCCTGTCGCCCACATTAGTCACCAGATCCCAATATTGTTCAAGGCTGGGGGAGTCTTTGAACTCCAGGAAATTCCCGGACATCCCTGATGCTCTGCTCGATACCTGGGAATCAATTCTTTCCCAGTATGCTATTTTGAGAGAACTTTTTGATGGAAACTGGCCAGTAGCTGGATCAGTCCACATCCCTTCCATACCCATGTCTTTTAAAGACGCATGTAAGTTCTTCAGCCACTCGATTTTATGAAAGACATCAGATTTTATAATGTCCATGAGGCCATTGGCATAATGGGAAAGTTCAGGAGTAGTCCAAAGCCTCCGCCAGTATAAAACCGGACGGAGCATTGCGATATCCTTAATGGACCTCCTGCCCAGATCATACCTAAGTGGGATCAGAGGGGTGCTCTGAGGAAGACCAGTTATACTACGAAGGAATTTGTGCTCCACACTTGTCAAAGTCGCTAGCTGATCAAAACCCCAGAGCTCCGCCCCATAGAGGACAGAGTTTAGGGCCTTCGCTTCATAAACTTGCAAAACCGGGCTTATTGGTTTCGTGAATGACCTGCTAAATTCCCTGCTCAGGGCACCAGTTAACTGTTTAAATCGCAGGGAGGCCATTTCAAGATGCCGGCGCCAATTATTACTACTTGAAATTTGCAATCCAAGATACGTAAAATTGGTTACCAATTCTAAAGGTTGCCCATTCATGAACACTCTTTTCCCTTGGAAAATGCTATGAGGGCTAAAGGCCATAAATTTCGTTTTTGCCACATTAACCTCTAGACCATGGTCAAGGCAAAACTCATCAAACAGGCGAAGGGCTTTTTGCAGACCATTAGATGTTCTGGATACGATAAGCGTATCATCTGCAAACAATAATATGGGGATGGAAACACCAGCCAACCTTGGAGCGTCGGTATTAACAGAGAGCATGAGATCAACTATCCCGTTGATATAAAGAGAGAAGAGCGTGGGTGCCATAGTACAACCTTGTCGCACACCACGCTCAACCGGGAACTCAGATGTGTCCTCTCCCGCCCCACCCCACTGGATCCTAGCATAGTTAGACTCATGCAAACGCATCACCATTGTCAAAGTTTCTTTGGGGAGACCTAGCCTCTCAAGGACTGCCCACAACCGGTGGCGGGGAACAAGATCGAAGGCAGCTCTTAAGTCAACAAAAGCTACGTAAAGACTGCCCTTCCCCAATGTCACCACCTTCCAAAGGAGCTGGACAAAGTAAAAGACTTGGTCCACCGTGCTGGTTAGTTTCCGAAAACCAGCTTGGAAGGGTGACAGAATGTTATTATCACCGATCCATTCTTGTATTTGGTTCAGGACCATCCTCCCTACCACCTTCTGAATGGAATCGATGAGGCTAATTGGCCTATAGTTTCCCGGAAGCGTCCTATCACCCTTCTTAAATACAGGTATGATAACTGCCCCCCTCCATGATTTTGGGACTGGCGCGCCTGCAGCCACAGCATTAGCCAATAGTGTTATATACTTGCTCCAGTTATCTTTGTTGTGGAGAAAAACGTCTGAAGGAACCCTGTCCTGGCCAGGAGAGCGTCCACTAGTAACTGAGCGTAGGGCCCTATTAGCATCTTGGATCGAAAAGGGATCTTGAGAGAAGAAAACATAATTTGGCACCCATGCAAAATTAAACGAGATATTGCAAGCATATTGAGGATTGAAATATTGAATCCACTCTACCTGTGAGACATAGTTAGAGGGACTATCAGGCCGCCCACCACTGCCCCACTTAAGAATGTTCCAAAATAACCGGGAATCTCGGGTATGACAAGCACTTTTTAAATCAAGCCAACGTTGCTCGTCCCAGTTTTTTTTGGCCATTCTTACAGCTTTTTTATATGCTAGTCTGGCGAAGCGGATACACTCCTGTCCTCCATTAGACAGAGCTTTCACCAGGTTGGTCCTAGATTCTCTGCAAGCACCGTCATACCATCTATTTTTCTTAGTTGGAGCCTTATTCTTGTTCCTCAAGGGCTTCATAAAATAGGAACCTATTTCAGCAAACAACTTGTCATGACATGCAGCGACTTCAATATTGCCGGGGTCATGGATTAACATACCCTCAAGCTCAACAATAGAATCAACTAATTTGATATCTATATCGGCAATGGCCAGGATGTTATGCTCGAGCTCCCCCCACTTGAGTCTACGCATATTATTTGTTAAAGTTACCTCAGATAGGCACGGAACCATCTCACCGGCTATTAGGCGATTACTAGACCACCATCGGTGAGTTACACAGATGGGGTTATGGTCACTCTCAACTCTAACCTCAACAACCATATCTAGAACTGGTTGCCATAATTGCAAGCTACATAAAACATAATCAATCCTGCTAGAATTCCGACCATTGTCAAATGTCTTCGCCCCTTGTTTGTCACCTGGCGTCCTCCCATTCAAGGCCCTCAGACCATGCTCAAAGCAGAGAGCATTAGCCTGGACAATAGTCTCAGTCCACCTTTTAATTGGACTGAGATCAAGCACAGGTACCCCCCACAATTGGTCTTCCACAGCTTCATCGCCCCACCCAGAGTCAGGGTCTAAGAGTGGTTCGAAGGTAATATTAAGATCCCCAGCAACAACTATTCGCCTCCCACCTGATTGCTGGTCAATAAGGGAAACTAAGTGAGCCAAAACCTGGGAGCCCGTCCTATTGGGGTCTCTCAGGTACAAATTGTAAATATCCAAGTCACCCAGGATCCCAAGTGACACCCTGACTAGTTGGATATCCTCGGACCCAGTAGGTATTGCACAAGCCTCAGGAAATACATCCTGTCGAACCCAGATTGCCAGGCCTCCCTTTGGGCGTCCCCTTAGACCCTGGATTGCGGGGACATAAAAATTCAGGAATCCCTGTAAGAACTGAGGCTCACAGGACCAGGTTTCCTGGAAGAGGCAGACATCAAAGTTGCCTATATAGGCTAACCATTCCGGGGAGTCCATTTTTGACTTTAAGCCTGCAATATTCCAAGAAACCATTGACCCCCCCTCCCTTCCTTGGCCTTGGACGTGAGCAGGGTCCGCACACGGCTGCTCATGTCCACGTTGTGTTTCCGTAAGACAGTTCAGGGGTTATTATAACTACATCTGCTATCTCAGCCGCCCCGTTAACAGGGGAGTAACATAGAGATTCATTAAGCTTAGGCCCTCCGGCTGGGATACTTGGATTAAGGGATGTAATAAATAACTGCGGCCCAGATACCGGTCAGGCAAAAGCTACTGAGGAGCACAGGTCATTTGCTTCCCAATTTTTCAGAGCTGGGCTAAATCCTACAGGAATATTGGGATTAGAATTGTAAAAATACCCTAAGTCATGTACCCCAATTTTTGACTGGTCGCAAGCCAGTGGGGAGTCACAAATATAGTGCACTGTACGACTATCTCCAAAGTTGACAATAATGGAGTCCCCAGGGACGTCTTTGGGTCTTGGACCTACCCAACTAACCCTTCTAGCAAAGAGGATCTTTCCACCCAAATGATTTGGAAGCGGTCTGTTCCTATTTAGCCAGAACGTGACTTTATTTTTTAATTGCTGATATGATTCTAAAACACCTTCCTTTAATTCCGGGACTCCTGTCAGTACAGCTACATAAGGAGTACAGGCAGGGGGCAAATGAATATGAGCCCTAGATGATATACTGTTTTTAGCCCCAGATTCCAAAGTCCTTCCTTTGTTCACAGATTTTTTTCCAGCATTGGTACTGGACACACTCGGAAGGTTATCTCCCACATGGCCAACACATTGATTAATAGAATTGTCAATAACCTGTGCCTTGGGGAGGGCAGCCTCAGGTGTAACCCCGGGCGCTACTTCATTAACAGAGGATACCAGCGGGAGAATAGGGAGGGTAGAGGACACCCCTAGAAGATTATCCCTTTCCTTGGTAGCTAGTTTAATAACATTTTTAAGTGAGAAAAATTGTCCAAGACAGTTTGTTCTAATCGATCTACCTTCTCACTAACTAGCTTAACCCTTTCCAGCACAGGAAGTATCAGAGAACGGACCATTTTCTCTATCTCGGGAATCATATTACTCGATTGGGGCTGGTCTATATGTCTAGTAACATTCCCACTTGGAGATAGGAGATCTTCGCCCTGAGTCGCCCCCATTGGAGATTTTCCCATAACATTAGGGTGTTTGGCCTTTCTCCCTCCCTGGGACGCCCCTACTCGTTTCCTCTTAGGATTGGGAGGATATACAATTCTTTTACTAGCCCTTGTCTGCGGGTAGGTTAAAGCAGTTTTAGCAGTTTTAGTAGAAACGGGGGGGCTGCGTGTTGTTATATCTATGCCGCCAGAGTCACCAGGAACATCACACACAACACTACAGGACTGCGATATAGAAGGACTGACCCCAACATTCTCCCGTAAAACTAAATCACCCCCATCCTGACCCGCTAGCTTCGAAGGAGATTTGGCCAGTGCCAAAATTCCCAAGGATGAGCGTCTGGCTTGTGCTAGCTCTACAGACAGGCGTCGCTCAGTTATGGCAAGTTCATGCTCTAGAACTGATACAGCTCTAGTAATGAAATGGTCAAGAGTACCGGTCACAGACCCACACCCACCGGTGCGTTTCCCTTTGGATGCCATTTTACACTATGCACACAATACTAGAGCCAATATAGTCGATAACCTAGATGAAGTCAGTTAGGAGATAATATATTACTCCACCAGAACAAGATACTAGCAGTATAAGATATTCGACTGGAGCCTGGAGGGTTTATGAGCAGCCCGGGCGCTGCCTGATGACGTCAGTGGCAGGCGCCCGGAGCTGAGGATGCTGGGGCTTGTGGTCTCTAAGCCGTTTACCTCACGGCGGCGTCCCAGTTCGCTCGAGTTTGAAGGAGCGACTCTCCCCTCAAGAAGCCGTTCCCCTCACGGCGAGCCTTCGTGGAGCAGGTGCAAATTACTTTTCAGAAGCGCGTCCCGCGCTGCGTGGAGCCTGGAGGGTTTATGAGCAGCCCGGGCGCTGCCTGATGACGTCAGCGGCAGGCGCCCGGAGCTGAGGATGCTGGGGCTTGTGGTCTCTAAGCCGTTTACCTCACGGCGGCGTCCCAGTTCGCTTGAGTTTGAAGGAGCGACTCTCCCCTCAAGAAGCCGTTCCCCTCACGGCGAGCCTTCGTGGAGCAGGTGCAAATTACTTTTCAGAAGCGCGTCCCGCGCTGCGTGGAGCCTGGAGGGTTTATGAGCAGCCCGGGCGCTGCCTGATGACGTCAGCGGCAGGCGCCCGGAGCTGAGGATGCTGGGGCTTGTGGTCTCTAAGCCGTTTACCTCACGGCGGCGTCCCAGTTCGCTCGAGTTTGAAGGAGCGACTCTCCCCTCAAGAAGCCGTTCCCCTCACGGCGAGCCTTCATGGAGCAGGTGCAAATTACTTTTCAGAAGCGCGTCCTCTCTTTACATTCTTCCCACTGCCAAAGGTTCTGCATTGCACATTTTACAAAAACGGAGAGATTGTTTGGATTCTGACAGTTCACTTCATGTGACGTGTATGCAACTGTGAAGGTGTCTGTGCTGTTAATTGTAACCTGGAGAGTTGACCAGATGTTCTTCAACTTCATCGCTTCTTTTGGAACATGGCAGAAACAGTCACTTTTTTCGCTGATAATAGTGGCGTTTTCATTAAAACGTTTGCACCCTTTAACTGCCAGTGCACCGCTCGTTGCTTTTAGGACAGGAATAAGTACACTTGCGTACAGCAGCTTTACCAAAGTATACATTACTATGGGGTGAGGAATTTAGCATGTGTGGTAAATACCATCTATTTAGAGTTTTAAACTTGTACATGAGGTGAAAACATAGAATCATATTTAAAACTTTGAATCGCGCATGTTTTGCCTTTTGTCTAGGCCTGTCCCCTTCTGATTGGTGTTGTCAGGGTTGACTTTTCAAAGTCTTACAGGGCAAACAATAGGGTTTAATATTTATCAATCAGCTAGGTATCCTGATCCCTAGGAAAACTTTTGCTTGCACAGGGATTGGAATTTCACCCTGGATTGGTAATCCGGGCCCTGGATTTGTTATCCAGGTCCATGTCTCTTATAACATCTATATGGCCTCAATTAAATGGGCCTCGGACAAACAAGTGCTATTCATCACACCTGTAAAACACCAATATACTAGGTACCATATTTATGGCACAGTCATGCAGCGCAGTGCAGTGCATTGCAGCAAGTCACTTTACTGCACTTTGTAACAGAGAAAGGTCAGGAATGCACCATATTTAAAAGAAAACAGGGCATTCCTGGATTTGACTCTGCACTTGCTCCGTTTTGGCTGCATAGCGCAAATGCAGACATCCTTTCATCATGGTGCGAGAGTGCCTGCGTTGTAAGGAGGATTGCTTTTGTGCTACAAGGCGCACCTTCCTTCCTGCACACAGTCACATGAGGCATTTTTCTTTTTTGTATATATGCTGCTAAATGCAGTACACATACAAATAAGAAAAAAGGAAAAATGCAAACATTTCTCCTCAGTGCACCTCACATGGGAAGGTGTAGCATTTGGAGTAATCACAGGTCTACTACGTTTGGGAAATCTGCGTTACATACTCTGGATTTATGTCATCACTCAGGGCCACACATGGTGGCTTTGCGTGGCTTCATAAATGGCATTTTGGGCTTGCATCGCGCATGCACCCACTCATAAATATGCCCAACGGGTTTGGAATGTAACAGGTGCCACAATCTGCACATAGTACACATTTCCCCCACTGCAATGGTGAATAATGTGGCTGTGTGTGTTTTTACCAAGTAAATATCGACATATCCGACCTGTCCATATTTGCCAGGGGCCATCTCCAAGCAGAAGGAAAACTTTAACCTACTCATAGTTTTACCTGTGTAAACAAGGGTTGCATGGGAGCCCCAATTTAGCAATAGATTCGGAATTCTGCATTCCATATGCCAGATCCAACTCTTGTGTATTCCACATTGCTAACAATAATGTGATCGAAATAGCATATTTTAATGGTAATTCTAAAACAGAGTTCATTCAAAATATTTATTTCTAAATAATTTGCATTTTTTTCTGGCACAGACTAGTTACAGGCTTGGCCACATAAATATCAAGCTGTAGGTACTCTCTGTGGTTCTTTTATAACAGATGTTCATTTATAATCCAGATAAATGAGGGCATCGTAATTCTTCCTCGGGAGAGGATGCAACCTGTTAGAAGATACTCTCAGGAACCGTGTTGCCTTTCTTGTCTCTACAATTGTGTCTATCAAAATGAGGAATCATTCAGTCCTTAAACTGAAAATGTCTACTTTGTTTTCAGGTATAAAACATGCCCCCTAGGGACAAAACAAAGAAAGACAGCTGTGCAAATAAGGAATACTTGATTGGAAATTTCATCTTGGTGCATGTAGCAATAATTACTATTCGCAAAAAGCCTAACATGTTACAGCAAATATGTAATATACCATCTTGTACGGATGCAATATAGAATGTACGGCCTATCACTCATTCTTGAAGTTTTCCCTCACTCTCTATTCATTGAGGTAATAAAGAAGAATATTTGAGAAATATTAATTTAAATTATTTATAGTTTAATGTGAGACATCACTCTGATAGGAAACGCCATGCTTGACATGGTTTGCAACTTTGTCTTCTTTAAACAATCTGCACCAAATATTTAGGCAGCTAATGTAATGTTGGTGCAAATAGGTCAAGAGGATGGAGCTATCTGAAATTCTAAAATGTGTGTTTTTGCTTCCAACTGGAATATAGCGAAAGTCAAAAACAGCCAGGAGAAATGCTTTATTTCTCCTTGTTTTTGATGTTTTTATGTGTGCTGCACTGTGCAGCACACATAAAAACAGAAAAGAGGCATGCATGATTGTTTAGGTGCAGGTAGGTGTCCCTTCCTGCACATGAACAATCATTTTTAAAATGAGGAGTTTCAACTTCTCTGTGTGCTGCAAAAAGCAGCACACATAGAAGTTACAAATCACCATTTAATATTGTTTATGTGCAGAAAGGGACACCTTCCTGCACATAAACAATCATTCCCCACAACGCAGGCACCCTTGCACTATGGTGCAAGGGTGCCCACGTTGGCGCTAGGGAGCTACATTTAGAGCCAGTGCAGGGGAAAATGCAGGGCTGCGCCGTATTATTGTAAATACGGTGTAACCCTACGTTTTAGAAGTGGCATCACGCAGCGTTAAGCCAAGAAGGCTAATACCATGCTCCGTCACATTTGTGTAAATATGCCCCTCCATGTTTTTTGGTGTCACGCCACTATTTGGGAAAAGAATCACAGAATATAGTCATCCCGTCTTCTTTGCCTCGGTTGCTGTTTTTTGCTGCTTTGGTGATTCATTTTAATGGTTATTTGGGTGAAATAACCTAATATGTTGCTGTCCAGTTCACATGTACAGTTAAAGACATATGTGTAATAATAAATGAGAGCAACTAAAAACAGCCAAGATGTAAATTCATCTCTCTTGATTACCGAACCTCTTCACGTATATTCCTGAGCAGATGTAGTGTACCTGAACACTAACAGCCACAAAAGTTCTTCCCTTCTTCCAAAAGTGGAGAATATCATTGGCCATCAAACATGAGGCCTGTAGCATGCGTTATGTTATGATGACAGACTAAACTCCATGTTCCTCTACCATAACTCCTTCCCCACTCATTATATTGTGGCCAGGGTTGGTTGATTGTTAAGGTGGCAACATTTACAAGGACCAGGGTACGTAAAATTATAAATAATTCAAAAAATATCAGGGAATATTCTAAAACCAGCAGGTACAGACTCCCAAAGACATAAAAAGTCACAACAATGTAGCTGGGTTTAACAGCTAGAAACTCACCCACTCTGAGGTGGAATGCTTCATCATAGAGTTCCTTCTCACACCACAATGACTTGTCCTCGCACCCGGCAAGAAGTAGCCACATCGACATTCGCAGTTGCCGCAGTCCTGAGTTTCTTGCCCGGTTAACCTTGAATGGAGGCAGTTTACCTGTTTACAGCAGGTACCTGACAGGTGGATCTTCCTTGTTCCTTGATGTCCACTGTTTGTACCAGTATCTTGATATTTTTATTTCTGTTGTGCATCTTTCAACAGAGTGACTCTAATAGGGCCTGACAATTGCCCCTACACATTTTTAGGGTAATTTTAGGGCACAACGATGTTGACTCATTGATAGCCTCAAGGATGAGTTCCCTCCCTACTTAATTTCACTGTTTTTAATCCTTTCTCTGGCAGACAAGAATAAAGTTGGAAGGTCTGACCTGGCCACAGTTGTTTATTCATCATTACACTACACTCATTACACTTTGCCTAGCTCACCCACACCTTGTACTCTCATAGGGTAGTTGAACGTCCAGGAGCTCCTCCTATTTTATGAGCTGTAGCCCACTCCTCAGCAAGTCATGGCAATGTGAGGAGGAACCCTATGATGAAGCAAGCCGCCTCAGGGTGTGTGAGGGTTCTTGTCTTAAAGAAAGTTGTCTTTTCCTTTTGTGAGAAACATTGATTTGTAGTTAATTATTCTCCATTCAACACAGTTTGAATCTGACCTGGCTACATTGTTGTGATTTTGTACATACAATGATGCACACTGTCGTGGCTTTACAGTAAAGAACTAAGTGTGCCATATCAAATTGAACCAACCATTCTTCTCCTGTCTGAAACCGCCCCAACCAATATATGGCCTGACCCGGACAAGAGCAACTATCCACCTATGTATGTACAAAAAATCCCACATGGGTACATTCCATGAACCAGTATCAGCTAATGTCAAGCCTATACTTAAGATCATCCTGTGTTTCCCAGTAGTCAAGCAATCTGACATGTACATTCATCTTTGCTTTCAGGAACGACGTGGGACTAACCAGTTGACTTTCTTGCCTTTCCCGGCCCAACAACTCGCCGGACCCGCTGCGCGGGTCCCGCAGCGTCCAGTGAACACCGTAAGAGCGCCTGGACGGGGTTGCCTTCACCGGGGTGAGCGCATCTGTACAGGGCTGCGAGCAGCAGGGGACTCCATTGCCCAGGAGTCCCTGCGAGCCCCATTGCCTACACCTGGGCTGCTCTCCCTGCACGACACGCCCCCCTGCATAGCTGTGATTAAAAGCGGAATACCAAGCTCCCATCCCTGGGATTCATCTTTGCTTTCAGGAACGACGTGGGACTAACCAGTTGACTTTCTTGCCTTTCCCGGCCCAACAACTCGCCGGACCCGCTGCGCGGGTCCCGCAGCGTCCAGTGAACACCGTAAGAGCGCCTGGACGGGGTTGCCTTCACCGGGGTGAGCGCATCTGTACAGGGCTGCGAGCAGCAGGGGACTCCATTGCCCAGGAGTCCCTGCGAGCCCCATTGCCTACACCTGGGCTGCTCTCCCTGCACGACACGCCCCCCTGCATAGCTGTGATTAAAAGCGGAATACCAAGCTCCCATCCCTGGGATTCATCTTTGCTTTCAGGAACGACGTGGGACTAACCAGTTGACTTTCTTGCCTTTCCCGGCCCAACAACTCGCCGGACCCGCTGCGCGGGTCCCGCAGCGTCCAGTGAACACCGTAAGAGCGCCTGGACGGGGTTGCCTTCACCGGGGTGAGCGCATCTGTACAGGGCTGCGAGCAGCAGGGGACTCCATTGCCCAGGAGTCCCTGCGAGCCCCATTGCCTACACCTGGGCTGCTCTCCCTGCACGACACGCCCCCCTGCATAGCTGTGATTAAAAGCGGAATACCAAGCTCCCATCCCTGGGATTCATCTTTGCTTTCAGGAACGACGTGGGACTAACCAGTTGACTTTCTTGCCTTTCCCGGCCCAACAACTCGCCGGACCCGCTGCGCGGGTCCCGCAGCGTCCAGTGAACACCGTAAGAGCGCCTGGACGGGGTTGCCTTCACCGGGGTGAGCGCATCTGTACAGGGCTGCGAGCAGCAGGGGACTCCATTGCCCAGGAGTCCCTGCGAGCCCCATTGCCTACACCTGGGCTGCTCTCCCTGCACGACACGCCCCCCTCACCTACCAAATTTCCAAACTTAAGCAGCCACTCATCCGCAGCGCGGGAGCGCGCGGGAGCGCCCGGGGCTAAGCCCGGGCAAAGGGCGGGCCGTCTAAGGCCGTCCAAGGACGTACAGGGACGGGCCGGGCCCTTTCTCTTACTCTCGGGATTCGAGGACTCAAATGATGTTTTAGTTATCAATGTGATAAGATGTTGAATGTAGTTATAATGTGTAATTGAAGTTTTAAACTTTTATCTAATTTATATTTTAAATTGTACACATTATTTCTTATTTTTAGTCTTATGATGTCCTCATCACTAAGAAAGGGTAGGCGGGTTACAGTAAAGTCAAGTAGTGTTAAAGCCACTGGAACCTTAGATGATTTTATTACCCGTGCCACGGGGATATTAGATAAGGAAATTGCTCTTACTGAAAAGCGTTTGTCTCTGGACTTAGTTACGGGGAAGCGTTCATCTTTGGGTCGGTTTGCATCTGTGGTCACTCCTGAAAAGAGCATAATAAACGACTTGGAAGCCAGCCCAGACTTAGCCGTTACTTCAGATAATCAAGAAATATCTATGGGCGATGTAGTGAACGGTCCAATAGAAGATTGTTCTGTATTGAGCAATATTGGGGATGGGATCCAACACCCTAATTTGACCCTGTCGGGCCCCATTTCCCTACAACCCAAAGTTTCGGCCTCTGTTCCAGAAGTCACAAAAACTAGTAAACGTAAAAGAGGGGGAGGTCACTTGAAGGGAAGGGTAATACGTATGGGAGACCCTGGTGATCTGACTCATTGCTGCCAAAACAACAACAATAAAGCTTTGTTAACACATATTGAGAAGCTGGTAAAAAATCTCTTGTTACCCCTTATTGAGAGAACACAAATAGTTAACCTAAAATTGGACCAATTAGAGCACTTAATATCAGTTAACACACATTCGCTGGAAATTTTGGCTAACAACAGCAAACTTCCACAGGCCCAGGGGAATTGTATTGAAATAAAGAAGGGGGCTCACAAAACCTCTATTCAAAAACCAAGTAATCCGCCCCAGCCTATTGCATCTGTTGATTCCCAGCGAACCCCTGTACGATCAGTCCCAACTAGACCTGCACTGGTGGCTGATGGGGACTCTCAGTCAATACCGATTATGGCTATAGCAGCAGCACCGAGCTCAATTACATCTAAGCCAGTAGCCTCATCTCAAGTTAAACAAACTCCACTGAGCGGCCCATTAGTTCTGGATGAAATGGCACCTCCAAGTAAACCAATATGTGTGAATATACCCCCCGAATCTGCACCTTTTATGGCCATCCTGACAGGTGTCCCGGTGGTCGCACCAAATAAACATGAATTAAATCAGGACCTATCAAATAAAGTCATATTCTGGCTCAACAACAATAGACCACTCCCCCCAGCCTCTAGTACAAAAATATTAAACGTACGAAGGGTCCCTTGGGTTGGCCCAAGCAAGAAGGATTTAGAGGGGGATTGTATCCTAATTAATTTTAGGGACAGGTGGGTCAAGGACTTAATCTGTAACAATGCAAGGTTTGCTAGAATGGGGGATATTCAATGTATAGGTCTTGAATATTTTTATCCCAACTTGCATCATCTTCCCCCTAACCCTCGCTTTCCTGGGTCGAGAGTGCAGGGTAATAATTACTCTGGATGGACTCAGATTAATACTATATCTCGACCCCCTCAAAATCATCCTGGTTTGTGGTACCAGGGTGATGGATCTCTCATGGGGCCAACAAGTTTCAAAAATTTTGGGCAAACCCCCTATGACCAATCAAGAAGGAGATTCCAGGGGGAGGAATACCTAGGGTGGATGCCAAATAACAATATTCCATTAAGAAACCGATTTGACCCACTGGTGGGAATGGAGGGTTTAGATTGACCATTAGACAAGAAAAAGGAAAGCATTTTATCTACCACAGATTTGGTCATGGGGGAAAACGGGGGGATAAGGCAGGAGGATAACCAGGTGGTGGACGCTTTCGACCACAATGCTCAACCTAATATGCGTTCGGATAGTCAAACTGTTAGCAACTTAGCCTGTGAGCTAAACCCACCAATTACTGGGCCTGACCTGGAAACTCCAATAAAGTTTGTGGACAATAGCCTAGGGGAACCTGGGCTGTGTCTAATCTCATGGAATATTGCAGGTCTTGCGGGTAGAATGGAGGATGAAGCTTGGCTGGAGCATGTGGGTGGTCAGGATATCCTGTGCTTTCAGGAGACATGGAGCAGAGTGGGTGGGGAAATTGATGGTTTTCAATCTTTTAATGTTTTGGCGGTCCCATCACTAGCTGGGAGGGCAAGGGGTGGGTTAATGACAGCTCTATCCATCAAACTAAAGAACCTGATAACCTCAAAAATAGTGGATACTCCTTGGTACCAGTTGCTCTTGTTGGAAAATTTGTTCCCAGAGCCCGTGTTGTTAATTAATTGGTACCATAATGTTTTTGATAGAAATGATGTATCTACAATCCAGAGTTTGGAGGAAGCAATATGTAAGGCTCGTAGTGATCGAGCTTTATTAGTAGTTATTTGGGTTGGTGATTTTAATTGTACACTGTGCAAATTTGGTGGCTGCAATGTCTGTGGTATCAATGATCTAAATGAACAGCCCTTGATGCATTTTAAACACACGCCCCAGGGAGACGCTTTAAATAATATCATTATTCTAAACGATTTATGTATGGTAGAGCCCTGGGCTGCCCCAAATATATCGCCAATACCAACCTTTCAGGGAACAAGAGGTGCAATGAGTACTATTGATTTTGTATTTGTGTCTAGTAACTTTCTTCATTATGTTAATAGGCTTGAGGTAATCGCAAGTGCCGTAAGCGATCATAATCCTTTAATGCTATCCTTGAGTGCCCCTGCTAGTAGAAAACATTTGGTTTGGGAGCAACCCATAACATATAATAAAAATCAGGGAGTTACTATGAAGTGGGGGAAAATAAATGCTGAAGGCTTTGAGGTAGAGATTCTGAATGTTTGTAAAACTGAGATCGAATCATGCCTGTCTCTGACGTCTGATCCAGACAAGGTCATTGGGAGTTTTGAAAAATTATGTGGGCACGTGGCTGAGCACCTTAGAAAACCAGTGGGGAAAAAGAATTTAAGGTGTTTTAAATGGTTTGACTCCGCATGCTCTGCCTCACATAAATCCTTAAAAGCTGCCCTTATACAAAAACCAAGAAATAAGGAACTGATAAGATCGACCAGAAGGGCTTATAAAGAGGCCATCACAAAGAGGAAGCAGGAATTGAAAAATCGAGCCTGGGACGATCTAGAGAAGGCCTCTGAGCTAAAAGATAGTAGGCTCTTCTGGGAAGTAGTAAATCGTCCCTTGTTTAAAAATGACACCAAAGAAAGTATACTGACGCAGATTACTGGTGAATCTTGGGAAGTTCACTTTGGTAAAATCTTTAATCCCAAAGCATTATTACTTTCGGATTTGTTGGATGATGTAGGGGATTTGGTGGTACCATCTTCAGCTTTGCTTCTTAGCTCTTCACTTACACTGGAAGAGGTTGAAGTAGCTTTGAGGAAGGGCATATCATTAAAAGCCCCGGGCCCTGATGCTGTCCCTTTAGACTTTTTTAAACATAATATTGAAGCTTGGGCACCTTTATTACTGAATGTTTTTAGGGCTGTTGTTCTTGGTCGCATCCCTGTATCGTGGAAGGTGGCAGTGGTGGTGCCGATTTTCAAGAAGGGCGATAGGTGTGACCCCCGATGCTATCGCCCTATATCCTTGATCGATGCATCATGTAAATTATTAGGGAGGGTTATTTTGGCCAGATTAGAAACATGGGCTGACTCTGTTGGTCTAATTGTGAACTCCCAGTATGGATTCAGAAGTGGGAAGGGGACAGTTGAGCAGTGCCTGAATTTGGCGCTAATTATTGGCAAGTACATGAAGGCAAGGAGTTCTGCAATTTACCTTGCCTTCATGGACTTGTCAAGCGCCTTTGACACTGTTTGTAGAAGCAGGCTGTGGCAGATGATGGACGATATGGGCTTCGAAGAACCCCTGGTGACACTTCTCCGCAGACTACACGCAGCAACGTCCGTGGCTATAAGATTCGGACCTGGGGGAGAAACAACTAAACCTATTCCCTCAACTGAGGGGGTGCGTCAAGGTTGCATTTTGGCGCCTTTCTTGTTCCTAGTATACACAAATGGACTAGAGAAGTACTTGTTGGACCACTGTTGTGATTTTCCTAAGGTAAACGGTAGGAGTATTCCTATACTCTCATATGCAGACGATACTGTTTTAATGACCCTCACTGGAAACAGTTTGCAGTTGTGCCTAGATGCCTTTAACACCTTCATGCTGGATCTTGACCTGAAGGTAAATTTTGGAAAATCTTTTGCAATGGTCTGTGGTCCAAAAGGAACAAAACCTAGAAAATTTGTGGTGAATCACTCTACTATTGAAAGGGTGGAGAATTTTAATTACCTTGGAAATCTTTTCAATAGCAAACTAAGTTGGGCCCCTTTAATGAAGGCTCGAGCCCAGAGTGCTACCCGCTCCATAGAAGGTCTTTTTCGCTTCTGTGGTAAGTTGGGTCAAAAACCTGTTGCGCACCTTAAAACTCTTTATATATCTAAATGTTTATCTGTGGCTACCTACGGGGCAGGAGTATGGGGGACCGAAAACCCCTCAGTGGTACAAGTGATGGAAAATAAATTCCTAAAACGGGTATTACTGATCCCATCGGGTTCATCGAATAGCTTCTGTCATAATGAAATGGGAATGACCAAAGTGACTGACATCATTCGTCTGTCACCCCTATTATTATGGGGCAAAATATGGTTATCTGACGATTTGCAGCTCTCGAGAGAAATTCTCTCAGACTGCTTGAGCCTGGATAATGCAAACAAGATCCCCTGGTTGTCATACGTCAGGGACATGTTGAATAAGATAGGTTTGGGTCATGTTTATGAAAATCCTGCAAATATCCAGGGAAACATAAAAACCCAAATTAAGTCAAATTACTGGAAGTTTTTAGGCTCACCTTGTCTGGGAGGCCCTATTGGCTATGTACCTAAGTTACAGCATCAATTTTATTTAACTTTTACAACTAATGTCCAATGGCGGTTTTATCTCACGAGGTTTAGGCTAAATACCCTTCATTTTCTTTTTGCCTTTCCTAAACAAGGGGGTTGGTGTGAGCAGCTACCCCCTTGTCCCTGTAATGACAGAGTTAGCCAAAGTACTATACATGTTGTCCTGTTTTGCTCCTTATATCAAGATCCGAGGATTAGATTTATTAAACCTGTCCTGAAGGGGCGGCAACCATGCACTTATAAAGAAGGCTATGATTATTTGCTGTCATTATCTTCTGTTGATACTTGCTGTGCCATGTTAAATTTTATAAGAGTTTCACTTCAGATTAGGAAACGCTATGGATAAATTAGCTGTAGAACTGTGCTTTGCCATTGGATTTGTATTTATGCTGTATGATGGATTTTTTGAATTGTAATTTTTGTTTTATGGATGGATCACCTTATTTGTGTATTATGTTTTTTAACTTTGTGCTTTTATGATTCATTGTATGAATCGAATAAAGATTTTTGAACCGGAACCGGACATGTACATCTCTCTTCCCAATGTACAATGAAAAATACCCATGTTCAAGTATTCTCAGCCAGTATTATATGCAATAAGCTTTACAAATTCCTTCTAAATACTGTCACTGCAGCCAAGGCCACCTCCAATATTACCTGAACTATATACACTGGCCCTAAACTTTGCATCCACGATCAGAACTGCCTTCCTGCCATGAAGAAGCCACACTTATGCATTCTAACTGGTATCAAGTTGCTATGTATTCTAACTCATTTCCTCTACACCAAGTAGAAATTATAGGCCACAAGCACTAAAACTGTGACTGCAAAAAGCGATGGCAATTTGCCTGCCAACGTTTTGTGAACAACACATTATTTTGCAAACCAATCTATATACCAGTAGGATAGTTTATAAAATAATGATCCAATGTGGCCAAACAATGACCTGCTAAGTCTCCAGGCAGATCTTAAGTTGCTACTACCTCCAATTGGCTGCAAAAATAAGGTGATGGCCTCCAAGGCAAAGCAGAACGAATAACATCTATTAACAAACATGCCAAAACTACACGTGGCTTAACAATATAGTCAATACCACGACTGTGCCCGTACCAAGAGTTCCATTACAACGCAAGTCATTAGAATGACTTGCTTTAGGGAAGCGCTGGAATTGGAATAGTCTATATTGCTATTCCAACTCCAGTCGGTGTATCAGTAGGGAAGTTGTTGGACATAATATCCAACACCAGTCCATTACTACATTCCTTAAAGCAAGTCGTGTAATGACTTGCGTTGTAATGGAACTCGTGGTAACATCCCAGTCGTGGTACTGACTGCATTGCAAAGACACCAAGATGTAATGCCTGCGTTGTAATATATGTTTCCCCAACAGAACATGCCTGTTTTACATTTAAAAAGCGAGGGGCTCTTCTACAAGAAAATGATGCAACTTGGCGACACAAGCCATTTAGCTGTGCCACATTGCGTCATATTCAAAGCACGGGAATGCGTCATATTAACAGCAATACAACACATCACTGTGTTTTCCTCTGCACTGATGCACATTTGACTGCCATGCACCAGCATGTGCCTGAACTGTGGTGATGATTGTTTTTGTGCCGGAAGAAAAACCTTCCTTTTCAAAAACAATATTTAATGGCATTGTCCTCCTCATTGCACCATTTCTATGCTTCCCTTGGGGAGGCGTAGGATTCTGACACATTCCCACTTCTACCAAATTCTGTAAATCTGGGAATGCGTCAAGTTCCCTGGATGTTGCGCAGGAACACCCACAGCAACACTCATAGAATGCCCCTTTCCTGCAGAGTAATATGTGAAAGAGGTACATATTTACAAGGCAATAAAAAGTCAAGCAGGGTGACTTTACTTGGCCTTTTAATTATGGGCAAGCCCATTGCACCCCTGGTGCATCACACAAAGTGAGGAACAATGGACTAGTACTACTCCTTCTAGAGCTGTCACCTCCAAACCACAAAGAGAAAGAGGTCCCAAGCAGATAATTAATTTCAATTGGCAACAATATATATAAATTACAAATATTTATGAGCTTGTTTGTACTATTTTATTAAAAAATAGTTAAGAAAATTATAAATTAATAATATTCAATACAAAACTTATAATTATTGGTAACTAAATACACATATATAAGCAATTAATCATCGATGGAATTGTTTTGTTAATAAAGCTTCCAAAAATCATTTTACTTTTGATATTTACATTTATTAAACAACATTCAATTAAAAATTTAAGTTAATAGTCAAGTACATTTTATTGTAGAGTTAATTAAAACCTTGACAAGGAATATCTCATTGGAAATTGATTAAAGCAGCAATTAAAACCAGAATGCCCATTATGAAAACCACCATTACCAAGATATAATGCGAAGTGCAAAGCAGCATTTTTGAAAAATGACAAGAGTTTTATGCCAACCGTTTTAGCACCAGAAAAAAAGTGCAATGTGCAAAAGGCAATAGCGGAGTATGGTTACCTCAGATGTCATCACCTGGCATTTCGGGAAGTGCATATGTACAGGGAATGGCTTTAGATTGCTTCAGAAGCTGCCACAGAACACTCCACAAAAGCATGCTTTTAGAATCTACAACCTGGCATGGAAAGCTCTGATGCAAGCCGCACATATGAAGTATGCCAAGAGTGTGCAATACGCAAAGAACAGTAGAGGAATGTCCCAGGGTTGTGGCACATAACTGGAATGACATTAACATTACAATATTTGCTTTTGGCATGCCATGAAGCAGAGTGCAATGTGCAATGAACAGAAAAAGGAATGCCTCAAGGTTGCCTCGGACCTAGTCCCCGAACATTCCGCAAAGTTTAATGTGGAAAAATAATGGAAAGTTTTCTTATAATTGCTTCAGGCATAAACTCAGAGCACTGTACAGAAAAACCTTTTAGGGGTGCAGGCAAGTATGGAAAGAACAAAATCAAACGGGGCGCGTATTCAATAATTAAATGACGGAGGCTAAGAGTTTGGCAAGGTTACTTCAGGTATTGCCTTCAGTCATTTGGGTACAGTTCATTAAAAGAGCTTGGACGAGCTACAAAATGCTAGTCCGGGTAGAAGGTTGGACCCAAATTAAAAGACAGCTATGCAGAGCTGCTTGGGGGAAGGGGCGGTGCAGACTACCCAGAAAAAGCCTCTGGTGTGGTATTGATGCGGTGCCTTAAAAAGATCAGGTTTTAGGGTCAGAGGATTGTTGGAGCCCAGATTTTCTTCGGCCATCAGGAGGAATTTGATCATGCACGGCCGGTCCATTTGGGCGGAAGGGCCACGTTCCTCCACCTTTTTCCCCCACCTTTTTCCCCCGTATGAACAGTGTCTGTCAGGCTGAACAAAAGTCAGCCTGACAGACACTGTTCACTTTCAGTTTAAGCAGCCAGACGTGCATTTAGCGCTGGCTCCTGGCTGCCTGAACTGAACTTTACTGAGCTGAGAAAGTCAGAGCTCCAGTGGGCGTGAAGGTCTCAGCTCAGCAAAGGTTGCTGAGGCCCCCCCTCAGTGATGAGGGGTAGCGTCACTGATTGCCTCGCACCTGGGCGCTTCAGTTTTAAGCCATGAAGCGGCCAGGTTCGAGTGTCATCCAGTGACACTTCATGACAGAGTGGGTTGGGGTCAGTAGTCTCACTGACCCCATCCCACTCTGTGATGACGTTGGGACTGCTGCCGTCCCTCATTGGCTGACCCAAGCCCTCTAAACCGCCGAGGCAGCGCAGAGCTGGCTGAAGGTAAGCGTGATTTATTTTCTTTTTAAATTGTTTGGTGAGTGTGCGTGCATGTATGAATGTTTGGGAAAGAGTGTTGTGAATGAATGCGCGCGTGTGAGTGCCTGGTTGTGAGTGATATGTTTATGTGTGTGTGTGTCCTGTCCGCCCCCCTCCCTCCAAAACTTACCCACCGCCACTGAATTTGACTGTTTTGATGTTCGGGGAAATATTGACCGAATTCAGGCTAGCAATTACATCCTGACCGCAGCTTCCAACTCCTAGTTGAACAAAATCAAGGCAGGGCAAATGCATAAAATATGAGTGATTTAAGATGAGGGATGTAATAGATAATTACTGAGCAGGCATGAGAGCTGCCATATCCTCTAGCCATGACAGCTTTTTTGCAGTGGCTGCTGTAAGCTTCTTGAAAACCTGCTGGGATGTGCTTGCCCCACGCCTCAGTGAGTGAGAGTTCCATTAGTTTATCATTTAGGTAGTGCTTGTAGGTCAAGGTAGAGCCGTGGTACTCATAGTATGGCCCACAGGCCGCCAGCGGCCCGGCAGGCCTTCCTTGGTTGCCAGTGGTAATGTACAACCATGGCCCCTCAGAGAGAGGAAGGGAGGGAGAGAGGGAGGGAGGGAGAGAGCGAGAGAGAGAGAGGAGAGTGGAGAGAGAGAAACAGTGGGGAGAGAGAGAGAACGGAAAGAGAGTAAAGAGAGAGACTGACTGACAGAGAGACTGAGATACTGACTGACTGGGAGACTGACTGACTGAGAGAGAGACTGACTGAGAGAGAAACTGACTGACTATGAGAGAGAGACTGACTGAGAGAGAGAGAGAGAGAGACTAACTGACAGAGAGAGAAAGACTGACTGACTGTGTGTGAGAGAGAGAGAGAGAGAGAGACTGACTGACTGAGGGAGAGAGACACTAGCTGACTAGGAGAGAGAGAGAGACTGACTGACTAAGAGAGATAGAGAATGATGGAGAGAGACTGACAGAGAGAGAGACTGACTGACTGAGAGAGAGAGACTGACTGAGAGAGAGAGAGAAACTGACTGAGAGAGAGACTGACAGAGAGACTGACTGACTAAGAGAGACTGACTGACTGAGACTGTCCGTGAGAGAGACTGACTGACAGAGAGAGAGAGAGAGACTGACTGACCGGGAGAGACTGACTGACAGAGAGAGAGACTGACTGACAGAGAAAAAGAGACTGACTGACTGAGATAGAGACTGACTGACTGACAGAGACTGACTGACAGAGAGAGAGACTGACTGACAGAGAGAGACTGACTGAGAGAGAGACTAACAGAGAGAGAGAGAGACTGAGAGATACTAACTAACTGACCGACAGAGAGTGACTGACTGACTGAGACTGAGACTGACTGAGAGAGAGAGACTGACTGACTGACTGGGAGAGAGAGACTGACTGACTGACTGAGAGAAATACTAGGAGAGAGAGAGAGACTGACTGACTGACTGAAAGAGAAAGACTGACAGAGAGAGAGAGACTGACAGATAGAGAGAGACTGACTGAGAGAGAGAGACTGACTGACTGAGAGAGAGAGAAACTGCCTGACAGAGAAAGAGACTGACTGAGAGAGAGACTGACTGAGAGACTGACTGACTGAGAGAGACTGACTGACTGAGAGAGACTGACTGACAGAGAGAAAGATACTGACTGACTGAGCGAGAGACTGACCGACTGACTGAAAGAAAGGAAAACTAACTGACAGAGAGGGAGAGAGACTGAATGACAGAGCGAGACTGACTGAGAGAGAGACTGACTGAGAGAGAGTGAGACTGACTAAGACAGACTTAAAAAGACACTGACTGCCTGACTGACTGAGAGAGACACTGACTGACTGACTGACTGAGAGAGAGACTGACTGACAGAGAGACAGAGACTGACTGACTGAGAAAGAGAAATTCTTACTGACTGAGTCAGACAAGGGGATGGCTCACGCATTTCAAGGAAAATCCCCACAAATACAGCACTGAAGCAAGGATGCATGCTCACTCCTTTGCTTTTTAATTTATATATCACTGGTCTATTGGAGTCTCTTGATAAAGTGGAAACACCTGTGTGCGGGTCAGACAAGGGGATGGCTCACATATTTTAAGGAAGATCTCCACAAATACAGCACTGAAGCAAGGATGCATGCTCACTCCTTTGCTTTTTAATGTATATATCACTGGTCTTTTGGAGTCTCTTGACAAAGTGGACTGCCACTGACCCAAATTGGAAGGACAATGCATGATCCATCTGTCATACGCAGATTACCTCATGCCCCTCAGCCAAATCAAGATAATCCTTCAGCGTCAACTATCCATCTTACACACTTATACTCTCAGGAACAGGCTGGAGATAAACCGCACAAAAACCATATGGTCATATTCGGGGACAAACCAGCAGGTTGTGGCAATTTCTATCTTAATGGTGATTGGCTCCAACTCAGACCCAAGTATAAATACCTGAGCATCTACCTGGACAAGCCAAGGCTCCTTTAAATCCTATCTATATTCTATGAAAATCCAAGGCACCAGCCTGATGTTTGCTTTTAAGTCTGTTGCACAGAATCTGCTCGGACCGAGCCTAGACCCTCTAGGTGATGAAAGCAAAGGTCATCGCCACTTTATCCTACAGAAGAGAAATCACTTTGGGCAGGGAGGCTACCGCATGTGACAATCTTATCACTCCAATGTATAAAGCTGCACTTTGTCTTCCAAAGAGAGCATCCCCTGCGCAGTTAAGGCTCGAGTTCAAAATAGTAAACAACACTAGGCCAGAAGTAGCTAATTTTTAACCCCTTCGATGCTTCTGTTGGCCGACGCGGCCCCGCCCACTTAATTAAACTGCCACACCGCGGCGGAATTTGCGCTGCAGTTTAGCGGCTAAACTTTTGTCCCAGGTTCAGATCTGCTTTGCAAGTGTCTATGCATGGCCTAATCCAGCTTGAAGTAGCAGACACCGTTAGCACCCAGTAGTACGCGGACATTAGTCCGCGTACCATTACAACGCAAGCATTACAACGCATGCAATGTAAGAACGCGTAGCCTTTAGTACGCAAGTTGTTACTTCGCATGCGTTGTTACAACGCATGAGTAGTCGGTGAGGGGGCGTCCATTTTCAGGAAGAGGGTCTGCTGCGTGTGCAAGTCGGTGAGGGGGTGCGCGCCTGCCCTCAGGACTCATTATTCTGCCTGCCCACCATGGAGGAAGCCCGAGGAAGCAGTAAGGGGAAGAAGATTGGAACCAAGCGTGGAGGTGAAGAGAGGAACCATGAGGAGAGAGAGGTAAGAGGGGCTGTGTAGGGGCTGTGTAGGGTCGTGCAGGGTTGGGTACTTGTGTTTGTGTAGTGTAGAGTAGTGTTGGCGGTCAAGCAGGGTAGTGTACTTGTGTTTGTGTAGTGTAGAGTAGTGCCGGGGTCATGCAGGGTAGTGTTTGGGAGTAGGGACAGGACTGGGGTAGGGACAGGGTCGTGCTGGGGGTAGTGTTTTAGGGTTTAGGGTAGTGTTCTGATGTTAGTGTTGTGTAGGTTACTGTTTTAGGGTTTAGGGTAGTGTTGGGGTGTCATGCAGGGTAGTGTTTGGGAGTAGGGACAGGACTGGGGCTAGGGGCAGTGTTGTGCTTGTGGTAGTGTTTTAGGGTTTAGGGTAGTGTTCTGGTATTAGTGTAGTGTAGGGTAGTGTTTTAGGGTTTAGGGTAGTGTCAGGGGTCATGCAGGGTAGTGTTTGAGAGTAGGGACAGGACTGGGGCTAGGGGCAGTGTTGTGCTGGGGGTAGTGTTTTAGGGTTAAGGGTAGTGTTGTGGAGTTTGTGTAGTGTAGGGTAGTGTTTTAGGGTTTAGGGTAGTGTCGGGCCGTGCAGGGTAGTGTTTGAGAGTAGGGACAGGACTGGGGCTAGGGGCAGGGTCGTGCTGGGGGTAGTGTTTTAGGGTTTAGGGTAGTGTTGTGGTGTTAGTGTAGTGTAGGGTAGTGTTTTCGGGTTTAGGGTAATGTCGGGGGTCATGCAGGGTAGTGTTTGGGAGTAGGGACAGGATTGGGTCTAGGGGAAGTGTTGTGCAGGGGGTAGTGATTTAGGGTTTAGGGTAGTGTAGTGGTGTTTTAGTAGTGTAGGGTAGTGCACTTTTTGAGGGTTTGGGTAGTGTTTTTAACTTTTGGATGTGTAGTGTTGTGCATTTGTATGCAGTGTTGTAATTTTTTGTGTAACTAGGCAAGTTTTTAGTTCACATACATTAGCACTTTCAATATAATGGTATGCGAACCTGATTGGATTCGGTTCAAGTTTGCGCTATATAAAGCTCTGCAAAAAAACACAATGCTAGTGAAGAGCTTGACATCATTGTTAATTATCGCAATGAGGCGGTAATGGTGAGGATCTGATTTTGTGTCTCCTTCGAAAATTGGCTGGATAATGGAGCTTCTCCAGGAGTCTGGAATACTGTTTGATGTCAGGTTGAATTCGAACACAGGAAAAATGCCTTAGCCCAGAATATAGAATTATATGTAAAATGGGCTGCGAGAAGACCTTGTGGCCGATGCTCCATCTTTCCAGAGTCTCACCAACTTCAGTACACAGCATTCCTCAAGTGAACTAGTTGTACAAAGTTCTAAGAATCCATTCGCTGAACAATCACCTGTCATGTCGCTGACAGGTGTCTTTGTTACTTCTGGAATGATAAGAAGATCACTTGACAGTTGGTTGAGAGGTGGAGGAGACTCTGATTTGGTGTAAATTAAGAAATGTTAAGTCAGAAATGAGACCCAAGCAGTTTTTGAGATATTAGCATTAGTACCCCTATTGCTTCCGATTGTCGCTTGGTTAACCATCGACCAGAACTGTTTGCCATTCTTTTTTTTACTTGCAAACAGGAGGCGAGCCTAGAAGTTGTGGTTCTTTTTTTCTTTTCAGTTAATAGTGTTATAACTTTTTATTTTGTTCTACATTTAAATTATGTATATACTATTTTTTTAAACTTCTAAAATGTTCCCTTTATTTTATCATGGTGGAGATACATGCCTACATGTGAAAATCTACAGTAGTAACTTTACACTTGTAAATTACACTCCACCACCGGGTTTCAGGGGGTGTAGACATGTAAGCCTATATTTTATAGTAAGTGTATCCTGATAATTGGTGAATAGAGTAATGTAGTAAATGTGCTACAAAGTGTAAGAGTTAACTCACATGTGTAGATTTACTCACATGTTAGTTTACCTTTGTGAATAGCCCCCGAGCATTTTAGGCAAATGCTAGACTGAATATCCACTTGCAATTATTAGTGTGGAAAAGCAAAGTTTTGAAAACAAGGGTAAACTTGCTTTTTGTGTACATTTACAAATGTTTGCTATTCACATAGGGATTTACAAGTAGTATCTTTACAAGTGTGGAGTCGCAACTAGGGGTGGGCGGAATTTGCAAAATTGACTTTCGCAAATTATCGCGAAAATGTTTAAAATTATCGCAAACAAGCGGAAATATCGCGAAGATGCGGAAGTTTTTTTCCGGCATGTTCGCGAGATTTTCTGCATGGTTGCGGGTCGCCAACTTACCCATGTGGTTGCTTGCGGGCGCGGCCATCTTGTTTTGAGTTGTCTCGCGGTGCATGATCGCGAGAAGAAAGACGTGATCGCGCGACGCATGACGTCATTGTGGGCGCGAACTGTCGCGAGACAGCGCAAATGGCTAAAAACAATACAACATCTCATGGAGAACGCGACCGGATCAAGAAAACTTGTCGGTGAACGCAGGGATTCAAGTAAGGCGATCGCGCGCGCGTGAGAATGTATTATTTTACTGCGCGAGCAAGAAACAAATTATCGCCAAGCTGCGGAAACCAGAATTTTTGACATTTTCGCGCTCTCCGAAAATGTCAAATTATCGCAATTTCCGCGAACGGAACGAAATTTTCGCCCAGGCCTAGTCGCAACACAGTAAATCATAGATTTTTTTATGTGTGAAGACTCCACACTCATAAGGATACTACTCGTAAATCCCTTTATGAATGGCAAATAATCATAAACTGACACAAAAGGGTAAGTTTACTTTTGTGAATCAGGTCCTGAGTTATTACTTGAGGGGTGTAAGTACCCACCTCAAGTAAAAGCCACAGTCATTGTCAGGGTGAAACACTAAAGTCGCTAAATAATCCTGAGCTCACCTCTCCCTTGGTAGCTATGGCCCAGAGCAGACAGACTAAACTTAGAGACAATGTGTACAATTTTGATGCTGTACTGAAACAGAAATAAAGTTGAAATGCAAAACTATCCCAAAACAAACTCGAAATATAGAATGATATTCAATAAATAAAATGGCATTTACATGACAATAATTCAATAATGGGAACTAGAGATATAGGGTCATATGTAGGTGGGCTAATACCGGTCGGTAACGGACGAAAATCGGTAAATTTTCCGTTACCGACAGGTATTTAGCCCTTTGAGATGTAGGAGGCTGGATTGAAGGATTCGGTAATTTACCGATTCAGTATTTTAAGAAATCGGTAAAATCCCGAATCGGTAAATTACCGAATCCTTAAATCCTATGTAGGGAGCACTCAAGTGAGTGCATTTTTGGTTTAAGGGTTCGTTATTTACCACCAACTACAAGTTGATGGTAAATACCGAATACCTTTTCAAAAGCAATTTTGTGCTTTTTTAAAAGTGCCATGTGGCAGACATACATGCCCTTAGGGCATGCATGTGCGCCACATGTGCACACATGCACGATTCAGCGGTGCAACAGACTGTCAATGTGACACCCTGCTACCCTTGAATATGCTCCCCCTATTACCGATTCGGTATTTACCGAATCGGTAATAGTGAATGGCTTCCCATTCATTCCTATGGGCCTCCAGGCCCATAGGAATGAATGGGAAGGTATGCCTTATTACCGATTCGGTAAATACCGAATTGGTAATAACGGTTATTACCGAATCGGTAAAATTTACCGATTTTTTACCTACATTCTATTTACCGATTCTTAAATACCGAATCAGTAAAATTCGGTCTTTAGGAATCGGTAAATAGAAATTACCTACATATGGCCTATAGTCTTTTAACATTTTAAGTAGCAATAGCTTCAAGAAACACAATGTGACAATGACAGTCAAAGGTCGCAGTAGAACAGTGCCTAGGCGCTAAATGTCACTGACTGCGATGGCGCACTGGTCAGATATATTAACAAAGTTCATCCTAGCTAAAGATTTTACCCTCTGACTTTAGTGCTTTAAGTCCCAACAAATCCATTTTTAATTAAAACATTTACAAAAAATACTTTAAAAATTAAATACAATAAACATTATCATTACTTGTCAAAACAAATATGTGTAACATCAATCTATTTTTAAATTAACTACATAAAATAAATATAAATATAAAAATTCAACAAAAAATCATTAAAAAGATATTATATACAACAATATATTTTACACCAATATTAAACACTGAACTAAGAAACACATATTTATCTTTGATATGTGTGCCCAATATGTTTCACAACAACATATTCCTTCAATTATATTTTTGTATTATGATTTTATTCAATATTCTGTCTAAATATCATTAAGTTCAGGTCTCTAAAAACATGGCAGCCTGTCTAATCCTCTTCATGTCAGAGCAACAGTAGTATTGTAGTTTGTTACTATTTCTTAAAGTAGTACTGAGACAGTCATGCCCCTGTCCCTGTCCTTTACTATAGACATATAGCCTGTAGCAGAGAGTTATGCTTGTGGTTAAAGGCCCTGAAACGAATTATAGGCGCAAATTGCTGGTGAGGACCTATAATAAGTGAGTCGATCTTTAATAGCTGGTGTATCCTGATGCTATAAGGCTATTAGAATAGTCCACTCACTGAGGATAGAATGCTCAAAATCACAAAAGGGAAAAACACAAAGACAAGCACTGGTATGTTGACCCTGAAGGTTTATACCAGCCAATATTGACCCTAAGACACTTTGTTGCCTTTAATGGGGCTTCCAGCATTCCAATGTTTTAATTAGAAGTAGTGAACAGGGCTGACTGCTGGGATGACACTTGCACTTGCATGGGAAACCTAATCTCCTACATTAATGTCATGTGGTGGAGGTCAACCAGCTGTTTAGGTCTTGTAAGGTAACTGAACATTACACAGAACCAACCATATTCAAATACATATTTTCAGTTAATAAATATTTAGTTGAGTGGTACCAAAGAATCCCATTACAAGCACAGTGTTTCAGAACCACTGGTGATGACTAACAGTCCATAAGAAATTGGACATGAGCATTCACTCTAGATGGGCCTCAGTCAATCTATTGCTGAAATGGTTTGGGGAGGACCTGGGGCAATTATTGAAGTTCTTTTATTTAATTAATTCCAGAAAGATGGCAAAGATGCCTCTAGATTGGTCGCATCAATGTGTTTCAAGAAGAGTGCCTTGTTTGTAGCTTGGCAGTATCCTCTCTTATGTAGCTTGCAACTAACATTGCCCATATTTGTTAGCATCTACTGCCACCTAGATTCAAGTTGGCACAGACTTTTTGGAGTTGAACCAATTATGCATCGTTAGAACTGGGATTACTGATTGGTTGAGGTATGCCTCAGGCTAGACAGGAATCACCAACTAGTCAGGGTAAACTAGATACACACTAAAAGATAACCTGTGCTCAGCCTCTGGTAGTTTGGCACAGAGTAAGTCAGGCTTATCTAAAGAGGAAATGTGTAAAGCATTTGCGCAACACACACACAAAGTTAGACAATGAATACACCACAAAAAGACTCCACACCGGTTTAGAAAAATATATTAATATTTTCTGAACAAAACAAGAGCAAAGCAACAAAAATCAGTTGTATGGAAGCTGAGAGATTGCTTTTTAATGGTTTAAATGCAGTATAGCGCTTAGAAGCAAGTCACGCAAAAAAAGGTACTTTAGGTCATGCTGGACTGGGGCAAAGTCAAAGTTCAGTTTGAAGCTGATGGAGCGCTGGCCGGCTACAGCACCTTGGTGAAAAAGTACCCTTCCTGGTCTCAAACAGTAGCATGTGTCGATGTTGGGGCCCGGAGGAGGCATTGATGCTCTCCACGCTGTGAAGTTGATGCATCAGTTCTGTAGACAGGTGCCGGAGTCGAGGGGCATCAATCGATGAGGCAGATTCTGTCAAGCAGTCGAGGGGAGGCACCAATCTCACTAAGCTGCAGCGGCTGTGAATGCTGTCCGGTGCATCGATCTCTGGAGGAAAAGTGTTGGTTCTAATGCGATGCACCAATTTTAATCCTGCATCTGGGTTGATGCGCTGGTTCTGCTACACACAGACAGGGGATGTGGGCCGAAATCCATGGGCCAATTCAAGGGGTGGAGACTTTGATATCTTTGAGTCTGAAGCAACAGGAGGCAAGCCAACAAGTTCTTGAAGATACCTTGGAGTGAAGGCAGAGTCCAGCTCTCCTTCAGCAGAGTCAAAGAGCAGGAGGCAGCAGGGCAACAAACAGAAAAGCAAACCTTCTGCATCAGCAGTCCAGCTGAGTCCTTTAAGCAGCACAGCAGTTCTTCTGGCAGAGCTTCAGTTACAAGTCCAGTAGTGTCTTATTTTAGGGGGTCAGAGACCCAGTACTTATACCCAAAAGTGCCTTTGATGTGGGGGTGACTGCAAAGCAGATCACTGAAGTACACAAGTATCCCTTTCAAACCAGTACTATCTGCCAGGCTCACTGGTGGGTGGTGATGCCTCCTCTGTAGGGACAGGACACTGCCTATTCAAGTGAAGTGTTAGCCCCTTCCTTCCATCCTGCCCAGGAAAGGCCATCAGAATGCAGATATATGCAGGTTAGTACTCATACACACCTATCCTTACTGTGTTGTGGCTGTCTTGAGGGAATGCACAAAGGGTAGCTGCCAGCCAGCCCAGATGTGTATTGGAGACAGGCTATAAAGCACAAAGAGCTCTGTCTACTTTCTAAACGTGACATTTCTAAAATAGTAATTCCAAATCCAACATTGCCAGGAGCATTAGTTATTACCTTTCCATGGGAAAAATCCATTACAATGCAGGCAATACATCGTAATACATTTACAATGCAACTATTACAATGCATGTGCCATTACTTAGCATGCTATTACAGCACTTACAAGCAATATTATTAGCTTACCTCACTTACCTAAAAATGTGTTTTAATAGCATGCGTTTAATGGCATGCGTTGTAATTATCAATACAATTAATAAAAAGTTTATGCATCTATCCACTAGGACGGGATGCATGGGAAATATGGATTTTACATGGGGGAGTATATTAATACTCATGTATTAACCTCTTCAGTGCCCATGACGAGATAGTCTCGTCATGGAGCACGGTTGCGCTGTGCCCATGACGAGACTATCTCGTCATGAACCCCACCCACTAGTGCAACGCCCGGCACAGGAGGGGGAAATGGCGTGGCACTGAAGGGGTTAATGTTATTCCTTGTTATTTAATTTATATTTAATGTAAATAACATTACATTTAAAAATAAGTTTAAAAAAAATAGTACGTAAAAAAAAGATGCACCAATCCAGTAGGACGGATGCATGGGAAACAAAGGTTTTGGGTGGGGGAGTGTATTAATAATTAGATATTAATTGTAATACTATTTGATTAATTGATACAAATTTTATTTAAAAAAAATTAATAATAAAATTATTTAAGAATATTTATGTTTAAAAGCTATGACACTCTGGGACAGCATGTTTGAGCAACAGGGGTTTTGGGTGGGAGAGTGTATTAATACCCAGGTATTGATTTTAATAATTGAGTGTCATTTGTTACAAATTTATAAAAAAATTTAAAACTAATTTAGCCTTTGTACATTTTTTATTTTAAAATTAAAACAGAAATATAAAGGGAAAAAGTGGGTGGTTTTAGGTTGGGGTGAGATGTGGTTTCAAGTTAAAAAATATAAGCTAACATTATGTGATTTTGTTTTCTAAGATGTAATGTCTTATAATAATTTAAGCATAAAATGTATTTTAATTTATTTGTAATATAATAATAAGTATATTTATACAACATAAGTTAGCATTACTACACATTGTAAATTATAATATAGACAATGTTAATATTTTAAATTGTAAAAGTTAAAAAAATAATCAAATCACACATTTATAGTACAGTATGAATTTTTATTACATTAAAAAAATTAGAATACAGTTGTAATAAATATTCAATAAATGTTTAAAAAAACGTTATTGCATGTATTATTTTTGCTTAAAAAATATATTTAAAACTGCATTGTAACATATCTTTTATTTTATTTGTAGGCTTGCCCAATGTTTAACATTGAAGTCGATGAGAGAAATTGTCCTTTTTCCTTTATACGGAAAGAGATGACGTTGCCACTTGTACGTAAGTTTCATCATTGTGAGGAGCAGCCTGGTCCGCATCAGAAGCACAGAAGAGCTGCATCCAGGTAAGCCAAACTTTTAATTACTAAAATTTGATTAGTGGTGGCTTAGTTTATTGTAAAGAGAGAGGAGGGAGGTTGTAAGAATTAGGGTAGTTGTACTTTGATATTTTTGTATGTTTTAACTTAAAAAAGTTTTCCAAAACAGGTAGCAGTTGTAGGCCCACGTCGGATTGATTGTTTTCATAACACTCTTTGTTTAATAGAAAAAATGTAAAAGAATGGTTACTTTTTCTATTAAATATTAGTGTTATGAAAGCAATATTTTTAGAAATTGTCTTTTTGGATGCAACGGGTTTTTGAAATGAAATTATTGCGTTGTCGCGGTTTTCAGGGTAGGTGGAAGGAACATGGACATAGACTTCATGGATGAAAAATTTATTTTGGATTTTTGGAACTTATGCTGGAGTACGTTCAAGAGAGAATTTCATGAATGCACCTTTTTCCTGCCTTTTTTTTCACAAAAAGTTTATTTTTATTTTTTACTTTCTTAACACAGATTTGATCGAGAGAGGATTTCAACAATGGATTTCTTTGGCAAATTTGATCCTTTTCGGGATTTGTTTTTTTGGGATGCGTTTTTTGTAGGTCTACACAGTACAGTTTTCAGCACAACTTTTTATTGTAAGAATTTGGATTTGCCAAACTGTGCTCATGTTGGTTAGTTTAACTCGAGTCATGCCTAATATCAAGGCTAATGGCTTATTTGTTATGGATTCGAGGACTGCTCAAGACTCTTGGTGAAAAGTGGGATTGTACGCATGTCCAAGAGTTGAAAAAAGAAGACAACCGAAGGTAAGAAACCCGAGTTTTAATATAAAATTTAAAATGTTTTGGAAAAATGCCAATTGAAATAGGGGGGGATTGTTTGTCAAAACAGGCAAGTAAGGTGGTTTTGAAGTTAGTGTAGATTAGAAATGTGGGATGTGTGCAATATTATCTAGGTAGTCTGAAGCCACCATCAATGAAAATTGCTGAAGTGCACCCAGTAGTTGCTCGGACATTTCTTTTGTTCTTTTAGAGATTTGTGGGTTCAGACTACCAGTTAATGATTGCACAATTCTCATTTCTTGGAAATTTGGGGCTGATTATGATGGCGGGCGGACTAGGACTTCGTTTGCAGTAAAGTAGTCAGATTCAGTGATTGATGTGTAGTATTCATCTACACTGTCAGGAGGAATAAATCGAGTGCAGTTAGTTTCTCCCATTCAAACTGTAGTTTATTGTCTGATATATAATCCTCAAATAAGGATGTTGTTTGAATTTTTCCCCAATAAGCCTGTGAAAAGTGAAAAACCATCCTTGAATTTGGATATCCGTGTACATTTTGGTAATTGTGTTAATCATAGGTAATATCAAAATCAATTAACACTTTTTTAGGTAACATAAATTTAGTGTATGTTGAGGTTTGTTTATCTGGGAGTAAACTGTCCAGTAAGAGCACTACAGTGTGATTAATATAGGAGTGAATAGTGTATATTTGGGTGAATGGATGGGGTGTGGATTTAAACGTCCCATCCATCATCCGAATATCACTATTCTCCAACTTGACAAGATTATGGGGTGTGCTAAAGATTAGTATTCTTTTAAGAGGGTTTTTGTTGTCAAGCAAAAGAAAGGTCTCATTAGTAACGGTTACAGATAGTTCCGGTACAAGGTTAATGTCGGAGAAGGTTTGGGTCGTTATTACAAGTAGGGGGTTACTTGCCTGTTTTTTACACTTTATAATTCTGCGTAGGTTGAGGATTGTGGACATACAACTTGCTACATGTGATAGAATGTGTTGAGAAACCTTCCTCAAAACTGAGCCGCCGGGTTCTTTGGAGGTGGATGCAAGTGCTTTCATTTAATTAATATTTTCCCTTACCTCTATCTCCATTGCAGAGGTAGAGTGGATATGCTCGGTGGTCCTTTCAACAGGGTCACCAAGAGTAACCACTCTGCTGGTGCAATGGGATGAGCAATATTACAAACGGGAAACATCCAGTACAACGGATTCATTACCACAACCTACCTTTACAACACAAATGTTGCTACGCAACTGTTTTACATCGCATGACATTACAATGCATGGCATTACAATGCTTGTCACAACAACACACACCATTACAACGCAGGCCATTACAACGTATGCCATTGCAACGCATTATAAGGTAAGTAATAGAGATTTTTTTAGTATTAGGATGGGTATGGTTTTTGGGGTACATGGGAATAGTAATTGTTGCCCCTACACTATCCAACACTTACCCTACTGTTGCCCTAAAGATATTATGCATTTTAATGGTATGCATTGTAATAGGATGCATTGTAATGGTATGCATTGTAACAGTATGCGTTGTAATGGTAGTTTTTAAAAATGCGTTGTAATGGCATGCTTTGTAAAATCATGCAATGTAATTGTAGTTGCAATGTAAGGACTGCGTTGTAAAAGCATGCGTTGTAATTGTATGCGTTGTAACATCATATATTCATTGCACACAACTCCAATGACACCTGGGCTCAGTTAGTCTCTCCTTACAATAAACGTAGCCACTGTGACTAAACAGTATGTTTCCCCAGCTGGACTGGATGTATTTTGCTTCCTTTCTTGCTGCCATTATCTGTTGAAAGAAGAGAAAGTGAAAAATATTGTTTTAGTGCTTTTAACTGTGGTTGCTTTTACAAAAAGTTTCTGCATGGGAGTGAAAAGTTATTTAATAGTTGTATTGTTTTTCACATTGTTCCTGGACTTGATAGCATTGGCTTGATAATCTTTGGGGCTGATTAGAATGGCGGAAGGGAAGGACCACCACCGCGGACCGTTGTGGTCCATCCCCCATCACATAGCAATTTACCCACCACCCAATTAGGATGCCGGTGGGTACCGCGGTGAATGCAAAGTCCATCTGCCACATCACCGCCAAAGAAAATCTTTCCAATTGCCTGGCAGATGGTGCAGGGTGCCGAAAATGATGGCGGTGCCTAGCAGGCACCACTTGCCATATTACAATGCTAGCGTCAGCTAGTCTTTCCATGGTGGTGGAACTACTATGGAAAGGCTGTCAGAGGCTGGATTCGGGGACCCGTTGCGGACCCCCTCTGTGTTGGGGGAGGTGTTGCTGCACTGGGGGCTACCCCCTGCATTTTCCTGGACTGCGTGGCAGACTCTGCGTGGTGCCTGCCACGTAGTGCAGGGAAATGCACAGCATGTCATTTTGACATTGCGTACGGTGCGGCAGCCAGAAGCACCGTCCGCAATGTTAAATGCCCTGGGTGCGCCCACCAGTATGACGGGTGCATCCTAATTGCGGTGGTGGGAACGCCGCATGTCTGGCGGGCGGTCCCACAAACCGCAATGATGGCGGGCAGACTCAGGTCCGCCCGCCATCGTAATGAGCCCCTTTGTTTCAAATTTGTTCCAGCTTTTACACCTTAATTTGAAAAAAATAATATTTTAAAGGTTACCTTTTTAAGGATTTTCTGTTGTCTGGTTAATAAGTCCTTTTGTAGATGGTGGTGGTTTACCAATTTTTGTTGGGATTTTTTCAATATGTTCCTTTAAGTGTCTCAGATTTTTGGGTTCTGAAGAAAGAGATAAATGTGACTCACCAGTGGCGCAAGGGGCTTGTAAAGGTGGCCCTCTTTTTTAGTTGTTAAAAAAGTTATTTTGCTTTTGTTTGTGATGCCCAAATAAATGGTTGTGCACTTGTAAAATGCAAAAAATAAAAAAATTGTTATAGAACATTTTTACCTTGTTTTGTTTGGTTCCTTTTGAGATGATGTCCTTTTTTTGTCTTGGCTTGATGGTGTCTCCTTTGTTGTTAGTTCTGTATGTGGTCAAATCTGTGGAGATGGTAGAATTTAAAAAAAGGTAAATTGTATGCTTTTACATTCAGCACTTTCCCTGACGCTAGCACCTGTTGGAGTAGGAATAGTAAATATCCCCCCCCTTAAAAATAATTTTGTGAGTAATTTTGATCTTCGTTTCTTATTACTGTAACTTTTTTTTTTTTAAATGTACACTGACTTCTGTCTGTAGATGGCAGTGTTACACTCCACAAAATGCAAAAATTCTCCGGGCAGTTTGTCTGTGTGTGGTCACAGTGGAAGTCAGTTTACCACTGAGCACAAAATGGTGGTTGGCTTCTTTTATATGTTTTGTGAGGGTAAACAACAATTTAAAAGAAAATTTGTTTTGGAAAACAGTTTTTCGTATGGTTCAGAACCTGACAGAATCTATATTTATTTTGCTGTGTGTCAAAATTTTCTTTTAAGCGTTCTTTCTCGGAATGTCAGCCATTTTGTGTAGGTGTCAGATCAGGGGCTGTAATAAAAATAGTTGTAGGACTGTTGTTTTATGTGCCACATAATGGTTGTATGTGTAATCTCTGATAGACTTTTATTATTCGTGCATATTAAGTAAATAGTTGGAAAATCGTTGTTTTTGTCGCTCTTTTTATTATTATTATTATTATTATAATCTACATTGTAATATTAATACTCGGGTATTTTAACAGCTAGGCACTTCAAAAAGTACCCGATAATTGAAATTAATACCTGGGTATTAATAATCTCCCCCACCCAAAACCCCTATTTCCCTTGCATGCCGTCCCAGGGGATAGTTATATAAAGAAAAAAAAACAATTATGAGAAAAAATAACGAAAAAATTGTTTGCGTTGTAATGGTTGTGAGAAGTTGGCCTGGTATCTGCTGTCCACTAAATAAAGTGGGCACCTTGCACCAGTCCAAACAACCCTTATTGATGATTAGGTTAAAGACAACCTTTATTGAAAGCTATCCTATTGGTAGCTATGGAGAGCAGGAATGGAAAGCAGCTTGTTTTACCAGATCGGAACCTCCTGAATAGCCAAATGAAAGGAGAACCACACAAGAGATATATAAAATATATGTATTTATTACTAAACACCTTCTAATAACCTCTTAATGAGACTAGAGCACAAAACACACAATATTAAATCACTAGAACAACAGTAAATAGCACAATACACAGTGGGCTCCCGGGGGAGACTAAACCATATACTAAGAAAGTGGTATAACAACCACGACTTAACTAGACACAGTGCCTAGAGCACGTAGAATCACTGGGACCCCAAGGAACCACCCAAAGTAGTGACACATGGGACCCACAGAGGACGGGTGCAGTGTGTGAAAACAGGCGGGAGCTCCGTACAACTCTATGGGAAAGTAGCGGTTGTAATTTTAAAGATTAAGGACACTTCGGAGAGGACTTTAAGCAAACCCTTTCAAACATAGAAGGTTCTAAGGCCAGCACCCTAGAGAGTACCAAAATACCCATTTTACCTATCCCAGAGGAGCCGGGTGCATAGGGGTCAAGTGATGTCACCTTCGTCATTTTCAATGGTGTGATGCAGAAATGTGCTGCTGCCGAAAAGTGTCCGGTGGAATCCAAGCCTGGATCTGAGGTGAGAAGAACCTGAAAGCAGAGGGGACAGAGTCTGGGTCATTTCAGGGTGACCAGGGGCACAATAGACGAATGCCCACCTATTTCGGGTGCTTCAGGTTAGATGATGCAATGCTTGACTCTGCAGCCACGGGGACCAGGAGATGTCTGCGACAACCAAAGTCCGGAGGAAATGGCTCCTGCAACGGGTTTGAGCTGAACTATGCAAAGGGACACCAAATGTGCCCCCAGTGCAGACTTTCTGGCACTCTCAGAAAGCACCCACCCAGCCCCAATACACTAAATCCTGTCTGGGAGATCGTCACACCTCCCTGTGACAGGAAACATATAGTCAGGCCTTCCTCTGCTTGAGCTTGGCTCAGCAGCAGGAAGGCAGACTCGTATCTGTGGCTGGCAGCAACCATTTTGTGATGCTCAGGTCGAGAAAGCTGGTACCGGGTGTACCAATGGTTCACATAAGTCCTTCTAGAAGGGTGGAATCATACCTTCCCCGCCAGTTACTGACGGGAATGTATGATTCCAAGGTGTTTGACAGCAAACACAACATGTTTCTAAGCAGCCGTTTTAAAGTTAGCATTTACCGCAAGGTTATAATGCACTTAAATATATATGGTTGGCTGCATCACAAACAACCCCGGGAAATAGGTTCCGAAGGCTCCAGAGGGGCTCTGCTCATGCAGGTGCACCGTCTCACATAAAACCCAGCACCATGCCTTCAGGATTGATAAGGCTTGCCATAGGGGTGACTGATAGGTTTATATGTGCAGTGATTTAGAATAGATATAGTGAACCTGTATCTAAGTAAGGGGTGCATGCACCACCTTATACAGGCTGCAGTAGCAGACCTGTGGTGTCAGTTTGAATGATCTCTCAGGGGTGGCATAATACATGCTGCAGTCCCTGGGAGGCCTCTGGGGTACTTATGCCCTGGGTACATGGTGTACCATATACTAGGGACTGATAAGGGTACCCCAGTATCCAATCTGGAGTGTACCTAAAGTACATGCACAACCAATTTAGGGAGAAAGCAGATCAACTGGAGGTCCTGATTAGCAGGATCCCAGTCAGACTAGTCAAAAACCAGAAAAACACCAGGAAAAGAGTGGGGGTAACCATGCAGTCAGATTCCACCTTCCTACAATGGTATGCTTAGTATTAGTATGCATTGTGATTGTAGGCACTGTAATGGTAGTTTTAATGTAACTATGCATATGCGTTGTAATGGTATGAGTTGTAAAAACATGCGCTGTAATGGTAGTTGCATTGTAAAAACTGCAATGTAAAGGTGGTGTTGTAATGGTTTGCGTTGTAACTTTATATATTTCCATTCCAAACATGCGAAAAATAGAAAACCTACTCTTCTCTGATCAGGAATTACAGCTTAAACATGTATTGAGGCATTGCAAATGCTATCCTATGAGAGGAGTAGACCTCACAGTAGTGAAAAATGAAATAGGCTGTTTGTCACTACCAGGACATGCAACACATTACGGTACATGCCCTACATGTCATTTATTAGCCCCCTGCTCTTCGGTCTACCTAAAGCTACCTTAAGGGTGACATATGTGTAATAAAAAGGGAATTTCAAGGCTTGGCAAGAAGTTTTGAATGTCAAGTAAACATGGCAGTAAACGGCACACACTGTCCCTGCAGTAGCAGGCCGGAGAGAGGTTTGAAAGGAACTTCTGAGGGTGGCACAATCAGTGCTGCAGGCCAACCAGTAACGTATGACTTACAGGCCTTGGTCATATGGTACACCACTTTACAAGACACTAGCAAGTAAATCAAATATGCCAAACAGGTGTAAATCAATCATAACATGTTTAGAGGGGAGAGCACATGCACCTTAGCACTGGTCAGCAGTGGTAAAGTGCCCAGAGTCCTAAAACCAGCAAGAACATGGTCAGAAACAGAGGAGGAGGGAGGCAAAAGTTTGGGGTGATCCTTCAGACAGGACCATTCACCAACATGCATGGAACCATTTGCTAATTAATTTACTCGTATAATTTGTTTTGACTTTTGAGAGGGGCCAGCTTGTTGAGTAAGTTGATAAAGTTATGATAGAATAATTTGGCAGTTAACCATTTTGATGGCATGGTTGAAGTGTTCCGTGGTAAGGATTTTTGTATATCTTGTTTAGAATGAGTTTGAGATCAACTAGCTTTGAATAGTGATTGATATGTCATGTTTGTAAGCTGAGATGATATAGGAAATTGTTTGACCAGCTCTTAGTTTGCATACGTTCAGCAGTTTAACTATTGTAAGATTTTAAATGTATTGTAATATTGTTCTCCTGGCCATAGCTTACAGTGTCTCATTAGATACAATTTTGTAATGGAATTTTGCAGATCTGTAACTAGTTCAAGGAATTTGTCTAGAAAATGGCCTTTGTATCCTGGGAGAAAGGTATGCACTGATACAATTTATTTGTAGTACATTGAACTAATACTCATTCCAAGGAGGTGTACATTGAGTTAGAGATCTCCCTTGAGATATCTGAGTAATGAATGTGGGTTTTCAGACATCTGTTTTGATTAAGCTTTTTTCAAATCATTGAAGACAGTTCTAAGCCAAGCTTCTGTGACTAAATATTTGCAGATCATTTTTTTTAATCAGGTCTTGAGCCTCCTCTGAATTTTTTTTAACAGACTGGGGGTTGATGAGGCTCATCTTTTTCATCAAGGACACAAAAGATTGTAATATAATCCAACATCAAATGGCCAAATTATCCTAAATATTAGTTTGTATTCTTACCTACAGCACCTTGTAACATAATCATGAATATTGGTAAAGGACTTGTAGCCTTGCCATGAGTGCCAACTCTACTGTTGTCTGGATCTCTAATGTTAATATTTGTTGTCTTAAGCAGACACAGATAATTCATGTGCACCATGACATTTGCCTGATTCACAGATTACAGTCTTGTTGTGTCAGAAGGGGTGCGGAAAGTGCTACCCTCATAGTGATGATAGAATGCTACTGCCTTTACCAAGAGTTCAACAGCTCCAGCATGGTGGTGACAGCATACCGTGTATTCATCAGTAGGAATGAACAGGTCCTATTTTTTTATAAATCTTTTTATTGAACAAAATTCGACCCAATCATACAAATAAGAGTCTGTTTAACCCGAGATGTTCTATACAGTTTAAGACATATGGAGTGCATTTGGTATACATACATGAAAAATGTGTTCGACGATATTAGACATGACACATCTTACAATGGGTCATCAAGTTCTCCTGCATGTTAGTGTCCTTCCCCCTCCCCCTATTAGGACCTGTAAGAGTCCCACGGGCCCCAGATTTTTCCCACTTCTTTGGGCATCCCCTGCTCTAGTATACCACTTTTTCTGCCAGTCGGCCCTAATGCATGTCCAGTTTCCAATCAGGGAGCTTTGGTGCATCTAGTGCTCCCCGTAGCCATGCAACATTTTGTTTTGCTACCCCTGAGGCCAGCATGAGCCAAATTTGAGTGTATGTGGGCCACCTGTCTTCTCCTCTGACCCCCAGCAGCTGCCAGTGTGCATCTGGTTGGATTTGGATGCTCGTACTTTGACATCACCTTCACCCCTACCCATTAGCGCTGAATTTTGAGACAGTTCCAAATAATGTGGAAGAATGTACTTGTGTCCCTTCATCTCCTAACACAATTGTCTGTGCAAGCTCTGCCTTTTTTGTGAAGGATCATTCGGCTAGAGTACGATTGGTGTAGAATTCTGAGATGGATAAGACAGAATTTTGCCTGTATAACTATCTCTCTGGGACTTTGGATTGCTTCTTGCCAACCATAATCTTCCAGCAATCCCAGGTCAGTCTCCCAAGCTGTTCTCACTGGGCCCATGGGGTCGGGAAGATTGTTCATTATTTTCCTATACATGTGGGAGATCGCTTTCTCAGGATTGGTTCTAAAAGCAGTCGGTTTTCTAGATGGGAGTATCCGGGTAGTAGCTCCCCATCTTGGATGTGCCAGCTTAGGGCATGTTTTAGCTGTAGGTAGCGGAACTGTTCTCTGTTTGTCAGTTGAAATTCAGTTTGAAGTTCCTTAAAGGTAAGCATGTTGCCATTTTGCCATACATCTCCTAGAGTGTCTATGCCAATAAGGCTCCATCTATTAAAGCCCTACAGGCGACCCACCTCCCTCAGTGCAATGCAATCCCATAGTTCGGTTTGCTGAGTCAGTCTGTCCTCCCAGCCCAGTGATTTGGTGACAGCGTCAAACCACCACATTTGTGTGTGCCAGGAGCGACCACCCCCTGTCTCTGTGATACAGGGCTGCCAGATGCCCACCAGTTCTCATTGACTGGTGATCTACCCAGTAAGCCACCTCAGGGCAGGATGAAACGACCCAGCCATTAGTGTTAATGAGTTGAGCCGCTAAGTAGTAATTCCAGGTGTCCGGAATGGCTAATCCACCCTCGTACACCCCGCTGTAATTTGTGAAGTGCTATGCATGGTCTGCCTCCTTCCCATAGTAGGTTGTGCTGTTCCCCTTCAATAGCCCAAAAGGAGGTATCTGGGATCTTATGTGGGGTATTTTGCAACTAATAGAGAAAGCGTCGGAGAGCCATCATTTTGAATAACACTACACTACCCATGAGAGATATAGGCAATTGGCACCACTGTAAAGGGTCTCCTCGCAGCCTTGTCAGTTGTGAGTGTATATTAAAGTTGAGAAATCCTCGGCTGATTTAGTAATCCATATGCCTAGGTATTTGAATTCATCCAGCTGTGTCAGCATTGCACAGTCAGCTGTAAATGGGGGCAACATACCAGAAAGGTTAAAAATGAAGGATTTGTCCCAATTTATCTGGTACCCTGAATATGTGCTGAATGGCCTAAGTATATTGATAAGCCTATGGAATGTTTGACGGGGTCTGCTCGCATACAGTAGCAAATTGTCTGCGTATAGCGAGATGCGTTCCTCCCATTCTTCCCCAATATCTATACCCCTGACAATAGGGTCCCTCTGATCCATACCAAAAGTAGCTTGAGCGCTAGCGAGTATAATGTGGGGGAGAGTGGACATCCCTGGTACATGCCTCTATTGAGAGCAAATGGCCTGCAGATTAACCCGTTCAACCTTACACGAGCACTTGGTTCCCTGTAAAGAAGACAGATCCATGCACAAAAGCCTGGGCCAAATCCCAATCTGGGCAGGACCACTTGAATATAGGGCCATTCAATGCTGTCAAATACCATAACAGCATCCGACGACAGTAGTGCTGTGGATTAATTTGGGTTTGCTGCCGTAGCATGCATCACCTCATAGAGGTGCATAGATTCAGCCTGGTACTGCGCTTGGGCATAAATCTGGATTTATCCGGGGTGGGCAATAGTAGAAATGATGGGAGCAAGCCGGTTGGCTAGCACTTTTGCAAACACTTTAGTTTTGAAATTTAATTAAGCTGCAAAGCTACATGAGATTGCCCTTTTTTGGAACAACTACTATTGTGGCCAATCTCAGGTTTTCCAGTAAACAACCGTTCTGTAGTGGGGCATCAAACATGTCCAGCATTGTTTGCGTCACCCCCCGTTGCCACACATTTGAAGAGCTCTACAGGGAGCACGTTCGGGCCTGCTGATTTCCCGCATTGTAAATCCCGGATAGCCCCTTCTTCTTCCTCCACCATCAGATCTTGATCTATAGCTTCCCTGTCTTCCTGCGATAGGGTCAGTAGGGGTAGGTCCGCGAGTAGTTTGGTGCTATCCTCCACCGATCTGGTCATCACTGACTGATAGACCGTCTCATAGCAGGATGCAAATGCATCCGCTATGTCCGCCCCGGGTCTACGTGGCACCCCATTGTCCACTTAAATTACCGAGACACAGTTCCGCTTCCTATCTCATTTTTCTAACCAGGCAATTAGCTTATTAGCCTTGTCCCCAGATCGTATAGTTGTTGTTTTGTGGGGAGTCTGTGTTGACTTGCCATGTCTGTATCCAAGTCCCTAAGCACCCTTTGCGTGAGGCGTATCCTCTGTACCAATTCAGGGGCGTTCAGTTCACTCTGACATATTTCACGTGGTAGGGCGTCAATCTTGCTTTCTAGCTCATAACACTTGGAGCGTTTCTGCTTCCTCAATCCCCCTGTCACTGCCTGGATGAAACCCTTTGCCACCACTTTGTATGCCTCCCATAGTATACAATGTGAATCAACTGCCCCGTGATTTCGGCAAAATATTGTTGTGTACGTTCTCTGTACTTGTCCTGGAAATCTTTGTCCTTGAATTGCCAGGGAGCTGTACGTGGTGGGAGGGTCTAATCGCTGGTTGGGCCCTGTACCAGGACCAGGTCTGATATGCCCCTAGCCATGTGTTGTGCCACCCGCAAATGTCCCACTTGTGTATTGTGTGAAGATGCAGTCCGATCGCAATCCACTACCGTGTGTCGCAGAAATATGTGTGCAATGTCTGTTAGCCGGGATATGAAGTCGCCATAAATCCAACAGACCCATTGCAGTTGCGAAAGCTTGGAGTTCGCTGCGTTGTTTTGGCCAATTCATGTGACATCACTGCATTCATATCCCCGCCCATTATGATCAAACCGGGTGGCCTACTCAGTAATGTTTTGCTTGGTTCGGGAAAGGTCTCCGAGTGTAGCCTTAGTAAAATGTATGTGAAACATAAGTTCAGGTTCTGTCCCTCCCACTTCCCTGCCCCTGCCACAAACCTGCCCAGTGAGTCTTGCCAGGTACGGTCCTTTACAAGGGGTATGGAGTTCTTTACCAGGATCACCACACCCCTGTAACCCATAATCCCCAGGCAGATTTGTGTATTGCTACATTCCTGTAAGCTGGGTAGGAGACACCCTGGATGAAGGGAGAAAGAAATCACCACTTCATGCAGCGGAAATCGCATTTTCTATGTAGGGATGCATCATAATCACACGTGTAGAGCGCACACGCATATTATCCCTTGTTGTATTGACTAGAAGTGTTAGAATTTGAAATGTATTAGCCTGAACAGTGATGTGTTTAGGCCTTTGCAAAGCCATCAATGTATAAAGTGAATGTAACTAGCAGAAAATATTAACGTGAAGAACTGTTTTTTGTGAAACTGACAATTATTCATGAGCTAAATGTGTTTATTGATTGTGTAGTTTTACATGTAGGTAGATGTATTCACTGAAAGTGCCTTCATTTCTATGCAATGTTGTTAATCTCATATGATGTTTCTTATGTTAGCTGAATTTCCCTGGACTTTAGAATTAACAGGTTGAATCTCATGTGTGCTGTGGAGTTTGCTCTTTCTCACGTTTTGTGTTGCAGGTAAAAAAGCACCCTTGTTAGCTAGAATAATGTCTTTGTTTTAGTAGTCAGGCAAGAAGAGAAGTAACAATTGTGTGGCTTGAGTCGATATAGGAAGGTTGTTGTGCTACAAACAGGAGAAGAACTTGGAACCAAGCAAAGAATGTAGCGGGGAAAAGAACACTGTTGTCCCATGGAAAAACACCTTTGGGATCGTACCCAAAGCAGATGATGTGACCCACAATGGATTTTGGAAACGTCACCTATGAATAATGTGTTTTTGGCAGTAGAGAACGTGCCCATTTCTTCCTTGCCTTTGGAGGGAGAGCAACTTAGAACAAGTTCTGTCTTCAGTAGATTTATGCTACGTGACCCATTGATCGTGGAGAGACTTCTTAGGGAGACTCCACGTACTGACACCTTTTATCCTTCCTCCTGAAAATGCTTATTTAGGAATGTCACCTTAGTGTTAGAGTAGGTACAGATTAATGCCTTTATTCACGAACCCTTGATGCAGGGACATTTTGACTTATGCTTCCTGATTTTGTGTATTTTACTTTTTAATTGTATTGCTTATGCTGCACCGTCTAAACTGGATGTGCAGATTTGAATTTATGCTGATTCCTTTGTACTCATACACTCCTTGACCTTGTAATAAAATAACTAACCTTCATCAGTTGTCAGTGAGTTATTATGTTTCAAAGAGGATTGTTGATTTAATTGATTGTCCTCCTAGCGACTTTTCTCCCCTCCATGCTTCCATGCTGCATAAAAAAAACATTGATGTGTGATTTAGAACAGGTCTTCAATTTCTTGGCCCGGCCCTTTCAGTTGATAGCAGTGTAAGATTTCGCTCATGAAGCGAGGGCAGAATCTAGAATCAGTCTAGAATAGGTGAAACCGAGAACCCCATAGCCCCAAAATAGAGCTCAGTGTCCGAGAACGGAAGGCGACGGATTCCGGCGGAGACTGATGGAGTTTGATGGGGCGGCAAGATCAGCGGCAGACAAAGGAGTGAGTACCAACACGGTGTATGTTGTGTGTTAGATTGTGGAAATGATTTGATTGTGTGATGTCTTGCGGAGTTGGTGTGAGAGTTGAGTGAATGTGGTTTAGGGCCGCACATGGTCCAAGGATTGAGATTTGAGTAGCAGGTCCCAAAGTGGCCTAAGATCCCGGGATATATTTAAGGAGCAGAAGACACAGAGATTGAGATTGTGATTGTCTGACCGAAGAGTAGAGGTGTTGTCGTGAGACGTCATTGGCAGTTCCACCTAAGACAGGGAACTTTGTGTTAGTGGGATGTATGGGAATCGCTTAGTGGACCTTGTGTACAGAGGTGAGCTATGCTGATTCAAGTGACCAGTGCCGGTCGAGGGTCACTGCATGTGAATGTTCTTGGATGATTGAATTCTATCAATCTTTTAGCTGGCAGACAATTACAGACTTTAAGATGATTGTGTGAGTGAATGCATGTGGATACATTGGAAAGGAGGTTGAGCCACTGTGAGGAGTGAAGGTGATGTCAGAGAGTGTTGCACTGCAATAGGTTAGTTAGTGTAATGCAGCGCTGGGATTGGGTGGTAGTCACCGGGAAGTGTGGTTGGAAAGACTGTTTCGTTGTAAGCTATTGAAGAACAAATTTCAATTGAACTCATGCAATGTTTTTGGGCTTGTTACTCGAGTGGGTGAAGAGGCACCATCCGAGGATACTATCGCACATTACATGGCAACAAAAGCTGGGCTCCATATTATAATTTGGCTTCAAACTTGGAATAAGATCATTGAGAAGGAGGGTGAAATGTCCTTTCCAAGCTTTGGTTCATTTTGGCTTGCTGTATTACATCAGTTAAGAGGAGAAATGTTTGTGTTGTGACCTTTGCCTAGACCAACACAGTTTGAAGCATTTGATGCCTGGATGCATGCAACACATGCTAAACAGAGGGAGAAATACCAAGGGAGGATGAAGAAAACTGTGAGGTCATATCAGAACGCACATGGGATGCAAAGCTTAAGAGAAGGAAAGTGAAAACCATAGAAGGAGGAAGGCTGTACCCAGTGCTGGTAGAAGAGAGAGGTCCCCAGGACAGGAGTAACAAGATCAAGGAAACCGACAGCAGTGACAAGGAAGACAGCTTGTTGGATGAGTAGTTATCTGGGCTTCCTCTTCCTTATAGTCCACAATCAGGGGACAGAGGGTGAGACTCTGGAAGTGCAGAAAGTGTGGAAAGTGCAGCAGCTCGAGAGGGTCCTAGTTCAGGAGTTGTGGGAAAGATATCCACAGGAGTAGGGAGGATAGTAGTGTCTACCGTAGGAGATATAGAACAGAATGGAGCTAACGCTGATTCACGGTTACTGGAAGCTCTTACAGTACCAGTCACTATTGGTCCTGTTGTCCCTGTGTATGACCCGAGCTCAGTGGGAATCCTTAGTTAGTGGCAGTCTATACAGTTTGAAGGACTGGATTGGGAAGAATGGGAAGCATGTGTGGGATTTGTTCATCTTTAGTGCCTATAGGCTCTAGTCCCCTTTTTGTAGCCACTGCTGATTGTTCCAGAGTGCGCATTGGTTCTAGTACTATACGATCTTTACCGGTGGCAAGCACTAGTTCAGATCTACGGCTGTTGAAAACTCCAGTGAGAAAGACCAAGTGGTGCGACCTTAGAAGCAAGCACAAGTCAGGGTTCCTCTGGGAATCAGCATGTCCTAGATGTGGCAGATTTAGATTCCTTGTTAAGAGACCCTAACAACAGCAAGGAGAGTCAGAGTAGTACACCGAGTCAGGGTACCATCAAGGCTGTAGTAAAGGTGAAATTATTGGATGTGGTGAGGCTGAAGGCTGAAGGCTGAGGAAGTAGATGAGATCATGAGTTGGAATTACCTTTGGACAGAATAGAGGTCTATGAGCCAGATGACCTGTTGTTTGTAGCAAAGGATGTCACCAGAGGGGTACAATAGACACATGAGAAGTTGTCAGAGTTAGCTCAGAGGCACAGGGTAGATTTGTCTCAAGCAAATACCTTACAGAGAAATAATAGGATCACATAGAGCGACCAGGAGCTGGAGGAGAAGAGAGTGACTGGGTTGAAGGCGCATATCCAAGAGCTGGTCATAGGAATAAGGACTTGTAGTATGCTGAAAAAGTGGAAGGAAAGGTGGTCAAAGAACAAAAGTGTGAGAAAGTTGAAGGGAGAAACACCACCTCAAGAAGGGGGAACTCAGGTAGTTGAGGCATACTCCTTACGGGAGTGCCTAGTAGAGGGTATGAGCATGTTTCTTGGAACAGAGGTGACTTAGCTTCATTCACGAATAATTTTCCCAGGTTGAAGGAGAAACCTGCTGAATGGTATAAGCAAGTTGGTCGCTTTGTTAAGATCTCAAAGGTGTTGTGAATTGATATATATACCCTGTTCGAAATGCTGGCTCCTAGTGATCTATGGACTGCCCCTAATGAAGCGCTGGATGGATTTGACCAAGACCCGTCCTTATGATAGTGCCTGAGGGGGGGGCTGTATACTTGGCGCAGTCTCTACATAGAAGCAGACATAGATGGCCATCTCATTACATTCTTGATTTACACTGGTACCACCCCTTCTACTGTGAGACCTGCACTAGTCCCAAACATGCCCTTCTGAGGAAAGTCAATCCAAGTTGTTGCAGTCTCTAACAAAATAATGACAAACCCTTTGACAGAAGAGGTATCAGTGAAACTCAGAACCATCTAGGATCACCATCAGTTCGTGATGTGCGATTCGAGTCCAGTCTGTTTGCTAGGGCGTGACCTCTTGTGCAAATTGAAATGTACCAACTATTGCATGCCAAAGGGAATCAAATTGCAGACTAATGATGAGGACATTACTTTCCAGTTGGCTAATCAGAACTATTGCACAACTGTGTTTCCTTTACTGACAGTGGAAGACATGCTGCTGAATTTGAGATACACTCTCTGTCCAGTGTTATGGGATTTCTCTGGGAAGGAAATCAGACTGATTCGAGGAGTCGAGCCAATCTGCATGCAGATTAGGTTTAATGCAGAGTTTCTGAGAACACCTCACTACAACCTGACCCCAGACATGTGGCAGGGATTACGCCGGTAATTGAGTCGATTAGTGAGCAGAGCATTCTAAAGGAGATCATAGGACGTTCATGCAAGTCGCCCATCATGGGATTGCAGAAATCGAGAGGGAAATATTGAATTGTTAAGGACCTTAGAAAGTAAGGTGATCCCATGTTGTGTGATCCTGTTTCAGATCGCTTGCGAGGCTGACTGGTACACAGTGATTGACCTCTGTTAGGCATTTTGTCTCTATTCCATTGCAAGAAGAGAGACAATTTTCATTTGCTTTCTCTCTGGAGTCCATCAATAATCAATCTGGTACTGAATAGGAACCTAGAGAGCTTGACTCTGCCTCTGCCTCAAAGCTAAGTACTAGTCCAGTACATAGACAACCTTATTGCTTCTGAGACACAGGAGTCTTGTAAGGATGATACTATTGCCTTACTGAACCATCTGGCTGACAATGGGCATAAGGTGTCTCCAAATAAGCTTTAGTACTGTCTAAACAAAGAACAGTATTTGGGTCATCAAATCAAAAAAGGCAAGAGGAAGGTGTCACCAAAATGAATGGAGGCCATCACGAAAATGAATCTGCCTAGTACCCAGAAAGAGATCAGTATGTTTTGGGAATAGTTGACTACTGCTGACAATGGATTCCCTATTTCTCCTTGATGGCAAAGCCTTTGCAGATGCTGACTCACAAGGATGTGTGCGATCCGGTACCTTGGGTTAGTGACTGTCTGCTTGCTTTCCTGAAGTTGAGAATGTGAGAATGTGTCATGCTCCAGCTTTACGAATGACTGATTACAACTTAGGCGCAGATTACGATGTTGGTTGGAAAGGCTCAGAACGGCATTCGGATTCTCCTAAACCGTTTCGAAACCTATGTTTCCGACCGACTCGGAAACCTTTCCGACTGACCGATTACAACAGAAGTTAACCATTTGGGCTGTTCAAATCAGTTCCGATTGGCACTCCAGGACACCTAGTAGGTCAGAGCCAATTCATACTGCTCGAAGAGCACTGTTTCTGACTGAGTAACTACGATGTCGGTGTCTGAGAGCCGTTCCAAGTCGGCCTGCCTGACACAAAACAGCTGTCGGAAACAGACTTTGGGGGCTCGTCGCAGGCCCCTCTTTATCATGAGGCCCGGTTGGGGTCCGTGGGGGAACCCAAGGGACCCCCGTTTAAACCCATGCACAGTGTGGCAGGCACCATGGGGTGCCTGAGACAGGGTGCAATATTTTCTGCAACCACCCCTTTTTTCAATGGGAGCCTGTGTTCTTGTTCGGAATACAGGCTCCCATTAAAGTCAATGGGAGTCTGACCAAATGGTGTCTGGAAACATCGTAATCGGTCGGTCAGACTCGCCTAACCCGAGTCGGTCAGAACAGATTCTGAAGCTGAGATGGTTGGAAGAGTTTCTGACCGACATCGTAATCGGCCCCAAAGTGTTTTCACTGCTCTGCAATGAGAGAGAGGGTTCTGCTCTTTCTGTACTCACCCAGACACATGGAGGTGCCCGTAGACCAGTGGCCTATTTCTCAGCTACATTAGATCCTGTAGCTGCAGAGTTGCCCGGATGTATAAAATCCGTTACTGCAACAGGTATCAGTATTGAATGATGTGAGAGCATTGTGATGGTTCATCCTCTTACTGTATATGTATCACAATCAGTTGAGCTTATGATTACGAGGACCAAAACTCAGCATTTGACAACTAACGTGTTGACAAGATTTGAGCAGGTGTTGCTCGCTGCTGAGAATGTGACCCTGAAACACTGTTCTGTATTAAACCCTGCTACCTTGTTACCTGTTCAAAATGCTGATGGATAATATTGTGAAGACCATGACTGTTTGGATGTTACTGAGCTTTGCACCAAGCCGAGACCTGACATTGTCGATGAACCATTGTCTGATCCTGATCAAGTCCTTTTTGTTGATGGTTCATGCCTAAGAGACAATGAAAGTAATTTGAGAGCAGAGTTTGCTGTCTGTACCATTCTTTGGAGTGGTGGAAGCTGCTTGTATACAGGGAGAATACTCCACACGGGTAGCTGAAATCATTTTCTTGACCCGCGCATGTTGAGTTTCCGAGCAGATTCAAGTCACCATCTATACCAGGGGACTCCAACCTTTTCTGTAGTGAGAGCTACTTATGATCAGTGAAAATCGTTGTGAGCTACTAAAGGCCAAGCACCTCGGGCATTTTATTTTAGAGACCGCCCGTGCCCAGTTTCATTGACTGTAAGCCTGATTTCTTCGGAGCCCATAATGTGGTTTGAACAAAAGGGGCCACATTCCCTCTTTTGAAGCTACAGACAGCTACAGGTTGAGCCACGTGAAGCAAACACTTGTCTTGCATGGCAGATTTCCTGGAAAGTATAACGAGCTGCTGCAGGATACAAGCCTATGACCTCCTTTTGTGATCCTCACTCAACTTGTTCACACACTGCAAAAGCTAAACCTCAACATATATTCCTTACCAAAGGTTATTTTTTAAGTCCAGCTTAGATGTGCAGTCACTAGTTTTCCAAAAAGACACTAATTTTACTATGAAGAACCTCAATTATTTCTCCCTCAACACATACTCTTTTTTTTCTTTTTACAGTTTTAAAATGTCCCATCCTGTTTCAGATTTAAATAATTTTGAACTCATTTGATTCATTATGGGGCTTTATTCTCTCTGTATATAGAATACATATTTTTCAACTTAATACACGGCCCAATCAAGTGCAAGCTTCAATGAGTTTGTGAAAAAAAATCCAATTTCAACAGTCACAGATGCTCTAGTCTCGGGGCCAATGGGAAGGTTTCCAGTTCTATAATGTGGCTATTCTGTCTCTGCAGGTACGTACCCTCCAGTAGCTTACTTTGTAAACAGGATAACTTCTGAGATAGAGACTGTTTATTTGGAGAAAAAAAGAGTTTGAAATGCTGCTTTATTTCAATGATTAAATGCAGTCATTAACAAAGCAGAGTTTCACACCATTTGTTTTTTAGACAGCATTTAAAGTGCAAATAAAATCTGCAACACTGCCTCGCCAATGCAGATACTAGGCCAGGGCAGAGGCTCACAATGAATGCATCTGTAAAACAACTTTGGGATCCGACTCTTCATGAAAGTATGTTAAACACCTGTTGTTTTTTAACTGCTTTTATTGAATGAAGAGGAAGGCTGGCTATTTTGAAGTCGAAGCACTCTTAACAGATACGCTTTGTTCCCATAAAGCAGTCAAACTCAACCTCCAAACTGAGGATTTAACCAGAATACTCAAGATCTGTCCATTTTCTGGAACCCAGAGAAACTGCTGTAGTGTTGGTGTTTTTACCACATACGCAAGCAACAGAGACGGCATGGGCAAAGTGGGCTCTGGCCCAGAGCCCCACCCTTTGAGGGGGCCCGATAGAGCCAGAACTGTTCTGCAGAGAGCATTGCCCGAATGACCTTTAATAATTTTTAAACAGATTGCTTTAAATATAATTTTACTTTCATTTATTTTGAATGTGGGTAATGCGTGAGAGTGTTAGACATTTTGCAGAGATATTCTGTGTTATTATTTCATGCAATATTCATAAAAACTTTCTTTTAGAACGCTACAGGATATCACATTAGAAATTATTTGCAGTAATGTTAGCGAGCTGCTGCTGTGTTAAATATCGGAAACACACATCACTATCCCTGAATACTGAATATATTATAAATACATTTATTGTTTGGACGAGTGTGACCGGGCTCTGGCAGTGACCTGGCTACAGACAGTATGAAAGAGTTGACACTGGATCATAAATACATAGCTGTGCTGAAGAGTGGAACAATTTACATTACTTTTAGGAGTGCAGACGAGGAGAGCTTTGTTTGTATTGTGCCTTACGTAAAGGAAACTGAAACTCACCCTGCTTCTACTGATTTATAGCCCAGAGCTGTAAAGTGAGACAAAAAGATATTCCCATTCTTTCGCGCCTATGGCATACAAGCGGCCAATCGGATTTTTGTTTGTATTCAGGCTCCCTTGAGCCGGTGGGGCTGACGAGCCCATGGATCAGCACCTGCGCGCCATGAGTGGTACTTTACCTGAGAATACTTTTTTGGCAGCCTACGCAGCAACCCTACACATATACCTACTCCCTGCTGACGAGAGGCAACTACCTCGAAACACGTGTCCAGGGATGGCCAACGCAACACTTACTTTCACTTAAAACTTTGGCACAGGCGTATTCGCCGACGCTACTTCATGGACCACAATGCCTTGGGGTAACGCGCTGGTAGGGCGAGCAGAGTGCGACCAATCGGATTTTTGTTTGTATTCAGGCTCCCTTGAGCCGGTGGGGCTGACGAGCCCATGGATCAGCACCTGCGCGCCATGAGTGGTACTTTACCTGAGAATACTTCTTTAGCAGCCTACGCAGCAACCCTACACATATACCTACTCCCTGCTGACGAGAGGCAACTACCTCGAAACACGTGTCCAGGGATGGCTAACGCGACACTCACTTTCAATTAAAACTTTGGCACAGGCGTATTCGCCGACGCTTCTTCATGGACCACAATGCCTTGGGGTAACACGATGGTAGGACGAGCAGAGTGCGGCCAATCGAATTTTTGTTTGTATTCAGGCTCCCTTGAGCCAGTGGGGCTGACGAGCCCATGGATTAGCACCTGCGCACCATGAGTGGTACTTTACCTGAGAATACTTTTTTGGCAGCCTACGCAGCAACCCTACACATATACCTACTCCCTGCTGATGAGAGGCAACTACCTCGAAACACGTGTCCAGGGATGGCTAACGCAACACTTACTTTCACTTAAAACTTTGGCACAGGCGTATTCGCCGACGCTTCTTCATGGACCACAATGCCTTGGGGTAACACGATGGTAGGACGAGCAGAGTGCGGCCAATCGAATTTTTGTTTGTATTCAGGCTCCCTTGAGCCAGTGGGGCTGACGAGCCCATGGATTAGCACCTGCGCACCATGAGTGGTACTTTACCTGAGAATACTTTTTTGGCAGCCTACGCAGCAACCCTACACATATACCTACTCCCTGCTGATGAGAGGCAACTACCTCGAAACACGTGTCCAGGGATGGCTAACGCAACACTTACTTTCACTTAAAACTTTGGCACAGGCGTATTCGCCGATGCTACTTCATGGACCACAATGCCTTGGGGTAACACGCTGGTAGGACGAGCAGAGTGCGGCCAATCGGATTTTTGTTTGTATTCAGGCTCCCTTGAGCTGGTGGGGCTGACGAGCCCATGGATCAGCATCTCACTTCTTCCTTGCCTTTGGAGTGAGAGCATATTTGATTAAGTTCTATCTTTGGTAGCATTATGCTTCTTGACACATTGATCCTGGAGAGACTTCTTAGGGAGACTCCACGTACTGACACCTTTTATCCTTTCTCCTGAAAATGCCTATCTAGGGATGTCACCTTAGTTATAGAGTAGAGACAAATTAATGCTTTTATTCACCAACCCTCGATGCAGCTCAATTTGGACTCATGGTTCCTGATTTTCTGTATTTTACTTCTTGAATTAATTGTATTGCTTATGGTGCACAGTCTAAACTGGATGGGCACATATAGCTTAATGCTCATTTCTTCTGTACTTATATACTCTTGTGTTGAGGGGTCTTTAAGTTCAGCTATTTGGCCTTGCAATAAATTAACTAACCTTAAGTAGTTGTTAGTGAGTTATTATGTATCTAGGAGGATTATTGACTAATTGATTGGCCTCCTAATGACTTTTCTCCCCTCCATGCTTCTATGTTGCGAAAAAGAACCATCGACATGTGATGTAGAAGAAGTCTAGAATTTATAGGCCCAGCCCTTTCACCCTCTACACTTCCAAAGGCTGATTCAGTGATAGAACACAAAAAAGGGGCCTGGACACATCTAAGAAAGTAGATGGGGTTGATTAGGGAATCCTACAACCTGGGTCTGGGAGCCCAGCATAAATGTTTTGATGCACATATCCCTGTGGTTGACATCCAGGTGTGAACTCTATCCACTTCTGTGGCCTGTGTTGTGGGACAATCAGCTTTGGAGACTTTACTGCGTTGACAGACAGCTTTTCAAGAGGAAAAAAGAAAAAGAAAAGTGTACACTAACTGAACGCCAACATAAAGCCTTAAAGACTCAGATTCTAAATCATATTTGATGTCTGGAAATTATCTATAAGATATGGAGGTTGTGACTGCAAACTTTGTCATCTGCCAAGCACCAGATGGGCTGTCTGAGAAAAGGAAGCTATGCAAGATTTCCCTATTGGGAGAGGGGATATCACCCAGGGAAACCAAGATTACCTCAGCAAGGTGTGAGTAAATGACTATACAGCAATCAGGTCATTGCAGATGGGCAGTAGTGATCCGGTGATCCTTGTATGCCAGGAGAGGGTCACCATGACCTGAGTTGTGCAGTGAGCACCATGCTGGAAGAGTCAGGCCTGCACAACCTCATTGTGGTGACCTCGTATGCCAGAGGAGGCCGCCGTTATATTTATTATTGCCAGAGCATCAAGACTTGTTTTTGCCTTAATTGACGACCCCATATACTAGGAGGGGCTGCTGGAGTGCGGGCACTGAAGGATTCTGCACCTAGGCCGGAAAGTATCACAGCAATCACGTATTCCACAAGTGGCTGCCGGTACCAACATTGCCAGAAGTTTGGGATGTTGCCCAGAAAGAAGATTGCAGCTGTGACCATTGGGTCAAACCTGCACACCACAACCTGCTCCTAACTAATTCCCTGGGGGACCGTAAGGATGCTACAGAAGATGTCTCACCCTCAATGGGCTCCAGTCAGGCACAGGAGGATCTAATCCCTCACCTTTCGTGTGGGGAAGATTTATTTACCTCATCTTTGCAGATTGGGAGCGGCTCTGATCACTGGGAAAAGCCAGCAGCACCGCTTGAGAGGAAGAAAATGCACCTAATGGGTGCTGCTGCATGTACCGTGAGCAACCAGACTTCTCTGAACAGGATCAGGACTTGTGAGCACCCACAGAAAGAGCACTCAATGCACTGCTGAATGCTTCCATACTGCAGGAGCAGGTGAGAGGTAATACTTGAACTGTGTCTATGGGGCACTGCGGGGCTCGCTGTTGAATGTACTGTGGCACCATAGACACGTTTGACTAATTACTAAAGAGTCAAAGGGGAACTCCAGAGTACGGCCTAATAGTGAGCATTTCCTGGATGCAGTCACCAGTGAATGGGGAATAATCCCAACCACATTACAAGAAAGAGGATGGGACATGGATTTTGCTTAACAAACATTACAGTCCGACCTCATGACGAGTATGTATTTCTTATGAAGGTCATGGTCATAATTTCTTTGAATGTGTGGAATTGGAAATAAAATACTTTTTTTTCATTTAAAAGTATGCATTTGACAGGATATTGATTTATTGCAGGTACAGTGTGCACTTTGAGTTATATGAAGAAACATCCATTACAACGCAGTCATTACATCGCACTGCTTTTACAACACAGCTGTTACAACGCAACTGCCTTTACATCGCATTTAATTAGAATGCAGTCATTACAACACAAGTCACTACAACGCATGCCATTACAATGCATACCATTACAACGCTTGCCATTACAACGCATTATAAGTAAGTAATCGAGATTTTTTACTTTTAGGGTGGGTATGGGTTTTGGGGTAGATGGAAATAATAATTTTTACCCCTACACTATCCAACACTTACCCTACTGTTGCCCTAAAATTATTATGCATTGTAATAGTATGCGTTGTAATGGAGTGCGTTGTAATGGTAGTTTTAAAACATGTGTTGTAATTGCATACCTTGTAAATCCTGAGATGTAATGGTAATTGCGATGTAAAAACCATGTTGTAAAAACATGCGTTGTAATTGTTTGCATTGTAACATCATATATTGTTATATGTTTTGTTTACTCACCTGCATCTACACTTCCCATCTAAGGGAACCTTTGACTGCTCGTCCACAGCTAACACTGAGAGTCAAATGCTGAAGCATTACTTGGCCCAGTTACTCAGGATCCATAGAAGGCGGTAACGATATCAGGAGTAAAAGGCCTCATCGACCACGGTTGGGCCCAGTAACCCTCCCGGGCCCCATGGGCCTCCGAAAGGGGTCCTGACAATTATGTTTTTCCTTCAATAACAATTATATGTTAAACATACCAAACCACTAGCTACAGTGACTATTTGAAAATGTTCCCGGGGCAATTAATATACTCACTGTACTACACCATATTATACTGTTAATAAAGAAAAGAAACAAACAATAAACAGTAGAATTGTAATTAGTAGTAGAATGGATATTATGTGGGGGACAGTATTCATATGTGTATCATCACACATAATCAACTCTGAGGTCAAACAAGTGGAATTCATAGTTTCTATGTAATACATAGGATGCTGATTTACCATTGTGCCCACAAATACGTATGAAATGGAGGACCAAATGCTTTCTTTTGAAACAAGTAAGTGCGGGTAAGATTCAAAGATCAATAGGTAGCTTGTAAATACTAGAAAGCACTTTTTTGTGAAAGAATGGATTAGCTAAATTAAAAAGAGCCATGATATTTATGAGTTATCTTGATGGCACCCACCATCAAACATACCAGGGATGAATGTCACTGATGTGTGATTCCTATATCATAGTATGTACCTATAGCACCTATATTCAATAAATAAAACTTAGAAGCTTGGAGTAATAAAGTGATGTAAAAACAAAAATAGAATCATAGTAGGTCTAAGAAGTATATAAATGCAATGGAATGCTTGCCAGGTTTTATTGTTGAACAAAATCAAGTGGTTTCTATTTTTGTGAAATGTTTTTCAGACAAAATATTATGTGATGAAAAAATATGTCTATTATGGCTCTGATACACTATGTGGAGATTGGAGAGGATGTGGTGGTAACGGCCAGACATACCGACTTTGGAACTTGAGAACCAGACTCAAGTTTTGGCATTGACTCAACATCCTGTGATTCAGGCGCAAATCCATTAGTCTCCCTGGAGCAGATCTATAAGAATGTGCCGCAGTGCGGCACTGAAAGCCCTTTGGCTGTGCCACGCTGCAGCACTTTCAAAGCACAGGATAGCAACATATTTACAATGGTATGTTGCATTCCTGTGCTCTCCCCTGCGCTGGCACACAAACAGCTGCCATGCGCCGGAGCAGGCACCATTGCACCATGGTGCAAGGATTCCTGCGCCATGGGGAGATTGTTTTTGTGCAGGAAGGGGCACCTTCCTGCACAAAAACAATCACCACAGGCATTTTCCTCTTTCAATGCGTGCTGTAGAATGCAGCTCGCATTGAAAGAGGAAAAAACATGGAGAAATGAAAACATTTCTCCTCGTTGCGCTTCGTAGCATACTGACACATTTCCAGGTTTACGAATCCTCGTAAATCTGGAAATATGTCTTATTCCATGGGTGTTGCGTGGGAACACCCACAGCCACACCCATGGAACGACCCTTTTAAGCAAAGTGTGTGTAAAGGGGCCATATTTACAAGGACAGCAAAAGCCATGCAGGGTGGCTTTTCCTGTCCTTGTAAATATGGTACAGGGAAATGATGTACTTGCAGCGCAAGGGGCTTGTAAATCTGCCCCTCTGTGCCTATCCAAAACAAATGTGTCCTTGTGTGATGTAACTGATGCTCATGTAAAGCACCCCAAAACCTTTGGGTTGAGTTTGTGCTATATAAAATGGCAAAAGAAATTCTGTAGAATTGAAGCTAAACTACTGAACACCACTATTAAAAATATACATGGTAAATATTTTGACTACCAAAAAACGCCACGAAGCACAAGTGTGCTGGAAATTTGGATTAGTTAAAAAAACAAAAGCAAGACATGCAGCCTATATAGGAATGTGCTCTAAATGTAGAAGTTCCCAAGAAGACACTTTAGATCTCTCAATTGACTAGAAATCATGAGTCTGCATCAAAATTCCCCAGCATGAAACTACTTGTAAGCAGTTTTACAGAACCTACAATTCAGGAAGTTCTGGTTGTTACCAGTTATCGTCAATTAATTTAAAACACATTTCTTCAAAATAAAAACAAATGTTTGAAGCTTTCTCATACCTGGATGACTTAGAACAGCTACCACCCAGTCAACAAATTGTCTCACCATGGTATATACTATTCAAAATTCCTAAAACAGAAATTTATGGTATATAGATTTTGAGCATTTTGCACATTAGATTTTATTGATGATATATAGATTTCGAGGATTTTACACATTAAATTTTACTCATGGATGAAAATGAACAGACATTAGAAACTGCAGACTGTCTAATCAGTCTGTCGAGGCTATTCATAAGGTTTGCATATGTCCAGCAAATGTTCAATCAATAAGCCATTAACCTATACACTAATCTTTGTGATCCACGCCTTAAAATCCCAAGCACTAAGGAGCTGGAGTGATATAAAAGGGGCTTACAGTCCAGACTCCTAAGAGCAGAAAGTCTAAAAGTCAAGACTCGTAATTGCTGGAGATATGAAAACTTGATTAAAAGTCCAGGTCAGAGTCATTAAAGCGATGTTAGACAAAGAATAGGCACAGAAGGACTTCTCGAAATTGTGGCTTTCAGCATTAAAAGTACAATTAAATATTAAAACATGTATACTTGAAATAGAGCAACAAAAAATATATTAGCGCAATACAATATTTATTAGGTTTTATTGTTTTATAGTATAACATGCTTCAAACGTTTGGTCGTTTTTTAAACGCAAAAACATATTTTATTTAAAATAGACACTGACAAATATTAAAGGGCAATGACATACTAATTCACATCAGAAATGCACTTCAGTGTTGTTTAGTGAAAGGCTAATAGACATTTCAAAGTAACCAGACCCATTGCTGTATCTGGCATGCTTGTAAAATGAAAGGGGCAAGGGACAGATGTACAACACTTCCATTTTGGGAGTTGCAAATTGTGTTGTTTTGCAACTCGCAATTTGGGACTCACAATATGGAATGTACATCAGTGTCTCGCACACTGTGATGCCTAATGGGGTCGCAAATGACCTGCCTCATCAATATTCATCAGGCAGGTTGCAATTTGCGACCCATTGGGAATGGCCTGCACTCTCAGGGCTGGTGTCCTGCTGGGGGTCAGCAGACCACAATGTCTGTAACTGCTTTTTAAATAAAGCTGTTTTTTTCAAATGCAGCCCATTTTATTTAAAGGAAAACAGGATGTCTTTAAAAAAGAAAAATGAAACATGTCCGTTTCCTTTTTTAAGATTAGGCAGTGGTCCGTGGGACCACTGTTTGCTCTTAAAAATATTTTTGCTGCCTGTCACAAAGGGGAACCCTCATAACAGAAGCGACCGCCTTTATTAATGAATTTCTTCATTTCAACACACCTTTAGACACCTCAGTCCATAACAACTGGGATGCTTTTAAATCATCATTTAGAGCCTTTACTATTGCTTACTCTTCAAGGAAGAAAACATTACTGAGTGCTAAATATCAGGAAACTCTTCAACAAATCGAAACCCTGGAACATAATTATTTTTCCTCTAAATCTCCCTCCACCTTACAAGACTTGGTTGCAGCCAAATCTACCTTGAATAAAATTGCCACTGTGGATGCCTGTAACATTCTTCTTAAGATTAAATCAAAATGTCATGGTGACCAACACAAAGCAGGGAAAATGTTAGCACATTATTTAAAAATCAAATCAGAATGTAAAAATATTGGACCTATCCACTCAGAAACAACCAATAAACTTCTTTCCTCTGATTCAGACATTCTAAGCATATTTCAGTCCTATTATAATCTTTCATACACAGAAGATACCAATCCTTCTGAAGGGGATTTTGAATTTTTTTCCAAGGTATCCCCAAACCTCATTTTCTCCTTGATACTTTTTTACCTCTTAAAAATGATATTTCCCTACAAGAGATAACATGATTTTAAATCTTTAAAAAAGGCCAAGCGCCGGGACCAGATGGCTTCTCAGTTGAACTATTTTTAGCTTTTTCCTCAATTTTTGTACCAAAATGATTAGATCTTTTTAATTCATTCCTTTCCAATTCTAAAGCCTGTGGTTCTTTCTTAATATTGGCATCCCTAAACCAGACAAGGATTCTTCCTTTTGTAAACATGTTTGACCCATCTCCCTAATCAATTATGATTGTAAGATTGTTGCAAAGATTTTGGCTTACTGCTTAGAAAAGATTATCCCTTTTCTCATCAAACCAGATCAGGCTGGATTTGTTAAAGGCCAACTTGCCTCCGACAATGCCAGAATGTTCTCAAATATTCTTGCTCTTAGAAAGAAGTGCTTTTCTCCTCTAGCTGCCCTATCACTTGATGCTGAAAAAGCTTTTGACTGAATAAATTGCCAATACATGCTTCACACTCTTCAATGGCGTGGTTTTGGTCAGAGGTTTATTTCATATATCAAATTACTATATACTGCTCCACCCGCTTGTGTATTTGTTAATGGCCTCTTTTCCTCATATTTTCATCTGCAAAGAGGTACCCGTCAGGGCTGCCCCCTTTCTCCATTACTTTTCCTCCTCTGCTCAGAAACCTTTCTCGAACGAATTAGACATAACCCTAATATCACTGTTTTTAAACTTAACTCCCACCAAATTAAACTTTCTGCCTGTGCAGACGATATCCTTTTTACATGTCTAATCCTTGCAACTACATTCCCCCTTTTTTACAAGCGATTTCTTTGTTTTCCACTGTCTCTGGTTACAAACTTAATTTTTCCAAAACTGAGATTTTACCGTTAAATTCATCATGCTACTGCTACATGTTTGACTCAACCAATTATACTTGGTGCCCCCAAAATATTAAATAATTAGGAACATGGTTTTCCTCAAATATTCCTGACACTTTATCCCATAATTTTACTGCCTTAAAACTCAACCTCACTAATTTGTTATCTTCCTGGTCCCCATTATTTTTATCCCGGTGGGGCGGACTGGACACGATCAAAATGATGATTGTTCCCCAGGTGCTATGCATATTTTCAATTTTACCTTTTGAAATACCTAATTATTATTTTTCACAGATTCATTCTTTATGTACCAAATTTCTATGGAACAATAAACGTGCTCGTATTGCCCTTTCTAAATGAATTCGCCCAAAATCAGAGGGTGGTGTTCGATTTCCTAGTTTCAAACTATACCACAATGCTTTTTTGATTCGTCAATTTTATGCCATGTCTATTGATTATCAAGATTTACCTATGCCATCATGGGTTGCTGTTGAACGTTCACTGTTAAATTACTTTTCTTTTCAGGATGTTATGTTTATAACCAATTGTACTTTAATTTCCAAATGTCCTATCTTAAAATATTCTCATCATCTAATACATACACTTTTTTAAAGAGTTTTGACCCATACCAATCTTTTTTATCTTCTTCAATATGGTTTAATAAACACATAAAATTCCGCCACAAATCCTTTTACTACAAGCACTGGAAAGGAAAGGGCATTTTTTATGTGCATCAGTTGATAGTTAACAATTCGATTTTACCCTTTCCCCAACTACAAGAGAAATGTAGCCTCCCTGACTCTTATATCCAGCAATATAACACTTTATCACCTGTTCTCCAAACTTTTTTACACAATTTTAATTCCAATCCTATTCCTATTTTGTTTATGCCTGTTACACTCCTGGTTCAAATCCCTTATGGCCCAATCCCCAGTACCTCTTTTATTTATAAAACATTATCCTTAGCTACTAGCACTCGGAGTAAATCTCCTATCGAATTAGCTTGGGAACAGGATTTATCTCAATTGCTTTCTGTTACTCAATGGGATTAATTGTGGCAAAAGATTTTTAAAACTTCTTAAGCTGCTAGCATTACACAATCCTGACATGTCATTTATAACAGAGTTGTAATTACTCCCCTCTTTTTACACAAAATTGACCATTCTATATCACAATTATGCTGGTCCTGTCTTTCTTCTGAAGTAACATTGATACATTTCCTTTACTATTGTCCCAAGGTTTATGACTTCTGGAAAGCTATATGGTCGAAATGTGCTTTGATTTTTTCTTGTGATGTACCATTTGCTATTCACAATACATTTTTAGGTACTTCATCTCCTGATTTTGTCCAACTCCCTTCAAAAACTATTTTATTTGACCTTTTTATTGCTGTTGCTTTCAAAGTTATATTAACATGTTGGAAAGACAATTCTAAATTATCCTTTTTACTTTGGTGGAATTTAATTTGTGATGAACATAGAATTGCTTCTGTCTCTCACTCTTCTATTCATCTAAAGATTAAGTCAGATTTATTACTATTACCTTTTACTACATTTCTGTCCTCATACTCATCTTTCCTATAATACCCATTTTTTTTTTTTTTTTAAGTTTTAAAGAAGATTTTATTGAAGTTCATTTACAACATACTATCAACAGAGCATAGTATTAAAACTCATCTCAAGTAGAAAAATAGAACGTCATAATTAAGAGAGAGCAATAAAAGACAGGGGAAAGAGGTAGAAAAGAGAAAGGTAGAAGGCATCATCAAATAGAGCAAAAGCAATTGCAGTAGAAATGTAATCATTGCCATACAAAATTATACACACGTCTAAAGAAGTGCATCAGACGTACAAAAACTCTTCCAATAAAGATATACACAATAGCTATAAGTTAAACAATAAAAATATGTACATGAAACCATTAGGAATGCTATCATGGGGGTTTGGGAACTTCTTCTGTACACGGATTATGTAGGGGTAGGAGTCGAGCAGACACATCTAAGAAATCTGTGATGGGGAGCCATAATAAATCACGTTTAATGGCAAGTGTAATGGGGTAAACATAGGCTCTATCAAGTCTGTGATGATAACAAACTCCATACCACCAAGCCTGAAAGGAAACATTCGAAGTATCCTTCCAAGATTTAGTGATTTGCTGAAACGCTACAGCCAGAAGTAAATCAATAATGGACGTGTTAGCGGTAGAAGAGGACCATATGTCTGAAAGACTACCTAAAAAGATATGTGAAAGTGTAAGAGGGAAAGAGGTGGAAAAAATCCTATTGATCTGAGCCCACACATCAGACCAAAATTTATGAATCTTCGGACAATTAAATAACATGTGCTTAAGATCCGCCCCTGACGCTGAGCAAGACCAGCAAGAGGAGGGAGTGGAAGGATCAATTGTATGCAATTTGACAGGAGTAACCAAAAGTCTGTTGTATATAAAAAATAACGTTTGAGTCGTATTTGCTGCTCTAGAGGTTTTCCTTATCTTAGTCCAGACCCTTTGCCACAGTGAGACAGAAAAAGTGTCCTCTACATCTGACTCCCAGTCCAATTCTGTTTTAGATTTATCGCGAGTGCTAGTAGTATCTCTCAATTTTGCATATATCTGGGAAGCAGAAGAAGAAGCCAGTAAACAAGGGAGAGAGAGAGGGGAAAAATTAGTGTGAGTGATGGAATCAGAAAGAACATTATACCTGCTTTGCAAAACCTCACGTAAAAGCTCATACTTGGATGCATGTGATACATGCAAAGAAAAGCGAGATTGAAGGATAGAGAAGGGAATACAAGTGCCTTCATCAAAAAATTGATGAGTCCAATGTATACCAAGGTTATACCAATCCTTCCAAAAAAGTATCCTATTTCGAAGTTTAATAAGAGGATTATACCACAAGGGAGATTGTAAAAAACGCGAACGGTCATCTAAACCATTTAGTAAGAGAGGAGAAAAAGTTTTCCGAGAATTTTTAAGAATAGGGAGAGAAAATTTATTGGGAATATGGGACAACGATACAAATTCTTCAAAGGTAAAAGGATGAAAAAAAGATGATTCAATCTCAACCCACAAAGGCTTTGAAAGGGCATCGGATACCTGCCCGGATAATAAGGGGATAGAATGTTTAAGGAAAAATGAGGAATGATAAGAGGCAAAATCCGGAAAATTAACTCCACCCAACTGCTTAGGGCATTTAAGTTTTGCAAAGGACATTCTAGCCTTTTTATGTTGCCATAGGAATTTAGACAGCGTAGAATAGATATTCTTATAACAAGACTTAGGGATATTAACTGGAAGGTTAGAAAGGTAAAACAAAATAATGGGAACTAACATCATTTTAATCGAGTCCAGTCTTCCCCACCAGGATAAAAACAAGGGATGCCAACGAGTCGTAGAGTCCTGTAACAAAATTTGTAGGTTTTTAAGATTAAGTGCTACAGTGTCTTTAATAGAGGATTTGAACCATAGGCCTAAATATTTTATCTTAACCGGACTCCAATGAAAAGAAGAAGTCAAAAAGTCTGCATGAAAACAAAATTTATTCAGGGGGAGAATTTCACACTTATCAACATTAAGTTTATAACCTGAGACTTCCGCAAAATTAGATACTTCCGATAAAAAGGATGGAATAGAGGACTGTGGATTGGAAATAAATAAGAGAATATCGTCTGCATAGGCAGAAAGTTTCAAATACTTATCCCCATATGGGAAACCAGTAATATCTGTATTCATACGAATTTTTATCAAGAATGGTTCTAGCGCCAAAATGAAAAGAAGAGGAGAAAGAGGACAGCCTTGTCGGACACCCCTGAAGAGAGGAAACGAAGAGGAGACGAGACCATTGGCCAAGATAAAGGACCTAGGAAAAGAATATAGCAAAGAGACATAAGCAAGAAATTTCTGGCCAAAACCAAACCAAACAAGAACTGCAAGCATAAATTGCCAATTAACCCTATCAAATGCTTTTTCAGCATCTAACGCAACAGCGGCTAAAGAATGCTGATAGGAATGGGATTTACTCAGCACATTAAAAAAGAGGCGAGTGTTGTCAGAAAGGTGACGACCTTTAATGAAACCACATTGTTCCTTACCAATTATGCTAGGTAAAATTTTATCAAGGCGGAGCGCAAGAATTTTTGCAAAGATTTTATAATCCAAATTGATCAAAGAGATGGGCCTATAATTTTTGCATAAAGTATGGTCTTTATTGTCCTTAGGTAGGAGACAAATTAAGGCTTCTTGAAAAGACCCATCAGATTTTTTGGACGATATAAAAAATGAAAATAGTCGATGAAGTTTGGGAACAAGCAAATTAGCAAAATGTAAATAGAATTCTATCGTAAAGCCATCTGGCCCAGGAGCCTTACCCTTTTTGATTATTCGAATGGACTCTAAAATATCCTTAGGACCTATATCTGCCTCCAATGGGGCAAAGTCAGTGTCTGGAAATGAAGGAGGAGGAATGGAAGATAAGTAACGATCAATATCTGCTAACAGAGGAGGAGATTCCGGAGTATACAGAGTTTGATAAAAATTAGTGAATTCTGCCAGAATATCTTCATCTTTGTGAAGAATGAGATTCGATGAGGAGACAATAGACTCAATTTTTGTGCGTTCTTGCTGAACTTTAAGATACTTGGCAAGAAGATTGCCTGCCTTATTTTGCGCACAATAATATTTGGCACTGGATTTAAGTAGGATTAGGTTAGCAGATTCCGTGGAGAGTTTATTAAAGGAGAGTTTGGCCTTGAGAAGCTTATCTAAATCAGACTGAGACTTAGATAAATAATAAGAATGTTCTAATTGCTTAATTTGTGTATTAATTAACTGTAAGGAATGGGATGCATTACGCCTTTTATGGGAAACAAACGAGATAATGAAATCTCTAGAAGCAGCTTTAAAAGTATCCCATAGTACCTGAGGGGATATCAGAGGAGACTCATTTTCAGTAAAAAATAGGGATGAGAAGTCAAGGAAGGCTGGGGTAAATTTGGGATCTAATAGGAGAGAATTATAAAATCTCCATCTCCTGTTACCTTTTATGGGGGGAAGCAGATCGAGGCATAGAGAAACTGGAGCATGATCAGAAATTAAAATGGAACCTATTTCAGATCGGGTAATGAATTGGATCAAGGCTTTGGAAACAAAAATGTAGTCAATCCGGGACTGTGAAGAATGGGCTGGTGAGTAATATGTATATTCACGAAGTGTAGGATGGCAGAGTCTCCAAGAATCAACAAGGGAGCGTTGGGATATAGTGAATGTAAATTGAGTATGCATGGAGGATGGTGAGAAACGTGAATGTGATTTGCGGTCTAAAAGGGGGTCCATAACCATATTGCAATCTCCTCCTAAAATAAGATAATCATCAGAGGATTGCATCAACGAGACTAATATCTGGGGCCAAAATAATTTATCATGTGTAGAGGGAGCATACAAATTAAAAATAGTTAGAGGGACTTTATCAATTAATACAGATACAATGACCCATCTACCATCAGAATCATTGGCTTGACTTATAAGTTAGATATTTAACCGCTTATGACAGAGAATTGCAACACCATTACGTTTCCCTGAACCAGGAGAAGCAAATACATGACCTACCCAGTTACGGCGTAATTTGGCAACTTCAACTTCTTGTATATGGATTTCTTGTAACAGCACAATATCTCCCTTTAAGTTTGCTAAATGAGACAAAACTCGTTGCCGCTTAATGGGAGAACCCAAACCCTTAACATTCCAAGTAAATATATTTAACGACATCTAAATATATAACTCATAACAAAAATAACTCTTGTGTAAAAGACAATCAAGTAAATGAATACTCAGACAATCATCATATAAAAATTGAAGAGAAATAACATTAGCACTAGAAGAAAAATGAGAAGATGCAGCACAGAAGTTTGAGGTAAGAAAATGAATGGAGAATAAGAAAATGTAAGTAGAAAGAGATAAGAAAAAACGAGAGAGAATCAGAGATAAGAGAAGCAATAAACGCCAGGAACATAACTGAAAATGAGATAAAAAGAAAACTAGCAAAGCAGGAGGAGAAAAAGAAGTAATAAAGAGGATTAGAACAAGAAACAGAGAAACAACAACAACAATATGTGTAATGTAACGGTAAGAAAAGAGGAGAGAAAAAAGGGAAATGGAAAAAGGAGAAAATGAGAAAGAAGCAGTAAGAGAATAAACAATACAAAATAACACCGTTATGTGAGGAGAAAAACAAAAAACCAAAAGACATGGTAGAAGAACCCAATATAATGTATCATAAAGACATACCACAGGTAAACATTGAGGATGGGGAGGGTGAAGCCACATAGGAAAAGGCAGCATACCAAGACGGACAACTCCAAGACTGACGAAGGTACGAAGGACGACGACCTCCAGGGACAATGAATAAGGAAGGAGGAAGGGAATCGATAATATATCTACAAAGGAAACAAGAAGAAAAAATGTTAACCACCAAAGTTATATACGGGACATAGAGAAGAAAGTGCAAAAACTTAAGCATAACACAGAGGAACACAACAGAGGACAATACGTTGGCCGGAATTACGATCGAGACATGTCCATAGATTCATCTCTACATGTGTCCAAAAAATGCTGAAGAAGTGCAGGGTCTTCATAATTAGTTGTTTTGTTTTGATACGTGACCTTGAACAAACATGGATGAAACAACCCATAACGAGCATTCAAATTACGGAGAGCAGGTCTCATGTCCAAAAATTTCTTCCGGCGATCTGCCGTGGCTTTAGAATAGTCTTGGGCAAAAAACAAATTAGAGCCGTTCCAAAGAATCTTTCCTTTCTGCTTGGCAGCCTGTAGGACTCTAAGTAGGTTGGTATATTCCAAAAAATATAAAATAACACCTCTTGGCTTCCCATGAGAGGACGAAGGAGAGGACGAAGCAGAAGAGCCCAGGATGTGACCCAGGCGGTGAGCCCGCTGGATGTTGAGAGGAGGTGTGGCAGGAAAACCAAGAAGTTTTGGCAAAAAAGAGCGGAAAAATAGCAAGGGGTCAGGACCTTCAATTCCTTCCGCAAGACCATAAATGCGTAGATTATTGCGCCTATTCCTGTTTTCCAAATTCTCCACCTGTTGTGTCAGATGCATAATCTCCTTTCGCATAACAGGAATGTGATCTGTAGCAGCTTGAATAGAGTCAACATGAATTTCCAGAGCATCAACTCTCTTCTCAGTATTTGACCAATTATCCTCAAGTTGTTGGAGGCGAAAATTAGTCTCTGTCATGTATGGCTTAAGAGAACGAATTTCGTCCAACAAAAGTTCCATTGAAAGTGTAGGTGAAACATTCGGAGGAGAAGGAGGATTGATTTTTGTTCTTTTACCCGAAGATGAAGAAGAGGCAGAGGGAATCTTAGAGAGTGACTTATTACTGGAGCATGAAGGAACGGAAGCCAGAGGCGCAGAATTAGCAATTTCAGAGCCGGGCTCCTCCACAGACTCCTGCAACACACTGTAAGGATTAGGGTCCGCCATGGACGAAGACCTGGGCTGCTGGGCGCCACCACGGCTAGTGCGAGGCATTGTCATTCAATTCCAGAGATGGAACACCAAGAAATGTGGGTAGAATAGCTTGTTTTATTTTATTTTTTTAAATTAGCCAATGAGGTGGAAGCGAGTAACCTACTTCATTAATATACCGAAAGCCAAAGTCAGTAATTTTACACCACGACGTCAGGAAGACATAGAAACCAAGATGCAAACAATTGAGGCCAAAAAACGCTCACCGTCAATCACATAAATAAGTGGATGTGAGGAAAATCTTCAAGGACGAAACGCGGGAAACCGGAACATCCAAAATGGCGGCCGCGGCATTCACGGAGCCGCGATAGACGCAGGAAACCAAAGGCAGCCGATTCCGCTATCATTTAGGAATCATTGACATCTCAATCAATGCAGGTAGGAGTCCGGAGCATGTTCCCACAACCTGGGGAGTTCGCCATGAAGGAAGGAAGCCCTGGGGGAAGTCGAACGCACTACTCCGTCACGGAGCTCCGGTAGGCAGCGGCCATTTCCTTCGGCGTTCAAGCCACGCCCCCCTATAATACCCATTTTTTATCTATTTGTTTCCTTCTATTCTCTATCTCTCTTCTTCCCCTCTTTCTTCTCTTCTCTTCTCCTTTTTCTTACCTCTCTCGCTTTTCTATAAAAAAAATACATATAACATACTCTTTTCTTTTTTCTTCTAGAACACATTATTTTATTACGATGTTAGGAGTTTTTTAATCCTCACTACTTTTATCTTCTTATACTATTGTGTTTTATTATAATAATTGCACAATGTGATTTTTTATTATTCCTGTTTCAAATAGACTATACTATCCTCTGTGTATCTCCTGCTATATATCATCTGAGCTTTGTAATGTTTTAACTCTGTGTTCATTATCTTAATAAAAATTATTTAACTAAAAAAAAGAAATTATATTGCCATGAAAAAGAAGGATAATGCAGTGCCAATATGTTTTGCCAGTGCTTGGTGGCATTGGTGGTGGTGTGATATTTGTGGTGGTCTTTGTATTATTGTAGTTGTGATATTGTTGGTTTTTGTGGTGGTGTGACATTCACACTAGTGATATTGTTGATACTGGTGACAGTGGTACTGGTTCTATAGTGACATTGGTGTAAGTGGCATTGGTACTTATGATATTATTTTTGTACAGCGCTCAAATGCATAAAAGGTGTCTTGGCGCTGGCTGAGTTTACAGAGGGAAGAAAGCGTGCCCAAAGGTGAACCCTCTATTCTACAGAAAAGTGCCAGGTTTTTAGAGCCTTTCTGATAGCCAGTAGAGGAAGCATGGTCTTGATGTCTAATGGGATCAAATTCCATGCTTTTTTTTGCTCCCAGCACTAAGCTTCTGCCTCCCCAAGAGCGTGTGATGAAACTTAGGCATGGAATATACCAGCTGAAACTTTTTCTGAGAAAATGTGTACCTTGTCCATGCAATGCCTTGTAAGCGATACAGAGCTCTTTCAAGGTGATTCTATGTCTGACTGGCAGCCAGTGTAGTTTCTTGACAAACTTGGGAAAGTCTGATATTTGGTCATTTTAAACAGAAGCCTAGCTGCTGCAATTTGCAGTACTTACAGCTTGTTTAAAATGTATTGACGGGCATTGAGATATAGCCCATCACAGTAATCTTTACCTTCATTTATGCAATAACAGCTAGTTCCTGCAGTTTGGCACGGATGAAATGGAGAATCTTTTTCACCAGCCTGAGCATATAAAATGTGATTGAGGTAACTGCGTTTGCTTGATCAGAAAAAGTAAGTGTCATTGAACCTCACTCCCAAATTTCCTACGGTCCTAACCGGAATGGAAAGGGTGCCGAGTTCAGATGGCCACCAAGATAGGGACCAAAACAGTAGCGGCTCGTGGAGGGAGTGCCACTGGGTGGTGAGGCGGGGAGGGGCAGGGTGGGGGTAGTAAACTCCGGCTCACGGCTGACCAGAGTAATGTAACTAAATAAATAAATAAAACGAATTTCATTGTGCTCGCTAAAACGCATTTGGCGTTTTAGCGAGCACAATTAAATTTGCTTTATTTATTTATTTAGTTACATGGTCCTATGAAACTGCATGCAGGACAACAATGTTTGATGTATGTTGTTGTGGTCAACTCAGACACAAGAAAACATATGACACAAGACCTAGGAACAAACATGCCCCCCAAACAATCAACAATAATAACAAACAATTGATGTATCTTGAACATTCTGTGACTCTTCAAAAACTGTGACCTGACTTATCAATCTTCTGTGATGACTTGCCTTTTAATGAGATATATCCTGCTTAAGACGATGTCCATACATGTCAACATTGCAGAATAGGAAAATGGGAGATTTCGAAAAAAATATTGGGGAAATGTTGTATTGAAGCAGAGGCAATTTTAGAAGGGAAGCAGCTAAAAAAAGATTTGTGTTGCTTTACAAATCAGGTGTCTCCCCTGAATCTTGTCTTTTTGCATGTTTGGTAGTCACAGTCCAACTCAACAATCCTAAATACAATGGGGCAGATTTACAAGCCCCTTGTGACATCTTTACGACACAGTTGCGTCATAAACAATGCGTAACCATGCAACATATTTACAACGTGACGCATTTAGTAAGATGTGTCACGTTGTAAAGCCCTGCGCTACATTATACCTGGATCAGGTATAATGTATGCAGGGTGGGCGTTCCGACGTACGAAAGCCTCGTAAAAGTGTTGCAGCGAAATCTACAAGATTTCACGGAGTCACTTTTACGATGCCACTGCGTCAAAACCTTACGCCTGCTTGAAGCAGGCGTAACGAGTGACGCAGCATGTTAGGAATAGGCATTCCTAACCATTGCTGGAGTTGCGTCGTGCTTGTGACACAACACCAGCAATGCTCTGCCTTTACGTCAGAAGATGCATCACGCATCTTTCTATCCTTACGCCATGGTGCGCCGCATTGTAAATGCTGCACATCCATGGTGGCGCAAGGCTATTTTTCCTTGACGCAAAATAACTGGTGCAGCTCTGCTAATATGCAGAGATGCGCCAGTTATTCTAAATCTGCACCAATGTGTTGTGGTAGCCTACTCTACACTGCAGGGCTGCCAAGTGTCCAGTTTGTTTGTTTGTGATACCACCAGGCTTGCAGTGTGCTTTGTAGCAACATTTCCATGTGGAAGAGGTGTGGTGCTGCGACCAGGGCGACTGACTCTGTAATCTGGGGCTCACGGTTCGATCCCCGGCGCCAGAGGCAGATTAGCCCAGCACCATGTAACTCTGGGCAATAGCTTGCTTAATCTTTCCGACAGCGCCTAGAGACCCGTTCGGGTGATTGTTCGTGCTTTACAAATGTGGATTATTATTATGTGAGACACCTTGAGTGACACTTTATCCTGAACTGACTTAAACAGGGTCAATGGATGGTTTAGGGTAATTTATAAATATTAATCAGTTTTTACATAACTTAGTGCTCTATCAATGCTAATATTTATGCTCATATAAAATACTTCTGCCTTCATGGAGTCCGATCCTTTCTCATCGCAGACACTTCCAAGTCACTTCACAGCAATGAATCAAAATGTATCAACATTGACAATGGAATGCGAGGGACACAAGGTAGGGGATGGCCAGGGAAATACCAAGTGGAGTGGACATGAACACAATCATAAATACACAGAGTGAAATAGTATCCTTAAGAGGGGTATTTCTAAGAAGAGAAATTACAACACTGCCTCTCCTCTATCATTTGGGTTCTCTCTGTTCATCACACCCCTTGGGCCTTATTTTATCTTGACTGCCGCTTGACCAGTACCCCATCTCCATCCCTGCTCAAGTGTTCTCTGGCCGTACATCTTCTAGCAGTCACCTCTCCTTTCAGCTTAGAAATGGAGTTCCCCATCCCCACTCAGAAGCGTTTTGCTCCATCCCTGATCAAGGTAGTTCTGCTTGCAGCCTGCATCGCCAAGTCCATTATTTAATGTATCACTGCACTCACCGACATCTCCCCGAGGCACCCAGCCCACCATATCCCTCAGTTACGCTTTCTCTTCCCCATGGTCTCTCCTCCATGCTTCTACATCATCCAGGTAAAATCTCCTGCTAATCGCCCCAGGTATTCCTGCATTCACCTCCCCCTCTGAGGTAATCTGTCTCCTCCATCCTTCCACACTTTTTGCCAACCCCTTCTGGCACCATCCTTTTCATGCAGGGACTCTGTCTGCTGCCTCGATAAGGTTTACTCTAGTTTTCCGTCAACATGGATTTCATGTATTCTACACTCAAAGTAATTTATTGATTACAACGAGATCAACAATTATAAAACTATTAAAAGAAGTGATTTTAAAACTGGTTCATGGAAGATTATTGCAATTTAAAAAATTTACAACCATCAAATTCATTCTCCAGAAAACACAAGTAAATTAATCAGTTCATCAATGCGACAATTATAAAATGAATAAACCTTTTTACTCCACGTGTAAAAAATGTAAAACAGTTTCATGAAAGATTTGAAAAATGTAAAAGATGAGCAACATACAAATTCTCCGGAGACATTTGTTAATGCTTAGACCTGCTGAACCACGGTGGAAATAGCTGATAGGGGCTGTCCTAAAGCCCCTATCTGTACATGTATTCATTCCTGTGCATATGAATGTGCATTTATCACTATATGTATGTTGTGTGGTGTGTAATTTGTGTGCATACATGCCAACTGGCCTGATTCAGGGGGGAGACTGCCGAATAAGTAAGCCAAAAATGTCTAAACAAAATCAGTTATATTTTTAAAAACAAAATCGAGTGGCGTGGTAAAACATGCTATAAGAAAAACTGAATTATTTCATGCAGTGGTGTATGATCACACACCGACATAAATTACAATATTTCATTGTGCATGCATTGCGGATACACAGGTTTCAGGATAGAAAACTATTTCTTTTTGTCTTGTTTTATTAAGCTCATCTGACTAAATACGTAATTATTCATAAAGGAAACAAACGTCAAACTTGGAACAATTTCCAAATTAATTTATTTAAATACCTTAAGTGGACACGTGCCAACATCTTACTTAAACATCATTTGTTTTCACAGAATTCATTCTAAGCGGAGCGAGTCTTCATGCGAAGATCTCACGGGACTCCATACGTCTTCAAACATTCACCTCAGAAAGACGATCACTGAAGCGATAGGGAGCCAAAACATCCGTTGAAAAATCACTAACAAGTTGGGAAACACATTAGAAGGCAAATGTTAGCTACATCGGCTGTCATGAAGATTAATGCGGTGCTATTGTCTCGCGTCGCCATCAGAAGCACTCACGCGCCTGAAAGACAAAAGAAACAACGGGGCCTATCAACAACAACCGGCGATAATTATCTCTAAGCGCACTTAGCGCTAGGATAATTATCGCCGGCTAGCGTGAATTTTTATTGCTGAGATAGCGTGCTATTAGCAACGCTTATCTCAATAGCGATAAAAATCCTCACGCTAACAGGCTAACGTGAGATTATCGCTGGAAACCCAGTGATAATCTCACGTTACCTTGTTGATAGGGACAGGCAAACTTAGCCATGATATCCACCTTCCATAGGATATCATGGCTAAGTCTGAAAAATACCAGACGTAAAAAAGCAGCGTTAACCGCGGTTAGCGCTGCTTTTTTTGTCTCTAACAGGGTTAGCGACATTCTTGATAATAGGAGAAATGTCGCTTAGCAACATTTCTCCTATTATTTTACTCTGGAACGCCCCCTTTGCATCTCATTAGAGATGCAAGGGGAAGCGTAGAGTAAAAGGGTGCTAACATGCAAATGTGCATGTTAGCACCCTGTTGTTGATAGGGCGCTTGTTTTATCTCTCCTTTTTTGGCTTTAAAAGCCAAAAAAGCAGAGATAAAGCCCTTGTTGATATGCCCCAACATCCTTTGTACCTATTTATAATGAAAACGTACTTAGGGACATATTAACAAGCCAGGTGATAAAATTATCGCCGCTTTAGCGGCAGAAAACTGCCGCTAAAACGGCGATAATGGGCTTGATAATATGCTCTATGGAATTCCAATTGAAGCCCATGTTAAATGGGAAGGACATCTAACATGGGCTTCAATTGGAATTCCATAGAGCATATTATCAAGCCCTTTATCGCCGTTTTAGCGTCAGTTTTCTGCTGCTAAAGCGGCGATAATTTTATCGCCTGGCTTGATAATATGCCCCTTGGTATGTAAAATGTAACAGTATACCTCGAATCATAACCGCTAATTATTATGTTTCCATTACTGATGTTTTACTCGTATGAGTACAAAATAAGAATTCCAAGTGAAAGTCGTAAACAACGAACGCCTTTAGGAACAAATTAATCTCCTTCGAAGTGATTTAATATAGTTGTGAAACTGATGCATTTTTAAGTTGCATACTTTGTGTTACGACTTTTCAGTTAATATCGTACTGTGCTTTATTAGCATATAGATTTTATAGTGTCCATGACGTTTTGTAAGGCATGTTTACACTCAAACATTTGGATGCTGATTTGTAAATCAGGGTCATTTACATAATAAACAAGCGCTGGCAAATCCAATAGGGCTAGCCTTTCAGAACGCTGCAGTTATTATTAAAGACGCCTCTAAAATCAAAATGGAAGTATTTCTCAAAGCTGCAGTATCTTAAGTAGTTGCTAGAGGACCTTTTTGAGCAGACACAATGGTTTTTAAAGTCTTTCACAAAGTTGTAGTACAGCAAGTTGTCACTAGATATCCCTCTCCAGTCAAAAACAACTGTTTTAGAGAGGCCTTTTGCAAGGCTGCTGTCCTGCACGGGGTTACAAGATGTCCCTCTCTTCTCAAATGCAACTGCTTTAAACGCCTATCACAAAGGATCAGCACCACACTCTGTTCTAGATGCGCCTCCAGAGCTACAGGCAAATACTTGAAAAGTCCTTCACAAAACTGCAGTACCACATGCTATTACTAGATGTCCCTCTCGACTTAGCTGTGATGCAGCCTTCAGAAACTGGCAAATTTTATCATCTGGACACAAATCAATAACCCTACAGTCCCTAATACGCTGGGTTAGTTTAAACCAAACTTACCGTTTTGCTCATCCTAATTATCCTTTCTTGGCGATGAATCTTTTATAGTTAATCAGGGTTTGGCAAATAATATTAGAATTTCATCATAAGAATAATCATTTAATTAACTAAATCAATAACACTAATAATGATAAACTCTTTGTAAGTTGTGAAGACATTATCTAAATAATTGTGAACTGCTCATCAAGTACAATACAGCTCGAACCATAGGTCTTCACACACAAGAAACATTAGCAAATGAATAGTACATCCCAAATGTCAGCGCAATGAGTGAGTGGATATGCGTAGAGACAAAAGGATAAAGACATTTGCAAATAAATGTATGCAAATTCAGAATATCATAATAACAGATCTTACAAGGTTTTAGAAATCTGGAAAGCTACCTTCTTGCCATGAGAGTAATCTATGTCCCTCAATAAGAGTTAAGGAGTAAAGTCAAAGAGTCAGGATCAGCAGAACAATCAGCCAGCCCATAGAATGAGGAAACAGCAGCACAGCTCTCTCCTCTCTCAAGTAAGAGAATGTGCTAAAAATCCCACCCACGTGCTACTGCTAGTTATACCCCAAATTTACTAAAAGTCCAACACTCATTTTGTCATCTCACATAATTTTGCACCTTATGATTGGTCAAAATTAAGGGGTGTTTAATCACACCACTCTCGATGTGTCCAACTTCATAATGTCCTATTGTTCTATCTTCACACACTGTAATCACTTTCAGCATAGGAAACTCTAGTATCTGCCTTCCATGTTTTGCTTGTCTCTCCATCTCACTCATGTATCTTTTTTATTGGTACAAATGTCCTCATGCTTCGCTCGGCAATGAAGCTTCATTTCTTTTAATCTCTTTCTTCTCTGGGCAACCGTGGCCATCATCAGGAACTTGCGAAGGACACATCACCTTTTTTTTTCACTCTTCTACATATTTAATATGTCATGTTAATTTAAAAAGACTCTCTGGCCTTTTCTGCAGGGCAGTAAGTACACTTCTAAGGAAAACAAATACAAGTATTATTTATCATTTCATAAAGCTCCACTATTAAATGTTCTTTTAAATACCCTCATTTGCTTTCTTTTCTACTCACTGCTTATTATTTTCTAGTTGTTAGTGGAAAATAAACCCTTGATTTGTCATGTGCATTTGCGGCCTACTCTAACAGTCCCAGCACATGGCTGCACAGTTTCCATTTTACCCCTTTTAGTTTTGCATGGTTAGTTTTCCAAAACATTTGATTAATGAGTCACAGGTTGAGGAGTTCAATCCGAGCAGGTTTTATTTTGCAAAACTCCAGCTCCATCAGATGTAATGATTGAAAATTCCTTCACAAGACTGCAATATATAATATTACTAAATGTCCTTCTTGAACCAAATGACATGGCTTGAAATGTTTTCACAAATCTGCAGTACTGCAAGGCATTACTGGATGTCCCTCTCAAGCCATAACTGTTGAAAAGTCTTTCACAAAACTGCCGTGCCTTAAACTCATACATGAGTTCAAAGAGATGTCCACCATAGTCCAGTCAATCTCAGGATACAAAAGAATTCTGAAGACTGCATATATCCACCAAAGTGGCATGCTCCATCATCGGGCTGTGCTCCTCACTGGAGCCAGGCAAGGAGTACACCCTGATGATGAACCCTGCTACTTCAGTCAGTTAGGCCTTAAGGGATGCTTACTGTGTCTGACCACCTTACCGATCTTACCAATACCAATGAAGTATTGATTTGTGTATCCTATAAGGAATGCTTACTGTGTCTGTCCACCTCACCTATCTTACCAATACTAATGAAGTATTAGCCACTTATCAGAACAGCACACCTGATTGCGTGAATATTTCACAAGTTGGTGGAAGTGTGCTGTTCTGCCAAAACCTCTCTAAATTCCTTATTTTGTTCTTTTGAACTACAGGTATAAGCAAGATCCAGTGAATTAGACAATGTTGTATATACAAGCAATCAATTTAACACATTAACAAAAATATATATCTGTGCTGAAGCTGTATTTCATTTTAACCAGCAATGTGTCCTTACACAATAAACAGCCCTGTTGCTATTGGAATGTGTGTAAATAAAGGACCAGGCTTACCAAAGCTTTGCACCAGAGCCAGCATGAAACAAAGCAACATAAAAGTGGTGCAACTTGTTTTGCTGCACATGCTATTTATTATCTAGCAAAAAAGATGTCTTATACTAGAAAGGTGAACGTTTCACTGCACAAAAACTGCTTTGGGCCTCCTTGAACCACTTTACTATAAAGGGGAATTGATGGGGAGTCACAACTCGCGTGGAAAGATTTTCATTTTGTTTAGGCATTGGAATTTGTACTGCTAGGGCAAGACTCTAGTACAACTTTTATGATAGACAACACACAATCAATTCTGCACCATGGTGCAATGGTATTTTTCATAAATGACTGCCTTGTTCGAGTACCAACACATGGGATAACACCCAAAGCAGCCCATATTATTTGGGTAAGGTGCTGCACTCTGTTTTCCTCCTGGAATAGGCAAAGCAGCAAGTTTGGATGCGTTACTGTGCTGAATGAACAATGCATAAATCTGTGTCATGGTGATTTAACAGGTTTTATATTACCATCCACACACACATACTCATACCAACATACTCCCACACTCTTTCACAGTCTCATCAATTACTTACTCACAACAATACTAGTTCACGCATGACACCCGCTCTTGTACTCACTTACTTTCTCACCAAGCACCAACAAGCAGTTGCTCATTCACTTCAACATGTATTTACTCACTCAACTCCAACTCAGACCAGCTTACAACATCTTGTCACTGGCTGACCTCTCATTGATTGATTGATTTCCTTATTATACATAATGAATCAAAATCATTGCATAAAAGATTTTTTTCCCACTGATTTAGGCTAAAAATATTAAAACAGTGCTAGTGAATAGCAGGACAGACGATCTGTTTAAAATCAAAAACATTATCCAAAGTTTAAAATGAGATTCAATAGAATACTAAGGGGTGATCTCATGATAGAAAGTACTTCCAATGCCTTAATACTAAGGGATGATCTCATAATAGAATGCACTTACAATGCCTTAATACTAAGGGGTAATCTCATAATAGAATGCACTTACAATGCCTTAATACTAAGGGGTGATATCATGATAGAAGGTACTTCCAAACCCTTAAGTGATTTGGTCTGCTTTTGTTAAGAATGTAGTAAATTGCATTTTAAGTACATTTTTGAAGAGATAAAACAGGCAATAAATAGGCTGTCTGCACAATCGAATGCCCCTATTGTTAAAGGGCACTCTTAGTAGGGTTCTTCTTTCGGTTTTGTGCAGATGCACAATAAATAAACCAGCTCTTTGACACCTGTCCCACATAAACGACATGAGCTTGGAGTTTCGGGCCACAGCCTGGGTAAAGTGTGAGAGAGCAGATAGGTGGCCAAAACAAAATCCTATAAATAACCTTGAGTGTGGAGCCCAACGTGTGATCAAATAATGCTGAGGCTTCGCAGTCATTTGATATCATCCACCCATGGGATCTTCTCACGAGTGCAGCCTTTTCTTCAATTGTTGAGAGCTTTCTCACTGAGTGATTGATGGTCTTTTTAAAGGCTGATGGAGAGACGTTAAGGACCCCTAGTGACCATGACCGCAAGGCGTTGATGGCAGAATTGTAATGTAACCTGCTTAGATCCTTTTGATTTCATGATATTACTAGCCATAGAGTTTTGTTTAAAGATTTGTTGGCTAACATCTTTATTTTCTGCCAGGTTTTGAGACAGGCCCCCTTTCTGGCGATTAGCTGTTTTATCAGCTCGAAATCGAGCTGAATGTGAGTGGGGGAGGCATTGGTGTCAGTGGATAGACTGAAAAGTCACCTTTTGGTTTTTGAAATGATTGTCAAGAACTGCTGCGGCCTGCCTTCTGAGGAACTTCGATTTTCGATCACGATTGAATCGACCCGCCATTTTGTGGCCCGCCGCCATTTTGTGTTGCCATCACTCAGGCAGCACGGCGAACAAAGTCTATTCTGCTTTTTCTGTAGCCTGGTGTCGAAATACACCCTCGGCCTCTATTTGCAAAGCTGGTGTTAGTACTAGCCGAGTACACTAATCCCTGTCTGGCTTTTCTAATCCGCGTCTCAACTATCTGTTGGCTCACACTATTCTTTCCTGACCTTATCTTATCGACTGGCCTTCACTGTCTCCTGCTAGCATTCTCTTGTTTCACAACTGTCCTCCAACACACACAAACGTATCTCGCCACCTGCAAGTTAGTTATGAATCTGTTAATGTATTAACTTGAGGGAGGGGTGACAAACATAGTTGGAGGAGAGGTCTCTTCGAGTCATCTGACACTTCTGTTTTCAAACCTTTCTTATTGGTTCCGCCTTGTTTTCCAACTTTCCTTATTGGCTCTTTCTTGTATGCTCTAGGAGTGCATTTTATTAATGATTGTGTTATTATATGGTATTTAACCCGATGCGCCTCAGAGTGAAGTGGCAGTCTCCTGAGAACCTACTTTGTGTACTTCTAGGATAACTGTACTAGCTGCAGCTAAATAAATCTGATCTTCTAACGCCGACAGAGTGTCCCGTGTCTCTGTGTAGCGAAGCAGGAGAACTCCGGAGACTTTGGGCGTACCCTGCGCCGCCAGGCCCAAAAGGTTCTGGTTCTTCACTGCAAATGGCTTCACTGCCATATGTTAGAGTTGGAAGTTATTTAGCAGAAAAACACTTTTGCAGTGGTTCAAACCTAGGCCAAACCATGGTGCTCATTAAGTTTTGAAAGTCGATTGAAAGGGGGAGTGCTAAGACATTTGTTGCATTCCTGGTGCCACAAGTGAAACCAGTTTGATTATGTGGTATCATCTCTTTATCCTCTGCCCAGTTCATTAGTTTATTTATTAGTAGCCCAGCAAAAAAATTGGTTTCATTGTCAAGAAGAAATATTTGTTTTTAATTTTCCGAATACTGGTTATCTCCTCCTTTATAGACGGGGTGATCACACAGCCCCTCCCGGAGTTAGGGTTTGTTTGCAGTTGCATGACACTATTAGGACATAATACCGTCCCAGAAGATAGGGTTAACTTTGTAGAGTGACTGCAGAATACAGTCAGGTCCTGGAACACCATTGCATTGGCATGCCTGTATCTCTTTTAGTATTTAGGTAAAGATTGCAGTGTCATGCACAGTTGGTTGTAAGGCTTTGGAGCTTGCGGTGGATGCCTCCTGATGGTTTTTTATGCTTCTTTTTCTTAGACAAGGCTGTTGTGTCTGAAGGTCTGATTGCCTATTGCTAGACAAACGACAGCTGTTAAATAGTGCACCTAGCTTGAGTCAGGCATGTTAGAGTTGTTTGTGACATGTGGGGCTATACTTAAGTCATTAACAAGTTTCCAAAAATCCTTCAAATTTACTTTCCTGCCAAAAAACACAGTCTTGGTACTGAAGACCTGTTCTGAAGAGTGTCTTTCCTCCCACAGAAGTTTACTACACAACTTTTTTGTGCGTTGTAGATTATCCAGTTTGAATGTGACATCTGTTGATTGAGAATGTGTAGGGCTGTGTCCAGCCTCCCTTTGGCAGCCAAATCGGTCACAGAGAGCATGATATTTTTTCGGACTTCCGAGGTTAATGTTGTTCTATTTTGTCAAGAGCAGTTGGTTGTTCCCACATGGCAATCGGAAATAGTTTGTGATTATACATCCCTTGTGTGATCCGTGCTGCAGAGTTTTCATTTGCCACAATTATGCCCTCGGACCATCTTAACCTCTTGATAATAGTAGACTCTAGGTTACCAGGTTGATTATTTGTAAACTAATGGGTAGGATAGTTAATGGCTAGTTCAAAAACTTGTGGGTGGTGATCACGCAAGTTTTTCTTAAACTGGAATGTTTTATTAAGAGCAAGAGGGTCAAGGATGCCATTGTAAAACCAATAGAGGATTATGATGTTGATGAGTGATAATGCCATGCTAGGGGAATATCCCATATAGAACTCTGAGGCTGAGTGCTTGAATTTCTTTTACCAGAAATGTGCCTTTAGTATCTGTTAGACCTGCCATCCTTGCCATAGTGTCTCCTTACCATTTGCCTTCTGACATCCTGTTTTGACTGTTTTGCTGATTTTGTTTTTGCTGGTTTTTGGGCTCTGAGCACTTTACCATTACTAACCCTTGCTAAAGGGCATGTGCTCTTTATCTAGAACATAGTAACATTGGTTTATCCATAATTGGTATTTTTAATTTTCTTACAAGTATAGTGCACTATCTGTGCCCAGTGCCTGTACTGGTAGTGAAATACTCTTTAATTCGTTTTTAACTACTGCAAGGCCTACCTCTTCCGCAGGATAACATTGGGACAGACTCATTACATTTTATAAGTGCAGATTCAAATTGCGAAAAAATAGGAATACCAAATTTAGTGTTTCTAGAATCACAATTCAAAAATACAACTCATGGTGAAGTTGGCGTTTAAATTTTACTTCTGAAAATGCCACTTTAAGAAAGTTGCAATTTTCTTACTTATACTATTAGGTGCTTTACTGCCTGTCTCTGGAATACACTTCTGGGGTGGGTGACATCTGGCTTCCTGCATTCCCTCTAGACGGCCACACAAAAAAGAAGGGCGATCAGGAGGGTGTCATCCACTCACCGGTCCCAACCGTGGACACGACACTGAAGCCGATGCTGGACACCTTATTCCTCTTAGGCCTTAGCCCATTCAAGGAACGAATAGTCATTAAACAAAGTGGAGCTCTTGGGAGGAAGGGGGATTGAAATGAAATAAGAAAAGAGAGACGTACGGTATTGGATTTGCTCTGCAGCTGTGTGACACTGCATAACAGGATCTGTCACTTCTGAAACGTTCTATGTTTTGTGAGGTAGATGTTCCTGGGACCAGAACCTCTCTTTTTGTGGTGATGCAATGATCTGAAATACAAAAGAGGCAGTTACTATCTGTAATCTAACAAGGCTCTACATACAATCAATATGCATTAACTTCAGTGACACAGACTTACAGGTTTCAACAGCAGCTCAGCATCAGAGCAAAATAACAAGAATCACAGACTTGAGTGAGTTACTCCTAAGAATAACTTGAAATAAATATTTTGGTACAAGGTCCATACATATGTCATAGACTCTGAAGTACTGTCTTTTGTCATGACTGTTCATCAGAGAAACATGGAGCTCAAGTCCTTATCCTTGTGTGATATAGTTCTAGCACCAAGATTGTAAGGAGGGTCCGGAGTATAAACACAAAAGAAGCACTGGAGTAAATCACAGAGAGGAAATGGAGGAAAAGTCTATAGTCTTTGAAGATGAGAATACTCGGTCCTGTTTACTACAGTAGGAGGTTTAGTACACACTAACGTGATATCAAGTACTTAGCCAAGTTCTTTCTACCTGTCCTAAGTTTGAAGACTATCTCAAAGCCTCAACTCAGGGAGATGCGGGGGGTCCGGAGTAGTTGTACAGAAGGGAGCGAGGAGGAAGACATCAAAGGAGCAGATGCCTTGGGAACCACTGTGTTGGATGGACTTGAAGGAGACTGGAGCGCTTCTTGGTTCTGTCAGGATTCTTCAGCTGACTGGGAAGGGTGAAGCTTGTTCTCCAGGGAGCGAGGCCAAGCCACCATTTGGGTTTTGGTGAGATTTATATACCCTCACAAAGGCTCATTGGATGTAGTTAGATCACGTGCAGGACATGTGGTATATGGCTGGAAGGTTCTCAAACCTTGGTGACAACATGTGTTAGTACACTCTCTATGACCTTACAGAATAAGCAGGTGCAACTTGTTGATCAGAACCAAATAACAAAAAACACATTTTTTTCCTTGAACATGCACAGTGGAAAACAACCCCAAAATCCAGCTAGTTGTGACATTTTAAGCTGATTGTGAAACCGTGGCTGCATTTGGCATGCTTTGATTCTTTGTTTATTCTACCCAGTGGATTTCTTAGTACTTAGTGCACATGGTTAGTCATTTTTTCGAGATTCTCCTCTTTGTACACTGTTTGTTCAAGAAATGGAGTTGGAGTAAGCAGCTGGGGAGTGGGTAAGACCATAATTCCCCATGATTCAAATTTTTTTTTCCTGTAGGACTAACATGGCAAAATGGCTTGCAGCCTATGTTACAAACATGTGCTCCCTCACGTTTCTCTGTGAGGGAGATAAAAATTCAACAGTTTTGATGTCATTCTTGGCAAGATGAGCAAGAGTTGGCAGGGCATGCAAAAGTTATAAAAAGTTGCCAGGGTTAAGGTATCACACCTGCCCCTGAAAGGTTCCTCTAGGAGGAAGATCGTACATCTGAACCTGCACTTTGGTCAAATCGTACCTCCCATTAGGCACTTTTTTTGCTGCCTACGGAGTATCCAGTTGCCTCTGAGGGTATGTGAAATTTTTCTGAATGGAACTACTGGTGGTAGTACTTGTAACTAAATTATCATTTAGAGGGGTGTTCTTTGCAAGGATGCCCACTGCTTCCGGGACAATAACATAGGTGGAGTTTGTTGCTCAGCCAACCTTGGCTTATTGACCTCAGGCTATTGAGTCATCTTTTACTTTGCTGAAAGTTGCTGAGTGGGGATGATTTTGCAAAGGATCAACTTGCGGAGTCATTGTCACAAATTCTGCCACAGATTCTAAGCACCATAGTTATGACTCTGCTTGTGGTGCTCTTGCACCTTGCAACATGATAGAAGAGTGACGCAAATCTTGTCCAATTTTTGAAGTCTCGCAAAGCCATTTTGCGTTGTTCTGAGTGACTACAAAAATCTAAACTAACACAACGCAGCGCCAAGTGCTGCTTTGCAATACTTTGCCCTTGGAAGGCATTCCATGGGAATTGCGTTGGTGTTCCCATGCAACTCCCATGGCTTTTGATGCCTTCCCAGATTTACAATACCCTGTACCTGGGAACATGCATTCTGCAGCACATATTGAAAGTGTAAAAGGTCTCTCGGATTGTTTTTGTGCAGGAAGGTATCCTTTCCTGCACAAAAACATTCATTGATGCAACGCAGGCACCCTTGCACCATGGTGCAAGGGTGCCTGCAACGGCGTTAGGCAGCCTTTAAAATGTCACATTCCTGCCCATTCCTGCCCATTCTCAGTGATGCAGTGCGGCATGATGACTTGCTGCACTGCACTGCACCACTATTTAATAAATATGCCCCCTAATTTTCAAGGCTGGATTATTGTGATAATTCAACTGAAAGCGAGTCCGGTTGGGTAATGCTATTTTTCTGGATTTAGTTAGCAAAAATATATAAGGTTTCCTTGTTGTCTAATTAGTTTCTTCATCGACTCTCCACGTCCTACTTCCTTAAGTTGACATTTGATTACCATTTTCCATCTGTGTGGGTATGCAGTTTATGCTGACTTTTGGTTTAAGGTCGATTTAAAGGTATCAGAGTCGGGTTGATGCACTCTTACTTTCCTGCCCGAAAAGCTGATGATTTTTCTCTACTTGAAGTGGACATTATCACATTCACCACTTAGGTATGTAAATATTGGTGAAGAGATTACAGCTATACGGCAATATGGACATAGCACTAAAAATGTGTGTTTATTTGAAGAGGGATCGATATACAAAGTACATTTCTGTTTGATGGACCAATGAAGTTGTTAGTATCCATTTCAGGATTATGTCACATGTTTAGGATCTAGGAATTTCTCTTTGGTAGAGCAGTGGAGTTGGTCCACTATAATGGGACATTGTGGGAATTTGAAACACTTGTGATGAAAGGGATACAAGTTGTGGCAAATTCATTTCTGTTTTGATTATATTGGTGATTCACTATTGCATGACGGTGAAGGTCTTTAGGTGACAACGGACTAATAATGGGAATATTTGGATATCGTCCGTGTTGAAATGAAAGTTTTCGTTGCTATGATTTTTTGTGAATTCATATGGAGGCTCCTGACGAAGAGTAGAAATGTGCCAAAATGCATTGGGCAATGCAAGAATAGAGTGGAATCCTTAAACCAAGAATAATTGTATCTGTATTTTCGTTTGTAATGATGGTTTGAAAATCATTGTTGTAAATAATATGTAATGTGATGTAGAACATACATCAAAGATTGAGGAATTTGCCAAATATTATAAAGATTTGTTTGGATAAAATAGAAAAAAGATTCATGTGTATGAGGTGAAACACTGAAAGTTAAATACTTCTTGCTGTGTGCCTAGGTATTCAAGTGAAGATTTTCTTGATTTACACACTGAGTATAGGGTTTGCCAGAAGGAGAGAACCCATTCAGTTTTTTGTTGTGATCCTGTTATTGCATAGCTTTTTACTTTGCTTTTTTGTCACTGCATGTCCTGTTTGTCTTTGATGAACTCCTGTGGCTTCTTCACTCCTCCTCTTGGATTTTTATACTGTTTATATTTGGAGTTACCACAGGTTTGGTAGCCACTGGTTACTGTCTTGTCTGCATCAAAGACTTAACTGAGGGGCTGGGATCTTCCAGGTTGTCCTGATCTGGTCTGTTCCACCGGGACTTCTTTTCACGAGGTGTTTGGGTGTATTTTGTGTCTTTAAGGGAAGTTGTTTGTTAGACCTGGCACCATTGGCGTGGGTCACCCTTCCATTTTTGTCGGTGCCTCAATGTATTTTTGTGCTGGTGTTAGCTGCTCAGGGCACTGTGCCACTGCCATCCAGTGCCACAGTGCAAGTGCTCCCTATGGGAAAATGTATTATGTGAATTGACTTCCATGTTTGGCTTATTTAGTTTACTATCAGTCCCTAGTAGAGTGCACCAGGGGTGCCAAGGGCTTGTATATCCAAATGCTGCTAGTGGGCTTGCAGCACTGGTTGTGCCACCCACAGAAGCAGCGGGGTAAAATGTGTCTAAGGTCTGCCATTGCAGAACCTGCATGCAGTCTGGTACTGTCATGCTGACTGGGCAAGTGTCCCCACTTGCCAGTCCCTAAACCTTCCCTTACCTTCATATTAGTCACCCCTATGGTAGGCCCTAGGGCAGGGTGCATTGTAAGGATAAGGTAGGACATGCCCTGAGGTGTGTGGCATGTCCTAATAGTGAATTACAGCCATTTTCGTTTTTCACTATTGTAAGGCTACCTGCTCTCCATAGGCCAGAATAGGCTGCTAGATTATAACACTCTATAATCCTAGCAGGCTCAGGAAGCATGGTAGAAATTCATGTTTAGTATGCCTGAACTCAGAATAATAAAATGCATCTTTTAGTAAAGGTTATTTTAATATCCTGGGTTTGCAAATGCTACTTTTAGAAAGTTAGCCTTTGCGTGCCTAACCATTTCAGTCCGCCTCGGGAGGGGAGGGCTATCTTCTTTGTGTGTAGCTTGAGTGACAGGGCTGGGAAGTTCCAGGAGACAGGCTGGGGCTGCCAGGTGGGGAATAGAAAGATTACACCAAGATGGGTGGGAGGAGTGCACCTTGACTCTGAATAGGGCAGTGCTCTGCCACCACAATGCTGGCTCCACCCCCTGGGGAGCGTCTGATGTCTCTGCCCTGCCTGCTGAAAGAAGAAGCCAGAGTCCCAACAACAAAGTGCTCCTCACTGAAAAGAACTGGACTGGGATTATGCAAATGCCCCCCTGGCCTGCAAAGACAAAAGAAACTTGGTATAAATGTAGGAGCCCTGCTCCTAAGAAATCAGATCCTGATTGAACCACGAAGAAACTCTGCCTGACTAGAAGGACCTGGAAGAAGCTGAAGGAGGAGTAACTTTCCCTGACCTAGGGGATTGGCCTGCAGTTGGTGCTTTGCTGAGAAAGGAGGGGAAAAGACTGAAAGAGACTTTGCACTTTGTTTTTCAAGCACTTTAAGAAACCATGCCTAGCTCAGTTAATGGAGGTGGAGCGTCCTCTATATTCTCTGGGGTTGATCACATAGATTGGGAGGAGGTGGCACTGATGAAGTGCACAAAGGAAGTCTTGAAAGGATACCTCTCCAAGTACAGAATTAACCAAACTGGATTGAAAACCAAGGAGCAGTACACAAAGGCGCTGAGGGCCTGGTACGAATCAAAGTTCCCAGAGAATGCGCTGGAGGTGATACCCCCAGAAGGTATTTCTGAGCCTAGCAGAGGCCTGTCGTCAGAGGAGATGGCCGACAGGAGTGCTGCAAGAGCACATGACGTGGAGATGGCAAAACTGTATATGGAAATGGAAAGACAAAGGCTGGCCATGGAGCATGAGGTAAAAATGAGGGAGTTGGATCTCAAGGCCAAGAGTTTAGACCGCTCTCCCTCTGGTGGCAGCAATTTAACAGAGTCAAGGGTGCACATTCCTAAAGATGTAGTGAAAGAGTATTATAAGCAGGATGATATTGGGCAATGGTTCAGGGCCTATGAAGTAGCCATGTCCTCCCACCGGGTCCCTGAGAAAGATTGGGGAGCGGAGTTGTGAGGAAGGTTCCTGAGTGAGGGGCGGGACACACTGCTGGATCTCCCCTCTGATGTCAACACATCCTATCCACACATGAAGGAAGCTCTGATGACAAGGTATGGGTTAACTCCTGAATTGTACAGGCAGAGGTTTAGGGATTGCACCAAGAAACCTGGTACCACTTAAGTAGAATATGTGACTTTTTTTTCCAGAGCACTAGATGGTTGGGTGAAGGGTAGCAAAGTGAATGATTACCAAGGGCTGTTTGATTTAATTGCATGGGAGCAATTGTCTGATAATTGTTTTCCTGAGCTACGCCAGCACCTGATCGATAGCAAGCTGACTAACCCTAGGAAGCTTGCTGAGGAGGCGGACTGCTGGATCAGTACCAGGGTCCACAAGGGTCCCGTGGGAGGCCCCGCCAAAGATGGTCAGGGTCCCTAGCAGAAGAGTGGGGGGGACAAGGGTAAACAGAGGGAGTTCTACAGAGGGCCCCAAAGTAATTCCCAAGGGAACCAAGGGAAAGGTTCTCAGCCACCCCCACCCCCGAAGCAGACCGGGGCCCCGACAGGTAACCCTGTTTAAAGAGGGCCCCCAGATGTTACAAGTGTAACAACCTGGGGCACTATTCCATGGATCCCAAGTGCCCCATGTATGGTAAACCAGCACCCTCTGGTGCTCCACCCCCCCAAGCAGGTGGCTAGTGTAGCCTTTGGGAGGGAGGTAGATGTCCAAAGGGAGGGGGTTCCCGTACAGATGACCCTAGTCTCATTAGGAGACAGTGAGATGGTCGCTGAGGCCCAACTGCCCCCAATACTCAAAAGTATGGGCAGTGGGTGACCATAAATGGCCGAAGGGTGGGGCTCTTAGAGATACAGGAGCCAGTGTGACTGCTGTCAAGCAACACCTGGTGTCTCAAGAGCAGGTTGTCCCACAAGCATTCTGCTGTGTTGTCAACGCCGACAACACAGAGAGTCAGTGTCCAATGGCTCAGGTTCCCTTTGAGGGGGGGGTCTCTGGTACTCTGCAAGTGGCTGTGAGAGAGGCCATGCCTGTTGATTGTCTCCTAGGTAATGATTTGGAGAGCTCCCCTTGGGAAAAGGTGGAGAAGACAACTCACCTGTGGATGGTGGGTTTACCTGATTGGGCGTGCATGACCGCCTGGTCGATGGCAGCCAGTAGGGGTGTTAAAGGGACCCTGGAGCCTGAAGGAGAGGCCCAGGAACCGGCCTTAGGGAGAGGGCGCAGGAGGCACGGGAATCCGGCTCCTGAAGTTCCCATGGCCGAGGAGGAAGCAGACCTTGAGGGGGATGCCCTGGAGCCTACCGGGGAACAGATAGCCGAACTGGGGGACCTGCCTGAGCTGACCCATTGGCAGCAAGAAGGAGGCCCCACCAGGGAGGAATTCTGCAGGGAGCAAGAGGAGTGCCCCTCTCTAGTGGGTATGCGGCAGCAGGCTGCAGCCCAGGCCAATGGTGATCAGTCCGGTACTCACTTGATCTACTGGGAGAACGACCTCCTGTACTCAGAGCCTAAGGGTGCTGAACCTGGGTCAGCCCGTGCACTGGTGGTACCCCAGAAGTTCAGAGCCTTCCTACTGGGGCTGGCTCACGACGTTCCGTTAGCAGGGCATTTGAGGCAGGACAAGACCTTCGAAAGGCTTGTCACCCACTTTTATTGGCCTCAAATGCGCAGGAGATCTGACACTCACTGCAGGACATGCCAGACTTGCCAGACAAGTGGTAAGAGTGGAAGGAAGCTGAGGGCTCCACTCCAACCTTTCCCTGTTGTCAGTACCCCATTCCAGCGAGTGGGGATTGACATTGTGGGGCCACTGGACCCCAAGACAGTCATGGGCAACAGGTTTATCCTGGTCTTGGTGGACCATGCCACCCGGTACCCTGAAGCCATCCCTCTGAGGACAGTGACGGCCCCCGTGGTGGGACAAGCACTGATGGGAATTTTCTCACGAGTAGGATTCCCTCTAGAGGTGGTGTCTGACAGGGGGACCAAATTCATATCGAAATATATGAAATCCCTTTGGCAAGAGTGTGGTGTGACATACAGGTTCACCACCCCTTTCCATCCCCAAGGAAACAGGTTGGTTGAGCGCTTCAACCGAACCCTAAAAGGCATGATTATGGGTCTTGAGGAACCCATGAGGCGTAAGTGGGACATCCTCTTACCATGCCCTCTCTTTGCGTACCGTGAGGTGCCACAGAAGTCTCTGGGGTTCAGTCCCTTTGAGCTTTGTATGGCCACCCAGTACGAAGACCTCTTAGTCTGGTCAAGGAAGGCTGGGAGTAATCTCCCAGGAAACCTCCCCAGAATGTATACAGTTACATGCTGGCTTTCCGGAACCAGACTAGGCGTTTCAGGCAACTTGCTGAGGCAAACCTGGAAGCAAGCCAGGAGGAAATGAAGCGGTGGTACGACCAGAAGGCCACTCTGGTTGAGCTTCAACCTGGTCAAAAGGTGTGGGTCCTGGCCCCTGTGGAGCCTTGTGCACTCCAGGACAAGTGGACAGGACCCTTTGAGATTGTGGAGCGCAAGAGTTCTGTCACCTACTTGGTGGACTTGCAGTCTCCGAGGAACCCCTTGAGGGTCCTCCATGTCAATCGTCTGAAGCCCCACTTGGAGAGGTCCAAAGTGGGCATGCTCTTGGCCACAGATGATGGGACGGAGGAAGAGTCTGAGCCTCTTCCTGACCTCCTGGTAGCCTCAGAGCGAGACGGGTCAGTGGATGGAGTTAACCTCTCACCCACCCTGACTCCTGAGCAACAGGATGACTGCCGCCAGCTGCTGGGGCTGTTTCCTGACCTGTTCTCCCTGGTTGCCGGTATCACAGATTGGTGCGTCCATGATGTGGATACAGGACACAGCTTACCTGTGAAGCACAAGGCTTACAGGGTAACTGAGAGGGTCAGAGCCTGCATCAAAGAGGAGGTCTCAAAGATGCTTGCTCTAGGGGTGGTTGAGTCCTCCAGCAGTCCTTGGGCCAGCCCAGTGGTCTTGGTCCCAAAGGCTGCCTCGCCAGGTGCCACACCCGAACTCCGGTTCTGTGTGAACTACAGAGGACTCAATTCGGTCACGAAGACTGACGTGCACCCCATCCCCAGAGCTGATGAGCTCATCGATCGGTTAGGGGCTGCACGGTACCTCAGCACGTTTGATTTAATGTCTGGGTACTGGCAGATCGCCTTGACTGATGGGGCCAAAGAGAGGTCCGCATTCTCCACACCAGATGGGCATTTTCAGTTCCGAGTTATGCCATTTGGGATGAAGAATGCCCCTGCCACCTTCCAGAGGTTGGTCAACCAGGTGTTGGCTGGGCTGTCCGAGTTCAGGGCAGCATACCTGGATGACATCGCAGTGTTCAGTGGCACATGGGAAGAACACCTGCGACATCTCTGGGAAGTGTTGATGGCACTGCGCAAGGCAGGCCTCACGATCGAGGCAAGCAAGTGTCAGATCGGGCAGGGTTCCGTGGTGTACTTGGGACACCAAGTAGGGAGCGGCCAGGTGGCGCCCCTACAACCCAAGATTGAAACCATCCTGGCTTGGGAGCCCCCAAAGACCCAGACGGAGGTGAGGGCCTTTTTAGGACTCACAGGGTACTACAGGAGGTTTGTCAAGGGGTATGGCAGCATCGTTGCCCCCTTGACAGAGCTGACTTCGAAAAAGCAGCCCAGAAAAGTGATATGGACTGACACCTGTCAGAAGGCCTTTGACACCCTGAAAACTGCCATGTGCACGGCACCCGTGCTCTTGGCTCCTGACTTCTCCAAAGGGTTCCTTGTGCAGACATGCATCAGAGCATGGTGTAGGGGCTGTTCTCTCACAGATCACTGAGGAGGGCTTTGACCAACCAGTAGCCTTTATTAGTAGAAGGTTACTTCCCCGGGAACAAAAGTGGGGTGCGATTGAGCGAGAAGCATTTGCTGTGGTCTGGGCATTGAAGAAGCTAAGACCCTACTTGATTGGTTCTCACTTCCGGGTTCAAACAGACCACAGGCCCCTCAGATGGTTGATGCAGATGAGGGGTGAGAATCCTAAGTTGTTGAGGTGGTCCATTTCCCTACAGGGGATGGATTTCACGGTGGAACATCGCCCCGGTACAGACCACGCCAACGCTGATGGTCTTTCCAGATTTTTCCGCCTTAGTGATGAGAACTCCCTGGGGTAGGGTAGATCTCCCCTCATTTCAGCTGGAGGGGACACGTGTTAGACCTGGCACCATTGGCGTGGGTCACCCTTCCATTTTTGTCGGTTCCTCAATGTATTTTTGTGCTGGTGTTAGCTGCTCAGGGCACTGTGCCACTGCCATCCAGTGCCACAGTGCAAGTGCTCCCTATGGGAAAATGTATTATGTGAATTGACTTCCATGTTTGGCTTATTTGGTTTACTATCAGTCCCTAGTAGAGTGCACCAGGGGTGCCAAGGGCTTGTATATCCAAATGCTGCTAGTGGGCTTGCAGCACTGGTTGTGCCACCCACAGGAGCAGCAGGGTAAAATATGTCAAAGGTCTGCCATTGCAGAACCTGCATGCAGTCTGGTACTGTCATGCTGACTGGGCAAGTGTCCCCACTTGCCAGTCCCTCATCCTTCCCTTACCTTCATATTAGTCACCCCTATGGTAGGCCCTAGGGCAGGGTGCATTGTAAGGATAAGGTGGGACATGCCCTGAGGTGTGTGGCATGTCATAATAGTGAATTACAGCCATTTTCGTTTTTCACTATTGTAAGGCTACCTGCTCTCCATAGGCCAGAATGGGCTGCTAGATTATAACCCTCTATAATCCTAGCAGGCTCAGGAAGCATGGTAGAAATTCATGTTTAGTATGCCTGAACTCAGAATAATAAAATACATCTTTTAGTAAAGGTTATTTTAGTATCCTGGGTTTGCAAATGCTACTTTTAGAAAGTTAGCCTTTGCGTGCCTAACCATTTCAGTCCGCCTCGGGAGGGGAGGGCTATCTTCTTTGTGTGTAGCTTGAGTGACAGGGCTGGGAAGTTCCAGGAGACAGGCTGGGGCTGCCAGGTGGTGAATAGAAAGATTACATCAGGATGGGTGGGAGGAGTGCACCTTGACTCTGAATAGGGCAGTGCTCTGCCACCACAATGCTGGCTCCACCCCCTGGGGAGCGTCTGATGTCTCTGCCCTGCCTGCTGAAAGAAGAAGCCAGAGTCCCAACAACAAAGTGCTCCTCACTGAAAAGAACTGGACTGGGATTATGCAAAGGCCCCCCTGGCCTGCAAAGACAAAAGAAACTTGGTATAAATGTAGGAGCCCTGCTCCTAAGAAATCAGATCCTGATTGAACCACGAAGAAACTCTGCCTGACTAGAAGGACCTGGAAGAAGCTGAAGTAGGAGTAACTTTCCCTGACCTGAGGGATTGGCCTGCAGTTGGTGCCTTGCGGAGAAAGGAGAGGAAAAGACTGAAAGAGACTTTGCACTTTGTTTTTCAACTATCTCCAAGGGCTTGGAAGAAGAGCTTGCCCCCTGAACTGAGTCCCAGGAATATTGGACTCATCTGCCTCTCCAAAATTGAGTTGCCTGGACGATCTGTGCTTGTTTCCCGCTGGATTTGGCCCCAGTACGCCTCGTACCCCATCCGCCGCGAAGCCATGTCTTTGCCGCCCGGCACCGTGCGTCTACGCTGATCAAAAAGCGTTAGTACGTGCCGTATCCCTCCCGGCCGCATTGCGCCTAACCTTCCCCGCCGATTCGAGACGTACAACACTGGCTGCCGAACCCTGTACGCCGGACCCGAGCTCCATCGTCCCGCAGGTACGGTCCGTACGCTGCTAACGTACTGCACCGTGCCGTACTCAGAGCCGAGAAGCCGCAGTACGCTGATCCTCCCCATACGTTGTACAGCACCGAGAAGTGTCGCCGCCCATCCGCACTGAAGGTACGGCTCGAACGCCGAACGCCACGGACTCTGCAAGCTGATCCGAGCCATCCGCACGTATCCCTGAAGGTCCTGTACCAACGCCGCGTCCCGACGCCGCGACCCGACCAGCATCTGAATACGCTGCCGAACTACGACCCGGACCCATCAACTTGTCCCGCACTGTCCATCACGGACCCCACGAACTTAAGGTACTTTGTTCTGTTCGCACCGCAGATTGCGCGTCACGGACCCCGGAGTCCGCACCGATTGTTTGACTCGTACTTTCCTTGTTTTTAATGCGGACGAGTCGCACACCCAGGTACGAACCGTACAAAGCCTGAAAAGAAGCAGAATTGAGTAAAAGAAGCCTATTTTTGCATTTTAAGCCTTTTTACAAGAACATTGAACTTTAAAATAATACTGTGGTCATTCTAATCGTTATTCTGGTCTTGTGCTAAGCCTTATATAAAGAGAACTATTTTTGATATAACCTTGACTGGTGTCCATTTGTGGTGTGTCATTGTATTACTGTATGTGTTCACAAATGCTTGACCTATGACGCCCTGAGAATAGTCTTGACTGCTTGTGACACACTACCTAAAGGGTGAGCAGGGGTTATTTGAATCCCCTTACTCTGACTTAGAATTGAGAGTCCTTGCTTGTCGCAAGTGCATACCTGTGCCAACTAGAGATTCCCAATTCTAACATTGTTGTTTTGATAGCCTTTGAGAAACAATTCACACCTTTGCGCCTGAGTTCTCAAAGCAGAACAGGACACTTGAGGTGTGTGAATGTCCTTTGAGCTCTTGCATTTATTTGTCCAAGGCTGATGACAGGATGCTTAGTTTGACAATGATTGGTGCACAGAAAACCTTCAGCTAATGTACTGCAGCATGGTTTTGTTCTCAGGTTAATACATTGTTCAGTTGTGCTAGTTTGTGAGCACTTCTCAAGACAAATACTGGTAATGTGTTTACCATGTCCACTTGTAAGTCTATTTTGTTGGACTGATAGCTCAAGGCATCAACCATCAGCTGGAATGGTCCTAGACTTTGCTTGCAGCGTCAGGTTGGTAATCCTCTTTGACTTGAGGAATATTTTGTGACGATTGTTCTGAAGTGTTCATTGTTGCTGATGTTGTTCATGGCTCTCCTTTAGGAAGTGATTGTTTTGGCGAGGAGACCTAGACAGTAGGTCCCCAGAAACAAGGTTTTGTGAAGGGTGTAGTTTAGGGTGAAGACTAAAACAGGTCTTTGCTTGTCCTTAAACAGGAGTGCCACCCATTCAACCTCAAGTGCAAGTTCGGAATCAGATTCGGTGGGGGCCCATTTCTTCCGTGAATTGTACCTGTTACCTTATTTGCCCCAATTCCTGACTGCCACCTGCCTCTATTGCACCATTTCATTGTCATTGGCTGCATGTCGGTTTAGAATGGACTGGCCAGCTTGATTTTGGCCTGCTCATTCTTGGCCAGACTGGAATCTCTCTCATGGGCGTGTGGGGTACAAGTGATTGATGCCTGTTCTGACATTTCCAGAGCAGTTTGGGCACCATTTCCAGAGGTGTCTGAGGGCACGATGCACAGGCACTGTGATAACATCAATTGGTAGCTGAGATGAGAAAGTATAATGAGGTTTAATGTAATTGCTTTTTTGTTATACCTTATCCACTAAATCAGTGGCATGCTTCATCATCAGGTCTCATTCAGGTCCTTAAAAATCAGGGTTGGCTCGACCATGTCCCAGGGAGCACTTTGCATAATCGCCTACCAAGATCATAAAGGAAGATTAACAGACTTTGGAACACCTAGATATCCCTTTATTGGTGGTGTTCCTGGTATGATTAAAAGGAATATAAATGAGGGGTGTGTTAGGATTAATGACCCTACACCCTATATGAAGTCAACATGTTTCTGCCTACAGTAAGAGGCCCATAGGATCCAGGGCTTTCATCAGGACTTAGGAAGGTAATGCCCCAGAAATAATGTCTTAAGCAGGCCATTAATAGAGTGGGTGAATTTCTAAATAACAAATGCAGCGGCAAGCATTCTGCATATGTTAAATAAAGCAGGCCATTTTTGGGCTTTTCAATGTGTAGGATACGTTTTGATAGGGTGATGCCCAGATAAACTTCAAACTACAGCAGATTTGGGACCATCAACATGTCAATGAATGATGATGTCACTCACAATGCTATCTAAAAGCCATCTTGTTTAAAACCCTGTGGAACCTCAACCTTAAGCCTTTTCTCCATCCCATTTGTAAGACTACCTCCTGAGAGCACATCTCTACACCATCATTGAAGTCAGGAATCTAGGCGAACCTTGTCTGTCAAGGAAGCCCTCTCAAAATCAATGTCGTTACAAGCTGTACTTACTCCATTAGATTTTTCCACTTTGGCTGTTACTGCAAAAGACTCTAAGTGAATATTCTTCTCAAACCCATCGGCAAAATTTCCTATGCATTGAATGTTGCCATGTTCTTGTCTTCAAGTTCTAGGGCTCAACTCAAAGGTTTTCACGTATGGCAATAACACATCAGGTGCATGTAATACAGTGATCCAAATCCTAAAGAGTGACAGCATACCGACTCTAATCAGTCTTCCAGTCTAAAACCTTTTTTGTCTGTGTCAATGGTACAGAAGAAACAATTAAAGGTTTTGGGTCCATTATTTCTTCAGACAAACTAAATTCCCATTTACGACCTTACAAAATAATGCTTGCCTATTTTTGTTGAGTTTATGATTTTTTTCTATACACAAACACATTTTACAGGTAGTATCTTTAAGACTGCAGTCTCCTCACTCGGTGCAGAGACTCAGCACATAAAAAGATAGGGCAGGCCGAATTACTCCTCATTCATAAAGATGATAATAGTCTTAAATATTGTTTGTGAAAAACAAAAACAATCTGAAATTTAAACTAAAATGTAAGTTTACCTTTGTTAATCAGTCCCTGAGAGCTTGCAGGCCTAAGTACTTGGAACTAAAGACTTAATTGGACATAATATTGCATTCATGAGGTTGTTTTTTTAAAACAGTGTGAATGTTTCGAATATGTTGTGAGTAAAACTTATGTTTATGATATATTATTTGCATATCTAGAATATATTGATTTGATAATATTTAATGTAATTCTCAGAAAGTTAGGCTTACACCATTAGTAACTCTGTGTGACCCTGTTGACAGCATGGGCATGTTCCTGAGTACTTGGGTTAATCATTGTTATGATCATCCAACATACTGATTGAGTAACAATGACCATGTATTGAGGGGTGGGTCAGGCATCATATTCAGAGTGAGATGGTTAAGATCCACATATGGTTGGTCTATCATCTGTGATTTAAAGAGGGCATCACTAATTTGAGTTAAATTATTTATTGTATATTAGACCGAAAATTAAACTCAAATACATTTTTGAGACAAACTAATACATTATTGCAGATTAATATGGACCCTAAGAGAATTTGTATGTGCTTTTTTCTACTTAGTATTTTCAGAAGGCATACTGCCTGACTATATCTAACTTTTTCTGTTTTGAATCGCAGTTCCTTTGTCTCTTTTTTGTGCACATTATTTTTACAGTTATCTTTAAGCTGAAAAATGAACGTTTTGTACTGAGGAACTCTTAAAGGACACGTCCTCGACTGCATTTCAATAGATACAGAGGAGCTAAAAGGCTGTGTACGGCCCTCATCACAGACCACCCTCTTTGTACACTCACATACATTTCTCATCATGGCAGGTCCTAATTGAATTCTAGTGTCCTTAAACAGCCTGTGTTTCTCATTGTAGCCCGTTGGTATGCTGTCTTTTTGAAGCGTTTGAACAGCATGTATCATACTTTGGAGGTTTTCTTTTGTGCATAACTATAAATATGTTTCGAAATATTTCTGAAGTACTCTTATATGCTATGTCTATTTAAGAAGATACAAAGAATGAAACAATTTTTCACCATTACTAGTCGATTTCACTTGAGTCCTTTCTTTCGAAAGAACAAGGTAAAGTAGTGACAAAACTAGGATATAAAAGGAAAAACATTTGAACTATTTCAAGGTAAGTACTGAGAAAGAGAAGGGAGGTTTCTGACATGAATAGATCATTAATTCCATGGGCAAAAGGAAATTGAGTTGATGAGGTAATAGTAGTAAATGTAGCTGCATTTGGTACACACTGAAATGAGTATCGACAAATCTAGATATTTTCTTTTCCTGGAGTGAAATAGAAAAAGGGCGTTTTGCACCCCAAGAGTCCCTTTCATATTACAGAAAGGGCTTCAGATGCTTGTGTGTCCCCTTGTGTAATATGGATCACGCAGATCTAACAATTCTTTTTCAGCACAACCTCAGAAGAGCTTTCCCTCATTTGTATCAGACCACACCTTTGCTCTTTCACCGGTGCCATGGCACAGGCATAAGGACAGACAAGCTGGCTATAGTTGTACTCCTGTACATCACCTAGAAAGTGTAACAAAGTTGTGATCCCTGAGGACGCCCCTTGGTTGGGCCTAATTGAGTACCAGTGATCACTCTAAATGCACACCCCCACATTTGGGGCAAGTCACATACTGTACCTACCTTGAGAGGGATCCCTGCTGTGAGTGAGAGATGGAGTTAACATTGCTTCATTTTTCACTCCTGTGCAAACCCCTCTTGTGGTTTTCCTGTACATTTGTGCACTTTCATATTAGGCACTGGGTACACTCAATCAAAACGTGCCTGGTGCAAAACATTACTTTGCATAATCGGTGCATCATCATTTTTAACATGGTGTAGCTGCCCTTCTAAAAGGCCAAACATGTGCATGAAAGCACACATATACTCAAGGTCATGTATGTACATATGCATACAAATATGCATGTTCACATGCAGAGTAAAGGGACATTGACATATTAACATCCAGACCTCATTGGTTAACTAATTATGACTCGATCCAAATATGTCAGGAGATATTATCCCTATACTAGGACTCGATGGTACAGTACTACTTTCACACAACAATCAATTATATTAAAAAAAGGCACAAAATATTCATTGCATTTATTATATAAAAATTTACATATATTTCATTAAAATCAATTATACATTTGCATAGATATTAAAAACACAAATAACACACCATTTGAAGATTTGCAAGTATTGACTCAAGTACAACCAACAACCTGTTATGAGCCCGCATAACAGAAAACAAAAGAAGACAGTGCACTTTGTCATATATTACACATCCCAGTGGGTCATGAATGTAGGACAGTGGTTAGTGATATATTGACACAATTATATCTACTAAGGATAAACCACAGTTCTCCCTCGGATTGTGTTATTCAGAGGCGTCGACGTGTTTCGATGGTATTTCTTATAAGGCCATCTTTATCAAGACAGGTCATAGGCTACAGGTCCTCATTTATTATACTGGGACCTGAATGTCTCTATTCCAATTTCTCGAGCTATGCTCCGTGTTCTCTTATTAGGTCACGTTGTGGAGCGCTGTCTGTTCTTGTTATTTTATGTTAAATGTTTTCAGGCTGATTTTCCTGATAAATTTTTCATGAAGGTGATGGGGGTCCGTAATGTCTCTCCCTCAATGCTCGTCACTTTAGTTGAGGCATGTACCCACGTGGGTTTTGTCGGGAATAGATCCAAATATGCACATTTGCTAGTCCTCTGCCTAAAAACATTGCTGAAAAATTGTAAAAGGCTTTGGGCCTGATTTAGAGTATGGCAAATGTGGGGAAACAGTCAAAAATAGATGGATGTCCAATCCACTCTATTAAGAGTGTGTAGACATTTATATACTCTAAATACGGCAGATGGAACAATCGCTTTTTTTTGGGACATATCCTGCATCTTGGTCTTTGTCACTTTGCTAGCTTGGTGTGGGTATCAATTAAACAAATCCTATGCTTACACACGCTGGTAAAAACAGACATTCGATGTGGTCAGATTTAGAGTGTTGCTAGTGAGGATTCTCTGCATGTAAAGGAGCAGTTCTCCACATAAAGACAGGGAACACCATCAATCAATCAAGGAATTTGTAGAGCACACTACTCACCAGTGAGGGTCTCAAGGTGCTAGGGGGGGTGCTGCTACTGCTCGAACAGCCAGGTCTTGAGTAGCCTCCTGAAGGTTAGTAGGTCTTGGGTCTGCCATAGGAGGATGGGGAGGGTGTTCAAGGTGTTAGCGGGGAGGTAGGAGAACGATCTGCCGCCGGAGGTCGCTCTTCAGATGCGGGGGATAGTGGCGAGGGCACGGTCGGTGGAGCGGAGCAGGCAGTTCGGTGTGTAGAAGGTGAGTCGTCTGTTGAGGTAAGCTGGTCCGGTGTCGTGTAGTGCCTTGTGTGCGTTGGTGAGGAGCTTGAAGGTGATCCTCTTATTGACGGGCAGTCAGTGCAGGTCTCTCAGGTGGGGTGTGATGTGGCTGTGTTGAGGGATGTCGAGGATCAGGCAGGCCGAGGCGTTCTGTATGCATTGCATTTGTTTCAGCAGTTTGGCCGGGGTTCCCGCATAGAGGGCGTTTCCGTAGTCCAGCCTGCTGCTGACGAGGGCCTGGGTGACCATTTTTCTTGTGTCGGTGGGGATCCACCTGTAGATCTTGCGGAGCATGCAGAGGGTGTTGAAGCAGGAGAAGGAGACAGCGTTGACTTGCTTGGTCATGGAGAGTGTTGAGTCGAGGACGAACCCCAGGTTGCGTGTGTGGTCAGTGGACGTTGGTGCTGCTCCCAGGGCGGTCGGCCACCAGGAGTTTTCCCAGGCTGAGGGGGTGGAGCCAAGGATGAGGACCTCTGTCTTGTCCGAGTTCAGCTTCAGACGGCTGTTCTTCATCCATTCAGCAATGGCTTTCATTCCTTCATGGAGGTTGGTCTTGGCGGTGAGGGGGTCCTTGGTGAGGGACAGCATCAGCTGTGTGTCGTCGGCATAGGAGATGATGTTGAGGTCGTGCAGTCTGGCGACGTGGGCGAGTGGGGCCATATAGATGTGGAACAATGTTGGGCTGCGGGATGATCCTTGGGGTACGCCGCAGATGATCATGGAGTCTTCGGAACGGAAAGGGGGGTGGTGGACACTCTGGGTTCTGCCGGAGAGGAAGGAGGTGGTCCATTCCAGAGCCTTGTCTCGGATCCCTGCATTGTGGAGGCGTGTGCATAGGGTGCGGTGGCAGACCGTGTCGAAGGCGGCTTATAGGTCTAGGAGGATGAGGGCTGTGGTTTCCCCGTTGTCTAGCAGGGCCCTGATGTAATCCGTGGCGGCAATGAGGGCAGTTTCGGTGCTGTGGTTGCTGTGGAACCCGGACTGGGACGGGTCCAGGATGTTGTTTTCCTCAAGGTAGCGGGTCAGCTGCTTGTTGACGGTTTTCTCGATGACCTTTGCTGGGAACGGGAGCAGGTAGATGGGCCGGAAGTTCTTATGGTCCCTCGGATCTGCCTTGGGTTTCTTGAGCAAGCCATTGATCTCAGCTTGCTTACAGCTCTCCGGGATGGTCGCGGTCTCGAAGAAGATATTGATGGCCTTGCGGAGATGGGATGCGATGGTGGCACTGACTTTGTTGAAAATGTGGTGTGGGCACGGGTCTGACGGGGAGCCGGAGTGGATGGTGTTCATGATTTTGATGGTGTCATCGTCATTGATGTTGGTCCAGGTGAGCAGGTGGTCATTGTGGGTGGTGGTCGTGGAGTCTGAGGTGTCGTTGGCTGTCGTGGTGGTCTGGTTGTCAAAGCTGTCGTGGATGTCTGTGATCTTGCAGTGGAAGAAGGTGGCCGGGGAGTTGCACAGGTCTTGCGATGGTGGGATGTTGTTGGTGTTGGAGCTGTGGTTGGAGAGTTCCTTCACGATGTTGAAGAGCTCTTTGCTGTTGTGTGTATTATTGTTGAGGCGGTCCTTGAAGAAGGTCCTTTTGGTGGATCTTATAAGGTGATGGTGTTGGCGCATGGCGTTCTTTAGGGCTGCGTGGTTCTCCAGTGTCTGTTTGCGGTGCCATTTCTTCTCTAGTCTTCGGCAGGTTTGTTTGGAGGTCAGGAGGTCCACAGAGAATCAGCTGGCATTCTTCTTGGTGTGTCTGTTGGAGGGTTTCTTGATCGGGGCGAGGGTGTTGGCGCAGTCGTCGATCCAACGCCTGAGGTAGCTGTCGGCGGCATCGGGGTCAGTGGGGTCGGCGGGTGGGCTTTGGGCGAGGGTGGTGTTTAGTTGGTCTTCGGTGATTTTGCTCCAGCAGGGGCGGGGGAGCTGTTGGGTGCGGTGGTGCGTGGTGGGTTTCTGGAAGGTGAAGTGGATGCAGAAATAAACATAGGTTTCAGGGGTGTTATAGTTAGCTGGCCATTTCACTCGTACAAAACCATAGAAATTCCTCCATTACAGTTGGTTCTGCTAACTATAACTCGCGTGCCCGCAATGCACTGCTGATGATGTCACATATTGCATCATTCATGACATGGTCAGTGACATCACTGATGACATCACTATAACTATAACAGAGGAATTTCAATGGTTTTGTACGAGTGAAATGGCCAGCTAACTATAACACCCCAGAAACGTATGGTTTTTTCTGTAAATTTCTAAGGTTTTTTAAATGCTAATTTCTAACTATAACGTCTCTGAAACCTATGCTTTTTTCAGTGAATTTCAAAGCTTTTTTAAATGCTAATTTCTAACTATAATGTCTCTGAAACCTATGTTTTTTATCAGTGAATTTCAAAGGTTTTTAAATGCTAATTTTTAAGTGTGATAGTCGTTATACCTATTTTTTTGTACTAATTTTCTACAGTTTATTAACTGTTTATTTATAAATATTTTATTCATTAAATAACATATTTTTCTGAAAATTTCATTTTTTTTTTTACAAAATTCAAACTGATATATTGATTAATTTTGTTGTTTTCTTTTTTATTTTAATATATTTATATTATTTTCTCAAAGTGTACACATCACAGTGGGTGAACAGATTCTAGCCGCTATTTTAGAAAAGTCGTGAAGGATCTGCGTACGGTGTGCGATGGTTGCTTGTTTTTCAGTTACATCATATACATTTAATATTATGTGATGTGCACGATTGGTATGCGACCAGTCCGCGACTCCTGCTCCCGCACATTCGCGACACATGTGCATTATGGTACGAGATGCTAGTGCAGTGGCGGGTCCAGCGTGACGTCATTTACGTGCTGGGGCTCGCTGGGTCGCGACTCCCGCAAAAACAAAATTTTGTTCCAAAATGATATGTATGTGTCTTTAATATATATATTAGGGCAAGAGATTATCTAAGATATTCATAAAAATAATATATTTGTAATTATAATAAACTTATATTATTTTTAAATATATTTTCGCGAAGTCGGGTGCGTGCATCGTGAGTGCAGAGAACCAGGTCAGCAGAGCTGCTGTGGAGCCAGAGAAACCAGGTCAGCAGAGCCATTGTAGAGACAGAGAACCAGGTCAGCAGAGCTTCTGTAGAGCTAGAGACCCAGATCAGCAGAGCTGCTCTAGAACCAGAGACCCAGGTCAGCAGAACTGCTCTAGAGCCAGAGACCCAGGTCAGCAGTGCTGCTCTAGAGTCCGAGAACCAGGTCAGCAGAACTGCTGTAGAGCCAGAGAAACCAGGTCAGCAGAGCTGCTTTAAAGGGAGAGAACCAGGTCAGCAGAACTGCTTTAGAGCCAGAGAACCAGGTCAGCAGAGCTTCTCTAGAGCCAGAGAACCAGGTCAGCAGAGCTGCTTTAGAGCCATAGAACCAGGTCAGCAGAGCTGCTCTAGAGGCAGAGAACCAGGACAGCAGAACTGCTTTAGAGCCAGAGAACCAGGTCAGCAGAGCTCTTTAGAGGGAGAGAACCAGGTCAGCAGAGCTGCTTTAGAGCCAGAGAACCAGGTCAGCAGAGCTGCTCTAGAGCCAGAGAACCAGGTCAGCAGAACTGCTTTAGAGCCATAGAACCAGGTCAGCAGAGCTGCTCTAGAGGCAGAGAACCAGTTCAGCAGAGCTGCTCTAGAGCCATAGAACCAGGTCAGCAAAGCTGCTCTAGAGGCAGAGAACCAGGTCAGCAGAGCTGATTTAGAGGGAGAGAACCAGGTCAGCAGTGCTGCTTTACAGCCATACAACGAGGTCAACAGAGCTGCTTTAGAGCCAGAGAACCAGGTCAGCAGAGCTGCTCTAGAGGGAGAGAACCAGGTCAGCAGAGCTGCTCTAGAGCCAGAGAAAAATGTCAGCAGGACTGCTTTAGAGCCATAGAACCGGGTCAGCAGAGCTGCTTTAGAGACAGAGAACCAGGTCAGCAGAGCTGCTTTAGAGCCAGAGAACCAGGTCAGCAGAGCTGCTTTAGAGCCCTAGAACCAGGTCAGCAGAGCTTCTTTAGAACCAGAGGACCAGGTCAGCAAAGCTGCTCTAGAGCCTAAGAACTAGGTCAGCAGAGCTGCTCTAGAGCCAGAGAACCAGGTCAGCAGAGCTGCTGTAGAGCCAGAGAACCAGGTCAGCAGAGCTCTTTAGAGGGAGAGAACCAGCTCAGCAGAGCTGCTTTAGAGCCAGAGAACCAGGTCAGCAGAGCTGCTCTAGAGCCAGAGAACCAGGTCATCAGAACTGCTTTGGAGCCATAGAACCAGGTCAGCAGAGCTGCTCTAGAGCCAGAGAACCAGGTCAGCAGAACTGCTTTAGAGCCATAGAACCAGGTCAGCAGAGCTGCTGTAGAGCCAGAGAAACCAGGTCAGTAGAGCTGCTTTAGAGCGAGAGAAGAAGGTCAGCAGAGCTGCTTTAGAGGAAGAGAACCAGGTCAGCAGAGCTGCTTTAGAGCCAAGGCACCAGGTCAGCAGAGCTGCTCTAGAGCCCGAGAATCAGTTCAGCTGAACTGCTCTAGAGTACGAGAACCAGGTCAGCAGAGCTGCTGTAGAGCCAGAGAAACCAGGTCAGCAGAGCTGCTTTAGATGGAGAGAACCAGGTCAGCAGAACTGCTTTAGAGCCAGAGAACCAGGTCAGCAGAGCTTCTCTAGAGCCAGAGAACCAGGTCAGCAGAGCTGCTGTAGAGCCAGAAAAAACAGGTCAGCAGAGCTGCTCTAGAGCCAGAGAACCCGGTCAGCAGAGCTGCTGTAGAGCCAGAGAACCAGGTCAGCAGAGCTGTTGTAGAGCCAGAGAACCAGATCAGCAGAACTACTTTTGAGCCAGAGAACCAGGTTAGCAGACCTGCTGTATATCCAGAGAAACCAGGTCAGCAGAGCTGCTTTAGAGGGAGAGAACCAGGTCAGCAGAGCTGCTTTAGAGCCAGAGAACCAGGTCAGCAGAGCTGCTCTAGCGGACACTGACTGACTGACACTGATTGACTGATACTGACACTGACTGACACTGACTGACACTGATTGACTGACACTGACTGACTGACACTGACTGACGGACACTGATTGACTGACACTGACTGACTGACACTGATTGACTGACACTGACTGACACTGATTGACTGACACTGACTGACTGACACTGACTGACTGACACTGACACTGACTGACTGACACTGACTGACACTGACTGACACTGACTGACCCTGACAGACTACTTTCTACTACTCTACTACTCACTCTCTACTACTCTCTACTACTCTCTCTCTACTGCTCACTCTTTACTACTCACTTTCTACTACTCACACTTTACTAATCTCTACTACTCACTCTCTACTACTCACTCTCTACTACTCTCTCTCTACTACTCTAATATTCACTCTACTCACTCTCTTCTACTCTCTACTACTCTCTCTCTACTACTCACTCTCTACTACTCACTCTCTACTACTCTCTACTACTACTCTCTACTACTCACTCTCTACTGCTCACTCTCAACAACTCTCTACTACTCACTCTCTACTACTCTCTACTACTACTCTCTACTATTCACTTTCTACTACTCACTCTCTACTACTTTCTACTACTCTATCTCTACTACTCACTCTCTACTACTCACTCACTACTACGGTCTACTACTCACTCTCTACAACTCACTCTCGCTACTCTCTACTACTCTCTGCTACTACTCTCTACTACTCACGTTCTACTGCTCACTTTCTACTACTCTCTACTACTCACTCTCTACTACTCTCTACTACTCTCTCTCTACTACTCACTCTCTACTACTCACACTACTACTCTGAACTACTAACTCTCTACTACTATCTCTCTACTACTCTCTCTGATTCTCACTCTCTGCTACTCTCTCTACTACTCACTCTCTACTACTCTCTACTATTCTCTCTCTACTACTCACTCTCTACTACTCACTCTCTACTACTCTCTACTACTCACTCTCTATTACTCTCTACTACTCTCTCTCTTCTAATCACTCTCTACTACTCACACTACTACTCTCTACGACTCACTCTCTACTACTCGCCCTCTACTACTCTATTACTCTCTACTACTCACTCTCTACTACTCACTCTCTACTACTCTACTACTCTCTACTACTCTCTCTACTACTCACTTTCTACTACTCTATGACTCACTCTAATACTCTCTACTACTCTCTACCACTCACTCTCTACTAGTCTAATACTCAATCTCTACTACTTTCTCTCTACTACTCACTCTCTACTACTCACTCTACTACGCTCTACTACTCACTCTCTACTACTCTCTCTCTACAACTCACTCTCTACTACTCTCTAATACTCACTATCTACTACTCACTCTCTACTAATCGCTCTCTACTACTCTCTACTGCTCACTCCCTACTACTCACTCTCTACTACTTGCTCTTAACTGCTCTCTACTACTCACCCTACTACTCACTCTCTACTACTCTACTACTCTCTACTACTCTATCTGCTTCACACTCTCTACTACTCTCTCTACTATTCACTCTCTACTACTCTCTACTACTCACTCTCTACTACACACTCTCTACTACTCCCTACTACTCACTCTCTACTACTCTACCATCTACTACTCACTCTCTACTACTCACTCTCTACTACTCACTTTCTACTACTTTCTACTACTCTCTCTACTACTCTACTACTCTCTACTATTCACTCTCTACTACTCACTCTCTACACCTCACTCCCTACTACTCTCTCTACTACTCACTGTCTACTACTCACTTGCTACTACTCTCTACTACTCACTCTCTACTACTCACTCCCTACTGCTCTCTACTACTCTCTACTACTACTCTCTACTACTCACTCTATACTGCTCACTCTCTACTACTCTCTACTACTCACTCTCTTCTACTCTCTACTACTCTCTCTCTTGTACTCACTCTCTACTACTCACACTACTACTCTCTACTACTCACTCTCTACTACTCTCTCTACTACTCTACTGCTCTCTACTACTCTCTCTACTACTCACTCTCTTCTACTCACTCTCTACTACTCTACTACTCTCTACTATAATACTCAATCTCTACTACTCTCTCTCTACTACTCACACTCTACTACTTACTCTACTACTCTCTAATACTCACTCTCTACTACTCTCTCTCTACTACTCACTCTCTTCTACTCACTACTACTCACTCTCTACTACTCACTCTCTAATACTCTCTACTGCTCACTCTCTACTACTCACTCTCTACTACTCACTCTCAACTGCTCTCTACTATTCACTCTACTACTCACTCTCTCCTACTCTACTACTCTCTACTACTCTCTCTACTACTCACTCTCTACTACTCTCTACTACTCACTCTACTACGCTCTACTACTCACTCTCTACTACTCTCTCTCTACAACTCACTCTCTACTACTCTCTAATACTCACTATCTACTACTCACTCTCTACTACTCGCTCTCTACTACTCTCTACTGCTCACTCCCTACTACTCACTCTCTACTACTTGCTCTTAACTGCTCTCTACTACTCACCCTACTACTCACTCTCTACTACTCTACTACTCTCTACTACTCTATCTGCTTCACACTCTCTACTACTCTCTCTACTATTCACTCTCTACTACTCTCTACTACTCACTCTCTACTACACACTCTCTACTACTCCCTACTACTCACTCTCTACTACTCTACCATCTACTACTCACTCTCTACTACTCACTCTCTACTACTCACTATCTACTACTTTCTACTACTCTCTCTACTACTCTACTACTCTCTACTATTCACTCTCTACTACTCACTCTCTACACCTCACTCCCTACTACTCTCTCTACTACTCACTGTCTACTACTCACTCGCTACTACTCTCTACTACTCACTCTCTACTACTCACTCCCTACTACTCTCTACTACTCTCTACTACTACTCTCTACTACTCACTCTATACTGCTCACTCTCTACTACTCTCTACTACTCACTCTCTTCTACTCTCTACTACTCTCTCTCTTGTACTCACTCTCTACTACTCACACTACTACTCTCTACTACTCACTCTCTACTACTCTCTCTACTACTCTACTGCTCTCTACTACTCTCTCTACTACTCACTCTCTTCTACTCACTCTCTACTACTCTACTACTCTCTACTATAATACTCAATCTCTACTACTCTCTCTCTACTACTCACACTCTACTACTTACTCTACTACTCTCTAATACTCACTCTCTACTACTCTCTCTCTACTACTCACTCTCTTCTACTCACTACTACTCACTCTCTACTACTCACTCTCTAATACTCTCTACTGCTCACTCTCTACTACTCACTCTCTACTACTCACTCTCAACTGCTCTCTACTATTCACTCTACTACTCACTCTCTCCTACTCTACTACTCTCTACTACTCTCTCTGCTTCTCACTCTCTACCACTCTCTCTACTACTCACTCTCTACTACTCTCTACTACTTACTCTCTACTACACACTCTCTACTACTTGCTCTCTACTACTCGCTCTCTACTACTCTCTACTACTCACTCTAGTACTCACTCTCTACTCTCTTTCTACTATTCACTCTCTACTACTCACTCTATACTACTCTCTACTACTCACTCTCTACTACTCTCTACTATTCACTCTCTTCTACTCACTCCGTACTACTCTCTACTACTCTCTCTCTACTACTTACTCTCTACTGCTCACTCGCCACTACTCTCTACTACTCACTCTTTACTACTCTCTACTACTACTCTCTACTACTCATTCTCTACTGCTCACTCTATACTACTCTCTACTTCTCACTCTCTATTACTCTCTACTACTGTCTCTCTACTACTCACTCTCTACTACTCACACTACTACTCTACTACTCACTCTCTACTACTCTCTCTCTACTAGTCTACTACTTTTTACTACTCTCTCTACTACTCACTCTCTCATACTCACTCTCTACTACTCACTCTACTACTCTCTACTACTCACTCTCGACTACTCTCTCTCTACTACTCACTCTCTACTACTCTCTAATACTCACTCTCTACTACTCACTCTCTACTACTCGCTCTCTGCTACTTTCTACTGCTCACTCTCTACTACTCACTCTCTACTACCTCGCTCTCAGCTGCTCTCTACTACTCACTCTACTACTCACTCTCTACTACTCTACTACTCTCTACTACTCTCTCTGCTTCACACTCTCTACTACTTTCTCTACTACTCACTCTCTACTACATACTCTCTACTACGTACTCTCTACTACTCGCTCTCTACTACTCCCTACTACTCACTCTCTACTACTCTACTATCTACTACTCAGTCTCTACTACTCACTCTCTACTACTCACTTTCTACTACTTTCTACTACTCTCTCTACTACTCTACTACTCCCTACTATTCACTCTCTACTACTCACTCTCTACACCTCACTCTTTGCTACTCTCTCTCTACTACTCACTCTCTACTACTCACTCGCTACTACTCTCTACTACTCACACTCTACTACTCACTCCCTACTACTCTCTACTACTACTCTCTACTACTCACTCTCTACTGCTCACTCTCTACTACTCTCTACTACTCACTCTCTTTTACTCTCTACTACTCTCTCTCTTGTACTCACTCTCTACTACTCACACTACTACTCTCTACTACTCACTCTCTACTACTCACTCTCTAATACTCTCTACTGCTCACTCTCTACTACTCACTCTCTACTACTCGCTCTCAACTGCTCTCTAGTACTCACTCTACTACTCACTCTCTCCTACTCTACTACTCTCTACTACTCTCTCTGCTTCTCACTCTCTACCACTCTCTCTACTATTCACTCTCTACTACTCTCTACTACTTACTCTCTACTACACACTCTCTACTACTTGCTCTCTACTACTCGCTCTCTACTACTCTCTACTACTCACTCTAGTACTCACTCTCTACTACTCTCTACTACTCACTCTCTACTACTCTCTACTATTCACTCTCTTCTACTCACTCTGTACTACTCTCTACTACTCTCTCTCTACTACTTACTCTCTACTACTCACTCGCCACTACTCTCTACTACTCACTCTCTACTACTCTCTACTACTACTCTCTACTACTCATTCTCTACTTCTCACTCTATACTACTCTCAACTTCTCACTCTCTATTACTCTCTACTACTGTCTCTCTACTACTCACTCTCTACTACTCACACTACTACTCTACTACTCACTCTCTACTACTCTCTCTCTACTACTCTACTACTTTTTACTACTCTCTCTACTACTCACTCTCTCATACTCACTCTCTACTACTCACTCTCTACTACTCTACTACTCTCTACTTCTCTCTCTACTACTCACTCTCTACTACTCTCTATGACTCACTCTACTACTCTCTTCTACTCTCTACCTCTCACTCTCTACTACTCTAATACTCAATCTCTACTACTCTCTCTCTACTTCTCACTCTCTACTACTCACTCTACTACTCTCTACTACTCACTCTCGACTACTCTCTCTCTACTACTCACTCTCTACTACTCTCTAATACTCACTCTCTACTACTCACTCTCTACTACTCGCTCTGTGCTACTCTCTACTGCTCACTCTCTACTACTCACTCTCTACTACCTCGCTCTCAGCTGCTCTCTACTACTCACTCTACAACTCACTCTCTACTACTCTACTACTCTCTACTACTCTCTCTGCTTCACACTCTCTACTACTTTCTCTACTACTCACTCTTTACTACTCTCTACTACTCACTCTCTACTACATAGTCTCTACTACGTACTCTCTACTACTCGCTCTCTACTACTCTCTACTACACACTCTAAAACTCACTCTCTACTACTCACTCTCTACTTCTCCACTACTCAGTACTACTCACTCTCTACTAATCTACTACTCTCTACTACTCACTCTAGTACTCTCTACTACTCACTCTCTACTACTATCTCTCTACTACTCACTCTCTACTACTCACTCTCTACTGCTCTCTACTACTCTGTACCACTCACTCTCAACTACTCTAATACTCAATCTTTACTACTCCCTCTCTACTTCTCACTCTCTACTACTCACTCTACTACTCTCTACTACTCACTCTCTACTACTCTCTCTCTACTACTCACTCTCTACTACTCTCTAATACACACTCTCTACTACTCACTCTCTACTACTCGCTCTCTACTACTCTCTACTGCTCACTCTCTACTACTCACTCTCTACTACTCCCTACTACTCACTCTCTACTACTCTACTATCTACTACTCATTCTCTACTTCTCACTCTATACTACTCTCAACTTCTCACTCTCTATTACTCTCTACTACTGTCTCTCTACTACTCACTCTCTACTACTCACACTACTACTCTACTACTCCCTCTCTACTACTCTCTCTCTACTACTCTACTACTTTTTACTACTCTCTCTACTACTCTCTCATACTCACTCTCTACTACTCACTCTCTACTACTCTACTACTCTCTACTTCTCTCTCTACTACTCACTCTCTACTACTCTCTATGACTCACTCTACTACTCTCTACCTCTCACTGTCTACTACTCTAATACTCAATCTCTACTACTCTCTCTCTACTTCTCACTCTCTACTACTCACTCTACTACTCTCTACTACTCACTCTCGACTACTCTCTCTCTACTACTCACTCTCTACTACTCTCTAATACTCACTCTCTACTACTCACTCTCTACTACTCGCTCTCTGCTACTCTCTACTGCTCACTCTCTACTACTCACTCTCTACTGCCTCGCTCTCAGCTGCTCTCTACTTCTCACTCTACTACTCACTCTCTACTACTCTACTACTCTCTACTACTCTCTCTGCTTCACACTCTCTACTACTTTCTCTACTACTCACTCTTTACTACTCTCTACTACTCACTCTCTACTACATAGTCTCTACTACGTACTCTCTACTACTCGCTCTCTACTACTCTCTACTACTCACTCTAGTACTCACTCTCTACTACTCACTCTAAAACTCACTCTCTACTATTCACTCTCTACTTCTCCACTACTCTATACTACTCACTCTCTACTAATCTACTACTCTCTACTATTCACTCTACTACTCTCTACCACTCACTCTCTACTACTATCTCTCTACTACTCACTCTCTACTACTCACTCTCTACTACTCTCTACCACTCACTCTCTACTACGCTAATACTCAATCTCTACTACTCTCTCTCTACTTCTCACTCTCTACTACTCACTCTACTACTGTCTACTACTCACTCTCTACTACTCTAATACTCAATCCTACTACCCTCTCTCTAGTTCTTACTCTCTACTACTCACTCTACTACTCTCTAATACTCACCCTCTACTACTCTCTCTCTACTACTCACTCTCTACTACTCTCTAATACTCACTCTCTACTACTCACTCCCTACTACTCACTCTCTACTACTCTCTACTACTCACTCTATACTACTCTCTCTCTCTACTACTCTCTACTACTCACTCTCTACTACACACTCTACTACTCACTCTCTACTACTTACTCCCTACTACTCTCTACTACTCACTCTCTACTATTCTCTCTCTACTACTCTCTACTACTCACTCTGCTAGTCACTCTCTGCTACTCTCTACTACTCACTCTCTACTACTCCACGACTCTCTACTACTCACTCTCTACTAGTCACTCTCTACTACTCTACTACTCTCTACTACTCTCTCTCTACTACTCACTCTCTACTACTCACTCTCTACTACTCTCTACTACTCACTCTCTACTACTCACTCTCTACTAGTCACTCTCTACTACTCTCTACTACTCACTCTCTACTACTCTCTACTACTCACTCTCTACTACTCTCTCTCTATTACTCTCTCTACTACTCTCTACTATTCTCTTCTACTCACTTTCTACTACTCACTCTACTACTCACTCTACTACTCTCTACTACTCTAATGCTCAATCCTACTACCCTCTCTCTACTTCTCACTCTCTACTACTCACTCTACTACTCTCTAATACTCACTCTCTACTACTCTCTCTCTACTACTCACTCTCTACTACTCACTTTCTACTACTCTCTCTCTACTACTCTCTACTACTCACTCTACTACTCACTCTCTACCACTCTCCTACTCTCTCTCTGCTACTCACTCTCTGCTACTCACTCTCTACTACTCTTTACTACTCACTCTCTACTACTCACTCTCTACTACTCACTCTCTACTACTCTCTACTACTCTCTACTACTCACTCTACTACTCACTCTCTACTACTCTCTACTACTCTCTACTACTCACTCTCTACTGCTCACTCTCTGCTACTCACTCTCTACTACTCTCTGCTACTCACTCTCTACTACTCACTCTCTACTACTCACTCTACTACTCTCTACTACTCACTCTCTGCTACTCTCTCTACTACTCTCTTTTACTCTCTACTACTCTCTACTACTCACTCTCTACTCTCGATTACTCACTCTCCACTCTCTACCTGTCTACCTCTCTCTCTACTACTCTCTACCTCTCTACCTCTCTACCTCTACCTCTCTACCTCTACCTCTCTACCTCTACACCTCTACCTCTACACCTCTATCTCTCACCTCTTTCTACCTCTCTCTACACGCACACAAATGCACATATATATATGCATACATATGCATATGCATTTATATATATGTATGTATATATATATATATATATATATACATATATAAACATATATATAATCTGCATATCTATATAAATACAAATATAAATGCATGCATACATATACAAGTAAATCTTAAAAACCACCTAATTACAAACAGAATTGCTTTAACTTAAATGAGGGCGAGACCTTTTGCATTTTCAATGCTTGTTTACTTTGGTTCCATCAAGAAGGCATTCAGATGTGTCACACATTTGCCATAAATTCTGAATGTTACCACTCTAGTTGCTCATTAGATCACTGTAGTAAAGCTACTGCTCGCCAGGGAGGTCTGCTGCTGGTATTCAAAGTGCATGTTTCAGTCTGCATGTCAGCATTTTTTAATGAAATAGAAGAGGATTTGAGAAGTCAAAATGTGCCCTCATTTTTCTTTCTGCAGCACTAATCATAATTTCTATGGCAAAATGACCCCCCTCATTTTGTTCCTTTGCAAATTAAACGTTTTAAGTGTTACCACTTTATTCCAATCAAGATGGCTACAGGTGTGCCATACTTTTGTCATAAGTAAGACTGTTAGCACTCTAGTTGTTCTTTAGAACACTCTGGGACATTCTGTCATTGGGCTATACTTGGGCTACATCTGGGTGATATTTGTGCTACATTTGTGCTCTTTTGTCTCTGGTGGCAATCTTGGGAGACTTATTTGTTATGAAATTTCCTAATTTCCTCATTTAGTACAGTCTCCTCAGTAGAAAAAACTTTCAGTTTTTTACTTTGATTCCATCAAGAAGTCATTCAGATGTGTCACACAATTGCCATAAATTCGGAATGTTAGCACTCTAGTTGCTTATTAGATCACTGTAGTAAAGCTCCTGCTCACCAGGGAAGTCTGCTGCTGGTACTGAAAGTGCATGTTTCAGTCTGCATTTCAGAATTGTTTAATGAAATATAAGAGGATTTGAGAAGTCACACAAAATATGCCCTAATTTTTCTTTTTTCAGCACTAATCATAATTCCTATGGCAAAATGAACCCCCTCATTGTGTTCCTTTTAAATTAAACTACCCACTCTCTACTACTCACTTGCTACTACTCTCTACCACTCACTCTCTACTACTCACTCTCTACTACTCTCTACTACTCACTCTACTACTCTCTACTACTCACTCTCTGCTACTCACTCTCCACTACTCTCTACTACTCACTCTACTACTCTCTACTACTCACTCTCTACTACTCTCTACTACTCACTCTACTACTCTCTACTACTCACTCTCTGCTACTCTCTCTACTACTCTCTTTTACTCTCTACTACTCTCTACTACTCACTCTCTACTCTCTATTACTCACTCTCTACTCTCTACCTGTCTACCTCTCTCTCTACTACTCTCTACCTCTCTACCTCTCTACCTCTACCTCTCTACCTCTACCTCTCTACCTCTACACCTCTACCTCTACACCTCTACCTCTCAGCTCTTTCTACCTCTCTCCACACGCACACAAATGCACATATATATATATGCATATATATGCATATGCATTTATATATATGTATGTGTATATATATATATATACATATATAAACATATATATAATCTGCATATCTATATAAATACAAATATAAATGCATGCATACATATACAAGTAAATCTTAAAAACCACCTAATTACAAACAGAATTGCTTTAACTTCAATGAGGGCGAGACCTTTTGCATTTTCAATGCTTGTTTACTTTGGTTCCATCAAGAAGGCATTCAGATGTGTCACACATTTGCCATAAATTCTGAATGTTACCACTCTAGTTGCTCATTAGATCACTGTAGTAAAGCTACTGCTCACCAGGGAAGTCTGCTGCTGGTATTCAAAGTGCATGTTTCAGTCTGCATGTCAGCATTTTTAATGAAATAGAAGAGGATTTGAGAAGTCAAAATGTGCCCTCATTTTTCTTTCTGCAGCACTAATCATAATTTCTATGGCAAAATGAACCCCCTCATTTTGTTCCTTTGCAAATTAAACGTTTTAAGTGTTACCACTTTATTCCAATCAAGATGGCTACAGGTGTGCCATACTTTGTCATAAGTAAGACTGTTAGCACTCTAGTTGTTCTTTAGAACACTCTGTGACATTCTGTCATTGGGCTATACTTGGGCTACATCTGGGTGATATTTGTGCTACATTTGTGCTCTTTTGTCTCTGGTGGCCATCTTGGGAGACTTATTTGTTATGAAATTTCCTAATTTCCTCATTTACTACAGTCTCCTCAGTAGAAAAAACTTTCAGTTTTTTACTTTGATTCCATCAAGAAGTCATTCAGATGTGTCACACAATTGCCATAAATTCGGAATGTTAACACTCTAGTTGCTTATTAGATCACTGTAGTAAAGCTCCTGCTCACCAGGGAAGTCTGCTGCTGGTACTGAAAGTGCATGTTTCAGTCTGCATTTCAGAATTTTTTAATGAAATATAAGAGGATTTGAGAAGTCACACAAAATATGCCCTAATTTTTCTTTTTTCAGCACTAATCATAATTTCTATGGCAAAATGAACCCCCTCATTGTGTTCCTTTTAAATTAAACTACCCACTCTCTACTACTCACTTGCTACTACTCTCTACCACTCACTCTCTACTACTCACTCTCTACTACTCTCTACTACTCACTCTATTACTCTACTACTCACTCTCCACTATTCTCTACTACTCTCTCTCTACAACTCACTCTACTATTCACTCTCTACTACTCACTCTCTACTACTCGCTCTCTACTACTCGCTCTCTACAACTCACTCTCTACTACTTGCTCTCTACTACTCTCTACTACTCACTCTCTACTACTCACTCTCTACTACTCTACTACTCTACTACTCTCTCTACTACTCACTCTCTACTAACTCTCTTCTACTCACTCTCTACTACTCTACTACTCTACTACTCTCTCTACTACTCACTCTCTACTACTCACTCTCTACTACTCACTCTACTACTCTCTACTACTCTCTACTACTCACTCTCTACTACTCTACAACTCACTCTCTACTACTTTCTACTACTCTCTCTCTACTACTCACTCTCTACTACTCACTCTACTACTCTCTACTACTCGCTCTCTACTACTCTCTCTCTACTACTCACTCTCTACTACTCTCTGCTACTCACTCTCTTCTACTCACTCTCTACTATTCACTCTCCCCTACTCACGCTCTACTAATCGCTCTACTACTCACTCTACTACTCACTCTCTACTACTCTACTACTATCTACTACTCTCTTTACTACTCACTCTCTACTACTCTCTCTACTACTCACTCTCTGCTACTCTCTACTACTCACTCTCTACTACACACTCTCTACTACTTGCTCTCTACTACTGACTCTCTACTACAAACTCTCAACTACTTGCTCTCTACTACTCACTATCTACTACTCTCTACTACTCTCTCTCTACTACTCACTCTCTACTACTCTCTACTACTCACTCTCTACTACTCACTCTCTACTACTCACTCTCTACTACTCACTCTCTACTACTCTCTACTACTCACTACTACTCTCTCTCTACTACTCTCTACTACTCTCTACTACTCACTCTACTACTCACTCTACTACTTACCCTCTACTACTCACTCTCTACTACTCTCTACAACTCACTCTCTACTACTCTCTCTCTACTACTCACTCTCTACTACTCACTCTCTACTACTTTACACTAGTCACTCTACTACTCACTCTCTAATACTCTCTACTACTCTCTCTCTGCTACTCACTCTCTACTACTCACTCTCCACTACTCTCTACTACTCACTGTCTACTACTCACTCTCTACTACTCACTCTTCTACTCACTCTCTACTACTCTCTACTACTCGCTACTACTCACTCTCTACTATCCACTCTCTACTACTCACTCTCTACTACTCACTCTCTACTGCTCACTCTACTACTCTCTACTACTCACTCTCTGCTGCTCTCTCTACTACTCTCTACTACTCTCTACTACTCACTCTCTACTACTCATCCTCTACTCTCTACCTCTCTCTACCTCTCTCTCTCTGCTACTCTCTACCGCTCTACCTCTACCTCTCTACCTCTGCATCTCTACCTCTACACCTCTACCTCTTGGGACCCCCCGTTTTTCTCGGCCTCCGCTTGACGAATCATCCCAAGACTTTCAGGATAGGAGCGGACTGGAGCGTATCACCAGTTTTGAAAATTTATCGAAGATTCGTCAACTGGCACCAAAGTTATTCCAAATAGAATGTTGCGGATTTCCTATGAATAATAGGTTGTAACTATAACTACCTACCGGCAACCGCCAGTAGGTATACTGGCAGTCGCCAGTAGGTAGTTATAGTTACAACCTAGTTTCCATAGGAAAAGCATTATTTGATTTGCTAATAACTTTGGCGTCGTTTAACGAATCTCTATGAAATTTTCCAAAAAGTTTCACTTTTTAGGTCAGCTCCTATCTTGAGAACTTGGCGATGATTCGTCAAGCGGGGGCTGAGAAAAAAGGGGGTCCCAAAACACATTTTCCCCATGGTAATTTCTATAGGAGATTTTGTGACGAGCTACAGCCCGAATTGCTCAATGGAATTACCTGAAATTTGGCAGAAAGGTAGAGCTTGGTTCAGAAAGTGACCTTATTTTAATTGGTGTAAATCCTTTCAGTAGTTTTTGAGAAATTCAAAAAATAAGAGTGAAAAAATCAATTTCCTATAGGAAACTTTGTGCAAGGCTACAGCTGAAACTACTGAACGGAATTACCCCAAATTTGGCACAATGGTAGTGCGTGGGTCAGAAAGCGACCTTTTTATTAAATGGTGTAAATCCATTCAGTAGTCGCTGAGATATTAGAAAAAAAAAGTTTTGATATCTGGGAGGAGCCTAAGTCCCGGTCACGAGCTTCACTGTGATTGGCTGCCAACACTCCAAACCAGGAAGTGTTGGCAGCCATGTTGTGGCTCGGTAGAAGCGAGTCAGTAGAAAACAGAAAAACAAAGGTAGAAAACAAGAGAAGGGGACAGAGTAGAAACACCCTCACCCCCTAGGCCTAGTCAGGGGGATCCAGAATCGTCGTAATTCACGCTGGGGTCGCGGGTTCCCATGTTTTATTTTAATGAGACCCCGGGTGGGTAGGTCCCAGAGGCATTTCTTAAAAAATAATAGCGGCGGCTCGCTGGGGCTGCTGGTGCCCTCTGGGGTCCCAGTAGTCTTGGGGCTTCACTCATGTTGGGAAGGGGGTTGCGTGGCCCCGCTCCTGGAGCTCGCCCTCTGCTTATAACTTTGTCGTTGTTTGATGATTCTTTACAAACATTTCCATAAAGTTCATCTTTTTTGATCAGCTCCTATCTTGAAAGTCTAGGGGTGATTGGTCAAGGGGGGCTGAGAAAAAAGGGGGGTAAAAACGTGTTTTCTCAATGGATTTTCCATAGGAATATTTAGACAAGGCTACAGGTAAAACTGCTGAACGGAATGACGCCAAATTTGACAGGGAGAAAGGTCTTGGTCCAGATGCGTGGTTTTGTTGAAATGGCGTTCAGTAGTTTTTGAGATATTAAAGGGAAAACATATATATATATCTGCTCGGTGCCTTACTCCCGAGCACGAGCTTACCTCTGAATGGCTGCTATGTCTTCAAAGCAGGAAGTGTCCTCTGATTGGCTGCTAACACTTAAAACCAGTAAGTGTTAGCAGCCATCTTGTGCCTCGCATCGAGTGAAAATATAAAAGAAAGGTTCCGGGGCAGTTTAATATAGCGGAGCTCTGTGTAATGATGATTTAGACGCAGTGAAGGTTTAAGATTTATTAACAATAAAGGAGAAACAGGTGAGCGCCAGGCAGCACTACTTCCACTCCAGGACACTAGTAGGAAGATAATCCTTTCACGCTCCCTGTGCCCAACATCACCACTTTGGAGGTATGCCTTTAGAAGCCAGTCCACCGGCTTGCAGCTATCTACCTTTGCGAGCTAGTACGCTGCTGTGCCTGTACCTCTGCGAGCCACTATGCTGCTGTTCTTTTGGGAGCAGACGGCTCATAGTTCTGCCTCTCTGAGTCGAGCGAACGGGCCGCAGTCGTCCCTCTGCGAGCCTGGATACGAACTGTTCATAAGTCTTACTATATGAGCATTGAAAATCTATTTTGTGATTCATGCCGTCAGCTGGCATCTGTCCAAGGCATTTCTGAAAACATACCGGAGCTCTGTTTGTGAGAGATACCCCTTTCATGCTGACTCTCCCCACATCAGCAGGTAACACACCCTCTTCCCACATCACTAGCATACCGTCAAAAACCTGCTTGGACCCGCAAGTCTCCCTCTGCGAACCACTGGTGGGCTCGCAGCTCTTCGGGTGCGACTTCTTGGGCCTGCACTTTTATGAGCCAGGCCGCCGGTTTGCAGGTCTCTGAGAAGAAATGCAATGGAGGCAACGATGATGCAGGTCAGACACCCAACAGTACTCCGACATCCCCCAGCTGCAGCTGCTTGACCACCATCCCCGCTCACCCCCCATAAACAAATGTGACAGGAACGTTTTTTTAAATGTGGAGCCTAACAAATCGGCTGGTGTTGCGGTTTTAATAAAAAAAGATGATTGTGTGGTTGGACAAATAAGAATCTCGGTCATGTATGGATTTACATATAAAACATTTTATTAAAACAAAACCAACAAATAAAACTGTGTGTAAAATATTTTATTAAATAAAATCAACAACAAAAAAAACGATGTACATCAATGGCATATCATCCCTTGACAATTTGTGAATCACAGCCTGCAAGACAAAAAGAAAAATAAGATGGTGCGTTATGCGTCCAGCAAATGAGAAAGAAAGAGAAGAAGAGTGAGATATAAGGAAGATAGAAAGAGAGAAACAGTGTGAGAGAGAGGAAGAGAGAGAAAGAGTGACAGAGGGAGGAAGAGAGAGAGCGAAAGAGAAAGAGGAAGGGGAAGACAGAAAGAAAGAGGAAGACAGAGAGGAAGACAGAGAAAGTGAGAGAGAGAAAGAGAGAGATACAAGGAAGCGAGAAAGAGATAAACAGTGTGAGAGAGAAGGGAGAGAGAGAAAGAGAGAGAGAGAGAGGAAGACAGAGAGAGAAAGAGAGGAGAGAGAGAAAAAGAGTGAGAGAGAGGAAGAGAGAAAGAGTGAAACAGTGTGAGAGAGAGAAAGAGAGAGAGATAAAGAGTGAGAGAGAGGAAGAGAGAAAGAGAGAAAGAAAGAAAGAAAGAAAGAAAGAAAGAAAGAAAGAAAGAAAGAAAGAAAGAAAGAAAGAAAGAAAGAAAGAAAGAAAGAAAGAAAGAAAGAAAGAAAGAAAGAAAGAAAGAAAGAGATACAAGGAAGAGGGAAAGAAACAGTGTGAGAGAGAGGAAAAGAGACAAACAGTGTGAGAGAGAGGAAGAGAGAAAGAGGAAGTGAGTGAAAGAAAGAATGAGAGAGAGAGGAAGAGACAGAGAAAGAGAGAAAGTGTGAGAGAGAGAGAAAGTAAGAGATGGAGAGGGAGTGTTGACACTGGAGAAAATCTTCGCAGCTCACCTTTATGTCACCGGTGTGTCTCCAACCACGTGCCGGGACATACTGCACCCTCAAGTTTAGTTATCTGAAAGATAGTATACAATTAGTAATTGAAGACTATATACAACTGCACACGCGTAATTCTCTGTTTTGGCTCTGCGCACCCAGGCTGCTGCATCCCATCCACTTCCACTGCCCAGAGGTGTCTAACAGCCACTGCGCACCCAGGACCATATTATCAAGAACGTCGATAATATTATCGCCTAAACTGCCGCAAAAGCGGTGATAAGGGACTTGATCATATGCCCTTGTGAATTCCCATAGAAGCCCTGGTTTGATGTCCTTCACACCAGAACCTGGACTTCTATGGGAATTCTCAAGGGCACATTGTCAAGCCACTTAGCTGCCACTAAAGCGGTGATAATGTTAACACCGTTCTTGATATTATGGTCCCCAGTCTGCTGTAGCACACTTGCACTGCTCAGAGGTGTATACCAGTCACTGTGCATCCAGGCTGCTGTACCCCGTGGACTCCCACTATCTGGAGCTGACTGCATGCCACTGCACATCCAGGCTGCTGCATCCCATCCACTCCCACTGGCCAGTGGTGAGTGCCCGCTGCTGAGCAAATAAGCCTCTCTGCTCACCTTCCGCCACCGGCGTGTGTCAAAGAGAGTCGACCACATGCAGAAGGAACCTCCTCAGCCTCAGTACACGTGGTCAATTGAGCTCACAATTCAAAATGGGTGTTGATTGCCAGAATGCCAACGCATCATCGCAGGTTCTACACGTGTTTAGCTCTGGTGGTGTGGGGGGACGTCAATTTGTGAATCAGAGTCTGTTAGATAAAAAGCAAGATAAGAGTGTGCGTCATGTGTCCATCAAAGGAGAGAGGAAGAGAGATAGAAAGAGTGAGAGAGTGACACTGGAGAAAATCTTCGCAGCTCACCTTTGTGTCACCAGTGTGTCTCCAACAACATGCTGGGACATAGTGCACCCTCAAGCTCCCACACCTGAAAGATAGTACAGAATTAGTAATTGTAGGAAAGACCAGTATGCAGGAATGAGAAGACAGAGACGGTAATTTTCTTGATGTGGTTTAATCCTCAGAACATGTTTTGTAGGCAGCAAGTATAAAGCAAGAATGGCTGAACCCCCGTTAACTTCTACCTTCCAACCTTCTCACATTGAAAACATAACATTCCTAAAGCGACGCAAGGCAGCCATGAGCTGTGGAATGTCACGCTCATGTCTGCATGCTTCGATGCTCCCAACACACCTTACCTCTTTAAAAAAAACAGAGGAAAGAAAGTTTGTTAAAATTTGATGGTACATTTAAGGGTACAGAGTATGAAAAAAGAAATACTCAACTACTTTCCTACAGATGTGGGAACAACGGACATTTGGCCGACAGTAAAAACTGTCCTGCTATTGGAATACTTGTTCAAAATGCAATAAGAAAGGGTAATAGCAGGGTATATACAAATGCATATGCCTAAATCGCTGTGCAGCCTTTCTGCATCCAGGCTGCTGCACCCAATCCACTCCTGCCACCCAGAGGTATCTGCCTGCCGCTGCGCACCCAGGCCCCACTGCTCACCTTTTTGCCGTCACAGCAACCTCCACATCATGCGGCTCCGTTCTGAAAGGTAATAGGTCTCACATTGGGTACTGAGTCTTGATATGGCCATGGCAGAGGACATACTAGTGCACCAATCATCATCGCAGGTTGTACATCTGCTCAGTGCTTGCTGTGCTACTAACTCAGTGAGAAGTGAGGCCATGTATTCTAAACTCTAAAATGGTGTAGTGCCCGTGCACCCAGTCTTTTATATTAGCAGGGTCACGTGTCCTGTGATGCCTGTGCTGGATGGGTGTGGTGTGGGTGTATACCAGCCGTGAGGGAGTGGCTGTGGCATCAGTGTTTCCAGATTGGGCTAGATCACGCACAATTGGGCTATATTTTTCCGGTTGTGTGGTAATATTTTGGTTTGTGCTAGTTGCCAGATTATAAATATATATATACGGCTCCAGCAAAGTAGTATGTTAAAGTGCTTTATTAGACAAATATTTACTTGGCATACTGCTGCAACATCAATTCCAATGCATTCATCGCCTGCTTGACGCTGTCCCTGCCCCTCCTTCCCTGAAGAAGCAATATTGGGCTAGTTTGTGCTACTTTTTGGTTGGTTTTGGGCTATAGAAAGCTTAACTAAAATGGCGTATTGCACATGCGCCCGGTCTTTTATATTAGCAGGGTCACGTGTCCTGTGACGCCTGTGCTGGATGGGTGTGGTGTGCGTGTATACCAGCTGTGAGGGAGTGGCTGTGGCATCAGTGGTGCCAGATTGGGCTAGATCACACACAATTGGGCTATATTTTTCCGGTTGTGTGGTAAAATGTAGGTTTGTGCTGGTTGCCAGATTATAAATATATATACAACACTCCAGCAAATTAGTATGTTAAAGCGCTTTATTAGACAAATATTTACTTGGCATACTGCTGCAACTGCAATTCTAATGCATTCACTGCCTGCTTGATGCTGTCCCTGCCCCTCCTTCCCTAAAGTAGCAATATTGGGCTACTTTGGGCTACTTTTTGGTTGGCTTTGGGCTATAGAAATCTTTAAAAATCGGACAACACTGGATGCGGGTGTCCGTGTTGGAGTGCTACCGTCACCCGGGTTGCAGAACCAAAGTGTCACTCTATGAGCCAAGTCCCACAGTATGGCCAACATGGAAGGTACGGGGAATTACTGACCCTATATTCATCCATAGTTTCACACAAGAAAGATGGTGGACATGAGACATCTGTGTGGATATGAATGTTTATTGCATATTCAGTAGAGTGTTGCAGCTGTAGAAATACAGGGCCATGGAAAGTTGAAGTTTCAGTTTTTGGCACATGGAGGGTAGCCAATTAGAGACAAGCTCATTGTCGGAGTTAGGCTGCGCCAACATATGTACTTATACAATCACTGTGATGATCCTCACGCACTTATAAATTCCCTATACACTCTGCTTACAGTACTCTAATGATGCAGTCACGATGTACGTATTTGTACAATGATCGAGACAAAGTTACATAACTAAAGTTTTCCCCCACTGTCAAAGGTAAGATGGTTGCATATGCTGTTCAGAGCACTATGTAATGTGATAGGGCCTAGGGGCAACATGTTGCATACAGAATGAACACACGGACACAGATAGATAGTGGAACTGGGTACGGGCACCTGCGCTCGACTACTTTTTATTACCAGGGTCACATGTCCAGTGCTGTCTGTGGTGGATGCGTGTGGGGTGATTGTAAACCAACCCTCTGGGAATGGTTGGTGCTGGCAACAAGTACAACAGTATTCATTGGATCAGACACAGAGATTCTATCATAAAGGGTCAATGATTTGTGCTGCAGTAAGGGACGGGTACCAGATATGAAATCATAGAGAAAAGATTCTGTTGTAAAGGGTTCATGACTTGTGATACTCTGAGGTAGGACAGCAGATGAAAAATTATACCCAAAATATTGTATCAGAAAGGGTGCATGAGTTGTGCTGCACTGAGATAGGGGCATCAGAAGCATTTAGTGTCTGCGCAGCCAGCGATGATGCGTGGTCCGGGCGGGCCACACTGGGAGCAATGTCTCTTGACTACTGGACTGCGTCATCTGCAATTGCAACCCGATGTGAATTGTGAGCCCTGCTATCCGCAATATAGATGGAAGGCAGTAGTCAGCACAGACATCGAGGAATGCTTTTTGTCACTTCCTCTTGACAAAATCCGAGGACATAGAGTACAATTCTGTCTGCAATTAATAAATCATGTCTCAATGTAAATTGTGAGCTCTGCTGACCGCAGTGTAGGTAACAAAAGATGAAATATGTATGGAATACATTGTCGAAATGTGTAGGTTTTGGGTACGTTATAGTTAGTTGCCTACTGGACTCTGAAATTCATGAATCAAGACTGAATTCGAACTGTGAGCTCTGCTGGCTGCAGTGTAGACTGCCATTCAGTGTTCCTTTGGACTTGCAAGATGAATTTCATGATTGTACTATAGCTATAATTGATATAAAAAAAGTAAGGATACTAAACGGATATTATTTCGGTTTCAAAGACATTGTAGTTAGTTGCCTACTGGACTCTGTAATTAATGAATAAACACTCAAGCCGTGCTGACCTCAGTATAGGCCAGAGGCAGCAGTCAGCAAGTGTCCACAGCCACGTGGCATTCAGTAGAGCTGCACAGTTATTGGCAATTCAGCGTGTGTGCAGCCAGCAATGATAAGTGGTGCACTGAGTTAGTGGCACCTAAAGCAACCAGCGTGTGTGCACCCTGCGATGGTACATTGTCCGAGCGAGCTGCACTGGGAGAAATGTCTTTTACCTACTGAATTCTGCCTTAATAAGTCCACGTGGCGATGACTTGTGGTGCAGTGAGTTAGTGGCACCTGAAGCACTCAGCGTGTTCACACCCTGCGATGATGCATGGTCCGGGCGGGCCGCACTGGTAGCAATGTCTTTACATGCATTGAAAGAATCTTCATAGCAGTCAAAATCTCCAAGTAATTCCATTTCAGTCCACCAAGGTTTGAAGAGTTGCAGAAGAGCTAAATAGAAAAACTCTCCCTTATCTCAATTATCACAACCTAATTTCCTGTGATTAATCAAATTTCCTTTGGCATGCTTTACCAAACATCCATCAGATCCAATTACAATTATATTTTCCTTCATTTATTTTCTCTGTAACATTTTTTAAAACTATAAAGTTGCAGTATTTCATATAGACATATGTTTTCCAGGTATGGACTTCTATTTGGATAGTATGCGAGGAACAGCTATTGAGATATCTGCAACATATTGTATGTCCATATTTGCATTCCACTTCTTCAAAATTACCGGATTGTAATCATTAATGTACTGCGATTCTTCTGTTCTTTTTATATTATAAGCATATTTGGGTGATTTTCGAGTGATAGTATACCTCACTGCTGACATAAAACTGTTCACTCTTCCTTGCGATGACTTCTGGTGCACTGAATTAGTAGCACCTTTGCCGCTCAGCGTGTACGTACCCTGCGAAAATGCATGGTCCAGGGGGGCGCACTCGGAGCAATGTCTTTTGTCTATTGAATTCTGCCTCAGTAACGCCATGTACCGATTACTTGTGGTGCACTGAGTTAGTGGCACCTGAAGCACTCAGGGCTGCACTGGGAGCAATGTATCTTGCGTACTGGACTGCGTCATCTGCAATCGCTACTCATCTGAATTGTGATGCCTGCTGTCTGCAGTGTAGTTCAAAGACAGTAGTCTGTACAGACATAAGTCTCTGCGGTGATGTGCCGCTGGGTTCACAGGGGGCCTCTGTCGAGGAGTCCCGTTTTCATGGGGGCAGCCTCGTGGCAGTGTGACAAGTGAACCACGCCCAGAGCCCCGGCTTATTTATTCATACTCCTACACTGGAGTTACATACCTTGGACCAGCCCTCTGCGCTTCCGCTTACAGGGGACGACGACACAGGTACATGACCAAGATCTTCCCCATTGTCTGAGGTAACATGGTTACGTCCACTGTCCACAACAATACAAGCACCAGCAGTATATGTACTGATGGAGAGGTTTATTATCTGTATAGTGAGGTCTGTCCAGCATATCATCATCGCTACACTTGGTATTGTGTGCAATATTATTATTGATGGATGAGTTGCGTCCTTTACACATATTTGCTTGCCATATCTGCCAATATTCAAGTATTGTGTGGCTGAGGGACCATGCCGTTTTTGGAAGTTTCGCTGTCCTGTTCTACGCTGCCTCAGTGGTAGTAGGGAGGGGGGTGGTCTGGGGGGGACGTCCTGAGGCTGGTGGCAGTAAGTGTCATGGCCTTCATGGGTGTTTGAGCTGCATGATCAGTAACTCAATGACATATGTTGCGCTTCAGATGTGGTTCTGGGCTGCGATCCCTTTCACATTGTAGGTAGTCGTCCTGGTTTACACCAGTAAAATGCAGATGTTAGATACCTACTGCAAACGTGGCTTATTCCCTGTTTTTAAATCACACCCCAGATTTGGCTGCTCGTTGAAAATATTGGGAAGTGGTGCTTTGTGTTAATTTTTGCACGGGGACGTCTACTCTGTATATTATTACCATAAGTTGTTGTTCTCATTTGTGATGATTCTTTTTTGTGGAAGCTATTTCTGGAAAACTGGGGATATTGGCTGTTTTCACTAGGTTGACAATGAAGTGATAATTTAAAATCACTGAAAAAACTATAGGTTTAAAGAAGAAAATAATTAGAAATTAGCATTTAAAAAACCTTTAACATTCACTGAAAAAAAAACATAGGTTTTAGGGACGTTATAGTTGTAAATTAGCATTTTAAAAACGTTTGAAATTCACTGAAAAAAACATAAGTTTCAGGGATGTTAGAGTTACAAATTAACTCTAGCATCTAACGTAACTCTAGGTCTACACACACATCCACTCTTTCACCCATACAACCATTCATACATGTAGTCACTGATCAATACAACACTATCATATGCACTCATACACCTATACAGACACTCACTCACCACCACTCATCCTAGTCAGTCATGCACTCATCCTAGTCAGTCATCCAAAGAATCAATCACAGTTCCATTTACTCACCTATACAGTTATACACACACCACCTCATTTCTTCATACAGATACTAATGCATACTTACTCTCTTATATAATCACTAATACCAGTATACACTCATCCATACAGCCACTCTCACAATTACTGACTCTCACATATCGACATTTATATACTCCAACTCTCATATACACTGCCTTTTACTTTTGTAATTACTTGGACATCTACCACTGAGACATCCAGTCACTCACCAACACATCCATACACACACTCACTCACCAATACAACTGTTTCCACATGCACTCTTAAAGTCATACACCCAGTCAATCAACCACTCACACATCTATGCACAGAGTCACACACCCCACACCCAACCACACACACACTCAGTCTCCCATACAATTACTCAGGCAATGAATCAATACCCCATATAGACACCCATGGAGCTATTGACCAACTGATGCAGCAGGTTATACAACAACAGACAGACTGATACAGACATTCACACAGTTTAGTCACTAACCCATGTATTGAGTAAGACACATTTAATCACTCACTTAAACAGTGAGTCACACACCTACTAAATCCTTCTTCCAGACTCTTATACATCCACTCATTCTTCAATACAGCTTGGTATTTATATAATATATATTTAAATTTTACAGAAAAACACATTCATTCGATGATGTCATCAGTGATATCATTTGAGATGTCATCAGTGATGTCATCAGTAATGTCACTGACCATGTCATGAATGATGTAATATGTGACGTCATCAGCAGTGCATTGCGGGGATGCGAGTTACAGTTAGCTCAACTAACTATAACGGCGGAACTTCTATGGTTTTGTATGAGTGAAATGTCCAACTAACTATAACGTCCCTGAAACCTATGGTTTTTTCAGTGAATATATATAGATAGATAGATAGATAGATAGATAGATAGATAGATAGATAGATAGATAGATAGATAGATAGATAGATAGATAGATAGATAGATAGATAGATAGATAGATAGATAGATAGATAGATAGATAGATAGATAGATAGATAGATAGATAGATAGATAGATAGATAGATAGATAGATAGATGTTCACTGAAAAAAAAACAATGGTTACAGTAATGTTATAGTTAGGAAATGGAATAAAAACAAATTAAAAATTAACTGAAAAACACCAAAGGATGCAGAGACATTATAGTTAGGCGAGAAATTCAGCAGTTATAGTTAGCTGAGCAAACTATACCTCACGCACCCGCAATGACCTGCTTATGACCTCACATATTAGATCACTCATGACATGGTCATGACATCACTGATGACATCTCAAATGACATAATTGATGACATCGTCCAGTGACTGTGAGTGTTTTTTAAAAGTTTATGAGTGTTATATATATATATATATATATATATATATATATATATTATCTACTGGCGGTCGCCAGTAGATAGTTATAGTTAGGACCGTGTTTCCATAGGAAATCCGCAACATTCTATTTGGAATAACTTTGGCGCCGGTTGACGAATCCTCGTGAAATTTTCAAAATAGGTGGGGCGCTCCGCTCCTACCCTGAAAGTCTCAGGGGGATTCGTCAAGCGGGGGCTGAGAAAAAAGGGGGGTCCCAAAACGCATTTTCCCCATGCAATTTTCCATAGGGACCTTTAGTCCAAGGTACAGCCCGAACGGCTGAACAGAATTACTTGACATTTGGCAGAGAGGTAGACCTCAGCTCAGGGAAGTGCCTTTTGCAGGTCTGGTGTCAATCTGTTCAGTAGTCCCTGAGAAAATCAAAAGTAAAATCATATATATATGTGGGCGGAGCCTAACCACACATCTCATCCTGAGATCTGATTGGCTGTCAGCACTTCATCCAAGAAGTGTTGGCAGCCCTCTTGGGACCAATATACATGATAGCACCTCATTAAAAAGCATTGCAGTTAATATAAGGTTTTAAGACTTTAGTTACATTATAAATCATTTGTTGATGGTACCATACTCATTTTAGGAATTGTGGTATGTTCTAAGGTGATTTCACCATGTGAAAAAGCCTTCTGCCTGGATATCATGATTGAGAGAAAAATATTTTCTCATGCTTTTCCCACAGAGGTTTGGAAGGTGATCTATAAGCTAAACTGAGAGCTTATTTTCGGTAAATTCACATTATCTTTCTCAGTCATGTGAGAATGAAGTCTGGCATTCTCAGTAAAACATGTACATCCAACAAGGGCAGAGACTGTCAGTTGATTCCTTTGTGTTCTACTGCAGCTTCCCAGAGTGTTCCAAAGAACAACTAGAGCGCTACCAGTCCTACTTATAATAAACGTATGGCACACCTGAAGCCATCTTGCTTGGATTAAAGTGGTAACTCTTAAAACATTTAATTTAAAAAGGAACAAAAATAGGTTGTTCATTTTTCCATAACAAGTATGATTAGTGCTGCAGAAAGAAAAACTAGGGCACATTTTGACTTCTGAAATCCTCTTTTATTTCATTAAAAAATTCTGACATGCAGACTGAAACATGCACTTTCAATACCAGCAGCAGTTTTCCCTGGTGAGCAGTAGCTTTACTACAGTGATCTAATGAGCAAAAAGAGTGCTAACATTCTGAATTTATGGCAAATGTGTGACACATCTGAATGCCTTCTTGATGGAATCAAAGTAAAAAACTGAAAGTATTTCCTACTGAGGAGACTGCAGTAAATGAGGAAATTAGGAAACTTCATAACAAATAAGTCTCCCAAGATGGCCACCAGAGACAAAAGAGCCCAAATGTAGCCCAAATATCACCCAGATGTAGCCCAAGTATAGCCCAATGACAGAATGTCCCAGAGTGTTCTTAAAAACAACTAGAGTGCTTACTGTCTTCATTATGACAAAAGTATGGCACACCTGAAGCCATCTTGATTGGAATAAACTGGTAACACTTAAAACATTTATTTAAAAAGGAACACAATGAGAGGGTTCATTTTGCCATAGAAATTATGATTAATGCTGAAGAAAGAAAATGAGGGCACATTTTGAGTGACTTCTCAAATCCTCTTCTATTTCATTAAAAAATTCTGACATGCAGACTGAAACATGCACTTTTAATACCAGGAGCAGACTTCCATGGTGAACAGTAGTTTTACTACAGTGATCTAATGAGCAACTAGAGTGCTAACTTTCAGAATTTATGGCAAATGTGTGACATATCTGAATACCTTCATGATGGAATCAAAGTAAAAAACTGAAAGCATTTCCTACTGAGGAGACTGCAGTACATGAGGAAATTAGGAAACTTCATAACAAATAAATCTCCCAAGATGGCCACCGGAGACAAAAGAGCCCAAATGTAGCCCAAAACCACCCAGATGTAGCCCAAATATAGCCCAATGACAGAAGTGTGCAAAACACTTATTATTTGTGTTTTTGCAGTGTTATATAGTGCAGACTTGTCAGGTATTGGAGTGCTTTACATGAGCATTGGTTACATCACACAAGAACAAATTCATTTTGGTTGTAGACATGGGGAGACTAAGTGATTTGACCAGAATCACAGAATGTCGAGCTGAAGCATAAACTCCAACCTGGTTCCCCAGTTGCAAAGTCTGTAGTTCTGGAAGTAACACCACATCCTCTCCCCTAAGTGCAACATTTAATCAAGTGGTCAACTGGATAAAAAAACATAAAGATAACAAATAATTTAAAAGTGCTTTGTCGCTATTTGAAAACTCAGAAAATATGTCCTTATTTTAGTCTTTTAGAGCACTAACCATAATTTTGATGCCAATAAGACCCTCTCATATATGTAATTTCTAAAGGAAATGCTCTAGGTATTACAGTTTTGATTACATCAAGATGACGTCAGGCGTTCCACACTTTTGTAATAAATATAGAATGTTAGCGATCTAGTTGTTCATTAGGATACTGTTGAGAGGCAGAGGCCAGGGGCACGGACTCTGAAAATTGAAGGCAGGTAGGAGGGTGCAAAGGCAACAATTTAACCACACTGAGCAGGCAGGAAGGGCCGTGGCAGCACAACAGACTATGGAGGGCAGTGGAAAGGGGGGCAGGGGCAACAAACCAACAATACAGGACTTGCAAGAGAGGCTGTGGCAATGTAATAGACCATTGTGGGCAGAAGGAAGAGGGAATGGTAGTACAACCATACATGCCAACAGACCGGAAACGTCCAATTTTTTTAAGCTCAAATGGGCTTTATTTGATCTGTCTCTTGTCTACAATCTCCTCTTTTTCAATGTAACTCAAAGGGGAAAATCAATACTCCAGTTTTTTTTCAAAATCTCCCTCTTACCAAGTTCAAAATGTTTGCAAGAATGGTACATTAGATCATGGAAGGAAATGGGGTAGGGACATGGACTTGGATAACAGAGGACAGGAGGGACATGGAGAGGTGCACCAAACTGACCCTGCAGGGCAGGCATCAGGGTTTGCAGCAGCACAATACACCACACAGGGCATGCGGGCGGGAGTGCAGCACAACAATCCATAGAAAGCAAGAGGGAGGGGACAGGACCATGCACATGGACAGCAGAGAACAGAGGGGCAAGAGGCAATGGTAGCTAGCTAACCATAATGGACAGACAGGAGAGAAAGCTGCACCATAACAGGCCATAAAGGGCAGGTGGGACGGATCAGGGGCATTACAATGGAACAGACAAGCCAGGAGGAAGGGAGTAGGGGTCTGCACATGTAAACAGAGGGCTGGGGGCAAGGAGGCAGGGCAGGAGCAGCAAGATAGCCATGGAGGTCAGGCAGGATGGGCACTAGAAGCAAGACACACCATGAAGAGCAACAGTGAGACTGTGATGGCATACACACAGACCATGGAGGGAAGGTAGGAGGGGGTCAGGGGCAGCTAACTGACCACACAGGGAAGGTGGGAGGGGCCATGGCAGCACAGAAGACCATGCATGGCAAGTGGGAGGGTTAGTGGCAGCACAATGGCTATGATGGGCAAGAAGGAGGGTGCAGGGGCATGCACAAAGGACGATGGAGGATAGAAGGGAGGGTCAGGACCTGTGCACAGACAAGAAAGTTCAGGGGAAGGGGCCTCACAAAAGACCGCACGGGGCAGGCAGGAGGAGCAGTTGCAGCACAACAGACCAGGGAGGGCAGAAGGGTGTGGCAGTACAATGGAGCATGTAGGATAGGAGGAAGAGGATAGGGGCATGGCATGTGGACAGGCAAGGTGGAGGTGGCAGGGACAGGTTACAGACATCTGACAATGCTAGGCAGGTGGGAGGGGAGTGGCAGCTCAACAGAACACTCAGAGTAGATAGGAGTGGCAGGTCCATGGAACATGGTGGGCAAAAAGGATGGAGCAGGGGCATGCACAAAGACATCAGAGGGCAGGGGGAAGGAGAATAGGGGCAGCAAGCTAAGCACAGAGTTTAAGCAGTATGTCAATGATGGGGCATAGAATTGGGCAATGGAGGGCAGGAGGAGGGGACTGGTACATCATACTAAATTGAGGGCAGTGGCAGCACATCAGACCATGCATGGCAGGAGGGAGGAGGCTAGTCCATGGATTCACACAACAGAGGATAGGGAGGAGGGGGATGGGGCAGCAAGCTAACTGTTCAGAGAAGGCGGGTATTAGGAACTTTATTGTTTTTAAAACGTGTGTCTGTGCGAACTACTTAAAATATGAACAAGTATGCAGCATAATCTCACTTTTATTCAGGAAGAAGAGGACGTTTGTGACTGTGACTCCGGGCTCACTTGGCAGAAACACCCCCTGACCCTCCACCCCCTATCGCGAAATGTTATGCCCGTGAAAAGGGTAGGTGAACACAGTGTTATATAGAACATAGTCCTGAGAGCACGATTGAAAATGAAAACTAGATATAGTGTATGGTATAAACTATGCACCAAAAAGTGTGATATAAGATGAACCGGGCTTGAAATATAATATGCAATACATTGTGCGCAGTGACAGATTCATTGGAGAGTGCGAGATAGCACAGGCACTAGCGCGTGCTATGCGATGTGCGCCTTGGAGTGTAATATGCACAGGGCAGTGTTGTGTAACCTAACTAGTCTCTAAAGTTGTAATATAAAATATGTGCTGGGGAGTGTAACGTTGCATATGCACTGTGACAAAGATATGGATCCCAGATTGTAATATGTATGGCATAGCACTGTGCGTTATAACATAGGCATCGAGGAAGGCACGTTAGATGGGGCAATATAACCTGTGCGAAGACAAGTGTGGCATGACATATTCACGGGGTGGTGTTACAGTGCACATGGGCTAGAGAGTATCATAGCATATGCTCTAGCTGGTGGAATACAACACAGAGATGTGTGGCACTCGTCAGGTAAGGGTGGGTGTAACACAGCATTGGGCTCTGCCAGGAGCGCGCTGTGACTCTCAAGTGATGTTCGTCCCCTTTCCAGAGAGTAAAATAAAAAGTATTACACATCCGGCAGTGGATCTGTATTTTATTAACCGTGAGGGGGGTTTCTTACATAGTCTTGGTCGAATTTTTGTCGAATCCCCTTTGAATGGCTTGGTGTGCATGTGTATTAAATGTGCCGTCAATAGCTACCCATGTTTGTATAAATAAACGACAAGGGTGTCTACCGGGATTAGGCACGGTAGGGCATCAGACATGTAAGAGCTTCACTATTGATGTAAATACATTCCACGTGGATTCATTGTATGCATAGTCGCCTTTTAATGAATATCACTCAAATCGTCATGGTGATAGGTACGTACGGTTTGTCCAGCATGTCCTAGGTGTGTCTATAAATATATATTTTTTTAAAATAATAAAAAACAGTGGCCGGCCCTGGGGATTGGGGTCAAAACAATATAATTAGGAGACAGGCCCTGGGGGATGGGGTCATCAGGGCCAATACATTGGAATAAGAAGGGGAACCACACAGCCCCCGTTCTTAAAAAATTAAAATAAATAAAAGACTGGCATCGTGCCGGAGGCCACGCCCCCTCCTTGCAGCACTCTGCAAACGCACCCCCTGGCGAGTTGTAAGTTGGGGAATTAATTCCTCTTCCATACTGAGGGTCCCTGAGGGCCAACTATCCCAACAGGCATATCCAGTATGCGCCAGGGAGCTGCGCTGCAGACAGGTGTTCTGAGGCCAAACCCCTTTTTACACCTCTCTGCAACGCAGCTCTGTGGCGCTTACTGGAGGTACCTAGTGGTCTAGTTTGACCCTAGGGACCCTCAGGACTCAAGGGGACTTAATCTCTCAACTTAGAACAGCCACAGGGCGCGTTTACACAGTGGTGAAGGGAGGGGACGGGGCCTGAGGTGACGTGTGCAAACACGCACTATGGCACGTTTTAAATTGGGGATATAATTTCCCTTCAATAATGAGGGCCCCTGGGGGCTAACTAGCCCACCAAGTGCTTCCAGTAAGCGCCACTGAGCTGCATTGCAGAGAGGTGGTCCAGGCTAAGCCACTTTTTACACCTCTCTGCAACGCAGCTCTGTGGCACTTACTGGAGGTACCTAGTGGGCTAGTTGGACCCTAGGGACCCTCAGGATTCAAATGAACTTAATCTCCCAACTAAAAACGGACACAGGGCGTGTTTACACAGTGGTGAAGGGAGGGGACGGGGCCTGAGTTAACGTGTGCAAAAACGCCCTGTGGCCTGTTTTAAGAGGTAGTTTTAATCCCCCTGCCCTATTATATACTAGGGGCTTACAGAGGAGGTCATGCTAATCACAGGGGGACCCCAACGCATAATGTTCCCTAGTGTATGTAGGTGTTTTCACTGTATTCTAAGTGTCTTTTAACATAGCACTGGCTCTAGGACTGGTTAGTCAGACTCAGTTACCACCAGTATCCGTCTGAAAAAGTTGAGGGTACAGGATGATTTTGCAACAAGGCTTCTTTCGGCTCTTCTGTTTGTTCTGTTTGTTCTTTCTGCACGTTATCCTTCTTCCTGCACTTTTCTTCGTCTTTGAGGACTTCTGTTGCTTCTTTCTGCACTTCTTTTTTTCTTTCTGTGCATTTTTTCTTCTTTCTTCACATGTCCTATCTCTGTAGGCATAGTTAGAAATTAGCATTTAAAAAACCTTTGAAATTTACAGAAAAAAAACATAGGTTTCAGGCACGTTATAGTTAGGAATTAGCATTTAAAAAACCTCAGAAATTCACTGAAAAAACCATAGGTTTCAGGGGTGTTATAGTTAGCTGGACTTTTCACTTGTACAAAACCATTGAAATTCCCCCGTTATAGTTAGTTTAGATAACTATAACTCGCGCGCCCGCAATCCACTGCTCATGACGTCACATATTACATCACTCATGACATGGTCAGTGGCATCACTCATGACATCACTGATGACATCATCCTTGTGATAGAGTGGCGGTCGCGCGAGTTATAGTTATCTGAACTAACTATAACGGGGGAATTTCATTGGTCCACCTAACTATAACCTGTGTGAAACCTATGGTTTTTTAAGTGAATTTGCAAGGTTTTTTAAATGCTAATTCCTAACTATAACGTGTGTGAAAACTATGGTTTTTTAAGTGAATTTGTACATTTTTTTAAATGCTAAGTTATGTATTTATTAATATATATATTTTTTTTAAGGTTTTTCACCGTGCCCGCACCGTACGCGCACCCCGCGATTTTTATAAAAAAAAAAAGTTTCTTTCACCCATGGGGGTCCTTCTATGACCCCTTGACAGAGGCTAGGGGGTCAGGAACTCTCTTCCCTGCCCCCTTTTCACATTTTCCACCTTTTTTCCCCCTTTCCTTTTCAGTGCGAGAGACAAAATGGTGGCCGACACTTCCTGATTTCGACCGATTCGAATGTTGACTGACATCTAACAACCAATCAGAATTTTGCTCGCGCACGGCATGGTGCGCGCACGGTGCGCGCACGGTGCGCGCGTATAGATATTTATATGCTTTTAAATACTATTTTCTCAGGAAATACTGAACAGATTGACACCAGACCTGCAAAAGGCACTTCCCTGACCTGAGGACTACCTCTCTGCCAAATTTCAAGTAATTCTGTTCAGCCGTTCGGGCTGTACCTTCGACTAAAGGTCCTATGGAAAAATGCATCGGGAAAACGTGTTTTGGGACCCCCCTTTTTTCTCGGCCCCCGCTTTACGAATCACCCCGAGACTTTCAGGGTAGGAGCTGAGCGGAGCGCCCCATTAGTTTTGAAAATTTCGCGAAGATTCGTCAACCGGCGCCAAAGTTATTCAAAATAGAATTTTGAGATTTCCTATAGAAACACGGTCCTAACTATAACTATCTACTGTCGACTGCCAGTAGATTATATATATGGGCTGAAAAATGATGTTCCAAATTTCGTGGGTAGTTGACAAACCCACCGGAGGGTGCAAATGGGCTGAAAAGGACTACATTTCCCAGCATACATTATGAATTAATTGCAATCATGGTGGCGCACCGGGAGCCATAAAAAGGGAGTATGCAGGGGAGGTGTGGAAAGCCTTCCAATGTCAACTAACACGGCCTCTGATGAGAAGCACCAAGCGCTTCGAAACGCGTAAGGCCAGGAACTAGATGCGGGGAGGGGAAGCCACTCGCCTTCCAAATAAAAGTTGTTACTTTACCTGTCTGCGGAGTGCGGTCTTGCATCTGGGGAGTTTTGTTTGGTGAAGATATATATATATATATATATACACATACCAGGGATTATTAAGGAATTATTGGGTGTATGAGTGCCTGTATGGATGATTAGGTGGGCGCATGACTGACTGTATAAGTGAGTGATTAGGTGTCTCAGTGAATGCATGGGTGAGTGACTAGGTTGTGAGAATGTCTGCATGAGTCTGTCAGTTCTTTGTCTAAGTGGCTGTAAGGGTTGGTGAGTGGGTACATGAGTAGCTGTATGGGTGATTGATTGTTTGTCTGAGTACCTGTATGTGTGTATGACTGTCTGTGTGGGTGGGTCAGGGGGTGTGTGACTGCCTGCATGGATGAGTGAGTGGGTGAGTCAGTGGCCATATGGGTTAGATAATGCATCTATGGGTCAATGAGTATGTGTATGGCTGTGTCAGTGAGTACATTGATGTGTCAGTGGTATATGGGTGAGTAACTGAATATCTGAAAGGAAGTATAGGTGAGTGTTGGAGTATACGAGTGACTGTATGTATGAGTGAGTTATTGTGGGAGTGGCTGTATGGGTGAGTGTGTGTTTGTGTCACTGAATGTATAGGTGAGTGAGTATGTGATAGTATCTGTATGAATAAGTGAGTGGGTGTGTATATAACTGTATAGGTGAGCAAGTGGCTTTGCGATTGACTCTATGGGTGAGTGAGTAGGTATGTGAGTAGCTCTATGGGTGACTGACTGTGTCAGTGGCTTTATGGATATATGATTTGTCAGTGACTGTATTAGTAAGTGAATTGGTGTATGAGTGCCTGTATGGGTAACTGAGTGGATGTGTGTAGACCTATGAATCAGTGAGTGGGTGTGCATGTACTGGTATGGGTGTGTCAATGGTTTTGAGAATGGGAGTGTGAAAGATACAGAAATGAAAGATGAAAGATTTAACTGGGGTATGAGTGGGAATCTCAGAGATTCTGTGGATGATATTATCAGTGATTCAATCAGTGAAGTCATTTGGAATGTCATCAGTGATGTCATCAGTGATGTCACTGGCAATGTCATAAGTGAAGTAATAGGTGAGGTCATAAGCCATTCATTGCAGGGGTGCGAGTTATAATCAGCACAGCTAACTATAACTGCTGACTTTCTTTGGTTTTGTATGACTGAAACCTGAGCCTTACTATGAGGTCTCTGCCACCTTTGGTTTTTTTCAGTGAATTTCCAAGTTTTTTAAATTCATTTTCCTAACTATAACCTCACTTTAACCTATTTTGTCGGTGAATTTCTAAGGTTTTTTAAATCCTAATTCCTAACTTTAACATCCCTGTAACCTTTGTTTTTTTTCAGTGAATATCTATGGTTTTTTAACTAGTATTCGCATTTACAGAGTGGTGGCAAAAGGGGGAGGGCCTCAAAACAGCTCTCAGGAATCCCATTGTATAGGACTTACAGGAGGTACCAGGAGGGCTTCTTGGCCCCCAAGGTCCCTCAGGAGCAAAGTGGACTTCAACTACCAACCAGAAATGCACCACTAGCCGTGTTTGCAGAGTGTCGGAGAAAGGGGGCTTGGCCTTTGAAGACTTCTTAGCAATACCCCTGTGTGGGACTTTTTGGAGATAACAGGAGGGGTAGTTGGCCCAAAGAACGTATTTGGGGGCCAATTATTTTTCCTATCACCTCCAGTAAGTCCTACACAGCAGGATTGCTGAGACCTGGGAGGAGGCCATGCCCCTTTTCTCTACCACTCTGCAAACATTCCTCCTGGCACACTAATAATAGGGGGTGGAGTCCCCATCACAATTGAGGGGGCTTGGGGCAAGTACCCCTCCTGTTACCTCCAGCAAGTGCCACACATCATTGCTAAAACCAGCCTTGGGGGTTGGCAGTCCCCAGGTCTACGTGGCTCCCCTTCCTTGTTTAAATGTGCCCCTAGGAGGTGGTGGTCCCTGTGGCAGCACGGGAGAACCTACGGCCTCTCCTGCATTGCTTAAATTATAAAAAACTGTGTGCCTCAGGTAGGTGGCAGTCCCTGGGGCAGGAGAGGTCCATGAGGCTCCCCCACATAATTTTAATTAGCCCCAGGAAGGGGGTGGTACCCAGGGCACAGGGGTCCATGAGGCCTCACCCCAGGCCGACCTAAAAATGGCAAGTGCAAGCCCTAGTGCTACCAAGACTAGGCTATGGAAGCACCACTCTTTGCGGTCTACCCAAATACAAGCTGGTTCCGCAGAGAGCATCACTTAATGCTGCGGCTAGACTGGTATCAGAAACTAAAAGAAACAGCCACATCTCTCCAACCCTGAAAGCCCTGAACTGGCTGCCTTACAAAGGCTAGAATATACCTAAAGGTTGCCTGCATGACCCATAAAGCTCTACATAACAATACACCCAGTTACTTAGCTCTAAAGCTAGAAAGGTCGGGAGGTTGCAGACAACTTTGTAGTGCGAGTACTTTACTTCTGAAACCACAATTCTTCCATAAGAAGAGAACTGGTTGCAGAGCTTTCTCAGGGATTGCACCAAAGATTTGGAACTCCTGACTTCCGGCGGTGCGTGGAATCTCTTCCTTTACTGCATTAAAAAAAGAAGTAAAAATACTACTAATGAACAAATTCACTTCCTAAGTCTATTTCTAGGCTGACACCGAGTCACCTATAAGAGCCGCATATCATTGCCTACCTCCGGTGGAATGAATGAGATTATTCTATGTATGATTATTACCATAGCCACTTAATGCTCAATAACTGTATTTAGCGTAAAGCTTAGTTGGCCACGGATCAATCAATCAGTCAATCAATCAATCAGTGACACTTATAAAGCGCGCTACATACCCGTAGGGTCTCGAGGCGCTGGGGGGGGGGGGGGGTGCCGCTACTGCTCGAACAGCCAGGTCTTCAGCTTCTTCCTGAAGGAGAGGTGGTCTTGGGTCAGGCGCAGGTCGGGAGGGAGGGAGTTCCAGGTCTTGGCGGCCAGGTAGGAGAAGGACCTTCCTCCTGTAGTCGCTCTTCGGATGCGGGGGACGGCGGCGAGGGCGTGGTTGGCTGATCGGAGGTGGCGTTTGGGAGCGTAGAAGTTGACTCGGCTGTTGAGGTAGCTCGGGCCTTGGTCATGTAGGGCTTTGTGTGCGTGGGTGAGGAGGCGGAAGGTGATTCTTTTGTTGACGGGGAGCCAGTGAAGGTCTCTCAGATGTCCGGAGATGTGGCTGGTTCGTGGGATGTCGAGGATGAGTCTGGCTGAGGCGTTCTGGATCCGCTGGAGTCTCTTCTGGAGCTTGGCGGTGGTACCGGCGTAGAGGGCGTTGCCGTAGTCCAGTCGGCTGGTGACGAGGGCCTGGGTGACTGTCTTCCTGGTCTCGGTGGGGATCCACCAGAAGATCTTCCGTAGCATGCGTAGGATGTTGAAGCACGCCGAGGAGACGTTGTTGACTTGCCTGGTCATGGAGAGGGAGGAGTCCAGGATGAAGCCCAGGTTGCGTGCATGGTCTGTCGGTTTGGGTGCGGTGCCCAGGGCGGGAGGCCACCAGGAGTCGTCCCAGGCGGAGGGTGAGGGGCCCGGGATGAGGACCTCCGTCTTGTCCGAGTTCAGTTTCAGGCGGCTGGTCGTCATCCACTCGGCTACCTCTTTCATCCCTTCGTGCAGGTTGGCTCTTGCGGCGGCGGGGTCGTTGGTCAGGGAGAGGATCAGCTGGGTGTCGTCCGCGTAGGAGATTATGCTGAGGTTGTGTTTGCGTACGATGGCCGCGAGGGGGCTCATGTAGACGTTGAAGAGGGTGGGGCTCAGAGATGATCCTTGAGGGACGCCGCAGATGACTTCGGAGGCCTCTGACTTGTACGGTGGTAGGCGGACTCTCTGTGTTCTTCCGTCGAGGAAGGAGATGATCCATTCCAGCGCCTTGTCCTGGATTCCGATGTTGCTGAGGCGCCGTACTAGGGTGCGGTGGCAGACCGTGTCGAATGCCGCGGAGAGGTCTAGGAGGATGAGGGCCGCTGTTTCTCCATTGTCCATCAGGGCTCGGATGTCATCGGTGGCGGCGATGAGGGCGGTCTCGGTGCTGTGATTGGCTCGGAAGCCGGACTGTGAGGGGTCGAGGGATCCGTTCGTCTCGAGGAAGGCGGCCATCTGCTTGTTGACGGTCTTCTCGATGACTTTGGCTGGAAACGGGAGGAGCGAGATGGGGCGGTAGTTCTTGAGGTCGGTGGGGTCCGCTGTTGGTTTCTTGAGTAGAGCGCTGAGTTCGGCGTGTTTCCAGCTCTCAGGGAAGATGGTGGTGTCGAAGGATGTGTTGATGATGTCTCGCAAGTGGGGTGCGATGACAGCGTCGGCCTTGTTGAAGACGTGGTGAGGGCAGGGGTCGGTCGGTGATCCGGAGTGGATGGAGTTCATCGTGCGGATGGTGTCTTCGGTGCTGATCGGGGTCCAGGCGTGGAGGGTGGTGGTGGGGGGTGGTTGTTCGGTCATGGTGTGCGTTGGTTGGTTGTTGAAGCTGTTGTGTATGTCCGCGATCTTGTTGTGGAAGTATGAAGCGAGGGAGTTGCAGAGGTCTTGCGATGGGGTGATGTTGTTGTTTCCTGCGCTGGGGTTGGAAAGCTCTTTCACGATGTTGAAGAGTTCCTTGCAGTTGTGTGCGTTGTTGTCCAACCGGTCCTTGAATGCTGTTTTCTTAGCGGCGCGGATCAGCTGGTGGTGTTTCCGGGTGGCAAGTTTGAAGGAGGTCCTGTTGTCCGGTGTCAGTTCCCTTCTCCAGACTTTCTCGAGGGCTCGGCAGTTCTTCTTGGAGCTCTTGAGTTCGTCGGTGAACCATGGGGCCTTCTTGCTGCCGGGTCTGCTAGGCGGGGTCCTCAGTGGGGCGAGTTCGTCCGCGCAGTTGCTGATCCACTTCGTGAGGTTGTCGGCGGTCTGGCTGGGGTTCGCTGAGCTGGCAGGAGGGTGCTGGCTCAGGGAGGTGGCGAGCTGGTCTGCTGTGATCTTGTTCCAGCTTCTGCGGGCGGCCTGTTGCTGGTGTTGGTGGGTCGTCGTTCTCTTGAAGGTGAAGTGGACGCAGCTGTGGTCCGTCCATTGAAGCTCTGTGGCGTGGCTGAAGTCGATGTCTGTGCTGGAAGAGAAGACTGCGTCGAGTGTGTGTCCGGCGAGGTGGGTGGGGGTGGACACCAGTTGCTTGAGTCCAAGGTTGGCGAGGTTGTCGAGCAGGGTGCTGGTGTTGCGGTCGTTGTTGTTCTCCAGATGGAAGTTGAGGTCTCCCAGGAGGATGTAGTCAGCGGAGGGGAGGGCATGCGGGCTGACGAAGTCGGCGATGTCCTCGCTGAATTGTGTGCGTGGTCCAGGGGGTCGGTAGATCAGGGTGCCTCTGAGGGTGGTGTTCGGGTTGGTGTGGATCTGGAAATGCAGGTGTTCGGCGCTGGTCAGGGTGTTGTCGGTGCTGGTCGTGAGACGGATGGTGTTCCTGTGGATGATGGCGATGCCTCCTCCCATCTGGTTGGCGTTTCGGTCCCTCCGGACGATCTTGTAGCCCTCTGGGATAGCGATGGCGATGTCGGGAGCTGAAGAGGCGTTCATCCAGGTCTCCGTGAGGAAGGCAACGTCAGGGGCTGTGGCGTCTAGAAGGTTTCAGAGTTCGATGGCGTGTCTGTGGACGGAGCGGGTGTTGAGCAGGATGCACTTGAGGTGGGTGCTGCTGGTGATCGACTTGGCGGGTGCTGGTGCGAGGCTGGTCCGGATGCAGGAGAACTTGCAGGCGTGGCAGCTGAAAGGTCCGTGGGTACGTCATGGAGTGGCTTGATGGCATTCTGGGAGTCGGCCGGTGTTGAGTGCGGTGAGGGTGGCGGCGGAGTACGTCAGGCGGGTCGGTCGGGGTCCTCGTGGGCCAGGGGTCCTGGCACTGGGCGCGGTCCAGGCGTGGACGGGCGCAGACGGGCTTACCTTTGGCGCGCCTTCGGCGCACAATCGGCGCGCCCGCTGCGCGTGACCGCTGCGCGTTCGCACGGTCGCCATTTAAGGCGAAGTGCGCGGGTGGGCGGAGCAGCTGGGAGGCGGGAGCGGGGAGGGTACAGAATAGAAAAAGGGGCGGGGAAAAGCGGCGGTGGCGGGAAGGGAGAGCGGAGGGCGGCGAGGTAGGCGGACAACAAGGAAGGAAAACCAAAACACAGGCACAACGAAATAAATAAAAACAGGCACAAATTACAGTAAAAACAAGGCAAAAACAACAACAGTGGAGGCAGCCGGCAGCCGGCAACGAGGCAGGCAGCGAGGCAGAGGGCAGGCAAGGGGCACACGCAGCAGCTGGTGGCCGTGCGGCGCGGGGGTGTCCCACAAGTGGGTCACACTCACCTGCGTCGCACGGTCGTCATTTAAGGCCAAGTGCGCGGGTGGGCGGAGCAGCTGGGAGGCGGGAGCGGGGAGGGTACAGAATAGAAAAAGGGGTGGGGAAAAGCGGCGGTGGCGGGAAGGGAGAGCGGAGGGCGGCGAGGTAGGTGGACAACAAGGAAGGAAAACCAAAACACAGGCACAACGAAATAAATAAAAACAGGCACAAATTACAGTAAAAACAAGGCAAAAACAACAACAGCGGAGGCAGCCGGCAGCCGGCAACGAGGCAGGCAGCGAGGCAGAGGGCAGGCAAGGGGCACACGCAGCAGCTGGTGGCCGTGCGGCGCGGGGGTGTCCCACAAGTGGGTCACACTCACCTGCGTCGCACGGTCGACATTTAAGGCCAAGTGCGCGGGTGGGCGGAGCAGCTGGGAGGCGGGAGCGGGGAGGGTACAGAATAGAAAAAGGGGCGGGGAAAAGCGGCGGTGGCGGGAAGGGAGAGCGGAGGGCGGCGAGGTAGGCGGATTACAAGGAAGGAAAACCAAAACACAGGCACAACGAAATAAATAAAAACAGGCACAAATTACAGTAAAAACAAGGCAAAAACAACCACAGCGGAGGCAGCCGGCAGCCGGCAACGGGGCAGGCAGCGAGGCAGAGGGCAGGCAAGGGGCACACGCAGCAGCTGGTGGCCGTGCGGCGCGGGGGTGTCCCACAAGATCTACTATATTATCCATATTCTTCATACCCATGGTGAATCGAAGGAGTATATTATATGTATGTTTATTAGCTCATCCACCTAATGCTCAATATCCATTTATTGTGCAATGTCTTGCTGATTCCGGGTCACCTATGTTTGTTATCTATATATTATATTTCTCTTTTTTACGTATTGTCACGTTTCAAATGCTTGTATACTACATCATCCGCTTATGTTTTATATTGTATACTGTAAAGCACTCTGATAGCCTCGTGGGTCACTTTCGCGCTATATAAAACTTTATAAATAAATAAATAAATAATTGCAATTAGTCTGGGAAGGTAGAGGTACCCAGGGCTGTGGGTGAGTGACCCCCTGCTATATTTGACATATATTTGTTTATATTCAAAGTAAGCCTGGGTGAAGCACTACGCTACGCTCGCGTAGTTTGCGAAGTTCGCGCTACTTCGCACTACGCGAACTGCATGTAGCACAGTGCGAACACGCGTAGCGTAGTGTTACGTAGTGCTGCGGTCATTTTTTGCTTGCTCGCAGTCCTCAACGTCAAGTTGGCGACCGCGAGCAAGCAAATTGACATCCCGGCGAGACTTTTTCCTTGTTCGCGATCAGCAACATCAAGTTGGAGATCGCGAGCATGGAAAATAAACCTCCCGGCGAGATTACCAACGCGAGGAGGTCAGGTTTCTCATTGCGAGGGGTCGCATATGCTCGCGACCGCTCGCGATGAGAAACTACCAGTTCGCGTTGAGAAAGCTGCCGCTCGAGTAAAAATCTACTCGAGCAGCAGAAAACTACAGCTCGCACTGTGCAAGATTAAGCCTGGGCGAAGCACTACGCTACGCTCGCGTAGTTTGCGAAGTTCGCGCTACTTCGCACTACGCGAACTGCACGTAGCACAGTGCGAACACGCGTAGCGTAGTGTTGTGTAGTGCTGCGGTCATTTTTTGCTTGCTCGCGGTCCTCAACGTCAAGTTGGCGACCGCGAGCAAGCAAAATGACATCCCGGCGAGACTTTTTCCTTGTTCACGATCAGCAACATCAAGTTGGCTATTGCGAGCATGGAAAATAAACCTCCCGGCGAGATTCCCAACGCGAGGAGGTCAGGTTTCTCATTGCGAGGGGTCGCGTATGCTCGCGACCGCTCGCGATGAGAAACTACCAGTTCGCGTTGAGAAAGCTGCCGCTCGAGTAAAAATCTACTCGAGCAGCAGAAAACTACAGCTTGCACTGTGCAAGATGCCATTTTAAATGATTGCACAGTGCCAGTTGCTTGTCCGCACTGTGCAATCATTGAAAACAACATCTTGCACAGTGCGAACATGTTACTACGCAGTTCGCGAAGTGCTACGCATAGCTCGCGTAGTGCGAACTTCACTTTGCGTAGCTTCGCGAAGTGCTACTTCGCGAACTACGCCACCCTTATGCAAGATGCCATTTTCAATGATTGCACAGTGCCGGTTGCTTGTCCGCACTGTGCAATCATTGAAAACAACAGCTTGCACAGTGCGAACATGTTACTACGCAGTTCGGGAAGTGCTACGTGTAGCTCCCGTAGTGCGAACTTCACTTTGCGTAGCTTCGCGAAGTGCTACTTCGCGAACTACGCCCACCATTAATTCAAAGGTTATAGTAATGTTATATTTAGGTGAATATGTCAGAGACAACATTACAGTTTTGAACTAAGACAAACAGAAATTCATCAGTTATAGTTAGCAGAGCTAACAATAACCTGTGTCCCACCATGCATTGCTTAAGACCTTACAATTTATTTACATCACGATGTGGATCTCCTAGAAGACACTAATGTGTGAGTCTTTGGTCGAAAAATGTTTCATATTGTGATGTGCATCATCAGACTGCACTGTTCCTGCAGAAGCTTCTGGAGTTTTTCTTTCTGTCGAAATGAGTTAGTGTTATATTTTTTGTTATGATGATCTAATTTCTGATTTGCTCAATATGTGTTATCTCAAGTAAGGCCATCCTGAATTAGCAGTTTTTGTTTATTACCTATTCATAAAATGTTTATAAAAACACTTGGTTTTTGGGGGTGAGCTACAGACCTTTTTTTCACACAAGACTCAGTCCGATTACTAGGGACTCTATTCCTGTATTGAGAGATTTTCCTGAACACCCATCAGCTATGGATACTGCCCATTCCATTCATGATTTGGTAACAGGAGATGAAACGCATTGACTGATTCTAATTTAGTCATATGTTTTAATTTGTGATATTTCGATATATGTACTTTATTCAGTGTTGAATTGATTGATAGTACGGATTGCCCAACGTGCATTCTGGTGCACTATGGGTAATATAGTTTATACAGTAGTTTGGAAGGTGTCAGGTGTTTTCATTTAGTGACGCACAAGGGGGGAGGAGCACGAATGGTTAAAAGTGAGGTTTTTAAATGGAGGACAAACCACCACTGACAGCGCATGTAGTGCGAAAAAAAGATGATTGAGTGAGCAGGTATGTCCAGTTATCAGATGATTTAACGGGGTGTATGCAGAGAAAGCAAGAGTAATCATACGCGTCTTTCGCATCTGTTAGGAGAGAGACATGAAAGGAATAGTCACGAGGAGGAGAAATAGTGGTAGTCCACACACGTGATTAGAGATAGTTGAATTAAGGAGGGATGAGAATGTGTTTGTATCGACGGGCGTAAAATGATGAAACAAGCAAACACCGTTAGAAAGAAAACATCTTCACAGGGAAAGTAGGATGTTATACAGCTTATTTTAAAGTCACACAGCTCATTTTAAAGTCACTTTTCTAGAATTGAGTTCGTTTTTAATGACGTTTATGGGTGAATGATGAACATGAATAATAGGGTTTTGAAGATTCAACATATGGGGTTTGTTTTACTATTATAGTCATTTAAAAATCATTTAATAATTATATATTGTTTGAGCAAAAAATAACACATGAACAAAATGTTATTCCAATAGATGTTGGTACTATCAAATATTGACGCATTATTCGTAATTATCAATTTACAGTTACACCTGACGAAGGGCTTTATACATGCCCGAAATGCATTGGGTTCTAAATAAAGGAATGATGCTCTGAACTATCCAGTGTATTTGGATCGTATTTTCCGAAGAAGTCCGGATGGGCGTGTGTTAATATGAGAAGTTTTCAAAATGCAGTACGTTATATATATGGACTGGACAAGCGAGATTAAGAATATTTTGGCAAACATTCAAGGTTACTATCGGATGAACTTTCAACAAGGATTAACGGTTAAACATAGGTTGGATCTGGCATCCATCAAACGCAGTGCGTCTGGGAGTGGAGCGTGTATCACGCGCTCCCCACATGTTTTGTATATGTTCAAGTGCATTTAGGGTATGCACAGCCCAGTTCTGCACGCAATTCTTAAAGCTTGTTAAACATGGATCAGACTAAATGGATTACAAATGAATAAAACACGGTGTGCATACCACCTCGTTCACTGTTATCTCAAGTAAGGCCATCCTGAATTAGCAGTTTTTGTTTATTTCCTATTCATAAAATGTTTATAAAAACCCTTGGTTTTTGGGGGTGAGCTACAGACCTTCGGTTTTCCACACAAGACTCAGTCCGATTACTAGGGACTCTATTCCTGTATTGAGAGATTTTCCTGAACACCCATCAGCTATGGATACTGCCCATTCCATTCATGATTTTTGGTACTTATTGGGACTTTTGACTATGTACTCTGAGCCTTTATGGGATATATATTTTGCATTTCTCATTGATTATTTTGAGATTTTTGTAATAAAACCCTTTAACTTTTCATTGATTTAGAACTCAGTTATTAATTGGCACTAGTCACTGTTTTATTTTTCCGCAAAATCTTTGTGGGGTTTGAGGATGGTGGTCACACTTATTGCAAGAAAAAGGGTGCCTGAGCTGAACTGCCAGAGGTAAATTTTGTGGAAATCTAAATTTTGGAATGCATCAGAATATTAGGGTTCTGCTCCCACAACATCATTGATAACATCCCTGCTGGCATCAGAAATGACATCATTGATGACGGACAAAACTGTGCATGACAACAGCATAAATTATAGTCACAAAGTAACTTTTTTCATTGAGCATATATATGTATATATATATATATATATATTACCTACTGGCGGTCGCCAGTAGGTAGTTATAGTTAGGACCGTGTTTCCATAGGAAATCTCAAAATTCTATTTTGAATAACTTTGGCACCGGTTGACGAATCCTCGCGAAATTTTCAAAACTAATGGGGCGCTACGCTCCGCTCCTACCCTGAAAGTCTCGGGGTGATTCGTCAAGCGGGGGCTGAGAAAAAAGGGGGGTCCCAAAACGAGTTTTCCCAATGCATTTTTCCATAGGACCTTTAGACACAGCTACAGCCCGAACGGCTGAACAGAATTACTTGTAATTTGGCAGAGAGGTAGTCCGCAGGTCAAGGATGTGCCTTTTGTAGGTCTGGTGTAAATCTGTTCAGTAGTTCCTGAGAAAATAGCATTTAAATCAATATATATATCTGTAAGCGCGCTCCGTGCGCTTACGGTAAGCTTACCGTACGCGTACGGTGGCGTGCGCGAGCTCAATTCTGATTGGTGGTTACATGACTGTAAACATTCGAATCGGTCGAAACCAGGAAGTATTGGCCGCCATTTTCTGTCTCTCGCAGTGAAAAACAAAGGCTGATAACATGAAAAGGGGGCAACGAAGAGAGTTGCAGACCCCCTAGCGTTCGTCTGGGGGTTCACAAAGGACCAAAAAGTATGAAAAATAAATTTAATAATTTGAAAAAAAAATCGCGGAGTGCGCGTACGGTAAGCTTACCGTACGCGTACGGTAAAAAAAAAAAATAAAAAAAGAATTAACAATCACATTTAATATATAAATCTAAGGACCCCCAAGGGAGGAAAAAACAATTGATATTTTGTAAAAAATGGCGAGGCGTGCACGGTACGAAAAGCGCACCGTGCGCGCAAAAATTACAAATAAATACATAACTTAGCATTTAAAAAAACGTACGAATTCACTGAAAAAACCATAGGTTTCACACACGTTATAGTTAGGAATTAGCATTTAAAAAACCTTGCAAATTCACTTAAAAAACCATAGGTTTCACACAAGTTATAGTTAGCTGTACATTTCACTCGTAAAAAACCAATGAAATTCCACGTTATAGTTAGATCAGGTAACTATAACTTGCGCGACCGCAATGCACAATGTGTCATTTCAGATGTCATCATTGATGTCATGAGTGATGTCACTGACCGTGTCAGAAGTGATGTAATATGTCACGTCATCAGCAGTTTATTGTGGTCGCGCAAGTTATAGTTACCTGATCTAACTATAACGTGGAATTTCATTGGTTTTTTACGAGTGAAATGTACAGCTAACTATAACTTGTGTGAAACCTATGGTTTTTTAAGTGAATATATATATATATATATATATATATATATACACATAAATATATACACACGCATATATTTATACATCATTAGTAATACTCTGAATTTGCTCACCTCAGAGGTCTGATTTTCTAGCATGCTAGCAAACATTTTAAGCATTTGATTAGCACAGTGCTATGCATACTGAGCTAGAAAGGAACTAAGTATTTTGCAATTTCTACAGCAAAGTCTTTAAGTATAGGATTAGCATAGTGCCATCCACACCAAGCTGTAAAATGACAAAAGCCTTTTACCAATTCAGGCACATAAATACAGCTTTGCAATGGTAAAATAACATCCACACCAACCTGGAATTAATAAAAGCAACTCCTGGCACGTGTTTGGCTTTTGTCATTTTGACAATAAACCCCTTGGAATTCTGCACAGTGATTCTGTGCCCAGAGTTAGCCCACAATCCAAGGGCTCCCACTCTTAATTGCACAGCACTGCTGGGGTGTTACCATGGTGTACCATAATTGTGGTAGAGGACATTGGACCTGGCCAGTACTGTGAAACTCTTAATCAGAGCCTTGGTAGTTTGGCATCCAGGCCCAGATTTTTGCCAGGTTTGCATTACTTCTTGACACAATCCAAAGCAAATTTTTATTTGACTTGTGTTGAAACCAAAAGTAATGCACAAATCTATGCAATGCTCTGCCATTTATTACTATGCTTTAAGGGGGCATTCCATTGGTGATGCATGAATAAAGTAGTGCAGGGAGAAAGCCGAACAGCACCAGTCACCCTCTTGAGAACACTGCTGGACCTGTGGAAGACAGTAGAATGACTGCACTTCTTGTTGAAAATTGTGAGTGAACCCTAGGGGCAGGATATGCTCCTGTGTGTACCCAGGACAAAGATGTAGACTCCAAGGGTCAGTTGACTGAATTTCTGTTAAGCTACAGGGACACAAAAGCTGCAAACAGACTTTTAGAAAAGTGTCTAAGTCTTAAGGTAGAAATCGTAGAAAGTAATGTTACAAATTTAACCTCGAGTCTTCGACAAGCTGAAGATAAAATAGAGCTCTTAAAAGCCAGTGAAGCTAACCAAGCGGAGAGAATGGAGGCCCTGGAAAACAACAGTAGAAGGAATAACCTCCGTCTTCTTAATGTTCCGGAGGAAAGAGAAGGGGGCGATATTAAGCAGTTTATTGTTTCCCTTCTAATAGAAGCTCTGGGTCCAGACTTATTGGAAGAGGAGTTATTGCGAGATATACAAAGGATCCATAGAGACCCATTTCGTAAATCCCCACAAAGACAGAAGCCCAGGAAGATTTTAGTCAACTTTATGACGTATACCCTTAAGGAGAAGATATTAACTTTAGCTCTCAAACAAAAATCACTTTCAGCTAAAGGTTTCTCTTTTCAGATTAGGTCAGATCTTTCAAAAATTACTCTTGAAAGACAGTGGGAGCTAGGTAACAGACTGGAAGATTTCCGCAAGCTGGGTGCTGTGGCCCAGCTGAAGTTTCCCGCTGCCTTGAGAGTAATGTACAATAACAAAATGTACAATCTTAGATCTGTGGAGGCAGCGGACGGGCTTCTTCAACAACTCAGGGGAAAATAATGCAAAAAGAAAAAAAAAAAAGTTATTCCTTCAATTGCTTGGCTCGCGGGATGAGAGAATGGGATAATAAAAGAATAGTATAGGCATGAATTTAATTTAATTACTGCTGAGTGCTTCGCATTATGCATCGAAGGTGCTGAACTCTGGACTAGGTCCAGATTCTTGGGGCAAGGGTTTCCACGGGTGGGTTTCTAGGGGTGGTAGGGGTGGCAGGGTTGGGACGAGGGCACGGGGGGGTGAAAAGGGTGGGTGTTGCATTGGGAAAAAAGAAAAAAATAGTCCTCATTTTCCCTATTATAGTCCATTTTGTCTTTTATATGGGAGTTAGAAGCATGATAAGTGTGTGTGGGATTTGTAGCCAAGAGGGTTTTTTTTTTTTTTTTTTTTTTTTTGAGGATGACTCAGAATCATGAATAGCTTAGGCATTCTCTCCTGGAATGTTAATGGCCTGCGCACTAATTCAAGGAGGCATCGGATTTTCCAATATTTACGGGATAGTAGTGCGCGGGTCATTATACTGCAGGAGACGCATTTAACTGAGTCAGAACTATCTACTTTAGTTAAGAGGTTGGGTTGGTTGGATTTTGTAGTTTGTACCACTCAATCTGTTAATACCAGGGGGAGTAGCTATACTGGTTAAAAAATCAGCCCAAGCAACACTCCTTTCTAAAGTCGTGGATTCAGGGGGGAGATGGGCCATAGCAGAGTGTCAAGTAAAGGATGTAAGATTAACAATTGCTGGCTACTATGGTCCAAATCAGGACGACCCTCTTTCCTTCAATGGCATGGCATCTGCTTTAATAGCGTTTTCTAGCCCGGTTATTTTGGCAGGTGATTTTAACCTGATCTTGAACCCCCTGTTAGACAAGACCTCCCAGTACAGGCCACTTGCATCTCACAAAACTAGAACATGCCTAACCGACTTTATGAAACAATTGGGTTTCTTAGATATATGGAGGATAAAAGCAGGGACTAAAAGAGAGTACTCTTTTTGCAACTACAAATACGGGCATAAGTCTAGGATTGACTTTATTTTAGTGAGTCAATCAATAAAAAGCTGGGTAGAGGATATTTTCTATCTTCCGTCTCACCTCTCTGACCACTCTGCGATCAGCCTAGTCATCAATAAACCGGCGCCCCCAGTGGAGAGGACATGGTCAATGGACCGCACTCTACTTATGCAGGAAGAGGTATTAGTGGGCCTCCAGTCGGAAACTAAATTATTTTTAGCTAGAAATGCCCTAACTACTTCAGCCACTATTGTATGGGAAGCTTTTAAGGCCTATTTGAGGGGGCATATAACAAGTATCTCCTCCTATAGGTCAAAAAGGTACAAGGCAGACATCGCGGATATCGAAAGTAAAATCAAAGCAACCCAAGCAGTCATTGATCTGGGCAATCGAGAGAGTATAGAGGGTGCACAAGAGACTCTACGGACCCTGAAGGGGGACCTGGAGTCTGTCCTTAATTCCAGATTATTACAAAGATGGGAAGCTAGCAAGATCGCCCATTTTGAGTATGGGGAGGGCGCCGGGAAACTTCTTGCCTGGAAAATTAGATCAGACCGGGCAAGGAATTATATTAGTTCAGTTTCTAAATCTGGGATATTGTATACCTCTGATGAGGATATCAAAACACAATTCTATTCTTTTTTTTCAGACTTATATAAGGAAGAGGGACACCATGACTCCGCTAAAGTTCTGTCCTTGTTAAACAATATAAACCTTCCTGGGTTAAATCCAGATCAACAAACGAAAATAGATGCACCTATTACATATGATGAGGTATATAGGGCTGTGATGAGCTCAAAGAAAGGGAAAGCAGTTGGGCCGGATGGTTTACCCTCGGAAATATATATATGCTTGGCAAAAGAGATCACCCCTTTCCTAGCTACCTTGTTTAATGAAATCTTACAAGAAGGCACTCCTCTTCCTCCCTCGTGGAATAAAGCGACAATATCACTAATATTGAAGCCTGGGAAATCAGCTTCAAATTGCGAATCTTACAGGCCAATCTCAATTTTGAACACCGACTACAAGATCTTTGTTTCCATCATGGCCAATAGATTGGGAGGAGTCGTAGGTGCTCTATTACATCTAGACCAAAAGGGTTTTGTCAAGGGCCGTCACCTGTCTGATTTAACCTATGATTTCATTGGAGCCATTGATATGGCTTCAGTATGGTCCCTTCCTTTGGCGGGAATGACATTGGACGCGGAGAAGGCCTTCGACAGGGTCAATTGGCTGTTCATGTCGGAGGTCTTGGCCAAATTTAAGCTAGGCGATAAATTTAGACGAGTTATCTCTCTTATATACTGCAATCCATCGGCGAATATCATGGTTAACGGCTCCCTCACAAAATCTCTTGCGATAACAAGGGGTACGCGTCAGGGATGCCCTCTTTCCCCTTTATTATTTAATTTATATATTGAACCTTTTGCACAGATGTTGCGAGATGACATTAGGGTGTCTCCATTTAAATGCGGGGAGTGGGAAAGGAAAGTGGCATTATATGCCGATGACATCCTTATTCTGACAGACAACTTGAATATGGCATTCCCAGCTGTTATCGAACTAGCCCAGAAATTTGGATCTGTCTCAGGCTATAAGATAAACACCTCGAAGACGGAAATTATGGCCTGGAATATGTATGTAGACTCTCATCTTCCTTCCTTAAAAACCGATATAAGATATCTAGGTGTCCATATCCTACATGAAATTGATAAGATCCCCTCTTACAATTTATCATTAATTACAAAAGAAATCAGAAAACTATTGAAAAATTGGGCCAACTTACCTCTGTCAATGTTGGGTCGGGTTAATTTGATCAAAATGTCAATTTTACCAAGGTTTACTTTTCTTTTTGATTGTATCCCCTTATTTTTTGAGAGTGCTTCTCTAGCAAAAATACAGAGTGAGCTTAACACCTTCATTTGGGCTTCTAGAGGGTCCAGGATCGCTTGGAAGAAAATAAGAAGACGTAGAGAGAAGGGCGGCCTGGCAGCCCCAGACCTGCAAATATATGCTTGGGCCTTCCAATTCACCCATTCACGGATGCTATTAAAGGTTCCAACAAGTAGTGGTATGGGTTTGATGTTCCTGTCCATGCTAAGAGTGAGTGGCTTTTCCGAAGATGGCTTCCTATTTAAATATGGAGATCCCAAGTTTAAAAAAAAAGTTAGATTAAAGGTTCTATGGGGTTTGTTAAAAACTTGGGTTAAAATGCGAGCTGCAATGAAGATGGGGTATTTTTCTAACCTAGCCCCAATCTGGGACTCGCCTGGGACACCTGAGTTCCTAAAGGATAGTTTGTCCTTACCACTGAGGGTAGCCGGTATAGCGAGGTGGGGTGAACTTTTCGTGGAGGGCTCACTGATCCCTTGGGAGGCCCTCCGAGAAAATACTGGCTTTTCTATCTCCAGATTCAAATTTCTCCAGCTTTCTAGCTGGGCCACCACAAATTATGCTATTAGAAGCAATTACACTCTAGGTAGGGTTACACAGTTGGAGACACAGGCTACACAGAAACCTCCATTTAGAAAAGAGGTTGGTTTTTGGTATCGCACTATTCTTGAAGAGATTGATGGTGACTTTAAACTCCCAACTTCATTGTGGAATAGCTGCATTCCACAGGTTGATCTTGAGCTGTTGTGGCTTAATTCGTGTAAGACACTATGGGATATTGTAAAGCCTGCTTGGTTAAGAAGGAATCATATCTTCACGATTCATAGAGCCTATTTTTCACCACAGAGGCTAACTAAATTTGCAAAAGATCTTCCTGTGTGTTGTGCTAGATGCGGTGAAGAAGCGGCGTCTGATGCTCACATGTTCCTGACTTGCCCTCTCTTATCGAGCTTTTGGTACCAAGTGGGTAAGGCTCTGTCTACCTCTTTGGGGATATCTATTACCCTTGACTTTTCTCTGATTTTCTTTGGATTAATACCCAATCTGACTGGTTCACCCAAGCATCTGCTATTTTATGCCATCTTAATAGCAAGAAGAGAGATTTGTATTAAATGGAAAGATCCCAAGCCTCCGGAATTTTTAGACTGGCAGACTTCTCTCCTAAGGATATCCAAGATGGACCTTATAAGACCAGGAAGTAAGAAGAAGCAGGAATTTTGGAAACTTATGAAGTGATGACGGGGTTTTTTTTTTTTTTTTTTTTTTTTTTTTTTGTTTTTTTTCCCCCTGTCCAATGATTTCATTGCCCTTCCTGCCTTGCTATTGCCTCTCCGGGCCTAGCAATTGGGTCCCTAGTGTATGTCGCCGCTGGCTAGTGTTTGAGAAGGAGATACACCGGTAAGCTTGTCTGTTGATAAAGTTTACAAATCCAGTGCACTGAGGCGGTGTCACTCTTTTCTTCTCGCTCCAATGCCTGGGTGGCTTCAAATGGGCTGAATATGAGGACAAAAAAAAAAAAAAAAAAAAAAAAAAAAAAAACCTCTTCTTATAATGCATACATCTTTGCACTATGGCATAAAGGTGGCTGTGTTGCCATGTGGCAGAATAAAGTAGTGCAGGGAGAAAGCCGAACAGCACCAGTCACCCTCTTGAGAACACTGCTGGACCTGTGGAAGACAGTAGAATGACTGCACTTCTTGTTGAAAATTGTGAGTGAACCCTAGGGGCAGGATATGCTCCTGTGTGTACCCAGGACAAAGATGTAGACTCCAAGGGTCAGTTGACTGAATTTCTGTTAAGCTACAGGGACACAAAAGCTGCAAACAGACTTTTAGAAAAGTGTCTAAGTCTTAAGGTAGAAATCGTCACTGGACCTGATGCCGAGCATCACCTGATCGATGTTGATGGTTCCCCAGGTGAGATCTCCAGATTTTTCCCACTTTGAGTATATCCCACCTTCATCAACAACTTCACGAAGACATTGTCCTTCATCAACCCATCCCCAACAAGCTCATCTTCAGATTTAGCCTGCAGCCCTGCCCCACTGAGGACTCTACCTTCTTGAAACATTTCTAAGTCTAAAGGTAACAATGACTAACCAGGCCCTCGTATCCAACCTGTGCTCTATCGTGGTCAGCCTCATAATTTACCCTTGCCCCAGTCAGAACGACCAGTTACCTGTGGTTGGCGCTTTGCACTTTGCACTTTTTGATACTTATTGTTATTTAGAACTTTAAGAAATACATATCTCTGGCTCCTCCAGTTGAATTTTGGCACCATTTTGTTCTTTAAATTTCCTCTGTTTTTATAAATTGGAGTGGGATTTTTATTGTGTTGTGTCTTCAACTTTTTAATAGTGTGATTAAAAATGTATCCCAATGGAAGAGAGAAGACATACTCATGACTAGAGTGGAAGTAGTTGTGAAGAGACCATACAGTGGTTAGGATACTGGTGCTGAGCCCCAGAACACCAAAAGAGAACTAGACTCTCAAAACAGCAGGAAGTTGTTGATAGATAAACAACAAATTTCTGATTAAATGGGCTCAAAGATCAATGTTTTCTTTAAAAGTGTACTTCGGGATGAAATGTGAGCCTCGAGCCTTCCTCTGGGGAATTTCTTCCGATGGCTAATACAATTTCCTTGATACCAATTGATCTACTTAACTCAAGACATAGAATTCTGTATTTGGTGATCTCCCTCTCCTAATGATACATGAGGGATTTCATAGACCTTAAAAAATGTGAGATACCCATACATCCGCTCAAATTAGACACTCATCCAAGGGGGTGGGGTATTTTCAGTAGAAAAGGGACAGTTCACACTTTCCTGAAACAGTCTACTATTTCTAGAGCTCCCTGAGGCTCCAAATCTTCCCACATTGTCCATCTGATTTCCTCTTTTCTGTACGTTCAGGCTGGAAGGCTAGCTTAAAACTTTCATTATTTCTTGGGCAAGATTTGAGTATTGAGTTGTTTGTGGGCAGTGGAACAGGGTTAAATAAACCTTCAATGACGAAGAACTGGTTTTAATACAGGGTTGGATGCTAGCATTCGAAAACTGGCATAACACTCCAAAGCCATTTAATAGGGAGCTTGGAGAGGACTCTTTTGACAGTCAACTAGAGCTTCCCTATTATTTAATATCAAAATTTCAATAAATATTGTTGAATCAATGGTATCCAGTTTAATTCTCAAACCCTTGTTGATAGAGTAGTCAATAGCACCCATCTTATTTATCTGGCTCATGCCCACAAACTACATTTATGCACAGAGAAAGGCAATTATGGCCACTACCACAGTTTATAATGCTTTAAAAATCAGTGGTCAGGGAGAAAAGTTCTTTGGAAAACAAAATAAAATCAGTAGAACTACAGTCACCTATACCGGTGTAAGTTGGTACCTCAGAGCCATATGCTGGGGCATTGTCACTTGCAAATGTCATATTATTTTCAACGATCAGCTTATTTAGTGTGTCCTCAGTAGGGGTATGTTTAAAGTGGGTAAACTCCATGCTATGGGCATTTTCCAGTCCATAGATAGGCTGTCCAGTAAACTTGGATTTGAGCAGATTAAAGCCCCGAGCCCAAATTTTTAAGCACAGTATCCTATTTGTCAATGTATAACTTGAAATCAATGTATCCAGCCAGTCTATTATCTCACTAGACCACTGATCAAAAATATTGTAAAGAAAAATTAATGATCATTACATTAAAGATCCCTGAATAAGACAGAAGTATTAATTGGAACCAGGCGGTGTGGCAAAGAACCCTCACCTTTATACGGGTGGATTTGACAGAAATAAGGTCTCTCTGCACTCTCTCCTCATATCAGAAACATATTTAACAAACGGAGAGTGATGGGCCCCAGTATTATCAAAGAAATTAAGTCAATCCATGTCCTGAATTTCAGCAAGGGGGATTGAATGATTACTTGTTTCATTATTACAGACCAGATTAATTCTACCATCCTTGCTTTTCTATCCTCATTGGATTTTGAGGCCCCGATGGAGGACCAACCAGCCAGCTATGCAGAATTTCTAATAAATAATTTGTCATAGTCTTCTTTCAACTACTCTCTAAGAACTTCATCATCCTTCGTGGTCAGTTAGTAAATTCATCATGTTGCACTGGGGCGTGAATCAACTGCACAGTCATATTCCTTTTGGGGATGGAAAATCTTCTGCTCCTAAACTAAAACATAAGCACCATCTCTCTTCTCTGGGGGTTACAGTGTCCATCTTGAATTTGCATATGTCTGCTTCCAAGGGTGAGATGCTTGGAGAGCAAAGCACATAAGCTCCTGAATCTGAAATTTCCTGGATATATGGTAGCACTTTTCAATAATAAGTGGAGAATGAGATAGACAGAATCTTTCTATCAATTATAAGATTATGCCATCTCAACTGATTTGGTGTGGGCTGAGTTTCCCTTAGCATTTGGAGACGATCGTCATCAGGCCTAGTATTTTAGCATTTTGTTCTACTGGATGGACAACAGGTTCACCCCTAATCTCTGCAATAAGCTTTTCCCAAATCTACTTTTGTGAGATCCTCCCAATCCATAATTTAATATTACATGTCTTCTACAACACTGCTGACAAACCCCTCTGGGGAGATTACCATGAAGTCTTACTTTGCTACAGTGGTATTTGTAAGAAAAGGCAATCAATCAATCGAAGTCCATGGAGGTAAATAAAGGAGAAAGGACCCTCGTAGCGTAGATGAAGAATTCCTTTATTGCGGTAGGTGTGAACTGTTCAAGTGCCAGTTACAGAATGAAGAATTGTCGTTATTGTACATCAACATTTTCTAATAACAACATTCCCCGCATTCTCCCCCACAAGCACAGACATCATAAAGGATGATGAGCATGAGAACAAATAGAGCTCGTTTGAACTCAACAGTATTGACTTATTGTTGTGCACTGATAGTGTGTATGAGGGTAAGGACGGTCGGCAGATGATCTGGACCTGCAAACCAAATTGTTTCCCCCCTTTTATCCTCCCTCTCTTCTCTCCCATGCCTTCATCCTGTAATCGCTCAAGTAGGCACTGGGATCATTGATATTCTTTTGCTTCTGTTCCAATTCCTATTTTTCAGCTATCCCTGTATACTGTCATTGTGTGCTGACTTTTGAGAATAAAATAAACAAACAGGGCAAAAATATATATATCATCAGTTAAGAAAGCAAATATGGAGCAAATATTTTTGTGATTCTAAAATGTGAGGAAAAGAAAGATTCCAAAAAGATCAAAACAAATCAATAGATTTGATTTGGTGATGGGCCAATGATAAATGTTTCCTAATGTTCACATAATTGTTTGCGTGCTATGGTTTTATCCATAAAGCTGCCTGTCAGTGTGAATATTAAGTCCTTTTCAATGGAAAATGTGTGGTCTTTAAAAGTAATAGATTTGCAACAGTATGCTCCAAAATGCATCACCAGCTATATACCACACCCATCACTTTCCTGCTGAACGTTTGTGGCTACTTTGATACACTTTTCTTTGTGCAACACTAGGATTTTTCACAAACCTTAATACTTCAGTGATGTAACATTGATGTCAGCAACACCACTGTGAAACATTTTTCAGCACCACTGTCCAGCTGTGGGGAAAGTTCCTTCTTGTCAGTCCTGAAACTCCCAGGTTCACAAGGTGTTTTTCGAAGCATCTGGTATCTCTCTAGCTAGTGCTCCTGGGGTGGGTCACCCCTCAGTAGTCTGCTGGAAAATCTGGTAGTGAGAAGTTTGTTTATCGTGGCCCTGTTGCAGGTAACAGGAAGCTAACCACTTGTTTGTAGAGTAGTTCTAGTCCCTGGGTACCAGCAGAAGTCAGGTGTTCTTGGGTCATCTTCTTTCAGCAGTCAGGCAGTCTTCCTTCTTCAAGATGTTTTCTACACAGGTTCAGAATTGTTCTGAGTAGATGATTGTGAGGTCATATCTGATGTCTTAGCCAGTTATGAAAGCATTAGATACACCCAGCCCTGGCTACTTCCTCACACAAGTCTAACATATTTCTTCATATTGTTTTTTCCTAAGTTTAAGCAACCTTCCCAGAATTTCTCAACTAAAATTACAAGCACAGCTCCATTTAGTGTTTCAGCTTCAAAGGAAGAGAAGTGAAAGCTCTCCTGTGTGCCTCCAGCTGGTCCTGTGCCCATTCCAAGTAGCTAATCCCTACTAAGTGCCTGATTACGATTTTGGTGGTCCATGGACCGCAGACTCATGGGGAAGCAGCGGTGACAGTATCCCAACTGCCTATTATGAGTCGGGCGGTGGGACCACCACAGTCCCTTGGAACCGCCATTCCCTGGTGGTGTTGCGCCGGTGTAGAGGTATCAATATGTCTGGTAGGAACGCCATGGTCCCACCACTCATATTTGTAGTTTTCTCTCTGTCAGGGTTTTATGGAGATTCCTCATCTGTGAAAACCCTGGCGGAGAGGAAACGCCCCCTGGTGCCTCAGCTCCCTGTGGATGCTCACAGGAGGGCACAACATGTGCCCCCCCTTTGTGCATAGTTATCGTTACATAAAGGGGTAAACCCAAAAATCACTGGGACCTGGGTATTGAACAGTATAGTAATGGGTGGTCCCAGTAAAGGTACATTCAAAAATGTATTAAAGATAGACAAAAGTTTCACAGACTCAAAGAAAATAAATCGAAACTGTGTTATTTAATCACACTGAACACATAACGATTGCAAAAACAATTTAAAAGCTGCAAGTGCCCAGAGGAAAAGGGGGAGAAGAAGTAGGGAAGAATCGGTGATTTGAGTGAGGGTAACGGGGTATGTGAAGTTAGAGTATCGTGCACATCACATTATTATAAGCCAAAAGCTTCACAATTCCATAAACTATATATTGTATTCTATAGCCATGTATAGGAAACAACAAAACACAGTAAATCAATTACTGTTGATTCTACTGGCAACATATGAAGTGTCGGCGTTTCGTGTAGGTCCTTGAAATCCTTACAAAGGGGGTCTTCCTCATGACTGTGGAGAAAGGGGAGGGGGGCACCTAGGGATCGATTACAAAAAAATAACTTAGAAAACGCATATCCTCTAAACACTTAAAACTTATAGAGTAATAGGAGGGAATCAGTCCCTATTATTTACTATACACAGCCCCGCACGGGGAGGCTGATGGAACACGTCGGGCTCCAAACAGAGGAGAGCGGAAAAACCGCACCTGTAAAAATAAGGTGCATGTGAATCTACCCACCTATAATGTTTGGTTGGCATACACTAATGGCAACAGTAAATTACAGTCTCTTACTTGGAGAATGAATCAATGTAATAATGTCCCTCACACAATATTTGCTTGAACGATAAACAGAATCCTTGATTTAATCAAGTAATATTAATCTGGAAAATAGAGCACAGGAAAAAACTGCTATCAAAAGAACCTCAAAAAACACAAACGGTGGGTAGAGTATTAAGGCCACCGTGTCATAAACAATGTGTATAAATACCTGTCAGTTTCATGAATTACAGAGTCAACCCTGTGCCACCACAATCTGAAAAATAAGCACAAGGAGATTGTAACTCTACACTACCTAATGAGATAGTGATAAAAGCAATCCTTGTTCATACCACCTGCCTGAAAACTAGGGAAGTACAAGTGCACTCACCTCTGTAACGGGGAGACCGTGAAAGCGACTGACGGCACCGCGGTGCAAAATCTGCAAATGAAAGCAGAAGGCGAAAGCCTCAGTCATTGTTAATATTGAAAGGAAAAGCGGGGCATTCAACATGGTGTCTCTTCTCAAAAAACCAAGCCCGCATATTACTAAAGAACTCACCGCTACTCGCCGGGGATGCTCCGTGTACTGGAAGGGAACCGGAGCAGTGACACATGATTGGCTTAAATACGGCAGAAAATCATCGCGGCCGCATGCGTGACGGTGGCCCGCAGACGCTAAATGCTTGTGACACCGAATAGCGTGTGGCAGAGGAAGCGAAGACAGACTCTTCCGTGTGAAATAAAGGTTGTCAGAGTATGATTGTGAAAACATTAGACATATTAGCTGATGTAACGCTACCCAAGGCACAGACTCTTTTGTATGAAATGCAGATGGTCAGAGTCAGAGGCGCAACTAGAGCCAAATTTCGGGGGGGGGGCTGAGCAAAAATTTCGGGGGGGCTGAACTTTAAGCAATAGGCAGAGTGGAGCTGCAGTGGCTCTTAGAAGGGGTGAAACAACAGCAAGGCCTCATTAACATGCAAATGGTCTTTTAAAGACCTGTGAAGTGCTCGGGTGCAGCTGATTTTTTGCCCGGGAAGGTGTCTCATCCCGGGCTGCCACACACGATGGGGGGGGGGGCTGAAGCCCTTTGAGTCCAATAGGTGTTGCGCGCCTGGTCAGAGTATGAATGTGATAACATTAGAAAAGGTAGCTAATGCAACGCCACCAAGGTCACAATGCATGATTAGTTATGTTATAAACTTTATACATATTTAGCTAATGAAACGCCACCAAGGGCACACAATCTTACGTGTGAAATGCTCATTATCAGAGTTTGATTGTGAAAACATGATTAATGGTAGCTAATGTACCGCCACCAAGGATACATTCCATGGGTGAGTAAGCTATAAACAAATACTTTACTCAACTTTCATAGGTACACGTGATACGAACACGTTGACATTGGTAATAGAAAACATTAGGAGACATGAATAATAGACATTGGTAATAGAAAGCATGAGAAGACATCTATACAAATAACATGGATATTACGATAGAGGTTTAAGTGGTGCAAGTTATTAACCATTGGACACCTTCGGATGTTAAGGTAATGGGCCTGGCTCACATGGTTATAAACACAAGTTACGTAATCGCATACTAAATACTAGTGCGTGGCAAAACAGGTGCATAGACACCAGTTCCTGTACGGCATGGACTTTTCAGTGCATGCCGTGCGGGAACTCTTTTTTGCATTCCCATTGTGGTTCACATTTTTAGAGGCACTGCCGTGGGAATGCCAAAATAATGCCTGCCAGGCAGGAGGTAATTCCTAATCTAGTGGGCGGCCCAACCACGGCTTTGGGGGTGGCAGAGCGGACCCAGCGTCACACCCTCAAAGTTTTAATCAGGCCCAAAGTGGCCAATGTTAAAATCACACCTACCTTCCTGCTGCCAGAGGCCCAGCCATTTTACTCCATGAAGAGGCTCTTGAGGAATCAACCGGACACATGGAATAAGTCTCTGGATTAGGGCTGTAGGGTAAACTAGTTCTAAACCAGTTAACTCTCAGGCAGCACAAAGTACTTTTATATAAAGTTCCTTTTCCAATAAGGTTTTTACAAATCTATTTTTGCTATTGAATTATATTATTAAAAGTAAATCAGAAAAATAACTTTTAATTGACTCCTCCAGTACTTTTCTAGGCAAGAAATGGAAAAAGAAATGCTATTTCTTACAAGGTCTATTCATGGAAAATGAAACTTTACCTTCTCAATGAAAACAGCTTTCTGAAACTGTTCATTGACGGGGCATACTTTTACTTGGCACAGGCTAATTGCAGTTACACCAACATAATCGTGCACCATTTCCAGCATTTCATGATATACTTTGTACTCAAAATACCCAAGATTATGCCACTATGTCATGTTTTGTAATTCAGATGTCATTTGGGTAAAAGGAAACTATTGCAGGTGCACAAGAACAATGCGAAAAGAACAGGAGTAGCAGTTCACATGGGGTGTGATAATGCTCTTTTTGTAGCTGGAGGGTGCATCGCACACTAAAAAAGTGCAAAATTGACAATCTGCATTTTACATACCATAATGTAACTTCAAAACCTTTTTGGAGAATTTTGTGGAATTTCCACAAAGGAGAATAGGTGAGTTTTGCACACGCCTACATTTTCACAATATGGATTCTGTCCAAATTAAATATATTAAACACCACACCATGTGGGCTTGCAAGGCAGGCTTTTGGAGTGTGCTTAGCTAATTTAAAAAAAAATAGGGCTTCTTAGATGTCAAAGGCCCTTTTCTTTGCCACGTGTCAGTGCACTAGGTTTAATCTGCTCCCCAGCCAGAGAACAGTGGTGCTACCTGCAGCCCTATATTTATTCCATATGTGTGGGTGGTGTACATATACAATGAAGCCCACATATGAAGGGGCAGTTTTTGTGACGTATTGGAGGGGCATTTCACTTCTCCATATTTACAAGGAGAGGAAAAGCCACCCTGCGTGACTTTTCCTCTCCTTGTAAATATGGCCGCTTCACACGCAGCACTTTGCGTGGAAGGGGCGTTCCATGGGTGTTGCTGTGGGTGTTCCCACGCAACACCCATGGAACGAGACACATTTCCAGATTTACGAGGAATCGTACATCTGCAAATGTGTGTCATTGCTACGCCTCCCCAGGGGAGGCATAGCGAGGCGCAACTCCTCGTTTTTTGCTCTTTCAAAGCCTGCTGCATTCTACAGCACGCATTGAAAGAGGAAAATGCCTGTAGCGATTGTTTTTGTGCAGGAAGTGCCCCTTCCTGCAAAAGAACAATCTCCCCCATGACGCAGGCATCCTTGCACCATGGTGCAAGGGTGCCTGCGCCAGTGCATGGCTGCAGTTTGTGCGCCAGCGCAGGGGGAAGCACAGGAATGCGACATATTATTGTAAATAGGTTGCATTCCTGTGCTTCGGATGTGCCGCAGTATGGTGCAGTCAAAGGGCTTGCATTGCTGCGCTGCAGCACTTCCTTGTAGATCTGCCTCGAAGTTTTTTTTACCCCATGGGTGACTTTTCTGCACCATCAGCCATGGCCTGAATTAAAAGATTTGTGTTTTTTTAAATAGAAAGACAACACAGAAATGTAAAATAGTAGATCCTTTTGGAGCTAAAGCAAACATGCTGCCATACTCTTTATTACTCTCATAGCAGACAGATTCCAAAAGACAGGAAAACCAGGAAAAACTGGAGGTGGGGCACGTCAAAAATGATGCCTTTTTTTGGGTAAGCCTCAGTATGATAGGACTCAAAAATGTTAACTTTCACTGATGAAATTTAAACAACATTTACTTTCCGAATCCCCCTCGGGTGAGCAACCAACCCTATCTTTGATGGCTCGTTTTTCTTGAATGACCAGTGCAACGTCCAGTACATATTCATTAATGTGTCGCATTACTGTGTCGTCAGTATTCCTAAAATAGCGTCCCCCACACTACTTTTTTCAAAGCAGTCACTAAAAAAGAAAAAAAAAACAAGTGAAATGATGTCAGATAAAATATTGAAAGCCTTCCGTGGAACAGATTAATTTACTTCACTTTGTCGTCGCAGCGCTGCCTCTGACCTTCTGTGTGCCCACCTCTGCCAGGCGCGTGTAATGAATGAGTCCGAAGACTCATCTTGGTGTGCGAGCCGCGTCTTTTAATGATGGCTGTGTGATGGCGAACATAATCAGGGAACATCGCCGGCTCTCCCGAGCATCGAAACGAGAAGGCGAAAAAGTTCAGTTAATTGCATCAAGCTCGCAAGATGGCACTTTCATTTGGCACAATCCCAGAGTTAATATATCTTGGTGGGGGATGTCAGCGAGTGCTGTGTCACAGTCATTTAAAGAAGATTAAAATAGTGATTAAAACAATATTGCACAGACTACTGTTGCCTCCGGGCCTGATACCTCTGATAGGAAGCGTCGGAGCTATCGCTCAGAAACTGATGGAAGCAGAACATTTTTTTCCACTTATTTGACATTATTAACCAGAAAATTTCAATGCGCGAAGACAAAAGATGTCCTTTTATGGAGCAGCGTTAACCTGATTGGATGTGGAGCCGCTCAGACGCACGAGGTGATGTGATTGTTCACCACACGCCGTACCCCATTGTCTGACTGAGCTCGCAATTAATAGTGTTCCGGGACTGCCAGAACTTGACGTATAGTGCAGCACCCAGCCCCACAAGATGAACATTTAGTGACATGCTGAATTTAAAATGGCGACTGCTTTCCGTCACTGAGATTGCAACATATCCGTGTCTAATTTCAATACTAAAAACCTGCAATTTGTCTTTAATTTTAAGTATCCGCCTTCTGCGAGGAATGAGGAATACATACATGATATATCTACGATACTTAGAGTTGTAGACAACAAATGTTCTGGACCGTGTTTTTTTACATATAAAACAAAATGCTATTAGTGACACTCTATTAATGGCTTTATTCCCATTCACTCTGTCGTCCGCTTATTTTTTATGCCCGTGCACAAACGCATTTTAAAGGATCTGAGCAAGTGGTTTAATTATTTACATCTTTTCTGTTTATTATCACCTGCCAAAGAAATCCCTGCTCATACCTTGCAAGCAGGGTGCTGGGCTGGGTTTATTTAGAGTTTTGTCTAATGAAAGAGTGTTTTGGTTGGTGTGTAGAATTCTGATGTACAATCAGGCCTTATTAACAACAAAAATAGCAGACAGCCCACCTTTGATCATCTGTCAGCCAGGGGTGTAGTTATGAATGGTGCAGCAGGTGCATTGATACCGGGCACCAGGGTTTAGAAGGACCCATTTGACTTCAATTGCAACAGTCTTTTATTATCCAACTGAAGGGCAAGTGACCCATTTCACTTGCATGCATTATGTCCCAAGGAACTCATGCCACTCGCTGTTGTCAGCTAGACCCAGGTCGGAGACTTACGGCACTTCATAAGCATCTCAGCAAAGGTACTGTCTGCATTTTCAGCAGTCCAGACTTTTATTATTATTTTGAACGACCATTCGATAATATGTTTAATTTTGCTTCTCGAGCTTGCCTTTCCATATGTTTTAGAACTCTGTAAGCCTTATCTTAGCCCCAGCAAGAATATTCAGCAATCAAAGAGTTTGCGGCATATATTCAGTCCTGACTGTGCAGCACATTGATTGTAATCCCTGTTCTAGCTTCTGTAATGGACTGTGACTGGAGTAAAACACATCAGTCACAAAGAATTAACTAAGAGAGCTTGTCGCCAGACGGAGCAGCTGAAAAACAAGTAGGCGACCTGACATCAGGCCTAGCTTTGGGTCACGCAATAAAAAGTATAATATGCAGCATAGGCACGTGGCAGAAGAAATTCAATCAGAGGTTGCCGCTTCCAAAATTAAAAGGAGGAATATGCCCAAATGAATTAAACCACAGTACATGCAGCTGTTAGCGGAACAAAATAACCTCCCTAAAATGTACTCAGTCAGGTAGTACAGTTTAGGGAACTTTAAGAAAGCATCCATAGTACCTCAAAGCCACCTAATAAAATGTGTCCCATTTATTATGTTCCGGGGCTATATAGCCTCACTCCAGTATGTACAAATATGCATTTTTACAAACCCTTTTCTTGCAAGCAGATGGTGGTATTAGCAATCCTATTGTGTTTTGCACTCTGTCTACTGGAGCAAGGCATTATATATATATACTCGTGCGCCCGCAATCCACTGCTCATGACGTCACATATTACATCACTCATGACATGGTCAGTGGCATCACTCATGACATCACTGATGACATTATCCTTGTGATAGAGTGGCGGTCGCGCGAGTTATAGTTATCTGAACTAACTATAACGGGGGAATTTCATTGTTTTTTTACAAGTGAAATGTCCAGCTAACTATAACATGTGTGAAACCTATGGTTTTTTAAGGGAATTTGCAAGGTTTTTTAAATGCTAATTCCTAACTATAACGTGTGTGAAACCTATGGTTTTTTAAGTGAATTTGTAAGGTTTTTTAAATGCTAAGTTATGTATGTATTATTATATTTTTTATATATTTATTTTATAATAAACTACCTATGTATATAGTTATAGATTGACTGTATCCTGTAATATGGAATAGCTCGTTTAACATTTTTTTTTTTTTTAAGGTTTTTCACGGTGCGCGCACAGTGCGCGCACCCCGCAAATTTTTGGAAAAAAAAAAGTTTTTTTCACCCTTCGGGGTCCTTCAGAGACCCCCTGACAAAGGCTAGGGGGTCAGGAACTCTCTATCATGCCCCGTTTTCACGTTCTCCACCTTTCTTTTTCACTGTCACACACCAAACACACAAAATGGCGGCCGACACTTCCTGATTTCGACCGATTCGAATGTTGACTGACATGCAACCACTAATCAGAATTGCGCTCGCGCACGTTAGGGGGCGATCACGGTGCGCGCTTATAGATATTTATGTACTTTTAAATGCAATTTTCTCAGGAACTACTGAACAGATTGACACCATATATGCAAAAGGCACATACCTGACCTGAGGACTACCTCTTTGCCAAATTTCAAGTAATTCTGTTCAGCCGTTTGGGCTGTATTTTCGACTAAAGGTCCTATGGGAAAATGCATGGGGAAAACGCGTTTTGGACCCCCCTTTTTTCTCAGCCCCCGCTTGACGAATCACCCCGAGACTTTCAGGGTAGGAGCTGAGTGGAGCGCCCCATTAGTTATGAAAATTTCGCGAGGATTCGTCAACCAACGCCAAAGTTATTCAAAATAGAATTTTCAGATTTCCTATAGAAACACGGTCCTAACTATAACTATCTACTGGCGACCGCCAGTAGATAATATATCTATATCTATATATATATATATATATATATATATATATATATATATATATATATATATATATATTCACTGAAAAAACCATAGGTTTCAGGGACGTCATAGTTAGTAGGACATTTGACTCATATAAAACCAGAGAAATTCGACTGTCATAGTTAGTTGAGCTAACTATAACTCGCGCCCCCGCAATGCACTGCTGATGACATCACATATTACATCACTCATGACATGGTCAGTGACATCACTGGTGACATCACTGATGACATCACTGAGGACATCATCCATGTGAAAATCAGATGCTGTGTTGCCCCCCCCCCTGGAAGCGGAAGCGGAGTGGGCTGCTCCAACGTACGCCACTCCAGCGTAGGAATATGAATAAATAGACCAGGCCCTAGGCGTGGTCTCAATTGTGGGAAGACCAACAAGTCTGTCAGAATGGCAGCCCTCACCCTGGCACATGGCAGCTTCCATAACCGCGGGTCTCCTCAACACAGGGCCCCTGTGAAACCAGCAGCACAGCACCGCAGACTTATGTCTGTACCGACTACTGCCTTCGATCTACACTACGGACAGCATGGCTCACAATTCAGATGTAGGGGCGATTGCAGATATCGCAGTCCAGTTCGCAAGACACGTTGCTCCCAGGGCGGCCCACCCAGACCACGCATCATCGCAGGGTGCACACACGCTGTGTGCTTCAGGTACTAATAGCTCACTGTACCATAAGTCATCGCCACATGGCCTTATCAATGCAGAATTCATTAGACAAAACACATTGCTCCCAGTGCGGCCCGCCGGGACCACGTCTCATCGCAGGGTGCGCACACTCTGAGTACTCCAGGTGCCAAGAACTGTGCAGCTCAACTCAACGCCACGTGGCTGTGCGCACATCCTGACCGCTGCCTCCACCCTACATTGGAGTTACATGGTTCACAATTCAACATTAGTAGCGACGCAAATTGTGTAAGAGACTATAATGGGTTTAGAAGACCAAATGCTCCCAATCTGTGCAGCTCAAGTCAACGTCACCTGCCTGTGGGCCTTTGCTGACCGCTGCCTCCGGCCTACACTGTGGAAGACCAGCGACACGTGGTGCCAACTAACCCTGCTCAACACAAGCCGTCCCACATGTGTAACTGTGTTCTGAGTCCTCAATGGAAGCGACCACAGCACCAGACTCTCTTCGATCACCGAGGGGTATTTCCACATGGAAGACTGGCAACACGTGGTGCCACTGAACATGTACTACACAAGGTTTGTTTGGGTCACCAACAAATGCACGTGGCTGTGGACCCTAGTGCTCCGCTACCTACCCTGTGGGCAACCGGCGACAAATGGTACCACTAACCGTCTTCAACACAAGCCGATCCCACATGCGGAACTGTGTCCTGAGTCCTGAATGGCAGTGACCCCAACTTCTTGCCAGCGACCACAGCACCAGACTCCCTTCGATTAGTGTGGCGTATTTGCATATCGAAGTCATCAATGTGGAAAGTATTGCCGACGAAAAGATAACGCAAAAGATAATTTTACACAAACTGTCGATTTCCCTTACCATGTCCAGTAATTTCCAAAGGAAGAGTGAAGTTTTATGTCAGCAATGAGACATACCATCACTCGAAAATGAATCAAAAATACTTATAATTTAAAAAGAACAGAAGCATCGAAGTACATTAATGATTACAATACGGAGATTTTGAAGATGTGAAATGCAAATATGAACATACAATATGATGCACATAACTCAATTGCTGTTTCTCACGATGTCACGTCATATATTACCAACTCTGAGAAGACAGAATTGAAAGAAATGTGGGAAGAAATTTCACAGGAGAAGACACTTAGGGAAAAAATGCACAGCTTCAGTTTGAAGATACTTTCACATCGATACATTGGATCCTACCAATGTTCAGAACGATAGACATCTGCAAGCTTATATTCAAAGTCAACAGGAACCATCTGGATAAGTCTAGGTTTTTCTTCGGCATGAAATCGAGTTTTAATAAATGTTATAAAACAAATTTGTGATGATATAGACTTATGTTTCTTTGCTAGTCATGAGAACTGTACAGAAAATAAGTTAGATATGTCTGGGTGTTGATCAACAAATGGAAGATAATAATGTTGTGATGTTTGAAAAAGAAATAAACAAAGTTTAAAGTAGTTTCTGGTGAAAATCCCAACTATGTTTATATTTATTGCCGACGTACTCATTATAAAATTCAAACTAGGAATGTAGATGTACTACCACTAACCCTGTTCAACACAAGTCAATCCCACATGTGTAACTGTGTCCTGAGTCCTGAATGGCAGTCACCCCAAGTCCGTGGCAGCGACCACAGCACCACACTCCCTTCGATCACTGAGGCATATTTCGATATGCAAGGCCAGCGACACATAGTCCCACTAACCCTCTTTAACACAAGCCGGTCCCACATGTGTAACTGTGTCCTGAATGGCAGTGACCCCAAGTCTGTGGCAGCAACCACAGCAGCATACTCTCTTTGATCAGTTAGACATATTTCCATATGCAACGGCAGCGACATGTGGTGCCAATAACTCTGTTCAACACAAGCCGATCCCACATGTGTAACTGTGTCCTGAGTCCTGAATGGCAGTGACCCCAACTCTGTACCACCACACTCCCTTTGATCAGTGAAGGGTATTTCCAAATGAAACTACAGACTCCAGTAGGCAAGTAAGTATCACAGTCCTACACCCTACATATTATCCTTTTAGTATCCTTGCTTCCAGAACTTTTTTTTATATCAGTTATAGCTTTACTACAATGACCAAATTAATCTTCAAATGAAAACTAAAATGGAATAGCAGTCTACACTGCAGGGAGTACAGCTTGCAATTCCATTTTTAAATGCTAATTTCTAACAAGAAGATTGTACTCAGAAAATACAACACTTCGGCATCGTATTCTATACTTATTTAATCTTTTCATCAAACGCCTACACTGCACTCACTAGGGCTCCCAATGGAAATTATTTCTTCATTCATTAACTACAGAGTCCACTAGGCAAGTAACTATTACAGGCCTCAAATCTACATAATATCCTTTTAGTATCCTTTCTTCTTGAATTTTTTTTATATCAGTTATACCTTTAGTACAATCACCAAATTCATTTTCAAGTACAAACAAACACTCAGCAGTCTACACTGCGGGCAGCAGACCTCGCAATTTGAATTTTGGACATGTGGTGCCAACTAACACTGTCCAACACAAGCCGATCCCACATGTGTAGCTGTGTCCTGAGTCCTGATAGGCAGTGACCCCAAGACCATGGCGTCCACCACAGCAGCAAACTCTCTTTGATGAGTTAGACATATTTCCATATGCAGTGACCCAAAACTTCATGGCAGCGACCACACCACCACACTCCCTTCGATTAGTGAGGAGTATTTTCATATTGAAGGCTGGCGACAAGTGGTGCCACTGAACCTGCACTATGCAGGCCGGTGAGGCCAACAACGTATGCATGTGGCTGTGGGCCATTGCTCACCGCTACCTCTTGCCTACACTATGATCTGCAGGCCTCACAATTCAGATAGAGTTGTGATTCCACATGGCGCAGTCCTATAGCCAAGACACATTGCTCCCAGTGCGGCCCGTCCACACCAAGCATCATCACAGGCTCATACACTCTCAATACTTCTGGTGCCACTAACCCTCTTTAACAGAAGCCGATCCCTCATGTGTAACTGTGTCCTGAGTCCTGAATGGCAGTGACCCCAAGTCTGAGGAAGCAACCACACAACATACTCCCTTCGATTTGTGAGGCATATTCGAGGCCGGCGACACCTAGTCCCACTAACCCTCTTTAACACAAACCGATCCCACATGTATAACTGTGTCCTGAATCCTGAATGGCAGTCACCCCAACTTCGTGGCAGCGACCACAGCATCAGACTCCATTCAGTCTTATTTGTTGTTTTTTTCTTTAAATAAATGTTTTTATTTGTAAATCTACACATGTCTAAGACTCTTCTTTGTCCAACCGCACATGGGACACTTCCGGGCCCAAGAAGGTTGTTGGGGGTATGATGGTAATGTGGGAAGAGGGTGCGTTACCTGCTGATGTGGGGAGAGGCAGCGTCAAAGGGGTATCTGAGGAACTCGGATTTTCGATCGTGATCGTATCGACCCACCATTTTATGCTCCGCCGCCATTTTGTGTTGCCCTCACTCAGGCAGCACGACGATCGAAGTCTTTTTCTGCTTTTCCTGCAATAGTGTATCAAAATAACCTTGTGCCTCTGTTTACAAAAGCTGGTGTCGGAGACTGGCCGAGTACACTAATCCCTGTCTGGTTTTCCTAATCCCTGTCTCAACTATCTGTTGGTTCACACTATTCTCTTCTGATTTTATCTTATCGCCTGGCCTTCGCTGTCCTCTGCTCGTATTCTCTTGTTTCACAAGTATCCTCCAAAACACACAAACGTATCTTGTCACCTGCAAGACAGCTAAAAGTCAGTTAATGAATTAGCTCGTGGGGTGGGATAACAAACACAGTTAGAGGAGAGGCTTCTTCGAGTTACTCAATACTTTATTTTCAAACCTTTCCTATTGGTTCTGTTCTGTTTTCCAACTTTTCTTATTGGCTCCCTTTTATATGTTTTAGGTGTGTTCTTAGTTAATGTCACGTATATACTATATAAGATTGTGCGCCACAAAGTGAAGTGGCAGTCTCCTGAGAACATACCGTGTGTACTTCTAGGACAACTGTACTAGCTGCAGCTAATAAATCTGATCTTTTGCGCCGACAGAGTGTCCCCGTGTCTCTGTGTAGCTAAGCAGGAGAACCCAGGAGATTAAGGCGTACCCTGCGCCACCAGGTCCAAAAGGTTCTGGTTCTTCAACTGGCGCCCCTCGTCGGGCGGCTTCAGTGGTACCGGTTCTGCCCGAAGGTCGTGAGGAACCCCGCAAGAAAATTCTGGAGGAATCGCGAGCCACGTCAAGGGACCCATGTATGTCGAAAGTGGTCCGAAGGTCTTTTTCAGCACGGTTACTCTCTCGCACGTAAATGGATCAAGAGGGGTCCCCAGTATAGTGTGCCTGATATTATGTCTACCTTCTCACAATGGAATGCGCCTACGCAAAGATATGTTTTTAATGTAATGTGTGATACTCTCATTAAAGAATGGGAGGATGTGAATTTGAGTTCGATTCCACAGGGTCTGTTAGATGTTCAGACTGATTTCGACAAAGGACTTGTTGTGGGTTCTAAGGTTGAGAAAGCTGTAAGGACACTTATTACCTTTAGATTCTTGTTGTCCTCTCAGAATTTCCTTGATTCCGATCTGTCGGTTAGACTAACACTGAAAAATTATCCTATGAGAGAGGTTCCTCCAGTTTTGAAGGAGGAAGTTGCAGCTCAAGGTAATAATCCAGCTATTCCTGCTCATTTCCAACGTATATGGGTACAGGTCCCTTGGAAACGATCTGAAGTTTTAGCCCTTAAGCAAACTCTACGGGATCCTCGTAAGAATCCTGTGGGTTATTATAAAGAATGATCACAGACGGTTGATGCTTGCATCATGAATCTAGCTGATATCGATATGTTAATGGGAAATGTAGTTCCACAAGCATTATGGGCTAAGATTCGTAGAGAGAATCATGATCAAGCATTAGGTGGTGAATGGGCTGCTATAATTGCCGCGGATGCAGCTCAAGTGGGTGGTGCTAAGCCTGATGCTTTAATTTCAGAACTCCCTGGTAGGATTATTACATTAATGAAAACGATGATGCCTGCCTTGAGGGTTAACTGGGATAAATTAGCAGCATGCAAACAGAAGAAAGATGAGAGTGTCTCTGATTTCTTTACTCGTTTCGAGGAGACATTTATTGATCACAGTGGTCAAGATATGGCTACAGAGGGTGGTCAGCGATTATTTGTGGACAAATTTGCATTTAATTTGCTTCCTGAGTTGTCACACAAATTGAAAGATTCTGAAAGTTCATGGGCTGTTTCTTCTTCTGCCCAGATATTGGCTACTGCACAATATTATGAAAATAGAGATAAAGAAGAAAGAGAAAAACAAGAGAAAAAGACGAAAGAATTGAAAACAAAGGTTCTCTTGCAACAAGCTTATCCTCCTCGCTATGTTCAGCCTCAGTTTCAACAGCCTCCGCAGTTTCAAAGGTTGTATCAGAAACCTGAGTCATATATTCCGCGACCTTTGTTAAGACCTAATCAATGTGCCTATTGTAGAGAAGAAGGTCATTTTAAGAGTAGTTGTCCGGTTTGATTACAGCGCAATGGAGCATTATCTGCTCCACGAGGTCGTGGTGGCCTCCAGTCAGCAAACAGAGGTAGAGGTCGAGGTATGCCGACCCAAGAACAGCATTCCCTTCCTCTTCCTAATTCCATGAATTATTTTGATCAGCAAAATGTTAGGTCTACACAGTATTACAATGAGGATTGTTATGTTGAAGGCGACAATGAAAGGCTTCATGCTAACTAGGACAGCCATGGACAAAGTAAGGGAGTTGTGTCGATTCCAGTAGATCAGAATGGACCCTATGTTAATGTCACTACAATGGGTGTTTCAGAGCCATTTTGCCTAGATACTGGTGCGATGAGAAGTTCTATCATTCATTCCAAACTCCCTTGGGCACCTTTGTCCGGCTTAACGAATGTTTCTGTAGTATTCTCTGGCGCCCCTGTTCATAATCCGGTTTCTTGCCCTTTGCCTATTTCAGTTGGCCCTTATGATTTGGAAGCTCCGCTTCTTTTGACGAATGGGTGCGGTGAAAATCTGTTAGGTTTAGACCTATTGAAAAGAATGCATGCTACGATATATTGTTCTCCTTCTGGTGAACATCTTACTTTAGGACAGAAACTGACTTCTCCAATATATTTGTCCAAAGATCAGTTTCCACCTGAATTGCTTTCTCTTCCGGCAACGCTTTGGGCCACGGGTCCGAACGATGTGGGTTGTCTGGAGATTCCACCTTATGTTGTCACTCTTAAGCCTAATGTTGAATTGCCACGTATTCCGCAGTATAGAATTTCCGCTGAAGGTGAAAAAGCGCTTTTGGAAATCATTCATGATTTGATTCAGAAGGGTGTGGTTGAGGAAACGAGAGGTAACATATGCAATAGTCCTATTCTTCCTGTTCTTAAACGCACTGATCCTTCTCAGCCTCATGTATATCGTTTCGTAATTGATCTTCGGGAGGTAAACAAAATTGTTGTACCACAATTTCTTGTAGTCCCAGATATCACTGCTCTGTTGAAGATGATACCTTCCACAGCGACTTGGTTTTCTGTTATCGATCTAAAGAATGCCTTCTTTAGTATTCCCATTGCAGAAGAGAGTAGGGATATTTTTGGCTTCTCTCTTGGAGGCCGAAGCTTCCGGTTTAAGCGCGCACCTCAGGGCTATTGTGAAAGTCCCTCTATTTACAGTCAAGCTTTAAAATGTCATCTTCATTTGCCGTCTGGTGTTGCTCTTATTCAATACATGGGCGACTTGTTAATTGCTGCTGATTCAGAATATATTTGCAAAGATGTGACTGTTGCATTGTTACGTCATCTGTTTAATCTGAATCATAAGGTTTCACCTTCTAAACTACAATATGTTCGTCGAGAGGTTACCTATTTGGGTCATCTCCTATCAAAGGAGGGGCGACGATTAACCCCAGAACGAATTCAGGTGATTGCGCAAATGTCTGTGCCATCCACACAAAGGGAAGTACGTGCCTTTCTGGGTATTACTTCTTATTGTAGCAAGTGGATTCCGAGCTTTTCTCTATTGGCTAAACCTCTGTTAGCACTCACTTTGAAAGATACACCTCAGCCCCTTCCTTGGACTGACGAATGTCAGAAGAGTTTCACTGATTTGCGTACTGCTCTGTGTTCTGCTCCTGTATTGGGTACTCCCGATTACAGTAAGCCTTTCACGCTCTACGTTCATGAAAGAGAAGGTTGTGCATTGTCAGTTTTAACGCAGCGTTTTGTAGATAAACAGCGGCCATGTGCATATTTTTCGGCTACGTTAGACCCAGTAGCTAAAGCATTGCCTGGTTGTCTTAAAGCGACAGCAGCAGCAGCAATTTCTATTCGACAGTCTGCTGGAGTAGTGCTAGATAACACACTTATTGTTATGGTGCCGCATGCAGTGGATACCTTATTAAACCAAACGAAAAAACAACATCTTACGAGTGCTCGTTTGTCTGGATATAAGTTGACACTTTTGGCTAGTCACGTGCACATCAAATGATGTAACACTTTAAATCCAGCCACTTTGTTGCCTCTTCCAGTAGACAAAGATGACCAAGAACAACATAATTGTTTCCTCCGTACTGAGGAAGAGACAAAAGGAAAAATTGACTTGAAAGATACACCGCTAGAAAACTCGGATGGAATTCTATGGGTGGATGGTTCTTGTTTCAAGCTTCCTAATGGAGATACAGTTTCAGCCTATGCTGTTACTACTTTACATACAGTTGTGGAAACAGCACGTATCAGACACAATTCAGCTCAAGCAGCAGAACTGATAGCTTTGACGAGAGCATGTGTGTTGTCAAAAGGAAAAAGAGTGAATGTGTACACTAACAGTCAATACGTCTTTGGTGTGGCATTCAATTTTGGGCGTCTTTGGAAAGAAAGGGGTTTCCTTACTTCACATGGCACTAAAATACAACATGGTCAATTGGTGACTGATCTTCTTGAGTCACTTTCTTTGCCTACCCAAATAGCAATTGTGAAGTGTAGTGTGCACAAGAAGATTACTGACGATGTTGGTCGAGGAAATGCATTTGCGGATGAAATAGCAAGAAAGACAGCGAGAGATGCTACAAGTCGAATGTATGTTGCAGGTCCTGCGAATTGGGTTAGAGAGAGAGGAATGTATGAGGATACAGTAGAAAGTGTAAGGTCGATTCAGAAAGAGGCTACAGAAAAAGAATTGAGCAAGTGGAAAGAAAATACAGGAATGTTGGATGAGATGGGATGTTGGGTGGAATAGTCTAAGCACCAACGTTGGCTGTTACCAGACGCTTATGTGCTACCTGAGGTTCCGTGAGAATCTGACTGACATTTTGGGTATGTTCGAATATGGATGAGTTTGGTATCTACGAACCGCAAATGACGAGTTTAGTGGGTGTACGCGTTTTCGCTACGCTACTATGTATGGTTCGTCTCATTCTTGGGTATGTCCATCTGAACCCTTGGGTTCCATTTTAGATACGACGTCCATTTTGTCTCTTGCCCTCAAGTAGCCAGCGAACGGACACTGTCCGCTTCGTGACCCTGGGATTCCCAAGCTTTCGTGGAGGACACATGTTCCTTTGAAGGTGTCTTTTATGGTGAGGGGGCTGACACGGCAAAGGCAGATGGCCCCGCTTAAGGCTCATCTTGCCATGCCGTTTATTGTTTCAGTCGTGCATGCATTAGGCACGAGTCCTTTGATCCTGCAATTAAGTTTCCGTTATTGCCCTCTACACTGTTTTCTAAACTGTTGTACATCCCTGTCTTTTTCCTTTGCATCTATTTCTGTCCCTTCCTCTAATTCGTTACGGTCAGAATGGAATGTGCTTAATGTGCTTTTACAGTTGGGAACCGGCAATGCTGCTGTAATTATGTTTCGGGTTTCTGAAAACATGAATGCGACCTTTTTGAAGTTTATTATGGGAACTAAGCTGTAACCTTTTGTTCGCCATGCTGAGCAATGACGAAAATGTGTATAAAAGGAGCGATCCACTTGTGCAATTCGAAGCAGTCTCTCAGAACCTACACGTTGTGTACTTCTTGCGATTTCTGTATCCCTGCAGTGAATAAATGCTGATTATTGACGCCGCAGGAAGTGTCCCGTGTCTCTGTGTTTTGTACGCCGGAACAGGTAACCCACGAAGGTTTCAGGTGTTGTCCCCTGGCACCGCTGGGCCTTAGAATAGCCCAGTCCTTCAGTTGGCGCCCAACGTGGGACGACATCAGTGGTACCGGTCCAAAGTCCGACGATCGTGAGGAACTTCGTGTGAAATCTCCGAGGGAAGGTGCACCCCGCTTCATCGATCCAGTTGTCGAAATAAGTGGCCCGAAGACTTTTCCCGCGAAGATTCCCGCCTCCTGACGGCTGCGACGGACTGATGCCCTGACTGTCGACCTGTTTTGGCGCCTGGCGTAGTCCTTTGTACGGCGAGACGATAGACGGGCCTTCCTGGTGACGCCATTGCTCTTTCAGTTAAGTATTTGTGGGTCGCTCCCAAAGTAGACTTGGTTGTTTGCATGGTTCCATTGCATTTGTGGTTCTTAGTCGTTGGTTCTTAGTTGTTGGGTTTTATTTGACAATTGCAATTGCCAAAAACCGAGGGTCTTGCATTTTTTTTTTTTGCGAGGACATCGTCATTCGATAGCCCTTGAAGTTTGTAAACTCGGTTAGTGTCCACGATGCCTGGCCGTAGTACTTTGTTTGGTTTCTTTAAATGTTGCAGCACGGATTCCCGACTAGAGGATTCCTGTCCGATACCTCCAGTTGGAACTCCAATTTATGAGCTCTATAGTCGCCATGGAGTAGGTCCTATCGTATATAATGAATATTGGATTCGATATACTAAAAAGGATGGTTTTCTTAGTTGGCCACCACATGGTAGTTTCGAAACTGCAATATTGGATAATCTTGAAACTAAATTGTTTAAAAAGAAGGCTAGGCCAGCCATGTTTGATTCCTTTCGGTTATGGCGTAAAGAGGCCAAGCAGAAAGAAATTAAACAGTCTAAGAAAAATAAGAGAGAAGGTGTTATTGCGGTGATGCGCAATGCAGAACAGTATCAGCGAGACAAGGATGAGAAGGAGCTGGACGTTTCTGCTAGATTGCATCATATGGCGGTGGATAAATGTTATCCGGTTTTACCGTCCAGTCCTGATAAGACGGGAGAAGAAACGGTCGAGGATTCCTTACTGTCTTATCTATTGAAATCACCACCTCCCTATGCACCAGATACTGTGGGTCCTGTGATTCCTCCTGCTCCCCAACCTGCTGTCTTGGCGGCTGCTGGACAGCCTGTTGTTCCTCCTGTTCTTCCGAATCCTCTTGTGCCGCAAATTGTTCATCCTCCGCTACCCGCTCTTTTCCCTATTGCTCCTTTGCCTGTACCTCTTCAGCCTATTGTTACTACTACTCCTGCTATCTCGACTACTTCTACTAGTTCTACGGTTACCCCTAATGTGGCTACTCCTGTGCTTCCTTCTTCTTCCCCTTCTGTTCGTAGTCGCATATTTAATGCTGTCGCTAATCTCTATTCTCCGCTTTTTGGGCCGATACTTGGGTCCGATCTTTCTGATGTCTCTCAGAGGCGTAGTCAACTTCCTGATGGTAGAGAACGTGCGTCGTTGGTAAAACTGGCGCGTAGATGGATTAGTTATCCTGCGAAGTACACTTTGCGTATAGTCTTCGAGACATTTTCTCAGTTTAATGAGCCCACACAAAGATTTGTGTACGAGGAAATGTGTAAATCTTTGCGAGAAGAGTGGGATATTGATGCGGTAGATAATGTACCGCCCGAGATTACTGAACTTCAGAATCACTTTTCGAGTGGTATGATTGTGGGTAGTAAGGTCCGACATGCTTTAGAGCGTCTGTTATCTTTTCGATCTACGGTATCACCTCGAGCATTGTTTAAGGACGAAGCTGAGGAGCGGATGGCACAATCTGGTCAGTACCCTATGCGGGAAGTTCCCCCAGTGTGGATGCCAGGTGATACTGCTGCTAACCCTGCTATTCTACCACACTTTCAGAGAGTTTGGATACACCTCCCCTGGAAGCGATCGGAAGTTTTGCAGGTGAAGCAAACTTTGCCTGACCCCCGCAAAAATCCGGCAGGTTATTATAAGGAGTTATCCCAACTAGTGGATGCTACTATTATGAACCTTGCCGATATCGACATGTTGTTCGGTAATGTAGTACCTCAACCGATTTGGGCGAAAATCCACCAAGAGAATCACGTAGCCGAGTTAGGCGGTGATTGGGCTGCTCTTGCTGCGGCTGACGCACGACAAGTTGGTGGGGCTAAACCTGAACAGCTAATTGAGAATCTGCCCCAGAGGATAATTACACTTATGAAGACACTTATGCCGGCAATAAGAGTTAACTGGGATAAACTGTCCACGTGCAAACAAAAGAAGGACGAGAGTGTCTCCGATTTCTTTACGAGATTTGAGGAGGCATTCATTGATCACAGTGGTCAGGATATGAGCACTGAGGGAGGTCAGCGACTGTTTGTTGATAAATTTGTATCGAATCTGCTGCCTGAACTAAGCAACAAATTGAAGAATTCTGAAAGTTCGTGGGCTGTTCTACCACTGCTCAAATATTAACTACGGCCCAATACTACGAAAATAGAGAGAAAGAAGAAAGCGAACGTGCTGATAAGAAAACGAAGGATCTTAAAACTAAGGTCTTGTTGCAGCAAGCGTATTCCCCGCGCTCGAATCAAAATAACTCGCAACAGCAAAATCGATTACAGTCGCAGTTTTCTAGGTCGCAGTTGCGTATCGACTCCTCTACACCGCGAACTATGTTGGGGTATAATCAATGCGCATATTGTAGGGGTGAGGGTCATCTGAAGTTTAATTGTCCAGTTTTGCGTGACCGAAACACTGGTGTTTCGGCTCGAGGAGGTCGTAGTGGTCCTCAACAAGCATCACGTGGTAGAGGTCGCGGTGTTACTCAGAATCAGAATGAGCGTCTTGCCACTTCAACAGACTCGCAAAATTGCTTTGATCGGCGCAATTTCTCGGTTGGTAGATCTGCACAGTATCATGTGGACGACTATTATGTCGAGCATGATGTTGCTGCTGATGGTCATTATTAGGACAGCCATAGACAAAGAAAGGGAGTGGTATCGGTTCCGGTTGATCAGAGAGGGCCTTACGTTACAGTTGCCACAATGGGCATAGTTGAGCCTTTTCTGTTGGATACTGGTGCAGTGAAAAGCTCCATCATGCATTCGAAACTCCCTGGCGCGCCTTTGTCTGGCTTAACAAATGTTTCCGTTGGATTCTCTGGCGCCCCCGTTAGCAATCCAGTTTCTAGCCCGTTGCCCCTTACAATTGGGTCTCGTGAGTTAGAAGCTCCTTTGCTTTTGACTACTGGTTGTGGTGAGAATCTTTTGGGCCTGGATTTGTTAAAGCGGTTATATGCGACTTTGTACTGTTCTCCTGCGGGAGTGGAGCTTACGTTGGGTCAGAAAGTGATCTCTCCTATGTATTTGTCGACTGGTAAGCTCCCACCGGAATTGAGTTCTCTTCCCAAGTCTTTGTGGGCGACGGGTCCCAACGATGTGGGCCTGTTGGATATACCGCCTTATGTTGTTCAATTGAAATCAAATGTGCGCTTACCACGCATTCCCCAGTATCGTATCTCTCTTGATGGAGAGCGAGCACTATTAGCGATCATTTACGATTTGATCGATAAGGATGTCATCGAAGAAACTCGGGGTAACGTGTGTAATAGTCCTGTGTTACCTATTTTGAAGCGAACTGATCCATCTAAGCCTCCTGTGTATCGTTTTGTCATTGATTTACGAGAAGTGAATAAAATTGTGATTCCACAGTTCCCCGTAGTGCCCGACATTACGGCTTTGCTGACTCTGATTCCAGCTTCTGCATCATGGTTCTCGGTAATCGATCTGAAGAATGCCTTCTTTAGCATTCCAATTGCTGAGGAAAGCAGAGATCTATTTGGTTTCTCGTTAGGTGGTCGCAGTTTCAGGTTTAAACGCGCACCTCAGGGCTACTGTGAGAGTCCATCGATCTATAGTCAAGCGCTTAAGAGCCAACTTGATGCGTTTGTGTTACCGACTGGTGCGGCCTTGATTCAGTACATTGACGATCTGTTGGTAGCTGCTGACACTGAACAGATTTGCAAAACTGCTACAGTATCACTGTTACAGCATCTATGTGACTTACATCACAAGGTGTCACCCTCTAAATTGCAATATTGTTGTCAAGAAGTAACCTATCTAGGTCACTTATTGTCAAAGGAGGGAAGAAGGTTGACCCCAGAAAGAATTGCAGCGATTGCTCGAATGACGGTGCCAACAACTCAGAGAGATGTGCGTGCCTTTCTAGGTATCACGTCATACTGCAGACAGTGGATCCCAAACTTTTCACTGTTAGCGAAGCCATTGATAGCTCTCACGTGCAAGGATGTTTCGACTCCTTTGCCATGGACGGAAGAATGTCAGAAAAGTTTTTCTGAACTGCGTGACGCGTTGTGTTCGGCTCCTGTGTTAGGTACTCCTGATTACAGTAAGCCATTTACACTATACGTTCACGAGAGAGAAGGTTGTGCGTTGAGTGTTTTGATGCAAAAATTTGGTGGTAAGCAGCGTCCATGTGCATATTTTTCCTCGACCTTAGGCCCGGTAGCTAGAGCGTTGCCGAGTTGCTTGAGGGCGACAGCGGCAGCTAAGGTGTCTATTCGACAATCCGCAGGTCTGGTTATGGATAATATGCTTACAGTGATGGTTCCGCATGCAGTTGACACTCTCCTGAATCGTACAAAAACTCAACATCTGACGAGTGTGAGGTTGTCCGGTTACGAGTTAACACTTTTGGCAAGTCACATACAGATTAAGCGTTGTAATGTGCTGAATCCGGCGACATTGTTGCCGATCAATGTGGAATCAAATGATGTATCACCACATGATTGTTATTTACGAACTGAAGAAGAAACGAAGGGTCGTGTGGACCTGAAAAACACTCCATTGATAGACCCCGATGGCACTTTGTATGTTGATGGTTCATGTTTTAAGTTGCCGAATGGTGATGTGACGACTGCGTATGCTGTAGTGACGTTGAGTACGGTTGTGGAAACTGCGAGATTGAGTCAGAATTCAGCGCAGGCGGCAGAGTTGATTGCGTTAACGAGAGCGTGTGTCTTGTCTAAGGGAAAGCGAGTGAATGTGTTTACCGACAGTCAGTATGCATTTGGTGTTGCACATAGCTTTGGTCGACTGTGGAGAGAAAGAGGATTTATGACATCGCATGGTACGAAGATTCAACACGGACAGCTTGTGAATGATCTTTTGGATGCACTTACATTGCCTAAACAGGTGGCGATCATTAAATGTAGTGCGCATCGAAAGGTTACGGATGATGTTGGTCGTGGTAATGCATTTGCGGATGAGATTGCTAAGGAGACGGCTAAGAATCTTGCGTCCCGAATGTATGTTACGAGTTCAGTGCGGTGGCCGACAGAGACTGGTATGTGTGAAGACACTGTTGAGAGCGTGAAAGCAATTCAGAACGAGGCCACTAAGACTGAAAAGACCAAGTGGAAAGAAAGTACGGGAAAGTTAGATACCTATGGATGTTGGGTTGACTTGACAGAATGTCAGATGTGGATGTTACCGGATGCATATGTGCTAGCCGTTGTGACTATGGCTCACGGCTTGTCACATATTAGCGCGAAAGGTATATGTAAGCTATTGTCTCCTGTATGGAAGAATGATGGTATCGCTAAGTGTGCTGAGAGAGTGGTTAAGAATTGTATGGTGTGTTTGATGTACAATCCTGGCAAGGGCACCCCCACTCCACCTGGCCATTTTGCCCCTCCTACATGTCCCTTTGAGGTTATCCAACTGGACTTCATCCATATGGAGAGATGCAATAATCTTAAGTATGTTTTGGTTGTGGTTTGTGCGTTCTCCAGATGGATAGAGGCCTATCCTCTCAAGGATAATACTGCCTTGTCCACAGCGAAAGTCCTACTGAAGGAATACTTTCCTCGGTATGGAATGCCACGGATTGTGTGGTCAGATAATGGAAGTGAGTTTGTGGGAAGTGTGATGCAGAGTGTGTGTAAGGGCCTTGGAATTCGACAGAAATTCCATAGCGCCAATCATCCTCAAGCAGCGGGTTTGGTTGAAGGGTACAATGGTACTCTGAAACTGAAACTTGCAAAGATACAAGCTACGACTGGTTTGTCATGGCCTGATGCTTTGCCTCTGGCTCTCTTGTCAACCAGGGCGACTGTGCACTCTCGAGTAGGGCTTAGCCCATATGAGATTGTGTTCGGCCGCCCTGCAAACATTTGGGGAGTCCCGAGGCCTAAGGCCTTTGATAGCCTTGAGTATCCAATGTTGATTGATTATCTTCATGATCTCACTGCTAAACTGAGGTTAATTCATCAACAGGTCTTTGAAGCTTTACCGGCACAGACAGAGGGTCCTGGACATCGGCTCCAACCGGGTGACTGGGTTGTTACCCGCAATTTTGGCAGAAAACGCAATCTGGAGCCAATATTTGTGGGACCCTATCAAGTGCTGTTGGCCACAAGGACTGCAGTTCGGTTGGAAGGCAGAAAGAACTGGGTGCATGCCACCCATACCAAAAAAGTGTCGATCCATTCACCAGCAGATAATTGGGTGAGAACTGGTATTGCGACAGTGGAAACTGAGACTCCTCTACGTTACGTGCCGTTTAGCGATGCTCAACCTGTAGTAGACAATTCATTGCAGCCGGACACATCTGTTGAGTCATCAGTTTTGGAGAACTCAAGGTCTGAATTGTCATCTGATTGATTGAACATTGTTTCACCAGCTGAACAATTATTTGAAGAGCAGACTCGACCTGGAAGATGTCGATACTTTCTTCGTCCACGTAACAAAGACTAATACATTTTTTCTATATTTTCCTTTATTGTTGCCATGAACATTACGAACAATTGCATCCTTTGCTGATTTTTGAGTTTCCTTCTACGTGCATTTTTTCACAGCTAAGAGATTTTTATTAAGTTGGATGTTTGTTTAAGAAAACCTATCATCTGGGTTAACCGTAGGGCCGTGCGGGTACTTCCTTCTGTTTAGCAGGTTCCTGATACTAGGTCAGTTACCTTTTGTCGATTCCTGGGAACTCCTGGGGATTGATAATTGCTACTCAGAACGAAGTGCGTCAAGAACGTACGGACGGTTTTTAGAGGATGGCGTTCTCTAAGCTGTTGGAAGTAGAAAGGATGTCGGCGCAAAGATCAAAATTGCATAAGATTGTACGAACGAAATGTTTTTTGTTTCAAATATTTCTACTGTTTCTGACTGTTTCTATGCTATTGGTGGGCGGAGTGTATTTTGGGATACAGTCGTTATTGCCTTCTGTTTCACCTACCTTTTCTCCTAAACTAAGTTCCATTACTACTGTTTCTCCACATTCCTTTCATCCTCTGCCCCAACATGAGCAGGTTAGACGTGCGGAATTCATGAATAACTCCTTTGTTCAACTCCTACATCAGCATCAGTTGGTGATGAACACTACCAACTGTTGGGTGTGTGGGTTAATGCCACATACCATGGATAGAGGTATTCCGTATTTGGTTCTTCCTTATAGTTCCCAGGGGTCAGCTCGAGCATTCCAAACTATGTTCCGTAGTGCACTAGATTCCTACCCCAGTCGAGAGCCACGTTCCGCGAACTTTGGTCCTGGTCCGTACCACAAACCTTTGGCAATAGCGATTGCTGATCTCGATCGAGATATTTTTGATGTATCGCTTATTCCAGATGCAGAGACACAAGCATATAAAGATCTGAGTGAGGCTGAGTATAGCATGTCAGTGGGTGATAGACAGCTCAAGAGCTCGTCTCCAATATGGATCGTACCCCACCTCGGTAATTTCTGCTTGAAAGGTCTTGGTCGAAATCCGAGAGCCCAGCTTGGGGACAGTGCTTGTACTGACACGTACGTTCTACCGATGCTCTCTTCCCCTGTTTTCCTGACTGCCAAGGGTACTTATTTCATATGTTATGAGCGTGCATATACATGGTTGCCCCGTGACTTCTCGGGAACCTGTTATATTGCGAATCTTTTGCCACCGACTTTTACAGTTGCCTCCGACTATCATAAAACTAGAGTTGTGAGAGGCGTTGTCAGCAAAGAAGACACTGCAGGTCAAGAAGCAGGAGACTTCTTTAAGGGTTTCTTGCCGTTTTGGAGACCTATGGTTAATAGTAGGAACCTGAGACAGTTGACCTGTGTGGTAGAATTGACTGCTAACATAACTGCGAGTGCCCTTGGTAATTTAACAGCGGAACTTCAGGCGGATAGACTTATGACGTTGCAGAACCGTATGGTTCTAGATGTTGTTCTTGCAGATAGAGGTGGTGTGTGCAAAGTTATCCATTCGAGCTGTTGCATTTTCATTCCTGACAACGCTCCAACTGTTTACCAAGCCATCTCGAAGTTGCATAAGATCTCCGAGTCCATACACGTGGACGAGGGTAATTGGACGCTTCTAGGATGGTTTTGGGGCCTGATATCAACTTGGGGTTGGAAGATTCTGATGATCATGGGGGTTGTTGTAACGTTTCTGTTCACGTGTTGTCTTTGCGTACAGTGTGGTCCGGCCTTATGTGGCCTCTGTGCTACAACGTGTATAAGACGGCCATCAGTTACAAAAGAGACGTTGATGAATAGAATGATGTTCCAGCAGCAACTGAACGATTTGATGAATATCGAAATCGATTCTGATCTCGACTAGTGCTTGCCTACATGAGGGCAAAAGGAGCGTCTGAGGTTCCGTGAGAATCTGACTGACATTTTGGGTATGTTCGAATATGGATGAGTTTGGTATCTACGAACCGCAAATGACGAGTTTAGTGGGTGTACGCGTTTTCGCTACGCTACTATGTATGGTTCGTCTCATTCTTGGGTATGTCCATCTGAACCCTTGGGTTCCATTTTAGATACGACGTCCATTTTGTCTCTTGCCCTCAAGTAGCCAGCGAACGGACACTGTCCGCTTCGTGACCCTGGGATTCCCAAGCTTTCGTGGAGGACACATGTTCCTTTGAAGGTGTCTTTTATGGTGAGGGGGCTGACACGGCAAAGGCAGATGGCCCCGCTTAAGGCTCATCTTGCCATGCCGTTTATTGTTTCAGTCGTGCATGCATTAGGCACAAGTCCTTTGATCCTGCAATTAAGTTTCCGTTATTGCCCTCTACACTGTTTTCTAAACTGTTGTACATCCCTGTCTTTTTCCTTTGCATCTGTTTCTGTCCCTTCCTCTAATTCGTTACGGTCAGAATGGAATGTGCTTAATGTGCTTTTACAGTTGGGAACCGGCAATGCTGCTGTAATTATGTTTCGGGTTTCTGAAAACATGAATGCGACCTTTTTGAATTTTATTATGGGAACTAAGCTGTAACCTTTTGTTCGCCATGCTGAGCAATGACGAAAATGTGTATAAAAGGAGCGATCCACTTGTGCAATTCGAAGCAGTCTCTCAGAACCTACACGTTGTGTACTTCTTGCGATTTCTGTATCCCTGCAGTGAATAAATGCTGATTTTTGACGCCGCAGGAAGTGTCCCGTGTCTCTGTGTTTTGTACGCCGGAACAGGTAACCCACGAAGGTTTCAGGTGTTGTCCCCTGGCACCGCTGGGCCTTAGAATAGCCCAGTCCTTCATACCAGTAGTCACTATGGCGCATGGTCCAGCCCACTTTAGTGCGAAAGGAATATGCAAGCTTCTGGCTCCAGTGAGGCAGAATGAAGGAATCCCAAAGTGGGCAGACAATGTAGTGAAACATTGTATTGTTTGTTTGATGTACAATCCGGGAAAGGGAACCCCAACTCCGGCAGGTCATTTTGCTCCTCCGACATATCCATTTGAGGTGTTGCAGATCAATTACATTCATATGGAGCGATGCAACAACCTCAAATATGTTCTGGTGGTAGTATGTGCCTTTTCTAGATGGATAGAAGCATACCCTCTAAAAGACAACACAGCCTTATCCACAGCTAAAGTTCTACTAAAAGAATTTTTCCCCAGGTTTGGTTTGCCGCGCATTGTCTGGAGTGACAATGGGAGCGAATTTGTAGGCCAAGTCATGCAAAAGGTTTGTGCGGGTCTTGGTATCAAGCAAAAGTTCCATGCGGCAAATCATCCACAGTCAGCGGGTTTAGTAGAATGCTACAATGGAACTTTAAAGCTAAAATTAGCGAAAGTTCAGGCTAGTACAGGACTTAATTGGCCCGATGCTTTACCATTGGCTCTTCTATCCAACAGAACTGCAGTACACTCTTGTTTGGGACTTAGCCCTTACGAAGTGGTTTTTGGGCGTCCAGCTAACATATGAGGAGTCCCTCGCCCTAAGAAATACTCAGACTTACCATATCCAATGTTAATTGATTACTTGCATGACCTTACGACTAAATTGCGTGTTCTCCATCAACAGGTTCAGAGTGCTTTGCCGGAGGTTTCCACAAACCCAGGCCACTCCATTCGGTCAGGTGACTGGGTCTGCATAAAGAACTTCCAAAGGACAAAAAATTTGGAACCCAGGTGGAGAGAGCCCCGAATGGTTTTGCTCACCACGAGAACAGCAGTGAAAGTCGAAGGAAAGAAAAATTGGATTCACGGTGTGCATTCCAAGAAAGTGCCTTTGCCTCTTCCGTTCGATCAGTGGGTACGTAAGGGCATTAGAGACTCGGAGAGCGAAAAAGTTCCACGATTTGTGCCTTTCAGTGATGCACACCTGAATGGAACATTGTCTGAGAAAGAGGACGACGACATTCTTCAGGAAGCAATACCACCACATCGTCGCTTGAATACGACCAATCCGCGAACATTGTTCCGAGACCAAACTGTACCTGATAAAGAACACTATAACCTAAGGCCTAGACTAAAGAACACTTAAGATTTCTCTCTCCTATGTAGTATTCTGTCCCGGTTGCAGGGTCACAGTAGGAGTCTTGGTTGCGACCTGAGTAGTGGCAATAGGCCTGCAGGACTTGCAGTGTCATAGGACAGCAGACAATCGTGATTAAGTGATTGAGGAAGATTGCCGTGAGCATCCACTTAGAAAGATGGAGACTACATTAGGCAAAAAAAAAAGTAAAGATAAAATGAACCATTGTAAAGAAATGTATAGTCGTTGTGGTATTGCTTTATGTATTATTATATTATTATGTATTCTTTTGGCATGTATAAATTAGATTGTTATTGCTCTGCAGCGAAAAGTTGTCTCTCCTTCTACCTCCTCGTCTTCTTCTACTGTCTCTCCACATCAATTTCATACACTTCCTCAACATGAACTCATTAGAAGAACCGAATATTACAACAATTCATTTGTCCAGTTATTACATCAACATCAATTAGTGATAAATACAACAAACTGTTGGGTGTGTGGACTTATGCCACATACCGTAGAAAAAGGAATGCCATATTTAGTTCTTCCGTTCTCCTATGAAGGTTCTGCTTGGGATTATTTTGTTATCTTCTCCAATGCCTATCAAAGCAAATTCAGACGATCCGTTAGTTCACATATTGGTGATCCAGATTTTAGTCATAGTTCATTGATAAAGGGAATGGTAGCTATGGCTAAAATCATGGAAAATAGTAATATCTCCGTTGACGAAAGAAAAGCGTACACTAATTGGAACGTCACCCATTATGTCACTAGCCTTAGTGATAAAGTTAAACAAGGAACATTTTCACCGATTTGGACTACACCACATCAGGGCAATTTCTGTCTACAGATAAATGGTCAGTCTGCTGACACCGTACAAAGAAATAGCTGTTCCCACACATACGTTTACTCTTCTCAGAATTCGCCGCCTCTAGTACCATCTCAGGGTACATATTTCATCTGTTATAATAGGGCTTACACGTGGTTGCCAACTGTTTTTTCTGGTACCTGCTATATAGCTTTCCTTCTTCCCCCTACATACACCGCTTCTGCAAATCATCATCGAAACAGATATGGCAGAGGGATTATTAATTCCAAGGACACAGCAGGACAAGAGGGAGGAGATTTCCTCAAAGGATTTCTTCCTTTTTGGGGTCCAATGGCCAACAGCAGAAATATCAGGCAACTGGTTCGGGTCGTAGAAACCACCATAGACATCACTGTAGGAGCCTTAAGTAATATCACGGCAGAACTACAGGCAGATCGTCTTATGACTTTACAAAACCGAGTTGCCTTAGACTTTGTTCTTGCAGACCGTGGTGGAGTCTGCAAATTGATCGGGTCAAGTTGCTGTATTTTCATACCTAATGACGCTCCGACAGTATACCAAGCTATCTCTAAGTTACATATAATCTCTGAGTCGATTCATCAGGATGAAGGAGATTGGTCATTATTGGAGTGGTTTTGGGGACTACTGTCCAAATGGGGTTGGAAGGTATTGACATTCCTTGGAGTAGTTTTAGCCATCGTATTCTCTTGTTGCCTTTGTATGCATTGTGGCCCCGCCATCTGCGACCTTTGTGCTGCTATGTGCATCCCTAAACCCCAGTCACAAAGAGCAGAGAATATCAGAATGATGCTACAGCAACAGCTCGATGACCTTATGGCCATAGACATTGACTCAGATTAATGGGAGTCTGTGTATCTTGCCTGAGTTCTGGCAAAAGGAGGGTCTGAGGAACTCGGATTTTCGATCGTGATCATATCGACCCGCCATTTTATGCTCCGCCGCCATTTTGTGTTGCCCTCACTCAGACAGCACGACGATCGAAGTCTTTTTCTGCTTTTCCTGCAATAGTGTATCAAAATAACCTTGTGCCTCTGTTTACAAAAATACTCCAATATGTTTTCACAAATACTTCAGACAATTGCCAGCTGACGAACTGAATCACAAAATTATTTTTCAATACTTATGAAGTGTGAGTTATGAACAGTTCACACCCAGGCTGCGGCCCATCTACTCCAATCACAGACACCGTCTGCATCATTGTAGCTATTCCTGCCCTAGTCCGTCATATTCTACGAATAATCATAGGGGAGGGAAGGAGAAGCTGTGGTCCATTCGGCTTCCTTTCATAAATACAAAGAATCAAGGGGGAGTGGACCACTTGTCCTGTGTAGCCAGGGTCTTTTTATGTTCTTGGTTCCGTCAAAAAAAGAACCCTCATAACTATACACAAGTGCGAAAGCGGTATGAACTGGGTCACCGCTCATGTGTAATTGTACAGCATCATCATCGGGTCTTTATTGTATGTATGCTGTCCTCCGCCAGGAGGAAGACCAACTGGTTGTACAGTAGCGTCCAGATATAAAAACGAGGGAATCAAGTGAGGTTAAAATTCTCTAAATCGTATTTTCTGCTGTGACTTTATTCTGAGAATATTGATAAGAGAAGCATAAAAATATTTAAGTATGAGTAAAGACCGAGTTACTGGTCCGTCATACTTATCAACTGGTAAGGGTCAACATGTTTCAGCCTTCTGTTAGCATCTAAAGGCTTTCGTCAGGACCGATATGAAGGAGGACGCGTTATGGCTCCTTGTTTAGTGAAAGTTATTCACTAATCTAATTTCATGTGGTCAGATCCTTGGTATCTGTACCTAGTTTGGAAATGGAAAGAATAGTTGTTGTAGATACACATTTTATGGATCCACGTTTCATGGTGCTACCGTTGTTGTGCAAGAAAGTGAGGTTAATAGCTTTGTGAGTCATAGGTGAATGGCGCGAAATGAAGGAGGCTATGAGAAAAGAGGGGATGCCTTGAGCAATTGGGAGGTTTTTTAAGGAGTCATGCACTAGCCTTTAGAAAAGCGTTAAGGAATCGCTATACTGTGTGGTTAGTTTATTGAGTGATGCGAGAGTATGGCGGGTTGTATCGACGTTGTACATTCTTAGTGAAATCGAAAAAGTGTGATCGATTGTGGCATTGGTTTAAGATTGTATAGCTATCGTGGTGTAGTACAAATGGTGATAAATAATGTCAACAAATATCGTAACATTGCCACGCTTAAACGATGTTATACTCTTCTGTGAGGTCAAACAGTACAAATTATTCATAACACAAAATTACCTCGTGAGAATGAATATTGCGCTCTCGGAGGTACCGAGAGATGTGAAAGGAACTGCCTTTCTAAGAAGGAAGAGGTAAAAGGTAAAAAAGGATTAGAGGCGTCTTACTTTGGTGTAGCGCGTTGTTCCGCTCTCAGCCGCCACAGAAGACACTGAACACCTTGGAAAATATTCTGTTCTCAGAAACTTGGAACCACTCCACACCAAGACACTTCGTTTTGGAATGCTGCAGACTAACCCTCACCGAAAATTATTTTGAGTATGATGGCACCCTTTATAGACAGCGCCACGGTACATCCATGGGAAGCACATTTGCTCCTAGTGTAGTGGGTCTATACGTAAGTGATTTCGAAGAACAACACATACAGAATCCCACTAATCCCTACATCACACGGGTGAAGTTCTGGAAACGCTACATAGATGATGTCATCATGATCTGGGAAGGCACTGAAGAAATCCTATTAGAATTTCTAAATTGGATCAACTCGAGAGACGAATGCCTAAAATTCACCTGTACGTCAGACAAAAAACAACTCGATTTCCTTGACGTCACCATCTACTCGGAGAATAACAATCTCCATACAAAAACTTACCATAAACCTACAGCAAAAAACAGTCTACTATCTTACCAAAGTTTCCATCCCCGGCCTCTGAGAGACAACCTACCTTACAGTCAGTTTCCCAGACTCAAGAGAAATTGCAGTAATCTCAGAGATTACAAAACACAAGCTAAAGAACTGGGAGAGAAACTTGTAAGAAGAGATTATCCAATAAGAACAATCAACAAATGCCAGAAAAGAGCACGTAATCAACCTAGAGAAAATCTACTACAAATGACCACACGAGATGAACCAGAAGACCTCCTGACCTGTGTCACCACTTACAACACTATAACAAACACAGTGAAAAAAATCATCAACAAAAACTGGAGGATCTTAACCTCAGACGCTTTACAATGGCCGAAACCCAGGTTTGCAAACAAGAGAACAAGAAATATCAAAGATTTTCTAGTGCACACAATACCATCTCCTAAGAGCACAAGAGAGACCATCACAGCAGCCTGGAACCTAGAACCAATCACAGGACATTATCCTTGCGGCACATGCTCAGTGTGTAATCTAACGAAAATGACAAAAACTATCCAACTTCTCCCTAACTTAACCTGGACACTACGTCAACATACCAATTGCAATACCACGCATGTAGTCTACATGATTACTTGCCCCTGTGATCTCAGGTATATTGGAATGACTTGCTGCAAAATTAAACAAAGAATCACGGAACACAAGAGCAATGTAAACTGTAAAAGACTAACTACCAAAATGAGCAGGCACTATATAGAGCAGAATCACAACGTCAATGATCTCAAATGGGTCATTTTGGAAAGTCTTCAATTGGTAACCAACAATGCTGACCGTGTCCTTTTCGAAAAAGAACAACGCTGGGTTCACCGTTTGGGCACTGACAAACGAGGCTTGAATGATAATATTCCTTGGCACTCACTGGCCTGATTCTGTGACTCTCGACAAACTTTAAAAATAAGGAAACCAAGATCTCGTTACTACGAAAAAGACTTCAACTTACATATGAGACCAATCATCCTGTTGGGATTTAATTAAGTGATACTTATATCTTTTCACTAAGAACCATCCCGAAATGGTTACAATCACACACGAAATATACACACAAAGATGCCATTTCCTTTGCTTCCCAACCATATTTTTTTGCCAACCCCTTTTTTTCTGCCAACCATTACCGATTAACAAGTCCTTCTACTACCTCCATGAGCGTTCCCTATGTAAACGGGAACACCGATTGGCTCAGTGTCATCGGAGGTACCACGGGCAGAGCTAGCACCAGTCCCAATACGTGACGGAATCGGTAAGCACTGATGGCGGCTGAGAGCGGAACAACGCGCTACACCAAAGTAAGACGCCTCTAATCCTTTTTTACCTTTTACCTCTTCCTTCTTAGAAAGGCAGTTCCTTTCACATCTCTCGGTACCTCCGAGAGCGCAATATTCATTCTCACGAGGTAATTTTGTGTTATGAATAATTTGTACTGTTTGACCTCACAGAAAAGTATAACATCATTTAAGCGAGGCAATGTTACGATATTTGTTGACATTATTTATCACCATTTGTACTACACTACGATAGCTATACAATCTTAAACCAATGCCACAATCGATCACACTTTTTCGATTTCACTAAGAATGTACAACGTCGATACAACCCGCCATACTCTCGCATCACTCAATAAACTAACCACACAGTATAGCGATTCCTTAACGCTTTTCTAAAGGCTAGTGCATGATTCCTTAAAAAACCTCCCAATTGCTCAAGGCATCCCCTCTTTTCTCATAGCCTCCCTCATTTCGCGCCATTCACCTATGACTCACAAAGCCATTAACCTCACTTTCTTGCACAACAACGGTAGCACCATGAAACGTGGATCCATAAAATGTGTATCTACAACAACTATTCTTTCCATTTCCAAACTAGGTACAGATACCAAGGATCTGACCACATGAAATTAGATTAGTGAATAACTTTCACTAAACAAGGAGCCATAACGCGTCCTCCTTCATATCGGTCCTGACGAAAGCCTTTAGATGCTAACAGAAGGCTGAAACATGTTGACCCTTACCAGTTGATAAGTATGACGGACCAGTAACTCGGTCTTTACTCATACTTAAATATTTTTATGCTTCTCTTATCAATATTCTCAGAATAAAGTCACAGCAGAAAATACGATTTAGAGAATTTTAACCTCACTTGATTCCCTTGTTTTTATATCTGGACGCTACTGTACAACCAGTTGGTCTTCCTCCTGGCGGAGGACAGCATACATACAATAAAGACCCGATGATGATGCTGTACAATTACACATGAGCGGTGACCCAGTTCATACCGCTTTCGCACTTGTGTATAGTTATGAGGGTTCTTTTTTGACGGAACCAAGAACATAAAAAGACCCTGGCTACACAGGACAAGTGGTCCACTCCCCCTTGATTCTTTGTGTCCGTCATATTCCACACCACACCACGCCACTCAGATTACGTTCCGACGATGGCCCCACATACCTACCTGTCGCAGGCGTACTCGCTGTTCCTGTGCAGGTCAATGGTCTAGTTCTCCACATCTCCCGCCCACTCCTTGAGGGCAGCTTTACCCACACACCACACCCGTCTGGCACATGCATCACAGGCCATGTGACCACGCAAATAAAAGAGATCGAAAACGCCACATCCTTTATTGCCCCTGCTGACTAGATGCCGGACGCTCCACATGTCTCAACCATAAAGAGTCTTATAAAACTTGTGGAGAAGGTTACTCGCACCCTAATCTGTATAGCCCTCAGGGGCCTACCACCCCCTTGGCGCGAACTTCAGACGCACAGGGTTAGTGCCACCCGAAGCTCATATGGCCATCAGGGGCCTAGCACCACGTGGCACGAACTTAACTTCCACAGGCTTAGCGGCCTCAAAAGCTGATGTGGTCTCCGCCATTGATGACTCAGGACTCAGCGACATGTGTGAGATCTGCCGGGCCATTGAGAAGATGATGTGGTCTCCGCCATTTATGACTCAGGACTCAGGGACATCTGTACGATCCGCCAAGCACCTGATGTGGTCTCCGCCATTCATTACTCAGGACTCAGAGACATATCCAGGATGAGTTTTGACAGGCACGTGGAGTGCCCACTGCTGCACACTCCGGTGGCACCAGGTAATTATTTGATCATGGATGCGCAGGGGCGGCAGTGTCTCTCTCTTTCTCTCTCTCTCTCTCTCTCTCTCTCTCTCTCTCTCTCTCTCTCTCTCCCCCTCTCTCTCTCTCTCTCTTACCACCTCTCTCCCCCTCTCGCTCTCTCTCTCTCTCCCTCTCTCTCTCTCTCCCTTCTTTTCCATCTATCTCTCTAACTCTCTCTCTTCCTTCTCCCTTTCTCACTCCCTTTCTTTCCTTCCCTCTCTCTTTCTCTCTGGCTTTTTTTTCCTTCTCTTTTTCTCTATGTCTCTCTCCTTTGATATGAGCATTACACACATCCTTATTTTTTGCTCTGTCGTCCACATCCATGGTCCCCACAGCAGTGTTCCACCTTGTTATTTTATATTTTTTGGATACATTTTGTTTATTACTTTATCGTTGATATATGTTAATAAAAAATAAAGTTTGAAAAAAAATTAATAACGTTTCTGGTTGTTTTCTTAACTGCTGTGTAACTCTTTCTTGTTCTTATTACTGTTATTTGATGAAGTCCACCATGGTCTTAAATTTTGGAGGACTTATCGTGGGAATACTGGTGATGTCTGTAGTTTCCACAAACTTCTGAATAGTGTATTAGATTTATCTCAACTTTACTTCCATTAAAGTGCTGATAATGAAATGCAGACTAGACGTTCCCGTGCAAAAAGACACGAGGTGCACCTTTGCAATTTATTCTAAATACTAAAATCTGTATTGAATTGCACTGACGTAGTGGCTGCACTCACAGTGTACACACAAAATCCTTTACGAAACCTCATTGTATTTATATTGATTGGAAATCGGGGGTCAGGTGCTGGATCTTGGAGAGATACACTGCCCAGTTCGTATATTGTCCTGCACACGCAAAAAATCACATCATAACTTTCACACCAACTGCAATGCGAAACAAATTCCGGTGATAAGCCACGTTATCACCAAGGATTTTACAACTGCTTTCTGATGGTGTTAAACAGGACGACTACCTGCACCATGAAAGAGAACACAGCTAAGAGCCACTGCAGAACCACCACAGGTGCCATAGAATAAATGAGCATGATACAGGGATACCCATGAGGGCCACAAGACTCTTCGGAACAACTCCGGGACCGCCAACGCCCCTCAAATATGCATCTGAGCAAGTGTGTCCCTCTGGTCATTGTGTTAGCATGATAGGCACCAGCCCTGCAACATCACAGTGTACTATCACCTCAGCTTTGGCAGTGAGCCTGGACATGTACACAGGTCTGCACAGGGGTGTGCCTATCCGACAACGGGAAAGGGGTGTCTCAGACATCTCCGTGTACAGGAAGAGCGGTAAGTGCGTCTCTGTGTTCTGGTGTGGCCTGCCACAAGGGCCGCAGCAGTCGATGTTGTAAAGTGGCATGCACCACCTCCAAACGGCACTGTGAAGGTGTAGTTGGAATGCAGTAGCTCATGTGCAAATAGGCATTACAATGGTGTGCCATAGGAGTGTACGAGATACAACGCACTGTACAAAAGTGTGGGAGCTCGTGGGAGGGAGGAGCAGCTGTTTGCAATGTAACAGACAGTGAACTCGCCCATGTGCCACGTGCTGGGCATCTCATCCATGATGACCACGGTCGCAGACATCCCACAACACCAACAACCCGCCTTTGTACACATCCTCTATGAATGCAGCGTGGTTTTCACTTCTATGCTCGTTCACTGGTGTGATGTTGGCGAATTGTGTGACTTGTGCTCCCTGTTGGTGTGTTTCATTTTGGCCATTGTTTGTCTATACTTGTGCTATACTTAATTGTGCATGTCTGCCATTCTTCCCATCTCCCCCCGTCCCCCCACTCCCTGCTTCTTCCTCTTCCTGGTGCTGTTCTGTCTATAATTTTGTTACTCCACACATAAATACACGTAGAGAACAAATTAGAATAGTTCCTTGATTCTTTTAGGTTTCAAAACTTTTCTCTCTTGGTTTCTTTTTAATTTTCCATATAAACAGTTTTTTTAAATATTCAACAACACATAGAAGTCAGAAGTGCAACGTATTCTATCAACACACTTTCTAGAACATTCTACAACATGTGCAGGTTAAAAGTTCATCAATCTTTTTAAACATAACCATATTTTTTTGCAACATTTTCTCGAACATTTAACGGCACGTGCAGGTTAAAAGTTCACGATTGCTTTAAGTTTGAACAGTGCCTCCCTAATGCAAGTAGCAGGTATGTGAGAGATGACAACTTTTATCCTATGATATGTACTCCACGTTGAAACTGCTTTTTCTTAACCAATCACAAAGATGCTTTTCCACAAAACGAATGTGCAGCCTACTTTTAAAAAAGAATGCTTTTCATCTCCCAATCATGTATCGTTTTATATGGCAATAAAAGGTAGTTCCCCATCTTTAATCATATCTCTTATACTACCAAGGAACTGCATGAGCTACAGACATCTTTCCATACCATCCAGCCATACCTTCAAAATGCTAGTGTGGATCGTAGGACATAGCTATATTTTCTGGTGCAAGAGGTATGCAAAACAGAGATGTATTGACCTAGGTTTACAAATTGTGGACATTAAATGGTTTGCACAGAGAGGATTGAAGTGGCACCAATTGTTGCCTTTGGTTAAAACGTGTTTGCATCTTCAACACCCTGACCTCATGTTTGTGCACTGTGGTGAACACGACCTAGGCACATTGACTGGGGTAGGTTTGGAAATGCTTATGAAGGACACATTTGGACAATTAATGTTAATTTTCCCTCAAACTGTCGTTGTATATTCCAATATATGCCAAAGACAGAAGTGGAAATTGTCAAAACAATTTTGTCCTCAGATTGAAAAATCTAGGAAGAAACTCAACAAAGCTGTGTCTCCATACCTCTGAGACCACAAAATGGGGTCCATCTACAACAACAACATATGTTTTGATATGGCTGATATCTACAGAAGTGATGGAGTACACTTCACAGATCACGGAAATCGAGTTTTCCTGACTAACTTGAAGCTGTGCATCCGCACTTATATGTAGCTTATAAGCAGCTCCAACTAATCAACACAAGGGCTCTTTTTAGAGCCGCCCTATAACTGACAACTTAGGCCCGCTATTTTAGGGCCAGGTAATGGCAACTCCCGGACCCTCGCTAAAATGTTTTCTCCACACAGCTGTGACGCAGCGGCCAGACCATCTGACTTTGCAGCACAGAGCTCACGCTTTGATCACCACCTCCACTCCCCCATAGGGGTGAGTAGTTTGCACTTTACAAATACCGTAATGATTTACCTCCGCACTCCCTGTACAACACCACCTAAGCATCATATACAAGTTGGACAAGTGTGGCACAGCGCCCAGAGCACATAACTTCACAGCATAGCAAACACAGGCTCACGGTTTCATACCCGAGTCCAGCAGCAGCTCAATTTAGCAGCATGACACTCTAGGCAATACCTCACTTAATTTCTGTACCCAGCACTTTCAGACCAGTAGAGGTCAGTAGTTCCATTGGCTTTACCCCGAGTCCATCAGCAGCTCAGCTTACACCCCCAGCGCCATCAGACCCGTAGAAGTGAGTAGTTTGCACTTTTTCAAAATACCGAATTATTTGATACGCGCGAATTCACCTTCGCACTCCCTGTATAACACCCCTTAAGCACCATACACATGTTACAATGTTCGAAAAAGTTCCTCCGAGTAGGTATAACTACATACTGACACTACTTGAAAAGATGTGGCACAGCGGCCACAGTTGTGTGCAAAAACATATAGGAAACTCAATCTTGAATGGACTAATTAGTTAAGAACACATGTAATGACCCAAGAACCAATACAACTTAAAAATGCATTTTAGATTTTTGAATTTTATTATATATAGATAGAGAAAAATCAATAAATTCATACATATATTCAAAGACTGTATATTAATCTTTGCATGAGGATAGATGTCCTTTGATACAATTCTTTATGCATTGATCTGTACATATAAAATCAAATCGATACATTAAATGTATATGCAATTGCAATTGATGACAAGCAAAAAGGGGGTAGGAAAAAAAAGGGTGACAGATATCAAATGTAGTTATCTTGCATGGCTAAGTATAGTCTACTTGCGTTTCGGTGTTGTGCCTTCATCAGGTAGCCATGTATTCATAATTCCTAAAACAAATATAATTAAAAGACAAAAATGACCTACAATGTACACAAACATTATAATATGTCCACCAAAAGGGTTTAACGTGTGTTGTCCTACTCGTTATCTAATATTTACAAAGATGAAAAATATACATATTCACATATATACATTGGTTATAGTGTCACAGAGCGTAAGACGTCAAGGGGCTATATAGTAAGATAGATCTCAAGGATTTTTCAAGTAAGAGAAGGGGAAAAAAGGGAAAGAATGAAAAATGCGATTAGCAATAAAATCAGTGTAATTCAGCACGGTGGCAATCGTACGTATCCCCTGTAGTTCATACATATTAGTGGTATAGGGGATATTTGATGTACTTAGGGTGTGGTGTATTATCCTTTTTAGATATGTTAATTGATACACCATTCTGATCAGGCATTTTATAATTAAATATTGCAGTGGTTGTTGACAATAAGCCATTTACCTTATCATAAGATGCCAAGCTCTAAGCTGTTTCGACGATAAAGAATCCCAGTAATGCTCAGGGGTTGGGGGCAATGGCTATCAGGATAAATCTAAATGAGAACAGTCACCAGAGAAGTCGTAGTTAGATTAAACGACCTCAAATCTGTACAATACAGAGAGTTTAAAAGGACTGGGATAGCGGGGGGAAGGGGGAAAGGGGGGGAGGAAGGAAAAGGGAGGTGGAGAAAAAACACTCACCCTATGTTCAATAAGTCACTGAGAGCATGAGTGCCTGACTCGCTAGAGGTGACAAAAGTTCTGAAATGATATAATGAATAAAACAATCTGTCACTAATGATGAATGGATCGATATGTCATAAAAAGCGTCAATCCTGAACTGTATTGGGGAGCCTGAATCTCACAGGGCCACACTAGGGAATTGTATCTCATACTTCAAATTATGATCATTACAGATAATGTGGCCAGAGGCCTGTATATGGCTATGGCTAACTAGTCAGGAATCAAGGTATAGCTCAGGCCAGATCACATTCATGCAGACTGGTTGGAGGGTAACAACTAACTACATATAATATGCACTCTATTTAATAGCCTACTCTAGTGAAGACACCTAGCAATACACTCAGGTCTTTTCTACTCTGGATTGTATATGTGGCGCTTCTGAGGTAAGCGTACCTGATACCGTATGGTGCCTTTGGTAACGTGGATTTCCCAGTGGCGTTACGAATGTTAACACGATTTTCGTTAGGAATCAGTTATCTATAGATAGTGCAGATGCCTGGAAGGTCGCTTCCTTCAATTGCAAATCAGTACCGGGAGGGCGCCACACTTTTGGTACGTCATCCTGTCACAGAGCAAGGTGATGACTCAAATTTCCTGCCATCATTTTGTGAGGTGAGGGAAGGTTAGTCTAGGTGGATGCGCATATATACAGGTCAGAACAAAGCTTACGTGACGCATCATAATGGAACGTCATTAGGCGTCAGAGGCGTTAAAGACAAAACGCGAACATAGGCGCCATCTTAACAGAGTAATTATAAATCGGCAAGGTGCATAATGCGAATAGTCAAAGTATTGTAACAAAATGATACTCAGAACATGCAAATGTACCATGTCCACAAATGATGGAATATAATTGATTGGACCTATTTGATTGATGCACTGCGGCATAGTTTGCCGGAACTTACCATAAAATGCACTTAATAGTGGGCGCAATGGTCAGCGCCATCTTTGCAAAAGTATGAGGAAAAGTATCAAACAGCGCCTATTCCTATTCATTCAATTGCGAAATAAACAGGCTGGCCTAGGGTGATGGCTCTCATTTATTTAATCCTAATTAGAATAATAGCTCATCTTCCCCAGTGAAATATTGTTGTCTTAAGAAATGAAAATATCATGGAAAGAATGAAAGTGTCTTACATTTGTGGCATATTGATTCGCAAGTTAGCCATTTGGTGGTGTTCATTACGCAAGCTAGAACCCTTACAGATAAGTGGCCCCTGTGGAATATACAAGGGAAAGTATGCAGTTGTCCACAGAATAGTGATGAAGTGGATATAGCTAATTGTTGTTAAATCTAATTGCTTGACTCCAAGGGATTTCGCTATTCAGGCCCCTTTTATAAGTATCCAAAGTGAAAATCCAAAATACCTACCTACGTTTCCGGATTTCTGTGCCTGTGGAGCCATTGATATGAATTTTTTCAAGAATAAGCCATTGTATATCATATATGGTATGATTCATATCAACATAGTGCTGGACCAGAGGAGCATGCCGTTTCTTGGTTCTGATGGCCGACCTATGTTCTGTAAGTCGTGTTACCATTGATCGTGAAGTTTCCCCCACATGGGTCTTATTGCAGGGGCACATAAAATAAATAAACTATGTTAGTAGTTTTGCAATTGGTCAGACTTTGCAAATCTCCACTTTTGCCGTTGACTGAATACTTTTTAGTTTCTACGGCACATTTGCAAGCCACGCATGACATACATTTATAGTTTCCTATCAAGATGGTGTTTCCCCTCAGTGTGTTCTGTACAAGTTCTGTAGGGGTGCTTGTCATGCGTGAACGTGTGATAAGATCTTTAAGGTTCTTGTTCTTACGGTAGGCAAACATAGGTTTAGGTATGCAAACAGATCTATCCCTTGTTGCGTTCAAAATATGCCAGTTGGAGTTGACAATTTGACGAATAGTGTCATTCATGGTGGAATGGCAGGTAATAAAAACCAAACGATCATGCTGTTTGGGGTCTTTCGGTGTAAGCAAATGTTGACGATCGTAGTATCGTGCTCTTTTAAAGGAGTCACGTACCAATCTGTTTGGATAACCCCTGATTATGAATTTGGCCTTCATTTCAATTGCCTGTTTGTCGTAGGCAGCCGAATTTGTACAATTCCTGTGCAAGCGCAGGAACTGGCCAAATGGTATGGTAGTTTTTTGTGTCTTAGGATGATAGCTTGTGAAATGTAACAAAGTGTTACGCGCAGTTGATTTGGTAAAAAGATCAGCTATCAATTTTTGTTAATTTACTTTGATTGTGATATCCAAAAATTCTACGCTACATTGGTTGCTGTGAAAAAGATATTCGAATAACATAGGTTTAACCATGAGACAAACTCGGTAAGTCCCTCTGTCGTTCCATTCCAGACAAAAAAGACATTGTCTATATATCTAGACCAACTGGTGATGGACTCACTGAACGGTGCTATGTCATTATAAACATATTTGTGTTCATAGTGTGCCATAAAGATGTTCGCTACCGTGGAGGGCACAAGATGCCCCCATGCTAACACCTTTAGTCTGCTGAAAAAGTGATTCATTAAATTCAAAAGTGTTTTACTGTAGGACAATAGTCAAGCAGGATATAATGAAGACTTTGGGGCAGTCTATGTTAAAAAACTCGATGAACCATACAACGGCTTCTAGAGCCCCTGTCTGTGGGATGTTACTATATAGGGCCTCTATATCCATTGTAACCAGAGTTTGTGTCATATCATTAAAGGCTAGATGTTCTATTTTGTTAATTATATCTCTGGTGTCCCGTATATACGATTAAATTTTGGGGACATGGGGTCGTAGAATGGCATCTACATATTTGGATAGAGTCTCGGTAGCCGAACCAATAGTAGTTACAATGTGTCTATATGGAGGGTTGGTGGTATTTTTATGGATTTTGGGAACCCCATATATCGATGCCATTCTAGGCTTGGTAACATTGAGATATTGCCATTCTTTTTCGCAGATTAGGTTGTCCTCTAAGGCTTTACTAGTTGTTTCACAAATCAGTTTAGACACCCTCTTTGCACAGCGGCCACAGCACATGACTTCACAGCATATGACACACTGTTTGGACTCACGCTTTCATCCCCGAGTCCGGCATCAGCTCAGCCTAGCATCATGAGACTGTACACAATACCTCTCATATTTTCCGCACCCCAGGACTTTCAGACCAGTACGGATCAGTAGTTTGTCCTAGTAGGTATAAACACATGCTGACACTACTTCCACAGGTGTAGTGCAGCGGCCTTGGCACATAACTTCACAGCATAAGACACACAATTTGGGCTCACACATTAATCCCCGACTCCCGCACCAGCTCACCTTAGCAGCATCAGACTCTAGGCAATACCTCACTTAATTTCCGTAGCCCAGCACTTCGCTTCACACCCCGTCTATAGCACACCCTAAACACCCCACAGAGGTTACAGTGCTCCTACCCTCCTCTTTCCCACTTTTTTTGCCCTTTTGTCCCCTTACTCGCTTCGACGGAATCACAAAATGGCGGCCAACACTTACTAGTTGCAACCACTCGCAGCGCTCACAACCAATAAGTAGCAAGCTCGTGCTCGTAAGGCCTCAGCCAATCAGATGGCAGAATTCCCAAATATCGATATCTGTAAATTTTGATATTTCTCAAAAACTACTGAACGGATTTACACCAAATAAACAAAAGCATGCTTTCTAGACCAAGATCCTTCACCCTGCCAAATTTGGGGTAATTCCGTTCACCCGTTCGACCTGTAGCCTTGTCTAAAGTTTCCTATGGAAATTAACATGGAGAAAACATATTTTGGGACCCACCTTTTTTCTAGGTCCCCCCTTGACGAATCACCCCCAAACAAAGAATTAGTTTGGAAGATTTCATGAAGATTCATCAAACGACTCTAAAGTTATAAGCAAAACAAAAAATGCTCTTCCTATGGAAACTTGGTCCTAACTATAACTACCTACTGGTGAGCACCAGTAGGTAATATATATATATATATATATATATATATATATATATATATATATATATATATATATATATATATATATATATATATATATTACCTACTGGCAGTCGCCAGTAGGTAGTTATAGTTAGGACCCTGTTTCCATAGGAAAACCGCAACATTCTATTTTGAATAACTTTGGCGCCGGTCGACGAATCCTCGCAAAATTTTCAAAATAGGTGGGGCGCTACGCTCCGCTCCTACCCTGAAAGTCTCGGGGGGATTCGTCAAGCGGGGGCTGAGATAAAAGGGGGGTCCCAAAACGCGTTTTTCCCATGCATTTTTCCATAGGACCTTTAGACACAGCTACAGCCCGAACGGCTGAACAGAGTTCCTTGAAATTTGGCAGAGAGGTAGTCCACAGGTCAAGGAAGTGCCTTTTGTAGGTTTGGTGTAAATCTGTTCAGTAGATTCTGAGAAAATAGCCTTTAAATCAATATATATATCTGAGCCAGCTTACGGTGCGCTTACGGTGCGCTTACCGTACGCGTACGGTGACGTGCGCGAGCGCGATTCTGATTGGCTGTTCGATCTAAGTAAACATTCGAATCGGTCGAAACCAGGATGCGGCGGCCGCCATTTTCTCTCTCGCACTCTGAGGGGGGCAGCAAAAACAAAGACAAAAAACATCTAAAGGGGCAGTATATTCAGTTCTTAACCACCCAGCATTGATATAGGTGTCCCCAAACAACCCCCAAGGCCAAAAAAACAATTTTATTTTTTTTCGAAAAATCGCCGATTACGCTTACCGTACGCGTACGGTTAAAATTATTAAAAAAAAAAAAATTATCCACACTATCCCCACCCCGTGTGCAAACGGTGCCCGAAGGGCACCATTTGAGCATGGCATATCACTGTAATGAAAAGTACAAATGAATACCTTTCACAACGATGCGCATAATTAGTCCCCCATGTGCGCACGGTGCGCGAAGCGCATCGTGCGTACATGGCCCATCCGGCGTAACGTGGGCACCGTGCGTGCACAGCACTAACTGCGTAAAGTGGGCGCGCGGTGCGCAAAGCGCACCGCGTGTTCACTGTGCGCGCACGGTGCGCGAAGCGAACCGTGCGCGCACGGAACGAACTGCGTTAACTGGGTGCGCACGCCACGAATGGCGTAAAGTAACTTAGCATTTAAAAAACCGTACAAATTCACTGAAAAAACCATAGGTTTCACACAAGTTATAGTTAGCTGTACATTTCACTCGTAAAAAACCAATGAAATTCCCCCGTTATAGTTAGTGCAGGCAACTATAACTCACGCGACCGCAATCCTCTGCTGATGACATATGTGTCTTTATGAAAAAAAAATATTTGTAATATATGTATAGCTAAAATTTAATGGAAGAAGACATGGGCAAATAAGTGTCTAAATACAGTATTAGCATCAGCAGAAGATTGCGGTCGCTTGAGTTATAGTTGCCTGCACTAACTATAACGGGGGAATTTCATTGGTTTTTTACGAGTGAAATGTACAGCTAACTATAACTTGTGTGAAACCTATGGTTTTTTCAGTGAATATATATATATATATATATATTCACTGAAAAAACCATGGGTTTCCTACACGTTATAGTTAGGAATTAACATTTAAAAAACCTTAGAAATTCAATGAAAAAACCAAAGGTTTCACACATGTTATAGTTAGCTGGACATTTCACTCGTAAAAAACCATTGAAATTCCCCCGTTATAGTTAGTTCAGCTAACTATAACTCGCGCGCCCGCAATGCACTACTGATGACGTCACATATTACATCACTCATGACATGGTCAGTGACATCACTCATGACATCACTGATGACATCTCAAATGACATCACTGATGACATCATCCAGTGAATGTGTGTTTTTCTGAAAATTAAATATGTTTAATATATGTATATCTCAAGGTCGATGGAAGAATAAATGAGTATATAAGTGTCTAAATGGATGATTTGTTTTTGAAAAATTGATTGTATTACTGACTGATTAAGTGTATCTTTATGAATACATGGCTAAGTGAGTAATGTTTAAATGTGTAAATACCTGTATCAGTCTCTCACTTTGTATATAAGTGGCTGCATGGGTTGGTGAGTAGCTACATGAGTGTCTATATAGGTTATTAGTTGGTTTTTTGAGTATCAGTATGAGTGTCTGAGTGTCTTCATGGTTCGGTGGGGGTTATTACGTAGTGCATAGGTGCATGAATGAGTGACTCACTGTTTGTATGTGTTGAAGACAGCATGTGTGCAGGACCGTATGGGTGGATGAGTGTGTGTATGGGTGTGTTAGTGAGTGAATGACTGTCTCAATAGTGTATTTATGAGTAACTACATATGTTTTAAACTAGTATATGTGAGTATTGGTGTTTATAAGTGAGTATATGTGAGAGTGAGAGATTGGTAGACTTCCTGTATGAATAAGTATGTGTTTCTATAAGTGATTGTTTAAAAGATTAAGTATGTGTAAGTTTCTGTAAAAGTAAGTGTGGTGGTGTGTGTATAACTGTATATGCAAGTAAATGGATGTTTGATTCTTTATTAGCATGAGTGACTATGTGTGAGTAACTCTATGAATGAGTGGCATTGTGTTACAGGATGTTTAGGTGTATGAGTACATATGATGTGTGAGTACATGTATGAGTGACTGTATAGGATTGTTGGTGGATGAGTGGATGTGTATGTGGATCTTAAAATTACTGAATAGGATGTTGTAACTGTTATTGGTATGTCCATTTTTTTGAAAATTTCAGTCTCTATTTTTAAATGTGTGTATCAAAGGTTATATTAGGGTGAGAGGAGGTCTACCACTCTGTCACAAGGATAATGTAATCAGTGATGTCATTTGAGATGTCATCAGTGATGTCATGAGTGATGTCACTGACCATGTCATGAGTGATGTAATATGTGACGTCATCAGTAGTGCATTGCGGGCGCGCGAGTTATAGTTAGCTGAACTAACTATAACGGGGGAATTTCAATGGTTTTTTACAAGTGAAATGTCCAGCTAACTATAACATGTGTGAAACCTTTGGTTTTTTCATTGAATTTCTAAGGTTTTTTAAATGCTAATTCCTAACTATAACGTGTGTGAAACCCATGGTTTTTTCAGTGAATTTGCAAGGTTTTTTAAATGCTAATTCCTAACTATAACGTGAGTGAAACCCATGGTTTTTTCAGTGAATTTGCAAGGTTTTTTAAATGCTATTTTTTTTTTTTTCTTCTTTTTTTTTTTTACATATTTTTATTTTAATTGTCTATCCTTTTTTAAAGACTATGGTTAAATTTTAAAAATTCTACAATATGTTTTTATTTTACAATTTTTTAAAAATAAACAGGTAAAATTTATTAGCAATACATTTTTTTTTTTTTTACCGTGCGCGTACGGTAAGCGCACGTCTTGCTGTAATTACGTTAGATTTCTACGCTGTTTGCGTTCATTTACGCAATTTGCGTAGATGCACGTCACTCGCGCATAGCGCGTAACGCGTACGCTGCACGCGCACGTTACGCGGAAGTGAAGGGGCATGCCTGTTTTGCGCATGCGCGCAGGCGCGTGTCTTTTTTACGCGCATGCGTACTTTTGCCGTAAGCGCACCGTAAGCGTACCGTAAGCGTACGGTAGGTCATGTGATCATGAAACACAACTTTTGATTGGTTGAAACTACTTTCAGTTCTAGAACTCTCCTACACCACACCCATTCCCCTCATTTCTGCTTGTGATCCCTTAGGAGAATGTAGTAGGTTCTTAATAAAGAATTTCCAACCAGAAGTATAAAGCAGAATGATGTTTATTTCAAAAGCAGGACTCACGACCATCCACTCCTGGATCAACTGCTGGGACATGATGAGCCGGTTACTATTGGCGAAATGCCGGTTCTTGCGGTTCAAGAAACTATCTTGGATAGTTTTACACAAAAGTTGTTAGAGAAGTTTCCTGATGTATTCTCAAACAAGGTTGGCTTAATTAAAGATTTCGAACACACTATTAAGTTGAAAAGTAGCGCTATTCCAGTGATACAGAAGGTTAGACCTGTACCTATTTCAGCTAGAGAAGATCTCAGGAAATTGTTAGAAGACATGTGTTCTCAGGGCATAATTAAACAGGTTGAGTCCTCTGAATGGATTTCGGCTGCAGTGGTGGCACGAAAGAGCTCTGGCGATATACGTCTGTGTGCGGATTTAAGAGTACTTAATAGGAATATTTTGGTGGATTGCCATCCTCTCCCTAGAATACATGAAATGTTGGCCAGAATAGGGGGTAGTAAATTCTTTTCTACTATCGATTTACGTTCTGCGTATCATCAGATACCTTTAGCTGAAAGTTCTCAACACCTTACAACTTTTGTAACACCTTTTGGTGTATACATGTACAAGCGGATGCCGTTTGGATTGGCATCCGCAGCTAGTGTGTTTCAACGGCTAATGGATGAAATTTTTGGGAATCTGGAGGGTATACAAACTTTCCAGGATGATATTTTAGTGCATACAGAGAGTGTGGAACAACATGTTACGTTGTTGGAGAGTGTTTTGCGGAAGTTACATTTACATGGGATGACAGTGAATATTAACAAATGTAAATTTTTAACGCAGGAAGTCAATTATTTAGGACATAACATTTCAGCGGAAGGCATAAAACCTAAGGTGTCCTTATTGAAAGGTATCAACGATGCTAGTGTTCCTAAGGATAAAGATTCACTTAGGTCCTTTTTGGGGTTGAGTGAATATTATGCAAGGTTTGTTCAAGGATATGCTGTCATCGTACAACCTTTGAGAGATCTTCTAAAGAAGAATGCGAAATATATTTGGTCGGATGAATGCCAAAAAGTTTTTGAATCTGTAAAAAAAATTATTATCTCAGCTCCTGCTATTAAACCATTTACACAAGGAGCCAAATGCATTATTACGGTGGATGCAAGTGCTAAAGGTTTGGGGGCGGTTCTTAGCCAAATGTTAGATGGTAAGGAATGCACCATTGCTTTTGCTTCACGCACATTAAATAGTGCTGAAAAGAATTATAGCACGATTGAGCGAGAAGCACTAGCATGCTCTTGGGCTTCGGAGAAATTTAAAATGTATATTTGGGGAACAAGATTTGAATTGCACACGGATCACAAACCTTTGATTTACATGCTGGGTGACAGCTGTTCTAATAAGGCTTCTTCAAGATTAATAAGGATCTTATCTAGGTTACAGGAGTTTAATTTTGATATTAAGTATGTTCCGGGTGGAAGGAATGTAAGGGCGGATTGTTTGTCTAGGTTGCCGACAACAGAGGATGATGACAGTGGAAAAGTAGAATGGGAAGATGTGGAGTATGTATTTACTGTCAATGATGTTAATGAACAACTTAAGATATCGGAAAAGGATTGGGTTGAGTGCTGTGGAAGGGATGATTGCATGGTTCAAGTAAAGAAATGTCTTATTGAGGGGTGGCCATGTGATAGGGGGATGTCTACAGAGTTGAGATGTTTTGCTCAGGTGGCATCGGAATTGTCTTTGGTTAATGATATATTGTTGAGACAAGACTTGTTTGTTCCTCCAGTTGGCCTCAGGTCCAAGATCATTTCATTGGCTCATGAGGGACATTTAGGAATATCAGCTACAGTGAAGAAGATCAGACAGATTTATTGGTGGCCTGGTATTGACGGACAGGTTAAGAGATATGTAGAAATGTGTGCAGAATGTTTGTGTTCAGACAAACATTGGAAAACTTTAACAGCTCCTTTGTGCCCAGTGGATTGGCCTAACAATGCGTGGGAAAAAATTGGACTCGATTTTACAGGTCCATTTAATGTTTTGGGTGGTGACAAAAGGTATTTAGTGGTTGCAATCGATTATTATTCTAAGTGGTTGTATTTTGCTTTGGTGCGATGTGCAGATTCTTCTTCTGTCATTGTATTTTTAAAAAATGTATTCTACACTGAAGGAAGAGTTAAGGAAGTAGTTACTGATAATGGGTCCCATTTTGTCTCTGAGGAATTTACTAATTTTCTCAGTAAACATGATGTCAAACACATTAGAGTACCAGTGTATAGTCCGGCTTCTAATGGATTGGTGGAAAGGGCGAATAGATTGATTAAAGAAGGGGTACAAACAGCTGTAGCTAATAAATTGGATGTGGCGGATTATTTGCATTTTAAGGTTTGGAATTATAACATTACTCCACAAAGCACCACTGGTGTTGCACCTTTTGTTTTGTTAAGAGGAAGAAGACCCATTTCTGCAATTAGTCCAACTTGGTTGTTGGATAAATGTGATCGCTTTCACAATATTGACTTACATGTGGTAAGGAAACATGTTGAAGGAAAACAGAATAGTTATAAAAAAAATTATGATAGTAGAATGCATGTGAAAGAAGGGACATTGCAAGTTGGAGATTGGGTTTTAATTAAGAAACCTAAGAAGGTCAGTAAAGGATGTTCTAAATTTTCCGAACCTGTAAAAGTTGTGACAATCTATAAGACAGCTGTCTTACTTCAGGACAGGGGATGGTGGAATAGTAATGCCTTAGTGAAGGTAACGAAGGAACAGGCAAAAATCATTTTACAAAAAAGTGATTTGTGTAAAAGGGGGGAAAGACAGGATTGGTTTGATTTGGATGCTTTAACGCACATTGATAGGAGTTGTGATAACTTTGACAGAGGTGATGTTCAAAATGATGTGGAAAGGGTAGTACCATCATCTAGTACAAGTCCTGGTGGGGGTGGAGACAATTCAATCAGAAGCAGTTCAAGAGTGAGATCTGCTCCCATTCACTCCAGAGATTATGTGTACTATTGATCATGTGTTATTCATGTAAGTGTTTTCTTTTTATTGTTTTATTATGGAAAGGGGGGTGTGTAATATGTAGTAATGTAGTTGTTTAATATGTATATGGCTTTAAGGAATCTTGGGTTGGAATGTTCTGTGTAGTGGTGTTCTTTTCACTGTGTGTTGAGTGGGCATTATTTGATTGCCAGGACTCACGACCATCCACTCCTGGATCAACTGCTGGCAATCAAATAATGCCCACTCAACACACAGTGAAAAGAACACCACTACACAGAACATTCCAACCCAAGATTCCTTAAAGCCATATACATATTAAACAACTACATTACTACATATTACAGAGAAGGAGCTGGGTTGTCTTTGTGATACGATGGCAGAACAGCAGAGCTCTTCTGAGAGTGAGGGTAGCAGCACTACCTTGAGGCAGAGAGCGAGGAAACAAAAGACCTCTTACATATGGGAGTATTTTACTTTTCCAGAAGGCCAGCAAAAGGTAAATGCACCCTTAGTGACTTGTAAGCTGTGTAAGCGTGTACTTTCAAGAGGGAATCCCGACAGGAAGTATTCCTTTGGTAATCACACCATGATGAGACACCTTAAGTATGTACACAGAAGGACACATGCTCGACTTACTGAAGGTAACCCTTCAGTAAATCAACCAAGCACATCCACAGCAGCTCAGCCTGGACCATCATCTGCAGTGCTGAGTCCTTCTTCTGCAGGTCAGGTGAGCCCTTCATCTGTGGTGGGAGCATCTCCTTTTTCTGGTCCTCTGGAAATTAACCCTCGGTTTGCGAGGGTTGAAGTACGGTGCGCCACTTGTCATGATCTAATTAGTTATAGGGAGACCAGTATTTCCCTAGTGAACAATAAAATAGATCAGCACACTTGTCGTACCATCTAATATTCCCAATCTTTCTTTCCTCTGTCCCTGCATGAACACAACGGCTCTTTTAAGAGCCAACCTTACCTTTCATCTTTTTTTTATATATGTTTTTAAAAACTTTTTTTATTTTATTTTACCGTACGCGTACGGTACGCGTAATTTTTTTTTTATTTTTTTTTTAAAACACTAAAAATCAATTATCACATTACAAGGTCCTTGAGAGACTACAATTAAAAACTGAAAATGTGATTGTAGAGAAGTGGAAAAAAGGGACCATGATATTATTGACTTACCATACCCACTCAAAAAAATATTTATTCATTTAAATTTTTTTTTAATTGCTTTAAAAATGGTTCTAGTTTTCGAAAACTTTCTTTCTCAATCTGAAAAAAAAGAAAAAATTACGCGATTTCAGATTCTTAAAAAAGCACATGTCCAAACTGCTTTTTCAGACCAGCACCATGTGTAACCTGGGTGACTGCCTACACTCCAGCAAGGGCAACCAGCCTTAGTGATGCTGAATGTATTTGCATTACTGACTGAAACCTCAAACCCCACTCGCTTGTGACTACTGTGCATGATTCCACATGGTAAGCAGCTGGGTGTGTGCTAAGAGTCTGCTTCTGCACCAAAAAATGGCTCCCCCTTTCCATCTAATGCAACTGTGAAATCACCAGAGCAATACGCAATAAATCTCTGCCTGTAATTCCTATTTGCACACAGAGTCATGTTTTCACATTAGTCACAAAACGAAATTTCTTTGCCAATTTGAAAGCACACTTACTACTCTTTTTTTTGGCAAGTGATAATCACTTTTACAGACTGACACATTATGAATCCACTTTTCAGATTTTTTAAAAAGCACATGTCCAAACTGCTTTTTCAGACCAGCACCATTTGTAACCTGGGTGACTGCCTACACTCCAGCAAGGGCAACCAGCCTTAGTGATGCTGAATGTATTTGCATTACTGACTGAAACCTCAAACCCCACTCGCTTGTGAATACTGTGCATGATTCCACATGATAAGCAGCTGGGTGTGTACTAAGAGTCTGCTTCTGCACCAAAAAATGGCTCCCCCTTTCCATCTAATGCAACTGTGAAATCACCAGAGCAATACGCAATAAATCTCTGCCTGTAATTCCTTTTTGCACACAGAGTCATGTTTTCACATTAGTCACAAAACGAAATTTCTTTGCCAATTTGAAAGCACACTTACTACTCTTTTTTTTGGCAAGTGATAATCACTTTTACAGACTGACACATTATGAATCCACTTTTCAGATTCTTAAAAAAGCACATGTCCAAACTGCTTTTTCAGACCAGCACCATTTGTAACCTGGGTGACTGCCTACACTCCAGCAAGGGCAACCAGCCTTAGTGATGCTGAATGTATTTGCATTACTGACTGAAACCTCAAACCCCACTCGCTTGTGAATACTGTGCATGATTCCACATGGTAACCAGCTGGGTGTGTGCTAAGAGTCTGCTTCTGCACCAAAAAATGGCTCCCCCTTTCCTTCTAATGCAACTGTGAAATCACCAGAGCAATACGCAATAAATCTCTGCCTGTAATTCCTATTTGCACACAGAGTCATTTTTTCACATTAGGCCCTTAAACGAAATTTCTTTGCCAATTTGAAAGCACACTTACTACTCTTTTTTTTGGCAAGTGATAATCACTTTTACAGACTGACACATTATGAATCCACTTTTCAGATTTTTTAAAAAGCACATGTCCAAACTGCTTTTTCAGACCAGCACCATTTGTAACCTGGGTGACTGCTTACACTCCAGCAAGGGCAACCAGCCTTAGTGATGCTGAATGTATTTGCATTACTGACTGAAACCTCAAACCCCACTCGCTTGTGAATACTGTGCATGATTCCACAAGGTAACCAGCTGGGTGTGTGCTAAGAGTCTGCTTCTGCACCAAAAAATGGCTCCCCCTTTCCTTCTAATGCAACTGTGAAATCACCAGAGCAATACGCAATAAATCTCTGCCTGTAATTCCTATTTGCACACAGAGTCATGTTTTCACATTAGGCCCTTAAACGAAATTTCTTTGCCAATTTGAAAGCACACTTACTACTCTTTTTTTTGGCAAGTGATAATCACTTTTACAGACTGACACATTATGAATCCACTTTTCAGATTTTTTAAAAAGCAGATGTCCAAACTGCTTTTTCAGACCAGCACCATTTGTAACCTGGGTGACTGCCTACACTCCAGCAAGGGCAACTAGCCTTAGTGATGCTGAATGTATTTGCATTACTGACTGAAACCTCAAACCCCACTCGCTTGTGAATACTGTGCATGATTCCACATGGTAAGCAGCTGGGTGTGTGCTAAGAGTCTGCTTCTGCACCAAAAAATGGCTCCCCCTTTCCTTCTAATGCAACTGTGAAATCACCAGAGCAATACGCAATAAATCTCTGCCTGTAATTCCTCTTTGCACACAGAGTCATGTTTTCACATTAGTCACAAAACGAAATTTCTTTGCCAATTTGAAAGCACACTTACTGCTATTTTTTTTGGCAAGTGATAATCACTTTTACAGACTGACACATTATGAATCCACTTTTCAGATTTTTTAAAAAGCACATGTCCAAACTGCTTTTTCAGACCAGCACCATTTGTAACCTGGGTGACTGCCTACACTCCAGCAAGGGCAACCAGCCTTAGTGATGCTGAATGTATTTGCATTACTGAGTCCAACCTCAAACCCTTAAACTATTCTTTTTTTATACCAGTACACCTTAATTTATCGTGAAAACATAGTCCATATTATTTTACATGTTCCTCACATTTAAATTTCTCCCAAAACAGAAAATAATAAACACAACTTCAACAAAAAGAATTGCATTTCTATTATTCATTTCTTAATTTACCATATACATCCCCTCTCAAACTCTAAACTCACCTTTAAAATGAGTTAGTTGTGAAAGAAATGTGGCACTCAAACAGCAGATTATCAGAGCCAGGATCTCTGTTCTTTACACCTCTCTCCTCTCAGCAGAACCAGATAATGGCAAACTTTCCCTCTCTTTTTCCACATATATACATGTTAATTTCAAATCTCAGTGCTTCCCCCTTTTTTTCAAATGTAATCACACATTTCTATTGGTTGAAAACCAACCCTTTTCCAAAAGTACCCTTCCCCCAACTTGACTTCTGCCTAGTACCCTTCCCCCAACTTGACTTCTGCCTGCTACCATAGCAACAGCTCATGGAACACTGCTGTGTGGAGTTAGGTCAGAAGTTCGCCAAACAATGTTTCAATTCCACCAAGCAAGAGTGCTTGACTTTTCTAACCTAACAGCAAATCCATAGTACTGTTCTTTGGTAACACATTTTTCTGTACCAATACAAAACATGCTTCTATAAATTTACACATACAGCCTAGTTTTTAGTGTAGAATGGTATGAAACAGCCAATCAGTTCTTTTTTAAAAAAAAATATGTATGCCTCCATTTCCAAACTGTCTTTCATTTCTTTTTACCATTCTACTGAAATACACCTCCTGAGTGCATCCAGATCTCCTTTGAAGATGTTCACAGTGTGGATTGTAGGACACAGCTATGTCTTCTGGAGTGAAAAGTTTGCAGAGAAAACAGGTATGGTGAGAGACCTTGCTTTGCCAAATGTAGACATTAAATGGATTGGTCAGAGAGGGTTAAAGTGGCACCAATTGATGCCATTGGTGAAATCCTTCATGCAAAACCAACACCCTGACCTCATAATAGTGCACTGTGGTGGCAATGACCTAGGCACTTTGACTGGGGTAGGTCTGGAAATGCTTATGAAGGACACCTTTGCACAACTGTTTTCACTTTTCCCTAAAACTGCCTTTGTGTTTTCTAACATATGCCAAAGGCAAAAATGGAACTGGTCCAATCATTTCTGTCCGCAGATTGACAAAGCAAGAAAGCACGTCAACAAATCTGTTTCTGCTTTCCTCCGTGACTATGGTATGGGTTCCATTTACCACAACAACTTGCGTTACGACATGCAAGACATTTATAGAGGAGATGGTGTGCACTTCAATGATGAAGGGAACAGAGTCTTCCTCTTGAACCTTAGACTCTGCATCGCACTTACTTGTAGGTACCACTTAAAAATCACTTTATAAACACAACGGCTCTTTTTAGAGCCCCCTAATATCTAAACACTTAAATCTGCATTTCATTTCTTTTTTTTTTTTTTTTTACCGTAAGCTTACCGTACGCGTACCCCGCAATTTTTTTTAAAATCAATAAATGTTTTCTTTGTACTTTTCTGTCCTTCTTTGACCCCCTTACAAATGTTAGGGGGTCTGTAACTCTCCTCCTTGCCCCCTTTTCTTGTTATCACTCTTTTTTTTCTGAGTGAAACACACGAAATGGCGGCCGCCGCTTCCTGGTTTCGGCCGATTCGAATGTTTACTAAGATCTAAGAGCCAATCAGAATCGTGCTCGCGCACGCCCCGTACGCGTACGGTAAGCGTACCGTAAGCGCACCGTAAGCTGGCTCAGATATATATATTGATTTAAAGGCTATTTTCTCAGAATCTACTGAACAGATTTACACCAAACCTACAAAAGGCACTTCCTTGACCTGAGGACTACCTCTCTGCCAAATTTCTAGTAATTCTGTTCAGCCGTTCGGGCTGTAGCCCTGTCTAAAGGTCCTATGGAAAAATGCATGGGAAAAACGTGTTTTGGGACCCCCCTTTTATCTCAGCCCCCGCTTGACGAATCCCCCCGAGACTTTCAGGGAAGGAGCGGAGCGTAGCGCCCCACCTATTTTGCAAAATTCACGAGGATTCGTCGACCGGCGCCAAAGTTATTCAAAATAGAATGTTGCGGATTTCCTATGGAAACGTGGTCCTAACTATAACTACCTACTGGCGACCGCCAGTAGGTAATATATATATATATATATTCAATTAAAAAACCATAGGTTTCACACAGGTTATAGTTAGGTGGATATTTCACTCGTAAAAAACCAATGAAGTTCCTCCGTTATAGTTAGTTCAGACAACTATAACTCGCGCGACTGCAATCCACTGCTGATGACTTCACATATTACATCACTCATGACATGGTCAGTGGCATCACTCATGACATCACTGATGACATCATCCTTGTGATAGAGTGGCGGTCGAGCAAGTTATAGTTATAGTAACTAACTATAATGGGGGAATTTCATTGGTTTTTTACGAGTGAAATATCCACCTAACTATAACCTGTGTGAAACCTATGGTTTTTTAAGTGAATTTGCAAGGTTTTTTAAATGCTGATTCCTAACTATAACGTATGTGAAACCTATGGTTTTTTAAGTGAATTTGTACGTTTTTTTAAATGCTGAGTTATGTACTTATTATTTTTTCATTTTTTTCATGGTTTTTCACCGTGCGTGCACCGTGTGCGCACTGTGCGCTTTGCGCTCCGTGCGCGCACCGTGCGCTTTGCGCTCCGTGCGCGCGCTTTGGGAGCATGGTGCGCTGCGCGCACCGTCTGTGCACCCCGCGATTTAAAAAAAAAAAATAAGATGGTTTTTTTCCCCTTGGGGTCCTTCTGTGACCCCCTGACAAAGGCTAGGGGGTCAGGAACTCTCTTCCCTGCCCCCTTTTCACGTTTTCCACCTTTTTTCCCCCTTTCCTTTTCAGTGCGAGAGACAAAATGGCGGCCGACACTTCCTGGTTTCAACCGATTCGAATGTTTACCGACATCTAACAACCAATCAGAATTTCGCTCGCGCACGGCACGGTGCGCGCACGTGCGCGCACTGTGCGCGCAAGTGCGCGCACTGTGCGCACACGGTGCGCGCGTATAGATATTTATATGCTTTTAAATGCTATTTTCTCAGGAAATACTGAACAGATTGACACCAGACCTGCAAAAGGCACTTCCCTGACCTGAGGACTACCTTTCTGCCAAATTTCAAGTAATTCTGTTCAGCCGTTCGGGCTGTACCTTCGACTAAAGGTCCTATGGAAAAATGCATGGGGAAAACGCGTTTTGGGACCCCCCTTTTTTCTCGGCCCCTGCTTGACGAATCACCCCGAGACTTTCAGGGTAGGAGCTGAGCAGACCGCCCCATTTGTTTTGAAAATTTCGCGAGGATTCGTCAACCGGCGCCAAAGTTATTCAAAATAGAATTTTGAGATTTCCTATGGAAACACGATCCTAACTATAACTATCTACTGGCGACCGCCAGTAGATAATATATATATATATATATATATATATATTCTGAATTCCGCTGCCTGCTCGGAGTCATCCAACACACAGACACGGACCACCAAATGAGTGCAATTGTTGTTAATTGCAATGCCGCCATTGCGCCATGTATATACATATATATTTTTTTCCCTGAAAATATAAAGGTTACAAGGCTGCGTTATAGTTCAGAAATAGAATTAAAAATTTTTTTGACATTCACTGAAAAAAACAAAGGTTACAGGGACGTTAGAGTTAGGCTCAGATTTCACATGCACCGTTGCAATGCTTTGCTTATGACCTCGCATATTGCATTACTCATTACATGGTCAGTGACATCACTGATGACATCACTGAAGACATAGTCCAGTGACTCTAAGTATTTTTTAAAACGTTTATGTTTTAAACATACACACCAACATGTATTGGTGAATCAGTGGGTGTATGAGTGCCTGATTGCAGGGTTTTGTTCATGTGAAATCTGAGCGTAAATATAACGTCCCTGTATTCTTTGGTCTTTTCAGTGAATTTCTAAGCTTATTTAAATTCTATTACCTACAAATAATGGCCCTGTAATCTTCGTTTTTTTCAGTGAATTTATAAGATTTTTCAAAAGATAATTATTAAATATACAGTCTCTGTAACCTTTGGTTTTTTCAGTGAATGTCGACGACTTTTTAAGTAGCAATGGTTTTTTCAGAGTGCTGGGGAAATGGGGCGGGCCTCTGACCAGCTCTCAGGAATCCCATTGTGTAAAACTTTCAGAAAGTACCAGGAGGGCTTCTTGGTCCCCAAGGTCCCTTAACATCCAAGCGAACTTCATTTTCAACCAGTAGTGTGCCAGGAGATGCATTTGCAGAGTGGTGCAGAAAAGGAGTGTGGCCTCTGAAGACCTCTTAGGAAACTCACTGTGTGGGACTTCCTGGAGGTAACAAGAGAGGTAGTTGATCCCACTGACCGTCAATAGGCAAGGGGACTTTATCCCCAACTAGTACTGGGCTAGGAGGTGCATTTGCATGGTGGTGGAGAAAGGACATCCTTGATGATTGCACAGGTAGTTCCTGTGTGACTCTATGAGTGCCATTGCTAATGACAAACTTTAAACTCTGGGTGTTTTTGACAAAGTGTAAAACACACATATAGATATATTTTACATAAAGTTTCAATGTAGCTATTTAGTAAGACAAAAACGTAACTTTCCTCTTCACTTTCCCTTTGCACTTTCATTTAGCACAATCCCAGAGTTAATATATCTTGTTGGGGGATGTCAGCGAGTGCTGTGTCACAGTCATTTAAAGAAGATTAAAATAGTGATTAAAACAATATTGCACAGACTACTGTTGCCTCCCGGCCTGATACCTCTGATAGGAAGCGTTGGAGCCATCGCTCAGAAAGTGATGGAAGTAGAATTTTTTTTCCCATTGATTTGACATTATTAACCAGAAATTTTCAATGAGCGAAAACAAAAGAGGTCCTTTTATGGAGTAGAGTTAACCTGATTGGATGTGGACCCGCACAGATGCACAAGGTGATGTGATTGTTCACCACACGCCATACCCCATTGTCTGACTGAGCTCGCAATTAATAGTGTTCCGGGACTGCCAGAACTTGACGTCTAGTGCAGCACCCAGCCCCACACGATGAACATTTAGTGACATGCTGCATTTAAAATGGCGACTGCTTTCCGTCACTGAGATTGCACTCTGCCATTTACGATGGATAAAGGGTACGTTGTGGTAAAGGTTTTCCTGCTCCTAACCAGGATTTGCAATATATCCGTGTCTAATTTCAATACTAAAAACCTGCAATTTGTCTTTAATTTTAAGTATCCGCCTTCTGTGAGGAATGAGGAATACATAAATGATATATTTAAGATACTTAGAATTGTAGACAACAAATGTTCTGGACCGTGTTTTTTTTACATATAAAACAAAATGCTATTAGTGACACTTTATTAATGGCTTTATTCCCATTCACTCTGTCGTCTGCTTATTTTTTATGCCCGTGCAGAAACGCATTTTAAAGGATCTGAGCAAGTGGTTTAATTATTCACGTCTTTTCTGTTTATTATCACCTGCCAAAGAAATCCCTGCTCTTCCTTGCAAGCAGGGTGCTGGGCTGGGTTTATTTAGAGTTTTGTCTAATGAAAGAGTGTTTTGGTTGGTGTGTAGAATTCTGATGAACAAGCAGGCCTTATTAACAACAAAAATAGCAGACAGCCCACCTTTGATCACCTGTCATCCAGGGGTGTAGTTATGAATGGTGCAGCAGGTGCATTGATACCGGGCACCAGGGTTTAGAAGGACCCATTTGAATTCAATTGTCTTTTACTATCCAACGGAAGGGCAAGGGGGCCATTTCACTTACATGCATTATGCCCTTAGTAACTCATGCCACTCACTGCTGTCAGCTAGACCCAGGCTGGAGACTCATGGTACTTTATGAGCACCTCAGCAAAGGTACTGTCTGCATTTTCAGCAGTCCAGACTTTTATTATTATTTTGGACGATCATTTGAAAATATGTTTTATTATGCTCCTTTAGCTTGCCTTTCCCTACGTTTTGGAACTCTGTAATCCTTATCTTAGCCCTAGCAAGAAAGAATATTCAGCAAACAAAGACTTTGCTGCATATATTCAGTCCTGACTGTGCAGCACATTGATTGTAATCCCTGTTCTAGATTCTGTAATGGACTGTGACTGGAGTAAAACACATCAGTCACAAAGAATTAACTAAGAGAGCTTGTCGCCAGACGGAGCAGCTGACAAACAAGTAGGCGACCTGACATCAGGCCTAGCTTTGTGTCACGCAATAAACAGTATAATATGCAGCTGAGTCACGTGGCAGAAGAAATTCAATCAGAGGTTCCAGCTTCCAAAATTAAAAGGAGGAATATGCCCAAATTAATTATACCACAGTACATGCAACTGTTAGCGGGACATAAAAACCTCCCTACCATGTACTCGACCAGGTAGCACAGTATAGAGAATTTTAAGAAAGCATCAATAGTACTTCAAAGTCACCTAATATAATGTCTCCCATTTATTACTGATGACATCACTGATTACATATTAAAATGACTCTGAGCGTTTTAAAAAAAGTTTGCGAGTGTTAAATATACACACCAAGGTGTGTTGGTGAATCATTGGGTGTATGAGTGCCTGATTGGATGGATGATTCAGTGGGTGCATGAGTAACTGTATAAGTGAATAATTGAGTGTCTCAGTGAATGTACGGGTAAGTGACATGTGAATGTCTGTATCTGTCTATAAGTTGGTCTCTAAGTGGTTGTATAGGTGTGTGAGTGGGTATGTGAGTTTCTGTATGGTAAGTGATTGGTTGTATGAGTATGGGTGTCTCAATGTCTGTGTGGGTGGGTGAGGGTGTGTGTAACTGCCTGTATGGATGAGTGCATGGGTGAGTCAGTGGTTCTATGAGTTAGTGAGTGTGGGTGTGCAAGTGGCTGTATGAGTGAGTGAGTGTGTTTATGGCTGTGCCGGTGAGTGAACGGATGTGTCAGTGGTATATGGGTGAGTAACTGCATATGTAAAAGGCAGTACAGGTGAGTGTTGAAGTATATGAGGGTCTGTAAGTGTGATGGAGTGATTGCAAGAGTGACCGAATGGGTGAGTGTGTGCTTGTGACATTGACTTGGATAGGTGAGTGAGTATAAGTTAATCTGTATGAATAAATGAGTGGGTGTGTGTATAACTGTATAGGTTAGTAAATGGCTGTGTGATTGACAATATATGTGAGTGAGTAGGTGTGTGAGAAGCTCTATGAGAGACTGACTGTGTGTCAATAGCTGTATGGGTGTATGAGTGCATATATCAGTGGCTGTATTAGTGAGTGAGTTGGTGTATAAGTGGCTGTATGGGTAACTGAGTCGATGTGTGTGTAGACCTATGAATCAGTTAGTAGGTGTGTAATTACTGGTATGGGTGTGTCAATGGTTTTGAGAATGCTAGTGTAGAAGTTGGAGTGGGTGTATGAAAGGTTATATTGGGGTATGAGTGGTTGTGTCAGAGAGTCTGTGGATGATGACATTAGTGAAGTCATCAGGGATATCATCAGTGATGTCACTGACCATGTCATGAGTGATGTAATATGTGAGGTCAAATGCAGTGCATTGTGGGGGCGTGAGAGTTAGCTCAGCTAACTATAACTGCTGAATTTCTATGGTTTTGTGCATGTGAAATCTGAGCCTAACTATAACTTCCCTGCACCCTTTGGTCTTTTCAGTGAATTTCGAAGGTTTTTTTAAAATTCTATTTCCTAACAATAACGGCCATGTAACCTTTGTTTTATTTCTGTGCATTTATAAGTTTTTTTCAAAGCTAATTCTTAACTATAACAGCCCTGTAACCTTTGTTTTTTTCAGTGAATATCTATGACATTTTAAGTAGCAATGGTGTTTGCAGAGTGCTGGGGAAAGGGGGCGGGCCTCTGACCAACTCTCAGGAATCTCACTGTCTAAAACATACAGAAAGTACCAGGAGGGCTTCGTGGTCCCCAAGGTCCCTTAACATCCAAGAGAACTTCATTCCTCAACCAGTAGTGTGTCAGGAGATGCATTTGAAGAGTGGTGCAGAAAGGTTGTGTGGTGTCCGAAGACCTCTTAGCAAACTCACTGTGTGGGACATCCTGAAGGTAACAGGAGGGGTAGTTGGCCCCCAATGATCCTCAATAGGCAATGGGACTTTATCCCTCAACTACTACTGCGCCAGCAGGTGCATTTCCATAGTGGTGGAGAAAGGAGGTCCTTGATGATTGCACAGGTAGTTCCTGTGTGAATCTATGAGTGTCATTGCCAATGACAAACTATGAACTCTGGGTGTTTTTGAAAAAGTGTACAACACACATATAGATATATTTTACATAAAGTTTCAGTGTAGCTATTTAGTAAGACACGAACTTACCTTCCCCCTTCGTATCCATTTGTCGAAATAACTATATCAAAAATGCCTTTCCTTCTTCACAGCAACACCGAAGTTCGCAATGGCATCAGTAATCACAAATACAAATGACAAAATGTAAAACAGATATTTAAACATTTTTCATAGAGTTTGAGTCTAGCTGTTTAGTCACATCATTGTTTAACTTTATTTTAACAACACATTTACCAAAAACAACAAATTCAAAAAATAACTGTAAAACATCTGAACATAACTACAAAACACCCATTAAACTACCCATTCTTACTCATACTCAAAAGGAATCAAAAACTGCTCCAAACATAATACAATGCACACTCTGTGAAAAGATCCACTTTAGAAGGACGAACAAAAAATATTCAAGTGGGATGACGTCCATGATCTCTCAGCTTAAAACCTAACATAGAAAACATCTCTAACTGGCAATCAAGTAGAGGCAAGCTGGAGGACCATCTACATCAGTGGCACCAGCAACATTCCCACCCAGAAAGTCCTTTGTAAGGTGCAGACTACTGCAACAGATATGGCTCCTGTGTTTTCAAGAATGGCCACATACAAAACCGCCAAAATTAAAATATAAAAACAAAACAGAAAATCATGTCACTAAGAGATTAAGGAATATAATTGGATAATACTCTTTTCAAAAAAAAAAAAAAAAGCAACAAGTCCATTATTCTATTTTGAGCATTAATAAAGAGGAGTTCATAGTGAACAGATTTGCGTAATGAATAATATGTCACAAGACATTGTTAAGGGGTATGTTAGAAATGGGGGTCTCTAGTTGGCAGAGGTAGGTACCTTTGACAAAATAGGGACCCTTGTTTCTAGTCAGGGTAAGGGGGATAGACTTCTAAAATAGCCCCTGCTCACCCCCTCGGTGGCTTGGCATGAGTAGATAGGCTTATCTCAGAGACAGTGTGTAAAGTATTTGTAAACACAAAGAGTAATACCGTGAAAACATTGCAAATGGACACCACAACAGTTTAGAAATTAAGTAATCTGTATTTAAACCAAACAAGACCAAAACGACAAAAATCCACAATACCATAATAAAAATATGACTTTCAAATAGTAGAAATAGTAATTCCGGGCCAGAACTCTGCTCCGCCAGCGGAGTGTGCAGAGATATGCTTGCTCCGCGTTCCGCATAGAATGCGGAGTATAGGGCAAAATTCCTACTAGGCAGCGGAGCAGAGTTGGCCAGCCCCGCCTCCACCCACCTATTAAAAATGAACAATAGTTTATTAAAAGCATAAAAAACACTTTCCCGTACAGCTGCCATCCCCAGGCTGCCCTCCTCCTCTTCCTCACCGTCTCTCTCCTACTTGGGCCGACCATCTTGCGAAAAAAGGCGGGTGGCGGAGAGGAGCGGAGGGGAGTTTGTTCCCAACTCCGTGGACCTCCGCGTAGTCCCGCTACGCCAGCTCTGCCCGGGGTTAAGAAATTGTTTAGTTCAAAGCAAATTGCAGATGCAACACTTTTCACACATAGTACCTTGGATGCGTCATGCAGACAAATAAAAGGGCCTCAGGCAAGGTGATGCATCTGTTCCTTACACTCAGGGAAGGTGGTGAGTCGGTTCCGTGCTGCAAGGGAGGTGATGCGTCAGTTCCTTACCAGAGAGGAGGTGATGCTTCACTTTCTTACTGCATGGGGAGGTGATGCGACGGTTTCTTACTGTGTCCCCCAATGATGTGACAGACCTGGTGCCTTGATGCGATGATCCGGAATGAGGCATGGGTTCTTGCAGCTGCACAGCAGGGCTTGCGCCGGAATCGGTAAGGTGATCTCGGACTTCGGAGACAGGTGCACTCAATGCAGTGTACGCGATCTTTTGAGCAGCGGGCAGGCACTGCAACGCTTTCTTCGGTGATGCATCGGAAACAGGTGTGGATGCATCATGCTTCTTGTTGTTGCATTGCTTTTCCAGCTCCCAACAGTCAGAACAACCTCCAGAGGCCAAGAACAGCTACTGGCACCTCTTGGCAGGTCAGAACTCCCAGCAACGAAGTTCAGGGGAGTTGGGGGTGAAGTCTTTGTGTCCCTTGGAGTTCAGAGCAGGAGGCAAGCTCTTCTTCAAGCCCTTGGAGATCTTCAAGCAGGGGACACAACAAACAGCAAAATACTTTTTCCCTTTCTTTGGCAGAAAGTAGCCACTGCAGGCCAACACCTGACAGCAAACAGCACAGGGGCAGTATCCCTGCTCAGTTTCTGCAGCTCGTCTCCTTGGCAAAGGTTCCTCTTGATTTCCCAGAAGTGATCTAAAAGTCTGGGGTCTAGGCCCCTCTTTTTATACAGTAAATCACTTTGTTCTCTCCTGGCCCAGGGTTCTAAGCCCAGTCCAAACCAGTTCTGGGGGGCACTTTCCAAGTGCACAACAACCTCCATTGTCAGTGTGAGCCCTGGCTCCAGACACACCACAGGGGGGCGTAGCCATTATTGTAGAAGGCAGGCACAGCTCTTTTTAGGTGCAGGTGCTTCTCCTCCCAACACTCCAAATGCAGACCAGGCCTGTTCGGCCTAGCGCCGACTCATCCAGACTCTCTGGAGCCACTGCACATCTTCTGCCACTGTCACTTCAAAGCCAGACAGTCACTACACATCCTAGGAGAGGCACACTGGATGGCTAAGCAAGAAAACACCTAGTTTCTAAAAGTGGTATTTTCAAACACAGAATGTAAAAATCACCTGTACTAAAAGATGCATTTTAATATTCTGAGTTCAGGCATACTAAACTTTATTTTCCTACCTTGTTTCTAGGCTAGTTAGGCTTATAAGATGTTATAAGCAAACTCACCATTCTATCCTATGGGAACAGATTGCCTCGCAATAGTGAAAAACACATTTGGCAGTATTTCACTATCAGGACATGCCACACACATCAGGGCATGTCCTACCTTTCACATACACTGAACCCTGCCCACAGGGCCACCTTGGGACTACCTTAGGGGTGACTCACATGCAAGAAAAGTGAAAGTTAGTGCCTGGTAAGTGGGTGCACTTGCCAGGTTGACATGGCAGTACCAGACTGCACACAGGCTCTTCAATGGCAGGCCTTAGTTACATTTACAGACTGATTATATTGGGTGGCACAACCTGTGCTGTATCCCACTAGCAGCATTTGATTTACAGGCCCTTGGCACACACAGTGCACTATACTAGGGACTGACTAGTAAATCAAATATGCCAATCATGCAATCACCAATCCATAACAATAATTCACTGGGAGAGCATATGCATTTTAGCACTGATCAGCAGTGGTAAAGTGCCCAGAGTCATAAAACCAACAAAAACAGGTCAGAAACAGAAGGACAAAAAGCAAAAAGTCTAGGGGTAAACCTGCTGAAAAAGACAGGTTTAACAGGGTACACATAGAAAACATTTTTGCGGGACTAAGTCCATGCTTCCCCGTCTAAAAACATACCAAAGCAATAGTGTAAAAGCAGCAAGAAGGCAACACAAGACTGAAAGACCCGAAACGTCAATACCAGCCACAACATCTTTGGGGCAGAGAGTCCCTTCAGAGGTCTAATCTCAATTTCCAGATTTGCCTCCGCAGATTTCCCGGATTGCATCATACTGCATGGACTGTGGACTTGTAGTGAGTGCTGAAGAGCAGTCCATAAGAGCCCATCTCAATGCTGCAAAGAATCATAAATGTGAATATTATTTTTATTTTTGCCGCTTCAAAGTTTTTCTACATTATCAGGCATTTTATTATCTCACAAAATAGGTATTTAATAGCTGTGTGTTGTTCATTTTGTTATATTCTAATTTATTGTAACACTAGTTACACATAGCTTGCCGTATGGACAAGTCAAAGCGTTCTTCCACAAATAAATACACAGATAACTTTTACCATTTATCATGACTTACGTTTTCATTTTCTAAATACAAGTCAACAGTCTGTGTTTAAATCTTCTAGTGAGTGTGTCGACAACATATACAAACATCCTCTGAATATTTAGACCACAGTGTATAAAATTTCATAATCTCTTCTTCAAAACTATCAACTTTAATCTTTGTGTCCTGTTCTATAACTCCTCCTCATAACAACTCTTCATTTTCCCTAGAATCCTGCTGCGATCCAAAGAAACGGAACTGCACGTCATCACAAATCTTTTCTACATCTGCCACAGTCCCATACAAAAGTGCTCTATTTGTTTCTCCTAAACATAAAGCAGGAATTTTCACATAGTACAGCCTCCTAACTAAAGTTTTAGTTGTTGAGTGGTACAGCTATCATCCTGGAATTATAACACGTGTTTTGGCACACTTTGTTTGATAAACAAGATAGTGAGTGTCCCTGTAAATTTGTGTGCTTACTAATCTTGAAAGGATACAATCCTTGTAAAGTACTTTTTATCTGTTTTAGACTTCACCTTGGAAAGATATGTAGAAATTCCCTTAATATATCAATGAATTGCTATCAAATATTCCAAACACTACTATGATTCCATTTCTATACAGGCGCCTGACTCCATCTTCCTTGTACCTGTTCTCTAATAATTTGTTCTACATTTGTAGGTACCAGCATCTCTTTTGCTATAGGAGTGCCATTCTTCATTTCATAACATTGTCCTCTGTAATCAATAGCATGAACCAATCTATTATCCTTGAGACAGATTTATTCAGTAAAGAAACACTCTGTACTAGAACTATACATGAATTCTTCATTAAAAACTGAACAAAAATTACTTCTATTCACTAATCTTCTTTCTGGTTTTGTCTTCTCAAGTATAACACTATTTTGTCAAGAGACTTTATTCTATTTATAATAAATAAAACCTCACTTTCAAAGCAAAGGCCTTATCAATTCTCACTCAACTCAGCCTTTCTGTTTCACTGCATGTCTTCTTCTTCCATACTTCTTAATATTTCTCAGTAGATCTATAACTACTCTACTACAAAACATCCTAGCTCTGATCTTTGTTATATTCTTTCCTGTTCTTGCTATATAGATTGTGTCCATTGTTATTCTTTCTCATAGCTTGGATTTTATTTTCATTATTTCATAATCTTTGGAAATGTCCACATATCTTTTTAAGAAATGAGTTTGTGCTCTTAACAATAGCTCTTTTTTCGTTCACCACTTTTGCTTCATGCTGCCCCTTTTAACTCTCAGTTCTGCAAAGATACAGTTCTTGCTTCTGTTCCTTTTCCCTCCGAGCTTTTGTATATAATCTGTCTGTAATCATGCAGATATTGTTCTGTAAAACCCCCACTATATTTGAACTTTTTTTCTAGACAATGTACCCGCTACCTTACTACTGGCTTACACATAATACAAAAATAGTTTTTATGCTGCAGTTTTAAATCTACAAATCAACCTTCCTACATAACTACAAGCACTTACTTCAATGGACCAATCCCAAACCAAAACACAAACCTTAATTTATTACTTACCTTTTAATATTATAGCACCCTCTCCTACAACACAGCTGCACCATATCTCAGTTCTCACTTGTAGGAAGCTGGCACTGTATATACTATACCAAAGTAAAGTATAGTGTGCACAAAGTCTAGTGGATCTCCAAAGGTAGGCAGAGGCTAAAGTAGAAAATACCTTACTCTTTATTTGTGGTAGCTTGGGCGAGCAGTAAGGCTTTAGCAGAGGATAGTGTTAGGCATTTATTGTACACACAAAAACACAAGAACTACAGTGGGGTGAGAGGTAAATCCCTCTTCGACCTCCCACTTAGAGAATGAATATCACAAAAAGAAGAGGGATAAAGCAACATATGTTGTGTGGAGGCCAAAAGGTGTGTGGGGGATACACCAAAATTGTAAAACTGCCCTCACACACAGCAAGCTGTGTCATGCTTCATCATAGGGCTGCTTCTACACCTCCGCGTCAGCCAAATGCTTGGAGGTGGAGCAATAGGGGAGGGGAAAACAACACATACAAACAAAAAGATTTTTTGTGAGAACTAACGGTGAGTTGAGATTGCAGAACCAGTGAAAGACAGTGATTAAAAAACAAAAATGGGACTACCTTGATCCAATTTTAATATTAGGTGCCCAGTTTTGGATTTAGGAAAATCGTGGGTGTTGGGTTTGGAGAGCTTATGATGAGGTTCCAACCCCCCCACTCTGCATAGGTGTCGACATGTTTCAGCCAGTAATAAGAAAATTATGACCCGGCTTTCTTCAGGACTTCTCACCATGGTTGTTTCCCAATTTGTAAAAAACCTTCCTACTCCCAATTTGGGAAGTATAAGGAAGTATTACCTCAAATGAGGTCTCTCACCTTTAGGGAGGAACCGAGTTTATTGAAATTATAAACTCGAACTGGCGGGGGAGTGAGGACAGCCACCCACACGTACTCTTGCTTTTAAGGGCTGCCGTCCGCCACCGAGTAATGCCTCCTTCTCCGCCGTGCAGTTTTACAATTTTGGTGTATCCCCCACACACCTTTTGGTCTCCACACAACATATGTTGCTTTATCCCTCTTTTTTTGTGATATTCATTTATTGTACACACTCAGGCAAGTGATGATTTCACACACTCAAAGACTGAACTCTGACAAATGTGTTTTGTATTAAAATACTATTTAGTTGTATTTTATTTCTAGAACGAAGCCAGTCCTGGTGCAGGTAAGTGAAATACTATTTTACAGGAATAATACAGTTGAATGCAGTTGTATGTAATTGGTTTGGATAAAGGTAGGAACCTTATTCAGAAACAGTTGAAATTACTTTTCAGTTACTTTGCATTTACTGTGAGATTACATATTAGATAACTTTTCAAGTTACTTTTTCTACTCAGTGTGATATGCCTAGATATCACACTAGAACGTTACCTAAATAAAAGGTAAGTAAATCAGTTTTTGTAAGTATACAGCTTCATAAGGTTTTATACAATTTTCTGACTCCACTCTTTAAACGTTTTTCACAAAAAAGCAGTCAATGCAATCCTAAGGGAGGAAATAAAGTTATCGGTTTACAGGTAGGTACTTATTTTTGGGAGTTGGTTTTCTGGATTTAGATGCACTCCAAGAGCACCCTCAGTGGCACTAGGGCAGCCGGGTGCAGAGTGTCGAAGCCCAGTGTTATCCAATGAGCGAAAGGGGGCATCTGAAGGTGTCTGCTCATGGGGGGTTCAAGTAAGCACCTAAGCTGCACCCACAGCAGCACTAGGGCAGTTGGGTGCAGGGTGCTGTTTTGGCCACTGGTGCCCTGTTACATTCAATGAGGATTCTCCCATTTGAACAAACACTGCAGGCTCAGGCACGGAGTTCTTCTGGAGACAATTACTGGTTGGAGAGGTAAGTTGAGATGTTGTGGGTTGCTGGGCCAGCCAAGGTCGTGGGGTGTCGGGTACAGAGGTGTCTTTTGGCATCAGGTTTTTCTTACCGGCTCCGGTCGCAGTTGGGAGGAACCTCCAGAAAGGGACTGCAGGTGTCATCGGGAGACTCGAGGCAGGTCAGGGATCACCAGATCTCAGGTGAGGATCGCTGGGGAGATTTTCTTGTGGTGCCTCCACTCAACCTCAGGCCATGGGTGTCAGGTGTAGAGAGGTGCATATTTGTGGATTTGGCCAGAGTCTGTTGGTGAGAAAATTCAGTGCTCATGGGAGACAAAGTCTTTTCAGTGAAGGCAGGGTAGATCCTCCAGGCTCTGGGGGGATGCTGGCTGTAGGACACACTGGGATTCCGCTGGAGCAGGTCGAGGTCGAGATAGGCCGGTATGGCTTGGGCCAAGTCAGTTGGTGTCCTCCTCTTCTTCCTTCTTCTCTGAGGAGGCAAGCTTCACGGTTGCCCCTAAATACTAAATTGAGGGGCATTTAAGATAGGTACAGGTTGGGACCAATGGATCCCTTACTTGGGGTGGATACACCTCCTACTATGCCACCCTCCAGTGGGAAGGAGGCATAACCTCACTCTGGTTGGCTGGGTCCCCCCATCTTCAAGATGGCAGGGACTGAGAGTTGTGCTTCATCTCACCTCCCACAACTTAGGGATGGCATAGGCAAAGGTGGGCACACCTCCCCTCCTATCTTGTTTTTCCCACCATTTGTCCCACCCAAAATGAGGGTGAGAACTGGTGGGGGCCAGTTGCTGGGAGCAGCAAATGGCTGGGGCAGCTCACAAAGGCAGCAAGCCTTTGAAGCTTCCCCTTCGTGGACTCTGCCCATCCTGGGGGAAGGAGGCTTGCCACCTCTGACCAGGATGTGCTTTGTTTCAGGACCCGGAGAGCGGTAGGCTCTCGACCTTTGGGTCCAGAAAAATGTCTGGGGTGGCATCTGTCAAGCAGCCAGTTGGCCAAGACACTAGTTTCAGGTCGATTTTCAAGGGGCATCACTAAGATGCCCTCTGAGTAAATATTTCATTAAATCCAACACTGGTATCAGTGTGGGTTTAATGTGCTGAGAAGTTTGATATCAAACTTCCCAGTTTTCAGTTATGGGGCTGTGGGGTTCATAATGACTAGCTCCCAGACCATATACTCTTTATGGCTTTACTGAACTTACAATGTCTAAGACGTAGCCACTGTAGGGGTACAGGGCTCCTGAACCTGTACCCTCACCAGTGGCAAAGTGCAGATAGCTAGAGGGGTGGCTGACCTAAGCCATAGGCAGTAAGTTGTAGGCATGGCACACAGGGATGTGTGCCATGCCGACTCTTCACTTTGTTCTGCACCAAAACACGCAGCCTACAATTGCAGTGTATGTGTGTGTCAGGGCACATGGCCTCCAAGGGTGGCACAATATGTGCTGCAGCCCTCTGAGGCCTTCCCTGGTCACAATGCCCTTAGTACACATGGTGCCTTTTCCAATGGACTTACATGTGGCCAGAGAATTGCCAATTTGGGTGTGCAACAGTACAGATTTAGGTAAAGAACATAGGACCTGGGTACCTGGTTGGCAGGAACCCCGGGCACACTTAGACAAAGAACATCAACATCAGTTAAAAATTGTGGGGCAACAATGCAAAAAGAGACACTTTCCTACATCATTTATACATGCTAAAATACCACTTTATCCCTTATGTACTCAATTTTAAAATAAACATCAACCAAAGTGTAAAAGTACATACAGTGTCTCAATACTGTAAATCCAAAACACAACATAAGACCTACGTCTGTGCCTCTCTACAACTGAGTCACTGGTACATTAAGTATTTTGAAACGTTTCTACATAGATGTGTTTGATTACATTTTGAGAAATACTCCATATAAAAATCAGCAGATTAATGTGCATCACAGCATGGAGCTCACTAATTCTTCAGCGTACATGCAAACAGTGTGTGACTGGTTACATATATAATTCACCTGATGGTTCTAAAATAGTACATATTCCTCACTAAAACTTGTAAACACATGTGTTTCTGATTGAGTACAAAAATACTCTCTGGATGATTAGATAAGTGCATAGATAGTGCCTACTTAATTCCGTCAGAATATAGGTAGTGCTTACATGATTCCCACCGTATAAAGGAACTACATCAGTGGTTTCATATCTGCATAGTCAGTGCCTGTGTATTCACATAACTATATTGCTACTATCTGGGTGATTTGATGAACACATGGGTGTTGCCTGCGTAGTTCAATGAGTACATAATTAGTGCCTGTGTGCACTGTTTGGAAGAATGCATGTGTAGTACCTGGCTGATTGAATACGTTTAGATATCACACTTGGTATATAATTGCATATATTGGAACAAGAGTTCGATAAGGGAGAGGAAATCATGACGGCCAGTGAATAGCCGGGCGTGGGTGAGCTCCCGAAAAACGGCCGCGGTATCTGAAAGAGACTCACAAATGTAGGAGCGGAAAATATCTTGAGTTTGCCCTCGAGAAGGAAATGCTTGTTTAATTAAGGGGCCCGTGCGGATTAAGAAAAAATATTGTTCTAATCCTCGTATACCTTGTTTTTAGGTCCTCTGCTGTGCTGGGGCGTGACGAGAGAAGCTGGTCCCGGCGCGAAGTGGGAGGCATTGTGTGTGAGAGGCGGCGAAGGGAGGCAGGCTGATGCGGCTCAGCTGAGAGTGCGTGCAAGCCTGATAGACTCGCAGGCACTCCACGGATCATCACGGTGTCGGAGCGAGTCTGGCACAAAGCAGCTCTGGAGCTTCGAAAAGGGAGAGGTGCAGCAGCAAAAATCTCCTTTCGGGGGGGAGGCAAAGGAGGCTTCCTCAGGAAAGAGTTTAGCGATACCTTCCAATGAGGAGAGGAAACCCTGACAAAAGGTAGCCTCTCGAAGATTCATGAGAAGCAAACTGTTGGCGAGGAGGAGGCCAAGGCGCCCCCGCAAAGGGAACACTTCAATACAGAGGCTAAGAGAGGTAGGAGAAAGGCTCTCTTTGGGGGCACGGTGGAGAGAGTATCTAGATATGCTCTCCTCAGTTTGACAGAAACTCTTGGAGAGGGAGACAGGGTAGAGTGTGAGCTTTTCAAATGCAGAGAGATCTCTATTGGGCAAAAGGGGAAGCAGAAGGGCATGAAGGGTGAAGAAGGCAGTAACGGTGAGAAGGAAAGAAAGGAGAACGAGTTGAGGAAGGTAGAAAAAACAGAGAAGGTTGGGAAAATAGAGAAAGAAATAAGAGCAGAGGTCCCTGAAATGTTATGCACCATAGTTAAAAAACCAATACCTTCTGCTCCAAAACTAAGGCATAAAAAATCTTTACAAAGATCCTTAAAGAATAGCTTGCAGGATCCTAAAGTAAAAATCACCCCCTCTCTTAAAGACTTATTTTAGAGTCCTGCCTAAAGTATTAATTTGGGGTGAAAACATTATGGCAGGCTCAAATACTTCTCTGGAGAAGGGTGCCGAGAGAAAGATTACAACCCCCGAAGCCTTCCCAGACTCTCCAGACAGGATGGAAAATGGAGCTGGTACATTATAAACAAATTCCAGCAATAATTTAGAAGCTTTAACATTGAATTCGGGAGTAAAATCTGACCTAGCCCCTAAGCCCTCAGATAAAGAAGACGCATCAGCCGGAGCACTTTTAGCAGGGTTAGCAGCCGAAATCAAGAACAGATTTGAAATATCAGAGTCCAACCAGCTGGAGATAAAAAAGGCCTGCTAGGTACTGGAAAGGAAGATAGACGACCTCAGTAGTAGAACAACATCACTAGAGGAAGAGGTCAAGGAACTTAGGGAGACGGTGCAGGTAAATTGTGCTGAGATTGTCAAACTAAAGATCGCAGAAAAAGAGAGTATGGATAGAGTTGAGAGGTTAGAAAATTTCCAGAGATGAAGTAATCTTAAAATTCTGAAGGTGCCTGAAGGCAGAGAAGGCGACGACATCAAATCATATGTTGTAAAGTTGATCAAAAACAAGCTCCAGCTGGAAGAGTCAGAAGAGGAATTAGCAAAAGATATACAACGTGTCCACAGAGATCCCTTTAGACCTTTTTCCTAGGTTCAAGCCTAGGAAAATCTTATTACATTTTTTAACTTATTCGCTGAAAGAAAAAATCCCCTCAAAAGCTCTGGGGGTGAAGTCAATTGAGGAAGATGGGGTCAGATATGAGATAAGATCGGATGTCTCTGTCACCACCTCTAACAGGCAATGGGAGATGGGGCAAAGGATCGAGAGTTTAAAACGCTTGGGTGCCTCAGTTCAGTTAAGATTTCCGGCCTATTTAAAGGTTATGCTGAATAATAAAATGCATATTTTCTACTCTGTGGATAAGTTGGATGACTTTATTAAAGGTTTTCAATCAGGGAGCTAGGCTTTGCCTCTCTTTCTTTTAACTATTAATTCTGCTACAGCACTATAGCATCCATAAAAAAATATATAAAACAAATTATTTTGTGAACTAGAAATTAAGGCGAAAATAAGAGTCACCAGCTAAATTAAACCTAATTAACTTTAAAAAAAAAAAGAACACATTTAAAAGGGGGGGGGCACTCATATGGCATTGAGCCATGTAGAAGTGGGGGGGATTTCCATGGGGTGGGGGGGCTGGGGGGGACACAGGGTGGGGAGCAGTGGGAAAAAAGGGGAAAAAATCCTCTAGAACCTCTGAAATATTCTTAACACTTATTAGTTATTCTCTACCTCTGTGTTGTGTCATATGTCTCCAAGAGAGATGGCTGAGAGAAGTAGGGCTGTAATAAAAGTTCTGTCATGGAATGTAAATGGCCTTAGGGTACGAGGGAGGAGAAACAAAATTTTACAGTACTTAAGAGACTGTCCAGCCCAGATTATTATATTGCCAGAGACCCACCTATCAGAAAAGGAGGGTCTGGATCTCTTTAGATGCCAAAGTTGGATCTCCGAAGTAGTTTGCTCATCTCAGTCGGCTGTTACAAAATGGGTGGTGATCTTAGTTAAAAGAGGGTCGCAAGTGGTGTTTGGTGCCCATATTTCAGACAAGGCAGGAAGATGGTCAGTGGTTAAGGCAAAGGTTTTAGGCTACCCTTTCACTCTAGTGGGATAATATGGCCCCAATAACGACGATGTCTCCCCTTTGGGTGATTTATTAGCTGAATTGGTGGATTCTTCTGATCCAATCATCATGGCTGGTGACTTTAACGCTGTCTTAGATCATACTCTAGATAGGACCTCTCGTAGTAGAGCCTGTGTAAACCCAAAAATGTCAACGTTCATTAAACAAATTATGACCCAGCTGGGACTTTGCGACATCTGGAGACTGAAGGCTGGAAATAAAAAAAAAGGGTTTACATTTTATAACCATAAATATAGACATCAGTCTAGGATAGACTATTTTCTCACCGATAGCAATCTAACTAAGTGGATTCAAAAGGTCGAACATGTAGGTGCCCATTTGTCAGACCATTCAGCAGTGGTTATACATCTAGAGTTATATGTGAAAGTCTTCCAATCAAGATGGACTTTAGACCGTACAATCCTACAGGAGAATGATGTTATAGCTACATAACTAGAGAAACAGAAGAGTTTTTCCTGTTTAATCAGGGTTCAGCCACACATGGTGTAATCTGGGACGCCTACAAAGCATTTTTGCGAGGCAGGTTAGGGACATTAGCGGCTGAAAAAAGGCGTAGTTATCATAAGGAGGTGTTAACAATTGAGGAAAAGGTCCGGTCCCTAGAGAAAGATCTATCTGACCCTAAGACGGAGGAAGAAGCCCATGGAACGTTATTCCAAGAGGTGCAGAGAGAAAAATCTAAAATATCAACAATTTCACAGCAAATTGGGCCACTTTGAATATAGTGAAGGCTGTAGTAAGCTGCTGGCCTTGAAAGCCAAAAAAGAACAGGTGAGGAATAGGATTGACCAGATCAAATGTGACTGTACAGATGCCCTCATCAGTAACAACGAGGAGATCGAGCAAGTCTTTCATGAATATTATAGCAAGGTCTATCAAGAAGATCTCAAACCTACTCAGGAGGTGGTCCAAGTATGGCTATGCCAGAGCTCAAAGATTGGTCTTACAGCTGATAAATCCAGGCTTTTGAATCAGGAGATTAAGGAAGGGGAAGTTGAGCTTGCACTAAGACAAGGAAAGAAGGCCAAAGCCCCAGGCCCCGACGGTTTACCCTTTGAGGTTTATAAAGTTTTGGCAAATACACTAATACCCTTCCTTTTAGAAATCTTTAATGATCTTTTCATCAATGGGGCCGAAATGCCAGCTTCATGGAATGAGGCAAACATCTCCTTGATTTTGAAGCCCGGTAAAAGTCCAACAAACTGCGATTCGTACCAGCCAATTTCCTTATTGAACTGCAATAACAAGATTTTCGCTAAGATACTGGCCGATAGTCTGAATGGCCCCATAACAGAGCTGATCCATACAGACCAAAAAGGTTTTATTCGTGGAAGGTATCTAAAGGAATTAACTTATCAATTGATAGGCTCAATAGACCTTGCCTCCACCTATGCGCTTCCACCAGCGGTAATTGCTTTAGATGCCACCAAAGCTTTCGACCAAGTTAACTGGGTCTTTCTACAGGCGGTGGCAAAATCTGTAAATCTTGGTTGAAATTTCTGTAGAATATTGGAAGCTATATATAGATCGCCAAAAGCCAGATTATTGATCAATGGCTCTTTGACAGACCCGCTTTTTATTAGCAGAGGCACGAGGCAGGGGTGCCCTTTATCGCCGCTCCTGTTTATTTTGTATATAGAGCCCCTGGCTAGAAGAATTAGGGAAGACTCTGAGATTATAACTTTCCAATTTCAGGGCTGGAATAAAAAACTGGGCCTTTATGCAGATGATATTCTTATTTATACAACCAATCTGCATAATACCATGGGTCGTATTAATGCATTAACAACGGATTTTGGGAAGATATTGGGATATGATGTAAACAGAAGCAAGACCCAAATTATGTCCTGGAATCTAGAAGTGGGGGAAGGTGCTCAGAAGGAGGTAATGAGATATTTGGGAGTCTTGATTCCGCAAGATATCTCTAGACTAACAAAAATAAACTTTGAGAAGGTAAAAAAAGAGATTAGTGGGCTCCTAAAAATCTAGGCACATCTTCAGCTTACCCTGCTAGGCCGAGTTAATTTAATAAAAATGATGATTCTCCCAAAATTAACTTTCCTCTTTGATAACATCCCCCTCCCCTTTGAAAGTGAAGCACTTAAAAACGGCAAGGCCAAATAAGTAGTTTTATGTGGTCAAGCAGAGGCCCAAGAATAGCCTGGACTAAATTAAGACGGAGGGTGAATAAAGGTGGCCTGGCTCTGCCCGATTCCTAATAAAAAATGGAAAAATGCTGTTCAATACCCCCACAACATCGGAACTTGGGAGATTGCTAGATGCTATGTCAAGACAGGAGCCTGGAGCCAGTCAGGGTTTTTTGTTTAAATATGCAGACCCCAAATACTTTAAGAGAGTCAGGCTGAAGATTTTGAAAGGCCTGGCAGAGACCTGGTACAGGGTCAGAAAGGCTCTAAAGATACCATATTACAACTCCATGGCTCCTATCTGGGACTCACCAGGCTCACCGGGTTGGACAAAAGATGCCTTAGCCAGACCATTGAGAGAGGCAGGTCTAACTAAATGGAACCATATTTTACTGGAAGCCCAATTAATAAGCTGGGAAATATGCAATCAGCTGTTGAACCAACAAGCATCCAGATTCAAGTATATCCAAATACAAAGCTGGTTTCAAGACCCTACTATGGCGATAGGGAATCAAAATGATCTGGAAGATAGACTTATGGAAGAGGAAAGCATCAAAAAAGAGCTGGCAATGATCTATTGGCTGATGGTTGAGTTGGAGAATGGAACTTTTACTCTCCCAACAGAGTTATGGGGAAGATGCTTGACGGGGCCCTCACTGGAGAATAAGTGGCAAGTATAAATGTCTATGCTTTTTAAAATAGTCAAATCCGCGCAGTTAGGAAGGAATCACCTTTTCTCCATTCACAGAGCCTATTGGACACCCCAGAGGCTATCAAGGTTCGGAACAAGAGGTGACGTGGCATGCCCTAAGTGCGGGGGTTTGAAAGAAGATGACGTGTATATATTCCTGGATTGTCCTGAGATCCAGTCATTCTGGAATGACGTGAGTAGGGCATTGTCTACGATGTTGGACACTGCTATCAAGGTAAGCATTTTTTTTGGTTATCTTTGGCTGTGTTGACTCCTCTGAAGGAATCACAGAGAGCAAATCAAAGCTGTTCTTTTATACCATGCTGCTGGCACATAGAGAGATCTGTAAGCAATGGATATCGACATCTCCTCCCAGGTTCTCCGATTGGGTGTCCTCTATTAAACATGTGGCTAGTCTAGATATGAGAGCGTTCAAGAACCATAATTTTCCCGCTTTGGAGTGGTGTGAGCAACAAACGAATATTAATATCCAATGATTATGCCTGCTATGCCTCGTCTAGCTATCCTGGTCTTTCTCCCTTTATGCTTCCCAATCTGTGCTCAGGCGCTTGGGGGAATGCAGCGGAGTGATAGTGGGGAGGTGGAGGTTGGTCGACGATGCTCCAGGATAATCTGGGCCACAAAGTCTTGAAGTCTTGAAGTGAATGTCCCCTTCCTCCCCTGCCCCTGTTTTCCAGCACATAGGCACAGAGGGTCACGGTATTTCCATTTATGTGTGCAAATGGAATCTTGTCTGTTTCAGAGGCAAATGAGGCTAAAGATAAAAATTCAAAAAAAAAAAAAAAATAATTGCATATATGGCTCTCTAAGAGTATGCATTGCTCTGCTACTCAGCGTCCACTTGCACCAGTATGTTCCTGAAACTGAAAACACCAGTGCTCACTTTTTTAAAGCACAAAACCTTCTCCTACTGGCATACCTACATCATTTTGCAAATATTCCTTGTGTCTTCAAAACATATATTCAGAATTTCTCAAATAAATATTAAATGGCAAGTGAAGCTAGCGCACACACTCTCAAAAGACATTCTGCACTAGTAACGCTCCTTCATTTTAAACATAGAATGTTTAAAGAAATGCACCACCCTCACTATATACATGAAATGTTCAACAGCCTTAAAGAACATAGATCACCATGTAAACATATATGTGATTTCATGAAAGATATACACCTTCAAGCCATCTTTACACAAATATGTAGCATCTTCAAGTAAACTGAACAGTCTCATCATACATATAACTATCTGCAACCAGAAAAACGTTTCTCACCATTTAAACATATGCAAACTGGTTCTAAAAGATAAAAACCACATTGACAAACACTTCCTAATACATACCTAACAAGTATTACTACTTCATAATTTATATTCAGGTACAGCACATGTTCTTATGTTTTATCCATGACTTCAGCACTCCTGTTTAATCATGTGACTAAAACTACCACAACTCCCAGAATGCAAATAATATAGATGTATCTATCCTGCACATAATGCGTAGACATTTAAAACATTGCTATTGTTGAAGGCATTGCTCATGGTGATTTTCAGCAGTAATAACATGGTAAACACATAGCCTCAGCCAGATACAGTTCATCTGATATATATTTTTTCACATCACTCTGATACTCTTTTTAATCAAACTCCCTTATACATCTTCATTTCTAACATAGTTTTCTATACCATTAACAAAATATATACATACCAGTGAATTGAGCTCAAAGATTATATTGTTCTTTTAGCTCTTTCTGGATAGCTTTGACACTGTTAAGATTTGTAAAAACTAAGCACAAGAATGGTACATCGCTCTCATAGAAAGCAACTGTAAAATGGCAACCTCCTCAACTTTCCCCTCTATCTTCATCAGAAAGGCAGCAAATAAAATCATGTCTTTCCTTTTAGATGTCTCTAGCTCCACTTGTGAATGGTTAGCATCTGTTAACTCTTTCCCTCTCTTTCAAAATGAGGTTCCTTGTGGCGTGTTTCTCACAAAGTTTTCATGATCATTGCAGAGTAATTACGAATAAACAGGAGTTCAAACCTATATCTAGCTTAATTGTTTTTTAAATTGAAATACTACACAGTAGTTTATTACAAAGTCCTGAGTTGTAAATTAAAGCTTACCATTACTTAAATTCTGTCATCACTCCTCAACTTTAAAAAAAGAATGTTCTGTCTCTTTAACACCCGTCCCCCCATACACTCTTAGTTCTGTGTACCTAACAACTCAGTTGAACCAGTAGGTCACAAGTTCACAGCATGTTCTAGAAGAAACATGTTACTCCAAAATGAGACAGGTGTGGTTTACTCCACATATTCAAAAGCCTATACATGTCTGTTCGACATTTCTTTTTTCAAACAACAGCCAAAAATGAGACTTCTTGCTAAGGCATCCAAGACACTATGTAATTGTATGCACTCTCATGCTGACAGCATCCAATGATAAAAAAAAAGTATATATATATATATATATAAGGAAATCCGCAACATTCTATTCTCAATAAGTCTGGTGCCGGTTGATAAATCCTCGCAAAATTTTCCAAACTTTTGGCCAGCTCTGCTCCTACCCTGAAAGTTTCGTGGTGATTCGTAAAGCAGGGGCCGAGAAAAAAGGGGGGTCCCAAAACGCGTATTCCCCATGCAATTTCCCATAGGATCTGTTGTCGCAGCTACAGCCCGAACCGCTGAACGGAATGACACCAAATTTGGCAAAGAGGTAGTCCTCAGTTCAGACTCGTGCCTTTTCGTAAATGGTGTGAAGCTGTTCATTAGTTACTGAGAAAATTAGGGTAAAAAATTTAGTCATATCTATGGCCGGGGCGGATCCGCGGACCCTACCGCACCGTAAGTGCACACTCCCCGAATCAAGCACGCACCCTCCCGATCGCGCGCTGAATGCTAATTGGCTGTCTACATTCGAAACCAGGAACTGTTGGCGGCCATTTTCTGCCTTGGTAGAAGCGAGGCTGAAGAAGCAAGGGGAATAAGTGTGTAAAACATATAAAGGGGGCAGAGTGGAAATACTCTGACCCTCTAGAGGTGCTTAGGGGGTCCCAGAAGGACCCCCTGGGGCCCCCTTTAAAAAAAAAAATAGCGAAATGCGCGCAGGTTGCGCGCATCCTATCGCGTTTGGTGTACAGATCCTCTCACGTTTGGGTGCGCAGATCCAAGGAATTTTTTTTTTTTAAAAGACAAGAAATCATTGGTTGTATGACAACTTTCTACACTGAAAGGTAGGGTGTATATTTCTGTTTTTTAAATGCATGATTCTTATTGGTTAACAAAAACTGATTGTAAGGAACATTATATATGATCAGCTGATATGTTGAAAAGTCAAGCACACTTGCTGTCTTGTTTAGCAACATTGTGTGCTGAACTTGTGACCTGTGTGCTCAGTGCAGTGTTCCATGACCTGTTTCTATGGTAACAGGCAGAAGGCAGATTGGGGGAAGGGTTGAAATGTATTTCATTTGGAAAGGGTTGAAATGTTTAACCAATAAAAATGTGTGTTTGCTTTTAAATTTATGTGTGAAGGATTGTGTTTTGATGTCTACATGTATATGTGTGGAAAATGAAAGGGAAACTTTGCCATTCTTTGTTTTTGCTGAGAGGTGCACAGTGCAGAGATTCTGTATAAGAAAATCTGGTGTGTGACTGATATATGGCGTGTGACTGATATACTTCTTAATCTACAAAACAACTTGAAAGGTGAGTTATTTAATTGTGAGGGGATGTATGTAGACTATTTTGATTTTAATCAGACTAATATATTTCTCCTGCTAACGTGTAGGGAGTACTTTTTTTCTCTACAATCTTATTGACAGTGTGTGTGCATGTAGAAACCATTCTATGATAAGCATTTGTGTTTCTCATGTGTTTGCAGACAGATAACTGTGCTGTTTTTATATTTTGGTAGAATTACCAGTCATTGTTTATGAATTTGTGAAATGAGTTATGTTTCTATACTAAAATGTGGTACTCCTTCTACAGGAAGAAATGTGTTTTGGTGGAGTGCAAGGGATGGTGTTGCTTGTCTAGAATCACACTGTGAGTCTGTGTGCATTTGGGAACCACTGTGAGAGAAGTATTTGGTAACATCGTGTATTTGCTGACAGATAACATTTTTAAAACCTGTCATGTTGTCAAGTTTTAGTAGCATTAGAAGCCAGTTTTTGCTTATGCTTTGATTAAATGAGTTAGGCTTTGACACAAAAGTGCAGTCCTGAAATTTGTAGATTGTGTGCAGTTCCCTTACCACTTCCACAGTAGTGAATGATTTTTGGTAAACTCCTAGGTATAGTGGTTGTTGTCTAGAATCACACTGTGAGTCTGTGTGCATTTGGGAACCACTGTGAGAGAAGCATTTGTTAACATCTTGTATTTTCTGGCAAATAACTCTTTTAAAACCTGTCATGTTGTCAAGTTTTAGTAGCATTAGAAGCCAGTCTTTGCGTTGATTAAATGAGTCATGCTTTGACACTAATGTGCTGTACTTAAATATGTAGATTGTGTGCAGTACCCTTACCTCTTCTAGACTAGTGAATGAGTTTTGGTAAACTCCTAGGATAGTGTTGCTTGTCTAAAATCACACTGTGAGTCTGTGTGCATTTGGGTAAAGATTGGGATAGAAGCATTTGGTAACATCGTGTATTTGCTGACAGATAACTGTTTTAAAACTGGTCATGTCAAGTTTTAGTAGCTTTAGAAGCTATTGTTTGCTTATGCATTGATAAAATGAGTCAGGGTTTGACACTAAAGTGCAGTACCATGTACTATTCTCTTCACTGTGCCAGAACTGAAAATTTAAAAGTTTTACCCAGGCACTGTCCTAGCAGTAGTCTGATGATTTAGTCAGTTTCCAAGTACTCATTTTGTTAACCATACATAACCACATAGACTGCTTCAAATGTCTATGCAGTATGCATGCAGTCTTCTAACATACTATACACTTGTCTTTCACACCTTCAATGCCCTAGTCAGTATCCATACAGTCCAGCAAACATCCTGTCACTCCCTTTGCACTCCTCTAGTGACCCATTCAGTACCAAGTACTAATCCATTCACTGTGTCAAAAGCCAACCACTTATAAATTCACCCAGGCACTCTCCTTGCTATACTCTAATCATTCCGTCAGTACCCAAGTACTCATGCAGTGAGCCAAGCCTTAGCACATAGACTGCTTCAAATGCCTATTCACTATGGATTCAGTCCTCTAATCACCTACACAGTTGTCTTTCACACCTTTAATTCCCCACTCAGTATTCATACACTTCTAGCAAACACCCTGTCACTCACCCAGTGTGTCTCCTTATAGTACTGTAATCATTCAGTCCGTTAGCATGTAGTCTTTTAGTGAGGTAGGCTTTAGGGCATGAACTGCTTCAAAGTAGTATGCACTATGCATGTAGTGTTTTAACCATTGTCACACTTGTGGTTCAGGGCTATAGTTACTTAGTCAGTTTTTATATAAAATGTGTTTGTACAGTAATGGAATAGTATACATTTGAAAGTTATTAATATACATTTATTTGTGATTCTTTTTTACAGATACTGTTTTTCAACGTAAAAATAGAGAAATCATGCCAGAAAAAAAAAAGAAAAAGAAAAGAAACTCAGAAAGGCGCAGGAGTGTTTCTCATCCGTTTGTACTCTTCTCGTGCATGATTGTTTGGATGAAGGGTCCTTAGGTGTTTCATCATACTTGCCGTGCCGTACGAGTATTTCTTGTTAGGATCCCCTCGCGACAGAACTCTTTTGCAAATCTTGCACGTGACCAAGGTGGCATTGGTCTTTGTTTGCCCCTCGGGAAAAGTAAAAAATTTCCACACCACTGAAGAAAAACGTTGTGGGCGTGGTGCCTTCTCCAAAAATGTATCCTCAGATTCGGTGAATATTTTAAAGCGGCAACATTTACAGTTTTTGTAAGTTAAACTTATAAAATTTTGTTAGCCGTAAGCATTTTATATATCTGTGATTTGTATCTTGTGGTATTTTGCTGAGAATAGCATCTTTCTGATTGTTTTTTTTTGCCCGCTGTTAAGTGATGAGTACAATTGAAATCACTATTTTTAGTGAAATTCAATATATTCAGAGAACAGGAAAAAAGGCAAACAAATTACTTTGTGGAAATTATGCTGTGTTGTAAAAAAAGTATTATTACATGTTATAATTTTTTTTCCTTTTCTTTCCCAGATCCAAATTTTAAAATAAGCAATTTATATGAATTTAGATTGCAATGAAAATCTGAAAAAAATGTATGCCATTGTTTATACCTATTACTGTGAAGGTAAGTTTAACTAGGTCTCAATATGCAGAATGAGGAGGTCTGCAAGAAGCTACAAAGTTGAAACACGTTTCTAAAAACACTCTGTTTATACCTATGTAGTTTTGAAATCTGACCATAATCAGATATCATGTGACCTGCAAAAAAAGAGATTTGAGGGGTTCATTATATTTCCCATTGTACCTATTGAAGGACCACAATCATTTCAATCATTCTTCTTTGAACATCTTTGCAGGCAAAACTCTGTGCTTACCTTCTATCATTCGCAAGGAATTTTAAAACCGGAAATATGTCACTTTTTGTAACATAGTTATTGCGCAAGACACTCTTTCATATTTACAAAGAGAGGGAAAGGCACTCTGTGCACTTTTTATACTCCATGTAAAAACCACCTCATTATGCACACCAGTTTCGTTGAAAGGGTGTTCTATAAGTGTTGTTGTGCATGATTGCACTGAATACTCATAGAACAAGACACATGTCTAGATTTATCAGAAATCATGAATCTCGATATGTGTGTGAATGCTGCACCATTCTAAAATTGGTGTAGGAAAGCACAACAAGGAGAATTGTTTTCATTTCTCCACATTTTTATATCTTCAATGCATGCTACAATGCATTGAAAGAGAAAAATGCCTTTACTGATTGTTTTTGTGCAGGAAGGTGTATCTTCCTGCACAAAAACAAACAGCACATGACACAGATATCCTTGCACTATGGTGCAAGGGTGCCTGTGTCACCACATGGCTGCAGTTTAAGCAACCGTGCAGAGAGAAGCATAAATTTGCAACATATTTATGTACATATGTTGCATCCCTGTGCTTCGGAAGTACTACAGCACACTGCAGTTAAAGAGGTTACTGTGTGATGCTGCAGCACTTCCTCATAGTTCTGCACTTATACATTCACCATACGCTTCTAATGCATTCATTCAGTCAATTACATACTACACATACATTCATCTAAACTTTCAGACACTAACAAATAAATTTAGCTCTTTTTTTAAACCAGGAAAGTTAGTTCTTACAAGAACTTTTTTTTTCTTTTTAGTTTTTTATTTTTTGGGGCGTTTTTTGAACAATTTTTAATTTTTTTTGGTTTTTCTGCAAAAAACCCCCAAAAACAAAACAGGAGGAACCAAACAATGAACTTCAGGGAACAAAACAAATAAACTAGCAAATGTGACTTTCTTGCCGGCGGCAGATCAGATCGATCGACTGCTCACCGTAGCACAAAGTCGCATTGCACTTAGTGCAGAGCACTTTTAAAAATTGAAATTGAGGACGGATGTCCAAATTTTGGGCTGATGGATGCACTCTTGAAGTGCTCGGCTGCGATGAGGTGGAAGGCGCAGGAGCAGGAGTGTTTCTCATCCGTTTGCACTCTTCTCGTGCAAGATTGTTTGGATGAAGGGTCCTTAGGTGCTTCATCATACTAGTATTGCCGCACGAGTATTTCTTGTTAGGATCCCCTCGCGACAGCACTCTTTTGCAAATCTTGCATGTGACCAAGGTGGCATTGGTCTTTTTCTGACCCTCGGGAAAAGTAAAAAATTTCGACACCACTGAAGAAAAACGTTCTTTGCGTGGTGCCTCCTCCAAAAATTCATCCTCAGATGCATGAGGAGATGCAGGTGATGCCTGCTGCCCTGAAGCAATTTTTAGTTGAAAAAAGTTAGAGCTAAGTGTAAACTTAGTCTAAAAAATACTTCTTCTCTGCAAAGAGATGCTCCTCCAAAGAAGGTCAAAGAAGAATTAGAAGAGGAAGTGTAATGAACCAATCAAATCTCTTTTTTTGCAGGTCACATGGTATCCGCGCACCCTGCGCATACGCAGCACGCATCCAGCGCACGTCCGCGAAATTGAATTAAAAAAAATTATAGGATTAGATGTAAAAATATATTAGTTTTAAGACTAGTTTAGAGTTTGTCTTCAATTAATATTCACATGAAATACATATATATATGTTTTTTTAAATGTTAAATATTTCGCGGGATCCGCGCACCTACTGCGTCACAGACGCAGTTGATGCATCGCGGAAGCGCGTAAACGTCGCGTTACGTACATCGAACGTGTCGTGTATAGGCTGGGAGTCGCATACCTGTCGCATTGCATACCATGCGCGGATGGTAACGCGTAGGGATTGAGAACAGTGCGCATAGGGTGCGCGGATCCAAAAACATGGAAAAAATATATATAAAATAAAGTTCTGAACATATAGTTAAAGAAATAGTTTTTTAAAATATAAAAAAATATGTTTGAAAAACCAAAACATTTTTTTTTTTAAAGAATTAATTAAAAAAATACATTTAAAAAATGGTGATAAAAAAGAATTAAAAAAAAACATAATTAATGAAATTGACACACTGAATTTGAAAAATATAGAAATCCAATGAAAATCATTAAACATGATATCTTTGTACGAGGGAATTGTCCAGCTAACTATTAGGGGTGGGCGGAATTTGCGTAATTGCGTTACGCAAATCTCCGCGAAACGGTAAAAATCTCCGCGAACACGCAGAAATTCCGCGAACACGCGGAATTGCTTGTTCGCGGTGCTTTTTTCCTGTTCACAATTGCTTTTTGCGTGCTCGGGGAGAAATATCTCGCGAACACGCATTTTGAGAACGCGAACAAGCAAAAATTTCGCGAAATCGCGGAAAGCAGACTTTTGAGCAATTTCGCGTTCTCCGCGGAACGCGGAATTACGCAAATTCCGCAAATTCCGCGAGCGGAACGGAATTTACCGCCCAGGCCTACTAACTATAAGTTATAGATAGGAATTAGCATTTAAAAAACCTTTGAAATTCACTGAAAAAAACATAGGTTTCATGCACCTTATAGTTAGGAATTGGCATTTAAAAAAACCTTAGAAATTCACTGAAAAAACCAAAGGTTTCAGGGGCGTTATAGTTAGCTGGACATTTCCCTCATACAAAACCCTAGAAATCCCCCAGTTATAGTTAGTTCAGCTAACTATAACTTGCGCCCCCGCAATGCACTGCTGATGACGTCACATATTACATCACTCATGACATGGTCAGTAACATCACTGATGACATCACTGATGACATCTCAAATGACATCACTGATGACATCATCCACGTGATAAATTAGTGCATCTTCTCACACCCTAATATAACCTTTGATACACTCAAAATTTCAGACGGCCATTCTCAAAACCATAGATACTCCAATACCAATAACTACATACCCACTCATTGACTCTTAGGTCTACATACATCTCCACTCACTCACCTGTACAGTCACTCATACTTACAGTCACTCCATACAAGACTATCATATGCATTTATACACCTACATAGACACTCACACACCGCCAATCATCCATTGAGGTACTGACACACCTAGTCAGTCATGCAAATAATTAAACACAGTCCAATTTACTCACCTATACAGTTAAACACACTCAAGTTCACTTACTCATAAAAATACTAACAAATTCTGATGCTCTTATACAATTACTAATACAAGCACACACTCATCCATACAGCTACTCCCGCAATCACACACTCTCACATATAGATAGTTATATACTCTTACACCCATATACACTGCGTTTCACATATGTAATTACTGACACATGTACAACTGAGATATACATTCAATCACTAACACACCCATACATACTCTCACCCAACCATACAGTCCATCACAATTGCACTCTTAAAACCATGCACCCACTGAATCACCCTCTCACACATCTATGCACAGAGTCACACACACCCTACCCAAACAAACACTCAGGCACCCATACAGATACTCAGACAACCAATCAATAACCCATATAGACACTCATATAGCTATTCACAAAACCATGCAGCCACTTATACACCAACACACAGACACATACAGACATTCACACAGTTTAGTCACTAGTTTGCATTAAGATACATTTAATGACTCACTTATAGAGTCAGTTACGCACCTAGAAAATCACCCATTCACACACTTATACACACACTCATTCTTCCATAGGCCTTTCACTATAAATATATAAAACATATTTAAACTTTTCAGAAAAACACACATTCACTGGATGATGTCATCAGTGATGTCATCAGTGATGTCATCAGTGATATCATCAGTGATGTCACTGACCATGTCATGAGTGATGTAATATTTGACGTCATCAGCAGTGCATTGCGGGGGCGCGAGTTATAGTTAGCTGAACTAACCATAACAGGGGAATTTCTAGGGTTTTGTACGAGGGAAATGTCCAGCTAACTATAACGCCCCTGAAACCTATGTTTTTTTTAGTGAATTTCTAAGGTTTTTTAAATGCCAATTCCTAACTATAACGCCCCTGAAACCTTTGGTTTTTTCAGTGAATAGATATATATATATATATATATATATATATATATATAGAGGGAGAGAGAGATATAGATATATAACCTACTGGCGGTCGCCAGTAGGTAGTTATAGTTAGGATGTAGTTACTATAGGAAAATGACAACATTATATTCGCAATAACAGTGGCACCGATTGATGAATCTTCGTGAAATTTTAAAAACTCATACTTTGTTGAGATCAGCTCCTATCTTGAAAGTTTGGGGGTGATTTGTCAAGGGAGGGCCAAGAAAAAAGAGGGGTCCCAAAACATGTTTTTTCAATGTTAATTTCCATAGGAAACTTTAGACAAGGTTACAGGTCGAACGGGTGAACGGAATTACCCCAAATTTGGCAGGGAGAAGGGTCTTGGTCTAGAAAGCACGCTTTTGTTTCTTTGATGTAAATCCGTTCAGTAGTTTTTGAGAAATATCAAAATTTACAGGTATCGATATTTGGAAATTCTGCCATCTGATTGGCTCAATCAATCAATCAATCAAAGCATTTGTATAGTGCGCTACTCACCCTGAGGGTCTCAAGGCGCTTGGGGAAGGGGGGTCCGCTACTGCTCGAACAGCCAGGTCTTGAGTTGCTTTCTGAAGGCGAGGTGGTCTTGGGTCAGGCGGAGGCGGGTGGGGAGGGAGTTCCACGTCTTGGCGGCTAGGTAGGAGAAGGATCTTCCTCCCGTTGTGGCTCTTCGGATGCGGGGGACAGCGGCGAGGGTGTGGCTGGTCGATCGAAGCTGGCGGGTGGGAGTGTAGAAGTTCAGGCGATCGTTGAGGTATCTAGGGCCTTGGTTGTGGAGAGCTTTGTGTGCGTGGGTGAGGAGTCGGAACTTGATTCTCTTGCTGACGGGGGAGCCAGTGCAGGTTTCTCAGGTGTGCGGAGATGTGGCTGCGTCGGGGGATGTCCAGGATGAGTCGTGCTGAGGTGTTCTGGGTGCGCTGGAGTCTTTTTGGGAACTTTGCAGTGGTTCCGGCGTAGAGGGAGTTGCCGTAGTCCAGCCGGCTGGTGACGAGGGCCTGGGTGACCGTCTTCCTGGTTTTGGTGGGGATCCACCGGAAGATCTTACGTAGCATGCGTAGGATGTTGAAGCATGATGAGGAGACGGCGTTGACTTGTCTGGTCATGGAGAGGGAGGAGTCCAGGATGAAGCCCAGCTTGCGTGCGTGGTCTGTTGGTTTGGGTGCGCTGCCCAGGGCAGGGGGCCACCAGGAGTCGTCCCAGGCGGAGGGCGACGATCCCAGGATGAGGACTTCCGTCTTATCTGAGTTCAGTTTCAGGCGGCTGTTCTTCATCCACTCAGCTACGTCTTTCATCCCTTCGTGTAGGTTGGTTCTGGCGGTGGCGGGGTCGTTGGTGAGGGAGAGGATCAGCTGGGTGTCGTCGGCGTAGGAGATGATGTTGAGGTTGTGTTGGTGTGCGATGGCCGCGAGGGGGCTCATGTAGATGTTGAACAGCGTGGGGCTGAGTGATGATCCTTGTGGTACACCGCAGATGACTTCGGTGGCTTCTAATCTGAACGGGGGGAGGCGGACCCTCTGTGTCCTTCCGGCGAGGAAGGAGATGATCCATTCCAGTACCTTCTCCTGGATTCCGATGTTGTTGAGGCGCTGCACTAGGGTGCGATGGCAGACCGTGTCGAACGCCGCGGAGAGGTCCAGGAGGATGAGGGCTGCTGTTTCCCCGTTGTCGAGCAGGGTTCGGATGTCGTCGGTGGCTGCGATGAGGGCGGTCTCGGTGCTGTGGTTGGCCCGGAAGCCGGACTGCGAGTGGTCGAGGGATCCATTCGTCTCGAGGAAGGCAGCCAGCTGTCTGTTGATGGTCTTCTCGATGACTTTGGCAGGAAACGGGAGGAGCGAGATGGGGCGGTAGTTTTTGAGGTCGGTGGGGTCCGCTGATAGTTTCTTCAGTAGGGCGCTGAGTTCGGCGTGCTTCCAGCTCTCAGGGGAGGTTGCGGTGTTCCGGCGCTGGGGTTGGAGAGCTCTTTGACGATGTTGAAGAGTTCCTTGCTGTTGTGGGCGTTGTTGTCCAGTCGTTCCTTGAATGCAGTTTTCTTGGTGGCGTGGATCAGTTGGTGGTGTTTTCGAGTGGCGAGCTTGAGGGTGGTCATGTTGTTTGGTGTCGGGTCTCTGCGCCAGGCTTTCTCGAGGGCTCGGCAGTTCTTCTTGGAGCTCTTGAGTTCGTCGGTGAACCAGGATGCTTTCTTGCTGCCGGGTCTGCTGGGGGGGGTCTTCAGTGGAGCGAGGTCATCTGCGCAGTTGTTGATCCACCTCGTGAGGTTGTTGGCGGCTTGGTTGGGGTTCGCTGTGCTAGCGGGAGGGTTCTGGCTCAGGGATGCGGCGAGCTGGTCGGCTGTGATCTTGTTCCAGCTTCTGCGGGGAGCCTCTTGCTGGTGGTGGTGGAGCGTGGTCCTTCTGAAGCTGAAGTGGATGCAGCTGTGGTCCGTCCAGTGGAGTCCGGTGGCGTGGCTGAAGGAGATGTCCTTGCTGGAGGAGAAGACGGGGTCGAGCGTGTGGCCGGCGTAGTGGGTGGGGGTGGTCACCAGTTGCTTGTGTCCGAGGTTGTCCAGCAGGGTGGTGGTGTTGCGGTCGTTGTTTTTCTCCAGGTGGAAGTTGAGGTCCCCGAGGAGGATGTAGTCAGCGGAGGGGAGGGCGTGCTGACTGATGAAGTCGGCGATGTCTTCGCTGAATTGTGTGCGTGGTCCCGGGGGTCTGTAGATGAGGGTGCCTCTGAGGGTGGTCTTGGGGTCGGTGTGGATCTGGAAGTGCAGGGTGTCATCGGAGTTGGTCGTGATGCGGATGCTGTTCTTGTGGACGATGGCGATGCCTCCTCCAGTCTGATTGACGCGGTCTCTCCTGGTGATCTTGTATGCGTCCGGGATGGCGATAGAGATGTCGGGCCCTGAGGAGGCGTTCATCCAGGTTTCCGTGAGGAAGGCGACGTCTGGAGATGTGGTGTCGAGCAGGTTCCAGAGTTCCACGGCGTGCCTGTGGATGGATCGGGTGTTGAGCAGGATGCACTTCAGGTGGTTGCTGCTGGTGCTCGGCTTGGTGGGTGCGGTGCAGGTCCGGATGCAGGAGAAGTTGCAGGAGAGGCAGGTGAAGGGTCCGTGGGTGCGTCTTGGGGTGGCTCTGCAGCAGCCGGGGATCCGGCCGGTGTTGAGTGCGATGAGAGTGGCGGCGTCGTACGTCCGGCGGGTGGGCTGGTATCTGCGGGGACCAGGGGGTCGGGTGCTGGGCGCGGGCCAGGCGCGGACGGGCGCAGACGGGCTTGCCTTGGCGCGCCTTCGGCGCACAATCGGCGCGTCAACGCTGCGTGTGGGAGTGGGCGACATAAGTAAGGAGCCGGGAGGGCGGGTCAACTGGGTGGCGGCGAATGGGTGGCGGGGGGCGGGGCCGGAGGGAGGCAGCGGCGGGAAAGTCGGATCGAGCGGCCGGCTCTGCGGTGGCTGGGGCGCTCTGGAGGCCGGCTCTGAGGTGGCTGGGGCGTTCTGGAGGCAGTCAGCGGGAGCGGAAGGGGGCGACCAGGCCTAGGACAGGCGCAGTGGTCACAATATATAGTTTATAAAGAGAATTTGAATACAATGTTCTTTATGGAAACGTGTTTATGCACTTAAGAATCAACTTAAGCTGGTACTGGTTTCGCTGTCAGATCTTCAGAAATGTGTCTAGGAAACATTGTTCGAGTAAATACTCATGAGACTTGCTCAATTTGCAATTAGGAAATACTAAGTATCTTCGCCACACTATGGGTTACGCGACGTTATTACCCGAACTAGCGTTTGCTGATACTATATTGACTGAAGGTGGCGCTGTTGGACAGGCCACGAGAACATTCCCATTAAGAATTTTGAAAAAGGAGAGTCTGAAAGCAGGTTTCGTGTTTTTGTACGAGTCTACCTCCTGTGCAGGGCGAGGTATTCTTTACAATTATTCGGTCTGGGACACGATGCCTTCCCTCCTTAACGATATGTAATAAATTCTCTCTCCAGACCAGTATATACGTTTATGCCACGGTGAATTTTCATGTGTAGGAATCATAGGCAAAGGTATGTGAAGCCGGAACCGTAGTTCAAGGGGTTAAAACCCACCAAGCGATAAAATAATCTTTTTAAGTAGACTAGAATTAGTTGGGCTGTTTTCTCGCCTGAGTGAATTTAACATGAAATGTCAGAGGCAGCACACTGTGATTTCCACAGCTAGTGACGCTGCACCATAGTAACACCACTGATGCTGAGAAATATCTGAGGCGTTATGAGCACAAGCTTGCTGCTGATTGGCTGCGAGCGCTGGCGAGCGTTTGCAACTAGGAAATGTTGGCCACCATTTTGTGATTCTGTTGAAGTGAGTAAGTGGGAAAAAGGGCGAAAAATGTGGGAAAGAGGAGCACTGTAACCTTTGTGGGGTGTTTAGGGTGTGCTATAGAGGGGGTGAAAAGTGAACTAATCATACCTACCGGTGTGAAAGTTCTAGGCTACGAAAAGTAAGTGAGGTATTGTTTAGCGTGTGATGTTTCTAAGGTGAGCTTGTGCGCGACTCGAGGATTAAAGCATGAGACCACACTGTGTGCCTTATGCTGTAAAGTCATGTGCCCTGGCTGCTGCAGTACAGTTGTGGAAGTAGTGTCAGCATGTGTTTATACCTACTAGGATGAACTACTGACTCCTACTGGTGTGAAAGTCCTGGGGTACGGAAAATATGTGAGGTATTGATTAGAGTCTCATGGTGCTAAGCTGAGGTGCTGTCAGAGTTGGGGATGAAAGCGTGAGTCCAAACTGTGTGTCATATGCTGTGAAGCCATGTTCTCTGGCCGCTGTGCCACATCTGTCAAGTAGTGTCAGCATGTAGTTATACTGACTCGGAGGAACTTTTGTTTTGAACATTGTAACTTGTGTATGGTGCTTAGGGGGTGTTATACAGGGAGTGCAAAGGTAAAATTGCGCATATCAAATCAATACGGTATTTGTAAAGCGCAAACTACTCACCCCTATGGGTCTGAAGGCCCTCGAGGCCGGCGTGGAAAATTATGTGAGCTATTAAGTGAGCTATTACCCAGAGTCACATGGTGCTGAGCTGAGGTGTCCAAAGGTGTCCTTCATAAGCATTTCCAAACCTACCCCAGTCAATTTCGCTAGGTCATTTCCACTACAATGCACAATCATGAGGTCAGGGTGTGGAAGATGCAAAGAGGTTTTAACCAAAGGTAGCAATTGGTGCAACTTCAATCTTCTCTGTGTAAACCATTTAATGTCCACATTTTGTAAACCTAGGTCTAAGTCAATACGTCTGTGTTCTGCATACCTCTTACACCTGAAAATATAGCTATGTCCTACGATCCACACTAGCATTTTGAAGATATGGTTGCAAGGTATGGAAAGATGTCTGTAGCTCATGCAGTTCCTTGGTAGAATAAGATATGTTTAAAGATGGGGAAGTACTTTTTTTTGCCATACAAAATTATTCGTGATTGGGAGTTGAAAAGCATTCTTTTTTAAAAGTAGGGTGCACATTTGTTTTGTGGAAAAGCATCTTTGTGATTCGGTAAGAAAAAGTAGTTTCAACGTGGAGTGCATATCATAGGATAAAATTTGCTCAACTGAACCACTGCTTGTTCTTTTATTTGGAAGGCACTGTTCAAACTTAAAACAATCGTGAACTTTTAACCTGCACATGCCGTTAAATGTTCGAGAAAATATTGCAAAAAGAAATCGTTAAGTTTAAAAGAATTGATGAACTTTTAACCTGCACATGTTGTAGAATGTTCTAGACAGTGTGTTGATAGACTACGTTGCACTTCTGACTTCTATGTGTTGTTGAATATTTAAAAAATGGTTTATATGGAAAATTAAAAAGAAACCAATAAAGAGAAGTTTTGAAACCTAAAAGAATCAAGGAACTATTCTAATTTGTTCTTTACATGTGTTTATGTGTGGAGCAACACAATTAAAGACACAACAGCACCAGGAAGAGGAAGAAGAAGGGAGTGGGGGGACGGGGGAGCTGGGCAGAATGGCACACATGCACAATTAAGTACAGCACAAGTATAGACAAACAATGGCCAAAATGAAACACATCAACAAGGAGCACAAGTCACACAACCAACATCACACCACTGAATGAGCATAGAAGTGAAAACCATGCTGCATTCATACAGGATGTGTACAAAGGCCGGTCGTTGGTGTTGTGGGATGTCTGCGACCGTGATTATCATGGATGAGATGCCCAGCGCATGGCACATGGGCGAGTTCACTGTGTGTTACATTGCCAAACATCTGCTTCTCCCTCCCACAAGCCCCCACACTTTTCTATGGTGCACTGTTGTATCTCGTGCACTCATATGGCACACCATTGTAATGCATATTCGCGCATGTCCTGCTACATTCAAACTACACCATCACAGAGCCGTTTGGAGGTGGTGCATGGCACTTTACAACATCGAGTGCTGCGGCCTTTGTGGCAGGCCTTACCAGAACACAGACACACTTACCGCACTTCCTGTACACGGACATGTCCGAGACACCCTGTTCCCCTTGCCGGATAGGCACACTCCTGCGCTGACCTGTGTACTCCAGACCAGCACATGCCGGTTGTGCATGCAGGAGGATGCGTGCGTAGCTACATGTCCAGGCTCACTGCCAATGCTGAGGTGACAGCACACTGTGATGTTGCAGGGCTCGTGCCTATCATGCTAAGACAATGACCACAGGGACACACTTGCTCAGATGCGGGTTTGGGGGGCGTTGGCGGTCCTGGAGTGTTTGTGATGAGTCTTGTGGACCTCATGGGTATCCCTGCATCATGCTCATTGATTCTATGGCACCTGTGGGTGTTCTGGTGTGGCTCTTGGATGTGTTCCATTTCATGGTGCAGGTAGTCGTCCTGCTTAACACCAGCAGAAATCAGGTGTAAAATACCTGGTGCTAACGTGGCTTATCGCCGGAATTTGTTTTGCATTGAAGTTGGTGTGAAAGTTGTGATGTGATTTTTTTCGTGTGCAGAACAAGATATGAACTGAGCAGTGTATCTCGTCAAGGTCCAGCACTTGACGCACTATTCCCAATCAATATAAATACAATGAGAGTTCTTAATTGATTTTGTGTGTACAGTGTAAGTGCAGCCACTACCTCAGTGCAATTCAATACAGGATTTTAGTATTTAGAATAAATCGCAAAGGTGCACCTCGTGTCCGGAAACGGCTAGTCTGCATTTCATTATCAGCACTTTATTGGAAGTAAAGTTGAGATAAATCTAACACTGTTAGACCTGTCAGCCCTAGGGTGGTCTTTCCCTGTGTTTTTGCCCTTGCCTCATTTTTTCCACCCTCTTTTTCGTTGGCCTTAGGTCTCCGAGCGCCTTCCCATTCCTAATCAATGCTAAGGTGCAGGTACTCTCTTCTTCCAACATGGCTGCCACAGGCCCCTGCTACTGCGGAGTGGTCTTTTTAGTAGCACCCTAGTTGCCAGGAGCTGGCTGGGACCCTAAACATTGTTGCCACACCAGCCCGCCTATTTCCCCATAGTTAGACTAGGGAAGCTCCTGGAACCTTCTAGAATAAGGTCAGGGTCTGCTTTTGCCACCTTAGAGAGTGGTCACCTGACCTGGGCATAGTTAAGGAAAGGAGGGAAACTTTTTAGTCAGTTGGGGCGACGCTGACCTGGGAGAACCTACGCAGGAGACTTAGGCGGTAGGGCCTAGTCAGGGACCTATACCACTGGGAGTTACAGGGCTTAGGTGCTGCCTTCTAAGCTGCGTAAGGAACACTGAACTAGCCCACTGATCTGGCCCGGCGGGAGGGGAACCCAGGGACGACCTACAGAGGTTGAATAACCTACATACAGCCACCAACTCCAACTAACCCCCCCCTCAAGAAACTAACTCCCAAGGGCGCAGGAACCAACAAGCGCCGAAGAAGCCCTTATAAATTCGCACAGAGCTGCTGGGGGATCGACCAGGTACCAGCGCTGTACCACCCCTGTGCTCCCTGACTTCGCCTGGGGCCCCTCCCTGCACTGCTTTGCCACGGTCGTGTGGCCTACCCCACTCCAGCCTACACTGCCCCCCGTTGGGCACCGGGGAGCTTGCCCCCAAACCATGGGCCGGGCCCTGAACCTCACCAACCCCCCCCTGCCGGGGGCGCTGAAATCACATTCACCGCTGCGGCCCGGTGCTGAGGGGCCAAAATGCTGTTGACGTCCGCGGGGCCCACTGAGGAGTTCGGGGCCCCGCTATTGCCAGCGTGTCTGGGGACGACCGTCCCATCGTGGGCCTGTCACCGCGCGACCTCTGTGGCAGCCCTCAGGTATGCGAGAGCCGCCGGAATCCCGGGTGGGCCACTCTGATCACGTGACGGGGATGTCCCTCCGGACTCCGCCCCCGCCACAAGCCTATTGTTTCCCCTAGCCGCACCCCGCAGACCGCGCTGCCATTGGCGGCTGCGGGCGCGCCTTCCCAGGGATCAGCAGAGGGCCCGGAACCGTCTCGCCGCCACCGCTGGGCTCCCCGGCCTGCTTCGGGACCCGCCGGGAGCCCCGCGCAGCCCCCACAAATCCTTGAAACTGGAGGGAGGGGCTCAGAGGAGAGCGAGACCCCTCCCCGCCTACCAGTCACCGCAAGGGCCCTCAGGAGGCCGAGGATCCAGGTAACCCCCCGGGGAGGAGGGCGGGAGGCCAGAGGAAGGCCCAGAGCTCGCCCCTCGCCCGGGGAAGTCGATCATTGGGCCCTGTCGGCCAGCTTGCCCCAGGACCAGGAAATTAATGGCGAAAGGAAACGCTGTTGGCCCCTGCGACCCAGGCTGCGGGAGGGGTAATTTCTGGGCTGACAGGAATTTGATGCTTGAATAGCGGAACGTTGATCTCGGCCTCAGGAACTTGCCATTTAGGGCCTCAAGGGATATGGGGTGCCACTGCTCAGCTGTTGAATAGCTGCCTTAAAGGCCATTTGAATGCTATGTTCAGCGCTCTAATGCCAATGCCATGTTTAGCGCTTTGAGTCAATGCTATGTTTAGCGCTCTAATGCCAATGCTATGTTTAGCGCTCTAATGCCAATGCCATGTTTAGCGCTTTGAGTCAATGCTATGTTTAGCGCTCTAATGCCAATGCTAGGTTTAGCGCTCTAATGCCAATGCCATGTTTAGGCCTCTCATGAAATGTTTAGCGCTTTAGTGAAATTCTTTAATGGAATGCCAGGTTTAATTCTAATGAAACGGTCTAATGAAATGCTTTGATGAATACCTGACTCTGATCTAGATAAAAACTATTTGATTTTTACTCACACTCATTGGTGTGGTGTCAGTCATTGCGTGCTGTATGGTCACTTTACACTTCAGCCTTTGGGTGCCTACCTGCTCGCGCCAAGCTACCTCCAGGGGGACTGGTGAACCCAGTTCCTACAAACACACTATTCAGAAGTTGGTTTAAACTGAAGACATCACCAGTATTCCCACAATAATTGCCCCAAAATTTAACACCATGGTGGACTCCATCAAATAACAGTAATAAGAACAATAAAAGAGTCACACAGCAGTGAAGATAACAACCAAAAATGTTATTAATTTTTTTTTTAACTTTATTTTTTTATAAATATATATGTAAATGATAAATGAAAAACTATTTGCAAAATTAATTTTTTTATTAACATATATATAAATGATAAACTAATAAACAAAATGTAACAAAAATAATAGAAAACAAGAAGGCGGAACACTCCTGTGGGGACCATGGATGTCGACGACAGAGCCTGAAAAATAAAGCACAAAATAAGGACGTGTGTAATGGGCATATCAAAGGAGAGAGGCACAGAGAAACAGAGAAGGAAAAAAAAGCCAGAGTGAAAAAGAGAGGGAAAGAAAGAAAGGAAGTGAGAAAGGGAGAAGGAAGAGAGAGAGTTAGAGAGATAGAAGGAAAAGAAGGGAGAAAGAGAGAGAGAGAGCCAGAGAGAGAGAGACAGACACTGCCGCCTCTGCGCATCCATGAGCAAATAATTACCTGGTGCCACCAGAGTGTGCAGCAGTGGGCACTCCACATGCCCATCAAAAGACATCCCAGATATGTCTCCGAGTCCTGCGTAATGAATGGTGGAGACCACATCAGGTGCTTAGCGGATCGGACAGATGTCGTTGAGTCCTGAGTCATGAATGGCAGAGACCACATCATCTTCTCCATGACCCGGCAGATCTCACACATGTCGCTGAGTCCTGAGTCAACAATGACGGAGACCACATCAGCTTGTGGGGCTGCTAAGCCTGTGGAAGTTAAGTTTGTGCCACGTGGTGGTAGGCCCCTGATGGCCATATGAGCTTCGGGTGGCAATAACCCTGTGCCTCTAAAGTCTGTGCCAAGGGGGTGGTAGGCCCCTGATGGCTATACAGATCAGGGTGCGACTAACTTTCTGTGCAACTTTTCAAAGGCTCTATATGGTTGAGACACGTGGAGCGTCCGCCATCTAGTCAGCACTGGCAATAAAGGATGTGACGTTGTCGATCTATTATATTTGTGTGGTCACATGGCCTGTGACGCATGTGCCGGATGGGTGTGGTGTATGTGCAAACCTGCCCTGAGGGAGTGGCCATGAGATGTTGAGAACTAGACCACTGACCTGCACACCAACAGCGAGTACGCCTGCGACAGGTAGCTATGTGGGGCCAAAGTCGGAATGTAATTGCAGTGGCGTGGCGTGGCGTGGTGTGGTGTACGACGGAACAGGGCAGAGATAGCTACATTAACGCAGACAGCTCATAGCACTGCGTCTGTGAGTCAAGCGGACGGGCCGAAGCTGGCCAGCTGCGAGCCAGGGTGCGAACTGTTTATAACTCACACTACATAAGCATTGAAAAAACATTTTGTGATTCAGTCTGTCAGCTGGCATTTGTCCGAGGCATTTGTGAAAGCATATTGGAGTTCTTTCTGTGATAGATACCCCTTTGACGCTGCCTCTCCCCACATCAGCAGGTAATGCACCCTCTTCCCACATTACCATCATACCCCAACAACCTTCTTGGGCCTTGAAGTGTCCCTGTGCGTTTTGACAAAGAAGAATCTTAGTCATGTATGAATTTACATATAAAAAAATATTTAAAGAAAAGAACAACAAATAAGACTGAAGGGAGTCTGTGGTCGCTGCCACGAAGTTGGGGTCACTGCCATTCAGGACTCAGGACACAGTTACACATGTGGGATCGGCTTATGATAAAGAGGGTTAGTGGCAGCAGAAGTATTGAGACTGTATGAGCCTGTGATGATGCTTGGTGTGGACGGGCCACACTGGGAGCAATGTGTCTTGGCTACTGGACTGCGTCATGTGGAATCACGACTCTTTCTGAATTGAGAGATGTGCTGACCGTAGTGTAGGCCAGAGGTAGCCATGAGCAAGTTCCCACAGCCACATGCATACATTGGTGGCCCCACCAGCCTGCGTAGTGGAGGCTCAGTGGCACCACGTGTCGCTGGCCTTCCATATGCAAATACCCCTCACTAATCGAAGGGAGTGTGGTGCTGTGGTTGCTGTTACGAAGTTCGGGTCACTGACGTTCAGGACTCAGGACACAGTTACACATTTGGGATTGGTTTGTGTTGAACAGGGTTAGTGGCACCACATGCTGTTGTCCTTGCATATGGAAGTATGCCTCACTGATGAGAGGGAGTCTGGTGCTGTGGTCACTGTCACGGACTTGGGGTCACTGCCATTCAGGACTCAGGACACAGTTACACATGTGGGATCAGCTTGTGTTGGACAGTGTTAGTTGGAACCACATGTCCAAAATTCAAATTGTGAGGTCTGCTGCCCACAGTGTAGACTGCTGAGTGTTCATTTGTACTTGAAAATGAATTTGGTCATTGTACTAAAACTATAACTGATATAAAAAATGTTCAAGAAGAAAGGATACTAAAAGGATAGTATGTAGATTTGAGGCCTGTAATAGTTACTTGCCTAGTGGACTCTGTAGTTAATGAATGAAGAAATAATTTTCATTGTGAGCCCTACTGAGTGCAGTGTAGGCGTATGATGAAAAGATGAAATAAGTATAGAATACATTGACGAAGTGTATTTTCTGAGTACAATCTTGTTAGAAATTAGCATTTAAAATTGGAATTGTGAGCTTGTAGAAGAGAAATGCCGCACATTAGTGAGCTGCTCTGGGTCGATCATGAACTTTGCACGAAGGTTGGGCCGTTGGTCCCCGGAGCAAATACTGAGATTATATAGCTCTAAATGTTGTGCCAAAATTCTTTATGGAAGCGAGGTATGGGGTTTTATTGACACGCAGCATCTGCAGACCGAGGAAAACAAGTACCTTCGGCGCCTACTGAAAGTGCCTCAGAGCACACCGTCCCACATCATTCACAAAGAACTGGGTGTCAGTTATGTCAGAGATAGGCTGAAAACCAAACCCCTAACCTGTTGGGCCAAAATATGGGCAAATACAGAGGCCTCATTTAGTAAGCAGATTATAACAGACTACCTTGCTCGCGACCGGGGGGTGAACATCCCATGGCTTAAGTATGTAAAGGAGACTTTAGAAACCATAGGATGCACAGATCTTTTTGATAACCCCACTAAAAATGTCAGTGCATGACAAGACCTTGGTGCAAGCCCGGTTCCAGAAGCATGTTATATCATGCAGGGAAGATAGGGAACTGGTTAAACAGTCAGTTAGAGAACACCTCTTGACTAATCAAGCCCTATTTATCTTATTTTCATAATGCCCATGATAGAATTATAATGACACGGTTTAGGCTCAATCTACTGCACCACATACTAGCTGATCCGGCAGGATACACAACGTCCATAGATTTGAAGGGTCCGTGTGGCTGCGACCATCGGTCTCCTCAGGATACCCTTCACTTTGTTTTATTATGCCCTTTTTATTCACCTACCTAGGGGGGCTGATAGCTGGATTTTTACACGCCTGATCCCTGCCGCCAACCTGCCACCTACCTGCTTGGATAGTGTTCCGTGGGGCGTCCTGGTCCTCTGCTGTGTTCCGCGTCTCCCTCCCGCCGTCGCACGCCATCGCGACCGCTGTGTGGGGGGAGCGCTTGACGGGACCACAACAACCAGGGTCCCCAGCGAAACGGAAGCGGAACCGGAGCTGTTAACGCGCCCGGAGGCGCTACTTAATTGACCCTGCCCTCGGCAGAGCGGGGGCTGATAGCTGGATTTTTACACGCCTGATCCCTGCCGCCAACCTGCCACCTACCTGCTTGGATTGTGTTCCGTGGGGCGTCCTGGTCCTCTGCTGTGTTCCGCGTCTCCCTCCCGCCGTCGCACGCCATCGCGACCGCTGTGTGGGGGGAGCACTTGACGGGACCACAACACCCAGGGTCCCCAGCGAAACAGAAGCGGAACCGGAGCTGTTAGCGCGCCCGGAGGCGCTACTTAATTGACCCTGCCCTCGGCAGAGCGGGGGCTGATAGCTGGATTTTTACACGCCTGATCCCTGCCGCCAACCTGCCACCTACCTGCTTGGATAGTGTTCCGTGGGGCGTCCTGGTCCTCTGCTGTGTTCCGCGTCTCCCTCCCGCCGTCGCACGCCATCGCGACCGCTGTGTGGGGGGAGCGCTTGACGGGACCACAACACCCAGGGTCCCCAGCGAAACGGAAGCGGAACCGGAGCTGTTAGCGCACCCGGAGGCACTACTTAATTAATAGCCGGTCGCGCAAATTAAAATAAAAATAAAATTAAATACTTTTACAAAATATATTAATTAGGGAAAAGAGCTAATAAAAACAGAACGTAATAGGATGAAAATCCTCATTTCAATAATGATAATAAGTAACTAGATCTGAGATATAGACCGTTTCGCTAAAGAAACAAAACAACACTCCAAGATGGCGCAGGAAAACGACCTTGTCTGACGCAAGTAACACGTGACTGGCCGTACTAACCCCCTTAAGATGGCCGCGGACCAGAACGCTAATACACCGCGCGGAAGAATACCAGATACGGCAATCCCGCCGTGATCCTGATTTCACGCCTGAAAGTAAGTAGACTGCTACTAGGCAATGCTTTTCAAACATAGCTCGGCTTGCGCTTGAGTCTCAAAAAATATTTTCCTCCATCATGGGCCCATACGCTGGTTTCGAAACGGGTTCCTTTACTCCCCATAACCGGGATAACCAATTCACTAACTCCTTTCTCCATAAATCCACCATTGGGCCTCCGGAACCTTCCCATTACCATAGAAAACTGAATAGATGTGACTAATAAGGAGAATAAGATTGTAATGATTGTAATAATGGTAATGCATAGCCAAAACCTAGAATACACAATACCGGACGGTCCTCTGTATGTACTATTCTATACTGAACAAACATTTTTCTCCTCCTGACCCCCTCCCAATATGATTAGTCTGCTGTAACTTTCGTTATTGTACATATATATATTGTTTTGTGCAGAGGCTGGTATACCTGTATTTTACAAGTAACCTGTGAAAGAATGAAGAGATAATGAAGACATCATGACAAATTTGGGATGTTATATACGGAAAGTAATTTGAAAGCACATTCCCAGGTAAAGCCTGCTTGCACTCATTTGCCCTAACCATAGCTCTCGGGTATAGGACTCTATACCTCACCAATTTCAACTAACCTTCTCTAGCGCAGCATTTCTCTCTCTACATAGGTTGCTAAGTCACTCCATACGTGACCCTCTATAAGAACTGAATTAACTTTGACATATGTTAAGCACTATCAAGCCCTAATACTCACTAAATCGATGAATAATACCTAATAATACTAACCTGCTCACAATAATTAGGAAGAGACTAGTCACACCCATACTTACCTATGGACACGGGTTTTTTCAACATCACGCTTTTATTCTTTTTTCTAAATAAAATTTCTATTCACAGGGAGTGGTCACACTAACTTCTCTCAGCTCATGTAATAACTTCCCCTAGGATTTACTCCTTTTTGTTCTTTTTTTTCCCTTGCCTTCGCACAGCCTTGAGAAAGCCCCGGCCTCAACTGAGCCTAGGGGGCGAAACACGTGTTGGCTGTCCATGTTCATTTGATTATTCATGTTCATTGAACTCACGAATAAAAAGAACTTTCTGTTTCTACCAAAAGCCTGAATATGGTTCATTATAAGAGAGAGGGTATTTGACTCACTACTACAAAGACTTATGAATGTTTAAGGCCATAGAGGTCCAGTGCCTTGAGTCTATTCCCTCGAGAATATATTTTATCTAAATTGAGCAATACTCTCCAGGACCTGGGATCCTAGGGCCTCAGAACTTTAAATCAAACGCTACTTAATTGACCCTGCCCTCGGCAGAGCGGGGGCTGATAGCTGGATTTTTACACGCCTGATCCCTGCCGCCAACCTGCCACCTACCTGCTTGGATAGTGTTCCGTGGGTCGTCCTGGTCCTCTGCTGTGTTCCGCGTCTCCCTCCCGCCGTCGCACGCCATCGCGACCGCTGTGTGGGGGGACCGCTTGACGGGACCACAACACCCAGGGTCCCCAGCGAAACGGAAGCAGAACCGGAGCTGTTAGCGCGCCCGGAGGCGCTACTTAATTGACCCTGCCCTCGGCAGAGCGGGGGCTGATAGCTGGATTTTTACACGCCTGATCCCTGCCGCCAACCTGCCACCTACCTGCTTGGATAGTGTTCCGTGGGGCGTCCTGGTCCTCTGCTGTGTTCCGCGTCTTCCTCCCGCCGTCGCACGCCATTGCGACCGCTGTGTGGGGGGAGCGCTTGACGGGACCACAACACCCAGGGTCCCCAGCAAACCGGAGCTGTTAGCGCACCCGGAGGCGCTACTTAATTGACCCTGCCCCTCCGCGTCGCGGGACCGCGCGCGGGCTAAGCCCGGGCAAAGGGCGGGCCGTTGTGTGGCCGTTAGGAGGCCGGAGGTGGTCGGGTCGGGCCACCCCCCTTGATTGTACAGAGGACACGCAAATTGCAAGTACATTCATGTTAATGGACCTAGTCAGTCACGAGCTATTATTGAGTACTTAATGAGGTTGTTAGAATACAGGTCTCATTTTTAAGTGTAGTGGTCACTGTTACTCTTACAAAAGACATTTAACCCACTGCTGTATTTATTTTCATTTTTTTTATTTTTTTTAAATTATTATTATTATTGCATTAGTGTTTATCCTGCTCCCTTGGTGATCTCTCTGTGTTGTCATTTACATTAGTAACTGTTATTGTTCTGATTAGTGTTTGTTATGGCAAAGGCTAGAATAACAATGGACGATTACTTGGTTAAAAGGGTCAGTATGATTAATAGTGAAAGACGTAAGTCGTTAGGAAAGGAGACTCCGGTAGATAATCTAGAGCTATGTATAGATGATAGCGTCCATAAGCTAGCTACAGGGGATTCTTTAACCGAAGCTACCTTAGTGGGGAATTCGACTCATTGCATTGTGGATAATGAGGTCGTTATTTCAAGTCAAGGTTTATTGGAGCCCCCAAGTGAGCCTGAGTCCCTTCCATCCCCTCCGAAAAGAGCAGTCAGGAAGTGCAGAAAGTCTCATCCTAAGAAGGGTAGTGTGCATCATAAGCCACCGCCAGATCAACCTCGGAGAATTACTGTGGCTCATGCTAAAATACAGACCCTTAACGAGGCCGAGAACTCTACTCTCTCGGAGGTTATAGCCAAAATTCTTGAAGAAAAACTAGTGCTTATGATTAAGCCTCTTGTAGACAAAATTGAAACCCTGTCAATAGAGATATTGAGGCTGGGTGGTCTTCTAGACGAAATGAAACAGCCTATTGTTTCACCTAAGGCACCATTGCATTCTGCTTATACTGCCCCGGAGCCTCCTCTAGAGGGGGGGACCTTAACTGGTTCTATGAGATTACTGCAACCAGTTGGTGGTGGTATTCGAACTAATATAGACCCATTTAGTTGCAAGGGACATAGAGTTATTGCACAAAAATCAAACTATGTTAATCTCCCACCAGCCTGTGAACCATACGTGGTTATTTTGTCTAATGTTCCTCCACTTGACCCTGTAACCTCTAAATTTCCACATGAAACGCATGACTCACTTAAGAGGAAATCAGTTGCTTGGTTAAATAAAAACTGTGGTTTCCCCATTAACTTTTCAAATCAAATATTGTCCACCAGACGAGTCGCCTGGTTAGGTAACACAAGGAAAACATGTAAGGGGGATTGTATTATAATAAATTTTAGACATCCCCAACACGTGGCAACTACCCTTTTAAGGGCAGCTTCTCTTGTATTAGGAGAAAATGCTGTGCGTGTACACCCCTTGGGCTATTTCTATAGACACCTAGATAGATCATCACAAAAAACAACTAGGGGAAGTCTCACTTGTATTAATAATCCATTAAAATTTGAAATCCCCACGGAGAACAGATATACAGTGTTGAGCGACCTAGATGAAAATGATTGACTCCCAGAGGTCGGTAAAAATAAAACCCTAGTCCCATTAATGGTTACCCACCCAATGGAGATTCTTAACGGTAGTGAAATCCTTGGTTCTAAAATTACGGTGGCACCGAGGTTTCCATCTAAGCCATTGGATGGGCAGCCACATATAGTTGGGTCCTCTGGAGATAAGCGGGGAGAGCAAGCTGAAGCTGGCCTTGTGATAGCTTCGAAGTTAATTACAGCACGGGTAAAGTCATTAGGCAATAAAATTGTCATTGATGATCATAAAGTGGTAGGTAGATAGCTCTCCAGTGTTTGATACTGTTAGCGATGACATTGGATTAAGGGAACCTCCTTCAAAGATAGTTGAGAATTCTAATGTTAGCCTATTGTCCTGGAACATTGCTGGCCTCTCTAGGAACCTGTTGGACGTGGCAGTATGTTCATTCTTTGAAAAACATGATATTATTGTCCTTCAGGAAACCTGGATGGTAGAACCCCCCCACAGAGTAGGATATAAAACCTTTAGCTCTAAAGCGACACCGTCTAACAGGGGAAGAGCATCTGGGGGGTTGGTCATCTGGGTTAAAGTTTCTTTAGAAATAGAGGTTAGCCAGTTGTCTATTCCCTGCCCTGATCTGTTAGGACTAAAAATTGTGACCAGTAAGAAAAGTTTCATTTACTTAATATATATATACAATAGACCATACCCATCTAATAGAGAATCCAAGGTGATAGAAATCTTGGATTCCACTTTAGAGGGATTGGGAGACAACGATCATTTTTTAATTTGTGGAGATTTTAATTGTAAATACGAACCCATTCAGGTTCTAGATAGATTGTTTGATGAACAAGATGCTGCTAGTGACATCATGCCCCTGGAGGCTTTAAGCTATGCTAAAAGCACAATAGCTGCCACACAGATCCTACAGATGACTGTGTCACATGATTTAAGATCATGTAACGGTCGCTTCCCCTCAGATAGCCCATCAGCTCCAACTTATTTCAAGGGAAGCCTTAGGTCACATATTGATTTTGTAATGGCCTCTCGAAATTTATGGAGATCACTAATTGATTTTAAGATTGATCCCAGATTGGAGAGTGATCACTTTCCCCTCCAATTATGGTTAGACTCTGCTCTCTTCCTTCTTAGATTATCTGTAGTAGGTCCATTAAATTCCCCGATTGGAGATATACAGATTTCTAACAATAGGCGTGCCATAAAATGGTCTTACATTGCGGGTAAAAAAGAAGCGCTGACCAACATTTATAATAAATTTAGTGAAATCATTGGGTCACCCCAAATGCCTCTCTTAGGCACCCGGGGAGTTCTTGATTCACATTTGAAGTTGGTCGACGCACTATCCCCCCTTTTGAGTAAGGTCTATAAAAAAGAAGGGAATAAAATTACGGATCATATAGAGTTGGAAAATCAGTGGTATAAACAAGATTGTAGGGTTGCAAAATCACAGTTGATCCATACAGTTAAAAATGGGAGCCAATGTGACATTAAAAATGCAAGACAGGCCTATAAAAATACTCTGAATCAAGCTAAAAAAGTATGGGATGCTAACTTATGGGATGATTTACTGAGTGCAGCTAAGTTACATGATCAAAGTACGTTCTGGAATCTAATCACTAAGGGGAATAAGAAGGGTAGATCACCCAAGGATATTTTTTTGGACGAATCGACCTGGTGCGATCACTTTTCTAAACTTTAAACGATTAGTAAGGATGATCTGTCCCTAGACAATGCAGATATCATTCCAGATAGTAGTACTACATCATTACATTTTACTTTAGAAGAAACAGACCAGGCATTACTAGCTGTTAAAATAGGTAAAGCCCCCGGCCCTGATAAAATCCCTGGTGACCTACTGAAACACGATGTTAAAGTGTGGGGGCCATATATTAACTTTTTAAGCAATTCAATTGTGGCCGGTACACCAATTCCAGAATCATGGAAAGGGGCAGAAATCATAACAATTTTTAAAAAAGGTGACCGCCATGATCCTAGCAATTACCGCCCTATTAGTTTAATTGATGTTTTACAAAAAATTTTTGCCAGACATATTTTAAATAGGATTTTAGATTGGATTGAGGAGACAAAACTATTGTCCAAATACCAAGCAGGTTTTAGATCAAAAATTAGTACAGTTGATCAGGTGTTTAGATTTATGTGTATTTGCTGGAAATACATAAAGATCAGGCAGGGTAGTCTCTACGTGGCATTTATAGATTTAAGGGCCGCTTTTGACCTCGTTCCCCGCAAGTTGTTGTGGTCCACATTAAAGAAGTTAGATATTCCTGGTGAGCTTCTTAATGAACTTATTAAACTTCATACAGGGAACTACGCAAAAATTAGATGGGGAAAAGCTGGAGAATTATCTAAAGCGATCCCCGTAGACAGAGGGGTGCGTCAAGGTTGCGTATTAGCACCCACATTGTTCTCATTGTATGTTAATGATATTCCAACATACCTGAGGAATTGTGCCCATGACTCCTCCGAAGTTAGATGGCGAATTAATTACTTCTTTACTTTTTGCCGATGACACTATCCTTATTTCCCAGACCCCGAGAGGCTTGCAAAATTTGGTTAACTCTTTCCATAATTATTGTGTGGAAAAGGGGTTAGAAATTAACCCAACGAAAACAAAATACATGGCTTTAAATCCAACAAAAACACTTAGGAAAAACTTGCTCTTAGAGAACCGTACACTGGAACAGGTAGAAAGCTTTAATTACTTGGGTTTGATGTTGGATAATAAATTGACTTGGCGAGGCCAGCAGAATAAAAGTTTATTGTCCCTCAAACAAAACTCACTTCCTATCCTAAAGGTGCACGGAGCAAGTAGTTCCAAAGCTATCTCACCAGCACTGGAGGTTTTTAAAGCTAAGGCTCAATCAGCAGCCCTTTATGCTGCCGAGATATTGGGATACTGTAACTCTACCAAATTCGCGTTGATTGAAAATAAATTTGTGCGTAGACTACTCAAAATACCGACTCGTACTCCCGTTGTCCCCTTGTTTTTAGATATCATTCTTAAAAGAACAGAGCACTTAGCTTCATTAAGACCACTATTGTATTGGATCAGGGTATGGTCAACCCCTGAGCTGAGAGATTACAAGGTTGGTCTGATTGAATTAATCAAGTTGGATGTGTATTTGAAAACCCCATGGTTGAAGTATATTTGCACGTCGCTTAAGAGATTAGGGATCCTTAACTTTTGGGAGGAGCCCCACAATTTGACCCAGTCTTCCAAAAAAACTCCTTAAGGATACCTTTTGGTCCCATGTTAATGGTGAAATAATTCTGGGCTCTCGCATTGGTATTCTGTCTCAGAATTTTTTAAACGTAAAAGATTCACCTAACTTTGAGGAATTTATGGATGAGATTGCCCCCCCCTAGCAAAATCTCTCTACCTACAATTTAGGTGTGGGGTGTTATTGATAAATTTACACATGTAGGTGGGCTGGGGAAAATGGTTCGGATGCGTGTATTATGTGTTCTCTTGGGGCCAGGGAAGATATTCCCCACATACTTTTTTTCTGTCCGGCTTATAAGAAACCGAGGACCTCCTGGATTAAACCCCTTTGTAGAAATATGGTGGTTGAGTCATACAAAGTAGCGGAGCGCATATTAAAATCTAACCCCTCTCAAGTGATGGTATATGGTATAAGTAGATTTTTATTCAATGTGTACATCATTAGGAAACGTTCCGGTTACAAACTATAAATGCAGAAGGAGGAATCAAGGATTAACCTTGTTTACAGTTTCACTCTATTAAGTCTACCTCAGTTTTTAGCATTATTCATTTTATTAACTCTGGCTTTTAGTTAACTTAATATGCTTATTTATATCTTATCTGGTATTGCTTAATCATGGAGAAATATTCACCTTTATCAATTGTATGTAATCTGTATGTCATGGCCCATATGTATTGTTTGTTCATGTATTTTGACTTTTATGGCTATATATAGCCGAAATAAAGTATTGAGTGACTGACTGACCTACCTAGGAGTTTGTTTTTAAAAAGTATTCTAAAGACTTCTAGATTTAAACATGCAAAGGTGGCCCTGTTATTTTTAAAATTGTCTACAGACACACTGACCCTGTTCTGCACTGGAAACTTTTTAAGGGCAGCCATCAGACTCAGAAACACAAGAGGTACCAGATGAACAAATTGTGATGGGAGCGAATATATATCACTTCTAAGCTGTCAAACTATTATGTTCCTCTCTTAATTTTGATGTTTTTTATATGTACCTTTGTGGCCCGTGATGTTAGCCTCTCATTGGTCTTTAATATTAATTTCATGTGATAAGGGGTTCCCACTCATGGAAGGATCAAATATGTATTATTTTAAGCTGTTGATTGTTTTGTTTTTATATTATGATGTATTTGATCTGCACTTTTATGGTATTTTTTTATACCGAATAAAGTATTATTGTTATTATTATTATTATTAACTATAACTTGCCTGAAACCTATGGTTTTTTCAGTGAATTTCAAAGGTTTATTAAATGCTAATTTCTAACAATAACATGCCTGAAACCTATGGTTTTTTCAGTGAATTTCAAAGGTTTTTTAAATGCTAATTTCTAACTATAACGTGTCTGAAACCTATGGTTTTTTAAGTGAATTTCTAAGGTTTTTTAAATGCTAGTTTCTAACTATGCCTACAGAGGTAGGACATGTGAAGAAAGAAGAAAAAAAGCACAGAAAGAAGCAAAAGAAATGCAGGAACAAGCAACAGAAGTCCACAAAGACGAAGAAAAGTGCAGGAAGAGGAAGACATGTGCAGAAAGAACCAACAGAGGAGCAGAAAGAGGCCTTGTTGGAAAATCATCCTGTGCCCACAACTTTTTCAGATGGGTACTGGTGGTAACTGACTCTGACTAACCAGGCCTAGAGCCAGTGCCATGCTAAAAGACACTTAGAATACAGTGAAAACACCTACATACACTAGGGAACACTATGCGTTGGGGTATCCCTGTGATTAGCATGACCTCCTCTGTAAGGCCCTAGTACATAATAGGGCAGGGGGATTAAAACTACCTCTAAGTCAGAGGTGCAGAAATTTGCTACTTTAACTAGTAGTCGTGTTTGCAGAGTGGTGGAGAAAGGGTGCTGGGCGTCCAACCAACGCTTAGGAATTCCGCTGCATAGGACTTACAGGAGGTACCAGGAGGGATTCTTGGCCCCCAAACTCCCTCAGGACTAAATTGGACTTCATCCCCCATCCCGTAGTCTGCCACGAGGCACGTTTGCAGAGTGGTAGAGAAAGGGGGACATGGCCTCCATAGACGTCTTAGCAATCCCACTATGTGGGACTTACTGGAGGTAACAAGAGGGGTAGTTGGCCCCCGAGGACATCCTTGGCGGACAACTTCCCACACTATTACCTCCAGTCAGTCCCACACAGCAGCATGGGTAAGTACTCATACCAGGCCACACCCACTTTTCTCACCACGCTCAAACGAGCTCCCTGGCACGCTATTGGATGGGGATTGAAGTCCCCTTCACTGCTGGGGTCCTTTAGGGGCCAACTAGCCTACCTTTTACCTCCAGTAAGCCCCACGCAGTGGGATTGATGAGAGGTAGAAAAAGGCCATGCCCCCTTTCTCCACCACTCTGCAAACGCGCCCCCTGGCATGTTGTAAGTTGGGGAATAAGTCCCCTTGAATCCTGAGGGTCCCTGGGGTCCAACTAGCCTACCAGGTACCTCCAGTAAGCACCACAGAGCTGCGTTGCAGAGAGGTGTGAAAAGGGGCGTGGCCGGGACCACCTCTCTGCAACGCAGGCCTGTGGTGCTTACTGGAGTTATCTGGTGGGCTAGTTGGCCCCCAGGGCCCTCAGGGTTGAAGGGGAATTAATTCCACAACTTAAAACGTGCCATAGGGTGTGTTTGCACACATGTCACCTCAGGCCCCACCCACTCCCTTCACCACTGAGCAAAGGCCCCCATGGCGCGTTTTAAGTTGGGGGATTAAGTTCCCTTGAATCCTGAGGGTCCCTGCGGTCCAACTAGCCCACTAGGTAACTCCAGTAAGCGCCACAGAGCTGCATTGCAGAGAGGTGTAAAAAAGGGCGTGGCCTGGACCACCTCTCTGCAACGCTGTCCTGTGGCGTTTACTGGAGGCACCTGGTGGGCTAGTTGTCCCCAGGGGCCCTCAGGATTGAAGGGGAATTAATTCCCTAACTTAAAACACGCCACAGGGCGTGTTTGCACACAGGTCACCTCAGGCCCCACTCCCTCCCTTCACCACTGTGCAAACAGGCCCCGTGGCGCGTTTTAAGTTGGGTGATTAAGTCCCTTTGAATCCTGAGGGTCCCTGGGGTCCAACTAGCCCACCAGGTACCTCCCGTAAGCGCCAGAGAGCTGCGTTGCAGAGAAGTGTAAAAAGGGGCGTCGCATGGACCACCTCTCTGCAACGCAGCCTTGTGGCGCTTACTGGAGGTACCTGGTGGGCTAGTTGGCCCCCAGGGACCCCCAGTATTGAAGTGGAATTAATTCCCCAATTTTAAACACGCCACAGGGCGCGTTTGCAGAGTGTTGCTGGGAGGGGGGCGGGGCCTCCAGCACAATCAAGTCTTTTTAAAAAAACGTTTTTTAGAAGAGGGGCTGTTTGGCCCCCCTTCTTTTTCCTTTCTTTGGGCCCTGGGGACCCCACCCCCAGGGCCTGACCCCTTTTTAAAAAAAAAAAAATATATGAATGGGAAGGGGGCTGCGTGGGCCCCCTTCCCGTGGCCAATTCCAGACCAGGGTACCTCATCCCCTGGGGCATAGCCACATAATTCTTCTTGTTTTTTTATGGAGGGGGCTGCGTGAACCCCTCCTGAGGTCTCTATTGGCCCCAGGTAACCCTTCCCCCGGGCCGGCCTTTTAAAAAAAATGTTTTTATTTTTTATTTTTGGGGTGGGGGTCCGCGTTGCGCCCCTCCCAGGCCACATCTAGCCCCAGGTACTCTATCCCCCGGGGCTGGCCCTATCCATTGGGGACCGTGGGGGGAGCCCCAATGCCCCCACTGTCCCGCCAAATCCCCGCGTTCTGCAGGAGCCGGCATTGCTTTTCCACATGAGGAGCTGCTGACATGCAGCTCCCCTTGTGGAAAAGCATTTCTGCTTTGCTTCATTGAAGCGAGAGCAGGTTTCCCTGCTCTTGCTTCAATGAAGCAAAGCAGTTTGCAATGACAGGGCGGAAGCCGCATGGCTCCCACCCTGTCATTGCAAACATCAGTGTCCCAGGGGTGGGCACTCCGGGACACTGCAGGAGCCAGCCCTGGGGAGTGGCGGTCCCCACTTCCATCAAGGGCTCCAGGAGGGGGGCCGCGTAGTCCCCCTCCCACCTAATGCACAGCCCTGGGGAGGTGGTGGTCCCCAGGGCTCGGGGGTCCATAACGGATCCCTGCATTTAAATACTTAGTGCCCCAGGGAGGTGGCGGTCCCTGGGGCATGTGGGGGGCTCAAGCCCCCCACACAGGTTATTTAAAAAAATAAAACAAGCCCCGGGGGTGGTCGTTCCCAGGGCTTGGGGGGCCATGTGCCCCCAACCCACATTTTTAAAAACACGCCCTGGGGGTGGCGGTCCCCGGGGCTGCGGGAGGGCCGTGTGCCCCCCGCAAATATTTAAGGAAAGCCCCAGGGGTGGCGGTCCCCGGGGCTACGGGGACCCTCCTGGGCCCTCACAATTATAATATGTCATGCCCCCGGGACTTGGCTAAATAATAACGAGCCTACGCTTCATTTTTTTTTTGAGGCTGAAATTCGCACTGGGTCCGCGAATCTAGCCGATTTGTTTTAAAAAAAAAATGCTTTTTTTTGGCACCTTGGGGTCCTTGTGGGACCCCCCCGAGCAGGCCTAAGGGATCAGGGTGTTTCTACCCTGCCCCCTTTTCTTTTTTTTCACCTTTGTTGCCCTGTTTTCTTGTGACTTGGTTCTTCCGAGTCACAAGATGGCTGCTAACACTTCCTGGTTTGGAGTGTTGACAGCCAATTAGAATAAAGCTCATGGTCGGGAGGGTCCGCTGATCCTCCGCGCCTCTATATATCAAAACTTTTATTTTGGGATCTTCTCAGCAACTACTGAACCGATTTATACCATTTGAAAAAAAGGTCTCTTTCTGAACGAAGGGATACATTTTTGCCACATTTGGTGTAATCCCGTTCAGCAGTTCGAACTGTAGCCTTGTCTAAAGTTTCCTAAGGTTAATTGATTTTCCGACCTCTATTTTTTTAATTTCTCAGGAACTACTGAACGAATTTACACCATTTAACAAAAATGTCCTTTTCTGAACCAAGGGCTACCTTTTTGCCAAATTTGGTGTAATTCCGTTCAGCAGTTCGAGCTCTAGCCATGTCTAAAGTTTCCTATGGAAAGTAACATGGAGAAAACACGTTTATATAAAAATATATTGTTTTTTAAAGCACCATCATTTTAACTTTGGAAAACTACTTCATTCAGCTCCTGCCTTCTTCTGACTGCTATTACTCCTTCACTATAAATGCTTAGAGTATGGATTGTGGGATACAACTATATCTATTGGGCTAAAGAGGCCGCAAAAAAGAGAGGTATTGACAGGGACTTGTGTTTGCCAAATGTGCAGATTACTTGATTTGGCCAGAGAGGGTTAAAGTTTCATCAGTAGCTGGCTTTGGTTAAATTCATTGTGGATTCCCAAGCTCCTCACCTCGTGATTCTGCACTGTGGTGGCAATAACCTTGGCACATTGACTGGAGTAGGGCTGGGAATCCAAATGAAAGAAACCTTTGCAAAACTGATGTTGCTTTTCCCTCACGCTGTCTTGGTGCACTCTAATATATGCCAAAAGACAGAAATGAAAGTAGTCAAATCAATTCTGTCCAGAGATTGACAAAGCCAGGAAACATGTCAATAAAACTGTTTCTACATTCCTCACAGACCATCGCATGGGCTGTATTTATAACAATAATCTGCAACAGGGTGTTTCTAAGTAATCCGAAACTATGCATTCAGTCATATGTGTAGCAGCCATATACACACAAATAACGCATCCGGCTCTAGTAAGAGCCATCCTAGTACCCGAAATATTGTGAAATTTTTATTTAAAGGTTTTATTTCATGAAAACAGAAAACAAAAGCAGACATTCAATGACCCCAACACATCCAAACGTAATATGTAAAAAAAATCCATTCTGAACATTGCACTACACATACTACTACATACATATTTCTTGCAAAGCATGTTGAAGCTAATATTTTTGTACTAAGTTTCTTTTAAAACCATCTTTCAGACCTATTTTCCATTTTCATGGTTATTCAGGACATTGTGATGCCGTTGTTGACCGTGATGATCACGCCTTTTCCATAAAGTGTAAAACACATATATCCACACATTTTATAGTACTTTACTCACTAGGGGTTTCTTACAGTATTCTCTAAAGTCATGTGTTTCCAGAGAGTTTCTATAAAAGCCATCTCTAAAACCTATTTTCTGTGTTTGCTGTGACTCCGGAGATCGCGATGACATCGGTAATGGAGATCCCCTGGATTTGTTGTGAAAATGCAAAACAAAAGCAGGAGTTCAATAGCCACGACCACATACAACAATTATAACTATATTACTATAGTACTAATTCTATCAATCACGATAGACAAATCATTATCTAGTTAACTCTATAAAAACATTTATCAATATCTCAATATCTCTATAAGAGTCTGCAATTAATGATTCACTCGGTTATGTGAGTGCATGCAGAAGTCTCTGAGTGGGTCTGTCACTGCATATATAAGTCTATGAGCAGATATCAGAATAGACTCATGAGTCTTTCAGTAAGTGTGTCACTGGTTGCAAAAGTCTGTGAGTGTACCTCTCTATCAGTGAATGTATCAGTGGAAGTAAAAGTCTCTCAGTGGCTCTGTGAGTCAGTACATGATTGTCAGACAGGATCTGTGACTTAGTCAATCAATGTCGTAGTGGGTGTGTGAGTGGAATTGTAAGTCTCTCAGTGGGTCTGTTAGTCGATATGTGTCTCTGACTCGGTGTCGGAGTGTCTGAGGGGGGTCTCTGAGTGGGTGCATGAGTGTCTGAATAGGTCTGTGACTGGGTGAATATGTCTCTGACTGCGTATATGCATGGGTACATGAGCCTGTTTCTGGATCTATGAGTTGGTGCATAAGTGTCTGAGTGGGTGGGAGGCGGAGCTTGCCTGACCCAAAGATGGCTGCATTTTAGAGTATCTCCGTGAGGCCAGAATTCGATCCTTAATGATCCTGCTTCCCTAAGCTTAGATTCTATTTTTTACCCCTGCCTGGGACTTAAGCATACCCCGTGCAACGATAATTGCCCGAATCCTGAGCAAAAACAACGACACTAGGGCCGGCGACGAGAGACTTGCCCTTGATCCAGACCACGGCCTCCATCTGGGTGTGTCTGAGAAGCACGCTCGTACTCTTGCAGAGGCCAAGAGGTGGAGCGGAACTGCCTTGATCGCACAGCAGCCGGGGGCTGGTGAGGGGCCTCCAAGTCACAACGATAGTACAGCCAGCAGAGGGGACGCCCAGTGGAGCTGAGGGGACGCCGTGTGATAGCCAGTCAGAGACCCTAAAGGCCAGCGGAACACCCAGATCGTGCCCTGCATTGATCCTGATTGAGCGACTCAGCTGAAGTACAGAGCTCTGAGGTAGGGGGCGCCATCTGATGGCAGGACCGAGCGATGAGTCCCTTCCCAAGGCATTGGCATCAGTGGCCCTCCCAACGGCTGGCAGCGAGTTCCCTGGGCTGGCATGAGGCCTGGATGGCTCCGGCCTTCTGCCTGGCTCCCGCTGGCACTTCCACACTCCACCAGTTAGCGGCATCTAGCAGCGTGACTCCACCTCTTTACTCGGGGAGGGCCTGGAGGACATCTCCCATGTGCGTGGGGGCTCTCCTATTGCCTACGCTGGGGAAAGGTCCAACTTGAGATAGCCATTACGGACAGAAGGGCCCACAGAAGAGCATCAGAAGGGGCAAGGTTACAGGCGGAGGTCGCGGCCGACGTCTAGGGGCACTCCCTACAATCTTCTGCAGCCCTACACACACCAAAACATCTGAAGCACACAAGGCCCACCGTTGCTCAGATTGCAAGGTGTTATGGCGGATGCTTTCGTGACAGAATGTGCCACACTGAATTGAATAGGTCTCTCGTTGTGGTTGACTGGCGGTCACTGCGTTGCGGGTTCTGTAGAATAACACAGCATCACTGCCATCCCATGCTTTCTGGAACTATTGTTGAGCATCATATGCGGTCACACCAGCGGGGGGCCAGTGTCAGTGGTGCAGGGGTATCGCTCCTTGGGAACACACGGGCCCCAGTGCAGAACATTGCTAAGTCAAATGGAGCCCCCCCTCTTATTACTTGCCTGGTGACACCAGTGGGACCTGCACCCCATAAATAATCTCTTCAAAAGTTATTTGGAATCAGGCTTTGAATAAGGCTGCGTGGTGAACTCGACTCCGCTTGTGGAGTTTGTGGAGATTTCCACACTCTGCATTACACAGAGCTTGCGGAGTACCCAAAAACTGCATGGTTCCATTCACGATGATTGCACAGTTTAGACAAGCACCTGGCACTGAAAACCACAGCAAACAGCTTTTATCCAACACACTCCGCAGAGTTCGGCATAGCAGAACTCCGCAAACTCTGCCCAGGCTTAGCTCTGAGATGGGGGACACAGCTGCGGATTTGGACTTGAATCAAATACTATCGGCAATGCAGCGCAGCCTGATGAAGATCAATGGAAAATTGATGCCCTCACATTCTGGATGGATAGAATGTCTGAACACCTGGACAGACATACGGAATGACTGGATACAGTTGAGAAAAGGGTCTCTGATACAGAAGATGCATTAAATTCCAATTTGCTCACAACCACGAAAGTCGACAAACTACTGCTCAATGTGCAAGCTAAGGCAGAAGATTTTGAGGCGTGCTCCAGGAGAAATAATGTACACATAGTTGGAATCACAGAATCCACAAATATTAAAAACATGGTGCTCTTTGTTGAGCAATTGCTGCTAACATCACTAAGCAGAGACACTTTTTTGAACATGTTTATCATAGTGCGCACACATCATTCCTTGGCATTCAGGCTGGTACCGGGCGCCCCCCCCCCCATGCCCCATCATCGCAAGGGTACTCAATTACAGGGATAGAGATGCGGCCCTCCGGAGGGCCAGAGAACTACAACCCCTGAAATATGAGGGTTTGGACATTTCCATCTATCCAGACTTCACACAGCAGGTGCAGAAGGTGCAACTTCAATTTTTGCCACTAAAACGGAAGCTCTGTGATCTTAACCTAGATTACAACATGATGTATCCAGCAAAACTGAAGATTCACGCTGATGAAAAGATGCATATTTTGTCTGAAACAAAGCAAGTATTGCAATTTTTGAAAAAAAGAGACAGCGATAGTCTCTGTAGGGGATCCCTGAGGTCCCATACTGCGCAGGATGATGCATCTCCAGACTCAGAGGAACAGTGAATCAGGATTCTCACTATACTCGGCGGGGGCCAGGTAGTGTGGCCCCATGAATGATCTCCTGTTGAGTGAAGAGGGAGTCGTTTTAGATGAGTGAAGGTGACTCCAATGGACAGGGACAGTGGGTGTGCTTTCGGTCTCATTCATCCTTATTCCTTCCCTCAACTGAGCTGCTGGGATGCTGGTTAATGGTCGCCCACTATTTTGCTATTTAGTAGATATTGATTAAATCAGTACTTGAAATGTATATGTATCAGGGGATCGATTTAGCTGGGTCAACCGCTCAATATCCATTCTCCTGACTGCACAGCAGAATTACAACTGTATGCAGGACTTTAACGGGGAGGGGGCAGGCCAATAATGAGGCAGGTGTAAGAAATGATATGTCATAATTTAGGTGGAGCATATTCCATCCCTTCTGATACGGGCTTGGCTGGCTATGTGCAAGTCAGAATGCCGGCAACATATGCCCCGTGTGTAACCCAACTGGTGTTATTGTAATTGTTTGTTTTACTCTCCCAGAGGTGTGTCAGGTTCATGATGGGAGGGAGAGTGTAGGGTCAACTATGCTTGTTGGGGATGGCATAGCGTGGGTTGGGGTGGTTAGGGGTACATGTTCATATCCTGTTTTGAGGGGTACATGCACATAAGGTTAGACTGGCAGGGCACAGTGCACACAGGACAGGCGTCTAGAATCTACGTGCAGAATATCCACTACTGAGACTCGAAGAATAATGAGTAAAAGAGTTAGGCTGTGGACGTGGAATGTCTGAGGTCTTAACAGCCATAGAAAACTACATAAGGTAGTGGCTTCCCTAAAAAGACACCAGGCTGATGTTGCAATGATCGAGGAGACACATTTAGCCCCTCCCAATAAGATGTTATGCCCAAGACGACTACAAGGGCAGTTCTGTACCGCAGCCTTCACCTCCCATGCCAGGGCTGTACTCACATGGGTGAACCCTAAATCAGGTCATACATTGCAGGATAAGGAGATAGATCCCAATTGTAGGTTTGTCATCCCCAGATGCCGTATAGATGGGTTTAATGTGATGCTGGTGAATATCTTTGGTCCAAATCATGAGGACCCACAATTTTATCATGCACAAGCGTCTCGTTTACTCAAAGTATCCGACCTTCCACAAATCTGGGGTGAGGACTTCAATTGCATATTAGATCCTCCTCATGACAGGTCCAAGGGTCAGAAGACAGCCTGCAGAGACGGCAGGAGGAGTACCAGATATTATGGATCAGTTGGGGTTGTTGTATGTTTGGAGACAGCGGACTGACACCACCCCAGGATTCACACACTATTCAGCACCACACGACACACATACAGGATAGATTACTGGTTGATATCTAGAAGTCTCCTTCCTCAGGTCACTTCTTGTGAGCCACTCCCAAGAACCTACTCTGATAATTCTCAGGTGTTACTAGGTTTAGAGATACCTGCAGACCGCTTTGATCCTTTTACATGGAGATTTCCCCTTTTTCCTTCCTTGATCTGGTTTTCCGTGCAGAAATTGCAACGTCCATTGAGAGTGTCTTTGAAGATAATATAGGATCTTTCACCTCATTCTCGACAATCTGGGAAGCTTTCAAAGTGTACACAAGGGGGGTGGCTAAATCCAAGCATGCAGGTGTTTTACGCTCCATTCGGGACAGGCTCACAAGTTTAGAGAAATAAATATTACAACTGGAGCAAGATCACCTAAGGACTGGTGATAATAAGCAACTAGACGACATTAAACACGCCCTTGAGGAGTGCCATGACACAGCAGACAATGAGGTCAAAAACCTAGGCAAACATACTACCGCACGAATATATGTGGCCATACTTGCAAGTTTACAGCACCCAAAAAGGGAGGCTTGCACTATTATTGAAATCACAAATGGGGATGGCAGGCTGGTTCACGACAAGAGCGGAATTGCGAATAGATTCAGCAGGTATATGCAGACTTCTATAGCTCTCGAATAAAGCAGGACGATAAAGCTACAGAAGACTAATTAGCACATATCCAGATGACATGGCTCACTGACTCACACAGAGAACATCTCATGGCCCCACTGGACCCTAGAGATATTCTGTGGCACTGATGTCAATGCGGGCTGGGACCGCGCCTGGGGTTGACGGTCTAACTGTCGCTTTCCACAAAGCCTATAGAGACCTACTCATACCGCACCTAGTCACTCTATTCGAGGAGATGGTGGAACACAAAACGATGCCCCTGTCGATGAGAGAGGCTATAATTGTCACCCTTCTGAAGCCAGGGAAACCCCAAAATGACTGCTCATTCATGTCCCTTTGAATGTGGATACAAAACTCTTAGCTAAAATACTCGCCAACCGGATAGCCCCCCTGATCCCGATATTAGTAGGTGCGGAGCAGGCCAGCTGCCTTCCTGGACATAACTTAACCCTCATTCTCAGATCCGACTTCGACACTATTCAACATATTAAACCAGAAGTCAAAGCTACAGCAGTCTTTTTGGGCACTGAAAAAGCAATTGACTCTGTGAAATGGCCATTTATGGAAGCGGTACTGTGACGCATTGGTGTGGGTGAGGTCTTTCTCCAGCTTGTAAAGGTATTATAAGAGGCCCTTGTTGCCATAGTCAGATTGGGGAATAGAGTTACATCTCCTATCTCCATCTCAAGAGGTACCTGCCAGGGATGCCCTCTGTCCCCATTGTTGTATGAGCTGGTAGCGGAACCCCTGTTGTGCGTATTGAGAGAGTATCATGGCCATAGAGGAGTGTGCTTCCCAGGCTACCAATTGATTGCCTCAGCATATACTGATGATATGCTCCTTATATGTCAGGGACCCTGAGACACACCTCACACCAGTTCTCAAGGAGGTGGTCTGTTTTGGACTGTTGTCTGGCCTAAAGATTAACTGGGCCAAATCCTTAATTTTTCCATTAATCCCCACTAACCCTACCATATTCCATGGGGGGCCTCAACACCCCAGAACTTGAATTATATTACAGGGCAGCTCACATGCCCATGCTTGGATGCACGGCTCCCAGGTCCTCCCACATTTATATATAGAGAAAATTGCTGCTGACCCGACCACATTCCACAAGTATCATTTAGTACAGTGACTAGAAGACAAAGCGTTTTGGATTCCCTCTACCCTACTATACACACATGGCGAAATCTACTGGATAGACAAGCGGGCGCACTCATGTAATCCCCTCTGATTCCTCTAGAGTGGTGTACCTGGCTTCCAACAGGTAAAGAAAGGGAAGTCTCTAAGGCTCTGCAGAGGGTAGGCATCACTGAAGTAGGTGATCTGTTTAGAGATGGTGTACTGCAAAAATGGGAGGGGCATACACATTCGGCACTTGATCAATATCAGTATTTTAGAGTCAAGCACGCATTACAAGCGCCATTGGGAGATGGTCTGCAAGAGCCAGCTGAGGTGGTGGCACTCACTCACATTATCCGTACAACCTTCCCATTTAAATTGGTCACAAGAATCTATAACACTGCACAAGAAAACAGAAGGTCGCTACTCTTGAAAGTACGACAAGATTGGCAAAAAGATTTAGCACGAGTAATAGACAGTTGGCACTACTGCTGAGAGGTGACTAGGCAAATCTTATTGAATGGCAGGCACTGCCTTATTAATTTTAAATATAAATAGGATATAATACACACCGGACAGGCTATATAGGTATGACTTAAGGGACTCAGCAACCTGCTATTGTTGCACAGAGCTGGAAGCCAGTTTTTTACACATTGCCTGGTACTGCCCTAAAATTTTGAAGTTCTGGAAAACGGTATTTCAGATCCTTAATGACATCACTGGACTCTCACCCACCCCTGACCCGTTCCTTGCATTGCTGTGGTATGATAAAGAAATTAATAACACGGAAACATGTGAGCTCACATAAACACTCTGGCCACAAATGCCCGGTTTCACCTCAGCTATCTGAGAAATCCCAAACCGTTCCTAGACCCTTTGGACCTAAAAATGGCAGTCCAGGCCTTAGTTATCTCTAGGATGGAATACGGATGCTCAACCTTATCTGGCATACCAAAGATCTCAACATCTCCCTTAAAAGCCTGTCTCAACGCAGCTGCAAGACTCCTAACTGGATCAAGAAAATTCAATCACATTGCGCCGCACCTAAAGGTGCTGAATTGGCTGCTGTACGGAGCCGAAATCCAACTGAAACTGGCCTGTATCACTCATAAAGTTGTACACTCCAACTCTCCTGCATATCTTGCTCAGAAAATCGTGATCTCCAGAGGTGGCAGGCACTCTCGGTGTGCCAGGGATTTTGTTTTGAAACCACCCCTCGTCTGGAAGAAGAAAACATGCAACAGAACCTTCTCTGGAGCTGCCCCCAGAATCTGGAACCCGCTGCTGCCTTACATCAGAAGAATACCTGCCCTATCAAGTTTCGAAAAGGAAGTGAAGACCTTCCTAACGGGCAAATTCCTACCCTAATCCCTCTTAATGCTTCTGCAGCGTCAACAGATCAGCAACTTGCCTTATCTCGTACTGTAACTCTACCGAGATTGTCGACTCTGCTCTCATGTCTACCTGTTCCTTTTTGTATCTATCTTGTTTTGCTAATTCTTGTAATTATGTACTATTGCTGTAAAGCACTCTGATACCCTCACGAGTCATGTTCGTGCTATACAAAACACTAAATAAATGAATTAAATAAAAGTGTATGACGGTTGGTAGCAATTGGCCTCCTGCTAGCCAAAATACGGGTGGGGATGCGCTGGTCCAGAGGCCTAATAAAAACAACAGAAGAATGGACCAAAGACATGATATACTGCAACACTCAGGCGGACACATACAGCAAACTTCTACCCCCTCAAAGCCAGCCTACGGCTTTCTGGGATCTATTCCAACAATACTTGATAGGCAAGGAGATAGGAGAACCTGAGGGTGCTGGTATTGATGAATCAGGCATCAGTCAAGCAGAATATGGGCATAGGGAAGTAATGTGGTCATAACTGAGAAAAAGCTGTAGTCTAATAATTTTTCTTGTCAATTTCAACATAATGGGAAATATTGGAGGGAAGCGTTCCATCATTACTACTCCATGTGACCTTGATGTCTGTGTTCCTGTGCGCATAATCAATGTGTCTCGAACTGTACCCATATCTTGCCCATGTATAACTGAATTTGTGTTATGTTAATTGAAAACCAATAAAGAAAATTTTAAAAAGTGTCTGAGTGGGTCTATTAGTGAGTGTGTCAGTGGACTCACACTGGGTCTGTAAGTGGGTGTATGAGTGGGTTTGTACATGGGTGAGTCACTCTCTAAGTCAGTCCGTAAGTGCTTGCATGAATACCTGAATGGGTATGACAGTGGGTACACCAGTATCTGAGCGGGTATGTGACAGGATATGTGTGTGTGAGTGGGTTTATGAATGGGTGTATAAGTGTCTGAGTGAATATGTGAGTAGGTACATAAGTGTGTGACAATCACCGGCTAGTCTTTACAAATATATATTTTTTATATATTCACCAATATTCGCGATGTCACCGAGATATTCGCGATGTCCCCGCAATGGTACAACGGGCAGCACTGGCAGTCGTGGCATCGTTGTGAATATCACCCATGATTTAAAAAATCAATTTTAGACACATTACTTGTGGCAGTAATACCCCCATTTCTCAATCATGGGGTCAGAGTACCTCTACTCAGACCCCTTATGTAAGCTTTTTGAGAAATGTTCAGTGTCGGGAACCATTCCAGATCAATAAAGTGGCAGCAAGAAATTTCTGTTCAGGGTCCGTCCAGCCAATCAGAGCATTAATGTTGACACGTGCATTTGCGATTAATCACAAAACCGTTGTGAAATATCCACGGCCAGAGATACCACTATAATGTTTGGCTTAAACATCTCAAAAACTACTGAACAGATTTACACCAAATAGACAAAAGGCATTCCCTTGAACCAACATCTCCCACCTGCCAAATTTGGTGTAAGTCGGTTCAGCAGTTCTGGCTGTAGGTGTGGCTAAAGGTATCTATGGGAATTAACATTACAAACGCACCCTTATTTCGTACCCCAAATTCTCAGTCACCACTGCATGGATCACCCCCAAACTTTCCATTACAACCAGAACCTACCTTGGCACTTTGTTTTGGAAAATTCCATGAAGATTGGTCAAATGATGCCAAAGTAATAGGCAAGTCAAAAAATACTTTTCCTATGGAAACTAGGTCCTAACTATAACTACCTACTGTATATATTCTAGTATATATATATATATATATATATATATATATATATATATATATATATATATATATATATATTATCTACTGGCGGTCGCCAGTGGATAGTTATAGTTAGGACCGTGTTTCCATAGGAAATCTGAAAATTCTATTTTGAATAACTTTGGCGCCGGTTGACGAATCCTCGCGAAATTTCAAAACTAATGGGGCGCTCCGCTCAGCTCCCACCCTGAAAGTCTCGGGGGGATTCGTCAACTGGGGGTCGAGAAATAAGGGGGATCGCAAAACGCGTTTTCCCCATGCATTTTCCCATAGGACCTTTAGTCGAAGGTACAGCCCGAACGGCTGAACAGAATTACTTGAAATTTGGCAAAGAGGTAGTCCTCAGGTCAGGCATGTGCATTTTGCATATATGGAGTCAATCTGTTCAGTAGTTCCTGAGAAAATTGCAGTTAAAAGCATATAAATATTTATAGCCGCGCACTGTCCGCGCACCGTCCGCGCACGGTACGTGCACGGTGCCGTGCGCGAGCGTAATTCTGATTGGTGGATTCATGACAGTCAACATTCGAATCGGTCGAAATCAGGAAGTGTCGGCCGCCATTTTGTGTGTTGTGTGTGTGACAGGGAAAAAGAAAGGTGGAGAACGTGAAAAGGGGGCAGGGTAGAGAGTTCCTGGCCCCCTAGCCCTTGTCAGGGGGTCCCTGAAGGACCCCGAAGGGTGAAAAAAACATTTTATTTGTTTTCAAAAAATAGCGGGGTGCGCGCATGGTGCGCGCACCCCCCAGCCACCATTTTGAGTTTTAGAGGCAGAAGAGAGCTAAAAACACAAGTGGAGAACGTGAAAAGGGGGCAGGGTAGAGAGTCACTGACCCCCTAGGCCTTCTCAGGGTGACCATGAAAGACCCCTTAGGTCACAAAAAAAAAAAATTAAAAATATCGCGGGGTGCGCGCACGTTGCGCGTATGGTGCGCGCACGGCAGCAAAAAAAACATAAAAAAATAGAATTAAAAATCAAGTTTAAGTGTCTAGATGTTGGTTGGCTCTAAAAAGAGCCGTTGTGTTCATGGAGTGTTTTATTGTACCTATAAGTAAGTACCGATGCAGAGTCTAAAGTTCAAGAGGAAGACTCTGTTGCCTTCATCTGTGAAATGAACACCGTCTCCTCTATAAATGCCTTGCATGTTGTAACGCAAGTTGTTGTGGTATATAGAACCCATATCATAGTCTCTGAGGAAAGCAGAAACAGACTTATTGACGTGCTTTCTTGCTTTGTCAATCTGCGGACAATATTGGTTGGACAAGTTCCACTTTTGCCTTTGGCAAATATTAGAATATACAAAGGTAGTTTGTGGAAAAAGTGACATTAATTACGCAAAGGTGTCCTTAACAAGCATTTCCAGACCTACCCCAGTTAAAGTGCCTAGGTCATTTCCACCACAGTGCACATTTATAAGGTTAGGCTGTGGGAAATGTAGAAAGGATTTCACCAAAGGCATTAATTGGTGCCACTTTAACCCTCTCTGACCAATCCATTTAATGTCCACATTTGGCAAAGCAAGGTCTTTCAAAATACCTCTTTTTTCTGCATACTTTTCACTCCAGAAGACATAGCTATGACCTACAATCCACACTGTGAACATCTTTCAAGGAGATCTGTATGCACTCAGAAGGTGTCTTTCAGTAGAATGGCAATATGAAAAGAAAGATAGTTGTAAAATGGAGGCTTACATACTTTTTTTGAAATAAAAAGAACTCATTGGCTGTTTCAGACGATTCAGCACTAAAAACTAGGCTGTATGTTTAAATTTTTAAAAGCATGTTTTGTATTGGTTCAGAAAAATGTGTTCCCACAGAACATTACTTTGGATTTGCTGTTAGGTTTGAAAAGTCAAGCACTCTTGCTCTTTGGATTAGAACATTGTATGCTGAACTTCTGACCTCTCTGCTCACACCAGTGTTCCATGACCTGTTGCTATGGTAGGAGGCAGAAGTCATGTTGGGGGTAGGGATCATTTGGAAAGGGTTGAAATTTGCAACCAATAGAAATGTGTGTTTCCATTTGAAAAAATGTGGGAAGCACTGTGATTTGAAGTTAACATGTATATGTGTGAAAAAAGAGAGGGAAACATTGCCATTTACTGGTTCTGCTGAGAGGTGTACAGTTCAGAGATTCTGGCTCTGATAATCTGCTGTGTGAGTGCCACATTTATTTCTCAACTAACTACTTTTAAAGGTGAGTTATGAATTTGAGAGGGGATGTATGTGGTGCATTTCGATATAAAAAATATAAATGAGATTCTTGTTTTAAAGTTTTGTTTTACATTTTATGTTTTGGAAGATATTTAACTGCCTTGAACTTGTCAGATATTATGGAGTATGTCTTCACCATAAGTAAAGGTGTACTGGTATCACCCAGGAATATTGTTTTCTGTCTAGAATCACACCATGAGTCTGTGTGCACAAAGGAATTATTGTCAGAGATTTAATTCATGTTGGTCTGGTTCTGTAAGACTTGCATTCGTAGGAAAGGGGCAGCTTGTTTTCTTGAAGTGTGATGGCTAGCATTCAGCACAAATCAATATTTCACAAATGAGAGGCAAATGCTAACACATTTGAAAACAACAGGGTAGATTTTCCTTCCACTCCTGCAATGGGTGAGGTAGTTCCTACGTGTTACAAACTCAAATTAAAACTTACCACACATGTACTCTTACATACATCTCTGCAGTCTTCATGCAGTTCTGCAAGCGCCCATGCAGATCTCTCTTGCACCTGACAATACACAGTCTCCAGAAACATACTTTTAGCACACAGGCATTAGCTTCTCCCGCACCCCCATGCTAAGTATACAGCACTGTGTGGTATTTCAGATAGTAGTGTGTAATGCTATCACATTCAACATCACCAAGGCTCATTTCTTTTGCTCTAGTCTAATCACTCACCCAGGTTCCACATGCTCATGCTCTCAAGTAGCTGTTAGGACATGTGCTCTTTTCTGCCTCTCTCAACTATAAGGAAAATGTGTCAGGCTGTTACAGTAATTATCACTTGCAAAACCACAGCGGTAAATGTGCTTTGAAATTGCCAATCAAAAATCGTTTTCTGCCTAGAATCACACCATGAGTCTGTGTGCACACAGGAATTGTTGTCAGAGATTTAATTTGTGTTGGTCTGGTTCTGTAAGACTTGCATTCGTAGGAAAGGGGCAGCTTGTTTTCTTGAACTGTGATGGCTAGCATTCAGCACAAATCAATATCTCACAAATGAGAGGCAAATGCTAACACATTTGAAAACAACAGAGTAGATTTTCCTTACACTCCTGCAATGGGTGAGGTAGATCCTACATGTTCAAAACTCCAATTAACCCTTACCCCACATGTACTCTTACATACATCTGCGCAGTCTTCATGCAGTTCTGCAAGCGTCCATGACATTCTCTCTTGCACCTGACAATACACAGTGTCCAGAAACATACTTTTAGCACACAGGCAGTAGCTTCTCCTGCACTCCCATGCTAAGTCTTCAGCACTGTGTGGTATTTCAGATAGTAGTGTGAAACGCTACCACATTCAACATCACCAAGGCTCATTTCCTTTGCTCTAGTCTAATCACTCACCCAGGTTTCACATGCTCATGCTCTCAAGTAGCTGTTAGGACATGTGCTCTTTTCTGCCTCTCTAAACTATAATGAAAATGTGTCAGGCTGTTACAGTAATTATCACTTGCAAAACCACAGTGGTAAATGTGCTTTGAAATTGCCAATCAAAAATCGTTTTCTGCCTAGAATCACACCATGAGTCTGTGTGCACACAGGAATTGTTGTCAGAGATTTAATTCGTGTTGGTCTGGTTCTGTAAGTCCTGCATTCGTAGGAAAGGGGCAGCTTGTTTTCTTGAACTGTGATGGCTAGCATTCAGCACAAATCAATATCTCACAAATGAGAGGCAAATGCTAACACATTTGAAAACAACAGAGTAGATTTTCCTTACACTCCTGCAATGGGTGAGGTAGATCCTACATGTTCAAAACTCCAATTAACCCTTACCCCACATGTACTCTTACATACATCTGCGCAGTCTTCATGCAGTTCTGCAAGCGTCCATGCAGATCTCCCTTGCACCTGCCAATACACAGTGTCCAGAAACATACTTTTAGCACACAGGCAGTAGATTCTCCTGCACTCCCATGCACTTACAAAACCACAGTGGTAAATAGGTTTTGATATTGCCAATCAAATATTGTTTTCTGCCCAGAATCACACCATGAGTCTGTGTGCACACAGGAATTGTTGTCAGAGATTTAATTTGTGTAGCTTTTATTGTGTAAGACTTGCAGTCGTAGGAAAGGGACAGCTCATATGATAGATTTTGAAAAGCTCATAAAAATATAGTAATATATTTAAATTACATAAAGGTATTTTTTTGTAGTTTCTTTCAGGTATTGCTGAACAAGACTGAAATAAATTAAAGATGCCTATAAAATCAAGAAAGAGAAAAGAACAGCAACAACATCTATATTTGAAGACAACTGGACAACAAAAAGTAGTTGAAGAACCTCATGTTGGAAAAAAGAAAAAGCCTTCTGATAAGCTGACTAAGAATTTGTTTTTAAATATCCTCAAGCAAAGAAAAAATGTAAAAAATATATATCCACTGGAAATACTGTTTCAAGGAGAAAGCAACAAGACAATCGACAGAATATACTAAATGCTAATGTACAATCAGAAGTAAGAAAGAATGACTTAAAAAGAAAAATAGATTTTAAAAACATTCATAGAAAAACGTTTCAGAGAAGAGTGATGTTCAATTTGCTAAAGGAGAGAAAAAATATAGGAAGAAAACCAAATTTTATAACAAAAAAAACATATTGAATCAATTGTTGCAAAGGCTTTGGAATTAAAAAGAAAACTATTCATTTTAATTTTGAACAGGATCCGTACATTAGATAAATTAGTGAATGTAATGAAGTCAAAAAACAAAAGAAAAAGAGAAGTGAAAAAAAAAACTTTTGTAAAGTGTTCTTAGGAGAATGGAAGCATAGTTCATGTACTGAACCATTTTTTAATGAAGAGAGTTATCTTCAAAGTAATAGTTTGCTGCACGTACTTGACACCAGTGGTCGAGCATATGAAGTTAAGGATGGTTGTGTAATGGAAAAGGAGAAAATGGTTGCAAGAAATGAGGAAGAAGTGTTAGCTGATGAGGTTATGGGGAGACGTCCTAAAGCTCCAGTGTACACTTGGAATTGTCATAGTATTTGTACTGTATGTCAGGAATCTATTGATAAATTTCGTGACTTTCTAAGAGAATATTGTAAAAAAAGTGTTAAACAGAAGATTAAGGTGCTTCAAAGACTAGATCCATGCAGAGTGAGAGAGAATACTGGTTCGCAAGGACATTCTCTGGCTTGTCTTTCTAGGAAAGTTTGTCAAAGTGTTTTTCACCATTTTAGGATGCTGGCAGTTCATAATACTGAAATGAGAAAGTTTGTGAGAAGATTGTATTTTGCTAAAAGTCCAGCACTAAAGTTACATGAGTTGAATAGTGCTCCGTGGATCTGTATTGTATTGTATTGTATTGATTTTTGTATAGCGCGATTGCTGCCCAATGGGCGTCCAAGCGCTGAGCATGAAGACAGAACTGGGTAATGCGAAGAGGGTTTAGAGCTCGGTGGACCTAGCAAACAGGAAGGTCTTCAACTGTTTGCGGAAGGAGAGTAGGTTCGAGTTAGTCCGGAGTTGTAAAGGAAGTGAGTTCCACAACTTCGAGGTGTTTAGGGAGAACATCCTTCCTCCGGTCCTAGCTCGCCTTACTTTGGGTACCATGGCCAGGAAGGCCTCCGTAGATCGAAGGTTTCTTTTTGGAAGGTAATGGGTGACTAAATTGTCATTAATTGCTGGTCCTGTCTTCCAAAAAGCCCGGTGGGCAATGCATAATGCCTTGAATGCCACTCTCTGCCTCACTGGCAGCCAGTGCAGGCTATTTAATGCGGGTCTCGCTGACTGAGTTCGTGGAATCTGTAGCAGGGTCCGGGCAGCACAGTTCTGTACCACCTGTAGCTTTCGTAAGGTCATCTCGGGGGCTCCCACGTATAAGGCGTTGTTCGAATCTAGCCGGGACTGAATCAGGCCCTGTACTGCCACTTGTTTGGCTTCCATTGGCAGAAGAGGTAGAACTTTCCTCAATGTTCTGAGTAAGCCAAAACAAGTGGCGGAAAGCTTAGTGGCCTGAGTGGAGAAAGAGAGCTTTTGTCGAGCCATACTCCTAGGCTTTTTACACTTTCCTTAGGGGTAGGAGGGGTGCCCAGGCACGGAGGCCATAGGGAGATGAAGGATACTGGTGAAGCTGGGCCCAGGAGCATGAGCTCGGTTTTATCTCCATTAAATTTTAGGGAGGAGCATGTCATCCACTCCTTGACATCCTCTAGACATTTCATCAGGCCTTCCGAAGTTTGTCTGGTACCCTCTTGAGCCAGCGATACCACTAGCTGGGTATCGTCAGCATATGATATGATTTTGATACCGTATGGTTCGACGACCCCAGCCAGTGGTTTCATATATATGTTGAACAGCGCAGGGCTTAAAGAAGAGCCCTGCGGCACCCCACAGCTTAGTGATTTTCTGGCTGATACTGTTTCCCCGTCAAAGATCTGAAAAGACCTGTTGGTAAGGAAGGAGTCAAACCACCTTAAAGCATCGCCTGTTACTCCGATATTGCGTAGACGGTTCAGCAAGGTGGCATAGCTGACCATATCAAAGGCTGCACTTAGGTCAAGGAGGATCACTGCCACTGATCCTCCCCGATCTAGTATCCTTCGTGTTTCTTCGGTGACCGCTAGCAAGGCGGTTTCAGTACCATGCTTGGGTCTGAATCCTGTCTGGGTTGGGTCCAAAAGCAGGTTGTTTTCAAGAAATTGGACTAGCTGGATGTTTATATACTTCTCCAGGACCTTACTTACCCAGGGGAGTAATGAAATAGGGCGGTAACTGGAGTGGTCTTCTGGGTTGAGATTAGGTTTTTTTAACAGTGCCCGTACCATGGCTCTCTTCCATCCAATGGGTACTGTACAGGAGGAGATGGAGGAGTTAAGTAGATCTGTGTCAGATGTGAAGAAGGTTTGTGAGGATATTGAGTTTTGTTACTTTGGTCCAGAGCAAGAAAGTGCAGGAAATTACACAGTTATTGAAGAAAATGTGGAAGAGAATGTAGAACCCACTGTTAGTAAAACATTTGAAGATCAAATAACAAAATTTACTATCATCTCTAATGAAAGACCAAATATTACTTGTATTTGTTGCCGGAGAAGCCATTATAAAACACAAACAAGGAATGTTGATCTCTATAAAAAAAGTGAAAAAGAAAATAATTATGAGTGGAAGGATTTTGCTACATATTTGTTTCTGGAAAATTGTTTTGAATTGGGTGAAGTTCAGCGTATTTGTAAATACTGTTATAACAAGTTAGAAGAAAATAAAATGCCAGCTAGAGCTGTACATAATCATTTAGAATTGGTTGATATTCCTGCAGAACTTAGTGATTTAAATACGTATGAGTCTATACTCATTCAATGTGTCCATCTGTTTCAGACTATAGTTCGTATGGAGCCCAAAACAGGCAAATTACCTCCTTCAGATTTACAAAGAGGTTTAAAAGGAAGAGTTGTCTATTTGCCATTAGATCTGAAAACAAAATATTAAAACAATTGATGCAGATAGTTTGGAAACTGAACCATTAGTTATTCTGGTTAATGGTGTACCTACAAATAATAAGAAAATTTGGCAGGAGCTGGTGGATGTAAGAAAAGTACAAAGAGCAACTTTATATTTGAAAAGAAATAATAAATGGTATGAATCAATTTATATGGATGAAGATGAAGAAGTTTTACTAGCAGATACAGGAATACCAACTGGGCAAATTGAAAAAGTGGATAAGTCAAAAGAAGAAGAAATTTATGAACATTTCAGCATACATCCTCTTCATTCTAAAGAAGTTATGGGAAACACTATTGATCTGTTTCAGATGAAAAAAGCAAAAGGAACTCCTGTGAGTGTATGGGAGGAGAGCTTGGAAGCTCGTTGTTTTCCCCAGCTGTTTCCTACAGGAAAAGGTGGACGATATGATGAACGTCCAGTACAGATTCCTGCTTCTGAGTATCGGACTACAAGATTATATGCAGAAGATCCAAGATTTCATCAAAGTATTCCTTATTTGTTCCATCTTTTATTTGAAAGTGACTTATCAGCACTATCTTATGCAGTAAATCACATTTTGAAAACTGGAGTACATCTACATAATGTGTCTGCAAAGGATTTTATGAACAAAGTGCAACAGCGAGATGATCATTTGGAATCTCAATTGATTAATCTTATGGCTTGTCAGCGTGGGACTAATGAATATTGGTACCGACACCATGGAGAATTGAAATGTATGTTACGGAATTTAGGAACTCCTACATGGTTCCTTACCCTAAGCTGTGCAGAATACGCTTGGGATGATTTACTGGATTTTCTTCGAGAGGCAAATTCAAATATTGAAAACATCCGATACAAGACAGCAGGAGAATTGTGCTCATTGGATCCGGTTAATGTTTGCAGATATTTCAATCATAGATTTGAGGCTATGATGTCCTTCATCTGCAATAAAAAAATCCACCTCTTGGAGAAGTTGTGGATTTCTTTTGGAGAAAAGAGTACCAAGCAAGAGGTGCTCCTCATATTCATATGCTGTTGTGGATCAAGGATGCCCCAAAATTTGGAATAGATTCTGATGATGCAGTTTTATCTTTCATTGAAGGATATGCAACATGTGCTATACCTAAAAGCACAGAAGAAAAAAACTTAAAAGAGCAAGTTTTACGTTTCCAAAGTCATCGGTGTGGAAAATACTGTCGACGAAAGTACAAGAGTAAAGATAAATTGTACACAAAATGTTGATTTGGATTTCCATGACCTGTTCTTTCAAAAGGAAGAGTAAGCAGTTTTATGTCAGCTGTGCGACATACTATTACAAGAAAATCGCCTAAAAATACCTACAACCTAAGAAGAAAAGAAGAGTCAAAATATATAAATGACTACAACCCAGTCATTTTATCCATGTGGAATGCTAACATGGATATTCAGTATGTAGCTGACAATTCTATTGCTGTTGCTCGGTATGTCACATCTTACATCACTAAATCTAAGAAAACGGAATTGAAAGAAATGTGGGAAGAAATTTCTCACGAGAAGACTGTCAGTAAAAAGCTATACAGTTTCAGTTTAAAGATGTTATCGCATCGAGAAATTGGGTCATACGAATGCTCAGATAGGTTATCATCGCAAGTCTGTACTCCAAATCCAGAAGAATAATTTGGGTAAGTTTAGGCCTTGCAGGAATGCGAAATCGGGTACTGAAATCTATTCGAGAAATTGAATATTTAGCAGAGTACGAACCTGAAAGTACAGACATCTTAAGAACAAACATGTTGGACACATATTACCCAAAGAGAAGTCATCATCTTGAGAACATGTGTCTCTATGAAGTGCTGCAGAACTACATTTATAAACGGAATGCCACAGAAGACATCAACAGTGGAAAATATGCGCCGACTGTTCTGGGAGGGCAAGCCGCGTATCGCCCTGGCGAAGCTGGCGCTCCCGTGGTACGACGGGGGGGTCGCCCTCCCTGATATCAAGCGATATTACTGGGCCTCCCAGCTGGCTGCGATCAATCACGGCCTTTACGGGCCAGCTCTCAACCCTGCCTTTGAGATGGATAAAATGCTATTGCCGGGTGGTGACTATAATCGGGCGCTTTATTCGAGCTCGCTCGACGCACGTCTGACGGGCCCCACGCGGGTCATGGTACGAGTGTGGCACGCGGCTAACGTGGCGATGGGGTGGAAGGATCGCTTGACCCGGGCGACGCCACTATATGCATCCGAGAGGCTGGGCTCCTTGTGGACCTCGAAGGGCTTTGAGAAGTGGGACATGATAGGCATCAGCAGGGTGGGCGATCTCTGGACGAGGGGGGGATTCAAAACGTTCGACGCGCTGCAGACAGAATTCCAGCTGCAGGACAGGGAGTATTTTCGATATCTGCAGATCCGTCATGCGTTGTGCTCCGTATTTCCGGACGTTGCATCCATCCCGGAGTACTCCCCTCTGGAGGATAGAGTGCTAGATGGGCATGTCCCGGACGGCACAATTTCATTAATTTACAAAAAGCTCATTAATGACCGTTCGGGACTGCTGACTGGCCTTCGCGAGGCGTGGGGGGCTGATGGATTGGAGCTGGATGACGAGGACTGGGTGTCTGCGGTGGCCTCCCCGAAAGAGGTAGCCATACCGGCCCGCCTTCGCTTCGTCCAGCTCAAGATACTTCATAGGGTCTATGTTACGGGACCGAGGCTGATGCGTATGGGCTATGCTGTGGACGGGTTGTGCAAGCGTGGGTGTGGTTCTTTGGGGACCTTTCTCCATATTTTATGGGAATGCCCGGAGGTGGTGCGATTCTGGCGTGGTGTGCATGAGGTTTTGCAGGTAGTTACGCATGTGCAGCTGCTGCCTGAGGCGAGGAGATGCCTTTTGAACGTGTGGGAGCCAACCGACTATTCAGTGCCGCAGACATGGTGGGCGACTCTGGGATATATGGTAGCCAAACGTGACATTGCGCAATTGTGGGGCTCCCAGAGGTCGCCGACCGTCTCGGCGTGGAAGGACAACATGGACTGGTGTATGTTTCGGGAAAAGGTTGTGTATGTTGCGAGAGGTAAGCCTGGGAAATGGATGAAAGTGTGGGGCCCCTGGAACGCCTACCGTGGGGGAATCTGTATCCCGCCGCTATTGCCTGATTCGTCACCGGCCCCGTCTCCTTAGCCTGTTTGTCTTCCCGGTGCTGGGCTGTGAGTCTACTTAGTCCCCGTCCTAACTTTTTCCCCCCTCGATATTCCTATGGGTCAGCGGGTTCCCCCCCTAGGGGAGCACATGCTGTTATTTCTGACTGTGGGTTGCCTTGTGGACTTGTTTTTTGTTGATTATTTATATAAAAATGAAGCCGTTGTGTGGGGTCCGGATGGTGTGGCTATCAACGCCTCTTTTAACTACTGTGAATTTCCTTCTGCCGCAGCGTGCGTTCTACTGTCTGTATTATATGCTCCTTCTGTGTGCTAGCGGCCGGCCTGGAGGTTGTAGGCCCATCTTGGTATATTTTTTGGATTATGTAATAAACGGCTTCAAAAAAAATAAAAAAAAAAATAAAAAACAGTGGAAAATATAAAGTCATTGGTGAGGAAGGATGTTTGGTAAAACAAACAAAAGGAAGTTTGATTAATCACAGAAAGCTGAGTTGCGACACTACTGACAAGAAGGAATTTTACCACTTAGCACTTTTACAGTTGTTTAAACCATGGCGCTCAGAAGAAGAATTACTTGGACATTTTCAAAGCTATGAAGATTCCTTTAATGCATGCAAAGATACCATAGAATGCAGTACTTTCACAACTTATGTACAAATGTTAAATGAAGAAATTGAACAAGAAGCAACAATTGCAGCTGAAGTAGCTAGAGACAGTTCTCAAGACAGTCAAAGTTCTGGGACGCTCAGTCAAGATCCCCTAGGACAACCAATCGTAGAAAATGAAACTGCAATAGCCGTGACTGAAGTGGAAACAGCTATGAATCAAGCCCAGGAAGATTTAATAAACTCACCAAATTTGGAACAGCAACTGAATGATGAACAACAACAAATTTATGAGGAAGTCACAAAACAAATTGATCATGGATTACTACATGAAAATAAAGAGTGCTCATGCACATCATTTGAACCAACCAGAATGTATGTGAGTGGACAAGCTAGAACTGGAAAAAGTTTCTTGATTAAAGTAATTAGAAGCTACCTACAGAAAACAACTGATTCAACTTTGTCTTGTGTTGTTACTGTTCCAACTGGGTTAGCAGCATTTAACATAAAAGGAATTACCCTCCATCGTTTGCTAATGTTACCAGTAGAGCATGAGAACAAAATACAATACCACAAGCTAACAGGAGAAGCATGTTTTGAAGTTTCAAGAGTATTGAAAAAAATGAAAGTTCTCATTATTGATGAGGTAAGCATGGTATCAAACTTAATGCTTGCCTTTGTGCATTTAAGAATGCAGCAAATTCTAAAGACAAACTATGACGTGCTATTTGGAGGAAACCATGTTATAGTTTTTGGGGATCTACTGCAGCTGACACCAGTTAAAGGACAACCAGTATGTCATACTCTTACACATGAAGACACGAAAAAGTCGTTAGGAAGTATAGGTAATGTGAATATTTGGACATACTTTGAGTACAAAGAACTCATTACCAATATGCGGCAAGCAAATGATGATGATTATGCAAGTATTCTCAAAGATATCAGAATTGGACTACTCACAGAACATGGAAGAAAAGCTTTACAGAGTCGATTGCTATGTAACAAATAGTTCCAGAGAAAATATACAAGAAAATTGCTGGAAAAAATACTGTAATCTGCTTAATGCCAACACTACATGAATGCTCTATATTCAATCAAGAACTTTTGAAATTGGAAAATGAAGAGATTGTAAAACTGGAAGCTGTGGATAAAATACAGCATGAAGGAATAACTATTATATTGACAAGCAAATTGACAACTAAATTGGATTCTCTAGAGAAAAACATATTGAAAACAGCTGGTTTAGAAAAGAATCTTTATGTATGTATGAACTGTCGAGTAATTTTAAGACGTAATTTGGATGTAGAAAAAAGTTTAGTGAATGGAGCTATGGGTAAAGTTGTGGGATTTGTTAATTACCAGAAAAAAGATGGAATTGAATTTTTAAAAATAAAATTTGATCAGATTGAAGAGGTTAAAGACATTAGTCGTTGTTCAGTTTGTTTCTTGCTTGTGAAAGTCTTATATGTATGTAGGAAGCAGTTTCAGTTTTCTCTTGCATATGCTGTAACTATTCACAAATCTCAAGGATTAACTGTAGATAGTGATTTTTTAAACATTGGATTTAGTGTGTTTAAAGAAGGTATGGCATATGTTGCTTTGTCACGCGTGAAAAAAATATCTGGTTTATTCATGATAGACTTTGATGAGTCAAAAGTTAGTGCTGATGCAAACTGTGTAAAGGAATATAATAGATTAAGAAGAAGCTATGCTCCTCATTTAGGTCAGTATCCTGTGCTTGACAAACGTGTTGTTTGTCGGAAAAGGAGAATTGAGAATATCTGTAATGAGGATGTACAGAAGAGAAAACAAAAGGAGAGTGATGTGATTGCAAGCAAAAAGAAAAAGGACAATGCTGAAGAGGTTGTTGGTTGTAATTTTGAAAATAGCTCTGGTGTCAACTGCTACGCTAATGTAGTGCTGAATGTTGTATTTTATCTTGAAAGTTTGCAAGGGCAGATAATACTGAATCATGAAAAAAGATTCTGTTCTCTGCTGAGTTTTCTTTATGAGAAGCTGAGTAATGATAAAACTAAAATAGAAAGTGCTTCTGATGTTAGAAATCTTTTAGATGTATGTTCAGGATGTACACAGTTTACTCAAAATGTCCAGCAAGATGCACAGGAATTCTTAATGTATATGCTTATGGTACTGGAAGATGAAGGGGTAGAAATAGAAAATATGTTTGGTCTCTCTTATAAATGGGAACATAGTTGTGAAAACTGTTTGAACACATGCAGCTCTAATGTTGATTCTGAAAGGTTCATATATTTAACATTACCAGAGAGTAAATCAGTGACTTTTAGTAAATTAGTTAAAGATGCAAATCACAACATGGAATGTTCTCAATGTAAATCAGAAATGTCATCAACGTTATTTTTAAAGAAATATGGACAGTATCTAATTTTAATGATGCAACGTTGTAGAGCTGATGGAACAAAATTGGACACTTTAATTAAGAAGTTTACAGGAAATCAATTATCAATATCAGGAAAAACTTTTGTTGCAGTTGCAATAATTTTCCATGATGGACCTTCTATAACTTCTGGTCATTACACAGTTTATCTAAAATGTGAAAAAGGCTGGACACTGTGTAATGATTCACAATTGATTTTCAAGCAACTTTTGCCTGCAGAATTACCAAATTCCTACTTAATTTTTCTAAAACCAAAATTTTAGATACAAATTGCAGCATCTGAAGAAACCATTATTTTGATTTTATAGGATTACCATTGGATATTTCACCAAAAAAGAATTTAAAAATTACCATTTGCCCTCATGGAAAGGTAACTGTTTCTATTGTGGACTTCTTTGACAGATATTATTTTGGTGTATGGGCTTAAGCAACAAAATTTACAGACGTTATTTATTGCAAATAATTATTGTTCTTAGATGATATTTTTAATATATATGTTACATTTCTATCAAGGTATGTTTTACTGAGTAGAGATTCAGGGCTTTTTTTAAACAATCTTTCAGATTGTTAATTTTTTTGCCCACTGTTAAGTGATGAATGCAATTGATTTCACAATTTGCAGTGAAATTCAATATATTCTGAAAACAGCAAAAAAGGGCAAAAAATTACTTTGTTAAATATGAAAATATGTGTACTGTATTCTAAAATGTATTGTTAAATATTAATACTTTTTAGTAAATTTTAATCCTTTGTTCTAGCAATTAAAAAAAAACATTTATTTATAATTAAGTTATTGTGTTGGTCAGGTAAGTTTGAAATATCTGTATTTCTCACCCCTTCACTTTCATGCTCCCTTTTCTTCACTTCTCCTCACTCTGCTTTTCTCATTCCCCTTCTCTCTCTCTCTTCTTCCTTTACTGCTCTTTTGTAACTCCCTCACTCCTTCTATACTACTCCCCTAGGTTTACTGCCTCCATCACTACTTTTTCAACCATGTATCTCTCCCTGTCTCCATGTGTCTCAGTCATTCTAACTGCCTTACTCCTTCTCAGTTCCTTGCTCTCTGTCTCTGTTTCTGTCTCTCTCCCTTTGTCTGTCTTACCCTTAATTTGCTTAACATCTCTGAGGAAAATTAACAAGGCCCCTGCGCCACCACTATGTCACTTTTCATAACGTACTGGTGACGCAGGGAGCTCCTCCATATTTACAAGGAGAGGAAAAGCCACCCTGTGTGACTTTTCCTTTCCACATAAATACAGCCACTTCACACGCAGCACTGTGCGTTGAAGGGGCGTTCCATGGGTGTTGTTGTGGGTGTTCCCACGCAACACTCAAAGAACTAGACACATCTGCAGGTTTACGAGAAATCGTAACTCTGGAGATGCGTGTGAATGCTACGGTGCACGCACGGCGGGGAAAAAAACAAAAAAAATAGAATTAAAAAAAAAAATTAAGTGTTTAGATGTTAGGTGGCTCTAAAAAGAGCCGTTGTGTTAATTGAGGGACAGAGGGAAAAAAAGACATGGCAAAAATGATAGGGTGTAACACGTGTGCTGCTGTATCTTCCTCTCTATTAGCGGAATGCTGATGTCCACATAACAGATAAGAGCATGACACAAGTTGCACTGCATATGCACCCTCTCAAACAGAGGGTGTATATCCAGTAGGCCTGGGAGGCAAATTCCGTTCCGCTCGCGGAATTTGCGGAATTTGCGTAATTTCGCGTTCCGCGGAGAACGCGGAATTGCTCAAAAGTCTGCTTTCCGCGATTTCGCGAAATTTTTGCTTGTTCGCGTTCTCAAAATGCATGTTCGCGAGATATTTCTCCTCGAGCACGCAAACAGCAATTGCGAACAGGAAAAAAGCATCGCGAACAAGCAATTCCGCGTGTTCGCGGAATTTCTGCGTGTTCGCGGAGATTTTTTACCATTTCGCGGAGATTTGCGTAACGCGATTACGCAAATTCCGCCCACCCCTAATATCCAGAGGAACCGAAGAAGGTGAAGCTGCCGCCGCAGATGAAGTGCTCTGCTGAGCTGCCGATGATGTGCTCGGCTGAGCTGCTGCGGATGTGCTCGGCTGAGCTGCTGGAGGGTTTTCTCTAGCAGCTCGAGCATAAGCCACAGGATGTACATCTCTAACGTGCCTGATCATAGTGAAGATACTAAAAGAGTATTTCTTTTAGGATCTCCTCTTGATAAGACATGATTACAAAGAGTGCAGGTGACTTTGGGAGCATTCACTTTCTTCTGCCCCAGTGGAAATGTAAAAAATTGCCATATAAAAGTGTCTTTCTGTTTCCTCTGTCTCTGTCTCACAAGGGTCTCCTGCCCACTCCCAGAAGATCACTGCTGCTCTGCCATTCTGAAGTACTAGAAAAGCTGCTCAGCTCCTTCTCCCAGGGAATCAGAAGTGATAATGAGGGGAGTGGGTGTGGTGTTGGAAGTTTCTGGAACTGAAACTACTATAAACCAATGAAAAGTGTTGTTTCTCGATCACATGACTTACCGTGCGCGCACCGTACGCTTACGGTGCGCGCACGGTACAAGCACGCATGCGCGTACGTAGGACGCGCGCATGGCCATACGGAGCACGCGCGCATGCGTGAAAGGAGCACGCGCGCAAGCGCATACGGAGCACGCGCGTACGCATCACGCACGAAGTACGCATGCGCACGTAAATCATACGGACGGTGCGCGCACGGTCAAAAACCCTTAAAAAAAAAAAAACAATGTTTAGAGGTCTATGGAAGATATTAACTATGCTGTTCAACTATATCTAAAAAAAAATGTTTTAAAAGTTGAGCCATTCCATATTGCAGGATACAGTAAATCTATAATTATATACATAGGTAGCATATTGTAAAATAAATAAATAACAAATATAATAAAATATTCATAAATTAGCATTTAAAAAACCTTGCAAATTCACTGAAAAAAACATAGGTTTCACACACGTTATAGTTAGGAATTAGCATTTAAAAAACCTTGCAAATTCACTGAAAAAACCATAGGTTTCACACATGTTATGGTTAGCTGGACATTTCACGCGTACAAAACCATTGAAATTCCCCCGATATAGTTAGTTCAGCTAACTATAACTCGCGCGCCCGCAATCCACTGCTGATGACGTCACATATTACATCACTCATGACATGGTCAGTGACATCACTCATGACATCACTGATGACATCTCAAATGACATCACTCATGACATCACTGATGACATCATCCATGTGATAAATTAGTGCATCTTCTCACACCCTAATATAACCTTTGATACACCGACTCAAAATTTCAGAGTTCCATTCTCAAAACCATACACACTCCAATAACTACATACCCACTTATTAACTGTTAGGTCTACATACACCTTCACTCATTCAAGTGTACAGTCACTCATACTTACAGTCACTCCGTACAAGACTATCATATGCATTTATACACCTATATAGACACTCACACACCGCCAATCATCCATTGAGGTACTGACACACCTAGTAAGTCGTGCAAGAAATTAAACACAGTCCAATTTACTCACCTATACAGTTAAACACACTCAAGTTCACTTACTCATAAAAATAGTATCACATTCTTACACTCTTTTAGAATCATTGATACAAGCACACAATCATCCATACAGTCACTGTCACAATCACACACTCTCACATCTACCCACTTATATACTCTTACACGCATATATACTGCCTTTCACATATGTAGTTAGTCACAAATGTACCACTGAGATATACATTCAATCCCTAACACACCCATACATACACTCACTCAAACATACAGTCCATCACAGATGCACTCTTAAAACCATGCACCCATAGAATCACCCACTCACACATCTATGCATAGAGTCACACACACCCTACCCACACAAACACTCAGGAACCCATACAGATACTCAGACAAGCAATCAATAACTACAGACACTCATATAGCTATTCACAAAACCATGCAGCCACTTATACACCAACATACAGACACATACAGACATTTACACAGTTTAGTCAGTAGTCTGCAGTAAGATACATTTAATGACTCACTTATAGAGTCAGTTACGCACCACAGAAAATCATCCATTTACACACTTGTACACCCACTTATTCTTCAACAGGCCTTTCCCTATATATATTAAACATATTAAAATTGTTCAGAAATACATACTCAATGGATGATGTCATCAGTGATGTCATGAGTGATGTCATTTGAGATGTCATCAGTGATGTCATGAGTGATGTCACTGACCATGTCATGAGTGATGTAATATGTGACGTCATCAGCAGTGGATTGCGGGCGCGCAAGTTATAGTTAGCTGAACTAACTATAACGGGGGAATTTCAATGGTTTTGTACGAGTGAAATGTCCAGCTAACTATAACATGTGTGAAACCTATGGTTTTTTCAGTGAATATATATATATATATATATATATATATATATATATATATATATATATATATGTAGATAGATAGATGTGATCAAGGCCGTGGTAACGCGGCCGAAACGCGTCATGCCTACTGACTCTATGGAATAAACCTTGTCAACAACAATATTCAGCGTGCTGTGGTCTGTACCTGTTCCAGCTATCTACTGGAGTTTGGGAACTCTTCTTGTGATATATATATATATATATATATATATTGCAAGATTCGTCACCAGCTTCCACGTCGCTTCGGAAAGGACGAACACAGACCCAGGTATCAGTGCAAGAAGTTTCTATTTTATTTCACCCAGCATATATATATATATAGTTATATATTAAACAACATTTATTTTGCTTATATACTTTATTATAAGTATGGTCTTGCTTCTATTTTAAGAGAAGCTTGATTAACAGAGGGAAATATATTTATAGATTTGGGCAACGTTTTGGTATTGTATGTGTATATATGCAACAGTTCTGACTGGACCAGCAGTTTGTTCTTGTGTTTGAACACTCATGTTTGCTCTTCTGTTCCTTTTTTGTCTGCTTTGTGTTTTTTGTCTTTGTCTAGGTCACTCTGTCCCTTTCGGTGCTTTGTGTTGAACTTATGCTTGGACTGTGGATGCCAGATGCTTACTGCCTTTATCTTGATTCTCGGAAAATACCTGCATTAAACGCTGCCCTGTAGATAGGAAGACACATTTGTGGTTGCTTTTCCACAAAACACTGAATCATAAGTCTAGTACGTGCAGGTGTTTAAATTAACATTTGAACAAAAACTGCAAAGGTCAGATATTTACTTTGCTGTGTGAATGGCTGCAATGGAAAGGTTACACAGAAAACCATTGTCTCAAATGTCACCAACATGAACTGATCTTAAAATAATATACTTGCTTTTTTACTATATGTTAAATATTTTATCACACATCTCTAGTTATATTAAACATAGTTTTGGAACAGGAAAACAAGAATTTATATGTTGTTCATCAACTGTTAAAGGAATAGCTTAAAGGGGAATTGTAGTTAGTGAAGTAAAATTGAACTAAATGTGATTGTGCTTTTTGTGAAAAGGGATCAGCATTGCCATTTGACAGACTACACTGTATTTGCTTAACTTAGACTTGATTCAGAAGAGGAACGAGAAAGGTGTGTTTAAGGGGCTGCACTAAAACTCCTGCCAGCCAAGGCTGAGATGGTCTTGGCACCGCCAGCGATTACTGAGTCTGATGTACTAGGAGTCATGCCACATAAAGTATTAGCAAATTATGCCCTGACTTTTTTGCAACCTGCTTTTAAATTAGTGATGCAACCTATGTGCTAAGCAGTTCTCTTTCCAAAATTTACAGTTGCAGGCAGTTGCAGTATAACCTGTTCAATGAATATTAGGTAGGTTCCAATTTGTGACCTACCATGATTGCTTACAAACACAGGGATGTCGGCCTGTAAAGACAGCAGAACACTATCACTGTGTGTGCATTACCAAGGTAATCCTTCCTCTTTGCAAATTAGTTACCACTTCTTTTGAGGTGTCTGACACTGAGCAATGGTTTGTGTATGTAGTTGTGCTCACAAACTACAGGTTAGTTCCATTGTGACTTGAAACTAGGTGAAGATGCCCATTTCACACCACCTCCTGACTGATATTCAAAATGGTTCACAAAACCCATTTTATGTCAGGAAGGCTTTCCCAACTCCCAAATGGGTTTCATATATTCCACTTTTGCATCCACAAACCCTGTGATTTTGAGAAAGACAAGGCCCCCTGTCCTTTAAAATCATACTTCTCTGGTTAGTAGCAGCCACCACAAATAATTTTCCTTCGGAAATACCAGGTTCGATAAGCAGTAAATGTTGAAATAATTCAAAGTTATATGTAAAAATAACTTGAACTGATTAACCTTCACACTGGGCCAACTCCCAAACTGCCATACATGGTATTCTTCACATATATTTTCCAATAAAGTTTGCCAACACGTATGTGTCTCGTTTCTTGTGGTATATGTTGGCTGCAGTTTATTATGCATAACATGTATGAATGACTTTTTGCGTTATAGTACCGTGATCATAACCTGCTATGACCAGGCCATAAACCAATGTCACGGGGTGGCATAAATCATTTTGAGACAGGCTCATAAATCATGTGACATAACTCACCACGGCTGACACGTCATAAATCATTTCTGACATATCACAATCACGTTCTGTTATCTGCCAACCATAGGTGTGACACCTCAAAGTTTGTTTAGGCCATCATACATGCCGTTTTTTGGGGGTCATAAAGTTCCCTGTTGGTTTTCACACTGATTGTGTGGGGGTTGGCCTCTACCTGGAGTTAGGCCCCAACTCTCTATCTTTTTTGTCCATTTTGTGCCCTGCCATTCGGTGGGTCTGGGTGCGAGTGCCATCTCCACTTGCTTCCCCCTTCCGGCCTACTCACCCTGCCGTAAGGCATCCCAAGGTGAGTGACCTTCCTCCTGTACACCGCCATGCCTGTGTGCCTACTTACCAACAAATCTTTCCCATCTTAGCCGCTTGGCCTACTGTCCAGCACTGCAATAATGCTGTTGCTTGGGGTGGGTGGATCTCGAAAGTTGTTCAGCGCACTGCCCCCAGCTTCCAAAAGTAACCTGTGCTAGGATGGTGGTGCGCTTATAGCCCCACATTGTCCCCTCGTGGCATGCTGCGGCATCCCCCCATGGGGGGGTTAAAACATCATCTGGGCACCTACTGGCCAAGTCTTTTTTGCGCAACCTTTGGCATGCGCTGTTTCTAGGGAGGGGTAGAATACCCCTCTGTTATTGGGTGCACTGATACAGCCCAAACTGTTCTTTTTGGGTCCCCGGCGGCCGTTATGGTGCCAGCCCATGAGGCCCCCTTCAGGGGTGTTCTCTGCTATAACCTCCGCACTGGGTCAAATCCCAAACTGCCATGCATGTCATTCTTCACATATATTTTCCAATAAAGTTTGTCAACTTGTGTGTTTCTTGCTTTTTGTGGTATATGTTGGCGGCAGTTTATTTTGGATAAGGGACTAATTACTTTTTGCGTACAGTACCGTGGCCATAACTAACTATGACCAGTCCATAAACCAACGTTACGGGGCATCATAAATCATTTTGACAAGCTCATAAATCATAGGCATGACAGTGCATTAATTCGTCCAATTAGCAGCCATAAATCATTTTGACAGGCACCTAAATCACGTGACAGATCATAACTCACAATGGCTGACGGGTCATTAATCATTTCAGACATATCACAATTACGTTCTGTTTTCTGTCTACCATACTTGTGACACCTCATAGTTTGGCCATCATACATGTCGTGTTATGGGGTCATAAAGTTCCCTGTTGATTTGCACACCTCTCCCTGGAGTTAGGCCCCAACTCGCTACCTTGTCTGTACATTTTGTGCCCTGCCTTTCAAAGGCAGTGGGCTGCACCCCCCTTTCGGCCTACTTACCCTGCCATAAGGCATTCCAAGGTGAGTGGCCTTCATCCTGCACTCCGCCCTGCTGGTGTGCCTCCTTACCAACAAATGTACCCCTTCTCAGCAGCCACGCCGCAAGGGAGACTTCCGTCTTCCTGAGGCTCTCCCATCCTCTTTATCCATTCCCCTTTCTACTTGTTCTCTTTTTTTTTTTTAAGTTGCAGCATGCCAGTGATATGGCTGCCCATCGGTTTTCGCAGAAAACATTCATCACTTTCTCCATAAGATGCACCCAACCTGGGCATGAAGCTCCAGGTGCCCTAGGTTGATCAGGCCATGCCGGATGCTCTCCCAGGCATTGGTGTTGCAACATCTTCTGGTGTGCTTAGTTTCCTCCTGGACCTATCCACCGTGCTATTTGACAGGGCACCTCACGATGCCAGCCTGAAAATTATGTCGGACCATATGATGGTGGTGCTGCCACACAGCTTGGCCGCCTCCACTAAGCCTTTTTGGATGCCGTGAAGGAGGTCCCTCTTCCAAAGCTGCGCGAAGTCGCTGCCTCCCAGTTGGATCAACAAATCTTAGGATGCAATGCGTAGGCCGTCTGTAATCCCCTTAGAGTCCCTGTTAGCTGATTCCGTTTCTCACAGTCATGTGCGGGCACGGTCGGATCCTCTTCAGCCACCTAGTTTGTTGTCTCCACTCGCAGATGTCATAAATGAAAGAAAAGACAGTCATATACCACATATTATTTTTTGAGGGGAGGGAAGAGTGATGTGGCACACCGTCCCCCAAGAAACTAATTTACTTGACTAACACCATTAAATGGCATTGTTAGACACTCATACCATGGACTGCTGGCAAATGGGACAGAGAGAATCCTCCTAATTCACCACCTTAATCAACAACCATTGTAGATGCAGACACATGAAAACAAGAAATGAACACCTAACCGTGAGAGTTAGGGTTTCAGTGAGCAAGGAGACACTTAGTTTCTATGCTCCAAACCTTTTTTGCCATGGTTGCTCTGTGCCACAGTGGTTGAAAAGCCTGTTGGGTAAAAGGTGGGCATACTTTACCTGTTTCTTTTGGTCTACCACCCAGCGCTTAGGTCCAAGCCCTGCTTCGTGACCCCGAGGCTGAACCCCAATGGTACCGTTGCCTAATTTAATGCCCTTAGATCTACATGGGATTACCCAGAAACACCATGTAACATATGGGGTTAACCTTCTTCTGTTAAACCTTGACCTGAAAGCACTACACCACACATCCGCCTAGAGCCTCAGTTCTCTGTTTGAAGCTGTTTTCTTGTGCAAGTGTGAAGACTTGTAACAGTGAGCTAATGTCTCCGCCAGCTTATCATTGTGTGCAGTCAGTATTATTGAATTCAGACTATTCCATAGGCTGCTGCTGTCAATATCCCAGTTAGTAGGCTGGTGTCACATGGACTTACCTGCAAGAACACATTTGCCTGTTGCCACTCTTCAAACTAGGGGGTCATTTATGCTGCAAGTTGAGCAAAATAATTTCTTTCTTTTTTTTCTGTAGCAGTTCCAATGCATTGCATGAAGCTACTGTCCTAGCTTAAGACAGGTTCGCATCTAGTGGTGAAATATAAGCTGGGAGCTTTTAAGGGCCAGCCAGGAGCAAGTCATTGTGGGTTAGTCTGTCAGTGCAGGCCTGACCCACACACTACCGAAGTGAGCCCTGATCACGAATTCACTGTGGTGCAACTTAGTTGCACGACATCGAAGACCAAACCACTTTGCAAACACACTCAGGGGCATATTCACAAGGAGGTATCGCCGAATTAACAGCACTTTCTCGCAGCCAAAGTTGTGATAAATTTACCTCCCCATTCACAAGCTCGGTTAAACAACCCACAGCACCAGTTTACCCACGATAGCAGTCGCAAAAAACATCGCCACAGAGGACCCGTGCAACTATCGCTAATGAGATGCAGAGTGGGTGTTCCCGTGCCATAATCCGCAACAACATCACACCACAACATTCTCAACGACCAGCCACAACGGCGATAAAACACAAAACAGGCAATAAGGCGCGTTAGCACCAGGAAATCTACACCTGCTCTGACCTGGTGTAAAGTCGGATGGCAGCCTACACCACAAAAGGGAGACCAGCCCAGGGCCACACCCGAAGGGCAACAGTAGCCATGGAGCCACCCATCATGCGGTCCGGACACCCAAGAGGGCCACAACACACATCAACACCACCACCCCGGACCACCCCTCCCTGGCACCCCCAACCAAAGACATGCCACATCAGCTACACCTAAACATGCACAAAATAATCTGCCTGACGTCGCACAATCACAACTGGTGACATGCATGTGTTGACACAGAAAAGAGCAACACACATTCACTTTCGAAGCAACAAATGAAACTTTATTAAAATGAACACTGAAATGAAATGAAGACACATGGCCGCTCTCCTCGGGACAATCTGTAGGTCCCAGCCTGCAAGACAAAAATCATGATGAGAACGTGTGTCCTACGCACATCAAAGGACAGAGAGAGAGAGCGAAGGGGAGAGAGAGGAAGAGAGGGGGAGAGAGAAGAAGAGATAGGGAGAGAGAGAAGAAGAGAGGGGGGAGAGAGAGAAAGAGAGAGCGAAGAAGAGAGGGGAGAGAGAGAAGAAGAGAAGGGGAGAGAGAGACTGTGCCGCCCCTGCGCACCCAGGCCACACTGCTCACCTGCTGCCACCGGTGTGTCTCCACCCATGTGCAGGTATGTATCGCAGTTCACCAGATCACACATCTGAGCCGCCAGCTGAAACAGAGTCCAGATACATGACTGGCACAGTACACACACCTGCACAAGACAACATCACCTGTCCACCTATGCACACCCAGGCAGAGGCACCCCAACCCCTCCTGCCGCTCATCGGAGCATGCCCGCCCATGCACACCCAGGCCTCACTGCTCACCTTCCGCCACCGACGCATAGATGGGAGGTCCCACCACTTGCCGCTGCAAGGCACAAGCCTGGGGCCCGCGGACATGGCACCCTCCACACCATGCAGCCACACTCCACAGGCCAACAGGTCTCATGTTTGGTGCTGGGTCTTGATTACTCTATGGCAGAGGACATACCAGTGCACCCGGCATCATCGCAGGCTGCACACCCGCTCAGCCCAATGGGTGCCACTAACTCTGGGATCCCGGAAGCGACGCAACGTGGCGGTAGGCCCACGCTGCCCGCTGGCTCTAGCCTACACTCCGGTCCAGCAAGGCACACAAAACCTGAGCTGTCCGGACCACCGGGACGCAGCAGCATTCATCAGTGCCATGCCTTGTGGCGGCAATGCCATGGTGGAGGTCTGCAGGGCATGATCGATCCCAGCTACATTCGATTATGTGCAGCGGTGGCTGCCATCCTTTCCGCCTCCATACGCACCACATCCTCCATGAGCCTCCGCATGTGTACCAGCTCACAGCTGGTATCGCTGGGGTCACTCTGAGCAGACAGCTGTTCTACTCTCCGCATCATGACTCCAGCGATGTCAGTCAGGGCTCGTTGGAGACCATGGGGTGGACATAGACACCCAAGGATGGCCTCCAGTTTGGCAGCCATGAGTTCGAACCCCACCCGCACCTGTTCAGCCTTCTCCCACTGGCCCTCCAGCACACGGCGTTGGAAGGCCATTTGTTGTTCCTGGGGGACTTAGGAGGGTGCCAGGGCTGTGGGTGAGTCCTGCTGGGTGGTTTGTGTGGTGGGTGGGGTCTCCTCGATGTAGCTGGGCTGCCCTGATCCTGGAGGTGAGTCGCGGATGAGGTCAATGATATCTAGGAGGACTTGTGCATCGAAGCTGGTGTTGTCCTCCTCATCATCAGTGAAGATGATGAGATGGTGTTGACGATGCCCCTGCAATGTGAAGGGGAGATGGTGTATTACAATGTGTCCACATGTATGTAGCCACATGGTACTGGTTGATATCATGACAGCATGGCATTGTACATTTTGACAGTCTGTGGGTCTTGGCGAGGTGCCAGGGTCATTGTGGGTGTGTACTGTGCCCTGCTTGATAGTGCATGTGTGCCATCGTGGCCATCTCCACCCATCCCCCCAGTACCTGGTGGTAACTCACCCTGTTGCGGTTGTGTTGTGTCCTGTCGAGCAGTGTCCGGTCCCCCGACTCCGGCCACAGTATCCACACTGATGACTGTCAACACCAGCTCCTCCATGTCATCCAGCACGAGCTGTGGTGCTGGGCCCCCACCTCCGGTCTGCGTTGATGCCTTCTGGTTGGTGGAGAGTTTCTCCTTGGTCTTTCGCTTGATGTCATTCCATCGCCTCTTGACCTCGTCCATTGTCCGCTTGTGCTCTCCGACGGCATTCACCTTGTCAACAATGTCCCGCCATATTCCAGTTTTGGTGCCCAATTATACGTTGGAGGTGACGAAGAGTTATTGATGGTGTTCCATCACCTCCGTGACTATGATCCTGTTCACCTGCAGACTGAACTTCATCTTCCTTGTCCTCGCCCTTCCCTGTCCCCGATGTCCCAGGCTGGTCGTCCAGGGTGCTTGTGGGGTTGCACTCGTCCTCTGCACCTGCTCCGGCTGCCTCCATAGTGCCTGGGTGTAGGTCAGTTTTGGTGTGGGTGTTTTTTCTACTTTTATGGTGATCTTTTTGGCCTGCCAGGTGTGTGTTGCAGGCCTGGTGCTGCTTATCACTGATTTCCTCATCGCACTTTGGCCCATCCTGTGTTTTTTGGTGTTATGGTTTGTGTTTTTATGTCCGTCGTGGTGGTCGTATCGCGGATATTGTCCACGGTGTCGGAGAACTATCGCATGGTACTGCCTTGTTGTGAATTTCACGTTGACACTGGGTTATTTTCCCACGATGGGCTGTGAGATTGAAAGTTTACGTCACGCTACTCTTGCGGTATTTATCATATGTTCTTGTGAATATGCCCCAGAGTCTTATGGTGCCTGGGGTGGGATCCGAACCCCCGACCTTTGTGTGCCATCCGCAGCCCCTCTATCAGTCCTGAGCCCTATCTTCTGCTCCTTCTGCAACACTGCTTTCCCCACCCTCCAGGACAGCCACTTTACCCGCCATGTCCCATCAGGGTATCACAAGAGTCTCGCAACTGAACACAAATAGGCCTTTTGTTTTGCTATTTGAGGCATAACAGATATGTGAACACATTTGGGGTTATTTCTATCAATGTGGAACATTTATTACGTGCAGTTTACACCACTCCAGCAGAAATCTCTTGGTACCAGATTGGGTGGTGTCCACAGATCCTGGTCCAAAAGTTGTTCAGCGCACGGCCCCCTGCTTCCAAAAGTAACCTGTACTGGGATGGCGGTGCGCTTATAGCCCCACATTGTTCACTCCTGGCATGCAGCAGTGTCCTCCCATTGGGGGGGGTTCAAAACTTCACCCGGCCACCCTATTGACCAGGTCTTTTCCTGCTAGGTGCCCTCTTTCCCGGGTAGGAGTAGAATCCCCCTCTGTTGTTGGGCACACTGAAGCTGCCCAAACTGTTTTTTTCTGGGTCCTCGGCAGCCGTTATGATCCTTGTTACACTGTGAGGCTGGGATGAAAAATTGTGAAGCTCAAATACACATTGTATACATAGGTATGGATCTTGACCTTAGCTTACTCAAAAATATGACTGATGGGCTTAGCACCTTTTGCTACTGGGAACAAGATAATGAGCTAGGCTGCAATACTGGCCTACGTGTTGGCCAATTCTTCATATTGATCAGATGGTGCATGTGGAACAGCCCAGGTTTATATACTTGCATGAAAGGTGTCACAAAAATGGGAGGGCAATAATTGCTGTGCATTTCCCATACAAGGAATGGTGTTAAGTTGGGCAAATATTTTGAGGAGTGCAGAATGTTTTACATGTGTTATTGTATCAACCTAACAAATGGGAGAGATGAGCGATTCTATGCCAAATGCTGCCTCGTGCAATTATCAAAGGAAGGTATGCGTCATTGTATCTGAAATCCTGGAATAACCCATTGCCTGCAGTCTGGTGTCACTATTGATTGATCCATGATGGGATCACTCAGACCTTGTGAATAAACCCTGGAACAATTCCCCATTGCAATCTTATGCTAGACTATGTGAGATTTAGGATTGATACTCTCAGACAGGGTACTGCACAAACTTAAAAATGCAAAATCTTTGTAGATCAAAGCACCGTTTCTATGAGAAAACCTTGCTGAATCCCTACCAGCCATTACAAAAGCAGCATGCTTCGCTGGGAAATGCATGTTATGTATGTAAGCAACACCAACAAAACTACATTAAAGACAGAAATACAAAGAATATCCTCCCCAAACCAATTTAGTGAGATGGACAAAACGTTAATATACATAATATAACAAAAATGGTTCAATTTGGAAAACAGGAACTGGAGATTTCCAAATTTTAAAATAAAAAACCCCACATACCATACCATTATTAAAGTCAGTAGTTGCTGTTGACTTGAACGTATGAGTGATTTTTGGCAACAAGAAATGAATGTTGGGATAGTCTATCATATTACGTTAGTTAAAATATTTAGCTTGAATTTTAGAATGCCATGTAAAGTGTGGTGGACCATCCATTATGCCGTCAGCCAAAGCGAGTGTGGCAGAAGCCTTCTTGTCAAAACTGATTATGCTGGCCATTTGCAGAGAATGGAGAACCGCAGAGCTGGGTTTATTTCTGCAAAATAAAAAATCAATTACCCTAATGCACTGGGAGTTTTCTCACAGTGGATTCTTCTCCATTAGAAAATGGTCTCAAGCTGCCTACATCAGCCTATGTCTTATCAACGTGTGCTCATTACCTAAATATGCTCTTCATATGTTTAATTGGTTACCTGATGGAAAGGTAGACTTAAAGTTCTCAATAGAAACATGGATCAATTAATCGTTTAACCCCCCCAATATTTCTTCGGTAATGTCTCCTGCGTGCTTCACAATAAACCAGGATAGAGCAGAATGCCAAAGTGGTGGCGCATTGGCGGGGCCACTAACAAAGGGTGGGGGTGCAGGTGGGGGAGTGCAGGGTGGTGGGGGGTGTAAGTGCGACCGGGGGAGGGGGGTTAAACTGAAAGGGTAATTAATCATTTTAAAAACTGACCTGACGCTGCTGGCCGCCTCCTGCGTCCCTCCTGCTGGCCTCTTCCTGGGTCCCAGCAGCCTCTAGGACAGACTACCTGCCAATCCCTGTGCTGCACATCAGTGCAGGAACTGGTCTGAGTGGGTGGAAAAAATGCCCTGCTCAGACCAGGGAGTCTGTGGGAGTTTCTCCAGCATGGCTGCTGAATGCAGCCGAGCTTGAGAAACATAAGTGCACATGTGTGTTTTGGTCAGGCAGTGAGGCGACGATCCTCCGCCATTGCAGATGAGCCGCCACTGTCAGCTATCATATTTCACACTTTCAATAGATCACTTTAAAATAAGCTATTTGGACGCAACTCAATGACTAAGATTCAATATTAAAACACCTTCCAACTTTTCCTTTCTCTAGAGCTTTCATCTATCGCCCTAAAGCTGTGATGCAGAATTTGCTTTATCTATATTGCACCTTTTTGCTTACACTAGTTTTTGCAATTTTTCTATATTAGGAAACTTTAATCTGCATAGTAATGATAACAGAAATAGTCTAGCACAAGTCTTACTAGATACATCCTTGGACTTGAACTTAAAATAATTAGGACTAGAAGTTTGAAGAAATAGCGACTAATAAATCGGCCGCAAAGTGGTTTATGTGTAGAAAAATGGTTATTTGCTTTGTACGTAAGCTATTCACAAACCATAAATTGTGATGCAACTGTGTTGGGACTCGGTATTTCCAGCAATGCAAAATAGTGATTCAGGAATACGGAATTACAAATTGTGAGTCGCAAATGGCATGTTAGAGGCAGTTGCAAATAGGGAATAGTCACAAAATGACCCATTTGTACATGCAATTTAATACCAATTCAAACAAGGTGGTAACTTGGAGTAAAGTATAAAAGCAGGCCCAGAATGCATCCGGGCTTTTTACAATGGCTGCTCTGTATGTGATTGCAAGGAAGATGTAAATACTGGCTGCTCAGCAGAGAATGAGGCAGAGAAAAGAGAGGATTTTCAGAGTCAGTCTAAACATTTTTCAACAGATGAAGAAATATATGACAAACACAGGCTAAGTAGCAATGTTATAGAGTTAATTGCCCTTTGAAAGCCATATCTAGAAAGTAGTACTCTGCTCAGCAATTCTATCCCCTCTCATGTTTAGGTGTTGTGCTAATTTCACCCATTGGTCTCTGGCAATTATCAGGGTGTGATTGCTGTTGCAGAAGGGGTGTCTCAAAGAGCGATTTCTTCTGTTCATTCCCAGATGCCATGCTTGTCTATATCTGCCTCCACATATGCCTAAACAGAAATGATCAGCGAATGCAAAGTACCAAATTGTATGGATGGGACACATGCACCTATATGTCCTCCATCCTTTCTTGAACATCTTTTTTGGAACAGGAAAGATGAACATTCCCTCAATATTCAAGTGATATGCAATGCCCTCCATATAAATACTGATATTGTGTCCTACCATAAAGGAAGCAGCAATGACTCCTTCATGTTTGTTAGGCACAGCGTAATAATCAGCCAGCCGGAAAGAGGGGAGTTAGATGATGGATATTTATTAGTTATTGAAAAGAAATGTAAATACTGATGGGCCGCATTTATGAGATTCCTTGCGCCTCCGCAACGTCACTTTTTGTGATGTTCCGTGGCGCAGAAGCATGCATGATATTTATCAGGCAGCACTAAGCCACTTTTTTTGGTTTAATGCTGCCTGATAAATATCAGTCCCTTTAACGCAATGTTCGGCGTTAAAGGGGTGTGCAATGGGTGTTGCTTGGGCCGTTCCAAGCAACTTCAATGGCCTTTTCACACTGCCCCAGGGAAGGCGTAAGGGAGGTACAACGAGGAGAAATATCTTTATTTCTCCTTGTTTTTCCTTTTTCTATGTGTGCTGCATTCTGCAGCACACATAGAAAGAGGAAAAAGCCTCTTTAAATTATTTTTGTACAGAAAGGTTTCCCTTCATGTACAAAAATAATCATCCCCGCACCTTTTCACCATGGTGCAAAGGTATCTGCGCTGGCTCATGGCAGCCCATTGTGTGCTGGCACAGGGGGAAAGGACAGGAATGCGCTATATCTTTTAGATACGGTGCATTTCTGCCCTTTTCTTTTGCCATAGGGAGGTACAGCAGGTCTTGCTGCACTGCCTTAAGGCAAAACCTCATAAATGAGGCCCACGGATTTTTTTGGTGAATCCTTGCAAAATGTTTATGGGTTCACACAATTGTCTGTTTTACAGGTGACAGTGAGTATGCCCCACGTTCCTGGATTCTCACACCATACCTTTCCCCCACCTCTCAAAATGAGCTATCATACAGCAATGCACATCATTGCGTCAATACAGTGATTGAGTGGACATTTAGCCTACTGAAATCTCGTTCCTTATGCTTACATAAAAGTTGGGGTGCCTTACAAGTTCTACCCGAAATTGCATGTAAGATAGTAGCAACGTAGGCAATCCTACACAATTTTGGCAGCCGGAAATGCCTACACATCGCAGTTTCTGGCTCAGATTCAGAGGATGGAAGTCCTGGCCCACCTGTTCAGCAGCCAACAGATGAGAGCAGATCAGTGGTAACTCATGATTGATTCCACAAAATGTACAAAAATGGCACAACACTTGTTTGATGTTTCAAAGTCAAGATATCTTTAGTGTCAAGTGTTTCACAATACTTCTAAAACAATCTCTAACTTTCACAAGAAAATGCAACATGGCTTCATGAAATTCACTTGCAGGCCCACGTGAAAAATAAAAATAAAATGTAGGCACTCCCTGATCCGTGCCCCTCAATGCATTTTGTGACTACATCTTGAATGGGAGTTGCCACCATGTTGAGATGCAGGAGGGCGGCTGCTACTGCGTTGCAGCACACGTGAATCTGTGGCAGAGATGCTGCTGACACTGGAGCACTCCTCACTATCAGGATATTCTGCACGTACCCGACTGGCAATTTGTACAGTTTGTATGGCTTCCACTGCAGTAGTAATCTGCCTGAGGCCCCTCAATAGATTCTCACGGATGTGGACAATTTCTACTTGTAGCGCACAGTCCATGTTGATAAGGTAGAGGTGGCATGTGCTGGCCTTCAAATAGACCTTGCCAGGGCATCGATACATGCAGGACTGCTCCTCTCTCTATGACTTTGATTGGCATTGTCCTCTGCCATCTGTAGACATAAGTTGTCTAGGACACTTGTTAGTTTGACTATTTAAGTGTCCATCCTAGACTGATTGCCTGCCAACTGATTGGCCAGTGTTTTTAAAGACAAAGAGTATGCTGTACCTAGAGAAGTGGAGGGAAGAAGGAGATGAAAGGCCACATCAGTGATGGTACTAATTAGAAGGTGCTAGACAGGACAAGGTAGTGAGTGTTTGTGCAGGAACAGCTCTAATAAGGAACAAGGGCCCTCACACACCCCAAGGGGAGTCATGCTTCATCTTAGGGCAGCTCCTCGTTGGGCCAGCACTGCAATAGCAGCTCCTCATTGGGACGGTGCTGCAATGCCCAACTGGCCCAGCAGGGCGGCTCTTTGCCTGAGGTCTTTTAGGTTTTGCCGCTGTGATGCTTAATGATGTTATGTGAGGGTGCCTATGTGTAGTGAGTAGAGATGGGGATATGTGAATGTGATTTAAAAATGGTTCCTGGATTCTCCAAAAACAGTTTATGTATGTAGTACCTGGTCCATGAGTAAAAACAGACTAGAAAGTCGTGAACTGAGAGGGGAGAATTATACCCGTGTCAGTTCTAGTGGGTTGTGCAGGGGGTCAACTTGGTTCATGCCTATTATAAGTCATAGGGGTTGGCAAGTGGTTTTAGGATAAGTGGGATTGAAGAGTCACGTCCCCTAAGTCAGTTGATCAATTAGGTATAATTATACCTTCCGGAAAGTGGTGCACCGGAGAATGACCCAGGGACAGCCGGCCATGGGTAGGTCCCTATCCCTATTCTCAGGTGCTGCTGTTGGAGCCTGACTACTGGCTGCAGGATTGGAGTGGGCTGCTGGATGGCATCCTCATCCTTAATTGATGGTGGCTGTAGGGAGAAACGCACACTGCTGGAGCGGCCATGTGGTTTACCGGGCTGACTGGCCCAAAAAATTGGATCTTTCTGCCTCTTTTGTGCCTGTTCTTCTCCCTCATTTGTACATACATTGTCTTCCTCAGGTGCATCTGTTTGAATAATGGGCATACTATTAGTGTCATTACATAGGGAATACATTTTTCTTTAGTTGAATTTGGTTCTTTAATAAATGTCTGACTACAGAGTGTTTCTTCTTATTACTTGTCCCATAATGCACTATAAAGGGTTCTTTGGGTATGGAATCATACCATACCAATATGTCTGTATTAGTTTTAATTTTACATGCATGTAGAAGACATTTTTAAGTTAAAAAATGTTACAGTTCCAAAAAATGTAGACTTATTTGTGAAGGTGCAGGTGTGGAAGTGTCAATGTTGACAAAGCCAACAACTGCCTGTGGCTCCAGGGTACTCTCAACCATTGCGTCGAGTGCTATGCCACACCTACAGCATTTATTTTCTGCTGCATCTCCTGCTAGATTTTGGATTTCTGTGTCTCCGGCAGAGTCACAGATGAATGCCAAAATAGGAGTTGATGAGTATTGCAGCACTCCTCTGTTAGAATTTCAAGTTCTTTTTCTGAGTACTTCAATTTGCACTTTCTGTCCCCTGTCTCCTTCTCTGGGTCTTGGCTGACCATTTCTGTTGCCGGGAGTTGTTATTTGGTGATCCCCAGGTCAATTTACCAATACAGCAGTTCTCCACCCTCACTCTGGCTGCTTTCCTGGCTTCAGATGTGCACCACTTTCTGGTTGTGAGGCTATCACCCTGAACCAGAAAGCTATTTTACACGCGTTCATACGTGTTCACTAAATGCAACTGTATTTTCAATTTAGGCAATCACTAGATGTGGTTTCTAAAATAAGGAACCGACTCATTTGCGAGTGCTAATTTTTACTGGCCAATTACATACATTCTGATGTGAGATTAACAAATTGAGATTCGCAAAAAATTCAAATTTGGTAATCGCAATTCAGAAGGTTCATAAATCTGGCCATCGGTCACTTCAACCATGTATTAAACAGGATATGATATAATTATTTTTTTAAACATTCATCCCTCAACAGTTGGCCTATTGCAACAATTGGCTTGGTCTTATCATTTTCTCATACAATTCTATCTTCTAATTTCCTTAGTTCCACAAAATCAATGGTAGATGGCAAAATGATTAGGCAGTGGAGTAAGATCAGGGAACGTGATTTATTAAGATGTTGACAGCTATTACTCCTCCATTGAAGGGATCGATGGAGGAAGACATGGAACTAGTACATTTATGGCCTACCACCAGCATTGAGCATTTGACCCAGATATGGTCCATCCATGAATATAAATGTCACTCTATGGTGCAGTATGAAATACAGTGACTGCCTAACCACTACTTACATATTCCATAAATTCAAGCTTATGTCCATCGTCCACTTACTCATCTTTTAACAAACATCATTTGTCTGTAATTTCAGTTCTACGGGTTGCATTACAATCAATCAAATGGCTGAATGTATTTAGGAGTTGCGATATCTTGAAACGGATGTTATAGTTAATGTGTAGAAACACACACTGCTGGAGTGGCCAGCCAAACCTAGTGCACCATAAATAATGGCGAAGTACTAATTAGCTGAGGAGTCTGCACGTCTTACTCTTTGCCTGATCCTTGCTGTATATGGACTACTTATGGAGTTGAGCTTTGAATGAGCACTGGGCTGTGTTTTGATGAAGCTCCACCTTAGTGGTTAAGTTACGGAGTGGAGGTCACAACTAGGCCTAGGTGTAGTTCACAGAGTTTTGCTACGCGGAACACCTCGAAGTTACAAAAATACTCCACGAAGTTCCTCGAGTGGCGGAGTGCAGTGCGAACTGTAGTTTGTGCTGGTATTCCTGTCGCTGGGGTGGAAATACTACCCGAGCGGCAGCTCGTGCTCTCAAACTTACCGTTCGTGATCGCGAACTTACCATTTGCGATCACGAGCTGGGAAAAAACTCTGCTGCACATCGTGAAGCAGAGTTTTCTACCCTCCGCGAGCTCCACAGAGGGTAGAAAACTCAGCGAACGGAGCGAAGTTCACCGCGCAGGCCTTGTCACAACTTGTATCGGGTATGCAAGGATAGACTCCTGCCCTTTTTTTTGTTCTGTGTAGCACTGAGGGAAGTGGAGCAGAGTGGAAGCTAAAAAGTGTTGCAATGTAGGGGTGGGCACCTGTAAACTCTGCCACATGGTGGAGTTTTTGTTGCAGTCTGCGCTCCAAGTGGGACGCGGAGCGGTAAAACTCAGCAAACTCCACCAGCAGAGCAGAGTTTAGCATCCACACCTATTGGTTACCCCATAATAACCCTATGACATTGGAAGAATCAGCACAGGCCATTTTCATTTGCAAATGTGGGTCACCTTCCACTCCGTAGCTGCCTCACTTTTCAGCTATAGCTGTATACATCATAGCCTCTGTTATAATTGCAATATTTAATACATCATTGGACACTGCCCATAATGAATGAAGTAGATGCAGGTGATCACACTTAAGGAAAAGTCTTCCTCAGATCCTGCAAATCTTTCCAACTTTAAGCCCATCTCTCTTTGTCCGGCTGCAAGAAAGATATTGAAGAAACTGATTAACAAACACCTATCAGACTATGTAGAACAGCATGATGTCCTCCATACCTCTCAGTCTGGTTTCATCCCCAAATACAGCATAGAATCTGCACTGTTTGAAGTAGGCAGAATTCATTAAAATGACTTTAGACCAAGGACTGAGCTCCACTGTTAGACCTGTCAGCCTAGTGTGGTCTTCCCTCAAAACCTTTGTCTGTTTACCTCCATTTCTGATGGATTTTTGCTTCTGTTTTCAGTAACACTCTGTGCACTTTGCCACTGTTACCCAGTGCTAAAGTGCTTGTGCTCACTCCCTCAAAACATAGTTTGATTGACATTCACCCATTAGATGCTACCATTGTGCCTGCTGCTCTAATTGTGCCCCTCACCTAAGTAGCACTCTAAAACTTGTCCCTGATCTGCCATTGTAGCCTGAATGGAGTGTCACACAGCCAAATCATCTTGACATTTATAACCCCTTGCCAAGCCTTTTCACGAGTGTGAGGCCTACCCCATCATAGGATAACATTGGGGATTCCTTATTACATTGAATAAGCTGTAATTCCTGATTGAGAGAAGATTAATTTCTCATGTTTGGTACCTATGTAACTGTAATGATAAATCCTCTTTAATGGCAAAGCCGAATTTATCATGACAATTTTGAAAGATGAATAGGTACAGCTAATTGATTAAGAAACATACTGAGGTAGTATCAACCTTAATCGGTCCCCATGCCTGTATCGGTGTTGCTGCAGATATAACGAGAAACATCCTTTACCCCGCGGGCAGAACCACGACCTGAATTTACTCCGCAGTTGACTTTACCAAGCATTCCTCTACCATGTAAGTCATTACGACTTGCTTTAGAGGGTACGCTTTTTTAAGTCAAACATCTTCTGATACACTGACTGAAGTTGGAATAGTAATTTATACTGTTCCAAAGTCCAACACCTCCCTAAGGCAAGTTGTTGTAATGACTTGCACGGTAAAGGAACACCTGATAACATTGCAGTCGGGTGCTGACTGTGGTGCAAAGGCATGGGTGGGAAATGCATGTGGGGTTCTGTCATACATCTTAGATAACAGAGGCAAACCTATATCATTTTTCAAAGAGAAGGGCAGTATCCCCGCAACCAAGTGGGGGCAATCCAGCAAGTGTCAAATGACTTAACATGGGCATAACCCTGCATAAAATAGTACTCACAACAGTCAGCCCAGTTGATCATTGGCAGTTTGCGGGGTGATCGATGTAAACAGCGCCATACTGCCCACCAGTGTCCGAATTAGAGGCACTGCCCGGTGGGGAGCTGGTACTGGTGGGCGGACGGATGTCACTTAGGGAGACTGCCAACTTGAGTGCAGCCCTCTGGCTCTCCAGAGCCTGCTAAATAGATAGATATGGCTCTATTTGGACCCTTTGAGCAGGTCCATGGCACCGTTGTTGAGGCATCTGCTGAGAGTCAGTATCAGTTGATGTGAGGCCCTGGTCTCTGGGAGTCGGGAAAGTGTTGTTCCATTCAAACCCACACCACTTCCAGAATGCTGAAGAAGAGGGTTCACGGCTCATGAATTACTTTGAGTATGGGTGGTAATAATAGAGCACATGTTAGTCCCACAGTGCAAAGCTGACGTTTGACTGCCTGGAAGGAGGAACGCAGTTGCTGGACTCCAAGTGTGTAGTCAGGGAACAGAGAGATTTGTGTATTCTCCAATGTACTGGATGCAGTTTCCTATGCAAAACAGAGGAGCACATCCTGGACTTTATAGTTGAGTTTTTGGACTTTCAGGTTTCATTGTTGGCACCTGGTGCACCCTTTTAACAGTGAACATGTCTGATAAGCCAGTCAGAGCCACCGTGTTTTGGATCCAGTCTTTTATGTATCGAGTGATGCTGGGGCCTTTTTTGTCCTCCAGGATGCCAATGATACTGAATTATTTCAGCGGGCCCGCCTTTCAACGTCCTCTACCCACTCTTGGAGTAAGTCAACTTTTTTACAGAGTTGGGCAATAATGGATGTTTGTTGCACCTGCCAGGGCACTAGTGTTGAGAGCGTTATCTTTGTGGTGATTGAACCCACCAGTTGCTTGATGGCCAGTCTGGAGTCAAGTATCTCTGTAAAATAATGTCCAGCTTATCCAATGAGGGGCTAGTCATGGTGGGGGGTATGCAGTCCCCAGGTGTCAAGGGGGTGGATTGGGGGCAAGAGTGACCTGTAGGTTTGGTAGTTTTAGCTGTGGTATGGCCCATGTTGTGTGCGATGCTATGTCAGCACGTAAGGGGAAGAAGAGAAGAGTCGTCAATTTGGCACTATGAGAGGGTCATTCCAGTCCACTGCGCAAGTCGAAAATATAGTTCAGAGACAACCAGCTCTATATTTGCATGTGTTGGCAATCCACAGCAGCCTGCAGGAGGAGTGGAGCAGCACCAAGCAAGGTCCACCAGGCGTGGACTTAATTCTGCCACAGGAAGCACATGGTCGGCAAAGGTGTCGTCTACAATCAGGTCCCAATTCTTAGGTATCCGGCAAAGGTGTAAAGAAGGCAGCCCAAGGGCGCACAGCAGGTGGGGCTGCAGCCAGTCCATAGTGGCCCAGAGCAAGCCCCAACACTGGGTAGCTGGCACCACTTGGGGATCTGTGAGGACAAATATTTACAGTGTGACGCAATACCGGTCCCAGCTTAAGGAGATACACCATGATCACAATTCCTCTGTTTCGAGTGCTAGGCCACATAGTGTGTCATCCATCTAAGCCCAGGTCTCTCAGGATTGTATGTCAGAGCAAGGCACATTATAGGGTCTTCACAGTGTCTCAGTAGCCCTTCGCAAACCCCCCCTGAGTCACTCATCTATTCTATAGCAGCTCGGCAGCCAAGGTGAATGCAGGCAATCCCGTTTAGTCTCATCAAATTGGTAGGAGAGATGTTAAATTATATTGTCCAGCACTAAGCACCAAGCAGACACAGGGCATGTACATCAGAGCCGCAGGCAACACCACCGTTCATTGCAGGCCCCAGTTAGTACCAAGGTGGTCACTGCACCCAGGAGATGGCACTCCACATGGCATGTTGACTCCCATACCCAGGGGGCCGTACCTGCCAGCAGCAGCACCCCTAGCCTCCTCCAAGTGCGGCTACGCACACAACTCTGCTTGCCAATGGCTCACCTTGATCCCACAGTGCGCAGCCTGCAGACTTCATGCGCCTGGTTGCCCCTTTACCCTCTCAACAGTCTGCCATACACAGTGGGGGAACTTCTTTGCAGTCCTGGCAGCTCTGACTAGCCACGGCCCTGACCGCAGTCGTCACGCGGCCTGCCACCGCCACATCAGCTTCAGCTCTCCAAAGCTCAAGGCAAGTGGCAACACTGCAGAAGCTCACCAATCACCATGCATGGGCCGTGGGATCACACTAACCAGTCGGTCCCCCTCAGCTCCAGGCCCCAGGTCAGCGACAGCACCTCGCTAAGCGATCCATGCCCCCAGTACTAACAGGAGGGTTGTCGGCTGTTGGGGGTTTATTAGGTGTCAGCCATTAGGCTGGATGGCCCCGTGTACCACACAAGAAATGGGGATAATGAGGCCCTGTTCAGGGAGTTGTAGAATCAAATGGTTGCTACTCACAGCAGTTAGCCACATCCCCCTACTGGAACATACACTTATATCATAAACACAAGCTGGAGCCCACTTTCCACTATGATAGATTTAGGGAACTGCTCAAATCACAGCTGATAAAAGTGTCAGTTTAATTAAATCTAAAGCTACAATTGAAGCAACTCAAATGTGGAAAGAGAGTAGACAAATATAAATAATAAAAACACATGTTTTTGATCTTCTGATGTCACACTCAACACAGTTAACATCTACACTATGTCTTCCTCAGCCAAGCATTTATAGATATTTGTAAATGAATGATATTTTATAAATATGGCAAGACAAAGCTTACACAAATTTCTTTAATTTATGGCTTTTTTGAATTATGGAAGTAACATTTAATGCCTGAAATTCCACCACGTTGCATAAACAAGACTTTGTTCATGTAAAAAAACAATTGAGGGAACACAGGAAAAACAGCAGAAAGCTTTACTGAACACAATTAGGAGTTGTTGATTTTAACAGGAGCCCACTGATTATCAACCCTAAATTTATTTTTTATTTCTAACCAAATAGGCTGTTGGGGTAACTCTTTTATTTTAGCTCAATATATATATATATATATATATATATATTCACTGAAAAAACCATAGGTTTCACACATGTTATAGTTAGCGGAAATTTTACTGATAAAAAACCAATGAAATTCCCCCGTTATAGTTACTGCAGGCAACTATAACTCACGCGACCGCAATCCTCTGCTGATGCTAATACTGTATTTAGACACTTATTTGCCCATGTCTTCTTCCATACATTTTTAGCTATACATATATTACAAATATTTTTTTTTCATAAAGACACATATGTCATCAGCAGAAGATTGCGGTCGCGTGAGTTATAGTTGCCTGCAGTAACTATAACAGGGGAATTTCATTGGTTTTTTATCAGTAAAATTTCCGCTAACTATAACATGTGTGAAACCTATGGTTTTTTCAGTGAATTTGCAAGGTTTTTTAAATGCTAATTCCTAACTATAACGTGTGTGAAACCTATGGTTTTTTCAGTGAATTTGTACGTTTTTTTAAATGCTAAGTTACTTTACGCCATTCGTGGCGTGCGCGCCCACTTAACGCAGTTCGTTCTGTGCGCGCACGGTGCGCTTCGCGCACCGCGCGCCCACTTTACGCAGTTAGTGCCATGCACGCACGGTGGGCACGCGGTGCGCTACGCGCACCGCGTGCCCACGTTACGCTAGATGGGCCATGTACGCACGATGCGCTTCGCGCACCGTGCGCACATGGAGGACATATGATGCACTTCGTTTTGAAAGGTAATATTTTAATTTTTCGTATATTTTATAAGCCATGCACAAATGGTGCCCTTCGGGCACCATTTGCACACGGGGTGGAGAGAGTGTGGATAATTTTTTTTTTAATTTTTTTTTTTTTTATATTTTAGTTTATCTCACGTGTGATACGCCATTCACAATTGGTGGCCTTCGGCCACCAATTGCACACGGGGTGGAGAGAGTGTGGATGATTTTTTTTTTTTAATAATTTTTTACCGTACGCGTACGGTAAGCGTAATCGGCGAAATTACCGAAAAAATAAAAATTCCGTTTTTGGCCTTGGGGGATCTTTGGGGACTCCCTCAACATGCCTATGTGTGTGGGAGCTGTCTAAACAGCCCCTTTACATGTTTTTGGGCTTTAAATTTTAAAAATCACTCTCAGTGCGAGAGAGAAAATGGCGGACGCCGCTTCCTGGTTTCGGCCGATTCGAATGTTTACTAAGATCTAAGAGCCAATCAGAATCGCGCTCGCGCACGCCACCATACGCGTACGGTAAGCGTACCGTAAGCGCACCGTAAGCTGGCTCAGATATATATATTGATTTAAAGGCTATTTTCTCAGAATCTACTGAACAGATTTACACCAAACCTACAAAAGGCCCTTCCTTGACCTGAGGACTACCTCTCTGCCAAATTTCTAGTAATTCTGTTCCAGCCGTTCGGGCTGTAGCCCTGTCTAAAGGTCCTATGGAAAAATGCATGGGAAAAACGCGTTTTGGGACCCCCCTTTTATCTCAGCCCCCGCTTGACGAATCCCCCCGAGACTTTCAGGGTAGGAGCGGAGCGTAGCGCCCCACCTATTTTGAAAAATTCGCGAGGATTTGTCGACCGGCGCCAAAGTTATTCAAAATAGAATGTTGCGGATTTGCTATGGAAACGTGGTCCTAACTATAACTACCTACTGGCGACCGCCAGTAGGTAATATATATATATATATATATATATATTCACTGAAAAAAACATAGGTTTCAGGCACGTTATAGTTAGGAATTAGCATTTAAAAAACCTTAGAAATTCACTGAAAAAAACATATGTTTCAGAGGCGTTATAGTTAGCTGGACTTTTCACTCGTACAAAACCATTGAAATTCCCCTGTTATAGTTAGTTCAGCTAACTATAACTCGCGCGCCCGCAATGCACTGCTGATGACGTCACATATTACATCACTCATGACATGGTCAGTGACATCACTCATGACATCACTCATGACATCTCAAATAACATCACTGATGACATCACTGATGACATCATCCAGTGAATGTGTGTTTTTCTGAAAATTACATATGTTTTATATATGTATATCTCAAGGTCAATGGAAGAATAAATGGGTAAATAATTGTCTAAATGGATGATTTGTTTTTGAAAAATTGATTGTATAACTGACTGATTAAGTGTATCTTAGTGAATACATGGCTTACTGAGTAATGTTTAAATATGGAAATATCTGTATCAGTCTCTCACTTTGTGTATAAGTGGCTGCATGGGTTGGTGAGTAGCTACATGAGTGTCTATATAGATTATTAATTGGTTTTTTGAGTATCAGTATGAGTGTCTGAGTGTCTGTATGGTTCGGTGGGGGGTATTACGTATTGCATAGGTGCATGAATGAGTGACTCACTGTTTGTATGTGTTGAAGACAGCATCTGTGCAGGACTGTATGGGTGGATGAGTGTGTGCATGGGTGTGTTAGTGAGTGAATGACTGTCTCAATAGTGTTTTTCTGAGTAACTACATATGTTTTAAACTAGTATATGTGACTATTGGTGTATATAAGTGAGTATATGTGAGAGTGAGAGACTGAAAGAGTTCCTGTATGAATAAGTATGTGTTTCTAAAAGTGATTGTTTAAAAGACTAAGTATGTGTAAGTTTCTGTAGAAGTAAGCGTGGTGGTGTGTGTATAACTGTATATGCAAGTAAATGGATGTTTGATTCTTTATTAGCATGAGTGACTATGTGTGTAAGTAACTCTGGATGAGTGGCGTTGTGTAACAGGATATATAGGTGAATGAGTACATGTGATGAGTGAGTAAATGTATGAGTGACTGTATAGGACTGTTGGTGAATGAGTGGATGTGTATGTGGATCTTAGAATTACTGAATAGGTTGTTGTAACTGGTATTGGTATGTCCATTGTCTTGAAAATTTTAGTTTCTATTTTTGAATGTGTGTATCAAAGGTTATATTAGGGGAGAGGAGGTCTGCCACTCTATCACAAGGATGATGTCATCAGTGATGTCATTTGAGATGCCATCAGTGATGTTATGAGTGATGTCACTGACCATGCCATGAGTGATGTAATATGTGACGTCATCAGCAGTGCATTGCGGGCGCGCGAGTTATAGTTAGCTGAACTAACTATAACGGGGGAATTTCAATGGTTTTGTACGAGTGAAAAGTCCAGCTAACTATAACGCCGCTGAAACCTATGTTTTTTTCAGTGAATTTCAAAGGTTTTTTAAATGCTAATTTCCAACTATGCCTACAGAGATGGGACATGGGAAGAAAGAAGAAAAAACGCACATAAAGAAAAAAAGAAATGCAGAAAGAAGCAACAGAAGTCCTGAAAGACGAAGAAAAGTGCAGGAAGAAGGATAACGTGCAGAAAGAACAAACAGAAGAGCAGAAAGAAGCCTTGTTGCAAAATCATCCTGTACCCTCAACTTTTTCAGATGGATACTGGTGGTAACTGAGTCTGACTAACCAGTCCTAGAGCCAGTGCTATGTTGAAAGACACTCAGAATACAGTGAAAACACCTACATACACTAGGGAACACTATGCATTGGGGTCCCCCTGTGATTAGCATGACCTCCTCTGTAAGCCCCTAGTATATAATAGGGCAGGGGATTAAAACTACCTCTTAAAACGCGCCAGAGGGCGTGTTTGCACACGTCACCTCAGGCCCGTCCCCTCCCTTCCCCACTGTGTAAACACACCCTGTGGCCATTTTAAGCCGGGAGATTAAGTCCCCTTGAATCCTGAGGGTCCCTAGGGACCAACTAGACCACTAGGTACCTCCAGTAAGCGCCACAGAGCTGCGTTGCAGAGAGATGTAAAAAGGGGCACGCCTAGACCACCTCACTGCAACGCAGCGCAGTGGCGCTTACTGGAAGCACCTGGTGTGCTAGTTGGCCCCCAGGGTCCCTCAGGATTGAAGGGGAATTATTTCCCCAACTTAAAACGTGCCACAGGGCGTGTTTGCACACGTTTACTCAGGCCCCGTCCCCTCCCTTCACCACTGTGGAAACACGCCCTGTGGCCGTTTTTAGTTGGGAGATTAAGTTCATTTGAATCCTGAGGGTCCCTAGGGTCCAACTAGCCCACTAGGTACCTCCAGTAAGCGCCACAGAGCTGCGTTGAGGAGAGGTGTAAAAAGTGGCATGGCCTGGACCACCTCTCTGCAATGCAGAGCAGTGGCGCTAACTGGAAGCACCTGGTGGGCTAGTTAGCCCCCAGGGGCCCTCAGGATTGAAGGGGAATTATTTCCCCAACTTAAAATGCGCCATAGGGCGTGTTTGCACACGTCATCTCAGGCCCCGTCCCCTCCCTTCCCCACTGTGTAAACATGCCCTGCGGCCGTTATAAGTTGGGAGATTAAGTCCCCTTGAATCCTGAGGGTCCCTAGGGGCAATATAGCCCACTAGGTACGTCCAGTAAGCGCCATTGCAGAGAGGTGTAAAAAGGGGCACGGCCTGCACCACCTCTCTGCAACGCAGAGCAGTGGTGCTTACTGGAAGCACCTGGTAGGCTAGTTGGCCCCCAGGGTCCCTCAGGATTGAAAGGGAATTATTTCCCCAACTTAAAATGCGCCACAAGGCGTGTTTGCACACGTCACCTCAGGCCCCGTCCCCTCCCTTCACCACTGTGTAAACGCGCCCTGTGGCCGTTCTAAGTTGAGAGATTAAGTCCCCTTGAATCCTAAGGGTCCCTAGGGTCAAACTAGCCCACTAGGTACCTCCAGTAAGCGCCACAGAGCTGTGTTGCATAGAGGTGTAAAAAGGGGCGTGGCCTCAGAAAACCTGTCTGCAACACAGCTCCCTGGTGCATACTGGAGATACCTGTTGGGCTAGTTGGCCCTCAGGGACCCTCAGTATTGAAGGGGAATTAATTCCCCAACTTACAACTGGCCAGGGGGCGCATTTGCAGAATGCTGCAAGGAGGGGGCGTGGCCTCCGGCGCAATGCCATTTATTTATTTATTTTATTTTTTTAAGAAGGAGGGCTGTGTGGCCCCTCTTCTTTTTAAAAATTTTTTGACCCTGGGGACCCCATCCCCCAAGGCCTGCACCCTAATTTTTTTTGGTCAAAAAAAATAATTTGGAAAGGTTGCTGCATGGCCCCACTCCCAAGGCCTTAATCGGCCCCGGGGACCCCAACACCCGGGTCATGGCCTTTTTTTTTTTAGTTCTTTAGGAGGGGGTCTGCGTTGATCCCCTCCTCAGGCCACTTATGGCCCCAGGGACCCCATCCCCCGGGCCGGCCTTTGTTTTTTATTATTTAAAAAAAGATATATTTATAGAAACACCTAGGACATGCTGGACAAACCGTATGTACCTATCACCATGACGATTTGCGTGATATTCATTAAAAGGCGACTATGCATACAATGAATCCACGTGGAATGTATTTACACCGCTAGTGAAGCTCTGACATGTCTGACGCCCTACCGTGCCTAATCCCGGCACCCCCGCCAGTGGGTACTCTCCAAGTAGACACCCTTGTTGTTTATTTATACAAACATGGGTGGCTATTGATGGGCACATTTAATACACACGCACACCAAGCCATTCAAAGGGGATTCGACAAAAATTCGACCAAACTATGCAAGAAACCCCCCTCACGGTTAATAAAACACACATCCTCCGCTGGATGTGTAATACATTTTATTTTACTCTCTGGAAAGGAGATGAACCTTACTTGAGAGTCACAGCGTGCTCCTGGCTGAGCCCAATGCTATGTTACACCCGCCAGTGCCCGCCGAGTGCCACACACCTCTGTGTTGTATTCCACCAGCTAGTGCATATGCTATGACACTCTCTAGCCCATGTGCACTGTAACACCACCCCGTGAATATGTCATGCCACACTTGCCTTTGCACAGGTTATATTGCCCCATCCAACGTGCCTTCCTCGATGCCTATGTTATAACGCACAGCGCTATGCCATACATATTACAATCTGGGATCCATATCTTTGTCACAGTGCATATGCAATGTTACACTCCCCAGCACATATTTTATATTACAACTTTAGAGACTAGTTAGGTTACACAACACTGCCCTGTGCATATTACAATCCAAGGCGCATATCGCATAGCACGCGCTAGTGCCTGTGCTATCTCGCGCTCTCCAATGAATCTGTCTTTGCGCACAATGTATTACATATTATATTTCACGCCCGGTTCATCTTATATCACACTTTTTGGTGCATAGTTTATACCATATACTATATCTAGTTTTCATTTTCAATCGTGCTCTCAGGACTATGTTCTTTATAACACTGCGTCCACCTACCCTTTTCACGGGCATTACATTTTGCGATGGGGGTGGAGGGTCAGGGGGTGTTTCTGCCAAGTGAGCCCGAAGTCACAGTCACAAACGTCCTCTTCTTCCTGAATAAAAGTGTGATTATGCTGCATACTTGTTCATATTTTAAGTAGTTCTCACAGACACACATTTTGAAAACAATAAAGTTCCTAATACCCACCTTCTCTGAACAGTTAGCTTGCTGCCCCATCCACCTGCTCCCTATCCTCTGTTGTCTGAATCCATGGACTAGCCTCCTCCCTCCTGCCATGCATGGTCTGATGTGCTGCCACTGCCCTCCATTTAGCATGATGTACCAGTCCACTCCTTCTGCCCTCCATTGCCCAATTCTATGGCCCATCATTGACCTCCTGCTTAGCCTCTGTGCTTAGCTTGCTGCCCCTATTCTCCTTCCCCCTGCTCTCCGATGTCTTTGTGCGTGCCCCTGCTCCATCCTTTTTACCCACCATGTTCCATGGACCTGCCACTCCTATCTACTCTGAGTGTTCTGTTGAGCTGCCACTCCCCTCCCACCTGCCTAGCATTGTCAGATGACTGTAACCTGTCCCTGCCACCTCCACCCTGCCTGTCCACATGCCATGCCCCTATCCCCTTTCTCCTGTCCTCCATGGTCCATTTTACTGCCACACGCTTCTGCCCTACCTGGTCTGTTGTGCTGCAACTGCTCCTCCTGCCTGTCCCGCGTGGTCTGTTGTGAGGCCCCTTCCCCTGAACTCTCTTGTCTGTGCCCAGGTCCTAACCCTCCCTTCTATCCTTCATGGTCCTTTGTGCATGCCCCTGCACCCTCCTTCTTGCCCATCATAGCCATTGTGCTGCCACTAACCCTCCCGCTTGCCATGCATGGTCTTCTGTGCTGTCATGGCCCCTCCCACCTTCCCTGTGTGGTCAGCTAGCTGCCCCTGACCCTCCCACCTTCCCTCCATGGTCTGTGTGTATGCCATCAAAGTCTCACAGTTGCTCTCTGTTATATCCTACTTAATTGAATAACTTGTAGTCCAGCTCTGCTGCCACTAGCTGCTCAGCCAGAGCGTGAGATGGTCATAGAATGTTGGTGTGTCACAACACTCTCCATGGTGTGTCTTCTTTCAAGTGCCCATCCTGCCTGACCTCCATGGTCATCTTGCTGCTCCTGCCCCCTTGCCCCCCACCCTCTGTTTCCATGTGCAGACCCCTATTCCCTCCCTCCTGGCTTGTCTGTTCCATTGTAATGTCCCTGATCCGGCCCTCCTGCCCTTTATGGTCTGTTATGCTGCAGCTTTCTCTCCTGTCTGTCCATTATGGTCAGCTAGCTACCATTGCCTCTTTCCCCTCTGTTCTCTGTTGTCCATGTGCATGGTCCTGTCCCCTCCCTCTTGCTTTCTATGGATTGTTGTGCTGCACTCCCGTCCCGCATGCCCTGTGTGGTGTATTGTGCTGCTGCAAACCCTGATGCCTGCCCTGTAGGGTCAGTTTGGTGCACCTCTCCAGGTCCCTCCTGTTCTCTGTTATCCGAGTCCATGTCCCTACCCCAATTCCTCCTGCCTACCATGATCCAATTTACCATACTTGTGAACATTTTGAACTTGGAAAGAAGGAGATTTTGAAAAAAAACTGGGGTATTGATTTTCCCCTTTGAGTTACATTGAAAAAGAGGAGATTGTAGACAGGAGACAGATCAAATAAAGCCCATTTGAGCTTAAAAACATTGGACGTTTCCTGGCTGAAACGGGTCTGTTGGCATGTATGGTTGTACTACCACTGCCTCTTCCTTCTGCACACAATGGTCTATTATATTGCCACAGCCTCTCTTGCCAGTCCTGTATTGTTGGTTTATTGCCCCTGCCCCCCTTTCCACTGCCCTCCATAGTCTGTTGTGCTGCCACTGCCCTTCCTGCCTGCCCAGTGTGGTCAAATTGTTGCCTCTGCACTCTCCTACCTGCCTTCAATTTTCAGAGTTCGTGCCCCTGGCCTCTGCCTCTCAATAGTATCCCAATGAACAACTAGATTGCTAACATTCTATATTTATTACAAAAGTGTGGAACGCCTGACGTCATCTTGATGTAATCAAAACTGTAATACATAGAGTATTTCCTTTAGAAATTACATATATGAGAGGGTCTTATTTGCATCAAAACTATGGTTAGTGCTCTAAAAAACTAAAATGAGGACATATTTTCTGAGTTTTCAAATAGCGACAAAGAACTTTAAAATTATTTGTAATCTTTATGTTTTTTTATCCAGTTGACCACTTGATTAAATGTTGCACTTAGGGGAGAGGATGTGGTGTTACTTCCAGAGCTGCAGACTTTGCAACGGGGGAAAAAGGTTGGAGTTGCTGCTTCAGCTCAACATTCTGTGATTCTGGTCAAATCACTTAATCTCCCCATGTCTACAACCAAAATGAATTTGATCTGTGTGATGTAACCAATGCTCATGTAAAGCACTCCAATACCTGACAAGTCTGCACTATATAAAACTGCAAATACACAAAAAATAAGTGTTTTGAACACTTCAGTCATTGGGCTACATGTGGCCTACATCTGGGTGATATTTGTGCTGCATCTGGGCTCTTTTGTGTCTGGTGGCCATCTTGGGAGACTTATTTTTTATGAAGTTTCCTAATTTCCCTCATTTACTACAGTCCCCTCAGTAGGAAATACTTTCAGTTTGTTACTTTGATTCCATCAAGAAGGCATTCAGATGTGTCACACATTTGCCATAAATTCAGAATGTTAGCACTCTAGTTGCTTATTAGATAGTAAAGCTACTGCTCACCAGGGAAGTCTGCTGCTGGTATTGAAAGTGACTGTTTCAGTCTGTATGTCAGAATATTTTAATGAAATAGAAGAGGATTTGAGAAGTCACTCAAAATGTGCCCTAATTTTTCTTTCTGCAGCACTAATCATACTTTCTATGGCAAAATGAACCCCCTCATTTTGTTCCTTTTTAAATTAAATGTTTTAAGAGTTACCACTTTATTCCAATCAAGATGGCTTCAGGTGTGCAATACGTTTGTCATAAGTAGGACTGTTAGCGCTCTAGTTGTTCTTTAGAATACTCTGGGAAGCTGCAGTAGAACACAAAGGAATTAACTGACAGTCTCTGCCCTTGTTGGATGTACATGTTTTACTGAGAATTTCAGACTTCATTCTCACATGACTGAGAAAGATAATATGCATTTATAGAAAATATGATCTCAGTTTAGCTTATAGATCACCTTCCAAACCTCTGTGGGAAAAGCATGAGAAAATAGTTTTCTCTCAAACATGATTCATGATATCACAGCAGAAGGCTTTTCACATGGTAAAATCACCTTAGAACTTACCACAATTCCTAAAATGAGTATGGTACCATCAACAGATGATTTATTATGTAAATAAAGTCTTAAAACCTTCTATTAACTGCAATGCTTTTTAATGAGATGCTATCATGTATATTGGTCCCAAGATGGCTGCCAACACTTCTTGGATGAAGTACTGACAGCCAATAGGATCTCAGATATATCTATCTTTTTAACTCTATTTTTCTCAGGTACTACTGAACGGATTTACACCATTTAAGCAAAAGGCATGAGTCTGAACTGAGGACTACCTCTTTGCCAAATTTGGTGTAATTCTGTTCAGCAGTTCGGGCTGTAGCTGCGTCAACAGGTCCTATGGGAAAATACATTGGGGAAAATGCGTTTTGGGACCCCCCTTTTTTCTCGGCCCCCGCTTGATGAATTACCGTGAAATTTTCAGGATAGGAGCGGACTGGAGCTGGCCAAAAGTTTGCAACATTTTGCGAAGATTCATCAATTGGCGCCAACGTTATTCCAAATAGAATGTTGTGGATTTCCTATGGAAAATAGGTCCTAACTATAACTACCTACTGGCGACTGCCAGTAGGTAATATATATATATATATATATATATATATATATATATATATATATATATATATATATATATATATATATATATATATATATATATATATCTTTCGTCTGCTACTGGATAACTCCAAGAACAGACACGGACCCAAAGTAGGTGCACAAGACTTTTTTACTCCGTGGTCATCATAACGCGTTTTGGCTCCCGCGAGCCTTGTTCACATGACATGACGGTAATGTTTTGTGAGCATTTTTAAAGTGACAGTGCAATTGACTAAAACATCACGTGACCTGTACTTCATAGACATAGACAACATCTGTATAACCTATTCGTATATTGAGGCATATCATGGTAAAATACATACATATACTAAGAGAGCAAATGTATTTTTAAAGTGTATTACAAATAATATTGCCTAATCATCTTGCAAAAATTGCTGGCAAAGTGTAACACATACGTGTATTGGAAAATCCCCAACTATATATTACAAATTCTTTGTATGTTATACTCAATGAATGAAAGCATGTCTATGATTCTCATATCTGGCTGAGGCACATGTACTAACCCCTGTAAATGATGAGGAAACTCCTCTTCTGATGTGTTCTATGCCAAATAATAGATATGGGCTGGTCTTGTAATACATTCAAACTAAAAGTGGAAAAGGTGCTGAAGTGATGTGAAAAAAAGTGATATAAATATATTTCATAAATCAAATTTGACTGCAAGATAATTGAACAAAGCAAATCATTTCTCAACTTGGTGGTACCCGTAAAGTATACTCCGTACTGAAACTGTGTCGTGCATTTGCTAAACATAGAACTGTTGCTATTTCTGTTGATTCTAAAATAGATGGTGGCAATTGACGTTCTATAAACTCTCTACTGTGTAAAGGTGGTAGATAAGACGTTAGAATGTCCATACTCAAAATTTTGTCTGACTTGTAAAGTGCGTCCAACCTGGGCAAATACCTCATAGGCAAGGGAACTGCGGGAAGATATGACAGTTGGTGTTTTTGTGTTGGGTCATGCAGCAAAGTCAGAAGATACTGTGCAAAGATGCAGTGCAAAGATGCTGTGCAAAGATGCTTATACCATACATCACATTAGATATGTAAAATTCCATACATATATGTATATATATACCATAAATATATAGATAAATACAGATAAAATATATGAAACAGTATAAAAATTGGTGTACATCATAAAAGTTTCTCATAAATCATATGAAAACTGAGCATCCGAGATTGTTAGCAGCAATTTGGTGAATAAAAACTCTTAGCATAACCCAATAAAACTTCTTATAGAAATCTTCAGTGACATTGAGACCACCAGGGTGTTTGGTATCTATTTGTAATATATACCTGGTCTCAAGTTTTCTAAGTTTGTGGTCCCTATCTCCGCCACATTTGCTATGGGGTAAAGCGTCAATCACAAAGTAGCTGAGTTTGTTGTTGTAGGATTTATGGGATTCCCTAAAATGTCGAGCCACTGGACATGTGTTATCCTGATTTGTGATTGCACGCAGATGTTGAAGAACCCGTTTATGAACTTGTAACTTCGTGCTGCCTATGTATTTCAGGCCACATGGGCACATGAGCACGTATACTGCGAATTCAGTTTTACAAGTTAATGGCTTTTTAATTTTGTATTCCCTATTGCTAAACAGGGTGGAGTATGTGTCTTTATTGATGTCATGTGTTCATGCTTTGTATGTTTTGCATTTAAAAAAACCCTTGTGTGTTTGTAACCAGGTGGAGCTTTCAATGATTTCAGGATTGGTCTTGACTAGACTGTCCCTCATGGATGGGACTTTACTGTAGGTGATGGACACCCTCTGCGGTAGCAGGGGTCCAATCACGGGGTCATTTAAGACCAGTGGCCAACTAGATTGTACTATCTTATGGATAGATTTATGCTGCCTGCTGAAGCCCATAATCATTCTGAACTCCTTTATAGCATGGCCTGTCCCTGATATTGTCTGTTGTTTGGAGAAATTATCAAGTTGTTCATCCCTCAGAAGTGCTTCTATAGTCAAGGTCATAGATTTAGATATGGCTCGATTGATGATATTACAAGAATATCCCCTGTACAGGAACCTAGATTTACTGTTTTCCTGAGCTCTTTTTAGATCAATCTCATTGATACATATCAGTCTTAGGTGCAGCATCTCGCCATACGGTATGCTGTTGATCAGATGTTTGGGATGTAAACTGTCAGCATGGAGGGTGGAGTTGCCCACTCTCTCCTTCCTATATAGACGGGTCTCAATCACGTTGTTGTGTATGTATACTTGTGTGTCAAGAAAGTTGACTGACAACTTGCTGATTGTTGCTGTGAAATGTAAGTTTAAGTTATTACAATTGATCTCGGTGACAAAGTCTTCTGCCTGTTTCTTTATTCCATGACATACAACAAGGAGATCATCGATTTGGTGGAGCCACAATTGCTGTCAACTAAGTGCCTGTGTTCAATATTGAGGACCAGCTCCTCCCACCAACCCATGTGAAGACATGCATAGCTGGGAGAGAAGCTGGCCCCCATGGCAACTCCCCTTATCTGTTGGTATGACAAGTTATTAAACATGAAAATGTTATTATTGAGACAGAACTTCACCATGGCAACAAGCATATTGCTGTGTTCCTTGTACTGTGTGGCACGCTGGGCAAGATGAAATTGGATGGCATTGATCCCATCTTTGTGTCGAATGCTGGTGTATAGTGAGGTAACATCTAACGCTACCAGCAAATAGTCCTCCTGCCACACAAAGTCTTTGATTTTTCTTATGAAATCGCGGTGTCACGAACATATGAGGGCAGATTTTTAACAAAGTCTTGTTGAAAATAATCAACATATTTGGATGGATTTTCTAAAAGTCCTTCTCTTGCTGTAATGATGGGTCGTCCCAGAGGTTTGGTGATATCTTTAGGTATCTTTGGGATAAAGTATATCAATGGAAAAGTGGGATTGTCTTTTTTGGGAAACTTGTATTCATCCTCACTGATAAGTTCTTTTTTCCTCCAAGATGCCAATTTATTGTAAAAATCTTGATATGTAGCTTTCAGATCTGCAATATTGCTCCGACTGTAGCATGATCTATCATTAAGTTGGCTAAAAGCTTCATTCTTGTAGTCTTCCTGAGACCATATTACAATGTTCCCACCTTTGTCACTGTCGCGTATAACAATTCCCTTGTTATTTTGTAGTTTGGTAATCAAGGTATTGTATTGCTGATCTTGTCTATTAAATTTTCTTTTTGCCATGAGCACAGATTTGTTACGTTTTTTGATGCGTGTGGTTACTGTCTCGTGAAACACATCGATTGAGTCACGTGGAACAATGGGGTTAAATGTAGATCTGGGCTTGAATGGTGTTTTGGGAACTGACGTCTCTTCATTTGATGTGCTAGTTGTGGTCCCACTGTTTACGGGGTATTGACTAGTGTCCCCATCCCAGAGCTCTTCCATTTCTCGCAGGAGAGGAAGATCTGATTGAGTAATGTTTAAATGCATTGCGGGTTCGGTGGTCACGCTGCTTTGTTGCTGAAGATCGTTGCTGCTCAGAAGCATGTGATATTTTTTAAGTTTTAATTTTCTGACGCCCTTTGCATAAATCCGTCCTGGTCGATGCGTAGTTGAAGTCATTCGCTGGGGAATACGATAGGCCAAGGCTCAGTATTTTTGATTCTTCCAATGTTAATTGGATTTTGGATAGATTGTCTACGGTATTGTTAGGTACTGCAATGCTCTTTATCTCTTCTTCCAGTATCCTTGGTGCTGTTTGCAGCGTTTTCTGTTGGCTTTCCGCTTCTGCCCTTGCCTGTGGTTTTTGATTGTTCTGCGTCGTTTCTTTGAGGTCTGGGTCGGAGGGTTTGTCTCCTTTCTTCGCATAAAAAATTGAATTCTTCACCTGGTGATGGTTTGACTCGTTGTTGTCCGCTTTGGGGGGTTCTCATTTCGGACTCTGATTCACTGACCCCTGCGGAGCTGATATCAGAGTATGTTGTCTCATTCGTTGGTCCTACTCTTCTGGAGGTTGAGCCGGTGGGACCTGATGCCGTTTTGAATTTATAGACCCTGAGAGCATCGTATTTTCTTGCGAATGTGAAAATTTGTCCTAACTCGTAGCCATTCTTGTCTCTTAAGAATTTGTATGCTTTACGCTCCTTAATTTTATCTTCTCCCTTCTTAAGTCTCATTAGCGTTTCCTTGTGTAATTTAATTATTTCCTCCGTTTCTCCCAGTTTGTCCAACTCTTCATTAATTTAATCAATTTCTTTGAGTAATTCTGCTCGGTCGATGTCTGCATATTTAATAAGGATCAGGGTCAATTTGCGTGATGACTCTAGGTTACATTATGACTATTCACGCATAAATCTGGGTTAGGGTCTTCGTAGATAGGGGCAGTAAGAATCCTCAAGCCCCTTGGGATTCTTCCTACGTCGATATAGCTTTGGAGTGATCGGGACGCCCACCACTTGCTTTGTTCCATTTGCATCTTTTTTCCAAGAATTTATATTTATTTTTAATGGAGTTAGTATCAGTTAAACTAGCAGTATTGTTCTCTCTGGGGCTCAATGTGGCTGGGAGGGTATCGGAGAACATCTCCATTGCTGCCGCCTCCCTTTCCCGCACCATTTCAGACAACATCCAGAATTTTAGTATGGTCAAATTTTGATGTGAAGTATTGTGCCATTAAATCTGGCTAGCTTCACTCGTTAGGCACACTCCTCCACCCCAGAATGCCCGTATTGTCCTGCCTGAGTCCATCTGTTTCTTCCTAGTCCAATATATATATATTAAAACGTCTTTTATGTTTGTTGTTTAGATTTTCTATAAGGTAACAATGGTTCTGTTGGGTGAAAGTATTGCTTTGCACTTACGGTTTAGTCAAGCATTTTTTCACAAAGTACATTAATTTGACTTTAAGCAACACACAAGACAGTTCATATGCAACCAAATGAATCTTTATATATGAATTGCGTCATTCATATATGCATACATCAATATTTTCACGAGTGGCCGTCATGCAATAAAGTGCTGACAGTAGTGACACAGTGAGAAATCGGTGCTCAGTGACAATGTGCGTGATATGTGCAGTAGTTTAAAAGCGATTTTTTCGTAAGTGGCCAGGATGTGTCGAATAGTAAGACTGCGCTGTGGAAGAGTTCTATTTTGGCACAGGTTCTATACGAAGGTCCACAAATTAGTCGACGTTTCAACCCTAGTACTGCCCTCTTGATAGGTCAGTGCGGGTCTTCATCAGGACTTGAATTTAAGCGTGACGGCCTGTGAGTAAAAGAAGACTGAGTCAGGTGTGTTGTCACTAGAACGAGGTTGATCTATGTGCTAAGGATGGTAGCTGACTCACCTTAGGAGGTCTAAGTCTATGGAGTAGGTGAAAAATCCGGCGTAAATGACAGGATTGGGTATACTCCAATGGTTTGTCCTATGGACGGGCCTGTGAAGTAATTACACATATCGTGAATATCCATAATATTATGTAAAGTTTATAAAGAAGAGACTTGCGAAAAAAGGGGGGGTTGAATTGCTCACCCTAGTTACTTCACTTTGGGCTCCATCATAGTGTTTGATATTGAAGGTGTCTAGAAGATAATAAATAAAATAATAAATAATGGGAAGGTCAGTGTGAGGAGCCATAGCATCTATATTGTATGATGGGTTAGAGTAGTGCAAGGCTCAGGCTCACCTATTTGTTTGGGCGGCGCTGTCTATAATCCAGATCCTTGTACCTCATTAGTGTAGGTAGGGAAGGTGCTTCTTCAGACGAATTATTACTGAAAAGAAGCAATCATGGGGTAAGGGTTAAATAGCCTTAAAGCAGGAAGAAACGCGGTCTCTTCGCGGTTCCTAGTTACCTTGTTCTGAAGAAACGAAAAGCCGGCCTGTGGGTCCTGGCTCGTCTGAGGTGAATCAGCAAAGAAGCCTGCGGTGAATGTGCATATATGCCTAATGTGGCGTGCGCGTGGACGCCGAGCACGGGTGGTTGCTAGGCAAAGGTTTACGCTACGTTGTCAGGTTCCCAAGCTGACGAATCGCAACGCGGTCATCAGGGGGATTCTATGCGCCCATTGGTGTGAGTCGGGAAGTGTCAAAAGACGTCATGGCTCGTCAAATGTTGCCAAGGTTACTCCGTAAAACACAGTGTGTCATCTCCTCGTCAAGCGTTGCCATAGTAACTGCTTAAACAAGGTAGGTTCTCTGAGGGATTCGGAAGGAGCCGATTGCTGTAACGTGAGTGTGTCGCTTGATATCGGCAACTTTAAAGTGAGAAATAATGAATACAATTCACAAAGCAAAGCAAAAGGTGTGCTGGCATATACATCAATCGACATGAGCACTGAATTCAAAAGACGGCATGGAAATGCTGTCCACATACGTAAAATGTACAGATAAGCATGGTAAAATCAATATTAAAATTAAAAGAATACGGTGATTTTATATTGTATTCCATTTACGGTATTTACAATTATGCACATAACATAAACCAATTCACGGAGTGACAAAGAGTTAGGGCGTTCTAACTAAGCCAGAGTGGGGAGATTCTGTTACACTCAGGCAATCTAAAGTAAGTACGATGGTTCAGCCAGTGTTAAGTAGTCACATTTCGGGGTAATCATAGTAGGCCCATTTGCTTGGATATCTCCTCCATCTCATTCAACCCATTCTGGACCGAGTTAAGCAAATGGATCCATCTACACTCTTTGTAGTTCAACAATCTCGCTAATGACCCACCTCTGCTGCTGGGGACAATCTTTTCAAGTACCCACCATGTGATGTTGTTGGGGGAGTGATTGTGTGAGGTATAGTGCTCTACCATCGGGGCCCCATGTACTTTGCACCTCACCCTGCTCATGTGTTGCAGAATACGTGTTTTCACTTTCTGAGTGGTTTGTCCCACATATATAAGTCCGCATGGGCATTGGATGGCATACACGACATTCATGCTGTTACAGTTTGTAAATTGAGAAAGTTTGTATGCTCTTCCAGTGTATGTGAATGTTGTTCCTTCATAGCATACATCGCACGCCTTGCATTGTCCACATTTATGGTGTCCAGTTACAGGTGCCAACCCCAAAAGGTCCCTGAGGTCAGGTATTTTTTCACTCACCATGTGTGACCCTGGGGTGAAGGTTGAAATGGGTCTAAATCCTGTGGCAGCAGGTACCGGGTTGTAGGTATTCTTGCTGAAATAGTACTTTAATCTGATTTTGCGAAAGAAGCTTTGTAGCTCGATTTTGATCTGGAAAGAGTCAGGGATGGTTGTAGGGACGAAGGAAAGTCCTTTGGCAAGTATGTCTTTCTCAGCCTGAGACATGATGTGACTTGATAAGTTGATGATAGGGTCAGATGAAATGGTGCTCTTCTGGGTCGTGGGAAGCGTGTTGTTGGCTTCATACAAATCAAGTATGGGATGTAGAGTAGTTCCCGATTGGTCAGGCACCTGGACTAAAGGAGTATGGGCCAATTCCTCAGATTGAGGAGGAATTGCACGAGAAGGACAGACTATTTCAGGGAATCTGAAATATTAGTATCCAGACTCAGAGAGAGAGGTTATCCGAGAGGCCTACTCAAACGGGCGAAGAAACGGGCATGGTATTGCCCCAGGGAGCAACTGTTGGAGACCAACCAAAAACAACCAGAGGAACAACAACAAAAAATAGTCTGTGTGACTACGTTTAACACTAAAAGCAATGAAATAAAGAAAGTTGTTAAAAAATACTGGAACCTGGTAGCGAGTGAACTACAGACATCACAAGACCCGACATTCGCCTTCAAAAGAGGTAAAAACATCAAGGATTCGGTGGTAAATGCATTTTTGGACACACCCAAACAACCTGACCTCAGGGACCTTTTGGGGTTGGCACCTGTAACTGGACACCATAAATGTGGACAATGCAAGGCGTGCGATGTATGCTATGAAGGAACAACATTCACATACACTGGAAGAGCATACAAACTTTCTCAATTTACAAACTGTAACAGCATGAATGTCGTGTATGCCATCCAATGCCCATGCGGACTTATATATGTGGGACAAACCACTCAGAAAGTGAAAACACGTATTCTGCAACACATGAGCAGGGTGAGGTGCAAAGTACATGGGGCCCCGATGGTAGAGCACTATACCTCACACAATCACTCCCCCAACAACATCACATGGTGGGTACTTGAAAAGATTGTCCCCAGCAGCAGAGGTGGGTCATTAGCGAGATTGTTGAACTACAAAGAGTGTAGATGGATCCATTTGCTTAACTCGGTCCAGAATGGGTTGAATGAGATGGAGGAGATATCCAAGCAAATGGGCCTACTATGATTACCCCGAAACGTGACTACTTAACACTGGCTGAACCATCGTACTTACTTTAGATTGCCTGAGTGTAACAGAATCTCCCCACTCTGGCTTAGTTAGAACGCCCTAACTCTTTGTCACTCCGTGAATTGGTTTATGTTATGTGCATAATTGTAAATACCGTAAATGGAATACAATATAAAATCACCGTATTCTTTTAATTTTAATATTGATTTTACCATGCTTATCTGTACATTTTACGTATGTGGACAGCATTTCCATGCCGTCTTTTGAATTCAGTGCTCATGTCGATTGATGTATATGCCAGCACACCTTTTGCTTTGCTTTGTGAATTGTATTCATTATTTCTCACTTTAAAGTTGCCGATATCAAGCGACACACTCACGTTACAGCAATCGGCTCCTTCCGAATCCCTCAGAGAACCTACCTTGTTTAAGCAGTTACTATGGCAACGCTTGACGAGGAGATGACACACTGTGTTTTACGGAGTAACCTTGGCAACATTTGACGAGCCATGACGTCTTTTGACACTTCCCGACTCACACCAATGGGCGCATAGAATCCCCCTGATGACCGCGTTGCGATTCGTCAGCTTGGGAACCTGACAACGTAGCGTAAACCTTTGCCTAGCAACCACCCGTGCTCGGCGTCCACGCGCACGCCACATTAGGCATATATGCACATTCACCGCAGGCTTCTTTGCTGATTCACCTCTGACGAGCCAGGACCCACAGGCCGGCTTTTCGTTTCTTCAGAACAAGGTAACTAGGAACCGCGAAGAGACCGCGTTTCTTCCTGCTTTAAGGCTATTTAACCCTTACCCCATGATTGCTTCTATTCAGTAATAATTCGTCTGAAGAAGCACCTTCCCTACCTACACTAATGAGGTACAAGGATCTGGATTATAGACAGCGCCGCCCAAACAAATAGGTGAGCCTGAGCCTTGCACTACTCTAACCCATCATACAATATAGATGCTATGGCTCCTCACACTGACCTTCCCATTATTTATTATTTTATTTATTATCTTCTAGACACCTTCAATATCAAACACTATGATGGAGCCCAAAGTGAAGTAACTAGGGTGAGCAATTCAACCCCCCCTTTTTTCGCAAGTCTCTTCTTTATAAACTTTACATAATATTATGGATATTCACGATATGTGTAATTACTTCACAGGCCCGTCCATAGGACAAACCATTGGAGTATACCCAATCCTGTCATTTACGCCGGATTTTTCACCTACTCCATAGACTTAGACCTCCTAAGGTGAGTCAGCTACCATCCTTAGCACATAGATCAACCTCGTTCTAGTGACAACACACCTGACTCAGTCTTCTTTTACTCACAGGCCGTCACGCTTAAATTCAAGTCCTGATGAAGACCCGCACTGACCTATCAAGAGGGCAGTACTAGGGTTGAAACGTCGACTAATTTGTGGACCTTCGTATAGAACCTGTGCCAAAATAGAACTCTTCCACAGCGCAGTCTTACTATTCGACACATCCTGGCCACTTACGAAAAAATCGCTTTTAAACTACTGCACATATCACGCACATTGTCACTGAGCACCGATTTCTCACTGTGTCACTACTGTCAGCACATTATTGCATGACGGCCACTCGTGAAAATATTGATGTATGCATATATGAATGACGCAATTCATATATAAAGATTCATTTGGTTGCATATGAACTGTCTTGTGTGTTGCTTAAAGTCAAATTAATGTACTTCGTGAAAAAATGCTTGACTAAACCGTAAGTGAAAAGCAATACTTTCACCCAACAGAACCATTGTTACCTTATAAACTTACCGCCCAGGTTCTGAGGGATACTGGGTCACCCCATTGCTTTTTTGAATAGTTTAGATTTTCTAGTTCCTTCTTCCATCTTTACAACAGGTAGCATAAGTAAATTGAAGGCCCTGGCCAATCCCAAAGGTATGCTTTGAGTTATTAAATAAAGAAAGGCGGAATACAGTAAGATAAAAAGAGAAAATAACATCAATAACAACATACACATAGAAACTAAATCATACATACAGCCAGGACAAATCAAATATGTTGTTTGACTCATAGAGGTTGTACATTTGTTGTCCATCTGCATTATTATTCATTTGTGGGATTTGGAGGTATGCTTTGCTCCAACGGGACACTTAGTGGTCGACTGTCACAATGCGATAATTGCTTGTCAGATACTCTAACTATGAAGGCAGGCTATGGCAGTCTGCAACATTGGAGCCGGGGATGAGCAGGCCCGATCAAGCCCACTCTTCCTCAGATGCTTTCTCTCAGTAGAGCCTGAATCCCTTTGTAGGCCCCATTTCCTTTCCAGTTCGGCCATTGACATAAGTTTTAAAGGGCTTTCAAGTTTGTTCAAAGCAATGCATTTTGTCATTCAACATGGTTAAAAGCTTTTCCAGAGTTTAAATGAGCTATAGTTTTTTACCACCACAGTCTTGTCCAGAAGAGAGCCAGTGTAAGTCACCCCGGCAACAACAAAGATCAGGAGTGGGGAGCTTTTTAACAGTTAAGACAGTGAGAGAAATCTGGTGATATCGCCAGGTAGAGATAAATACAAAAATATCATTTAGATATGCTGCACTGTACGTTTTCAAACCAGACAGAATCCTGTTCACCAAAATGTGGAAGGTGATAGGGACACTATTTAGGCCAAAGGGCATCACTTTAAACTCACTGTTCCCTGGCATTGAAAACTCAGACCTCTTGAGGGATGCCTGCCAATAACCGGAAATCAAATCAAAGGTGCTTATGTACTGAGCAGCCCCAACCTGTCAATGAGTATATCAGCTGTTGCAATGGCATCTGCATCGGTTTTGGTGACTGCGTTTAGTCCTCTGTAGTCCATGCATTACCCCATCTCTGGCTTCACACCTATTGGGTTTGGCTAACCCAAAGACTAATGAAGAGCTCAATCACTCTCAACTCTAGCATCTTTGCAACCTCAGCTTTGATGCTAGTCTTTAGCTGGTCAGACAACCTTTAGATTTTACTTTTAAAAGGTAAACTTTCACCTCTGTCTATATCGTGAACACACCACTGGGTCTGGCCTGAGGTTTGGGGAAACATTCCAGCAAATTGACCGAGTAACTTGTGACAGTTCCTCAGTTGCTGTTCAGTTAGGGTGGTGGAGAGCACAATTCCATCCACTGAGCCGTTGTTGGAATTTTTTTACAGAAGGTCTGGCAGGCACTCACTTCACTCTTCCTATCCACCATCTGTCACTATCAGCATAGTCATGTCAACCCTGTCACAGGCTTTCCACCAATGAACATGCATCAACCTGTGGGGGTGCCTAGGTCCACCAAGTAGGTGACTCCACTTTCTTTTCCAGCACTGGCTAAGGAACAGTCCATTTGTCCTGGAGGGACCTGGGAGCCACAAGAGGGCCAGAGCACATGCACTGGTTCCTGAACAGCAGCGCCAAATGCATTACAGTGTCAAAAAACAGCAGCATCAGTCACAAAAAGGTGGTGGGTGATCATTCAAAAAGTCCCTTTCCTACAAATCTCTTTGCAAATTGAATAAACAATGCATTAGAGATATCCTTCAGAGGTTTTTGTGTTCTCCAACAGTATGTAAACGACTTTCCAGTTCAAGTGGTTAAACAATAAAATAATGTGACAATGCAGTTAACATCAACTCTGAGTTGCACACCCGATCGGATGAAGGGAATCTGGTGATTCCGGGATTGAGGCGCCTCATCCGTCATTATGGAGGGTCGTCAATATCCTCATTGCTAAAGGCCTTTCCTACCACTTCTGTCACCTGCTGCTCTAGACAATAACGAAGAAATCAACAGCTAATTGAATATTATTGAGTGTAACCAGTTACTCTGTCTCTAAAACTTGCAAAAATCTACAACCATTGCTCTATTTAAGTTATAGCCGTGACCGAAAGCATTGCTTTTACAAAAAAAATCATTTTTTCAGCATTCACTCAAATCATTAAGAAACGCTCCCATTCTGTGGCATAGGTGAGCACTTCTACAATGAATCACATATGACAAAAAAACTCCTAAATCCTCTGTATCTGTAACGTTCTGAGAGTTTGGCATAACAATATTTTACGTTGTTCTTTTACTTCCTAAAAATAATATCACATGGATCAACACCTGACATAATGGTCGTTTACAGCAGGCTTTTCTTCCACCCTCCCCATCTCACCTTTCAGGATAATTGCCCCAATTTTTAACTTTAGTGTGTTACTTTCAAGTTTGTATTGCAGCCCAAGATGGAAACTGCCTGAGCTAATGAGTTATGTATCTTTCTGCTGGTGAACAATTAGATCTGATTTCTTGGAATAAGGATTGTGGTGATGCGGTGTCAATAGATGGGTCGACATAAACGCTGTGAGCAGAATAATGTAATTATCTTGTGATTAAAACGTCTATTTTTGTCTTCGATAAATGCTTAGTTGGTTTAGCTGTATTGTATTTTGCAGTAATAGTCTGATGACTAAAGGCAAATTACATTTTTTTGTACTTAATACAAAATGTCTTTTGGAATATGAATTTACAGCAGAATTAGCTTTCGGGTCCTGTAATATGTTTCCCTCGTTCTATCTAATATTTAAGTACCAAACATTCTCCTATCGAAGTTCCCCCTTCTCTAAAAAGATGCTGTACATCCGTTGTGCTAGGATATAGGCTGCTATATCAAAAACATGACTTATTTTCAACTGGAAAGTGATGATACATAAGGCAGAAAGTTGTCTGAGTGGGTTTTCATTTTAAATCAATGAAACATCGGATGAAGGAGTTGTTATACATTTGTAAAAATTTACTAACCATTGACAATATTTTCTGACCACTGTCCTTAGCTACCTATACAGCAAAACACTCTTTTTATTAAACACCGAATAAATATGTCGATCCTATGAAAACAGATTCATCAAAGACAAAATTTGAATCTATTGAGATATAGTCCTACATTAACTATTTCAAAGACATTGTGACAGTGTTTTATCGGATGGCTAAAATGAGTCCTCATATCACAGCTGTAAGAAGAGAAGAAACAGAGACAACGGATTTGGGGGCATATCAACAAGGGCTTTATCTCTGCTTTTTTGGCTTTAAAAGCCAAAAAAGCTGAGATAAAACTAGCGCCCTATCAACAACAGGGTGCTAACACGCAAATTTGCATGTTAGCACCCTTTTACTCTACGCTTCCCCTTGTATCTCTAATGAGATGCAAAGGGGGCGATCCAGAGTAAAATAATAGGAGAAATGTCGCTTAGCGACATTTCTCCTATTATCAAGAATGTCGCTAACCCTGTTAGAGACAAAAAAAGCAGCGCTAACCGCGGTTAACGCTGCTTTTTTACGTCTGGTATTTTTCTGACTTAGCCATGATATCCTATGGAAGGAGGATATCATGGCTAAGTTTGCCTGTCCCTATCAACAAGGTAACGTGAGGTTATCGCTGGGTTTCCAGCGATAATCTCACGTTAGCCTGTTAGCGTGAGGATTTTTATCGCTATTGAGATAAGCGTTGCTAATAGCACGCTATCTCAGCGATAAAAATTCACGCTAGCCGGCGATAATTATCCTAGCGCTAAGTGCGCTTAGAGATAATTATCGCCGGTTGTTGTTGATATGCCCCTATATTCCATTTTTATAACTAGTCTAACCCCAACGAAATAAAGTACCACTGAAAAGATGGGCATACGGCAGAAAGCTATCATCCAATCCTCAGATCAAGAACACTGTCACCTGATCCAAGTGAACTCCGAGCTGGCAGAGAGGCAATCTGTCATACATATCAAAAGTGATGCCCTTATCTCTAAAGCGCACTGCTTCCAAATGCCTGGCAAGAAGTCCGAGCGGAAGAAATTGTTTTCTGAAAAGCCATTGACACAGAAAGGAAACCTTGAAAACGTTTGAAACCCTGGACGAGGAAAAAAATAATTTATCCTTCAGGTGCGCGTTGCACTCTCACAGCAGCATCAATGAACAACAAATTGGCCACGTTACAAAAGCAGGCTGCTCTGCTAAGAGAACAGTTCAAAACCAACAGCCTGCACAGGCTTTGTAGGTGCCAATTGAGCAGGTCATGTTGGTCCTGTAAATCACCCCGACCGACATCTTGCAAAGATATTACAACACAGCAGAAAAGAGGCCAGATAAATGTAAACAGGGTGCACCAATACGATTATATTTTATTATACACGAAAGGCATGCCCAGGTCAATTCACAGTTAGGTGGCCGAATATTTTCAAAGGATAAAATACCCCTCACAAATGAGCAGACATATTTGGATTTGCTTAGAGGCTGTGATTGACGACGTGCCCCTGCAGCATGGAGGAAGACCAAATAGGAGTGCTTTCCCAAGTGGTAGTCAGTTAGGGAGCGAACAACATCATATCCAAAGACTAATAGGAGGAAAGCAAAAATCTCTTGAGGGTGAATTCACAAACCTCCATTTACCTCCTGAAGCCACGCCCTATACGGTAACATTAGCTAATGTTCCTCCATTGTTACCAGGTGTTTCTGAACACTGGTCTTCATGGAGGAACAAATCACTCCACTTTTTGATGGATAAGACGGGGCCGGACGACACATTGTTTACAGAATTTAAAATGGTACGCAGAATTGGGTGGGTTGGGGAATCTTTTGAGAAACTCCAAGGAGACTGTGTTGTTATATCCTTTAGATCTCCAGGATTAGTGAAATCTAAATTGGAAAGGTCTAACACCTGGTCCTTGTCCCAAAGGGGAGTTTCTATTTTACCATTGGGCTTCTCTTATCAGCCATCGAGAGACCTGGCGACTGTTTCAGAAAGGGCGAGATCTAGACAAATTAACCAACATCCTATGCATCCCCCATGGCATCACACAAATCGATACGAGCCACTGAGTGATCTTGGAGATATAGATTGACTGGTCTCAAGCATTACTGGCCCACAGATATTGGAAAATTCAAATAGCAACTCAGGGGTAGCTTCCGATCCCCTGAATTGCTTGGTGGATTGCCCACAGGTATTTGACCAGGTAGATAGTCCTGACCGTCCCCTACCTGAAGCTTGCGTGAAGCATAAAGGGGAAATAAGTACTGTATTATTAAATCATTTTGACGTTGATCCTGGTGGGGGAGTGGTAGATGTACCTACTCAAAATGCACACGTCCTAAGAGTAGCCTCATGGAACATCGTGGGCATTAGAACAAGAATTTTAGATGAGGCTTGGCTATCACATGTCAAGAAGTTTGACATTATTTGTCTCCAAGAAACTTGGAGCATGGATGAGTTGGTTATTGTTGGTTTCTGTTCATCTAATACCCAGGCAATTCCATCAGCTGCAGGGAGGGCAAAGGGTTGTCTAGTGACCTTAATCTCTGTAAAATATGGGATGATCAAGATCGAGAATATTATGGACTCGCCTTGGTTTCAGATTATCTTGATCTCAAATCTAATTAATGTCCCAATTTAGCTAATTAATTGGTATTATAATATCTTTGACCCTAATGAATGTGGTGCCATTACTAATTTAAAAGAGGAGCTAAATAAGGCCGTAGCCAAATGTTTTCCTGTCTGTTTAATTTGGTTGGGGGATTTTAATTATACCTTATGTCAGCATAGCTCGCACTTGGTTTGCGGGGTGTTAGATACTGAAAACCAACCTCTCCCACATTTTAAACACTCTACTCAGGATGAAGCTTTAAATGACATAATCGTGACTAATGATTTATGTTTTGCCGAAACTATGGTTTGTACTCCACTGAAACAGTATCCAACATACCAGGGTGGGGGTAGGGCAAGTACAATAGATTTCATATCGATTTCTAGGAAATTTTCCCACCTGGTGAATAACTTTGTGGTGGAACCCAACCCCCTGGTTCTTAGTTTGCAAATAAAGGTATCAAAGGGTAAGACTGATGAACTCCCCTTAAATTATAACTCTAACCAGGGGGTGAGATTAACATGGAGTAAAATAAATCCTGTTGAATTTGAAGAGAATATCATACGATCTAATCTTGATAAGGTCATGATATGTTTGCCCGACGTTTCCAGGCCGGAAGAGGTCATACAGAGCTTTGAAGATATTTGCAAAGATGTGGCTATTAATCTGACCAGGACTATGAAGAAAAGAGAACAACAGGATGTAAAATGGTTTAATGCTGCGTGTTCTAAGGCCCAAAAAGATCTAAAAAAAGCCCTCCATATGGTCCCCCGTTCAGGGGATTTAATTAAGAAAGCAAGACAATCATATAAATTAGCAATTGGGAAGAGAAAAGATGAGTAAAAAAGCCTTGCATGGGATGACCTGGAGAGAGCTAGTGCCCTTAAGAACTCTAGAGACTTCTGGGAAGTCATAAATCGCTTCCTTTTCACAAATGAGGTTAGGAACATGGAATCATTATTAACTGAAGATGTATGGGTAGTTCATTTTACAAAAATATTTAATCCTAAGGGTGTATCATTGCAAGACCAAAAAGAAGATATAGCCATTAATCTCGCATCCGCGAACCAACTGAGTCTGTCCATTACGATTGGTGATGTCCAAGATGCATTGCTGAAGGGTATTTCCGCAAATGCCCCAGGGCCCGATGGTGTCCCGTTAGACAAGTTTAAAAGTAATCCCCCAATATGGGCACCATTGTTGGTGAATGTTTTTAAATCTGTAATAGTGGGCCGCATACCTGATTCATGGAAAGAAGCCGTGGTGGTCCCAATATACAAGAAGGGCTATAGGAATGATCCAATCTGCTATAGGCCTATCTCCCTAATTAACGCAACATGCAAAGTCATGGGGAGGGCGATTCTTGCCCGTCTTGAGCTCTGGGCTAATGAGTCTGGCCTGATATCCAACTCACAATACGGCTTTAGAAAGGGTATGGGTACGAACGAACAATGTCTCAATCTGTCCTTAGTTATGGGTAAGTACATGAAGGCCAAGAAAGGATCGATCCACCTGGCATTCATGGACTTATCCAGTGCATTTGACACAGTTAATAGGGGGAAGCTCTGGCTACTTATGGAAAAGATGGGCTTTGAGGAGTCACTCATTACCCTTTTACGTAAGACTCATTCATCTACCTCCGTTTCTATACGTTATGGATCGGGAGGAGAAAAATCTAGATCCATTGCATCCACAGAGGGCGTACGACAGGGATGCATTTTGCCCCCCTTTTTATTTCTTTTATATACAAACGGGGTGGTGAAATTCCTAATAGAGCAACACTTGGATTATCCGACTGTAGGAGGTAATGCGGTACCCTTGTTATCATACGCGGATGACACAGTACTGCTGACTTTAACGGCTAATAGCCTTCAAAAAGCCTTGGTGGCTTTTACTGATTTTATGACGGATTTGGATCTTAAGGTTAATTTTAATAAGTCTTTTATTATGGTCTGGGGTCCTAAAAATACAAAACAAGAACATTTGTGGTAAATGGTAGAACAATTGAAAAGGTCCCTTCTTTTACATATTTAGGGAATGTTTTTAATAATAAATTAAAATGGGACAACACGATTGTGACTAGGGCCCAACAGACAACTAGAACAATAGAGGGCCTGTTTCGTTTTGCGTGCAAATTAGGACATAAGCCAGTGGCAGAAATACTTGTTTTATATGAATCAAAATGCCGGTAAGTTACAACTTATGGGGCGGGAATATGGGGAAGTCAAACAACCAGCCAATTGCAAATTTTGGAAAACAAATTTATAAAAAAGATTGTTGATGGTTCCCATTAGCTCTCCTACCAAATTTTGTCATTCTGAGCTGGGACTGGATTATGTTGAAAATAGAATTAAAATTGCGCCCATGATTCTGTGGGGGAAAGTGTGGTCATTGAAAGAACTATCATTTACTAGAGCAATTATAAGGGACTGTCTAAGTTTAGAAAATGCATCGTCTATTCCCTGGTTCTGATATGTCAAAAATGCCTTAAGTAAGATTGGCTTAGGCAATTATTTTGAAAATCCCGATGGCATACCAACCAACATTAAAACAATGATTAAAAATGCTTATTATAATGAGCTAGTTGCACCTAACCTGGACGATGAGACACCATCCCATGGGTCGCCAAATCTTCATCAATTTTATTTATCTTTTAGTATGAGGTGAGTTGGTGTGAGAGACTGACCTCTGTCCTTGTGATAACCTAGCCGGACAGAGCACAATGCACCTTATGCTGTTTTGCACTGTGTATAAAGATATAAGGGCTCGTTTTATTAGGCCCATCCTGAGAGAAATTGTCCCTTGTTCACATCAGGATGGTTTTAATTATTTACGTTCTTTGTCCAATGCCGTCACATGTTGTGCTGTGTTAAATTTTATTAGAACTGTCTTGCGAATCAGAAAAAGGTATGAAATGTGATAGGGAAATTGGGAAATAGGGCCTTATGCAATTTGTATTACTTATTTATTTTTACACCCTTGGATTGATATAAAGAAAATGGTAGCTTATAGAAAACCCTGCTATGAAATTTTCTATGTTGTTTTGGTTATATTTAGTATGTGCACAATGTAATATGGAAGATTTTAAGCAATGTTTTATTACTGTAACTATGTACTTTTATGAATCACAAGAATCAAATAAAGTTTTTCAAACGAGTGCTTACAGTGTCAAGCATCGGCTCTCAGCCAAGTGAGTGTAGGTAAGGGCCTGCTAATGAGAGCAGGCTCCCGTCTGTACACACAGATTATCAATGGTAGTATATTGACGTGCATGTGACATAAAGAGCCCATCAAAATCAATGCAAAGAATTGCATTTCTGCCCACAATGTAGAGGTAGAACGGTGTTTCTGTAACCAATTGCAGGTATGTCATCAGTTGTGAAATATGGGCATTGTAACGTTTTAAAGCCACATTTCTGCCCCTGACTGTTTGGGACCTTCCATGTTACAAACCTATACCAGTTCAGGACAGTCAAGGGATAGATTTAAATGTATCCCTCTGTCCTTGAGTAAGATGCTGATATTTCCCCCTTAAAATGCCCTGTACCATGCCCCGAAGCTCATTGTTTGTCCTGGGGAGAGAGATGTATGCGCTTAAGATGACCTGTGCACACCCTGAACTTTTAGCTAACAAGTAAGTTCCCTTAACAGGCAAGTTCACTTTATGAATGAACCAGTGGGCTATTTCCTTGAATTATAACAGGTAACAGGTAAGTTCCCTGTTATAAGCTAACAGGTAAGATCCCTTGACAGGCAAGTTCACTTTATGAATGAACCAGTATGCTTTTTTCTTGAATCATGCTATCACGGATATAGAAAATAAACTTAAACATTGACAAAGCCATTAGGTCTGGTTTTCATATGCTAATGCATGCAGACAACATTTGTATATTCCCATGATTGCATGAATTGGCACAAGAAAGGTACACCGTGGATTTGCCAGTGTTGGTATCCAATGAAATCAATTACTAGATATTACTTTTGTGTCAAGCAGAAGTCCTTAAAGATCATTTAAAAAAGGCTCAGTAGCTCAAGCTGTTACAACATGTTCTTCTTGAGCAAGGCACAAATGCTTGAAGAGCTCTGCAAAGATGACCTATTGCAAACCATTACTAGATGTCCCTCTTGCACCACAAGTTGTTAGTAGATGTCCCTCTTGAGCCACGTATAATTCCATGCTGTATCAGGGTCCAGTCCTATCCATTTCTAGCATTCCTCGAGACCTCGCAGGCAGCCACCAGTGCCCCTCAATCTCTGAATACTAGTGAATTACTTAGTAAGCAGAAAACCTTGAATCTCTTACATTGTTAAGGTAGGACTGAACAAAGGCTAAAACCTTAAGTAGCAGATCAATGTCTACTAATACCCAGTTACAAATGCCTGCTGAAGGTAGATTGCATTTTTCTCAAAGTAACTTTTGCCACATGTTCTGGTTGAATGGAGAGATTGACAATACAAGATTCAAGAATGACAGGTGATTCTATGGATCTTAAAGTGGCTCGTCCGCATGATACTTCCACAAGAAAAGAAACTCCCGAACCAATTAAGGGCATCGATAGCAGACCATTGACATACATCAGAGGAAGCGCGTCAAGCAGTTTGAGCTTGTAATGGCTATTGAGCTAAGACATTGTGAAAAGAGCTACTTCGATTTGATTGACACGCCCAATTTTCATAATATTGTGGGGACCTCTTGGTTATGACAACGCAAACCAACAGTTAATTGGAATTTTTCTGAAGTAACGTTCACTTCAGCTTTTTGCAAAGGATATTGTGTTTCCAAAGGTTGAGGTCACATGAAAGATGAAAATATCATTCCTGAAAGATATGTGTAGTTTCAGGATGTGTTTAGTGAGAAGGGTGTGGATTCCCTACCCCCTCATAGAGAATACAACTGTACCACTGAGCTCATTCCAAACCCCATGATTCTGCATGGTTGGATATATACTTGGTTTAATAAATTAAGGAACAATTAGTGAAAAGATTCTACATAATCTGCATTGGATCATATAATCATGGGCTAGAAATCCAATGAAGAGCTCAGGCCATGTATGGCCTACTGAGAATTTAAAACCTTATAGTCAATAATCATTACCCATTGCAATTGATTTCAGGTTTGCTAGAACAGGTCTGTACTACCAAGATTTTCACTAAACTAGATTTAAGGGATTCTTATAATCTCATCAGAATTAAAGCAGTTTATGAATGGAAAATCTCCAATAACACTAGGTAAGCTCATTTTAGTTATTTAGTCATGCCATGTACAGATTCCCTTTCAACATTTAACAAAAGATATTTTAGACACATTTGTCATCGTGTATCTCAGTGACAGTTTCAATTTTTCCCAGGATCTAAAAATGCACCAAGAACACTTACTACAAGTACTGAGACAATTATGAGCCTATTTGGTATATGCAAAACTAGTTAAATGTATCTTCGAGGTTCAGGGATTACCTCTCTTCATCCCTTCAGATAAAAGAATGCATGGATCTTAAAAATGGCTGCTGTGGTGGAATGGCGTAAGCCTCACAATGTGAAAAATATACAGAGGTTCTTAGGGTTTACCATGTTTTTTATACTTCACCAAATCCTTCTCTACTGTGGCATCTGCCATCATACAACTAACAAGAAAAGGAACTTGAATTCAATGGGATGTAGCTCGGCAAAAATCATTAAGATCAATTGAAAACCACCTTCACAAAAGCTCCCATCTTAGGAGATCTTAAAAGATTCTGATCATAACCTACTGTTTATCGTGAAGACTGGTGCATCTTCTTTCTCCTTGGGAGCCATCATCTTGCAAAGAGATCCACTGAGCAAAGGTTTGCATCCTTTAACTTGCTTGTAGAGAACCTCAACTGTGCCTTTGCAGAATTCTATAATGTTTGATAAGGAATAGTTGGCAATCAAAGAAGCTTTTGCAGACTGGTGGCAATTCCTAGAGTGAGGTTTGCATCCAGTAACACTATGGACAAACATTAGAATTTATGATTATTGCAGTCCGTGAAAGCTTTGCTTAAGACTTCAATATCAACTCACAGATTGACCAGGGAAAACCATGGAAAGGAGGATTCTCCATCATACCACTTGGAACCTGAAAAACCTGAGATGAATGAACCTCATCTTTTGGCCTTACAAAGCATCTTTGAAATTAATTTTGATTCAGTTAAAAGCAGAACTCAACTCCTGGAACCGTAATGACGGATTCAGGAACATTCCAAAAGTCATAGTAGAAGGATTATTCTTTCAGAAGAAGAAACTGTTTGTCCCTTCATCTCAATTACAGAACAAAAGTACTATCTTGCCAACCAGATGCCCCCTTTCCACTTATGCATACAGCCACTGACACACCCACTTACTCACTAATGCAGTAACTCACACAGCCACTCCTTCACCCACACAACTACTCACTCACCCACACAACTACTCACACACCTACTTATTAACACATCGAAGAGACAAGATGGCCGCGATGTAGGAGTGGCGGCTTAAGACTCCTGGGGTTGGGATTTTACATCGGGACATATCCCTTGTTGACCCCCACCATCTAAGCCAGAAACAACCTGATATTGAGGACATTTACAGTGACAAATTCAATCACCCTTCCATCTACTTACCGGCGGTTCCAGATGTTATCTTGACTGCGGACATGCATGCTGGTGGGCACATGGTGTAGGGGACGGTGGTGCTTCATTTGGTCAGAGCGGAACTCCTCTTGTTCAAAGAGCTGCAGGATCGGGTCATGCTGGGAGATCATGCCTCCCACCACTGTGATCGCCTGGGAGGGTTGGACTGATCAGCCGGGGATGACGATGCTGAGCAGACTGGGTGGTGAGCCCTGACCACTCCCACCCCCCTCTGTTAACACAAAGGACATGGTTCAGCCCAGCAATGGTTCCTGAATCGAAAGCTCCCTGCACGTAGTGCTAACCGGACATTGAAGGTGCCCCACTGTTCGGGAAAGGGTTTCATTGTCTGAGGTGAGTGCGTTGGTGTTGCCTGACTGCGGGGAGACTGTCTGGAGTACTGAGTCTTCTATGTGGCCGCAGGCAGCTCTGCCGAGCCACCTGGGAGTGTCTTAGGTGCTGGGACATTGCGGCCTCCGCGTGGTTTCTTGCACCCTGCCCAGTCCCGGTGCTGGGTGATTTTGGAGCCTGATTCACAGACTGTTGGCTTGATTGTTGGTTGGGTGGATCTGTGCTTTCATGTCACATGGGTGCGCTCTACCACTCATTACCAAGGGAGCAGGTTAGCCGGCAGGGCTGATCCTTCCATGTTGATCTCAAGGGCTTCAGATACCCAAACTTCCATTTCACTTTCGGTTGGGGCTCAACCTCAGAAGTTGACGCCCCTCTCTTACCCTCTCTCTCTCTCTAAGTTGTAAACTGAAACTAAAAGAGGACCATCCCATGATCACAGCCCGCTATTGTGGCACTAATGTGGCAACCATCTTGGAGTGTCCTGTTTTAAATGCAGAAAGGTCTATTCTAATGGATTAAAGTTAGTAAACTACAATCTGGAATTTGATCTGAAATCATGAAGTTAGGGAGTAGTTCTAGTACTAAAAGAAAGAAGAAGGAAGAAGCATTGGGGAAGAATGATGAAAGAGAAGGCGAATTGTGAAGAGGGAAGATTAAAGGAAGAAGAATAGGAGAAGCTCCTTTTTTTCTCCCTTTTCTTTTTCTTTTCCCTTCCCTGCAGAAATAACTCTCCCACCTGGGACAGCTTACAAAATAAAATAACATTTAAAAAAGAGAAGGGAGAGGAAGGGGAAGGAAAAGGAAGAAAGAAGGGAGGGTGAAAGAGAAAAAGAGGGGAAAAAAGGGAAGAAAAGAAAAAGGGGACAAAAAAGGAAAAGAAAACACAAATGGATATATGGCTGGACACCGCTGGTCTCCATGCCTTCTCTATTAACTACCCCCCCAATCTTTCTAAAAATGGGTCCAAAAAGCACAAACATCTGATACTCAAAACCGGACCTGAAAGACTTAACTCAGATTATTACTTCTGCGCCAACAAGGGTAAACTAACCAAGAGCTAAAACAATTCTGTGACAGCCCAACTCATAACAAGGGCAAAACTCTGGACCTCATAATTTCCAAATAAAACACCATCTGACTGGATTCCATCATCCCTTGTGACTGGTCTGACCACTACTGCATAATCTTGTTTATTAACACGTATGTTTCACCTAAGAGGGACCAACCAAAGAAAATGAAGCTATGGAAAAGGAACCTCAGAAACATTAACACCGAAGAACAAACTACGCTATGTAAAAAGTCCTTGACTTCCCAAGCAGGCATGAAAGATGTTAATGTTCTCACAGATTTCTATAATTCCTCTATCTCTGGTATCCTGGACTCCACAGCCCCTTTACATCAAAAAAATTGCTTCCTCCAAAATCTCCCAACCCTGGTTCAATGACAACCTAAACTCGGAACATCGCAACCTAAGGGCAGCGGAAAGATCCTGGAGATCAATACCCTCCACAGAACATCTAAGTCACTTGAGAACTGTTAACAACTCTTACAATAGAAAAATCAAGATTGCAAAAGCTGGCTTTTTCAGAACTCAATTGAATCAAGCCAAAAACCTCCCCAAGAAACTTTTCATTTCTAACAACTCTGACCTAGTTGATGGTGGTCCAACATGTGACGAATTTGCCACCTTCTTCATTGAGAAAGCAAAAAGCATTAATATTGTCCTAAATTCAAAGAGAGCCCTTCTTCCTTTTTCTGGGTATGCTGCTCCTCCTACTCGCCAGGATCGGCTTGTTTCTCCTAGCGTGAGCATCAAGAATAATGCTTCATGGCATACCTTCACTACGCTCAGCGAAAGCGGCATCTACAGCACTCTTCTTGCGATCAAACCATCTAACCATTTTAGCTACCCTCTACTACCCCCATCTTCAAAGAAATTAAAGCTGCCATCCTCCCCTTCTGGTCAAAGATTGCCAACGCTTCTCTAATGCAAGTCATGATCCAAGACTACCTAAAAGAAGTACAGGTAATCCCCATTGTAAAAAAAAATGAATGCAGACAGGGCTGATATTGATAACTTCCACCCTATCTGCAACATTCCCACCCTGGCAAAACTTCTAGAAAAGCACGTGCAATCGTAACTATCCTTACACATTGAGAAATTCCAACTTTTAGATCATCATCAATCAGGCTTTCGGAGAGTTCACATCAATGAATCGGCACTTATTCACATTATGGATGACATTTTAAAAATACTAGACCAAAATGAATCATGCCTCCTGATTCTCCTTGACCTATCATCAGCCTTTGACACAGTTATTCATGCCTAACTACTTTCCATTCTAGAACACAGGATGGGCCTTTCAGGGTCGTTATTGCAATGGTTTACATCTTTCCTCCACAACAGATCCCAACGAGTGAATGTGAACCAATCACAATCTCAGCCCTCGACAGTTGCTATGGGGGTTCCTCAAGGGTCCGCTCTGTCACACATACTCTTCTATTTATTCTTGGAACCACTAGCTAATTCTCTGAACTCCACAAACATTCTTTTTCACATGAATACGGATTACACCCAACCATATCTGAAAATCACATCCCCAGAAGACTTCATCTACCTCTACTCTGACAAACACTCAAAACTGGCTCACTGAAAACCACCTCATGCTCAACACCTCCAAAACGAAATTCCTCCTCATTGCTCCCCCTAATTACACTCCCAAGATTGACCTCTGGATGAAACATCTTACAAACCTCAACTGCTCTCCCTACATTATTGAGTCAGCTAAATCCCTTGGTGTCACTCTAGGCATGCACTTGAACATACAGAATCATATCAACAATGCAACCAAGCGAGCTAAACATCAGATGAGAACACTAAGGAATCTCAAACCATTCCTTTGTCATGAAGACTTCAAGTTGGCGGAACAAAATCTTGTTTTGCCTAGGCTTGACTACAGTAGCACCACGTTGTGTGGTCTTCCAAAACATAACTTGGCCCCACTAAGGGTTTCCATTAATGCCGCAGCCAGATTGATTACTGGTACAAAATGAAATTATCACATATCCCCAGCCCTAAACACCTTAAACTGGCTGCCATATGTTTCAAGAATACAGCTAAAAATTATTGCCTGCATGACTTTCAAAGCCCTACATTTCAAGACCCCCATAGAATATCAGGGGGTCGCAGACAGTTACAAAGTGCATTTCACTGATTCTGAAACCACTGCTCTTCCACAAAAAGAGAACGAGTCACAGAGATTTCTCAGGCAATGCCCCGAAGATCTGGAACTCTCTTGTACCTGAAATTTATCAAATCTCATCCACTTATTTTTTCAAAAAGGAAGTGAAAAAAAATCCTAATGAACACGTTTCTGCCATAAATGACCTTAGCTCTACAGTTTACTAACCTGCCCTCTATTTTGAGGCTCTGATTGACTACTACATAGTTGTGCATCTGGGAATCCCAGCTTTAGCATGCTATGCACACTTATGTAACATGTTTATTTTTTCCTCCTACTACTGTATCCTACCTTCCCTTAATGTGAAGCGCTTTCGGCCACTAACACAGGAATTCACTCATACTCTTTCTTATAAATACGGACACAATTAAGTTTATTTTTCTATTTACCAAGATGGATGGGTCTTTTTTATTTAAACTAGTTTTGTTGCTGTTTTTATTTACAAATAAAATGGCAACTGGAAAAGGGTTTAACTAAAAAATTTAAAACTGTGGATTGAAGTGTCGTTCAACAAAGAAAAAAATAGCAGTTGTGGACTTTTGCTTCCTCCAGAACAACAGCAATAGATTGTTCCCCCACAGTGAGGACTTTCTTGCACTCCAAACAAAATGTCTCAATTCTTTTCAATTCAGCTGACTTCTTGGGGAGATACTGCTAGAACTCAGATGGTATAGTGTCCCAAGGAGCAATTGATGTCGCAGTTGAAGTGGATTGATCTCCTGCAGTGTGCTCCTTCTGAGCTCTGGCTAACTGCTTGGAGTGGTAGGTTTTGAGATGCATTAGCATATTTGTTGTGCCACACTAAAACGTCTTTGACGTACATCTGAAGATGGTTCTCAGATACAGAGCACTTGACGTGCTTTGCCACAACTTTCTTTTCCCAGGAGGGGATGGTGAAAAACTCCCATGTATTTGATTGCTGCTTTACTGGGGATTCCTCCTCCAAAGAATTGTCTTCCACAGAGTGTGGCTGCTGATCTCCACTGCCACCCGATGTCATTATATTTGGAAATGTTTCTAAAAAACTCCAAATTGAATTTTTAAGACGAAAAGAGCAGGTGCGGCAAAAAGAACCTTCAATAGCAACACTAGAATTCTAAAGAAAAGAAAATTGGGTGGGGACTTCATTTCTAGAATAATTAAAAGTGTTTTGTCCAATTAAATCCTTTTATTCCTTAGTCATGTGATATTCGAAAACACCGACGTAATCACGTACTCCAACGTATTTGCCATTACAGGAAATAGCATAAAACAGTAGTGAAGCGCAAAGTTACCTGTGAAAATCTCATTTTATATGTTATAATAGTGAAATACTGATCGCAAACATTAATTAAAATATGTGTATATATGTTTTTTAGACTTTCTAAAAATTATGCTGATTTCGCAAAGTACCACACTAGAAGAATATCCCTATCCCAACTTTTGTCAACAAATTCAAGAATATTAAAAAAAAAAGCATCTGTTTCTTGATACAGAAGAAAACAATGCTGCGTACTTGATGTCCAAGAAAATGAGAACATCACCACCACGTAAAGATTCACTTGCTTCATATAGTTAGGGGAAAGAACCCTTGTTTGGTGATTCTCTTTGTCTTCTCTAGAGGAGGATTCATGTTATCACAGATTTCTGGATAAAGACACACAAGGAACAATCACATTGCCAAACACAGAGAAGATAGCTGGAGACATTTCCTCATGATTCATTATGCATCTATAGTACAGAATACTCACTTGGCTTTTAACCGAAAAGCTAGTACTAACTAATTAACCAGTAGAAACTACTCCAGTTGGGTACATATTTAGTGCAAAACTGTGGACTCTCGTTGGATAACTGACTGGGCAGGTGAAGCTCCTTCTGGCCCTAATACTCATTTCACAGAAATTGAACCTCAACGGGAAGCACTAACAAATATAACCGTAGTAGGTGCCCCGTTGAAGATCCACTTCTATAAAGGACAAATGATCCTACCTTCCTGGGCTTGGCAAAGGCAAAGCAAGGGTTTTTTCTAGGAAATTCTATAGAGTGCAATCTGTAGTGACTGTGATGAATGGGTACTTTCTTTGCTCTCCTGATGAGGACAGTGTCCATGGTTCTCCCTTTAAATGTCTATGAGTATGCAAAAGTGCACAATCACCTGGAGGCATTGCCTGTTTGGCCCCGCCACATTCACCTTAGTAACATGCAACTTACACACCCATACAGCCACTTACCCACCTGCTCACACACACACAAAATCAGTCACACGTCCATATAGCACGTATACAACCAGTCACCAACCCATAAGCCACTTACACACCCACTCACAGCCCCATACAGTCACTCACACATCCACTCACAGACCCATACACACACTCACACACCAACTCACTGACTCATACAGCCACTCACACACACACTTTCAGTTAGAATGAGAAGAAATGTACTTGCTCTCAACAGTATCTATATGAGCAAAAAATAAGGGAAATTGATCTCAGGAGAAGAGAAAGGATGTACACCTGCAAAGATGGATAGGGGTAAGTGATCTAACTAATAAGCTTCACACAGTTAAAACATAAACTTTCATCCCAAAGATAGTGATTAGGTTCCCACAGAGCTCAACCCAATCAAAGCCCAGTGTTCTCTATATACTTGGGGTTGACCTCCTTCTAACAGATAATACAATTCCAACTTCTGTTACCGTGACCATCATATTATCTAACAATGGAGTATTTAACTCCTCAGTTTCTCATCCACTGCAGGGGTTAAGGTCATGGTTCAAGCCAACTAACTGCTACTCTTTAACCTTCAAAATGTAAGACAACAGAGAATAACAAATGAAATAAGCATAAGGGGACTGTTTCTGAAAAAAAGAAAGTGTTATACACATCAAACCAAAATACAACGTTAATTTCAAGATGGAGTGAGGGGCATATCATGTCAACGTTAAACTCACATTAGCTAGCTAAAGTTCATCAAATATAGGATTTAGCCTACTAAATATAAATATAAAACATTATGAAGAAAAATATGTTGACAAATATGTTGAAATCATATGTGAAAATAATGAATAAATCATTTGTAAATCATGTAAGCTATGCGAGTTAAAGATGAACATATTATTTAAGCACCACTTAATGAAGTTGATACTGTGTCATCAGGGTTATCGTCAGTTTGTGATATTTATATCCCATGGACTGCTAGTATGGAGATTGAGTGCCCAGTGAAATGTATTTGGTTGCTCACCTTTTCAGATTTACAAGTTCAGCTCATTGTTCTTCCAGGCCCAACCAAAACAAACAGTTGTTGCTGGCATTTGACATTTTTTATCTTGCGCTTCCTTAAAATAGGAACTCTCTGGAATGTGTGTGGGGGTGTGTAGTGTTCTGTATCTATATTCTGTATCTATGTTATGATGTAGAGATCTGGAATGTACGGTGGTTGCTTATGTGGAATGTATTGGAGGTTGATTCAAGGTCAGTTGCTTCTAGACTTTGATGTGGATGTGGTCGCTGTAGATACCAACTTAAAGATTAACTTAACCTGGACCTTGTGTGACATCTTCATTGGACTTCAATGCGGGTGACATGGAAGTGAAGCAGAGACCCTAATACATAACCATCATAACCGAATGCTCTACATGGGCCAATTGCTGTTTGGGTTACCATTAGAGGTCAGTTGGTAAGACACCCTTAGTGTTACTGACATGCCTTGTGCGTGATGTGGCCCCTCAACTTGCATAGTACATTCATGAGTTCTGAGTTGAGGTTCTGCAAAGTTGGTTAAAAAAAATGTTGTGGCATAAAGTTAATGTTACTTTAAGAATATAGGGCCATATTATCAAGAACAGCGATAATATTATTGCCGCTTTAGCGGCAGTTTAAGCGGCGGTAAAGGCCTTGATAATATGCCCTTGAGAATCCAATAGAAGGCCAGGTTTGATGTCTTTAACGCCAGAACCTGGGCTTCTCTAGGAATTCTCTAGGGCATGTTATCAAGCCTCTTATCGCCACTGTAGCGGCAGTTTCCTACCGCTAAAGCGGCGATAATGTTATCGCCGTTCTTGAAAATATGGCCCATACAGTCCATGGAGGAACAATGCAAAATTATTGTTAGTAGAAACATGCTACAAAAAACGCCATAGTGCTTTAGTTTCGTCTACTGTTCTTGTTTTGTAATGACACATTTAAAAATATCGAAATTTAACATATGGAAAGCTTTCAGAGCGGAGCATTCATTTATAGGTCATAAACATGAAAATAGCTTCTCTGCAGGCAACAATATGAATGACATTTTCATAGCTAATACTTAAAAGTATTTCACAGCAAAAAACGAATCAAATGACATAAAAGCCATGAGATAATTTAAAAAAGATAAAGGTAGGGTAAACTTTGCTGCATGTTATGTTTTGTTCCAGATGCCCACAAACACTGGGATTTTATTTGTTCTTTCTTCCTGCTTCATTTCCTTCAAGGATCAACAGAAAATAACAAATGCAAATCCTCAGCTAAAAGACGGATTCTGGCCTGTTGGCATTCTCACATTTTATTCTTTTTCTAGCTTGGTTGGCATGGTGATTTTCCTGGTAAGATTTAAGTTAAACTGCAAATAGCAGATATTTGGTCATTGTTTGAACTGAGCATACATTTAAAAATGCAGAGAACTGCTATAAAGCTATGTTATTCCCTATATCCGGATATCTTTGAAATGTTATATGTTGTGGAGAGTCGAACACAAACCTTTCTAACAGCCCCAGTTATGTTTTCAATAAATGGTTCCAGCACTAGTAAAGCCTATCTTCCCATGTCACAGTCTGGGGTTTCCTTCTAAGGTGGATAGAGGGGTACTTCTTAGCTAAAGGAAACATTACAATAATACTGATAGCATTGCAAAACAACTAAACAAATGTTCAGTTCCACCAACACTCCAAATAAAGTACATTTAATCATTGGTATTACACCATGTAATGTATATGAAGAAGGGGTCATTATTCAAATGCTTGGAGTTTGATAAATATATGTTCTGAATACTATTGCTGTGGACATTGATAAACCACACGCTGATGTTCCTAGCTGTTGTCAACGACACTGCGCTACATCAACATAAAATTCACCCTGAGCATCCAACAGATTTATACAATATGGCACACCCTCCTCGCACACAGTCTCTGTAGCGTATTGCAATTAATAATAAATGTATCTCTCAGAGCTTTTCACTACCGTATGGAAACCTTTTTTTATTACTATCTGTTCCATTAGTTAAGATCCGTCATATGTTATGGAGATCACTGAACTGCGCACAAAATGCACCCCTCAATGAAAATAGAACGTGAATTCCCGCCTTGGCTTTCTCCACAGCCTCTTTGTTTCTGAATGGAAATTGAAATACCATATTTGTTATTGCAGAATTTTCCTGCCTTGCACTAACAAGCCACAGTTGAGGTCAGCCGAGATCCCGGCTGCGACAATATATTGCTAAACCCACAAAACAACCTACTAGAGAACTGACTACACTGGCTAAATTATGGCCTGCCAACCAACTAAACCAAACTTATCCCCCCGCAACAGTACATCATTAACAATTTCCATCACATTTATCAATATCCATTAAACCTGCTCAGAGCCACTGACCCATTAAACAAGCACTTGCAATGCAATCGGTCTCGCCTTTGGGACCTTATATATATTTAGCCATGCAGCACATTAGCGTGGGTGCTGAAACATCTACTGTTCTTTAACATGGTGGAAAGTAAGCATCAAAGTGCGTGACACACCAGTTGGGGGAACACATGGAGAGAAATATTGCCTTTCAGCGGGAAATGGTATAGTCCAAAGCTCTGTTTTTAATATAAAATCAGGGCCGTCGGTGTTCATACCACTCAAAATTCAAGATTTGAAAAAAATATTATTGTCTACGGGTGCTCGTGGAAGACAGTTTCTATGGACTGGAATCTAGAGAATGGTAAAGTGATTCTGGTATTTTACTGGCCTCTGCTGGTTGTTTTCAATCAAAAAAGTTAAATAGAGGCAGCTGCCAGAATTTGTTTTTTTTAAAAAGTCCATCAGCAGAAAGCAATTCTGGTATTTTACTGACCTCCACTGGTCCTTTTTTATTAAGACAGTTAAATAGAGGCAGTTGAACAGAAAAAAAGTCCCTAAGCGGAAGCAGACAAGTCCTAGGGCTGATCTCCAGAGCCCACAAAGTATATACTAATATATAAGTATATACTAAAGTATATACAAGAGGTCTCAAAAGCTCGACCTAAAAAACAGCATAAAATGCATGAAATACCACAATGCACTCATTAATCAACCCAAAAAAACCTGAGAAAGCATAAATCCACACAATATTCTATGTCCCACTGCTATACATCAAGCTTACCCACAACAACAGAATGAAAGTCACACCAAAACAGCCCAAAACAGTAAGCAGCATTAAACCTAATCCACTCGTCACCACATCTATCATATCTGTTCTCAATGAGTGATTACCAATACACATAACATACACCACTCCCAATATACAACACCAACACAGATCACAAACTCAAGTGGAAACATAGCAACTTTCACTGAGCACAGTAATCCCCACTGAAATAAACTGAATTATTATTTGATTTGGGTTGGGCGATGGCCCACCTCAAAGAATAATGATAACATTTTTCATGGTGATCCCTGAAATTTAACAAATTAACCTGAGCTCAACCCCATGGTAGCTACGCAACACATCGAACAGGTTTAACTTAGAGCAATCTGTAAAGTATTTATGTAGTACAGTTAGACCTGTTGGACTTTTTACAGCCTTCCCCAAAGCTTTATGCCTTCCTCCACCTTTTTCTGCTGATCTGGTTTCGCTCGCCTTAGGTTTTTCCTCTAAAAATGGTAGCATTGGCTTATCCTTAATTGGCATAATTCATTTACGTGTAAGTTCTTTATAAAGTGGCACTACATGTACCAGGGCCTGTAAATCAAATGCTATCAGAGGGCATGCAGCACTGATTCTGCCAACCACTTAAGTAGCTCTTTAAACGTGTCTCAATCTTGCCACTACAGCCTGTGTGTGCAGTTTTTAACTACAATTACAATCAGGCAAAATAAACCTTTTGCCAAATCCAACCCTTCCTTTTGAATACATATATGTCACCCCTAGAGTAGGCCCTGGACACTCAAGAGGGCAGGGGGCCATGTATTTTAAAAGTAGGGCATGTACCTTTAAGTTTTAGATGCCCAGTCATGAAAAACTCTTACATTTATTTTTCACTACTGCAAGGCCTACCACTCCCATAGGATAACATTGAACTTACCTTATTACATTTATTAAGCAGTAATTTCCAAATGGGAACAGGTGACCAGTTCATGTTTGGTATCTTTGGAATCGTAATGAAAAATCCAAACTTATACTGAAGTTGGAATTTTGAAAATGCCACTTTTAGAAAGTTGCCATTTTCCTGCGTTAGCCCTTTAGTGCCTGTATCCTATCCTGGGTCACATGACTGGGTGAAACTTAGAGTTGGGCTCTTTGTATTCCTCCTAGACAGTCACACACACAATAGAAAGCTTAGGTGTGCTTGGATAGGCAATCACTGGCAGGTTAGGAGGGCATAACTGGACATAGACCTACTGGATAGGCTGTTCCCTGCTTCCACACAAATGACTACATACCCCCTGTAGTTAGTCTGGAGCCAGGATAGGGAACCCTTTAGAAGCTTCTCCCCTACTTCAAAGGCACAACTGGTAATAAATACTGGACCTCTGGCACCAACTCTTCAGTACACTTCTGGAACTGTGGATACTCTACCAGAAAGAAGGTCTGCTGTGCTGCTGAAGGAGTGCCTTTCTGCTAGACTGCTGAACGATTGCCTCACTCGACTGCAGCCTTGCTGTGCTGACCTGCTACCTACTGCTCTCTTGCCTGGGGAGAAGGATCAGACCTGCATCTCTTGAACCTAGAACCCAAAATTGACTCCAAGTGCTAGTTGGCTGGCCTCCTGATCAGAAGTCTCAGGATACAACAGGCTTCCACCAACCTTGCACCAGCACCTGGACTCTGCCATCTGTGAGTCTACCCTGCACGTGGTGCCACCCTAGTTTTGGACCTTGAGAAGTGCTAAGGTGCCCTGGCAGTCTCTGTGGATTCAGCGGAACCAACCCATCTCCTCTGCTGTACAGAGGAATCCTGGGCAAAACCGGCGCATCACCACTGCTGTGTGGATCTGAGCCATTACCAAGACCCGCATCTCAACTCAGCCTGCCACTGGTGTAGGCCTTCACATCCCTCATCGACGGCAGCCTCGATGACGACATCGGACTTCTCATCGCAGCCTCACAGCTCCTCAAAACTGACGCATCGTCCCACCTGCATGACACATTGTGCCGCCTGCATGACGCATCCACGATCCCAGATTTCACATCTCAAGCCCTCGTCGAGAAGATCCTCGACAACACAGGACCTCGCACCTCACCACATCTTGGAACCAACACATCCCTTCTGCTGTGTGCTGCATCTTTGATGTGGGTCCACACAGCGATCTGCAAACCAGGATTTAAGGTGCTTTTGTTGGCATGGGTGAATACAATGTCAGTGAATATGTTTATGTTTATAAAATGTATAAAGCGCACAACTACCCATAGGTGTCTCGGCGCTACCATTATATGTTCAGGCCAGACAACGGCAATACCAATAAAGGCAATATCAGTGTATGTCATAAACTGTGCCACAGGACCATGCTTATACCCATCAATTTAACATCAAATATGTCATAGTATGTACCCACACAATGGCGCCGACACCAGCAATAACAAGACCAATGTATGTCATAATCCATGCAAAAATGACAATAATAATGTTAGGGAAAAGAATGTCGATGTATGTTATGGCTTAAGCAAACTTAACTGTGTCAATACCAGTAAGACCAATGTCAATGTATGCTATGGCAACTGTATGCAAAATGTTAAGGATTTCCATAAAAAAGTATACCACTCACTGCCATATTAGTTTTAGGAGTTCAAATGAACTCATCCAGGGTGACCTTCCCATCAACCCCGAGTCAGCGATACGTGATTAGACAAGACTTACGACGCACACCCACGTCTATCGAATACCAAGGCACAGGTGGGGTCTCTCTTAACCTAAAGACAAACGAAAACCCTGATCAATCCCAAAGATAGTTGCACCACTAACAGATCAGAGGAAATTGGCCCAAATAAATTAATTTGACAAAGGGCTCGTGTCCCCCAAAGTACCATAAAGCTAGATGCTACATGTAGATAGAAACACTCAACCAATCAGGACATTACATGCACACCAAATGTAGTGTTCACATGCTACTCATGCCCGACATCTGGACACACACACACTGGCCCACACTAGCTCTCTTCGAGGTTGAGAGCCATCTCTGTTTTATCAGATCCCTGCACTTGTTGATTTACAATGGAGATGCTATTTGGAATGTAGAAAATTATTTTATTGTACCTCATGAAGTGTAGATAACAGCGGCCAAACCTTTGTACACCAAGAGACTTTGAGCAGATGCACTCTGTCAAGGCTCTACCGGCCGCAGCATTGCAGCATTTAATTAGACCAATTTGTTCCTGTTTTGCCAAACGCCTCTTATCTTTTCAATCATTTAAGGTAAACTCATATCCGAGCAACATTTTGGCAAGCCAGCCTGGAGAGATTGGTTCATGATGTTGAAGTAAGGACACTGGCCCAAAATAATTCATCTGCGCAAAAAGATCTGTGAGAAGATGGCATAATTGGTTAGATGGCTGAATCCACCCGGCAGAGGTCCATCCGGAGACATTCGTCATAGAATAAGAGCCTACGGTCTATTTACAAGAGCTTTTTGCCACCAAAACATCACTTTTTGTGAAGTTTTGGTGTTGATATGCCCTGCACCCTATTTACAAAGTGGCATTAAGCCACGTAACATGGCTTAACGCCGCCTTGTGAATAAGGCCCCCTTTCACACAGCTCTTAGGGGTACATTTACAAGAATTGCCACTGACTGATGTTAGCATTAGTTAGCGCAATTTTTTTACCACCTTGTATCGCCGAAAACTATCGCCATGGTGATAGGATATGTTCACAGCGGCAAATTTTGTCACTAACACTAACATCACGGCGATAAAAATCTTGCCGCTTACATGAAAAAATAGATGGCCGGCCAGTCAGTGGCCTAAAAAGTCACGGTAGTCAGCGTCACGTCACTTTTTTTCATGCTTCACTGGAAAAATAAACCGCGAAAAGCCTGCGAAGCACCAAAAAAAAAAAAAATGAGGACGCAAAATGGAGCAGAGAGGACCCAGTACAGCAGGAGATACCAACCACCCTGTTCACTCTAACAGCCAAGATGACCAGCCAGAGTCCATGGGGAAGAGGAAAACAAGATTCAGTCAGGAGGAAAATGATATCCTGATTGCGGAGGTGAAGTAGAATCAACATCAGCTCTGTGTCAGCTCCAGGTTGTCACAGGGGACTAAAAATGCCATTCTGACCAAGGTGAACGCAGTAGCAGAAGTGAAAAGGGCAGTGGCCGGCTGCAAGAAGTGCTGGCATGATGCCAAGCACAAGACTAAGAGGAAACTGGCCAGCAACCGGAAGGCAGCACTGCAGACCGAAGGTGGGAGTCCAGCACCACAGGAGGAGCTAGATGCCTTGGAGGAACAGGAGTCCACAGTCATTCATCTGTGAGGAGTCGGTGGTTGTAGTAGAGGGACAGGACAGTGCTGAATATGACCAGCTACATTAGCAACCAGGGTAAGTAACAACCAAGGGCATGGTGGTGGGGGAATAATGTTGCCTCTGTTCCTCTAAATATGTCTGAATTCCCAACCACACATTGTGCAGACCAAACTCCAGTTACATAGGGGGTATATTCACAGGTCACTTTAGCTTTTGAATACCTATACATACACACAATAGTGGTGTAAGTGACTCGTAATCCTGCACACATTCACATATAAATATGTAAACATATAGACAATTGACCACAAATGTGTCGCCTAACTCTGGGCTACATCAACAAACAAAGTGACATATTGACTAGAGAAGTGGCAAAGCATTACATGAGCCTCTAGGGCTCAACCCCATGCTCTGCCAATTCTGTAACAGAGGGCTGCACCTCATTGACAACAATATGAGGCAGCACCGCGTTACACCCTGCGCTGGTGCAAAAGTTAGCAGCCTACCACCAATGCAGTACAAGGGTGTCTGCATTGATGGGAAGAATGTTTATGTGCAGAAATGTCTCTCCCTTCTGCACAAAAAAAATCATCGGCCTTTTGCTATTCCTATGTGTGCTGCACAATGCAGGACACATGGAAACAGCAAAAACAAGGCGAAATAACACATCTACCGTTGTTTTGCATGCTGAAGATCAGGTTTCACCTCCCTGGTCTTAATTTCAGTGTTGTTGCCTAATCATGCAGCCCTTGTAAACAGGGGGCAGTGTCCAAATCAATGGGTGTTGTGGTGGAATGCACAACACAACATTCGTTGCCCTCCCCCTACACGAAAAGTACAGCGTGAAAGAGTGCATCATTACATGACAGATATAAGCCACATTAAGTGCAGTGGCGCAGCATTGTAAATAAGGCGAAGCACTTATTGCCACAGGAAAGTCAATCAGAGTGACATACTTGTGGTGTCAGGGGATTGTAAATATTCGAATAAGTCACTGAGCATCGGGTCAGCCCACTCGGCTCAACGCAGCCCTCTGCCACTACTGAAACGTAGCACTGCACTGTACATACAACAATATGCTCAGTCCTGTGCCACAAAATGCATTGGCGAGCCATGTAGTTGACTGGTGCAAAAGCAGGCCCTCATGCACAATGGCGAAAGAGTGTCTGCTTTGGGGCTAGGCAGCAACATTAAATGCATGTGCATTCAAAAATTCTATGCGTTAACGTAATGTAAAAAATAAGTCTGAGCCGCACTTCACAGAAGTAGCTGAGCGCGGTTTCAATCCAAGAAGAGTAACGCTGCATTACATTACAGGTTTGTACATAGGACCAGAGGTACATAATTAAAGTGTGCCTCCTTTACAAGGTATTTCCAATCCACATCAAGTGGCTCAACACAGCCATGTAAATATTGTGAAACATGCATGCTCTCACTAAACACAAACTTAATGATGGTCCGGATGCAATAGTGTTTTGGAAAATTGCTAAAAGCAAACATAATGGTGTAACAGCTGCATTTATGTGGGCAGGTAAATGAAGCACACATAACTACATCCCAAACTGGTAGAGAGCCCTCCCTCAAAGTACACCCACACATATTGCCCACATCCAAAGCTGCACTGTCATTGCAAGCACCTTGTGTCAACTATGTGCACATTCCATAGTTACAAAAATGAACATACTGGAAGGCCAAGGTGCTGTTCACCTTTGAGTTAAAGGGATATGCATTTAAAAGTACAGTGTACGGCCTCAGCATAGTAGGAATGTGTTCACTAAAATCACATGTCTGTTATGTTTGCCATGCTCCAAGAACCACACATTCCCGGTCACGAGCATTTTAAGTGAAGTATGACATCAATGGGGTTGACCTGTGTCAATGTGATTTGGCCATTTTCAAACACACAGACACTTGTCAGAGTATGGGAAACTAAGCACACCTACTTGTCATCTCATTGTGTACATCACTGTATCCCTGATCTCAAGTGCATGATTGCCCTCCTCATGCCACACTACAAAATAGTTGGCAGTGCCAATATCAAGGGAGGTGCAGTCTAATCTACACCTCAAAACCTAGTGACTAAACCCAATATGCAAACTTGATTGAGTAAGGGTGACTCATCCACAATGAATGCAGTGTAAAGACACATGAATCAGATGTATTCTGCATTGTCAATAATGTAAATCAACCAGCATCACAGACAGTTTTGAACAGATGACATAACAGGTCCAGCAGGGGCATTGAAATATGCCCCTCACAGTTGGAATACAGGGAAACTGTCCAAAACCATGATCAAATTAAATGTTACGTCACTGATGCTGTACAATGATTCACAAAGCTGTGTGTAATAGGTGTAACATGTCAGAATAGAGAATGGAAAGTGTCATGCATTCTGATTGTCAACTGCTTAAATGCCTGACCAAAGTGGACAAACACATACAACAGTATCTGCCCTTTACATTGCAGAGGAAGAACCATCACCTACTGCTCAGCAGCCTGTCCCACTCTTCAATGAGGAAGAGGAAGAAGAGCTCTCAACCATCGACCAGGACACCCTCCAAGAGCTGCTCGACGCCATAGGCAGCCCATCTCCAGAAGAGTCGAGATCCAGAGGCATAGTGGCCTCTCTACCTGCAGCGCAAAAAATACAGCAGGCACCACCTAGCATCCCAGCTGTCTCCCGGGACTCTGAGGACCCACTGTTACTATTCCAACATAGTGTGGTAGAAGTCCAGCGTGAGATGGCTGGTCAGGTGTGGATGGGGTTGGACAGCCAGGTGGCCAAACTGAATGGGATCCGTGGGTGCCTCAGTCCCATTAGGGACCACCTAGAAGCCATGTGAGGCACCCACAGTCCGCTCCAGAATTCCATGGGTGACATCGCTGGAGTCCATACTCAGAGACAAGAACAACTGTCCTGTCAAAGTGGCACCAGCGATGTTGCCAAAGAGTTGGGCGAAATTCTCAAGGTCATAGAGAACATGGAGCAGAAGCAGGTTTCACACATGGCTGTTACGACTGCCTACCACAGAGACATTGCTGGAGGCTTGGAAGCCCTGCAGCTCATCATCACTGCAGTGATGCCTCATCTGCTGGCACAGATGAATACTGCTGCACCTTCACCATCCACCTCTTCCCCCCCCGATGTGTCACGCGCCTTCCAGTGCTTCTGCCAATCCACCATCACCCTCACTGGAGGTAGATAAAACATCAGAGGAGGAAGACGGGGATGAAACAACATTCAGAAGGAGAAGTCATTGGGAGCATTCATCAGTGTTAAATGGATAGTTTCTGCTTAGCATCGTGCTAACCATCACACCTCAGAACATCATCTGTCACTGTCCTCAGATTGACTCTACTACATTCACTTTGGACTTTTAATGGACTGCCAATGTGGCCATTGCTCCCCAATGACACCACAATCAGCCTCCTGACTGAGGTTTTCTTTTTGCTTATCATGCCTCTGTATATTTCCCCCCCAGGCCTCTGTCTGGCCATCCACCGGCCATGTACAAAATGTGGGGGTTGTTGTCCAAAGAACTGGGCCAGTCTGTGGGCTCCAGAAAATCACTTGTAAATAAAAGCACTAAAGTCACAAAGATGTGTGTTGCCTATGACCATTCAGGTTTTAATGTGTCCACAATGCAGGAGCAGTGTAGGCAGCACATTAAATCCAGAGGGCCATTTAAAAAAAGAGTACTGCTGACTCTGTGTCCCTGATAGGTAGTGAGATGACAGGATACATATGAATTAGCGAATACTTCATATCTCAAAGAATACATTTTCATAGGAAGTTTACATTTCCCTATGTTTAGGATAGGGACTTGGTTCAATATTCAAGTCAGTATCATGCCCAAAGAAGTGGCTTCACCTTGTATTGCTAACAAGTCATACTTGCCAGATAGACTCATAGTCAATAGTGTGGGCAATGGTTGCTGTGATGGGTGTCATGGCATGCTACAAGATAGAGCCCTCACCATATTCACAAAGATGACGAAGCCTAACGTGTTTAACAACTCCGTCAGTGCCTCGTAAGATTCTAATTAAGTCAGCAGAATATCCCAATGCAAGGTCATAAGTCAACTTTGCCAGCCTAACTTTCCTGCATGTTTCAGATTATAATCCAACCACAGCATGACAGTAGCCTTTTCCTAGAAGATATTGTCATGACCTCACTTGGACATCCATATGCTTGTTTTGGGAATTAATCTGTTGTATCCAACTTCCACATCACCAGTTCATCAACTCACTTCAAACATAAGTGACACCACAAATCACAAACCACTAACAATGTATTCTTTATTAAACAACTACCTAACTTAACCTACTGCTAATTACCTTAGCTAACCTAATTTATACTAATTAGATTATACACTAAGCTAACTACCCCATCTAATACTATACACAACAACATATATGAGATATTAACCGACACACCCCCTAAAGCACATCTGTAGACGGAACAAAGACAGCTTAATCTAAACATGAACTAAATATACATAGATCCTAAACAAATAAATGTTTTTTTTATACAAGAAAAAAAACATCAACCCCCCACTCAAAGGAAAAGGAAACTTAGTCCATAACACTATATAAATAGAATACAACGTCTAAAACCTTACCTAAACCGTACACTAATTATGTCTATTCTAAAACTACAACTAAAAACACCTAAGCAAGATGGCCGCTTGAAGAGCGAGCTCGGCCGGCCGGGAAATTAATCCTTTCCATATCCACTACATGAAGGGGCATTAGCACTACTAAAATACCCCTGCGACTCGCCTACATCGGGGGATGTGTTGGAGGTATGCCACAACAGCCACAAAGTGCAGCGACATCGATTTGGAGGCCCCAACCAGGTGCAGCCTGCATGGTGTGAGCAGAGTCTTAGGCCTGAGAGGAGTGGTCCGCCCTGGGTGTTACGCAAACATCCTGATTCCCTGAGACGCGGCGACTCGTAGTTGGCGAGGGAGACAGCTGTCTTGTGGTCTGCCGGAGATGCTTCATCTTGCGGGCCGGCGCACTCGGGTTCCCGCAGCGCGACATCCGTCATTGTTCGGGTGAGTGCCAAGCAGGGTTACTGGCGCCCCAGGGGAACGGAGAAGACTGATCCAATCTGTTAGGGGTGAGAGGCTACCACTGGGCTGAGCGAGGTACAGCTGGCCCCGCATGGAGGTTCCCGTCAGGGCACTCCTGCGGCCTGTGACGCAGACTGCGGGGTCCCGCCACCCCCCCTCATTGCGGCCCCAGCGGGCTTGCCGGGCCTGCCGAGGGAGTGGAACTCAGCTATAATCTTGGAACGTGCCATACCGTTGCTGGTTGCCACCCTACCTTTCGAAGCACAACTTTCTCGTTGCAGGAGCAGGCCCAGGCACATAACATATGAGACACTGAGATCCACGTGCAACCCCAGCCATAGTTGCCCCATCACCCGCTGTTACACCGCATGTTGGGCAACCGCCATCTTGAATCCAGGTAGATCGGGCCTTTGGGATGGCGTGGCTGGATTGGCAGACTGGTCGGACCGAGGGTGTAGGTCAGCAAGCGGGCACACCTGTCTGCAGCTGTCTAGCTGGCTTTCCCTACAGGGCAGAGTTGGCCGCTCCGTCATTGGGGGACGTGGTGCGGCCTGCTCTTGCTTCCGATAATCCTTCGGAGCTCCCCACTGGACCAAAACAGAACCTTCGGAGTAGTGCCAGCGCTCCACGCACGGTGGCGGCACAATTGTGTATGATTCATTTGGGATAGTCTAAACTGCGCAGATTCTGGCCCCAGGAGTAATTGAGCTGGGCCAGCAAGGTTGTGGTGCTTGACCCTACTGCCTGCCCATGTCGATCCTCAGTACATAATCGGCAGAGGCAGCGGCCGATGCACCAGTGGGTTTGAACAGGAGTTTGGTGGCTGGACATCCAGTGGGTGTGAAGCGTCAGCGGCCCGGCGATAGAGTCCGAATTACACCGCTTTATCAAAATGGGGAAGCAGGACACAAAACAACCCAAGTTAACGTTCGAGAACAGACGTACCACCAGAAGGACAGAACAGGATCCTGAGGGGAGCACAGACCACCCGACTGAATCTCAGGTTGAGGATCATGGCGAAGACCTTCGCACTCTGTTGCTGGAAATGCTCTCTAGCCTCTGCACCATAGACACTAAACTAGACACACTCACGTCACAACTAGATGCCGTAAAAAAAGGTTGAAGCACACAAAAACATGGACATGTTGGAAAACCGCAACTCGAATTTCAGGTCAAGACAAAAGAAAAGCTTTTGCACATGGACAAAGTTCTCAGCTTGATCGGATCCAAGAACGCAGATTTAGAGAATAATTTACGGATTATGGGAATTCCAGAGACAACTGCCATATCAAAAATGGAAAGCTTTGTGGCTGATCTACTGCACGAACTGTTTGATCCGGAGCTATCAGCGGTGTTTGCGATTGAGGGAGCTCATCACACCCTGGGCCCCAGGCAGCCAGTGGGTGCCACACCTCGGCCTATATTGGCCCAAATTATGAACTATCAGAACCGCAACCTCATCCTAAGACTGGCAAGAGAACAAGCGACCATTATTCTTAAAAGGAGCACTCTTGGTTTCTACCCTGATTTCACGCCTGCAGTGCAAGCGGCATGGCCTGAATTCTTGCCGGCAAAAAGAATCCTTCTTCAGGACTGGATTCCCTACTCGCTGTTGTACCCAGCCAAGCTAAAAGTGTCATATGAGGGTGCGGCTCACTTTTTTACAGATACCAAATCCACACTGAAATTTGCCAAACATGTAGGGGGGAAGAAGTAGCAGGTGCAGAGCATGAGTGCCAGGGAGACATCTAGAGACAGGCTAAGTGACAATGATTAAGCTCTACCAGATACAATCGAGGTTTACACATGTGATGTTTCCTATTTTACTCATGCCAGATATTGATTGTTTTCAAACCGTTGTAGTTTCACTTCGTATTTTCATTAGGTTGGGGCTGAGCCTTTGGAGGGGTAGCGTACTGTGCTAATTTCACTGGAATTGCCTCTACCTTACTCTCGGCCACCCTGCCTATTGTGGGGGTGTTTGCCGGTGACATTTCGCCCCCAGGAAGATGTCCCGCTGGTTGTTCTGCCCTACTCCGGACTTTACCCTTATTGGTAAAATTTTTAGAGCGGTGGGTTCTGCACAACCTAATTGGGGGTTGAAGTGGGTGGTGGGAGGAGGGATGGGGTTAATGTTTTTTGGTTGGTCAGTTAAATGCTTCACAGTCTACATTTCTCAGCTTGGAAATTGTGGCACATATCGCTCTCATACCTAATATGTTCAAATGGTTGGTGGTCATTTCAATGCACTGAAATGATCACAGGAAGGAATGGCTGGTTCACGCTTATTTAGTAAGACATCACATTGATGTATGTATGCTACAGGGGACACACCTGAACACCTCTACATTTAACTGGTTGCAATACAAACGCTAGAGGCATGTATATTCCTTGATGTATTCTAACTACTCACAAGGGGTGGCAGTGCTGGTAAGGCAGGGATTGGACTGGAAGGAGCGATAATCACACTCAGACCCAGAGGGAAGGTACATTATAATACAGGCTGCCCTGGGAGGGACTAGGGTGGATCTTGTGGCAGTCTATGGACCCAATGTGGATTCCCCTGACTACTTCCAGGAAATATGGGCCAGGGTTAGAGCGACTGAATGTGACACCATCATTTGGGGGGGGGGGGACTTCAATGCAATACTTGATGATACTCTAGACAAGAAAGGGCAATCCCGCTCCCTACACCCTAATGCAACGGCGTCCCTCAAAGCCATCATATCCAATGGAAACCTAATAGACATTTGGCGTCACAGACACCGTAATGTGAAGGTAGGCATATGCATTTCAGGATTCCATAAGGCCTGGTCTCGTTTAGACTTTTGGTTGGTGTCCAGAGACTGAGGTCCCTGTCGGGCCATGCGCCAAGTCTGCAGTGCCTCACCTTGCCCGACGCTCCCACTAAAATGTTTAGCTGGCGTCTTCCCCCAAATGCATTGCTGGACGAGGCATTCAAGAGGGAGATAAGGGGGGATATAACAGACTATTTTGCTAACAACAGTGGCACAGTCCCAACCCAGGCCTCCCTCTGGGAGGCATTTAAAGTAGTAATCAGAGGTCAGTGCATAGCGCGCCAAGCGGGGTTGCTGAAAGCAATAAGGGGCATGCTGGAATCCTTGGAGAGACAGAATAAGGAACTGGAAATGAAATTCTATGCTACCGAAGACCCTACCCTCGTGGCAAAGTTGAAAGTGTCCTTGCTAGAATTTGAAGAAGAGGCCCAACGCGAAGTTACATTTTTAGGCAAATACACTCAGGCCAGGAGGGACGGGCAGGGCGATAGACCTGGGAGAACATTAGCGGCAATGCTTCGAGCCCCACGCACAGCAGCGTACATTAAGGAGAACGGGGAGACCCTCTACATACTACACTAGGACCGCAAGGCATACTCGACAGATTCACACAGTTCTATGCTTCCTTATACATGTCGACACAATGCCCCATATGGGATGCACTTACGCTGTTCTTAGACTCACTTGAATTGCTGTGGCTGGGAAAGGGACATAGGAAGTACTTAGACAATGCCTTTACATTGGAGGATGTATGACAGGTGATTAGAAGTCTTCCATCAGACAAAGCACCAGAGTCTGACGGGCTGACCACAGCTTTCTACAAAGCTTATGCGGAAGAACTAGCCCCACAGCTTATAGCGCAATAAGAGGAGGCTCAAACCATGGGTATTTTACCACCCTCTATGTGAGAGGCTATTATAATTACTTTGCTTAAGCCGGGGAAACCCGAGGATGAACTCAACTCTTATGACCCTCTGTCGTTGATAAACGTTTATGTAAAAATCCTGGCTAAACTGGTTGCCAATCAACTACAGCCTCTCCTTCCGCTGATCGCTTGCCCAGATCATCAATCAGGCTTTATCCCTGGGAGATCAACTTGACATAATCTGTGGAACTTTTTTTCTGTGGTGCATTATCTACACACGGACTCGAAGGCCATTGCTGTTTTTCTCGACGCTACGAAAGCGTTTGACTCTCTGGAGTGGCCATATCTTTCTGCGGTCCTGGAAAGGATGGGATTTAGCCCCCTTTTTCTAAGCCTGGTATCCTTACTCTATACCAGGCCTTCTGCCAGAGTTAGAGCAAATGGTCTGCTATCTGAACCGTTCAATATTTCGCGGTGCACAAAGCAGGGATGCCCGCTGTTTCCTCTGCTCTTCGTGATAGCGATGGAGCCTTTGGCGGCCCGTGTTCAGCAGCACCACACAGCTGGAAGCTTGGGCTTTAGTTCAAGGAGCCTCTTAATCTCATTGTGCGCTGATGACATTACCCTGTACATCGGCAACCCAGAGACGAACACGGCTTCTATTCTTCGATAACTGATCAAATTCGTGGTCTTTCTGGAGTTACGATAAATTGGTCCAAGTCCACAGTATTCCCTTTAACTGACGCCACAGCACCCTTTCCTCTCGAGTACCCATTGCCATGGGCAGGCAGTCCAGTTAAATATTTAGGGATCTGGCTTAGCAGAAGCACGCAAGAAATCTGGGACATGAATTTCGGGCGTACAGTGTCGTGGTTGGAAGATAAAGTAACAGCGTGGAACAGTCTCCCGCTTTCCCTTGCTGGGAGAATGACGATTGCAAAAATTGTGGTCCTGCAAAACTGCTGTACCTCTTTGTTAATATCCCAATCCCGATTACACAAACCTTTTTTAACTCCATTCGCTCCTTATTGAGCTCCATGGTATGGGTCGGCCGACAGGTGCAGATTTCGTGGGAACTGCTGACTCTGTCTTTGTCTCAGGGCCGAATGAGCACCCCAGATGTCCAGTTGTACGCTTTCAGTGCACAGGCACAATTTTTGTATTTTTGGTGCACCCGACCCTCTTTCAGCCACACACGAATGTGTAGTTGGACGTGGCGGGACCGGTCCCTCTTCAGGTCGCATTATACCAGTCGTGTAGGCGCCCATGCGGAGACATAGAAACGCTGGAGACACTGAGGTGGGAATAAGATATGCTACGGGAAAGAGCTCATCTAAAAATCTTGTGCGACCTCTCCATCCCCTTAGCTCATAACCCAATGATATCCACCATGGGAGAGGGAACAAGCAGGATACTGGCACTTAGGATGGGACTAAGCACCTTCGCTGACCTCTACCCAGGAGAGAAATTTAGGGGTCTCCTGAACCCGTGGAGGGGCGTCCAGTTCAATTCTACGAACAATTTTTTTACCACAAGCTTAAGTCCACGTGTAGAACACTTCATGACACATTCCCGAGTCCACCTCCCATACTGCTAGCTTTTGAAAATGTACTAAAAACTGACTCACCTCGCAGAATCATCAGAAGGCTCTACAATAACATGCAAAACACTGCCCCTTTATTGACGCCCAAGGCCTTACAGGCATGGAACGTGGACTTGCCCACTGCGATAACTGAGGAACAGTGGTCATTTTGTTGCAATCACCTAACAGCACTATCCCCCAACTACAAACTTCACCTAATTAATTTCAAATTTTTACACAGATTTTATAGAACTCCATCTCAGCTCCACCGTATGGAGATTAGGGAAGACGTTGGCTGTTGGCGATGTGGCTATGCTCCAGCATTGTTCTCACACATGGCCTGGTTCTGCCCCATGCTGGCCGACTTCTGGTATTCAGTTTTTAACACTATCCATGACGTTCTTGGCACGGACAGCGACCCAGACCCCCTACTTGTACTGTTGGGATATGTAAAGGAGACACCAACTGGGACCCGGAAGCTGCATGCTCTGTTGCTGCTGCTAGCCAGGCGATGAGTTATGGGAGGAGGGGTTCTCCATCCATGAATGAGTGGATTTGTGCAGTAACATTTAGCCAAACACAGTTATCAAACTTCTGGGAGCTGATGCTATCAACATCCCGGCCACAAGACATATGGGGCCCCTTCTTGGAATGGGCCAGTGCACACCAAGAGGAGTCACCAGACCACCCTGGATCCCCTGTAAAACAGCAAAGAGACTCAACTTTGCCACTGGGGGATGAAGTTTAATTCTAGTAATAATATAACCATATCAAATCAATTTATTCCAGATAAAGCACATGGTTTCTTCTTGGGATATTTGTTTGGTGCACTTGAAGTCGTAAATGTTAAGACTATACCAACCTTGTATTGAATCTACAATGTATAACATGCTTTGTTTGGTTTTTAAACGTAGTAAGATAAGCAGGACATTGGTCCTGTAAAGCTCTATAATGCTAATTTGTACAAAGCTGGTCCATGGGAAAATGAGAAGCAACTGGCCTCTAAGTTGTAGTTGTATGTTTGTTATTACAAAATGTCAATAAAGAAATAAAAATAAAAAAAGGAATCGGGGGACTGTACAAGGGGGAAGGATCACAAAGTTGGGGGCTCAGAAGGGGAGCCCTAGGGTACCCTTGATGTCCTGGAGGTAGGTGTTAATGTCAGATATGTCCCTCTCCACTTGTGCCAATCTGACATTCATGTCCAATAGACAACGGCGATCCCTGTTTGTGTAACCAACAATGGTTGTCCGGGGTGCAGCTGGCAGTGATGTAGTGCCTTGTGGACGAGGTTTTGAGGGGGCACCTGGTTGCATGCCTGAGGCAGGTGCAGCAGGTTGGACAGGTGGGGTCTGACTGTGAGCAGCAGTTCGGTGATGACGTCTTGACCCACGTCTGACATCTGGAGAGTCTGGCATTGCTTCTGTGTCCCTTCCTCCACTTTTCAGAGCAAACTCAGCAGTGATTCCCAGCGTCTTGCTGCCTGGTCGTCTCGGTTCCTCCTAGCCATTGAGTGATATCCCTTGGCCACACGTCAGATATGTAAGTACTGTTCCTTCTGGACTTGGAATTCACACACCTCCTCAAGCGACATGTTGTCTGAAAAATAATACATATGACACTATGTAAGATCCAAGATAAATGACAATGATCACCATGTAAATTTGGAACACAAGTGCATGAAATCATGGACTCTACACTCTCATCAAATATTTGGTACTCCCAACATGACCTGAACTATGCAATGTTAATGAAAGGACCAATTACAACCTAATAGTGATACTGATATGTCAATGTATGGCATTGGACATATCAAGGGCTGTGTAGAGTCACAACATAACCAGATGAGCAGAGTTAAATGATGGTGCGTACACAGACTCAGACTGAGTCTACCAGGGGAATGACCACAAGGAGACAGCTTGACAGGCCCATTTCAGAGTCAGGCCATGCCATGCCATGTCAAGAAGACGACATAGGGGCCTCTTCACAAGGAGGCCGCGGAGTGTGGCATTGGCCTCCTTGGCTTAACGCCACACCCTGCAACTTCAAGAATGCAGGTCTGCACCATCTCCACAGCAGTATGGTGCAGACCTGTGTTTACTCCTGCGCTGCTACTAAAATTAGAAGCCTTGCACCTACGCCGGCATCCTTGCACCATGGTGCAAGGGTGTCTGCATTGATGGGAAGATTATTTATGTGCCGGAGGGTACCCCTTCCTGCACATACACATACACAATCTTTAAATGATGTTTTGTCACTTCTATGTGTGCTGCTTAAAGCAGCACATATTGAATTTACAAAATGTTATTTTTTTCAAAGATTGTTTATGTGCTGTAAGGCTCACCTTCCTGCACATGAACAATCAATGGTCTCTTGCAATTTCCATTTGTGCCGTACAATGCAGCACACATTGGAACAGCAGAGATGATGAGTAAATAAACCATTCTCATTTCTGTAAATTTTTTATTACATTTTTACCAGGGCATTACACATTACGCACTCCAACATATTCATACTGGGCTTGTTGATAGGAGCCTTACCTCCGAAATGTTGGCTGTGCCAGTAGACATTGTCCACCATCTGCACCCAAAATATGGTGTGAAAAGGTGGTCTAAAGCACTATTGTGCGTTAATCCGAGGGGGTCCATTAAGGAATCTACGTCACCCTCAGTTATCAATGGCCTTCCAGCTGTGAGACATGTAAAACACTTGAATTAGTATTAGATGTGACTTTCCACATGTATCATGTTCATCATCAGATTCATTTACATTCAATCCGATGGCCTGTAACAGTTCTGTCTCTGTTGATGTTGCATACATGACGGGATATGCTTTGCCTGTCTGACAAACAAAACATGACCATTGCAGCCTTGTGGACTTCAAGACAATCCTGCAGGTATATTTGATCGTTTTGCACACACTACTTGAGTGACACTTTCACAAGACCCCGTTTACAGCCACAACATCAGTTTCTAGACGTTGGGTAGTCAGTATGTGCTTAACATAATTCACAAGGGTGTGTTTAGACAATTGACGTGGTCTGATCCCACATTGTGTATGAGGCAGACTTACACACAGAAAATAGTGACAAGTGTTCCCATGGGAATGGGTTTTGTGATATACCTTACACAAAAACACCCATGTCATATTGCAATGCAGCAGATTTAAAAGTGGGGCATACATGTGATCCAGGGCCTACACCGGGAACTGTTAATAAATGCTTAGACCCTTGCACAATGGGGAGAGACAAGTTAATCCATCAAGAAGTGTGTTTTACCATGTGTACTGAATTGCGCAGCTCACATGGGCCCTTCATGCATATTGCGAGTCTTCACACACAAATATCCTTAAACACTATCTTAATTCGCTGCACGGCACAGCAGACATTGAAACGCGATACAGCAATTCATAATTTTTTATGTGCAGGAGGGAACACATTCCTAAACATGGTCAAACATCATCATCAACACTGGCACACTTGCACAATGGTGCAAGTGTGATTGTGTTTGAGTTAGGCAACTTAGCTTTACTAAAAAACGGATGGCATCATCCTGTATCATTTATTACATTGTGTCACTGACTACATTTGTTGACAGAGAAAACACACTGTGATTTAATGAAATGTTTGTCATGTACTTACTACCTCGCCTGCCAACGATGATTCCCAGGTGGTCCAAAAGGTCTCCCTCACGTCCCACAGAATCCTGCAACCTGTTCTTCCATTGGTGGACAGTCGTGTCCACCCGAAGAGCCGCATCATGTGGTTGCCGATATGCTCCCACCTCACCTTCTGGACAAGTACACCACCGCCCTTCAGGACCCGTCCCCCACTCTCCACCTTCAGTGGCTGGAAAACCTTTATGAGCCAGAGGACGCCCCCCAGTGCCCCCTGTGATATCCCACCCTTCCTACCCACACCCAACATCTCCCGACACACGTCTAACCCCACTAACCCCAGAAAAATAAAACCCAAGAAAATTACCCTAAAGACAAATATAAACTGTGGACTGACAAGATAATCAACAAGAAGCAAAAAAAAACATAACGACTGAGACACAGGACTTGACAGAGACACTAGGGACAATTCACAGAACACAAAACCACTCTCTTCTCCAACAACACCAGCACACAACTCCAAACACCTCCAACACTCTCCACAGACACTAACAGTGTGGCTAAAAGAAAAAGTGAAAGTGTACAGTACTCCTCCATGACACAGGATGCAGACTGATATCACTTCCTGGGCTTTTGTGTCATATTTTTGGACTCAGCGAGAACATTTCCCCCTCTGAAGGGTTCAGTGGCAATTTTCATGGTGGTAACATGTATTTTGCAATAATTTTTAACCCTGGGCGTAAAACTCCGCTTGCTGAGCTCACAGAGTTTTGGCAACTCCTTGTTCTGTGTAGAACGTGGATTTAGCGAAAAACTCAGCACTCCGCAACAGAGCTGACTTTTTTGTGTTGGTGCATCCCAAATGCATTTTTGTGTGCGTGGGAGCAACTTACCGGGTGCCTGCAATCGTCAACGAGATTTCTGAGCCATTCGCAAGTGCCACGAGATTTGCTAGGCAGCCATCAGGTCACGCGAGAAATTGCGGTCTCCAACACGTCATTCGAGTGTGCGAGTGGACTTCAATCGGGAGTTTTGTGAAGAACATGATCAGAGGATCTACTGCAACTGCAATCTGGAGAAGGTTATCTCCCCAAGCAGCATCAAAATGTTCTCGAATGACGAGTTGGAGTAAAAAAAGTCCTCAAATTGATATTTGAATATACTTTTTGTGCAAGGAGTCCTTTTTTTTATTTTACTTTTTTTTTTCAAGAGGGAGGAAGTGCCACAGTGTCTACAGCTTCCTATTCCTGTACAGCAGGTTCCTCCCAGTGCTCTTTCCATCTCCTGGTCACTTTTCATTTGGACTTGGAGCCGGAAAGATCATTCTTTGTGTCTGCTGCATAATATATCATTGGATTTGAGGACTTTGAATTTGAGACTTCACAAGTAAGTTGGAAAACTGATGATGTTTGTTTGACTGGGGCCAGACACCCAGATTTATTTGTACTTTTCATCGATTTTTTTAAATGTATTTTGGTGGATGGCCTGTAGTTTCAGTGGGGGCCTAGTTGTTTATTTGTGAGGAATTTTTCTTCCTTTATAAAGGAAACATGTTGCACAGTTCACTACATTTTCTCCATGTTTTGAAATCAATTTGCAACATTCATTTAATTCATTATGTATCCCAGTAGTCTGTCAATAGGCCTTTCTCAGCCAGTAGGCCCAGAGCTACTCATTTTTGCATGAAACAACCGTTTCTGTGGTGTCTGGTGAATTGCAACATAATTTAGGGCATGGATGGCATTGGATTGAAAATACAAAAAGTGTTTTTTTTTGGTATTTCACTTTTTTTCTCACATGCGTTAATGTCTTTGTTGGATGTGTGTGGTTGTACCTTGCAAACCTTTTTAACCCTGTGGATTTTCTTTTTTGGCATTGGTGCCTTAAAGATGTGTTGTTTACCATGCCTCCTTTGTCTGGCCAGTGTAAAGAGTGTGTTTTCAATCGTAGGCCAGCATTTGCCTTGGTTCCCCATGTAGCCAGGGGCCATTTTGTAGAGTGTGTGTCCATAGTCCTGCTTGTGGTCATTGTTTCCCAGGCCTCCTGCTTGTTTTTGTGACCATGTGGCTGGCTGTCATTTTGTGCTTTTGCCATAGGCCTGCATGTCTTCCCTGTGTTCCCCATTGGCCTATTGCTTCTTGTTGTGGTGGCCTGGCCGTGTTGCTTGCGGTCATTTTGTGAAGGCAGCCAGTGTGCTTTTGCCATTGGCCGGTATGTCTTTTCGTTGTGCTCAAATGCCTTCTTGTTGCTTGTTGTTGATGATGACCATGTGGCATACTAGCAGCTTAATAAATTAATAATTAGACGCTTGGTGCTAATGTTTTATAATCATTCATTTAATTATTTATTTTTTTTGTTTATTTTAATTTCATTTTTATCTTAATTTTGTAATTTTTCCAATTTGTTTCTTTTTTCTTTTTTCTTTTTTATATTCATTTTTTAAAATATTTGTTCAAAGTTTTATTTTTAAAACAATTTTCAAATTCTCAGTTTCAAAGTAACATTGTTTGGCATCAATTCCATTAACCGCATGCCTGCTATATGACGTGCACATTGCACAACAGTATGCAATATCAAGGGATTGTTCCATTGTCATTTGTCAGCTGCAGCTATCTGAGTGCGACATTCCACGTGATGCACAATGCCACTTGCCAATTTTTGTTGCTGTTCTTCTTCTTTCCTTTCCTTCCTGAGTGTACTGTCAAAGTCTCACAAATGGTTACACTGTGTTGTTAATTTGTTTTAATAACTGTGGTAATGATAACACTAACTAGTATGACCACGCGCTAAATTATATTATATTTGTTTGTACTAGTAATTGAACTACAACAATGCCAAGTTTCACTGATGTTCTTCTTGCTTCTTTGCATTTAGGTGCACAAGAGAGGAGGAGACAACATCACCCATTGTACTGCCAGACAGAAGGCGTGCGCCCTGTGCACAACGTTACGTGACATGTGGCCATAGACATCTCTTCAACTTGTGAATCTAAGACAAATAGCACTGCATGCTAACTGACAGCTTTGAGATTGCCCCAAAGAAAGGTACCAGTACCGAGAAAGTCAAAGTTGCCAGTGAGAAGAAGAAGGCCCTGCCTCTTACCAACACCGGTATGTCACCCAAGACCTTTTTTGGGAAACCAAAAATTGCGCTTGCAGCAGCGGTGTCCGGGAAGCAAGCTGGGAGCAGCACCCCATCATCAGCGGACACACGCCACCAACCTAGGCCAAAGCCCATGTCTGTCTCATAGGCAGCCAGTCTAATCAGTGACATTGAAATTGACTTATCGTTATCGCAAAGTAGTACCCAATCAATGCAGGAAACTGAGATAAGGGGGCAACAACAGCTCAACCACCACCAATAGTAGTTTCTCCCAAAGAAGGGGCTGAAGGAAGGTGGAATCTGACTATATGGTTGCCCCCACTTTTTCCTGGTGTTTTGCTGGTTTATGACTTAGTTGGACTGGGATCCTGCTATTCAGTGCCCCAGTCTATCTGCTTTCTCTGTAAAATGGTTTCCATGTACATTAGGTACATTACTAATTGGATTCTGGAGTGCCTTTTAAGTCCCTAGTATATGGTATACTATGTATCTAGGGCATACGTACCTCAGAGGCCTACCAGGAGCTGAAGCATGTATTATGCCACCCCTGAAAGCACTCCAAAATGGCACCACAGGTCTGCTACTGCAGCCTGGGTAAAGGTGTGCTTGCACCCCTTACAGAGGTATAGGCTACCTATATCCACATATATACAGACACATATAAACCTATAAGTCACTCCTGTGGCAGGCATTGGCAATCCTGAAGGCAGAGTGCTTGGTTTTGTGTGAGAGGGTGCCCAAGCATGAGCTGAGCCCCTTTGCAGCATTCGGAAATACTTCCTTATGGCTGTTCTGTGATACAGCCATACCATATACTCTTAAGTGCATTATAACCTCGCGGTAAATGCTAACTTTGGGATGGCTGCATCAAAACATGCCGTGTTTGGTGTCAAATGCTTTGGAATACTACCCCCCATCAATTCTGGCTGCGGGGGTAGAATTCCACCCTTCTAGAGGGAGAGACATGTTCACACTGGCTAAACCCGGTAGGACTTTCCTGAGCCCTGGCATCACAAAATGGATGCCTCTGCCACAGACACAGGTCTGGCCTTCTGCTGCTGACCGAAACTCCGGCAGGGGAGTCCTGGACAATAGGTTTCCCGTAGAAGGGATGTGTAACCACCTCCCCAGACAGGCAGATGTGTATTGGGGCTGGGCGGGAGCACTCTCTGGTGCTTTGAAGTCCTGCACTGGGGGCACGTTTGGTGTCCCTGTGCATAGCCCAGTTCAAACCGGTTGCAGGGGCTACCTGCCCCTGCTCTTGTGCGAAACTTTACAAAGGAAATGGGTGTAACCACCCCTCTTTCCTGGCTCACCCATAGGTGGAGCCTTAGAGTGAGTCCATCCCCTAAACTTACTATAAGTATAGGAATCCGATCCCTAGGATTTTAGATTACCCTGGACGAAACTCTGCAACATATATCCTGGACCTTTGACGTTCTACTTTAACTAGTAGACTGAAGAAATCTCCCTTGGGGTCAAGGAGTGACTCCCCTGCTTGGCAGGCACCAAAGAAGCAAATGACTGGTCTGCATCGCTGAAGCTCCCGCCGGACGCCGAAGTCTTTGCATCCCCAGAGGGGGATTTTCAGACTTCCCCGAGGCTACCCTGAGTCCACAGCAAAGCTGAGGCCTGTGGCTATCGCGGGTGACGTGGAACCATGACCCCTGTACAGAGTGATCTTTTGCAGCAACAGCATCTTCCTGGGATTCCTTGAAGTTGTGCTTTGGGCTCTGAGTAGCCCCTGCCTTGAGCACCTCCTGCACCAAAGATTGCTGGCCTCCACTCCACGAGTGACCCATGGGTCAGTTTAAAGTGCGACCGCTTGAGGCTCCTTCACATTCACTAGCCTGTTGGCTAGCAGGTCCCCACGAAGGCAACACCTCTTCTGCTTGAGCTTTCCTGGTTGCTTCAGACATGTCCTGACTTACCCTCGCTGGGTGAGTCCCTCAGACCTTGCTGGTCTGCACCGCAGTCCTTTCTCTAAATTCCAGTGACTTGCCGTTGCCAAGGCTTGTTGGGTCCAATCTGGTCACCGACACTGCAGCACTCGACAAACTTTGTGGGACACCTCAAATCCAGCTCATGGACTTCGTTGACACCTCCTGGACTGTGTGACTGAAGAGTCAAGACACCCATCAACTCACCTGACACACCCGACATCTGTGGGCATTGGTCCATCCTGCCCTCGGTCACTGGCAAGTGACCCAGACTCTGTCCCCTCTGCTTTCAGGTTCCTTACATCCTAGATCCAGGCTTGGATCTCTTCGGACACTTCTCCTCTTCACGTCAGCAGCAGTTCTTTGCAGGCTTCCATTGAAATCGACGATGCGACCCTTGGCACCCGGCTTCCCTGGGTGAGGTATCTCGAGTACTCCGGTGCTCACGTGGGTGCTAGCCCTAGAACTTCTTAAGTCCAAAAGAGTTTGGTCCAGACTCGATTAGAAGTGTCCCTAATCTTTAAATTTCCAACCCCGACATTGCCCATTGAAGATAATAGGAACCTGCGGTTGTGTTTACACACTGCATACAGTCCCCGTGGGTCCCCTGTGTCACTACCTTGGGTGGTTCCTAGGGGTCCCAGCGATTCTACAGGCTATAGGCTACCTTTTGGTATATGGTTTGGTACGCCCCTAGGGCCCAAATGTGTATTTGTGCTTTTACTGATGCTTGCTCACTTGTAAACAAAGTACTTCGAACTCCAGTCTCATAAAGAGACTAGAGGGGTGTGTTTTATCTTAAATACATATATTTTGAATATATACCTGGTGTGGTTGTCCTTTCATTTGATCATTCAAGAGATTATGGACTGGTAAAACAAACTGCTTTACATTCCTTCAAGACTTAGCCTGAAGGCTGCTCTCCATAGCTGCCACTAGGATAGCTTTCAATAAAGGTTGTCTTTTACCTATCACCATAAGGGGTTGTTTGGACTGATACAAGGTGCCCACTAGAACTAGTGGACAGCATATATCAGGCCACCTTCTCACAGGGGCAGTTCAGGAGATCGAGCTTCCTGCTGAGGAAGAAGACGAGCAAGCCACTCTTTCAGATGATCCATTGGGGGATATTCTCAAGAACGTGTGATAACTACCGCAAAAGTAGATTAATGCAACTCTTCACATCGCAGTCTATTGTTGGAAAATAACACTGTGTTAACGTGGTATTCACAACACGGCAGCACCATGCGATAGACTCACCACAACGCGTCAAATGAACGTGTTAAAATCAACGCAACACCGTAAAAATGCGAAACACTAACGCGAAAAAAGCAGCGATGACGCAAATCGCGATACAAAAATCAGCGAAAACCAGCCACAGGCCTGCAATCCCCACGCGACATGCTGGAAAATGCACTACAAAAGTTAGGGAAAAAACACATACAAAAGCCAAACAACAGCGAAGCACAATGGAGGCAGCCGGAGCAAGTGCAGAGGACAACCAGAACCCCACAAGCCCCCCGGAGGACCAGCCTGGGACCTCGGGGTCAGGGAAGGGCAGGGAGAAGAAGAGTAGGAAGAAAAGGTTCAGTCTGCAGGAAAATAGGATCCTGATAACGGAGTTGACAGAACACCATCAACTACTGTTCGTCACCTCCACTGTGTCACTGGCAACTAAAAATGGAATATGGCAGACCATCATGGACAAGATGAATGCAGTAGGAGTGCTGAAGAGGACAATGGAAGAGGTCAAGAGGCGCTGGAATGATGTCAAGCGCAAAACCAAGCAGAAACTCGTACACAACCGGAAGGCAGCAATGCAGACTGAAGGTGGGAGCCCAGCGCCACAGGAGGAGCTGGACAAGATGGAGCAAATGGTGTCCACAGTCATCAGTGGGGAGACGGTGGCATAAGTTGGGAGCCCAGACACTGCTCAACATGACCGGATACAACAGCACCAGTGTGAGTAACGACCAGGGACTGGGGGGACGGGGGGAGATGGGCACAATGGCACACAAGCACAAGTAAGCATAGCACATCTGCGGACAAACCATGCCCCAGACCCCAAACTCTCACCAAGAGACCAATGCCTCCAAGTATGCAAAATCTCAGCACTGTATAAGCACAGATGTCAGAGGCACAACCCATGGAAGGGATAAGGGGCAGCTAAATCAGAGCTGCATGGGCAACTGCCCCAAAATGTGGCACACACACATCACTTGCAGAGCACATCAACAGTGACAACGATGTGGCACAATCCGCAACACGTCCACAACAGAACAGAGGACACAACTGGTGCGCCTTGTGTGCAGAAACTGGCCAATCACATGTGGCATAGCAGGGAAATGTGAGTTGACAATGTACAAGTACAAACACACATCCGTGATGTAGTCGGAATGGTTGTATGACATAATTTCGACAGACAGAAAATCGACCTACAAATATATCGCAACAAAAATATCGATGTCAAGAATATCGACATCCTATCTATAACATGGTAAGTACAAAAATATCGAAAATTAAATATCGATGTCAAAAATATCGTTATTAAAAATATCGTTTTTTTTTTACTTTAAAAATATATGTAAAATAAACCAAATTATACTTAGAAATTAAATAAACATAATTAAATATATTGTATAATATTTAAAATGTATAATTAATATATATAATTTAATAAAACTTTAATTAAACATATACATATAATATATAATATATATACTTACTTAATAATTAATTTTACTAATAATTTCTGTAACGTATAAATTATTAAATGTTTTTAAAAATTACCAATACATCTATACACATAAAATAATAACATTAATAAATATTTAATAATTACATATAGCAAATAATAATCAATATTTTTAATGTGAATAATTTTTATTATTAATGATATATTACAATAGCAAAAATAATACTAAACATATGAAATATCAGACACAATAAAACTACTAGTCCAACTCCAACAAAAACAACAGAATGTAAAATGTTGGATACCGTAGGGGTAAAAATTACTATTCCAACTCCAAAGAGTGCAACAGTAGGGAAAGCGTTGGATAGCGTAGGGTTAAAATTACTATTCCAACTCCAGAGAGTGCAATAGTAGGGAAAGCGTTGGATAGCGTAAAGGTAAAAATTACTATTCCAACTCCAGAGAGTGCAACAGTAGGAAAAGCGCTGGATAGCGTAGGGGTAAAAATTACTATTCCAACTCCAAAGAGTGCAACAGTAGGGAAAGCGTTGGATAGCGGAGGGTTAAAATTACTATTCCAACTCCAGAGAGTGCAATAGTAGGGAAAGCGTTGGATAGCGTAAAGGTAAAAATTACTATTCCAACTCCAGAGAGTGCAACAGTAGGAAAAGCGCTGGATAGCATAGGGGTAAAAATTACTATTCCAACTCCAGAGAGTGCAACAGTAGGGAAAGCGTTGGATAGCGTAGGGGTACAAATTACTATTCCCACTCCAGTAAGTGAAACAGTAGGTAAAGCGCTGGATAGCGTAGGGGTAAAAATTACTATTCCAACTCCAAAGAGTGCAACAGTAGGGAAAGCGTTGGATAGCGTAGGGGTAAAAATTACTATTCCAACTCCAGAGAGTGCAACAGTAGGAAAAAGCGTTGGATAGCGTAGGGGTACAAATTACTATTCCCACTCCAGTAAGTGAAACAGTAGGGAAAGCGCTGGATAGCGTAGGGGTAAAAATTACTATTCCAACTCCAAAGAGTGCAACAGTAGGGAAAGCGTTGGATAGTGTAAGGGTAAAAATTACTATTCCAACTCCAGAGAGTGCAATAGTAGGGAAAGCGTTGGATAGCGTAAGGGTAAAAATTACTATTCCCACTCCAGTGAGTCCAACAGAAGGGAAAGCGTTGGATAGCGTAGGGGTACAAATTACTATTCCCACTCCAGTAAGTGAAACAGTAGGGAAAGCGCTGGATAGCGTAGGGTTAAAAATTACTATTCCAACTCCAGATAGTAAAACAGTTGGGAAAGCACTGGATAGCATAGGGATTCTATTAACATAATAACCAATTAAATAATTAGTTATAAAAAAATAGCATATTAATAATTAATTTACAAAATATGTATTATTAAATACCAATTATTTAAAATAATTATTTATATAAATAACTTTAAATTACATCCCACACTATTCACCCTTTAACACACAACACACTACACATACAAAATACACAATACATTTAAATATCAGTGTATCTATTATTTACAATTCATAATACATTCTTTATAATTAATATACTTATTATTTACAAATTTATACATATTAACTACCAAATTACAATTATTCACAAATTAATTATTAATTAACAATACATTAATTAGCAATAACAACAAATAACATGGAATAATAAATTATTTATATTTACTATATTTAACGTACTAATAACAATTAAATACCAATTAACCTCTTCAGCGCTGCGCGGATTCCCGCGCGGTGCTGAAAGATCTGAGCGCGGGCGGGGCCATGACGGAACGGTTCCGTCATAAGCACAGCCAAACCGACGTGCATGACGGAACCGTTCCGTCATCGGCGTCGAAGAGGTATTAACAATTAATTATTATTAATTACAAATAAATAAAAATTATCAGTAATTATTTGAATTTAATTACATCCCACCCTATTCCCCTATAAACCCACAACCCACTACACATAAAAATTCACATAATTAATGTAATCATCAATTAATCATTTAATAAAATTAAATCACCAATTAATTAGTAATTAACAATTAATTAATTAACAATACCAATAAAAAAATATTAATATTAAACTAATTATAACTTATATAATTAACCAATTAATAAATTTAATTTACAATTAATAATTAATTAACAATTAATTAATCAATTAATATATTTAATTAACAATTAGTAATTAATTAACAATTAATTAATCAGAAATACCAATTAAACAATACATATTAATTAATGAATTATAATTAAATTACTTCCCACCCTATTCCCCTATAAACCCACAACCCGCTCTGATACTAAAACGCTAAATTATATTTTACATAATTATTAATCTCTAAACATTTATTTTTAAATGTATTAAAATACATTACAATAGTCTTTAACATACAAATAAAATACATATTAAAATACATTACACTAATAAAATATCGATATTCTTGACATCGAAATTTTTGATTACGATATTACTTACATCTATATTAATGACTTCGATATTATTAACTTCGATAATACTTACCTTGGGGTCGATATTCTGTCCATCGATATTCTTGACTTCGATATTCTTTACCTACGATATTTCCAACTCGATATACTTGTAGTTCGAAATTTAAAACTCGATATTTAGACTGCTCACCAGTCGGAATGTCCACTGCCCCGCCTCATATAGGCAGCACCCCACAGTCACAATGTACACTGTCATGCAGTCTGAATGTAAACATGTACAAAGCGACAACATACATGTGAACACAATGTTAAACTGCATCGCCCCTTCACATTGCAGAGGGAAATTCAACACCTCCTGCAGAGCAGTCCCAACCTCTCTTGTCTGATGATGAAGAGGACCACGAGACCTTTGGCTCCGAAGCCCTCCAACAGCTCGTGGAGAGCCTCCGCAGCCCACTTCCAGGAGCAGGGCAGCCCAGCTGCTACAAAGAGAACCCACCCCCTGCACAGAACACACAGCAGGCAGCACCCACCACCACGGCTGCCTCCCAGGACCCCCACGATGAACACATGGCCTTCTAACGCCGTGTGTTGGGGTGCCAGGAGAAGCTGACTGAACAGGTGCAGGTGGGGTTCGACCGCAAGGCAGAAAAACCTGACACCATACGTGGGTGTCTAAGTCCCATCAGGGACCACTCACAGTCCCTAACGGACACCAACAGTCCGTTCCATGCCCTCCAACTAACCATGGCTAACATCGCCAGAGTCCTGACTCTGCGACAAGAATGACTGTCTAGTCAGAGTGGCTCCAGCAAGCTCGCCCTGGAGTTGTGACTCATGCAGAGGCTCATGGAGAACATGGAGCGGACGCGGGTGGAAAGATTGGCTGCCACTGCTGCACACAAGCGAGAGGTAGCTGGGTCACTCAATGCCAGAAAGACCCTCCTCACGGCATTGATGCCACAAGGCCTGGCACTGATGCATGCTGCTGCTACCAATCCATCCGCATCCCCGGCCCCTGATGTGTCAGTGCCACACAGTGCTGGAGTCAGAACACCACCACCCACATGTGAGGCACCTGAAACAGCATAGGATGAAGATGCGGATGAATCTGCCTTCGTGGTCTGAAGGAAGCGCTAGCATTCACCTCTGCCATTTGGCCTGTTTCTGCTTGGTTCTGCCCTCTGCATCATCACCTTGCACTATCCCCCGATGCACTCTGCGACACTCACCTTGGACCTCGACATGGACTGCCATATTCTGTTTGGTCACCAATGACACTGCAATCAGGCTGCGGACTGAACTTTTCCTCTTCCGATGTACATGTAATTCCCTGAAGGACTCTTGCTGGCCCTCCACGGGCTAACAATGTAAAGTGGGGTTTTCAGAGCCCTGTACTGCTCAAGCTGCAACACTCCACTGAATGTGCATTAAACATTCATTTTCACACCGATGTGTCATGTCTATGATCTTGCAAGTGTGGAGGTATGGATGCATGTAGGATCAATGATTTCCCCTTACATCCATATTGCTCACATTGTGGGACTTGGGACACAGGGTGACACATTGCCGAATGCATGCTGGGTGGCACCGACACTAGAATGGAGACACACGCACTAGTTACTTCCTTGTCCAGCACAGACCCGAACGATGCCCAGGGGTCATTGTTCACACCCTTACACTGGACTGGCATATGCCAGGCCAGCCCACTCCGCTTACGCTCACAGGGGGGGACGACAACACTACATGTCCCAGGTGTACCCTGTAGGGATCTTCTGCTCACAGCTCTAGCTGTCAGCATGCCAGAGCCACTCCCTCACGGCTGGTTTACACCCACACCACATCCATCCAGCACAGGCATCACAGGATATGTGGCCCTGCAATAAAAAGGGCTTGGCGAACGTGCTGGACACCAATTCAACTCTGCAACTTTGTGTCTCCGTGTGGTTATGATTTCTGCCTGAGGACCTAGGGCCCGGGCACAGCACATTGCCCGGTGCCGGGGCTGACATGATGGCGTCTACACCACGGGACTCAATCATAAAGGGTCCATGTCTTACGGGGCACAGACTTGGTGGCACCGGATACACTGTGGCAGGCACAGGCACACGCCACAGGACGGTGTCTTTTGGTGCACTGAGGTAGGGGCACCTTAAGTGCTGAGCGGGAGTGCAGCCTGCGATGATGCGCCGTCCAGGTGGTCCGGAATGGTGGCATTATTGTGAGCCCTGCTGGACCACAGTGTAGGCCTGAGCCAGTGGGCAGTGCGGGCCTACCGCCACGTTGCATCGCCTCGCGGTTCACAGAGTTAGTGGCAGCTCGAGGGCTGAGCGGATGTGCAGCCTGCGATGAGGCCGGGTGCATTGATATGTTCTCTGCCATAGCGAAATCAAGACACAGAATCAAATGTGTGACCTGGTGGCCCATGGTGCGGGGCGGCATGATGTGGAGGGTGCCATAGTCGAGGGCCCTGGGCTTGGGGCTCCCACCAGCATGTGGTGGGCCCTCTTGTAGACACGCTGGTTGCGGAAGGTAAACAGTGAGGCCTTGTTGCGCAGGGGCAGGCAATCACCGCTGGGCAGTGGGAGGGGCTGGGGTGCATCGGCCTGTGTCCGCAGGGGTGGGCAAGCGCTGATGGCGTGTGCTACTGTATGGACTCTGCCATTCATGTCTCTGGCAACTGTTTCAGATGAGGGACCTGGGGGACTGTAGTGTGTTCCAGAACGTGGTTGGAGACACTCCGGTGGCTGCAGGTGAGCAGCGAGGACTGTGTCTGCAGTGTCGGCACTCTCTCTCTCTCTTTCTCTCTCCCTCCCTTTCCCTCTCTTTCTCTCTCTCCCTTTCTTTCTCTCTCCCTCTCTCTTTCTCTCTCCCTCGTCTTCTCTCTCTCTCCCTCTCTTTCTCTCTCCCTCTCTTTCTTCCTCCCTCTCTTTCTCGATCCCTTTCTTTCTCTCTCTTTCTCTCTCCCTCGCTTTCTCTCTCTCTTTCTCTCTCCCTCTCTTTCTCTCTCCCTCTCTTTCTCTCTCCCTCTCTTTCTCTCTCCCTTTCTTTCTCTCTCTTTCTCTCTCCCTTGCTTTCTCTCTCGCTTTCTCTCTCCCTCTCTTTCTCTCTCTTTATCTATCCCGCTCTCTCTCTTTCTCTCTCCCTCTCTTTCTCTCTCCCTCTCTTTCTCTCTCCCTTTCTTTCTTTCTCACTCTTTCTTTCTCCCTCTCTTTCTCTCTCGCTCTCTTTCTCTCTCCATCTCTTTCTCTTTCTCTCTCTCCCTCTCTCTCTCTCTTTCTCTATCCCTCTCTCTCTCTGTCTCTCTCCCTCTCTTTCTCTCTCCCTCTCTTCTCTCTCCCTCTCTCTTTCTCTCTCTCCCTCTCTCCCTCTCATTCTCTCTCCCCCTCTCCCCCGCTCTCTCTCTCTTTCTCTTTCCTTTGATGGGCGCATTACACACCTTCTTATCTAGATTTTTGTCTTGCGGACTGTGACTTACAGAATGCCCAGAGAAGACCCGCCATGCCCTTCAAGATTGTTGTTTTTTGTTTATTCTGATAAAAACGTTTTATTTGGATTATATGATATGAATGTATGATTTCCATTTTTCCTGCCACACCGGTATGTTAGGTGTTGTGATTGTGCAACTTCAGGTGATTTGTTTGGTTCATGGTTTTGTGGCGTTGCTGTGCATTCTCTTTGTACAAAGGGAGGGGGGAGTGGGTGGTGGTGGGGTCCCGGGGGGGTGACGGTGGGTGTTGTTGCCCTATTGGGGCTCCGGGCTCCATGTTCTGTTGCTCTGGGGCATCTGTTGTTCTTCTTGTTTGGCCATTTTCTGTGCTCCCTTGGCCGCTGACGGTTGTCGTCTGACTTTACACCAGGTCAGAGCAGGTGTTAGTTTCCTGCTGCTAACATGCCTTAACGCCGGTTTTGGGATCTTATCGCAGAACTGGCTGGTCATTGAGAATATTGTGGAGTGCTGTTGTCGTGGCTTTTTTCTCGGGAACGCCTATTCTGCATCTCATTAGCGATATTTGACGGGGTCATCTGTGGCGATGTTTTTTGAGGATGGTATCGCCGGAAAACTGGTGATATGGGCTCTTAGCACCAGCTTGTGAATTGGAGCGGTAAATTTATAGTGACTTTGGCTGCGATAAAGTGCCAATAACTCGGCAATAACTCCTTGAGAATATGCCCCATTGTCTTTCAGATCCCCAGCAAGGAAAAGGTTGGTTTGTCCATCATCTTCTTCTGCAAGCCCCTCTTCTGATGATCTAGACGCCACTTGGATCCCACCAAAGACTAAGAGTGAGACACGCCACGAGACAAGGCTAGGGAAAAGGCAGATTCCAGAAAGCCTTAGAGTTATGGAGGTAGATGCAGAAGAGGAGATTATGACGAGCCAGTCATCATGGACATTAGCACCCCCCCAGCGGAAACCAACATTACCCCATCCCAAATTGCTGTGAGGGATGTGGCACAGATACCACCGACACAAATACTACCAACACCAACCCCAGAGGCCATATTTAAAAAGTCCCGGCAACGACCTACATCCACCACAACCACCCCAGTAGAAGTAGGTGCTGCAGAGAGTCAAACGTCACACCCACCTACCAGTTCATCTGACATTGCAAGTGGTGCCAGCAGCGTCAGAAAGTTGACCTCCCCAGGTTGAGACTTCTTTCCGTTAGCCAGAAGGAGTTGAACATTGCTATATGCTCCATTTGTGGAGTAGGTGTTAGTCAGGGTAAACTTGGTGCAAACTATGGTACCAGAGGCCAAACAACCCTTCTGAGAAAACACCACTTGATCCAGTGGGAGGTACAACTTAGTGGCCCAAAAACATCAAGTGTTATTGGTGGAGGGGATGAAGATCCGATCACGATGGAAGGTGAACAAGAGGGAGACATTTTCTCCAGTACACAAAGCAGCCCTGTACCCAGCAGTGCAGTGGTACCACCCAAATCATCATCAGCAACATCGCAATGGCACAAGAGTCAGGCTGAGATACCAAGTGGTACAAGTCAAGAGAGTACCGCAATGAAAAAACGTACATTGAGCCTAACAATATCTGGTCTCAAAAAGTCACCTGCATCAGTGGCACCAGAAAAGAAAACAATGCAGGCTACCATTCTCAGCATGTTTAGGTCAGAGGGGCAGTATGAACGCAACCACCCAACAGCACGTTTGTACAACCTGAAGCTGGCTAAAATGTTAGCGCTGGACCTCGTCCCTTTTTCTTTTGTGGAAGGGGTGGGTTTTCTTGAATTTGTGGCAGTTATCTGCCCAAAATGAAAGGTTCCCAACAAGTCCTATTTCACCAGAGTTGCTGTTCCAGCACTACATCACAACATGCTGGAATTGCTTGGACAAGCTTTGCAGCAGAGTCCTGTTCACACTATCCACCTGAAAACAGACTTGGCCAGTTGCCAAGCCACTGATTACATGTGCATCACTGCACACTGGATCTCTTTTGTGGGGGTTAGAGAAAAGATATCTGCAGGTGTTGACACTCCTGACATTTTCAATGGTGCTCAGAAGATTGTTACAGTAGCCATGTTCCCCATGGAGAAATCCCATACTGCTGCAAACATCTTAGAAGACTTTAACACTAAGGTATTTGAATTGCTGCGAACAAGAGGGCTTAACATTGGTTTTGTTGCCACCTACAATGGCAGTAATATAATTAAGGCCATGGCAGATGTTGGCTATTTCAGGGTCCTGTGTTCACCTCATTAACATCGTTGTTCAAGACTTTCTGAAAAAAGAATACAGAGTCAGCAACTTACTGACCACCTGCAGAGGATTGTGCACATATTTCAGCCATTCTTTTAAAACTTGGAAGCAGCTGAGCATCATTCAATGTGACAATAGAATACCAGTTAAAGCACTCATCGAGGAGGTGCCAACACATTGGAATTCAACTTTTTACATGCTTATACGTCTGTTGAGCAGTACAGACCAATCAATGAATATATAATGCAAAGAGGGGATGCTACTGTGAAAGGCATGATCATTGAGATGGACCAATGGGGCCTAGTTAAATGCCTGACCGAGACGCTGCTTCCTTTTGAGATCTTCACATGTGAAGTCAACACGGAGGACTGTACCATGGGCCCAGCTATCCCATTGTTTCACATGCTACAGGAACAGCGAACGAAGGTATCTTCAATGTACCCAGGTGTGGAGGAAAAAAGGAAGCATATGAGTTGTGGAGAGCCTAATCCTTCACTTATCTGAAAATACAGGGGTGCAAAGAGGCATTGTATCATCCAACTATTACATTTGTGCCACAATTCTTGATCCATGGTACAAACCATTAATGGACACTTTCATTCATTTTTCAGAAGGGGATGTTGTCAGCTACAAAATGTGGATAGCTGTGCAAGCCAGTCAGCTAGAAAAAGAGCGACTGGGAATTACAGGCCCGCTCATCCAATGCACAACATGTACTGCAGGGCACCCTTCAAGTTCAACTTCAGAGCCTGAGGGCAATGCAGTTGGCTCACAGCAGCCAAAACCAGCAATAACAGCAAGAGCAACATCAACAACAACAAGAACAGGTGCATCAGCCACAAAATCAGCAAAGGAATGGTTTCCTTGCTGCTGACGCTGTTTTGACAGTGAGAAGTACCAGTCTCTCACCCCAAAACGTGCAGAGGTTAACCATGATCAAAATGAATCAGCACTTGATACCACCAGATTACACCATACCTGAAATACCACAGCAGGAAAATAATGACGGCGACTCAGGCCATGGAAGTAGTGTGTTAGGTGACCTACTTCTGGGTGAACCACCAGAGTTTGAGGACGAGCTCTACTTCCCTGACGACTAGACTTTACTTTCTTTCTTTCTTTCTTCGATATCCCCCCCCAAAAAAAAGATAAAGCTAAGGGACATTATTTGCTTTATTATTTGTGTGTGTCTGCTAGACCAATCCATCCTCACCGTCTTACACTTAGACACATTTTATTGCTGGATTGGAGTTGCAACTGAGTGCAGTGAAGCCGTGACTTGCCTTAAGCCATTTCCCTCAAGCCAGACATTCGATGGAGAAATTAATACAAACAAATGTGTGCCAGCCTCTGCCTCGAACCCTGGGCCCTGACTATCTATATATCCTTTCCTCCTAGCCTAGAGGGACTTCCCCGCCCACATGTGAGATTATTAATTATTCGATTTACAGCGAAGCAATTGATGATCTGCATTCTGCAATGTGCCACCACCAATCCATCACGGTGAGCACAACGGAACAACAGGTAAATGATGGCATGCATTGCACGCTGAGTGATTGTTGTTTGTTGTGATGTCAACTTGTGAATGATGATATGTCATCATCATCAATCATGTGTCTGTCAACTTGAGTTGAGACTTGAGAAGAAGAAAGAGGATTCATGTGGTGGCAGCAGGCAGTGTGAGACTGGGTGATTGTTTGTTATGCTTAATATTTTAGTGATGATGATGATTGAGATTCACAATGTTGTGGTGGCCTACCGACGGCTGATCAATAATTTTTCCCTGAATGTTATTTTTTTCCCTTCCTCTTTGAAAGATTATATAGCAAGATTCCTTCACCAGGTCCAATCCACACTGTCCGCATTGCTTTTTGTTTATTGTTTTATGCTTACTTATACTCCTCAAAGACTCACACCTGACCAGTCACTTAGTTAATGCAAAGCTTGCAAACACAAATCTAGTCTAATGTAGTCTACTCTACAATGAGTCCGTCAAGTCAATCTTTCCCTTCTTGATGTTCAATGACAAAATTGTACTACTACAGGCCGATTCATTACATTCAGTCAGGGCTCGATCAGGATACTGTTGGTACAGAGTTGGACACCATACTCGGAGTCGCAGTCAGACTCATGAGGATCAGAGATGATGGAATGGCTCAGGGCGTGGGCGTAAGCATGACTACTCGAGAACTGTCACCAGAAGAAGATGGAAGTTTTTAAATTCACTGAAACCAACTGATTTGAATGATGATGACTTTGAAGTGGCCTAAAGGTAAACAACAACACCAGACCTACACATGTCTGTGTAGTGGTGGTGGTGGTGAGTGTAGTGTGACTGACCGATACTATATCAGTGCGTTGATTTTTTTACTTAATTGGGAACATGGAATGCTATATTGCTGTGTGTGTCTGTGCTCAGTGATGTCTGGATCAAATTTGAAGCTAAGTGGAGGTTGGGTGGGGGGCCTGTTGTAGGAGGTAACTGCCGGAAACAGACATTTAGCAATGCTGCCTCTGAAACAAAGCCTTCTTGTTGCACTACTTTATGCAGTTTAACTTTCCCCCTTGATTCTTAAATATATATTTTTTCCATCGACAGGCCCTTACCCTGTGCCATACTGGAAAAACAACTCACACTTACCTTACCGAACAGCATCCACCAGGCACCCCAAACAGACAGTCCCAAAGGAATGCAGTGCAGAGATGCAACTCCCAATTTGGCAATTTATACAGTATCATTTATTCTCTCCAATCATTACAACTGTGTGTGTTGTTTATGTTTGTTTAGTTTACTTGACTCCTTTAGATATTTAGATTTTATTTGCTGTTTTTCAAAGTCAGCTGCAAGAACATAAATGTAACTTGGGTCTCTCTGGGGGCAGATGGAAAATTAATTTACCTGTACTAGTCTAGTACTCATCATCATGCATGCATTTCCTTTTCCCATAACAGATTTATAATGGTCGGCCACCAAGATGAATGAGTTGTTGTCCTTGTGTTGTAGTGTTTGTTTTTGTCTAACCTTTCCCTCAAATCCCCCTTCCTATACATTCATTGAATCACAAACCCTCCTCCCCCAGCTGTGTGATTTATTGGTGTGACTAAATTAAATTTACACCATTCATTGATCAGACACTTGGTGGGCGGATGTGGTGAAAGCAACACCAACTCAATGGCAGGGAGGGCGAGGATCTTAAGTTCTGCTCTAAGTATAACTATAGCCCACATTGGCATATAATAGATTGCCCACCCATGCACAGACAGTGTTCGATATTCATATTATTTTCAGAGGAACATAATCCATCATAATTGCCAGCATCATCATTCTTCCAGCACTAAAGTTTACACTTGTCCACATCAAAAGTTCATAGCTCGAGTCAACTTCAATTTGTAACTTGTACTAGGCTAGCCCACCATTCAGTTTTTTTTTAACTTTAACATTGCTTATCATGGTTTCTCATTTGGCAGTCTTCTTCTTGTGTATTTTACTTCTACTAGTAATATTTTAGTCTCCCTCAGATGACTGTCTCATTTACTTTTTTGCAAATGCAGTGTCTTCTACTACCACCAGCATGGCACCTTAGGAAACCAAACCATCACCATGCAGCAATTGCTTCGCCTAATCATCAATCACAGGTAAGAGAAGAAGTGTGGGTGATGCAAGAATGTATATACTGTGGGAATTAATGAATTCACACACCCACACCCTTCCGAGTCCATAGGGGTTTTAGTTGCTGACTGCATAGACTTGAAGTAGAGACTGACAGTAGTAGGACAAGTGAGAGTACCGCATCTATCTGTTGGTGTGTTACACTATCAGCAGATTTTTTTTAAAAGGCTGCACCCCTGCAGCAAAGGAAACAGTACAAAGTAAAAGAGTAACCCCCAAAAACGATGTACATCATTTGTAAATCTATAAATGTATTCCCCTAACAAATGAACTGGAATGAAAGAAACCCACAACACCCGACCCACTCCTCTCCCTAACCCAACCAACGTCCAGAAGGCCAATTGTCCATAAATACAAATGTCTATAAAAACAAAAAAGCATACCCAAGTTTTCCCCAACTAACACATTCCCACCCTCTCCCCAACAAGTCCCACCCACCCAAAAAAAGACTGAAAAAGGGGCAAGAGACTGAGGTCTATGATCATCTAGCGGAGGGCTAGGAGCTGGATCTTGCGCTCAAGATGTTCGAAGCACTCCTCCATCCTGGCCTCTAGGCTCGCCATCTGGAGGAGCATGTGGCGCTGAAAGTTTTTACATGAACAACAGGGGTGGGCAGTGTAGGAGAGTAGGATCTGCTTCACATGTTTACCCCCACCTTTTGATGGTGTTTCACTGTTTTTCGACTTTAGTCTGGCTGGGACGCTGCTATTCAGGGCCCCGGCCTAGCTGCTTCCTCTCTAAATTGATTGCATGTACTTTAGGTACACCACAAATTGGATCCTGAGGTACCCTTGTGAGTCCCTAGTATATGGTATACTATGTACCCAGGGCATTGGTACCGCAGAGGCCTACCTGGGGCTGAAGCATGTATTATGCCACCCATGGAAAGCCACCCAAAATCACACCACAGGTCTGCTACCTCAGCCTGGGTAAGGTGGTGCATGCACCCCTTACTGAGGTATAGGTTCACTATACCTCACCTATCACTACACATACAAACCTATCATTCACTCCTATGGCAGGCCTTAATGATCCGAGTGCTTGGTTATATGTGAGAGGGTGCCCAGGCATGAGCTGAGCCCCTCTACAGCTTTCGGAATCTCTTCTCTGGGGTTGTCGGTGGTGCAGCCTGACCACATACTCTTAAGTGCATTATATCGTAAACGGTTAATGCTAACTTTGGACTGGCTGCACGGAAACATGTTGTGTATGGTGTCAAACACCTTGGAATCATACCCTCACATCAGTTCTTGATGTGAGGATATGATCCCACCCTTCTAGAGGGAGAGACATGGCAGTACTGGTATACCCGGTAGAAATCTAATAGAGCCTTGGCATCACAAAATGGATGCTGCAGCCACAGACACGGGTCTGGCCTCCTGCTGCTGACCGAAACTCCCACAGTGGAGGCCTGGACAATAGGTTTCCTGTCACAGGGAGGTGTAAACACCTCCCAGGCAGGCTTATGTGTATTGGGGCTGGGTGGGAGCACACTCAGAGTGCTTTGAAGTCCTGCACTGGGGGCACAAACCGATTCAGGGGCTTCCAGCCCCTGCTCTGGCGTGAAAATGGACAAAGGAAATCGGTGTAGCCACCCCTCTTTCCAAACCCTTCCATAGGTGGGTCCCTAGAGCTAGTCCAACCCCTTCCTTAGTTATAAATGTAAATGTGTATGTGTTTATATAGCGCCGAATCACCCCTAGGGGTATCTTAGCACTGTACTCATACCGCTGAAGGTAACCTTCCTGGCTTTCCGTGTGAAGTGTCCACTCCTGGGCACCCCCATGGTGAAGCCATGCATCCCAGCACTGTTGGGGCCGTTGTGAAGATTAAGCAAACTATTGCCCAGAGTTGCAGCGTGGGACCCATGATTAGAATAGGCACTGAGGCAAGAATATCCGGTCCGAGGAATTTATAGCCCAAGACACTGCCTCGGCGGGAATCGAACCCTGGTCCCGGACCAGTGCTCTGCATTGAGATCTGCCGCTCTAACCATTGAGTCACACTTCTCCAAGTAAGGAACCTCTGTAACTTTAGATATCCCTGGACAAAACTCTGAAGCTGAATCCTGGAACTTCAACGCTCTACTAAAGACTAGAGGACTGAAGAAATCTCCCTTGGGGTCAAGGAGTGACTCCCCTGCTTGGCAGACACCATTGAGGCAATTTGCCAGACTGCATTTCTGAAGCTCCTGCCGGACTCCGAAGTATTTGTAGCCCAGGAAAAGGATTTCCAGACATCTTAGAGGCCGACCCGAGTCCCCAGCAAAGCTGAGACCCACAGCCCTTGTGAATAGCGTGGAACCGTAACTTGTGGTCACCGTGCACTTTTGCAAGTGCATTGACTTCTCGATGTCTCTTGAAGTTATGCTTGGGGTTACTTGTAGCCCCCTCCTCGAGCAGAAGTTCCACCAAAGATTGTTGGCCTAGTCACCCCAAGTGACCCGTGGGCCGCCATTTTGTGTTTCCTCTTGAGGTCCCATCGTGATCCCTGGTCCGTCGACTGGTGGGTCCCTGAGGGGGTAACTTTGATTTTCCTTGGGCTTCCCTGGTTGCTCCAGACATGCCTTGACTCCCAACCAAGTGGTGAGTCCCTCAGACCTTGCTGGTCTGCACCGAAGCATCTTTCTCCTTTCTGCGTGGGTTGCTGTTGCCAAGGCTTGTTGTGTCCAATCCAGGCACCGACGCTGCAGCACTTGACATCCTTTATGGGACAGCTCAAATCCAGCTCCTGGTTGTCCTTGACGCCTCCTGGTCCTCGTGGCTGAAGAGTCAATCTTCACCTTCTTCACCTGAAACACTCGGCATCGGTGGGCATCCGCCTATCGTCTTCCTGGTCACTGGCAAGTGATCCAGACTCTGTCCTCTCTGCTTTCAGATTCTTCTCATCTTTGATCCAGGCTTGGATCTCTTCGGACACTTTGCATCTTCCCGGCAGCAGAACTTCTTTGCCAGCTCCCATTGAAATCGACGACGCGACACCATTTGACATCTGTGCACCCAGCTTCCCTGGGTGAGGTAACACGAGTACTCCGGTACTCTCGTGGGTGTTGGCCCTAGAACTTCCTAAATCCCAAAGGGTTTGGCCCTAGTTCATCTCTAAGTGTCCCTAATCTTTAAAAATCTAACCGCGACTTTCCCCAAAGAAGCTAACGGGAGCTCGCGGCTGTGTTCTCACACTGCACACGGCCCCCGTGGGTCCCCTGTGTCACTACCTTGGGTGATTCCTTGGGGTCCCAGCGATTCTTCAGGCTCTAGACCATGTGTCTAGTTAAGTCGTGGTTCTTATACCACTATTTTAGTTTATGGTTTGGCTCGCCCCTAGGGCCTAACGTGTATTTGTGCTTATTACTGTCATATTTGAAGTTCAACTTATGTGTTTTGACCTCTAGTCTCATAAAGAGTCTAGGAGGGTGTGTTTAGAAATAAATACATATATTTTATATATTTACCTGGTGTGGTTGTCTTTCATTTAGGCACTCAAGAGATTATAGACTGGTAAAACAAGCTGCTTTACATTCCTTCAAGGCTTAGCCTGAAGGCTGCTCTGCATAGCTACCACTAGGATAGCTTTCAATAAAGTTTGTCTTTAACCTATAACCAATAAGGGGTTGTTTGGGCTGGTACATGGTGCCCACTATAACTAGTGGGCAGCATATATCAGGCCAACTTCTCACATTGGTGTGCAGCGTGTGGGATTCAAGCTGGCTATTGTTTTACCAGTTAATCTCAATTGAGTGACTAACTGAAAACCACTAAAGGTACCCTAGGTACATATAATACAAGCTTTAGAACACAGTAAGTTCTACTGAACTTAGAGTTGTGTATTAAGGGCTTTGCACACCCTTTTTACAACTCAAGAGAGTTTAGTAGGCCACACTAGAGTAGGTAGTGCAATACACCACACCTCACTAGTAATGTCTTCAAGGCCAGGAACCAGTGGGTCCCTGCCAGAATGTTGTAAATTAAGGCAGAATGTGATTAAGCATTTACTGAAAACATTAATGCTTTCCCTTTAGATCATGTTTTCTCCGTTATGTTGACCGAAGTTTGGACTCCATTTTGTATTGACATGCTGCCATGTGTTCACCACGAGGAGAGTCCGACCTCTGTGTTAGTTGCTCTTGTAATCTGCCTAGTAACAGTTTATAAATAGCTCTCTCTTGTCCATCTGGCGCATGCCCAGACTTGACCACATCTGTTATAATTAGCTTTGCTTGACCATGTGTTTTCGCGGGCTCAAAGAGTGTGTTGGCTCCGCCCATGTATTGATTCAGTATCGAGAATGACCATAAATGGTAATGTTCTTCGGCCTCATGTTGTATCCACCCACTATGAGCCCCTCTGTTGTGTATAAAAGGGGACTGTGTACGAATGTTCTTTGTACTACTCCTTACAATACTGAAGAGTGTTGTGTGGATTGTAGGACCACCCTTAAGGGTTAATAAACGTTGTTTTTGTACTTTGCAGTTTCCGTGCCAACTTCCTTATAGATTCCGTTACAGGAGAGCGAACCCTTGTGTCTTGCGGGCCTAGCTGGGGCCTCTATTCATCAATTGGCGCCCGTCACGTGGGGCTCATCGGCGACTCGGATGCTCGAAGGACTGGTCGCGACGAAGGTGAGGAGTTTGGCCGGGGACGTGATCACTGCCAGCGGCGTCTTAGCCCTGGCATCCCGAGGTTTTTCTTCCTTCCCTTCCGAGCTGACCGTCTGGGTGGCGCCGGTCATCGACTGAGACCTCTTCTGTCGGTCCTGCCGTGAGAGCCGTTTTGGCGATTGTGGAGCTTGGCAGTTGGAACCTGGACTCTTGATTGGTAAGAACCGTTGTACGGTACTTGCTCCGAGTTTTTGAAGCCTGGGTTGGCTATTTGAGTTTGATTGATGATGACTAGTCATATTTTGAATTTGTCTTTGTGAAAATATATGCGTTGCAACACATATAGGCAGGTAATGTGGAGAAATTTCTCCAGGAGCTGTGTAAACTTTGAACGGCGCAACGATTAAGTGCCATTTTCTTTATAATATTGCATATTTTGCATTATTCCTAGCATGCCTGCTTTTAGCGCACTCCGTAAGTGGTGCTGCTGTTTTGGTAACCGGTTGAACCTCGAGGAATCTGCTCCAGCCCCCCCAGAGGGGACTCCTAATAGGGATATGTATGTGAAGCATGGTCTTTCTTCCATAATGTACAGCACGCTATGGAGGAAATACACGAGGAAGGATCCTGAGTTGCGATGGCCTTTGTATGGATCGTTTGATATACGTAAGATTGAGTATGTGGAACAGTGTATGTGTAAGCGACGTGCTCGTCAGGATATGTTTGAGTGTGTGCGATTATGGGTGAAGGAAGTGCGTGAGCGAGAGAAACGTGAGAAAGCGCTGTTTGATAAAGAGCAACGGAAGAATGATCATGTGCGAGCGCAGGAAGCGAAGCGTCGGGAGGACAAAGAGCACACGGACAGACAAGAGAAAGAGCGTAGGCTACAGGTCTCGGGTCAATATGTTGTTCGCCAGCCACTTTATCCTGTCCTTAATAATCCTGATGATGATTTTTATTTACTAGATCGTTCTCCGCCCCCTTATGTTGGCGCATCTGCTCCGCGGCCGCAAGATTCTGGCCCGGCTCCGGGTAAGGTCGACACACGGTCCATGTTATCGGCCGAGCATATGGCTGAGCTTCGGAAACTTTCCCTCCGTGCACTTAAGGGCAAGATGTCTAAGGAGGAGTTGTTCCATACTTGGGGGTCGTGGCAAGATAGAGAGAGGGTGTATTTTCTGTCTCATTTCGCAGATGAAGTAATTGCTGCTTTCCGAAAATATTCTAGTGTCCTTGAGCCTGACGAAGTGTCTTCGGATGCCGGAGCATTACGTAATGGTGTTTTTTCTCCCCCTAAGGCTCCTGAGGCGGCTCGGCGGCTGTTCGCTTTGCGGGACGAGGTGCTGGCCCTTAGAGAGAAAGCACGCCAACAAACGGAGGAGGAGAAGCAGTCGGATTCGTCTGCAACAGGGGGCTACCCATCTACCTCCCAGTCAGATAAGGATGACATAGTGCATGCTAAACCAATGCGAGAGGCGGCGCCTTTGTATGTTCCTCCTAAGGGAGCAGGGACTAGCTCGGATATTAACTCCGCCGATGCAAGGGGATATTTTGTATATAATTGGGTTTATACTCCATGGCATAGGGCCGATGTTATGGCATTAAAGAATGCGCTGCCTGACCCCCGCAAGAATCCAGCGGCCTTCTATGAAGAAGTCGAGGGGGCCTTGAATTCTTGCATTATGACCTTAGCGGATATAGACCTGTTCTTTGGCCTTATCCTACCGCCGGATACGTGGCGCTCTGTCCGAAGGGTAGATGATGCGGTTGCCTTCAAGGCCCGGTGGTCTGACCTTGAGGATGAGGATAGGGAACGGAAGCCTGCACAGAAACCACCCCAGAATATTTTAGATCTCCCCGCTGCTATTGTGACTAAGTTGAAGACGATTATCCCCCCTAAAAAGATTGACTGGAATATGTTAGCTGCATGTAAGCAGAAAGTTGACGAGTCAGTTGCGGACTTCTTTACGCGCTTTGAGGAGACGTTTCATGATTTTAGTGGCCAGTCGCTTACTGACGACACGGGCCGCCACCTTTTCGCGGACAAATATGTGGCTAATCTGCTACCGGCAGTTGCGGCCCGGTTAAAAGCGAGCGAGAGTTCCTGGTCCTCCGCGACGCCGACGGCCCTTCTGACTATCGCTCAGTATTATGAGCGTCAGGAGCACGAGGCGAAGGGCCAGGAGGAGAAGAAATCGAAAGATCTCAAAACCAAGGTGATGTTAGCACAAGTATATGGCCCGCCCCGACGGGGTAATAATAATAGAGGACGGGGCGGATCTTATGGTCCCCCTTCGGGCCGATCTGATTTGAATAGGAACCAGTGTGCGTATTGTAAGCAATTGGGCCATTGGGCCAGGGATTGCCCAGTGTTGCGTGCTTCGCGTCAGGGGCATACTCCGGGTGGCCCGAGAGGTAGAGGGGGTTCCTCGAACTTTAGAGGGAATTCTAACGATCATGTTCGTTTCGATACTGCTGGGCAGCACCGAGATAGCTCAAATGTTTTCGATCGCCAGCACCAGTATCATGTATCGGACATCGATCGATCGGGATATCACGATTCTCAACATGCATAGGAATGCGTTGGATGGGGGTCTGAATCAGTTGAGGTGCCGGTCGATCAGACGGGTCCTTATGTATCGGCTGAGGTTTTAGGTTCTACTGATCAGTTCCTAGTGGATACAGGAGCGACACGTAGTGCATTGTCTAGGTACTTGGTTCCGGGGGCTCCCCCATCCGGCTCAATAGTTACATCGGTAGGGTTTGACGGTACACTCTCCCGAAGCCCTCTTTCACAGCCCCTTACATTTAAGGTTGATTCTTTTTCTGCGCCCTGTCCGTTTCTGCTTGCTCCGTATACACCGGATAACATTATGGGCCTTGATATGTTAAAGTATTTTAGGGCTACAATCCGCTGCTCCCCTGAGGGTGTGAGGGTGATATTAAATGACAACTACCCCCGGTCTGGGCGGATGTGTACGATATCAGAGGATGCGTTGTTGGCTACCCTCCCCCGGGCTTTATGGGCGACTTCGGACACAGATGTGGGACAAATGGTGATTCCTCCGGTCCACATTAGTGTCCAGGAGGGGGCGGTGCTACCACGCCTCCCGCAGTATCGTATTTCCCAGGAGGGCGAGGAAGCTCTCATACAGATTGTGCAAGACTTGATCGCAGTAGGAGTAGTGGAAGAAGTTCCCTATAATATCTGTAACAGTCCGATTCTCCCTATTCTGAAAAAGGACACGGATGCAAAGGTCTATCGGTTCATAATTGATTTGAGGGAGGTTAATAAGATCGTGATACCTCAGTACCCGGTGGTTTCCGATATCACGACGTTGCTTACCTTGGTCCCGCCTACGGCAACCATGTTCTCAGTGATTGATTTGAAAAATGCCTTCTTTTCTATTCCCATTCACCCTGATAGCCGATTTCTTTTTGGGTTCACATTAAACAATAGATCTTATCGTTTTTGTAGAATTCCCCAAGGCTATACAGAAAGCCCTAGTATTTACAGTCAGGCTCTGAAACGACAATTGGATTCCTTTGTTTTGCTCGAGGGGGTCGCCCTCATTCAATATGTCGACGACATCTTGTTGGCGGCTGACACCCTGGAGTTGTGTGAAAAGAGCACGTTATCCCTACTTTCCTTTTTAGCCTCCCACAATCATAAAGTATCTAGGAAGAAATTGCAATTCTGTAGACCAAAGGTGACTTATTTAGGTCACCTTTTGTCTAAGGAGGGACGTGCACTCACACCAGATCGTATCCAAGTAATTTTGGACACACCGAGACCATCCACGCAGAAGGATGTGCGTGCATTTTTGGGCCTTGTTTCTTTTTGTAGACAGTGGATATTGGGGTTTTCACACATAGCTAAGCCATTACTAGCTCTTTTGACAAAAGACACGCCTATCCCAATCCCTTGGTCAGATGAGTGTGATGCTGCTTTTCAGCAACTGCGACAGGCCCTTTGTTCAGCACCAGTGTTAGGGACCCCTGATTATGCAAAACCCTTTTCGTTGTATGTGCATGAGAAAGATGGATGTGCATTGTCAGTTTTAGTGCAGATGCACGGCGACAAGCAGCGCCCTTGTGCATACTTTTCGGCTGTACTTGATCCTGTCGCCCGAGCATTGCCAGGGTGTTTTCGCTCGGTTGCGGCGACAGCTGTGTCAATACGGCAGAGTGAAGGAATTGTGTTATCTCATAAGCTGTTGGTGTTAGTTCCCCATGCTGTGGATGCCCTGCTTAATCAAACAAAGACGCAGCATTTGACCAGTGCCCGTTTAACGGGATATGAGCTGACGCTTTTGGCTCCTCATATTACGTTGAAAAGGTGCGTGACATTAAACCCGGCCACATTGTTGCCATACCCCGAGACCCAGCCTGAGGCGCAGAAAGCGCATGATTGTATTCTTGTGACTGAGGAACAAACAAAGGGTCGTATCGATCTCCAGGATACGCCCTTTTCAGATGTAGATGGAGAGTTGTGGGTAGACGGATCATGCCTGAAGCTACCAGATGGTACGACTTCAGCAGCGTATGCAATTACCACATTACACACGATAGTGGAGACAGCACGCATACCACAGAAATCAGCTCAAGCAGCGGAACTGATAGCATTAACACGAGCATGTGAGCTCAGTACAGGATTATGTGTGAATGTTTATACAGATAGCCGCTATGCCTTCGGAGTAGCGCATGACTTCGGCCTACTCTGGAAGGAGAGAGGGTTTTTAACGTCACATGGAGTACAGATAATGCATGGAGAGTTAGTTCATAATCTTTTAACTGCATTGACATACCCAAAGAAAATTGCTATCGTTAAGTGTAGCGCCCATAGGAAAGTGGTTGATAAAGTTGGAGAAGGGAATGCGTTAGCGGATCGAGTAGCACGGGAGACTGCGATGCAGCCCGGTGCTACTGCCATGTATGTAGTAAAGTCACAGGTGGAAAGATGGCGTGATGCGAAGGAGGAAGTGCGCGAAATGCAAAGGACCGCTTCTGATAAAGAGCGGGAGAAATGGGCTAGCGAGGGAGAGTTGGATGATGAGGGTTGTTGGAGAAATAAACAGATGGATAGATGGAAGTTACCCACGGCTTTCGTACAACCTATGGTTCAGATGGCACATGGGCTAGCACATGTTGGAGCTTCCGCAATTGTGAAATTGCTTACCCAAGTCTGGGAGCATCCAGAGATTGCTAGCACGGCAAAGAGGGTGGTGCAGACCTGTATGATTTGTCTGAAGTATAACCCAGGGAAAGGCACTCGAACTCCAGCAGGAGGATTTGCGACACCTACTGCACCCTTCGAGGTTCTGCAGATGGATTACATCCAGCTTGAGCGCTGTAACAATTTGAAGTATGTTCTAGTAGTGGTTTGCGCTTTCAGCAAATGGGTTGAGGCGTACCCTACGAAAGACAATACTGCAATGACCACGGCGAAGCTACTGCTAAAAGAGTTTTTCCCTCGATACGGCGTCTGTAGACTTCTGTGGAGTGATAATGGCCCTCACTTTGTAGCGGATGTTATAAAGTATGTCTTGAAGGGCCTAGGCATCACTCAGAAGTTTCATGCCGTGTTCCACCCTCAGTCTGCCGGACTAGTCGAGAAGTATAATGGTACACTGAAGCTTAAGATCGCCAAAATCCAAGCTTCAACGTCTTTGACTTGGCCAGACGCCCTGCCACTGGCGTTATTGTCAATTAGGTCAGTGCCACACTCTCGAACCGGCCTTACGCCATACGAAATAGTATTCGGACGCCCAATGAACATTTGGGGTCCACCAAGGCCTAAGGCTGTGTATGATGTACCTTGTGTAATGATGAGCGATTATCTGGCACAGTTAACGGATAACTTGGTTTCTATTCATCAACAGGTCCGAGAGGCGCTCCCTGATCGGTCTACCGGCGAAGGACATGGTCTCCGGCCTGGAGATCATGTTATGGTGAAGGTCTTCGACAGAACGAACAGTTTGGAGCCGAGATGGGTAGGACCTGAACAAGTCCTCCTTGCAACGAGGACGGCTGTGCGAGTCTCGAACCGAAAGAATTGGATCCATTCCTTGCACTGTCGAAAGGTACCGCCCGGATTGGTGGAGTCTGCCGTGCTGACCGATCAACGAGAAATCCTAGCAGCAGAGACAGGCCGTGCCGCTGAGCCACGAGACACTGAGGAGCTCTTTCCGGACCACACGACTTCTGGAGGAAGGCGATATCATCTTCGACCAAGGAAGTAAGGTTTCCAGTGCCGGGACATACTGTCAGAACGGCCCTTGGGTTAGTGAAACGGAGAGCCGATGAGGCAAGGGGGGGGGATCAGCCCTGCATTAGTGTAGCGACACCCGTCTTGGCCGGCTGGTGAAGAAATCAACCGCTGCCCAAGGGGAAGAGTTCTGACAGACTTTTTAGTTTCAGGAAGATACCAGGGTATTGTTTCTTTTGACATGGAGAAGAAGAAAATCCTTTGTTCATTGGGGTTCATGCTAACAGTAGCTATTGTTGGGATAACCACATGGTTTGTGGAGGAGGTAACTCCTGCTCGAAAGACACTTGTGTTGACGACTCCAGTGCCTGCGGAGCACTACTTTTATACATTGCCATATCAAGAGTTGAAGCATCGACAATCCTATTTGAATAACACTTTCATTCAGATGCTGCATCACACCCACGTTGCTACGAACGCTACGAACTGTTGGATATGTGGGATGATGCCAGCCCATCAGAAGAAAGGAGGTACGCCATTCATACCACTTCCTTTCTCTCATAATGGCTCTTGTAGAGCATGGTACACTTTGCTTTTTGCCACTCGGAAACCGGCAGTGGGACGATTGCTTTTCAGACTTAATAAAGAATGCCATCAGGACAAGAATGGGTATCCACAAGCGAATGGGACAATTAGGGAATGGGAAGAGTACCGACCGGACAATGAATCCATTCCCTATATCTTCACGAACACCAGAGACACTGTGGGGAAGGACAAATTTGTAATCCAAGTAGCACAAGCTCAAGCGGACTTGTGTGTCCAGAGTGTGGGTTTTATCCCTGTTGGTGTCAGTGATTGTATAGCTGTATTGAACATTGACGGGCTGAACAACAGTACCTTCCTAGCGTCCCATAATACCTATTTTGTATGTGGAAATAAAGGTTATTACCGTTTGCCGGCTGGGTGGTCTGGGGTATGCTATGTATCATTCCTATTACCTCCTGTATTCTTAGCACCTGCGTCATATCATAAGGATTTGAAATTGTTGAATAATGTGACTGTAAATAGGTATAAGCGTACTCTATCAATTGATGATGTGGATCAAACCGATACCAGCTTGCAACAGTATATTGATTTTAACTTAGGACTGTTTTTCTTTGTTGGAGCCGCTTTGAATAGTAGGAAGATCCGAAGATTAACAAGAGTGGTAGAAGCTGTGACAAATCAGACTGCTGCCGCTCTTGGGAATCTTACGGAAGAGTTACAAATAACTAGGATTGTTGCGTTGCAGAATCGTATGGTATTAGATGTAATGCTAGCTGATCGAGGTGGAGCCTGTAAAATTATTGGAAGTAGCTGCTGTGTGTTCATTCCTGATCATACGCCATCCGTTTATAATGCTATTAACAAGCTGCATAAAATAGCAGCTGAAATCCACACAGAAAACGGCACTTGGTCTTTTTCTGGATGGTTTTGGGCATTGGTTACTGCCTGGGGATGGAAGGTCTTAACTGGTCTCTGCATTATTATAGCAGTTCTGTTCCTTTTCTGTATGTGTATTCAATGTGGACCATTGTGCTGTTCCGTATGCATTTCATTCTGCATTCCAGATAAGAAAGCTGTTGCCAATGTTGCTCGCCAGAAGGGTCTAGCTAAAGAGGTTAAGGGAATGATGATAATTGACATATATGATGATTATTCTTGGAAACCGGATGCCTTCAGTAAATGCTGAAAGGGTCGTCTGTTGTAAATTAAGGCAGAATGTGATTAAGCATTTACTGAAAACATTAATGCTTTCCCTTTAGATCATGTTTTCTCCGTTATGTTGACCGAAGTTTGGACTCCATTTTGTATTGACATGCTGCCATGTGTTCACCACGAGGAGAGTCCGACCTCTGTGTTAGTTGCTCTTGTAATCTGCCTAGTAACAGTTTATAAATAGCTCTCTCTTGTCCATCTGGCGCATGCCCAGACTTGACCACATCTGTTATAATTAGCTTTGCTTGACCATGTGTTTTCGCGGGCTCAAAGAGTGTGTTGGCTCCGCCCATGTATTGATTCAGTATCGAGAATGACCATAAATGGTAATGTTCTTCGGCCTCATGTTGTATCCACCCACTATGAGCCCCTCTGTTGTGTATAAAAGGGGACTGTGTACGAATGTTCTTTGTACTACTCCTTACAATACTGAAGAGTGTTGTGTGGATTGTAGGACCACCCTTAAGGGTTAATAAACGTTGTTTTTGTACTTTGCAGTTTCCGTGCCAACTTCCTTATAGATTCCGTTACAGGAGAGCGAACCCTTGTGTCTTGCGGGCCTAGCTGGGGCCTCTATTCATCAAGAAGCCAATGGGCTTCTAGTTTACAAGTATGTTAACCTCCCATTCATGGAACTAAGAGCATTATGCACAGCTAGGAAACTGAAGACAGGCAAAAGTCCAACCACACAGCATCTCATAGAGGTACTCAGGCTGGATGATCTCAGAAGACCTATAGGGTCTAAAGGGGCAGGCAGAGTGGGTGGGACAGCACATGAGGAAGGGCCTCGGGGTGAAATTCCCCATGACCTGACCTCTAATGCTGACCAGGAAGATGACAATGATCTTGACCTGGATAATCCAGCTCCCCTGAAAGATGAGGGGGGGCACACTGGCCCCCTCTTTGTCCCTCCAGGAAGAGTTGGTGGAGAGCCTAGAAGGTCTAGAATTCCCTCTGTGGAGTCTAACCATTCTGGTTCATCTATAAGGACCTCTATCTCTTCTCATAGGAGGGAAACCTCTCAGGAGAGGAGGGAGAGACTGCTTAAGTATGAGGAGGAAGCTCGGCTTGAAATCAGAAAGAAGCAGGTAGCCCTAGATAAGGAGGCCCTAGAGCTCTACAGAGCTAAAAAAAAGTTGGGACTAGAGTCCCATAGTGGCAGCAACATCCCTAGAGATAGGGAGAGGCCTTATGACCATAGAAACCTGAATAACATTGTCCCTCCCTACCAGAATGGGGATGACATCCACAAATGGATAACTACACTGGAAAGGGCCTGTAAAGTTCAAAGGGTCCCCCAAGAGCAGTGGGCAGCAATCTTATGGCTTTCCTTTGCAGACAAAGGTAGAGATATGCTCCTCACTATTAGAGAGGAGGCGGCAGATGATTATAACAGTCTGAAAAGTGCCTTAATTGAAGGGTTTGGCCTACCCACTGAACAATACAGGTTAAAGTTCAGGGATACCCAAAAGGCACAGAATCAAGACTGGGCAGACTTTGTAGATTGTGCTACCAAGGCTCTGGAGGGTTGGTTACTTGGCAGCAAAGTGTATGACTTCCAAGGTTTGTACAATTTGATTATGAGGGAGCAGATCCTTAATAACTGTCAAAATCAACTGTTGCACCGGTACCTGGTGGACTCAGATCTGACCTCTCCCCAAGAATTAGGAAAGAAGGCAGACAAGTGGGTCAGAACCAGGGTGAGGCAGAAGGTACAGAACCAAGGTGGTGAACCTAAGAAGTAAGATCCTAAAAACTCTGACAAGGATGGGGAGAAGGGTAAAGACCGGAAGACTTCACAAGGTCCCCAAAAATCTTCTTCAGGTGGGTATTCACAGTCTAACAAGGGAAAAGGCCAAAAGAAACCATGGTGCAAAATCTGTAAGCAGAAACCCCACTGGGCAAGTGACTGCACCAAGTCCAAAGAATCAACTCCAGCCACCATTGCCCGTAAGGCAACTGTTCCCCCTAGTACAGCTACAATTGGTGGTGGTAATATTCAGAATAAGGGTGTAGTAGGGTTGACCCTGGGTTCTGAGATGGACTCTGACCTAGTCAGAGTTCCAACTCTGGCTGTCTTAGTCTGTGATGGGGGCATGGATGTGTCCCCCTTTGTGAGTCCCAGTAATTTGGGCAAATACAGACAGCAGCCTTTAATAAATGGAAAAAAGGCTTTGGCATTCAGGGACACAGGAGCAAGTGTCACAATGGCGACAACAGATCTTGTGGATCCTGGACAGTGTATACTTGGTGAAATGTACCAAGTGACCAATGCTAGCAATGTCAGAACAGATCATTCTCTGGCAGTTGATAACTTCTCCTGAGGAGGGGTAACTGGCCTTAAGAAGGTTGTGGTAAGTGCAGACCTACCAGTACAGTGCTTGCTTGGCAATGATCTAGAGACTTCAGCCTGGGCTGAAGTGGAGCTCAGGACACATGTAGAAATGTTAGGGATCCCTGCTCATGGCTTTGCTGTGACTAGATCACAGGCCAAAATGTCTAACTCTGGACAGGCCCTGGATTCTGGAATAATGGACCAGGTGCCTCCCAAGAGGAGGAGCAGTAGGGTTAAGGTAGTGCCTTCCCACCTGACTCAGAATGCAGATTAGTCTCCTCAGGGAGATGATCTTGAGCCTGAAGAAGGAACTTCTCTAGAGGAGCTTGAACCTGACTAGGTTGAATTCTTGGGGGCAGGGGGCCCTTCCAGGTCTGATCTGAGCCAGGAGCAGAAAACCTGCCTCTCTCTTGATCCCCTCAGAAAGCAAGCTGCTGATGAGGCTGCTGGGAATGCTAGTGGCACCCATACAATTTATTGGGATGATGGACTCCTTCACTCAGAAAGTAGAGACCCCAAGCCTGATGCATCCAGGAGGTTGGTCATACCTCTGAAGTTTAGGGGCTTCCTATTGACACAAGCCCATGATATTCCTTTAGCAGGACACCTGGGCCAGAACAAGATTTGGGACAGAATTGTCCCTCACTTTCACTGGCCCCACATGTCTGAAGACACTAAGGAGTTTTTTCGCTCCTGTGTGTCCTGCCAAGCCAGTGGCAAGGCTGGTGGAACCACAAAGGCCCCCCTGATACCACTACCTGTGGTGGGGGTTCCCTTTGAGAGAGTAGGGATTGACATTGTTGGTCCCATGGATCCTCAGACAGCATCTGGGCACAGGTTTAAACTGGTGGTGGTGGACCATGCCAGCAGATACCCAAACGCCATTCCCCTTAGGACCACTACAGCATCTGTGGTGACAAGAGCTCTCTTGGGTGTTTTCTCAAGAGTAGGCTTTCCTAAGGAGGTAGTATCTGACAGAGATGCAAATGTTCTTTCAAGTTACTTAACTGCTATGTGGAAGGAGTGTGGAGTGAATTACAAATTCACCACACCCTATCACCCACAATGCAATGGTTTAGTTGAAAGATTCAACAAAACCTTAAAGGGCATGATCAAAGGTCTCCCAGAAAAGCTTAGGCACAGATGGGAAAACCTTTTGCCCTGCCTTTTGTTTGCCTACAGGGAGTTGCCACAAAAGTGGGTTGGTTACAGCCCTTTTGAACTTTTGCTTGACCATCCTGTTAGGGGTCCTTTGTGTCTGGTGAAGAAGAGATGGGAGTTACCTCTCAAACCCCCTAAACAAGACATAGTGGACTATGTACTTGGTCTCAGCTCCAGGATGGCTGAATACATGAAAAAGGCAACTAAAAACATTGAGGCTAGCCAGGAATTACAAAAGGCCTGGCATGACCAAAATTGACTGTTTACCAGCCAGGACAGAAAGTGTAGGTGTTGGAGCCTGCGGCCCCAGCAGCCTTCCAGGGCAAATGGAATGGCCCCCATACAATTGTTGAACAGAAAGGGGAGGTCACCTACTTGGTAGACCTTGGAACCCCTAGGAGTCCCCACCGGGTACTTCATTTCAACAGACTTAAACCATATGTTGACAGGGCAGACATGGGCTTGCTCATGGCTACTGATGAAGGACAGGAGGAAGAGAGTGACCCACTCCCCGACCTGCTTTCTCAGTACCCTGATGATGGGTCAGTTGATGGTGTAGCCTTGGCAGGCAGCCTCACTGTCCAGCAGCAAACTAACTGCAGAAAGCTTCTCAGTCAGTACAGACATTTGATTTCTCTGACTCCAGGTCAGACCACCTGGTGCACTAATGAAGTGGACACTGGGGACAGTTTGCCTATGAAGAATACGATCTACAGGCAACCTGACCATGTCAGGGACTGTGTAAGGACAGAAGTCCAAAAGATGTCGGATTTGGGAGTCATTGAAACCTCAGATAGCCCTTGGGCTAGTCCAGTAGTCCTGGTACCTAAACCTCACACCAAAGATGGCAAGAGAGAGGTGAGGTTTTGTGTGGATTACAGGGGTCTCAATGCAGTCACTAGGACTGATGCCCATCCCATCCCCAGGGCAGATGAGCTAATAGATACTTTGGCCTCAGCCAAGTTTCTTAGCACATTTGACCTGACAGCTGGCTACTGGCAGAACAGACTAGCTGATGATGCAAAGCCAGACAGCATTTTCTACCCCTAGTGGGCACTATCAATTTTTGGTAATGCCCTTTGGTTTGAAGAATGCACCTGCCACTTTCCAAAGGATGGTGAATCAAGTCCTTACAGGCCTGGAAGACTATAGTGGACCTTATCTAGAAGATATTGCTGTCTTTAGCTCCACCTGGGAGGATCACCCGGTCCACCTGAGGAATGTTTTGAAGGCCCTTCAAAAAGCAGGCCTAACTATCAAGGCTACTAAGTGCCAGATAGAGCAGAGTCATGTTGTGTACCTGGGCCACCTTGTAGGTGGAGGCCAGGTTCAACCATTGCAGAGCAAGATCCAGACCATAACGGACTGGGTTGCTCCAACTACCCAGACTCACGTGAGAGCCTTCTTAGGGCTGACTGGGTACTACAGAAGATTTGTCAAGGGGTATGGATCAATAGTGACACCCCTGAATGACTTAACCTCTAAGAAAATGCCCAAAAAGGTTCAGTGGACAGTTAGCTGTCAAAAGGCATTTGATGACCTGAAGCAGGCAATGTGCACTGCTCCCATTCTGCAAAGTCCTGACTACTCCAAAAAGTTCATTGTCCAAACAGATGTATCTGAGTTGGGGGTAGGGGCTGTACTGTCACAGTTGAATGATGAAGGTCAGGATCAACCAGTAGCTTTCCTAAGCAGAAGGTTGCCCCCAGAGAGAAACGTTGGTCAGCCATTGAGAGGGAGGCCTTTGCTGTGGTTTGGGCTCTAAAGAAGTTGAGGTCATACTTGTTTGGTACTCACTTCATTGTTCTTATGGCTACAACAGATGAAGAGTGAGAACCCCAAACTTCTCAGGTGGTCCATTTCCCTACAGGGGATGGACTATACAGTGGAACATAGACCAGGGAGTAACAATGCCAATGCACATGGACTCTCTAGATATTTCCACTTAGAACATGAAGACTCAACTGGTCAAGGTTAGTTTAATGTTCCTGCGTTTAGGGGGGTTGTGTAGGAGAGTAGGATCTGCTTCACATGTTTACCCCCACTTTTTGCTGGTGTTTCACTGTTTTTCGACTTTAGTCAGGCTGCCACCCTGCTATTCAGGGCCCCAGCCTAGCTGCTTCCTCTCTAAATTGATTGCATCTACTTTAGGTACACCACAGATTGGATCCTGTGGTACAGTTGTGAGTCCCTAGTATATGGAATACTATGTACCCAGGACATAGGTACCCCTGAGGCCTACCAGGGGCTGAAGCATGTATTATGCCACCCCTTGAAAGCCACCCAAAATGACACCGCAGGTCTGCTACTGCAGCCTGGGTAAGGTGGTGCATGCACCCCTTACTGAGGTATAGGTTCACTATACCTCACCTATCACTGCACATGGTAACCTATCAGTCACCCCTATGGCAGGCCTCATCAATCCTGAAGGCAGGGTGCTTGGTTATATGTGAGAGGGTGCCCAGGCATGAGCTGAGCCCCTCTGCAGCCTTCGGAATCTCTTCTCCGGGGTTGTCAGTGGTGCAGCCTGACCATATACTCTTAAGTGCATTATATCTAAAATCGTTAATGCTAATTTTGGACTGGCTGCACGGAAACATGTTGTGTTTGGTGTCAAACACCTTGGAATCATAACCCCACATAAGTTCTTGATGTGAGGGTATGATCCCACCCTTCTAGAAGGAGAGTCATGGCAGTACTGGTATACCCGGTAGAAATCTAATAGAGCCTTGGCATCACAAAATGGATGCTGCAGCCACAGACACGGGTCTGGCCTCCTGCTGCTGACCGAAATTCCAGCAGGGGAGGCCTGGACAAGAGGTTTCCTGTCACAGGGAGGTGTAACCACCTCCCAGACAGGCTTATGTGTATTGGGGCTGGATGGGAGCACTCTCTGAGTGCTTTGAAGTCCTGCACTGGGGGCAAATTTGGTGCCCCTGTGCATAGTCCAGCTCAAACTGGTTCAGGGGCTTACAGCCCCTGCTGTGGCACAAAACTGGACAAAGGAAATGGGTGTAGCCACCCCTCTTTCCAAACCCTCCCATAGGTGGGTCCCTAGAGCTAGTCCAACCCCTTCCTCTGTTATAAGTAAGCAACCTCTTTACCCAGAACTTTAGATATCCCTGGACGAAACTCTGAAACTGAATCCTGGAACTTCGATGCTCTACTAAAGACTAGAGGATTCCTTTCACCCATACAGTTTCACGCAGCCATGCATCCTATAAGCCACCAATATGCATCCCCCGGCCTCCTTCACCCACTCCTCTTTCTCTGCCAGTCACCTGTCATCATCACCCGTCCTTCCTCCTCCCATCCTTCATTCCCTTTTCCATCAACCCACCAAGGTCTGCCTCTTAGTCTTCTTCATAAAACTTTCTCTGCTGAGTTGAAGACGAGAAGAGGCCATTAGTTACTCAACTCCTGCTAATGCTAAGTAAAGGGTGTCTTCTTCAACTGTTCACAACTTAGGGGTCTATTAGTATGTCAGGCGGATTGCCACTGCCCGCATGGCGGTGGCGATCCACCCGACATAATCCCCCACCCGCCTCCCATTTCCCCCGCCACATTATGATGGCGGGAGTACCGCGGCAGATGGGAGGACCGTCCGCCACTTTTCCGCCCGGTCGACGAGTCGACCAGGCGGAAAAAGGCTGCATATGGTGGCGGTGTCTGCTAGACACCGCCATCCATATTACCAAGGCAGCGGGAAGCAGCCTTTCCAAGGCGGCGTTGCCGCCACAGAAAGGCATGCGGTCCTCTCAGTTGGGGTCCCCAGGGTGTTGGGGGGTGCCCATGGGGGGTGCCTATGGTACCCCCCTGCATTTGCATGCACAAGGTGGCAGGCACCGCATGGTGCCTGCCACGTTGTGCATGCAAATGCGCGACATGCATATATTGCAGGATGCCACTGCCACCGTGGTGGTGGCATCCTAATTGCCGGTGCGGGACCGCCACACCATTGGTGGCCGGTTCCAGCACCACTAGGGTGTCCGCCCGCCATCCTAGTAGGCCCCTTAGTCTCAACAGTACAGTGTACAGTGCACACCCTTGCAGCTAGTGTATATACTATAAATTTGATTAGCAATAAGAAAGGAATATGACTTACCATCACCCACCACTGCTGCTTGCTCACCCCCTGCAACTGCCGCATCTGCTCCCTCCTGGCTGGTGTCGCCTTCCCCGCTAGCCCCGGAACTGGTGGTCGGTACACCTAGAAAAAAACATTACACACTTTTTAGATGCTATATACACCTCCCTCAATTTTGTTTTCACTAGCAAGATTGAATACAATACATACACAACACACATCAGTACAATTCGGGTACACAGACTAGAGTAGACAGTGTGTCCTATCAAAAATAATAAAATATCGAGTTGGGTATTTTGTAGGTGGCAATTTTTGAAAAAAGCCTCTCAAGAAGAGGACAACCCAAAAGGACTGGACTCAGTGGCTAGAGCTATCGGTGAATCTGATTCTTTGGGAAAAAAAAGAGTGTCCAAATGGGCGGACAATCGGACAAAAGGTCTTCTTGGTTGGAAAATGTAATGGTGCCATCCTCCTCCGCATACTTCCTTCCTAATACTAATATTAATACTAGGCCTAGACGAGAAGAAGACACAACTTTGGGGTGTCCAACGTGACCATAATTTACTGATTGAGCATGAGAAAGTAAAAGAAAGCCTTCTCATCTCAACAAACATGCATAGAATACCTTATTTGGGCATGCAATCTTCACAGCAGAGTAGTAGTACTATTAGTATTAAGAACCAATGGGATCCCTGAGTCTTTACAGTACCACCACTAGGTAGTCGACAAAATATATAAGGGGAGAGGGAAAGCTGACTGAAAAAACAGAAGAAAGCAAGCTACAGACAGACTTATACAGAGTCAGAGGCAGTTTGAGGTACAAAAAACCCACTAGAAATATAAACAACTAAATTATGGTAATGCAGGGATAACAAAAATTTAGAAACTGATAGATAGATGAGGATTTGGGAAAAAATAAAATTAGGAAACAGAAATCATTGGTTGGTTGCTATACACTCACTATACAAACTACAAAAAAGGTTCTACTAAGGAGTCAAGGACTGAAGTGAGAGGACATGGGCCACTAAATTACTAACATACTTACTAAGTAACTAATTTATTTATTTATTTATTTATTTTGACATTTGTAAAGCGCGAAACGAAGGCCCGTGGGCATCTCGGCGCTAAGTAACTGCAATGTTTAGCCAGAAGGGAACTGGGAGATCAGTGATTAAAAAGCCAGGTTTTGAGATTTTTTCGGAAGGACCAGAGGGACGTGCTGGTCTTGATGAAGTGAGGCAGTGTGTTCCACAGTTTTGGAGCAGCCACCAGAAATCTTCTGTCACCCCAGTTAACAGATTTGGTTCGGGGAATCACCAGATCCAGGGAGCTGGAAGAACGCAGTGCTCTGGATGGACAATAGGGGATAAGGTTCTGAGTGAAGAACGCTGGGACAGCGTTGTGTAAAGCCTTGTATACCAAGCACAAGGTTTTGAACATGATCCTCTTCCTCACCGGAAGCCAATGAAGATGTTTCATGGTAGGTAGAACCGGATGGAATTTGGGGATTCGCCCTAGGAGCCTGGCGGCCGCGTTCTGTATGGACTGCATTTTTGTTAACACTCTCTCCTGGGCCCCTAGAAACAGAGCGTTACAATAATCTAGGGTGGAAAGCACCAGGGAGCTTACCAGCGTTTTCGCCATGTTTTCAGGTAAGAAGGGCAGAATTTTTTTGATGAGCCTAAGTTTATAAAAGGCTGAAGAGGATATTTGATTGGCGTGTGGTAGGAAGTTCAGACGGTTGTCAAACATAACTCCCAGGTTTCTCACTTTATCCACCGGCACTGGGGGCTGGCCCATAGATGACGGCCACCAGCGGGAGGACCACTCCGGAGAGAGATTGCCGAAGATAACAACCTCCGATTTGTCGGAGTTTAGCTTCAGACAATTGTGCGACATCCAGTTCCCGATGGCCGACATGCCCTGATTGAACATGTCGGCTTTCTGAAGGCCGTCATTTTTGACGGCTAGGACCAGTTGAGTGTCATCAGCGTATGAAGTAAGGCTCATCCCATGTGCCCTGATGACATTGGCAAGGTCCGACACATAGATGTTAAATAGTGTCGGACTAAGGGATGAGCCTTGGGGAACTCCACACGGTAGTGACAGAGGGGAGGATTCAAAAGGTCCCACTGTGACGACCTGGGTCCTGTTGGCCAGGAAGGAGGCAAGAAGATTTTTGGCGTTATCTTGGATGCCTATGCTCTCGACGCGGTCGACCAAGATGGTATGGTCGACCGTGTCGAAAGCCGCCGACAGGTCTAGTAATATCAAGACGGCGGTACCTCCCGCATCCCGGATAAGTCTGATGTCGTCCGCCGCTTTCACCAAGGCCGTCTCGGTACCGTGGAAGCGACGGAAGCCAAACTGTGATTCATCTAGGCATTTGTTATCCTCGATGAAGGAAGAGAGTTGGGCATTCATAATTTTTTCCACAATTTTTGCTAAAAGTGGGAGACTAGCGATGGGGCGGTAGCTTTTGGGTTCATCTTTATTAAGGGTAGATTTTTTGAGCAACGGTTTTATGAGGGTTTTCTTTAGTGTCTCGGGATAGATGCCGGTGCTAAACATGGAGTTACAGATATTGGTTATGGAGGGTAGAACTGTATCCATAATAGGTCTCAGGACCTTCAAGGGACAAGGGTCGAGAGCCGATCCTGATTTAATGGTAGATACCGTTGTTAGCACCTGCGGGCACGTGACCTCACTGAACTGCGAGAGAATAGGTCCTTCAGGTTGAGTAGATGGGCTGTGGGAGAGAGTGACGTTATTGGTGAAGACCCTATAAATGTCGTCCACTTTACTAAAGAAGAACCTAGATAAAGCGTCGCAAAGGGTTTGAGACGGGGGAGGTGTGAGATCCACGGAGAAACCCGCCAATTGTTTGGTGGTCTCGTATAGACATTTATTAGAGTTTTGTGCTGTTTCAATTTTGTTGCAATAATACTTTTTTTTTGCATCCAAGATAAGATGTTTGTATTTTGCTACTGATTCTTTGTATAGGAGTTTGGCTTCAGGTGTGTAGTCCTTCCGCCAGTGTCTCTCTCTATTTCTGCACTGTTGTTTTTGGGTACGCAGTTCCTCTGAGTACCATGGGGCCGAGGGGGTCGATCTGTTGCGTGACCGTTGTTTAAGTGGGACCAGATCTTTTGCTGCTGTGCTCACCCAGTTGTAAAATTGGGACGTAGCATTATTGGGGTCCGGAGATAACGTGGGGAGGGTATCATTCAGCAAAGTTTCCAGCCTGTGTACATCTAAATCATCCCATGCCAAGTAGGGGGGACAGGAGTTAGGGTGGGGCTTATCGACCTGGGGGTCGCCCACTGAAAGTGAAGCCAGAATGAGATGGTGATCCGACCAAATTAGAGGGAATATTTCTGTAAGTTTGAGGCCCGAGGCATTAGAAAAAATGCCGTCTAGTGTGTGCCCTCCTTCATGCGTAGGGGAATGGACCAAGGGGGATAGACCAAAAGTGGACATGTCAGCTAAAAACGTGGCTGTGTCAGGATTGTTGGGCACATCAAAATGGAAATTAAAATCACCTAGAATGGTGAAGGAATTCTCCAGTGCGGATGTTTCTAGGAAGGATCTATGAGCCCCCAGGAAGTCACACCTGGGTCCCGGTGGTCGATAAAGAAGGATCCCTTTGAAGGTGTAGGAAGGGGTCAGTTTTATTGCGAATTCTAAGGCTTCGCAAGAAGTCTGAGGAATTAGCGTGTGCCTTACAATGTAGGTGTCTCGGGCAATGATAGCAATGCCGCCACCTTTTTTCTCGGTTTGCCTGTCCAGCCTATAAATGGCAAACCCAGCAGGAACGGCTATGACAAGATCCGGATCAGATGCTTGGCCCATCCAGGTTTCCGTCATGAACAGGATATCTATTTTGTAATCCTGTATCAGTTCATGGATGTCCTGGCTGTGTTTGCTAAGTGAACGGACGTTTGTGAGCGCAATGGTGTAAGATTTCGTCAGATGGTGCTTACCTAACTACTACCAAGTGACAGGATAAAGGAAAGGAGTCTCTCTAGACTGCATTACTTAACTTAAGTTCTCATATAGAATAAGCCCAAGTGAGCGCAAAGTTGCAATTAAGTACGAATATTAGGTAGGGCCAAGCACCTGTCTAGAATAACGATCACATAATAAAATATTTGTAAACGTAACTTACCTGCAAGTGAGCAGCAGCATTCTTGCTATTTGTGAAAAAAATAATATTTGTCATAACATAGAGAACACACACACAATAATAATTATAATTAGCTACTCACTGTAGGAGAATAGGACCTGCTTCACATGGGTACCCCCACTTTTTGCTGATGTTTCACTGTTTTTTGACCTTAGTCTGGCTGTGGCCCTGCTAATCAGGACCCCAGCCTAGCTGCTTCCTCTCTAAAATGGTTTCCATGTACATTAGGTACATTTCTAATTGGATTCTGGAGTGCCTTATAAGCCCCTAGTATATGGTATACTATGTACCTAGGGCATGGGTACCTCGGAGGCCTACCATGGGCTGAAGCATGTATTATGCCACCCCTGGGAAGCACTCCAAAATGACACCACAGGTCTGCTACTGCAGCCTGGGTAAGGTGGTGCATGCACCCCTTACTGTGGTATAGGCTGCATATATCACTACCATTGCACACACATTTAAAACCTATAACTCGCTCCTATGGCAGGCCTTAACAATCCTGAAAGCAGAGTGCTTGGATTTTATGTGAGAGGGTGCCCCTGCTTGAGCAGAGCCTCTCTGCAGCGTTCGGAGTACGTCCTCTGATGCTGTTTGTGGTGCAGCCGGACCATATACTCTTAAGTGCATTATAACCTTGTGGTAAATGCTAACTTTAGACTGGCTGCTCGGAAACATGTCGTGTTTGGTGTCAAATGCTTTGGAATACTACCCCCCCCGCCAGCTCTGGTGGCTGGGGTAGCATTCCACCCTTCTAGAGGGAGAGATATGTTCACACTGGTCTAACCCGGTAAAGACTTTCTACAGCCCTGGCATCACAAAATGGATGCCACTGCCACAGACACAGGTCTGGCCTCCTGTTGCTGACCGAAACTCCAGCAGGGGAGGCCTGAACAATAGGTTTCCTGTCCCAGGGAGGTGTAACCACCTTCCCAGACAGGCAGATGTGTATTGGGGATGTGCGGGAGCACTCTCTGGTGCTTTGAAGTCCTGCACTGGGGGCACACTTGGTGTCCCTGTGCATAGTCCAGTTCAAACCGGTTGCAGGGGCTACCTGCCCCTGCTCTGGCACAAAACTGGACAATGGAAATGGGTGTAACCACCCCTCTTTCCAAACCCTCCCATAGGAAGGTCCCTAGAGTATGTCCAACCCCCAAACTTTGTATAAGTATAGGAACCCAGTTCTTGAGACTTTAGATTACCCTGGAGGAAACTCTGCAACATATATCATGGACCTTCGACGTTCTACTTTGACTAGAAGACTGAAGAAATCTCCCTTGGGGTCAAGGAGTGACTCCCCTGCTTGGCAGCCACCAAAGAAGCAACTGTCTGGTCTGCAATTCTGAAGCTCCCGCCGGACGCGGAAGTCTCTGCATCCCCAGTGGTGGATTTCCAGACATCCCCGCTGAGGCCCGTGGCTATTGTGTGTGATGTGGAACCGTGACCCCAGGACACCGTGAACTTTTGCAGCTCCATCATCTTCCTTGTCTTCCTCAAAGTTGTGCTTTGGGCTCCAAGTAGCTCCCGCCTTGAGCACCTCCTGCACCAAAGATTTCTGGCCTCCCCTCCACAAGTGACCCGTGGACCAGTTTCCAGTGCGACCACTTGAGGCTCCTCGCGATCGCTAGCCCGTTGGCTAGTAGGTCCCCACGAAGTCAACTCCTCTTCTGATTGGGCTTTCCTGGTTGCTCAAGACTTGCTGGTGAACCAATGTCCTTTCTCTGATTCCAAGTGACTTGGTGTTGCCAAGACTTGTTGGGTCCAATCTAGTCGCCGACACCGCAGCACTCGACAAACTTTGTGGGACAGCTCAAATCCAGCTCCTGATTGTCATCGGCACCTCCTGGACCTCGTGGCTGAAATGTCAAGACACCCATCAACTCACCTGAAGCACTCGACATCTGTGGGCATTGGACTATCGTGCCCTTGGTCACTGGTAAGTGACCCAGACTCTGTCCCCTCTGCTTTCTGGTTCCTTCCATCCTAGACCCAGACTTGGATCACTTTGGACACTTCTCCTCTTCACGGCAGCAGAACTTCTTCACCAGCTCCCATTGAAATCGAAGACGCGACCAGACACCGAAAGACACCTATGCACCCGGCTTCCCTGGGTGAGGTAACACGAGTACTCCGGTGCTCCCGTGGGTGCTAGCCCTAGAACTTCCTAAGTCCAAAAGGGTTTGGTCCTGACTCATTTCTAAGTGTCCCTAATCTTTAAATTTCCAACCGCGACATTGCCCATAGAAGCTAACGGGAACCCGTGGCTCTGTTCACACACTGCACACGGCCCCCGTGGGTCCCCTGTGTCACTACCTTGGGTTGTTCCTTGGGGTCCCAGCGATTCTACAGGCTCTAGGCCTTGTGTCTAGTTCAGTCGTGGTTCTTATACCACTTTATTGGTATATGGTTTTGTACGCGCCTAGGGGCCAAACGTGTATTTGTGCTAATACTGTCGAATACTGACTTGTAACTTAAGTAATTCGAACTCCAGTCTCATAAAGAGACTAGAGGGGTGTGTTGTATCTTAAATACATATATTTTAAAGGTATACCTGGTGTGGTTGTCTTTTCATTTGATCATTCAAGAGATTATAGACCGGTAAAACAAGCTGCTTTACATTCCTTCAAGACTTAGCCTGAAGGCTGCTCTCCATAGCTACCACTAGGATAGCTTTCAATAAAGGTTGTCTTTAACCTATCACCATAGGGGTTGTTTGGACTGATACAAGGTTCCCACTATAACTAGTGGACAGCTTATATCAGGCCAACTTCTCACATTGGTGGCAGCGGTGCGATTCCAGCTTGCTATTGTTTTACAAGATAATCTCACTTGAATTGATCAACTGAAAACCACTAAAACCCCTAAAGGTACCTTAGGTACATATAATATCAAGTTTAGTATACAGTAAGTTCTACTGAACTTAGAGTTGTGTGTTAAGGGATAGCACACCTTTTCTACAACTCAGGAGAGTTTAGTAGGCCACACTAGTGTAGGTAGTGCAATACACCACACCACACTAGTAATGTCGAGTCATCCAGGAACCAGTGGGTCCCTGCCAGAAGCCAGTGGACTTCTCCCCTATAAATATGAAGATCTCTCCTTTGCACTGCTTAGGGCCTAATGTTCCATTAGGAAGCTGAAGACAGGCAAAAGCCCAACCACCCAGCATCTTTTAAAGATACTTAGGCTGGATGATCTCTCAGGGCCTAGTGGGCCTGAAGGGGTAGGCATAGTGGGTGGGCAGCAGCTGAGGGTGGGCCTAGGGGTGGAAACTCCCCTGACCCCACCTCTACTGCTGACCAGACTGCTGGCAATGATCAAGATCTGGTGAACCCAGCTCCCCTGGATGAGGATGATGAGGATGACAACAATGCTCCCCTCGTTGTTCCTCCAGGAAGAGTTGAAAACAGGGTTAGAAAGGATAGGTCTTTCTCAAGGGAGTCTGTCCAGTCTACCTCATCTGTAGGGACTTCTGTGCCTTCTCACAGAGGGAGGGAAACTTCCCAGGAGAGGAGAGAGAGTCTGCTGAAGTATGAGCAAGATAAGTTCAACCTTAGAAAGCAGCAGATGGCCCTAGATAGGGAAGCCCTGGAGCTCTACAGAGCTAGTAAAAAGGAGGGACTAGAGTCCCTTGGTGGCAGCAATTTCCCTAGAGATAGGGAGCGGTCTTATGACCATAGAAACCTAAGTAAGATTGTCCCTCCCTACCAGAGTGGGGATGACATCCACAAATGGATAACTGCCTTGGAAAGGGCCTGTAAAGTACAGAAGGTCCCTCAATGGCAGTGGGAAGCAATCTTATGGCTCTCCTTTGCAGACAAAGGTAGAGACAAGCTCCTCACTGTAAGAGAAGAGGATGCTGATGATTACCAGGTCTTGAAAAGTACTCTAATTAATGGGTTTGGCCTAACCACTGAACAATACAGGTTAAAGTTCAGAGATACCCAAAAACCACATAATCAAGTCTGGGTTGACTTTGTTGACTGTGCTGCTAAGGCTCTGGAAGGTTGGTTATTGGGCAGTAAAGTGTGTGACTTCATAGGAATGTACAATCTGATAATGAGGGAGGATTCTTAATAACTGTCAAAATCAGCTGTTGCACCAGTACCTGGTAGACTCTGATCAAACCTCTCCCCAAGAATTGGGAAAGAAGGTAGACAAAGAGGTCAGAACCAGGGTGAGGCAGAAGGTACAGAACCAAGGTGGTGACCCAAAGAAGCAAGATTCTAAGAACTCTGACAAGGGTGGGGACAAGGGTAAAGACCAGAAGTCTTCTCAAGGGCCCCAAAAATCTTCAGGTGGGGATTCATAGGCTAACAAAGGGAAAGGCCAAAAGAAACCATGATGCAAAGTCTGCATGCAAAAGACACACTGGACCAGTGATTGCACCAAGTCCAAAGAGAATACTCCAGCCCCCACCAATGCCCCCAAGGCACCTGCTCCCCCTAGTGCTGTTACAATTGGTGGTGGGAATACACAGCCAAAGGGTTTATGCAGGCTTGTTTAGACTGATACAAAGTGCCCACTATAACTAGTGGACAGCATATATCAGGCCAACTTCTCATATTGGTGGCAGCAGTGGGACAAGTCCGCGACCTCAACACATAGCAGGTCCAGCAGGTCCTGCTCTCGGTCCAGGATTCAGATCATTGGTGCGTCACTTGGCTATCGGTGCGTCAGACCCCAGAGCAGTGATACATTGCCCTGCACTCCCTTGTCCACCGTTGCTGATGCTCCCGGAGCCTGTACCCAGACCCAGGCCTGCTGCCTGCTGCCAGGGTGGACAGGAGGTGGCGATGCACGAAAAAAACAAGAGCTGCCACCTTTACCTCCGAAAACAAGGCCCAGGGCTGCACCCCTTCCGGGCGCCGCCTTCAGCAAGGAAGGCGGCTCCCCTTTCCACGGGTCGCAATCTCTTCCATTATGCTGGGGGGGTAGGGTAGGGGCAGAAAAGAAAATGTAGAAAGTAAAAAAGTAAGGGAGGGAAAGGAAGTACAAAACGCAGTGAAAAAACACACAAAAAATAGACAACAACACAAAATATACACTTAACAAGACACAGGGAAAGATAATCAATAAAAAAGATCAGATTTTTTTTTCTCAAAGAAAGATTGAAAAGATTTAGGGAGGGTTCAAAAGTAGGCCCCAGCACCATAACAGAGAAGTAAAACACGATGGCCGCTCCCGTGAGTGACCACGTAGTGCAGTTTGCGTGATATTTTCCCCGAACACGCAATCCGCATTGCTGTACGGCTGAGACGTCACGTGAACTCCGCTTAGCGCAGCTAAGTTTTTTTACTGCTTTGCGGAGTTCCACGTAGCATAGCTATGCAAACTCCACCCACGCTTAGTATCTGTATGAATAAGCAAGGTGTTGTGTGTATAACTGTATAGGTGAGAAAATGGCAGTGTGACTGACTCTTTGGGTGAGTTACTAGATGTGTGAGAAGCTATGGGTGTGTGGCAGTGTGTGAGTGTCTATATGGGTGTATGAGTGCATATATCAGTGGCTGTATTGGTGAGTGACTGCGTGTATGAGTGGCTGTTTGGGTGAGTGAGTGGATGTGTGTGTAGACCTATGTATCAGCGAGTGTTTATGTAATAAATGGTATTGTGTGTCTATGGTTTTGAGAATGGTAGTCTGAATTTTGGAGTGAGTGTATGAAAGGTTATATTAGGGTATGAGTAGGTGCAGCAGAGATTATGTGGATGATGTCAGCAGTGATGTGATTTGAGATGTCAGCAGTGATGTCACTGACCATGTCAGGAGTGAGATAATATGCAACGTCATCATCAGTGCATTGCGGGGGCACTAGATATAGTTAGCTCAGCTAACTATAACGGCTGAATTTCACAGGTTTTGTACAAGTGAAATGTCAGCCTAACTTTAACGTTTCTGTAATCTGTGATTTTTTCTGTGAATATATATGCATATAACTATGTATATATTTATATATATAGAGAGAGAGCGAGGGGTTTGCCATTGTACATTATACGCAATGGGAATATTTGTATTTCTTTTATATAAAATTTGAGACCCACACAGATTTCGCTCCTGAAAGTTAGCATAAGGTGTGAAAGAAATATTGTACTGGCATTACAATGCCAAATCTAAGACAAAGTTAAAATGTCAAAGTGCACCTTTATCAACAATTGTCTTACATATTGATCACAGTATACATAGTGTCAGACACAATACATTTTCTTACCAGGAACTTGCACAGGAACAGACGCTAGTTCCCAAATCCCTCTCAAAGATACTCCGGATGTCCAGGTATATCTAGACTCCAGACTACCTTTCAAGGGGAAAGGGGGAGTGGATAACATAATAAACGAAGAAGAGACTAATCCTGGAACTTGATTCTCTCTGCTTCTTCTGTTTTCTTAGTCCGACCAGCAGACTGTTTTGTTCTCTGAGAACCTAAATATAAAACACAAGAATTATCTTCCTCTCATACTCTAATTTAAACCTACTCCTCTTATTCCTTACACTATGTTTACCTACCCTTGTTTCCAAGATCTGTGCTTCTCTTCTGTTTTCTTATTTAGTATTCTTTTCTTCCTTATTCTATATTACACAGCTTGATACTTAACCTATAAGACAAGATATTTTCTCTTTTATAAACTCTTAACCTTTCCTATTGGATTGTATTAATTATCTAACCTAAGTATGATTTACTACTTACTTCTTCTACTGTGTTTTCTATTCTTACGATACTCCTCTTCTGTCTTCTTTTTTTTATATATTCTTTTCTTCCTTATCTTTGGTAACACCGTGTTACTTAACTTCTTTTACTGTGCTTCTAATCTTATATTGTGCTTCCTATGTTTTTTCCTTCTTATCTCTCTTTAATGATAAGAAAAACTATCTGTACTATTTTCTATTAGAATAACTAATGTTCGCCTTTTCTTTCTCTACAGGTTTACAACTGTCGTTTTCCCCAGGTTGCTGGTAAGTATATATACAATGTTCTTATATGTAAATAATCATCACTACAATTCTTATTTATCGCCTTTGTCACTTAGCTCTGTCTTCTCCCGTTGTTTCTTCCTGTCGTCCTTCTCTTCACAGGAACTTTTTTCTTGCGTGAGGAATTTCTCTGCCGGTAAGCGTTGCAGCCTTTTTTTTTTAACCAGATTATGAGGAGGAGCGATGATGTTTTTCTCAGGAACGCCCACTCTTCTGTCGATGTCAAGAAATGAAGGTGTGCGTCAGGAGCTGAATTCCCTACTTTGACGGAAGCAGCGGAAAAAAGAACCGGACGAAAACCCGACGAAAACCCTGAATTTACTCGACTAACATGGAACTTTACAAGCTAGGTGCGTATGCCGAAATCTCTTCAGTGAAGTGCGCATTGGTTTCAGAGCGCGCGCTTCAACTAATCTCTATGCACCTGTGGGGAAATAAACTAGACCGCTGCCTTGATTTCGAAATCAGTGGCCATCTTAGAATTCCGAGTCCGATTGAGCATTGCCCAATAGTTAGTTCTTGGCCATCTTTCTCTTGTCAGGCTATGGCTTTTACCTAACCTTGTACTTACTATTGCTAGCACACGATCTGAAGGTCTGACACATAGGGATGTGTGACACTATGCATACACCTACACTGTCACTTACAAATAAATAGATAGGATATAGTTAGAGCTAAAAAGCAGATACTTACCAGTCCCTACCATCCTTGTGCGCTCTGGTGCCATTGTGTATTTCAATGCAGTGCTTCAAGCAGAATTAGATCTTGTGCCTGGTAGTTGTTGGGACAACAACAAGGGACTACAAAAATGTGAAAAGAAAGTGTAGGGTTATATTTGGTTAAGAAATTATATCATCTCAAAGTAAGATTTGATGACTGCTACTAATCAATTAGGAGCACTTTATAAAATATAAAATGCAGTTAGGGTCTAGGAAACATGGGGCCTCATTTACAACAAATTGGTGCGGTGCCACAAGCCTTTTTTCCTGCACCGAGCTGCATCATTTTAAAAGCATAAGGACTGAGTCGTATCTACAACAATACAATGCATCTCTGTGCTTTCCCCTGCGCTGGTGCACAATTGGCTGCCATGCGCAAACACAGGTACCCTTGCACCATGGTACAAGAGGGCCTGCTTTACTGGGATGATTGTTGTTGTGCAGGAAGGGACACCTTCCTGCACAAATACAATAATTGATGGTGTTTTCCTCTGTCTAGAGAAAGACATGAGGAAAAATAAAAGTATTTCTCCTCAATATGACTCCTTACCGTAGGTTTCTGACGCATTCCCAGGTTTACATAATGTTGGAAATCTGGAAATGTGGAAGAATCCATGGGTGTTGCATGGGAACACCCACAGCAACACTCATGGCACCCCCTCACACAAAGTGATGCATGAAAAGGGGCCGTATTTACAAGTCCATGAAAAGCCACACAGGGTGGCTTTGCGGAGCCTTGTAAATATGGGCCAGCACATTGCGCCGCCGGTGCGTCAAAAACAGTGATGAACCAGCGGCACAAGGGACTTGCAAATAAGCCCCATAGTTATAGAATTCACATATCTTATGGTAGTGAGACCGTTGGCTTAAGGACATACCTGTATGTGCTATTGTGTTGTATTAAAACACAGGCCTGTTGTGTTAGTCAGCTTCACTTGTCATTACCTCTGCCGAGCTGAAAGTACCAATTTAATCTGAAGAGTCACTGTATGAAATGATTGAAAATTAACAGAACATTAATATAAGCATCAACCTTTTATTAGGAAATGTGGTAGAGGATGTGTTTCAAAGGTAAGTATGTGACATGTACTTAACAATGTAGGTATGGAAGAGGACAGGGTTGGGTGAGTGATTGTATAATAGTTTGCAGTGACAGAGAGGGAGTTCAATTTTTTTACCTGGCATCACATATCTGCAACAAGCAGCTCATATAGGAGTTGCAGGTGCACTATGTAGAGAACTGCCTCCTTGAGGGAGGTGAATCAAGTGCCCCTCCAGAAAGAGCTTTAGCCAGGTAATCCTGAAGAGCTCCTTTACCTCTCTCATCTCAGATTGTCATTTTATTTTAAGTCCACCCTCTGCTCCGTAATGCATTCACTTCGCTCGTTCTACAAGGCTGCTCTCTGTGCCCCAGTAATAGTGAATAGGTACGGCATGCAGTTTTTTGTAGTGTTTACACAAATTTCACTAAAAGGACTTTTTCCTACTCAGTGACATTTCACTTCCTCTTCAGATTTGAGAATGGGGGGTCTCCATCCTTGAGAAATAATGTTTCCTGGTGACCACAGGATGGCAACCTGGAAAGGAGAGCAACCTAACCTAGATGTCCACAGTAATAATGTGTTTGAAAGTGAATAAGTGCCAGGTGTGTAAGATTTAAGTCAGGTGCATGTATTGTTTTATTTATTTTTCCACAGGCGTCTCCATTCCACATGTGGAGGTCTCTGCCCCAGTTAAGGTCTCTTAAGCACACAGCCATACATTCACTAATATTAACTTTACAGTCGTACACTATGTTGTAGCACACTCCACCCTATGAACTGACGGGGTGGAGACATGCAACTCTACACCTAGAATTAAGTTTACACTCAGAAATTGTGAACAGAACATAGTTAAGTATTCCTAGATGTAGATTAAATGTGCGCAGGAGTAATTCTACATGTGTACATTTACATTAGTGAATAGGGCCCTAAATTTCAGACCTTAAACATACAATTTAGAAAATAAACAAATGATCATTACAGCAAACAGAACATTTTTCTATATTCCTCACTAAAAAAACACTTGGATACAACAAAGAAGATGAAAAGGTGGCACTTTCTTTACCAGTTGTGAGAACCTCAAATGTACTACAAGAAACAATTGCAATGCGTGTTAACTGTTCTGTAATAAATCCTGAGGGCATTTTTCTTGATTTTTGTGACAGAATCTGTAAAATACTGTGCAATATTTTCAGGGATATATTGTGTATTGATCTATTGAGGTTTATTAAATGAAAGGCTGACGTATCTGAAAAAGGCATGTTACAAAATCCCTTTGTCGCTTAGCAGCTCTCAGCCAGGGAATATTGCAGATGTTGCACCGCTATTTTGAAGGATGTTATTTGAAACAAGAATATGATTTGAGATTACTTTCAAGATGAAGTTTATGCGATTGTAGAATTAATCTTTGAACTTCAAAGTCGCCCCACCGTTTTTTTGGCACTGCGAAGAAAACTGTGCCTGAAAATGTAGGACGATGACTTTAAGTATGTTAATAGGCACAGCGTCCTCAAATTTATTAGAATATTGTTCGAGATGAATGTGTCTGTGGAGGTTTGCTTCTATTTCAGTTTTTCAATTAGTAAACGGCAATTATAATCAGAGAAATATGCCAAACAAACATACTGCTAGACTTCCAGAGCACAGGTTCAATGTTTAAACCCATCTGTTTTTTTTTCAAGGTTTATAAAACCACAGCAATAAACTCGTAGAGTTAATTTACCAATCTAGTTCAAAAGCATGCATAGCAAACACAGTGCGCATTGCATTATGCCAGACATCCCATGATATTGAACAGCAAAACGTGTCTTACATACAGTAAGAATCATTACGAATTGGCCCACATAGCAGAAACACATCAAAGTCACTAAAACCTGGAAAGTTTTACGAGGCGAACCGTAAAGTGAAGAGCGGATGCACAACATACACATGTATGCACCCGTTTACTGAACATGGTCTAATGCACGGTACTGTGGGGCTCATTTATGAGCCCCTGCGTCACTTTTGCGCCACCGGTGCGTCACTTTTTGTGACGCACCAGTGGCATTAAACATGCACCATGTCGCGCCATATTTACAAAGTGATGCATCTAGGTAGATGCGTCACTACGTAAACCCCTGCACTTCATTATACCTGCGCCAGGTATAATGTATGCAGGGTGGGCGTACCCCTGCAAGAAAGGGTTGTAGGAGTGGTGCAGCAAAATCTATGAGAATTCGCTGCGCCACTACTAGGACCCCAATGCGTCAAAACCTTACGCCTGCCTCATGGCAGGCGTAAGGGTGACGCAGGCCCTTTCAAATGGGGCTTGCCGCATGTGAAAGGACCATTGCTGGAGTTGTGTCAGGCTTCCGACACAACTCCAGCACTGCGCCACTTTTTGTGCTGACAGATACGTCAGTTATACTGACGTATCAGTCGTTCCTTGCGACATGATGTGTCATATTATAAATATGACGCTTCATTGGTGTCGCAAGGAGGGCGCACTGAGAATAATGAGGGATAAAAAAACATATATATCTTTACCTATGTTGTTCCTAGATTGCCGGAACCGTGGACCGCCCAGATAATCTACTGGGCGTTGAAATAAGACGTGGGCAGAACAAAACTCCCACCAGTTAACAAAAAACCATCGCATTAAAAGTAAGCCCCCAGAAGAAAAACGTGAGGGGACTATACTTCTTGAACCGGAATAGATACTAAAACCAATAATAATACCGATCTGATTATGTGATAATCTTTCGTTACAGTTGCTAGATGTGGACAAAAGTGTACCATTGATCTAGAGGACTGACCGAACACTGGTAAAGAAAGAAGTAATGTATATGGCCTTATGTATGGAATAAAAGAATGGAAGATTAATGAAATAATTAACAAAATTGGAGGTAATAATTAGAAATATATAGAAGAGTGTTTTAAAAACAAGAAGCTACACTAAAACGTAAAAACGATATGATTGATAGATTTTCCTTATATTTTGAATTAGATCCAGAAATCAGGAGGATCTGCAATTAGACAATCAGATGACCAGTCTATATACATGACCCCACATACTTTATGGTCAGTTTCAACCTTATACTATGAAATGATGCGTGAATAAATGAGGAGTGTGTGAGATTGATTGGTTTTTTCATAAATAACAAAAAATGTTGGGGTTTAATCTAACGAAGGGTTTTAAGAGTTATTGGTACCTCAAGGTATTGGCACACAAACCTAAAATGAAATATACTTATAACAAAGGATTTTAGACAGTTGCAGTATTGAATTGTATGTTGCACTTAAGAATAGTTTTACTATCCTCAATAATAGATAAGGAATTGTATGTTTTAGATCATGTAAGGCTGCATAAAAGATAGCAGTGGCTGATATATATATATTTTTTTACATATAGACACTGTAACCTCTACATTGTGGAGAAAAGAGACCCATTATCAATTTTCTGTCCTGAAGAAGGTGGTTTTTGCGTATAAAGCCAGATATACCACCGAAACGCTTCGACGCCTGTGTTAAGCAAGAATCCAAACAAACAGGGAACACTTTAGATAAGAATGAAATCCTTTCACTAAAGACCCCTTATATTCTGTGTATTGTTTTTGGATCATTCGTAAACAGATATTTTTGACTGTTTCTGTTCTCTTCTTGGGTCCATGCCTTTTAATGTTTTTAATGATTTAGTATGAAGATATTGTATTGTAGGAATTGTGACACTGTATTTGTATGAAACAATTTTTTTTTTTTTATTGCATTGATGTTCATAATTTAGACCCCGGTGGGTTTTTTTAAGACAAAAGAGAGAGTAACAACTCTTTTTAATAATATAATAAGAGCATTATATTTTTGCTTGAGGTGGAATTTGTGTGCCAAAATTTTGTAAAAACCATTTATATAGAACCTATTGAGCGATTGTGTGCAGAGTGACAAATGAATGAGAACCTTCCAGGGATTCTTCCTCTTTGCACTGAGAAGTGACGCATCGCAGCTTTCACGCAGCGATGCGTCACTTCTCATAAATGAGGCCCTGTGTGTTTTGTATTACATGTTACTTTGTAATGATGCAAGATAGTCATAATGTAAGTGCTACTGATGCCTGAATGTTAAAGAAACTAGACTACACACTCTTTAGTTGGGAGGTTGTATCTGTATTTTCCTCAGATTTTGTAGAATGTGTGATTATGCAGGAGTAAGGCATGTCGCATTTGTGAAACAAAGCTGTGCATGCAGATTGATAGAATTTGAGTCTGCAGTTACTGTATATAGTTCTGATTCAGTAAATACGAGCACAGCGGTGGCAGCATTCACTCCAGTAATAGTGCTGAACCATGAATTTAATCCTATGAAGCACTAGTAGTTCAAACAGTAGGGGTGTTATTTACTAAAAAAATGTCAGAGCATGGTGTTACGCCAAATTTGGCAACCCGTGCTCCGACATTTTCAAAATGAAGGGATGCTTCGTATTTACAAAAATATGGCACACTCCTGCATTTTCCCTAGTTCTGGTGATAAAATAGCTGCCTAGCACCAGCGCAGATACACTTGCGCCTTGTTGTAAGGGTGCCTGTGCTGCAGGGTCTATTGTTTCTCTGCAGGAAGGGACACCTTCCTGCACATAAACAATCAATAATTAAACATTTCTCCTCGTATTGCCATTCTAAGACCAGGTGTTCCCTAACCTTAGTTTTTGGTGCTTCCCCAGCCTTGTAAATGTGGGGCAGTGACAAAAAGCAATGGGTGTTGCGGTGGAATGCCCACAGCAAAACCCATTGCCTGGCCTATTGCCGCAGCAGACTGCTGAGGAAAGGGGCATATTTACAAGGTGGTGTTAAGCTACGTTTAGTGGCTTAGCGCCACCTTGTAAATATGTTTAATGGCGCTATGCCACCTGAGGGTAAAAAAAAGTGGCACTCTGGTGGCGAAAGGGGATTGCAAATATGCCACTAGGCATCTTTAGCAATGCCCAGCAACGAATACAGCTGATAGAAGTAAAAAAATCCTGTAGAATAATTGAAACTGCATGCACACTCCACCGAATACAGACCTAAAAGACATTGGGTCCACATATCGAGCCAATGTCAACTAAAATTATATTCCTCAATGGTGTCATTGAACCTGTCATGAGTAATGGAATTTGTGAGCTCATAAGCAGTGCATGGCGGAGGCACAAGTTATAGGTAACTCTGACTATAACAGGGTATGCCTAAAATTCTCCTACCTGAATCCACAATAACTTTCTTGTTCTGCAAAGTCTTTGGTTAAAGCTCCATAGTATGTCCTGGCCTGTTGATGGTTCTTTATAGCAATATTCTAAAGTTTTTCAATTGAAAGGCCCAACAGTATAGCTGAAAATCTGTAAAAGCTAGACCGTTATCTATCTTTTTCTTGCATAGCTTTTTCCAGGAGATTCTTGATTTTTTGCTGGCCCATATGAAGCTACTCAGTTCCCCTTGTATTTTCCTAAGCCATTTTGCCTCAAAGTGCAGGGGTGGAGCATTAAATATGAAGGTAAACTTTGGAAGAATCATTATTTTAACTAGGTTGACCTTGCCGATAATGGATATGGGCAAATGAGACCAAAGCTGTAGTAACCTCCTGGTCTCCATCATAAGCTTTTGAAAATGTACCTTGGGCATGTCTTCCAAATGTTTAACCACCAGGACTCCTAGATATCTTATCTCTTTTTCACACTTTTTTCCAAGGTGGCGTCTAGCTGTACATCCCAGGCTATTTTCTAATTGTTTTCTTCATGTACCTGATATCCTGCTACCTCCCCAAAGTCTTTTAGTATGTGCATATTGATTGGGATGGTTTCTATTGGGTCTTTTGTGTATATCAACAAGTCGTCAGCATAAAGGGCCTCCTTTAAACCCAGTCTTGATATTGGAATCGCTGATCCTCCGTTCTCTCCTGACACTACTAGCCAAGAGCTCGATGTATCTGCCTATCTCCAATTGTTGAGTAAGGGAACCTCGCTGAAGGGCATCTATATATATTTTTTACTGCACAGTGGAACTTATCCCCCAGCCCATTCTGTCTTATAACCTCATGAAGAAAAGACCAGTTGACCCTGTCAAATGCCTTGGCCACCTACACTGTCATGCTAGCTAGGGGGAGGTTTTTATCTGTGGCCAAATCTTTGGTTCAAACCAAGTCACGAGTGAGATCATTTAGCTGTCTGTCCTTTATAAACCCTTTTTGAGATATGCCAATTAGCTCTCCCATTAATTTATCGAGTCTTTTGGCCAATATGTTTGTGTATAACTTGTAATCATTTTTTAGGGTTTTTTATTTGGTGTCAGGATTAATGTTATTATGGCATCATTCCATGTATCTGGGACGGGTGCTTCTTCTATATATATTATGTTAAATAAGGAGGCCAGAACCGGGGAAATTTAATCTGCCAAGGCTTTATGTACTTCACTCGGAATTCCATCTGGCCCTGAGGCTTTCCCATTCTTTAAACATTTAATTGCATTACATACTTCTTCAAGACTTATTTGTTTATTAAGATATTGCTCTTTATCTTGTGCCAATTTTGGTAAAGGCTCATTTTGCTGCCAGGAAGTAATGTGTTCATCTGTTACTAGAGCCTCTTCCTTATATACGTTTTGGGAGAAGCCGAGAAAAGCCCTCCCAATGTCCTGATTGTCATAGCAACTTTCACCTGTTCCCTCCAAAACTACTTCTTTTATAGAGTTCCTTACCAAGTCACCCCTTGCCTTCCAGGCCAGTAACTTCCTGCAAGCTCCACCGTATTTGTTGTGTGCAAGTTTGCTAGCAGTCAATTTTTTCTTAACTATCCCCTCTAGATGCTCTACTAGTTCTTTTTTTACTTTGTCCATTTGCATTTTTATTTTTATTATTAAATTTGGGTCGACCGCATCATACAAATCTTTATGCCAGGCAGTTATTCTCTCTTCTATCCCCCGGATCTTATAATCGTTTTCTCTCTTTCTATAAACTGCATAATTTATTAATCTCCCTCTAAAAAAGCTTTTTAAGCATCCCAGATTATTTGGGGGGGGGCAGAGTCCATATTTGAATCAAAGTATTCTTGGGTGTCCTGCTTCAAATTAATTAGGATCTCCTGCTCTTTTAATAGGGACCTATCCATTGCCCATCTAGGTCTGGTTGTGCCGTGATCTAAGGCTAACTCAAGTTTTTCTGAAGAATAGTCTGGTAAGTGGACTGGTTGATGAGTAACTACCTTAACCTTATTCCTGTATTCTGAGTCAATCAGAAAATAATCTATGCAGGAAGCATGGCCATATTTCTTTTTCTGGTGTGTTGGTCTGGAGGTGGATTTATCTGATTCAGGGTTGAGTTGTGCATTAAAGTCGCACGCCATTATAATAGGATTCTCGTTGTTTAAAAGTTGTTGAAATAGGTCCTGCAGCGATGATGGATCATCTATATTTGGACCATAATAACTTATCAAGGAGTATTTTACACTATTAATTCTGATCGTGGTGATTACCCATCTCCCTTTAGGGTCTGTAGTTACTTTAATTAATTTAGCTTGGGCTGAGTTTTTTTTATCAAAATTGCCACCCCTTTTAGATTACAGTTCTGATTGGTGCATGCAAACTGGTTAATCCATCAGTGTCCCTTAATTTATTGACTCCCACTCTCCCTGTTGTTAATGCGTCTCTTGTAACATTATAATGTTATTATTTGACTGTTTTAAAAATTGAAGGATTCTCCTTCTCCTTCCCTGTACTCATAGGCCATTTATATTCCAGTTAAAACCCTCAGACTGTGTGCTTTATCTAAAGCAGCAATCTTCTAAAGCCCACCCACTTCTAGGGCTCCCTGTTCTGTTCATGTCTGTCACACATAAGGACCATGCATTTTGTATTGTTTTTCTCCCACTGCTCCACACCCCGTGTGCTTTTAACATTATGTGTGAAACATTTTTCCCCCCTAATCCCGCTAACCTCCCACCCCCTCCCTTTAACCAAATTGGGCATTTGAGCATTGCCGACAGCTCTCAGCTCTCCGGGTTATTTTGTGTGTCCTTGAAGAGCCTTTGGACTTAGCCTAGCATTAAGCTTGTATTTGATATATTAGATTCTCAACTTCCTCAGACTCGTTAAAATTATACATTTTATTGTTCCACATTATTTTTAATGTAGCTGGGAATTTCAATCGAGCCGTAGTTCCTAAAGACTTCAGCTCTAGGACATGTATGCCTAGCTCCCATTGTCGTGTTACCATATTAATAAATCAGTCACATATCACAATTGGATCAACAACCATACGCCTATACATTCATTATAACTACACTAATTGCAATGTTCACTAATAGTAATTGTCACTCAAATACTTTAAATAAATCATTTTTCACCAAAGCATCCATAAACCTGTTTGAGTCTTCATTTAATACTCGTCAATGAACATGATGCAGTCATAGGGAAAAACAGAAGAGATTCTCACATTTCAGCTGAAAATCATTCAGCTCTAGGGGGCATACTTTGAAAATGATAGGAAGTTGTCCTTGGGTCATGTATTCAATGACCCCAAAATCCTACTATTAAATTTGTTGCAATTTTCCCAGTAGGGTGGCTACTGAGCTACCTGCAGCCACTCACATTATGAAAGTAAACTGCTGGGGGTGCCACTTTCTGTCCTTCGGGGACCAAGAGGATGGAGAAATGTAAAAACAAAGGAACATATTTATCAAAGGTTTGCATCGCGTTTGCACTACCCAACGTGGTGCATGAGTGACACACAGCCTAAAATGTGATTTATCAAGCCCACAAGGCTGCTTTGCATGGCGCTGAGTGGCTTGATAAATGATGAGTAACGCCACACAGAGTAAATCACTGTGTTGCTTTACTCTGCCCAGGGAAGGCATTCCATGGGCATTGCTTGGGTGATCTCACGAAACTCCCATAGATTTTGAAGCATTCACAGATTTAACATTGCTGATAGACCTGGAATGAGCCAAAATGCTATGCCTTCCCAGGTGAGTCGTAACAAGCAGAAATATATTTATGTCTGCTTGTTACTTCTCTTTCTATATGTGCTGTATTCTGCAGCACACAGAAATGGAGGAATATGCCTCAGGGGATTGTATTTGTGCAGGAAGGAGCCACTTCCTGCATAAAAATAATCCTGCATGCAACACAAGCACCATTGCACTCCATCAGGCAGCCGAATGTGCACTGGTTTTTATATTTTATTGGTGACCCAGTCCACCCCCGGGGCACCCACAGCACTCAGTCTTGTTTGGGGTACCGTGGTGAGGCCCAAGGGCCCTGCAACCCTTCAGTTCCCCAGCCAGCCATCCTTCAGTGCTGCAATGGAGGTTGTCTATAGCACTCTTAAGGGTTGATGCTCGACAGTTACCTTCAGCCCGTTAATTACTTTCCGTTGTAGACGCAAGTTCGCTTGCTGACAAACACAATTCCAAGGGACCCTGCGTTGGAACCCATTGCATCATCGTTTCAGGCTCACTATAAGGGGGAAGCATGAAACCCCTGATAAACTAATAGACAGTAATAGAAGATTAGGAGATTTGCTGCACAAGCACTTTCCTGTTTGGGGACTGCATCCCCCAGCTACGCTGGTGCCCGGAGGCGCCCACCAGCCACGTCATGATCCTCCCACCGGAGGCACACAAAGACACCCTTTGGCCCCTGCAGCGCGGAAGCCTGAGAATTGCCGCACCAGCACTTTCTTGTTTGGAGACTGCATCCCCCAGTGACGCTCGCGCCCTGAGGCGCCCACCAGCCGTGTCACGATCCTCACGCTGCGCATAAAGACACCCCTGGGACCCCGCAGCGTGGGAGCCTAAGAGTTGCCGCACCAGCACTTTCCTGTTTGTGGACTGCATCCCCCAGTGACGCTTGTGCCCATAGGCGCCCACCAGCCACGTCACGATCCTCATGCGGGAGGTGCATAAAGACACCCCTGGGCCCCCACAGCGCCAGAGCCTGAGAATTGGTGCAACAGCACTTTCCTGTTTGGGGACTGCATCCCCCAGCGAAGCTCGTGCCCTGAGGCGCCCGCCACCCACGTCATGATCTTCGCGCCAGAGGTGCATAAAGACACCCCTGGGCCCCCGCAGCATGGGAGCCCAAGAGTTGCCGCACCAGCTGGCCCACCTTGGGTGGCCAAGAGTTCCTCCTTATCGGTCCCATTCTACTTGCCCTCCAACCGCCTTTGTCTCTGCTTAACCAGGATGACCTCTCCTCTGGTCCTGCTACTATGGTGGCCATATACCTGCCCGGAGAGCTGCTTTCGCCCGGAGTTTCAATCCAGGTCAGGATCAATGTCTCTATCTATCACTGTGATCCTCTAGAGGACTCCCACTTCCATGCTGACCTCCATACTTGGAGGTCCTATTCCCTGGGTGGTAGGTTTTGGCCCCGTTATGATCCCACTCCCTCTCCGCCACTGGACACAACCTAGCCTTCTATCCCACCGGTATGATGGTTTAGAGGGGAGCTAGACCAGAGTCCCTGACCGTGCATTTCTAGTCGCCTCCTGTCCACAATCTCATTGGATAATCCTCACTTGACTTCCGGAATACGCGCCCTCCTCTTCTTATTCTTCTTTGCGCTATCGCTACCCTGGTGGCCCCTCCTCTCCCTATCATGGCTTCCATTTGAATTAAATCGGGAGTTAACTGCTTCAAAGTCATTTACCCACCCAATCTGACCAAAGCAGCAGCAAAACGGTTCAAGCACACCACCATTGAACAATTCCCTGATTCCCTCTTTGTTGATCAATTCCATAATGGGTGCCTAGGGAAACTCAAAAATGACTTCATTTTTTTCACTGACGATATCCCTTCCTGGTCCACCAGCTTCTTCAATTCCTTCAACGTCTCCTCCTCCTCGTCCATCCCGCATGGACAGCGGCTAAAAATTTCCCCCTCCACTAGCTTTAATGGCTCTCTCACCATTACACTTTACAATAATGGTACTTTCATGATACAAGCTACAGACTCCTGTCTTTCCCTCTTTGATCATCTCTTCCACTCCCTTCGTCCAACCCATACAACTATGATTTCCCCGGATTCTCCTTTGAGCTCATCTCCTTTCTCCCTTTCTCCCCCCCTGACTCCCTGATACTCGATCAGGCCGCGTTCCCGGGAGTCACAGGCCTACCCTTTGTTCCCCCCTACCTTTGTTCCCTCCTCTCCCACCCCTCCCCCTTCCCAATTGGTTCCTCCCCCTAGCTCTTCTACCTTACCTCTGCATCCACTCCCCCTCCCCACCCTGCACCTGCCCTATTCTCTAACGCTTTCTCCACCCCCCTAATCCAACCAACCTCCCCCTTATTATTCCACCTGTCTTACAACCTGGTCTACCGATCAACTTTCCTTACCTTCCCCCTTCCCTCCCCCTTTCACCTCATCCCCTTCCGCTCTTCCCCATCCCCCGTCCCCTTAATTCTTCTCTTCCACCTCCCTTCTCTCTTCAACCTCCCCTCCCTCTTCCTGTGCTTCCTAACCATGTCTCCGTCCTCGACAATTCCTTTCTTGTCTCCCCCTCGCTCCACCTGTTGCCTGTCCCCTTCAATCACCGTTCATAACTTACAGGACTTGTCCAGCACCTTCCTCTCTTTTCTCCCCATACTTCTGGCCATCCTTGGATCCCTCCCTTCCCCCTTGTACAGCACCCTCTCCTCTCTTCTCCACGTACCTTTGGCATTCATCTAACCCCCTGTCCTCCCCTCCCTGTTCAGCCTCTTCTCCTCTCTTCTCCCCTTACCTTTGGCCTTCATTTGACCCCCTTCCGACTCCTCAACCTTCTTCTCCTATTTATGATCTCTACTCTTCCCCTCTGTTCAACACCAGTAAAAATATTTCTCTTCCCACCTCTGTTTTATCATCCTCTCCTATCGCCCACCATCTTTCCCCACCTTCAACACTTGCTCCCCAACTCTCCACTCATTCCCCCTCCCCTCCCCTCCCTCCTTCTCCCTCTGCATTTCCTCCCCTTTCCCCCTCCCCCACCTTGCCCCGTCCTCCCTCACTCCCTCCCATTTCCCGCTCATCCATATCTCCCCGTCCTCAATCACACTCTGCTCCACCTCCCTTATCCCGTTCCCCTACCCGTCCCCCCTCACCCTCTGCACTCCCACCCTTATCCATCAAGCCACCTAACACTCCGTGCCCAGCTCTCCTCTCCCTAGAAAATAAACTTGATTCTCTCATCTCTTCCATTTCCCAGCTTGCAGCATCCATCTCACTTTTAAGCGCCAAGATGTCCCCCTTCCCTAATACCCTCCCGAGGAGTTCCATGCTCCCGCGCCCCAATAGAGCAAACCACAGTCTGTCCTCTACAGACATCTCCAACTTACTAGGCAGCTACAAGACCACCAGCGTCACTCCCCCTCTACCTTCATCTCCCAATAATTCTATGCAGTGCACTATTCAGACCATCTCCTCTGTCAGAACCTACCAGCCTTTCTCTTACCGGGCACCCTCATTCAAGAATCTTATCCTTATCTCCCTTAACAGCCCAAACAACCTCATCACTAAAACAGTTGCGTCAGAGCTGCACTGCTTGCTCCACAACTGCAGATCTGCAATCAAACATAAATTGGACATTTCTGACATTATCACCCTCCAGAATCTTGACATGTTCTTCCTTACTGAGACCTGGTTTAATGACTCCTCTCATACTTTGTTTGATCTTCTGGTGCCCACTGACTACTCTATCCTCAGAAATGACAGATCAGACAAAATTGGGGGCGGTGTCGCTATCATCTTCAGGAATTCTCTTCAAATGAAAGCCTTCCCTACCACCCTTTTCCATACATTCGAATGCCTATCCCTAGAACTTCAAATACATCATGGCTCACCCTTTAGATTCCATGCCATCTATCACCTGCCCGGTAACTGCTCTTCCTTTGTGGAGCAACTCACTGACTTCATCAGTGACCAATTTTCTCAAAGTGACAGACAGATCTTCCTGGGTGACTTTAATCTCCATTGGGGCTCTTTGGAAGACTCAGCTGCCAACAAGCGTGCCACCTTTCTCTCAGCCAACGATCTCTTCCAACATTGCTCTGAAATCACTCATTCCAAGGGCTCAATTCTGGATCTTGTAATATCCAAAGCAGACCTGCTGACTACTGCTCCCTCCATCCATGTAGACTGGTCTGACTACTTCCTCGTTCCCTTCCATTTTCATCTTTCACACTATAACTCTTGGCCAACCTAAACGAGCTACCACCTGGTTCCGCAACACTAAAAACATTGATTTTGACACTTTTTGTGACCCTGCTATGCGGTCACTTCCTAGACTTGACCCTAACGTGGATGTCAACGCTCTCACCACTCAGTGCCTCTCAGTCCTAGCAGTTGAAATCGACAATGTCGCTCCACTCCAAAGCAAAAGGAAAAGACACACCCCCTCAGCACCTTGGTTCAATAAAGCTCTCTACAATGAAAGGAAAAACCTTAGAATCCTGGAGAAACATTGGAGAAAATCTCCTTCTACCTTCAATCTCTCTCTGCTACATTCAGAAAGATCCAAATACCACAACCACATCTTCCATGAAAAAGCATCCCATTTCAGATCCCTCCTTGACTCAGCCAAAAACAGACCCAAAAAACTCTTTGACCTCATCAAAAACCCAAACTGTAATCCCCTAACTACTAAGCCCGAAGACTCCACAAAGAAAGCAGACGATTTCACCATTTTCTTTGATGAAAAGGTCAAAGCACTGGTGGATCAAGTAGCCCACCCCACCCCCCTTTGAGGAGCGGAAATCCTTAGTCACCTGGCAATACTTTGACGTTATCTCAGAATATGACCTCCTCATATGCATCCTTGAAACCAAACCATCCAACCACTCTTCTGACCCCATCCCTAGAATCATCGTCATCGATTTCTACACCCATACTCTCTCTTACTGGACTTCTAAACAAAAACCTCCGCTGATGCAACCGACCTCGACAACTTCCGCCCTATCACCGACCTCCCTTTTCTTTCGAAAATCACTGAAAAATGTGTTGCGAAACAACTTTCCCTACATATTATTGACAATAATCTCCTCGATGTTTTCCAATCTGGTTTCATCCAAAATTGCAGCACTGAAACAGCCCTGCTGCAAGTGATTGATAATGCGTTGCATATACTCGACTCCGGGGAATCGTGTCTTCTGATTCTTCTAAACCTCTCTGCAGCCTTTGACACTGTTAATCATAGCACCCTCCTCAACACACTTCAACACAGAATGGGATTGGATGGCACAGTGCTTAAATGGTTTGCATCTTTCCTCTCAGACAGATCCCAAATGATTAAGATAGCGAACAGTCTTTCATCTCCATTGGCAGTAGGTCAAGGTGTACCTCAAGGTTCTATCCTGACCCCCACTCTGTTTAATCTCTACCTGGAACCTTTAGGGAACCTCCTAAGCAAATCTGGGATCCATCACCATCTTTATGCGGATGACACTCAAATCTACCTCAAGGTGTCTTCTGCACACGATCTCTCTTTACTCGACTCTACTCTCAACTCCATCCACAACTGGATGTTAGTTCACCAACTCATTCTAAATCCCACCAAAACTGAATTCCTCCTCCTTTCAACCTCTCTCTCACCTCCTCCTGTTCAATCGTGGATTGATCAGCTGAACCTGCTCAACAACAAACCCATCATTGTCAACAGCGCTAAATCTCTAGGTGTCATTCTTGACAAAAGACTCAACTTAATCTCCCACATCAACTATATTGCCAAGAACGTACGGTACCAGTTGCGCCTTCTATGGGGGATCTGTCGGTTCTTCCCGGAGAAAGACTTAAAAACCTTGGTACAATCGCTGGTTCTCTCAAGACTGGATTATTGCAATTCTCTTCTGACGGGCCTAACCAAATCCCACCTCTCCCCTCTCAAATCCATCCTCCATTCAGCAGCTCGCTTCATTTCAGGGTCTAAACGAAGCAACCACATCACTCCTATCCTGTCCTCTCTACGATGGCTTCCGATTGAGGCAAGATCTATTTACAAAACTGCCTGCATCACACACAAAGCCTTGCACACGTCCTCCCCTCGCTACCTGGCAAATAAATTGAAATTGTCCGGAGGCTCTCAACCCTCTCGTAATGCGGAAATGCTTCTGCTTGAGCCCCCCGTTTTCAAAAGGGAAAGATAGATGGCGCAATCCTTCTCAGGCAATGCGGTGAGAATATGGAACTCACTTCCCCCATTGCTCCATGCCACCTCCTCTACCCGGATCTTCAAAGCTGAACTCAAAACTCTTCTTTTCCAAAGACACTTTCAGAACTAATACTTTCATACTCTGGCCCCTCTTGGAAGTTCGCTCTTCATTGTAAATTTGTATTTTTTCCTGTGCATCCCTCACCCCTGCGTGCTGTGTTGGATTTTGTGTTTCTGTACCCTTCATTCTCAGGCCCCTCTTGGAAGTTCGCTCTTCGTTGTAAATTTGTATTTTTTCCTGTACATTCCTCTCCCCTGTGTGCTGTGTTGGATTTTGTGTTTGTGTACCCTTCATTTTTAGTCTGTCTAATGTTATATTCTGTACCACTTTTCTCTTTTAACGTAACTAGCTCTATTGTACAGCCCTCTGACACCTTTGGGTAATGTGCGGCTTTATAAAAATGCACTAAATAAAAAAATAAAATAAAAAAATATGGTCCAGCAGGAGCAGCTTTTTTTCTGTTCCCACTGGGCGGGAGCAAACTAGTGTCCCCTGACCGCGCTTTCACAGGTAGGAAAAAAAGATGCCTCTTTCATGGCCCAAGGAATGGGGTTCCAGGGACATGATGCTTACGTCAGGCCATGGAGGATGGAGGGCCAGCAGACACGCCCACACTCCCAGAATATATATTTCTTTAAATATACTCAGTGGGGTCCCACGACTGGGGTCCATAAGTTGGCTTTGGGAAGGAGGCTTATGCATGCCCTAACCCACATTCATTATTAAAAAAAGAAAATGCGCTGAGCCCCAGCCCAAACATGGGGATTTTAATGAAAAGAGGTGCCCCACCCTTTGAAACAAAAAAAGGCACTGCGGTACTTGTGCCACTAGATCTAGAGCATCAGGGTATCCCTATACACCTTCCTATATGTTATTTAAATATTCTTCAGTCCTAAAATGGATGCCCATGATCTCTGTTGATGTTGAAGGCAGTCAATCAGATCTTATCCTTTGACCTGCCTGTCCCACAGGAGTCTTGCAGTGCTACATATCTATACATTTTGAACTGTAATTTCTTGAAAACAGCTGAAGAGAATTACACCAAATCATAATGGGTATGCTTTCTGGGTAAATATATAGTTGTCTCCTAAATTACATGTAATTCTGTTCAGCCATTAGTACTGTAGCTTTGTCGAAAGCTTCTACCGGAAATTGCAAAGAAAATGCATTTTGGGACCCCCCTTTTTCTCTGCCCCGCATGATGGATTACATTGAAACTTTCTAGGAAGGAGTTAAGGTGGATGATTTTTTTGGGGGAAAGTTTTGTGTAGATTTGTCAAACTGCACCAAAGTTATTAGCAAAACAAAAAATGCTCTTCTAATGGAAAGTCTGACCTAACTATAACTATACGTGGCGACTGTCACTGTAGCTTAGACCACCACCATGCATACTGTTGTCATCAATTATATAATTTCTGGGTGATTCATCAAGTGAGAACCGAGAAAACAGGAGGGTCCCAAAACACAATTCCTCATGCAATTTCCTTAGGGATTTTTGGACATCACTATAGCTAAAATGGCTTAACTGAATTACACCAATTTTTGCAGAAATCTAGATCTTTACCCAGAAAACTTTCTTTTGTAATTTTCCGAGTATTCATTCTATACCGGGTCAAGGGGGGTCCGAAAATATTGATTTCCATGTTAAAACCTATAGGAAAATGTATTCTGCGATGCAGATTAACAGATAATTTGAAATACGCCAAAAAATGTGGATCATAGAAAGCATGCTTTTTGTTATATTTTTGTATCTGTCCAAACATTTTTGAGTAATTCACATTTTAAGAGGTGCTCAAGGTGGTTAATATGTGGTTTAAAGGTTAGGTATGTCTGGACTGTTGTTCCCGTGAGAGTCAAGGAGTACCAAATATAAAAAGAATTATGTCCACTGATGGACCGAGGGAGCTTTTATTTCCGTACAGCAGGACCAGGACAGATCCCATGGTACAGGGAATTCTCATTGGCTGGCTGAAATCAATCCAGATAAAAATGTTTTGGCTGCCATTATAGAATTCAGGGGCTCGGTCCCCATGTCCTACAACTGTAAAAAAAAAAAAACAGTACAATGGACATGGTGTGGGGGGCGCAGGGCCCTGAGTCCAATCCCTTGGGGGTTGACACTAACCTGTGAGGAGTTGGGATCAGGGCCTAGCCAGACTTTAGCCCCTGTGGCCAACCCCTTGGTTCATGTGACTTAAGGACATTCACAGCAGGGTGCTGGCCACCCTACTGCGTTAATTGTGCCCCATTGGCACAAAACCTGGCTGTGTTCCCAACTCAAAATTGGGTGAGAGTGTGGAGGACAGGGTACTCCATTGCCATTGCGAATAAGTACCCTATCCATCAAGCTCCAAGTCAGGCCCAAAGCTATTTGATAAACTCCAATTACTGCTGCACATATTCTCTTGAAGTAGCAGAATGACTTAAGATGCAGTACAACAGGTAATTTAATTTATGCTTGTTTGACCCAGGATCTACCAGCTGGCGACTTTAAGAAGAGTGGTGCAGATTTTAAAGAAGTCCTAGTATTACTGCACTGCTTCAACTATACCTTTGCTTGAAAAAAACACTTTGCAGTTACAAAATGTAAGAACATTACATTACATGTTTAATTTTTTTTAAAACTGTTTTGGCTATCGGGGTTGCTTATGTAGACCATTCAAATGCCCAGCCTTTGCACTAAGGCGATTTGTTGGTAGCTTCCATTTTGCCTGAAATTAAGTTGAATTTGCGTGACTGCTGCCCAGCCATCTCCACTTTGTATACATTATTGTGCTTTTGGTGTTTCCCAATAAATGAATCGGAAAACTAACTGACACAACGGAATCCTGCGTTTTTCACACGAATGTAGGTTTGTGTCCATTTGTAGATGCATCCAAAGCTTGAGTCGTGTTTGCATTTTGCTTTGTGTGCGACCTCGCTTTGAGTAAGTAGGTCTGAGTTTTCGTCTCTGTGGATTCCTAAATGAAAAATGTTCTGCTCTATTGTGAACCAGCAGCTGCTGCAGCTTTAAATACGGCATCTAATGCAAAATGGGGCCGGAGTTTATTCGCGGATCCTAAAAACAACATTGAAAGTACAACAAAAGTAGTTTACCAATATCCTCAGAACAAAAAAGCAGGGAATTAGCCCTCTGCGGAGAAGTCTGTTATCAACAATTTTCTGCTCACTAGGATGTTCCTGGGAAAATGATCAAAGTCAGAATTTGGCCAGTTTTTCTGTGCCCCATTTTCTTCTCAGAGAAACAAGTTATACCCATCTTTAAGATGTACAATTGTTAAAGCGAAGGCCACGGTATACTTTTCTTATAAAATTACTATTTACTAGCAAAGGGCAAAAAAAATGGGAAGAAGCCTATTTATAGTCTTTTTCATTTTTTTAAGAATGAGGTTGACTGCAATGGATTTTCAGAATAGAATTGAATCACCTACAGACAGTGCTATATTACCTCTCTTCATAATGGCTTTAAAAAAATAGATAGCATACGCTGCTGCTCCATATATAACAAAAATCAGGACACTCCATACATATTGCAAAACAACGCATGTCTAAGGGGAGCTGTCCTATTTAGTATGTGAAATATATCGGAATATGAATATTAATTTTCTGACAATGAAGGAATACTGAAATTATTTTAATCTGTAATTATCTTCAAGTTTGATGTCAAACAAGGCATCCAATGCGAATATTTTATTTCTGTGTGTTATTGTTTAATTTTTGCAAATATGCATAGAAACCTGGGGGCCTTTTTACGACTTTTGTGGTGCAAGGGCTGCCTACGTCGCAAATGAAAAATGAGGGGGCTTATTTACAAGCCCTTTGCGCCACTGGTGCGTCACTTTTATTTGATAAAAGTGGCGCTCTGGCAGCGCAAGGAGCTTGAAATAAGCCCCAAGTTTCAAGAAGCCATGGAAGGCCACCTTGCGTGGCCTTGCGAGGCTTTGTAAATCTTCAGTAATGTAAAGTAGTGCAAACCAATGTGTTGCATTACTCTGCACCAGGGAGGCATTTTCATTTGTGTTGCGTGGGTGTTCTAATGCAACATCCATAGATTTTGACGCATTCCTAGATTTACAAGGACAGGAAGACCTGGGAATGTGCTAAAAATATACGCCTACCCGGGAGAGGCATAACAAGGAAAAATGTCTTTATTTCTCCTTCTTTTTTAAAGAGGAAAAAGACTCTCAGGATTGTTTTTGTGTCGGAAGGGACCCCTTAGAATTTTTCTAGGTTTTTGGTTATTGTTAGATTTGGGGGTCTCTAGTTGGCAGAGGTAGGTACCTTTGACAAATAGGGACCCTTGCGTCTAGTTAGGGAAAGGGGGGACACTCCTAAAATAACCCCTGCTCACCCCCTTGGGAGCTTGGCACGAGCAGACAGGCTTATTTCAGAGGCAGTGTGTAAATCATTTGTTACCACATACAGTAATCCAGTGACAACACTACAGATGGACACCACACAAGTTTTATATAAAAAATAAGTATTCTTTACATAGATTTAACACAAGACCGTAAATGACAAAAATCCGCAATACTGTAGTTAAAATGGTAGAATTAGCTTCGTTCTCTTTAGATGTTTAAATGCGACACTTTGAGTCATATTACCTTTGGATGCATAACGCTATACAATGAAAGTGTTGCAGGGAAGGTGATGCGTCGGTTCCTTACACGCAGGAACTGTGATGCGTCAGTTTCTTACTGCGCTTCCGTGGCGATGCGGCCCGCAACGCCGTGATGCAATGAAACAAAGATGGCGTCTTCTTCTTGTTGCGACACGATGCGTGCACGCCTGACGGCCGTGCGGAGACTCAACGATTCTTCTGAGCAGCGACAAGCCCTGCGACACGCTTCTTCGATGATGCGAGACGTCTCGACTCGATGCGACAGCTGCAGCGGCGACACCCTTGTTCAGTGATGCGACGACTGCGGCTATAGCAGTGACACTCTTCTTCGATGATGCAAGACGCTTCGACTCGATGCAACAGCTGCAGCGGCGACACCCTTGTTCAGTGATGCAACGACAGCGGCGGCGGCACACTTCTCCGGTGTTGTGAGACGTTTCGGCACGATGCGACAGCTGCAGGGGGACACCCTTGTTCAGAGATGCAACGGCAGCGGCTGCGGCGGCGACACGCTTCTTCGATGTTGCGAGACATTTCTTACAACGCGATGTGACAGCTACAGCGGCGACACCCTTGTTCGTGAGTTGCGCTTCCAGCTCCCTGCGACACGCAGTCCCTCAGAAGGCCCCAATACAGCTGCAGGCACTTCCAAAGAACTCTTGGGGAACTGGTGGTTGAAGTCTGTTGTCCCTGAGACTTCAGCAGAAGGCAAGCTCTTTTCTCAAGCCCTTGGAGATCCTTCACAAGTTGAATAAAGTACGCAAAGTTCCTTTTCTCCTCTCTTTGGCAGTCAGGCAACCACTGCAGGCCAATCCCCCAAGCATCGCTTTAGCTTATGGATAGTTTCTCCTCTGTCTCTCTGGTTCCTCTCCTCAGCAAAGGTTTCCTCTTGTTTCCCAAAGTGATCTAAAGTTCTTGGGTTTGGATCCAAATATTTATACCCAGTTTCTCTTTGTTCTCTGAAGGCAGAGAGGCCTTTGCCTAGTCCAAACCAGCTCTGGTCAGTCCTGGAGCACTTTGTTGACAAGACTCCTTCTTTCCTTTAAGGGTGCAGGCCAGACACATCAGAAGCACCACAGAAGGTGGAGCCAACATTGTGGAGGAAAGGCACAGCCCTATTCAGGTCCCAGGTGCAACTCCTCCCACCCATCTACATGGAGATCTCTCTATTCAGCCCTGTGCTGACTCATCCTGTCTCCTGGAATTTCCCCAGCCCCTGTCACTCAAACTCCAGACAAGGAATACACAACCTAGCAGAGGCAGGTTTGGATGGTTAGACAAGAAAATACCTACTTTCTAAAAGTGGTATTTTCAAACACAGAATGTTAAAACCAACTTCACTAAAAGATGTATTTTATCATTCTGAGTTCAGGCATACTAAACTCGAATTTCTACCATGTTCCCTGAATCAGTTAGGATTATAAGCTGTAATAATCAAACTGCCCATTCTGGCCTATGGGGAACAGGTAGCCTTGCCATAGTGAAAAACGAAAATGGCTGTAATTCACTATTAGGTCATGCCACACACAACAGAGCATGTCCTACCTCAAACTTACAATGCACCCTGCCCTTGGGCCTACCATAGGGGTGTCTGATATGAAGACAAGGGAAGGTTTAGGGACTGGCCAGTTGGTGCACTTGCCCAGTCAGCATGGCAGTTCCAGACTGCACACAGGCTCTGCAATGGCAAGCCTTAGACACACTTTAACAGGCTGCTTCTGTGGGTGGCACAACCAGTGCTGCAAGCCCACCAGCAGCATTTGGATTACCAGCCCTGGGCACTCCTGGTGCACTGTACTAGGGTCTGACAGGTAAATCAAACCAGCCAATCATGGAATCACTAATCCATACATCAATTTACAATAGGGAGAGCATATGTACTTTAGCACTGATCAGCAGTGGTAAAGTGCCCTGGGTCATAAAACCAACAAAAACAGGTCAGAAAAAATATAGGAGGAAGGCAAAAAATTCATGGATGACCCTGCAAAAAGGGCCAAGTCCAACAGTTATATATTATTTTTCCAGCTGCAGTTTGTCGTGAAAGTAGCATAAATTCATTTACAATTGGTTCAGAGTAGCATTTACTGGTCACCTACAAATGTATAGGTCAATAAAAATGTAGTCATATCGGCCTGATTCAGAAATATTAAGGTCAAATTTATGAAAAAGTGTGCAGCAAGTCACCTTGCTGCATCACAGGAAAAGGCCAGGAATGCAACGTATTTAAGGCAATACAGTACATTCCTGTCTTTTCTCTATTGCTGGTGAACAATGGGCTGCCTAGCACCATCGCAGGCACTCTCACCATGGTGCAAGGGTGCCTGCATTGCATGCAGGACTGTTGTTGTGCAGGAAGGTGTGCCTTTCTGCACAAAAACAATCCTGAGAGGCTGTGTGCTGCAGAATGTAGCACACATAGAAATAAGAAACAACTAGGAGAAATACAGATATTTGGCACATTCCCAGGTTTATCTGTTTTTGTATGTCTGTGAATGCGCCAGAATCCGTGTATGTTGCATGGGAACACCCACGCAACACCAATGGAAATGCCTCCCTGTGGCAGAGTAATGCAACTCAGCGATTTTCGCTGTGTTAGATTACTCAAGATTTATGAAGCCTGACCATGAAAGGTGGCTATGCGTGGCTTCAAAAATCACATTTTTCATTTGTGTCACTCTTGCACCACATTACGTGGTGAAAGAGCGACACAAAGGGTCTCATAAATATGCCCTTAGTGTATGAATAAGTGAGACTTGCTCTTGTTGCACTCCTGGCTTACTTGAGAATTTCAGGAGTAAGTCAGGAGTACACTGAGCTTACTCCTGTAACACAAGAGTAAACCATTTGTAAGTCATAGGAATATGCATGCTACGTTTTGGAAAAGTTGTGTGTTCGACTTGAAAATGAAATGGGATTGATCAACTTTCTAATACATTTATTCACAAATTTTTGTGTAGTGTTTCATACAGCAACCTTGGAGAAACAAAACGAAAGAAAGATGGAGATTGCTGCTGGCCTGTATGTGATAAGATGGGGGCTAGAATAGTTTGGAAAGAAATTAAGCTTCAATTGATGGTGTAATTCAGTTCTTGGCAGTCCAGAAGCTAGATTTTTTTAACAAGCATAGTTTAGTGCTTAGTTGCTGTCAATTAACTATGATTGCTTTGTCAGTTTCCAGTCGTAATGTACGATGCACAATCTAGGGTACAAAATGCCCTGAGTTAAAGTGATCTAGGTTTGCAAGATGACAAACTTTACTTCTTTTTTTTTTTAGAGTTTTATATAGCGCAAACTAGACCAGAGAAATCGGGTACCAGAGCACTTTACATGAGCATCAGTTTCATTACAGAAATACACATTCATTTTTGTTAGGCATGGGGAGATTAAGTGATTTGTCCAAAATCACAGGATGTTTTAGCGTCGTTGCCGAGACTTGAACCCGGTTCCCCAGCTTCGGGGTCAACCACTCTAGCCGCAAGTCTACATCCCCTCCCAAGACCTCCTAATCAATTAATTTCAGAGAACGCTCAATTGCTTGACAACCAAACGGATGCATAACATGCAAAGCCGTACCATGTTCTGTTCTGCCTTCTGTTTGATTGTTTGATTATGTAGGGCTGTATTTATGACCCTTGTGGCACAGGGCAGCGTAGCAAGTTACCTTGGGGCGCTGCCCTGCATCATAGGAAAAGTGCAGGAATGCACCATATTCATCCAATCCTGTGCTTTTCCCTTGCGCTGGTGTGGTTTTGGCAGCCTAGCACCAACACAGGCACCCTTGCACCATGGTAAAAGGCTGCCTGTATTGTAGACAGGATTGTTTTTGGGCGGAAAGTGGCACCTTTCTGTGCAAAAACAATCCTGAATGGCTTTTTCCTTGCTATGCCTCACCTGAGGAGGTGTATCTGTTTGGCGCATTCCCAAGTTTACAAGCTCTTGTAAATCCGGGAATGCGTCAATATACCGTGGGAGTTGTGTGGGAACACCCACGCAATGCCCATAGAATGTCTACGTAGGGCAGAGTAATACAACACAGCGACTTGTGCTGTATTGCATTACTTCATATATTTGGAGCCACGCAAAAGTGGCTTTGTGTGGCTTCAAAAATATGACTTAATGTTTGTGTTGCTTTTGCACCACGATGCATGGTGCAAGAGTGATGGAAACCAGGTCTTAAGTGTGGCCCACAGTGTCCAACTGCAACACACCACCTTCATTTGAAGAACATCTCATATCATAATTACAGTTCCTGGCCTACCTTATCCTGTTTACGTTCCAAATATACTTTCTTTTTTTTTAAGTTTTGAAAAGCGTAAAGTTTATTGAAGAAAAAAGAGGGAAGGGGTAAAAGGGGAAGAAATACAATAAAAATACATACAAATTACATTTCTGAAGACTATAAAAATACACAAATAAGAGATCTTCTTACCTATATATAGAAGATATGTAAAAATATAATACAATACAAATCTGGTCAATTACCTAAAATGCAAGCACAAAATGCAAATACATCTATACAAAAAATGTTAAATGTGAAAACATATCGGAATGTCAAGGAGGCTTCAACACCTCTTGTTCTGAGATTTTGCGTACAGAGGAAAGTTTAGCATGACAATCAATGAAATTCGTAACTGGGGACCATATGAGCGAGCTATTGAGAGCTAAGGAGATTGGGAATACGTAAACTGTATCCAGTCTATGATTTTACCATACGGCATACCACCAGGGCTGGAAGGACAGGTCAGACAAATGTTTCCATGGTTTGATAATCTGCTGAAATGCCACTCCCAGAAGTAAATCCAACACCTGTAAATGTAAAGAACAACTCAACCAATCTTCAAAAAGGGAGCCCAAAGAAATGTTGACAAACGAAAAGGGGACTGTGTGATGAAAAATTAGGGTAATTTGGTTCCAAACACTCTTCCAGAAGTTCTGGACAAATGGACAGGAAAAGAGTAAATGTTTTAAATCAGCATTCGTGGATGAGCATGACCAAAAAGTATCAGGAAGTTCAGTGTTAATCTTATGTAGAAATTAAGGGGAAAGGAGTAACCAAATAAATATGAAAAAAGTGCCTGTGTGGTGTTGGCGGCCTTGGATGTTCTCCTAAATTTAAGCCAAATGTTGTTCCATACCTGTACGGACCAGTCAACCTCAAGGTCACGTTCCCAGTCTAATTGCACTTCAAAAGGGGGTCAGTTTACGTAGATAAGTATAGATTGCTGAAGCTTTGGGCCCTGAACTCAAAAATAGGAGTAGTGTTCGATTGACTTAAGGATGGATCAGAATTCTGAACAGCTAAAGTCAAAGCATGTTGTAGCACAAGATATTTATTAAAAAATGCAGTAGGAAAGTTAAATTCAATTTTAGCTTGAGAACGAGGTATCATTTTATCATTCTGAAATAGCTGATGAACCCAAATGAGGCCTTTTTGTCTCCATGACTTCCAATATATGGGTTTGTCTTTAATTGTTATACAACAATTATGCCAAACATGGGATTCAAGAAGTGAATACATATTTGAGGAGTTATCCAATAGAAGCGACTCTAACAGTCTCTGAGTGTGTTTAACAATGGGGGTAGATAACATCTGAGGTTTCCGGGTGAAAGAGAGGTATTCTAAAAAGGAAAAAGATGCGATACTGCTCAAGCGTCACCCAAAGGGGGTATCTGATGATGGAGTAGTAAGCCAATGGGAAGATTGACGCAAGTTAAAACCTTTATGATAAATGGGAAAATCGGGAAAGTTAACTCCACCATCTGTTTTAGAACGAGTAAGCTTTGCTAATGACATACGTACTTTCCTCTTACTCCAGAGAAAGGATGAAAACAAAGAGTTAATTTTATTAAAATATTTTTAGGGTATGGTAACTGGAATGTTAGACACTGTAAACAAGACAATTGGGGATAACATCATCTTTATTGTGTCCATCCTCCCCCACCAGGACAGGTACAAGGGATGCCACCTGTCAATAAGGGAAGAAATCTTTGAACAGCATCTAAGTTAATGGAGATTGATGATTGAATAGAAGAAGAGAAATATATTCCTAAGTACTTTATATGATTAGTATTCCAATTGAAGTTGGTGGTTATAAAGTCCTCTTTAAAAGTAAATATAGTTAAGGGTAGGATTTCACATTTATCATTGTTTAATTTATAGCCAGATACGGACGAATAAGACTCAGTCTCAGATAAAAAGGCGGGTAGATAAGAAGTGTGATTAGATAGGAACAATAGTATGTCGTCCGCATATGCTGCCAATTTAACATGTGTGTTACCGTGAAACCTTGAAAATCCGAATTTTGACGAGGCTTACACAAAAAAGGTTCTAAAGCCAAATTAAATAGAAAAGGAGATAAAGGACAACCTTGTCGAACCCCTCTGCCCAAACTAAAATAAGAAGAAGTAAGGCCATTAACAAATAGGGCTGCTGTAGGATTAGAGTATAAGAGCGAAATTAAACTATTTATGTTAGGACCAAAGCCAAACCATTTAAGCATTGAAAAAATTAATGGCCAATAGACTCTGTCAAAGGCTTTTTCTGCATCCAAAGCTATGGCAGGTAAAGACTCGGAAGAATACACGGATTTTGAGAGAATATCGAAGAATAGACGCATATTGTCAGTAAGGAAACGACCCTTCACAAAGCCTGATTGTTCTTTAGCTAGAAGGTTCGGAAGGAAGGATTCTATACGTAAGGCAACGGATTTTGAGAACATTTTATAGTCGAAGCTTACCAATGAAATCGGTCTATAGGTTTTACAAAAACGGGGGTCCTTATTATCCTTGAGAATGAGACAAATAAGGGCATCTAAAAAGGAACCTGAAGCAGTACCCTCTTGTAAGAAAGAGACCAAAAGTTTATGTAATTTAGGGAGAAGAAGTTGGGAAAAGTGCGAAAAGAATTCGACGATGAGGCCATCAGGACCGTGGGCTTTATCCTTCTTGAGAGAGCGCAAGACATTGTTTCATTCTGTCATTGAAACATCTATCTCTAGTGATTCAAAGTCTAAATCAATGTCAGGGGGTTTGGTAATGGAAGAAAGATAATTTATAATGGAGTCGTCCGTAGGATTGGTTTCTGGTGTATATAAAGAATTATAAAATGTATGAAATTTTTGTAAGATTTCTGAGTCTTTACATTTGGGTATCTGTTGATCATCAAGAATTGAATCAATAATATATATATTTTTTTAACTTTAAGATAATTGGCCAATAATTTGCCTGATTTGTTGTTACCGCCATAAAACTTTGCAGTGGACTTAAGTAAATACAAAGAAGCGTTATTAGTAGAATCTTTATTAAATTGAAGTTTGGGAGCTATTAGATAATTTAAGCATTCCTTTGACTCAGAGGTGTAATAGGTGTGCTCCAAAGATGCAATCTTAGCAAAGAGATCAGTGGCGGATTTTCAGGCGATATGACGTTTCTTGGAAACGTAATTATTGATAAAGTCTCGTGCAGTCGCTTTAAAAGCATGCCAAATGGTAAAAAAATGAAAGGTATCTGATTCATTAAAAGAGAAATATTCATTAAAAAAAGAAGTAAAGGAGGAAGTAAAGACAGGATCGAGTAATAGTGAATCATTAAAAAACCAACATCCCTTAGGGTCAGAGGATTTATGTAAAATGTCTAGGGGAACAGAAACTGGATAGAACCAATTGCTGAAGAACTTAAGGATTGAGATAGGTCATGAGAGATGAACATATGATCAATACATGATTGTGTCTGGTGTACTGGAGAGAAGAAAGTGTACTCCCTCAAGGTAGGATTGCACAATCTCCAAGCGTCAACTAAATGTCTTTGCTGAAAAGTATGTAAAAATGATTTGTGTGAGTTTTGGAAGGTATGAAAGAGGACGAGGAGTTACGATCTATGAAGGGATCAATGACTTGGTTACAGTCACCAGCTAAAATCAGGTTATCATGAGGGAGTTGCATTAGCTTTTCAGTGAGATGAGACCAAAAGAGGTATTCACCTGTAGTCGGTGCATATATGTTAAATGAAGTGAGTGGAGTCTTCCCAATCAAAAAATCCATAAGTAACCAGCAACCCATATTGTCAATCTCTTGAGAAATACGTTTAACATGGAGAGATTAGTGACACAATGTGATAACACCATTACGCTTGCCATCTCCTGGAGAAAAGAAACATCGCCAACCCAGTCTCTCTTTAATTTCAAGGATTCGGATTCAGTGAGGTGTGTTTCTTGAAGCATGGCTATGTCAGCATTCAATTTAGACAGATGTGACCATACACGTTGCCTTTTAATTGGTGAATGTAAACCTCGGACATTCCAAGTAACAACATTTAATATCATTTAAAAACCATTATAAGTGCAAGCAAAGTAAAACAGAGATATAACAGCAACCTTGATAAACAATTACCATAAAGGCATAAAAATGAAGAAAAATATAGTAATATATGAAGAAAGAATTATGTAAGCAAATAAGGAATTAACTTTAGAGGCACCAATTAGAATTAAGCCAGAATCAGTATAAACTGAAAAGATGAAGAGAGGAATCAGAAATGGGAAACTAGAGAAAGAGGAAGGAAAGAAAAAAGAAGGAAAAAGATAAAAAGCAGAGGACGAAAGATAAAGAAGAGAGGGTTTCTGTAAATGTGAGGTAACAGCAGTTAAGAAAAATGGAAGGATAAAAATTGAAAGATAAATCTTATTAATTTGAGAAATAGTAAAGTGAATGGTTAAAGAAGATGATGCGGAAGAGAGAATCTCTGTAATCTGAAACATAATAGAACAAGTAGGAAATGAGAATGATAGAGAAGAAAGATATGAAAGGTTGCAGATAGAGAAGTGTGATATCAAATAAAGAAAGAAGGGGAATACAAGAAGAAGAGAAGTATCCTGAAAAAGAAAAAATAGAAAAACAAAAAGGGTCAAACACATACCTATAAATGTCCAAAAATGGGAGAGGGGGAGGGTGAAACCACATGGAAGGGCAGCATAGCTGGATTTCACAGAGGGAAGCACAGGTATAATGGGATAATACAGGGTGCGAGACAACAAGATGAACACACACTGGGAATACCTATAAGGAGAAAATACAATTAAATTGTAAAAAGTAGCAACCAAAGGAACATACTTAAAAACAGAACAAGTAGAAGAAAAAGTGGCTAGAACATCTGGAGAAGAAAAGAAATACATTATTCAACAATGCAAGAGAAAGGATGAACAACACATCAAACAAGTTATTATAATTAACCAAAATGAGAGGTGGAAGCACCAGACGTATCCATAGTATCAGCTTTACAGAAATTGAGAAATCTTTTCAGTTTGAGAGGGTCATTGTACGTAGTTGTTTTGTTCTTATAAGTGACCTTGAAAAGACAAGGGTGAATGAGGCCATATCTAGCACCAAGTTCACGAAGATCAGGTCTCATCTTTAGAAAGTCTCTACGGTGATCTGCAGTACTCTTAGTATAGTCTTGTGAGAAGAACAATGTGTGACCCATCCATGAGATACATGGTGATTTTTTAGAAGCTGATAGGACTTTAAGGAGGTCTGTATATTCTAGAAAGTACAGGATGACTCCTCTTGGAACGACTAGTAGCAGAAGTGTCAGCATGTTGACGACCTAACCTGTGTGCACGTTGTATATTTAGAGCAGTGTCTACAGGCATACCTGAGATAAATGGACAACAGTTCTCAACTGGTATGATTAAACAGGACGATTATAAATGCATGTACATGACATTATATATATGAAACTGAGAGAGACCCCTTGGGAAGCTCAAGGAATGGAGTACTCTTCACAAGTATAAAATAACAATCCCTTAACTGAACCAACACTTGAATAATCCTATATCACAATATTTCAATATTCAAATACACATTTACACCTTAAAATCTTTCTACATTTATTGTATAAAAAGCATGCATCATGTCACATTAAAAACAAATCCGCTTCGAGACCCTCAATTGGGCTCTTAAAAACAAATCCACAAATTAACAGTAAAAATGAATTGTTACACAAATAATAAAAAGCCGTTATGAGCCAGCATAACAGAGAAAACAACATAAAAGACAATGCACTTTGTCATGGGTTGCACATCAAATTGGACCACCAATCTAAAAACACAGTTTGTGATATATCTACCACGCTTCTATCTCCAAATCTGTGACGATCCCTTTGATTGTGCTCTCAAATGCGTTGACGCGTTTTGATGGATTTTCTTTATATTACCATCTTTCTAAAGACAAATAATAGGCGTTTTCTCAATTGTGATATCTGTTTTGTTCAATCCTTTGTATATAGTATCTAGTATCTCAACCTCGCTCAGTTCTTATTAGGTTCGGCCCAAAATTCTCTAATATTTACGATTTGGACAATATTCGAAATTTCAACATGTCATTTTAATCTTAAGGTTATATTCATGCGACCCCCTTGTATGAATCGTGATTCACTAGATTTTCCAAATCTCAGAGGGAAATAGAGGTCTGTAGCGATCCTCCCTACTTATCTCGCCACCTTTTAGCGTGTGGTACGTGGCATCAACGCGGAAGTGCTCCTACGGCGCTGCCACCAGGATTCAGTCCACCCTGCCACGTAGGATTATCCACCGATCTACACGATGGACCCCCTCCTTCCCCGCCGAAGTTCTACCTCTGACTCGGCATTTCTTCACAGACCGCTCGGTCTTCGATGAGATAGTCCCTACCAATTTGGATTATTGATGCTTCCTTCGCCTCTCCTCCCAGCACCATCTTTTAACTCAACAACCCGGTCCTGAAGATGATCCTGAATCAGAGGATCGAAACGCCGTCGACCGTTCAGCGCAAATAATAGCGCATTGTCTCTGTTGTGGTTCTTCCTAAATGATTTACTTTAGTGCAAATACTTATTTCATTCACTGCTTGAACCATAATACACTCACTGTAAATATTCTGTTACCATTGTTTTGTTGCGTCGTTTTCCGACGATTCCACAATTGTCACTTGCGTCGCCACTTTGTGTGTCACTTACACATTCAGCACCAAGTCCAATTCGGGTTGTGTTCACTTGCAATTGTTGCCTACAGTGCTGTTACAACTGTAAATTGCCTTAATTCATTCTTATGAATATAAACATTTGATGCCTAGTGCATTTTTCAAATTGATTGTTTTGCCCGAGTCTCCCTTTCTCTTCCTTGCTAATGTCATGTACATGCATTTATAATCGTCCTGTTTAATCATCCCAGTTGAGAACTGTTGTCCATTTATCTCTCATACCTACCCACATCTCAACGTGGTATATGGGTTATATTCCTGTTGAAATATACTACAGGCATACCCAGCACTTTAGGTAGAAAAGATTTAAAGAAGGAGATAGGGTCTGCGTCTTCCGTGTTCTCTGGCAAACACTAAATGCGAAGGTTGTGTCTTCGATTTCTGTTTTCTAAATCTTCAACATGCTTCTGAATGAGAGATACTTGCGATTGAAGAGCATGCACTTTAGATTCAGTCACATTATAAGAAGAAACACTCTGCTCCACCGCAATAAGTTTCTTATCAAGTTGAGACCATCTGTCTGTCAAAAATGGAAGTTTTGAATTAGTCTCTTCCATAAAGGGCATTAGGGCCCGTATTTCTTCCAAGAGTAAATCCAAAGAAGCAGGTGGCGGTGACTTTGCAAGGAGACGGAGGGTCTTTCTTGAGCCTTTTAGAGTTACCTTTAATTGGGTTTGCTAGTGTATACGCCATCGACTGTGTCTGTGATGATGCACCAGGCTTTTGTGAAGAAGCAGAAGCAGAGTCCATCATGGCAAATTTTGTGAAAATTGTAGAGTTCTTGATAAGTTTATTAGATGGAGATGAAATAGAAGAAGAGAGTCTCCTCAATCTCCCCATAAAATGCGCAAAGATATTCCAAGAAAAATGTTTGATGATGGCGCAAAAGAGTAGTAGGGAGGTCAAATGGTGTGAGATGAGGGTCAAATGTAGTTGAGAACAAAAAAGATATCTGTTTTTGAAGATAATGACCTCCAGCACACAGGGTGATACCGAGCAATGTAGAATTTTAAGAGAGATCACGTGTGTAGTCACAGCAACACAAAATTCAGCAGCGTTGCGACCGTCTTCGTGAGAGGAGATCCGTGGTCAATTCTAAAAAATGGCACAGCGGCGCAACAGCAGCGATAGTATGTTCAGTGAGCTTAGAGTCCAGCCATGAAGGATAGGAGATGGCATGTTAGACGTGACTTAAATTAAGAATATGCAAAAGCATACGAAAAAGCATATGTGGTCGCAGCTGAACAGTGGTTCAAGAGAAGCAAAACAAGAATGCTGCGAGAGAAAAAGAAAATGATGAATTGAACCACCTGTACCTCATAAGTGACCACCTCTTGAGGAGAGAGAGACTATCAATATAGGCAGCTGAAATCTTCTTAATCACAGGTTAGCCAGAACTGCAAAGTTCGGTCATGAGGTAAACATTCTGTGGTATTTAATAAAGCTCCCATTCATAAACATCGCATGCTGCTGTAGATTATGTGCCAATATATGTGAGGACATAATAGGCTGAATTGAAGTAACAACAATTCCCACACAGGGGCTATGTGTTCGGCAACAATTTCTATATATAATCGTGTAGAAAGATCAGCTAGTTATCCTCGCTAGTTTAACACAAGTATTATCAGGAAACTGAATGCGAGCAGCCTCTGTTGTAAAGAGTTAGTAAGTCTGTGGGAATTAACGCGGTGATAGACGAAATGCACTTATCGCTATAGGCAGCTTGAAGAGATGGAAATCATCAGCGCTCAGACATAAAATGGCGTCATCTGAGGAGATAGCGGGACTGCGAGAATACCTGTTACAAACATTGCTGGCGAGCGTCCTGCAATTCCAAGATGATATCAGGAAGTTCCAAAGACATTAGCTGTAGTTTAATGAGATGACGGTTCACGGGGCTCGCATATCTCAGGCAGTTGTTGTGCCGGTCTCCCGGAGCTCACGGGATGTCCACCATCTTCCGTGGACGCCAAGCCACGCCCCCCCCCAAATATACTTTCTAAAATGAAAATTTTGGGGCAGATTTATGACGACTGGCGCATCCCTGCATATCAGCAGGGATGCGCCAGTTATTATGCGCCACAGCTGCGCCACCATGGATGCGCCGCATTTATAATGCGGCGCACCATGGGGCAAAAATGGCACAGATGCGTGACGCATCTGTGCCGAAAAGTGGCGCATTGCTGGAGTTGCGTCGCAAGCGCGACGCAGCTCCAGCAATGATATGGGGGGCCCTATCTCTACAATGCTGCGTCAATCCTTACGCCTGCTTCAAGCAGGCGCAGGGTTTTGACGCAGCATGGGCCTAAAAGTGACTGAGTGAAATCTTGTAGATTTCACTCAGCCACTTTTAGGAGGCGTTCCTGCGTCGGAACGCCCCCACCTGCCCTGGAACGCCTACATGTGGCGCAGGACTTTACAACGTGACGCATCTGCCAGATACGTCACGTTGTAAATACCCCGCACCATGGCGCAGGATTTGCGCCACTGCTGCGTCACAAAAGTGACGCAACGACGGCGCAAAAGTGGCGCAAGTGCAACATAAATCTGCCCCTTTATGTTTTATAAAAGGTTTAGGGTGAGTTAATCTCCTCCCTGAAATAAAGCATTCAGATACCATTCAAGCATTCTTGCAGGCACCTTGGAGTGAAGTTCATTACAGTTCAATCTCCAGCATACTGTAATGAACGGTAGGATCCATACTTTACTTTTCTCTATCAAATCTGCTATCAGAAGGGCGCAGATAGTCAGGGCTAGACAGTAAAAATCCCAGCCCCCTCTACTGGAGTGAAATGATTTTCTGGGGGAATCTACCCGGACCTATCTGACCACCAATAATTGTTTTATTATTTCAGTCTGCCATTCACTTAAATCTATATAAATCTTGGAGAATTAATTTCCAATTCTAGTTAATAAACCGACTGGCTCTTGGCAGTTCGAGTTCTGTCACAACTTTCAATAATGAATGCCATTTGAGAGCAATCAGGAAATAGTAAGAGGCATAGTACACGGATAGAGCACGTGGCAGGTCTACATAAAAAGGCAACGGAACGGGAAGTGAAATGTAGATTTCTTCAAATGATATTGGCACACCACCAATCGAAATCTTACATTTTAAACGAACAACAGTCAATGCCATCGATAGGTTGAGGGGAAATCGCCCGGGGATAATGACAGTATATTTTAGGCTCAACATAGGTTTATGCATATATATAACTATGAATATACTTTTTTTTTGTACCATCGTCCTAAATAACGCAGCTTTTGATCTTCTCTCTCGGCACTGCGAGATTGACGTGCTGAAAGAAATGCAATTAAAATATGCAAATGTTTTGATTCTATTTGCTCAGTAGAAAATATGTATTATTCTAATTTAATATGCTCTCATTAAATCCGAATAGCAATGTCTTCACTAAAATGCAGTGAACGTTTGTGAGGCACTGTTGAAAGTTCCTTGTAGGCTTGTATCTTTCTTCCTGATAAACACCAGTAAACATTGTAATAGAGGCAAGGAATTACCTTTCCCATAAACGCTGCTAAAACGATTGTCCTAAAATAAGGTTGGGGAACTAAAAAACGCAGACCAGAACGGTGCTTAATAGTTGTGCTCCTCTAGATCTAAAGACTACTTTTCCAGATTTTCAAGGTGAAAGTCATCCTTTGGCATTGCCTGACAGTGGATGGCTAACACTCCTGACATTCCAAGGATAACGATTCTCTGGATCTTTACTGGTTAATGTCCTTTCAATTACAAGAACTACATGCAGGCCCCTTTGTAGAGAAGATCCCCATAGACAGATTACATAGATCCCTAATGGGAGACTAGTAATTATCCCCCTCCCATCTTTTCTCTTCTCTCCCTCTCCCCTATGACTCAACCATTTTTCCATTACTTAGCATAGTCTTCTACCTCTACCTACCTCCTACATCTACCTCTCTCTGCTACTCCCTCAACTACGTATCTTTTATTTAGCCCGGTCTTTTACCTCTGCCTATTTCCATCGACATCCCACCTATGGTCACTTGTAGCATGTCCATTACCTTAATCCTGATACCTGATACCTAGTCCTTCTGCCACTGCCTCTACTCTTGTACCCCTATTTATATCTGGTACAATGTATCACTGCCTATACAGTAGTACATCCACTCCTACCTATACCCACCTTTACCCATACCCTAAACACTGACTTCTTCCCTAAACACTAGTAACTCTACCCTACCTATACCCTAATAGGTACACACCTATACCCTCACCTAGTGCTTCTACCACCACCTATACACTATTACTGCTCCTAGTTGTACTCTATGAGTATCCGATTCACTCTACCCATGTTAGTCTGTGGGACTTTAACTAATATCATAATCCCTTTACCCATGCCTATTTCTTAGTATCTCCTTTCTAAACAATGCCCTAATGATTCGTCCCTTGGCCCATGTGCCACTGTCTATACCCAATTGCACTTCGTTTTATGTCCTAATAACTTTACCCTTCCAATACCCTAACACAAACACCCATATTTATATCCTTGTACCCCTTCCTGAGCCCTAATATGTTTCTACCTTCCTATACCCTAGAACCTGCCTCTCCACCTATACACAAGTACTTATGGCCTCGCATTCCTATTCCTACCAAAACAATAGTGGCTATTTTCTTCCCTATTGCATAGTATCTTAAACTCCATCCACACCTTGGAAATGACTACTCTTACCTATGTCTTCCTACCTCTAGCCACACTACATGCTATTGTCTCTATGCATTCCCATAACCACCTGTACCCTTAAATATACCCTACTCTCACTATCCCTTACTATAGCATATTTCTTTTACATATACACTGGTACCACCACCCCAGCCTACCTACCAGTACCTTCACCTTAGTACCACTACCTCTACTTATATCCTAGTACCAATCTGTCCGCCAATACACCTGCATCTCTACTCGTACATATTCCCTAATTTATTTACCCCTACTTGTGGTTATCATGCTGGTGTTCTCTATTTTGTATTTTCTCTGACATGAGGTAGAGTCCTCTGAACCACATCATACAGACACAAGCCCAGTCCAGAAATTCAAAGCCCCCAACCCCAGTCTGTACCAGCAGACATGCCTGATTTCTCAAGGATTTAGACCTTAGAAAAACAAGGGCCCAACACCGATGGCAGCCAGAACCAATCAAACATCAATTGAACCCTGACATTTTTACAGTACATGCAGCCGGAATACTCTCACATGCTTACAAACTCGTACAAGGATAGACAATCCATTGATCATAACAATAACTAATAACAATAATGCTAGAATTAATCGACATCATACAAGTAGACTACGATGCATGCATTGTTAATACTGCAATTTCCACAATAATGGAATGTGTTGGGTAAAGATTCAGCAGAAAGAAGTCTCCAGCACTCAGGCTTGAATCATGAGCTTGAATAAATTTGAACGTAAACTTCGATTCCAGCCAACAACTTCATATGGAGTCAAAGAACTTAGGGCCAGATGTACAAACATTAAGGAATCTCAATATCCTAACTGTAATTCTCTCCTACTCACCATTAGGAAATCAGTATTCCTAATGTGTGAAACTCATTGAGCTTTATTAAGGGATTCCTTGTGTTTGCAAACCAACCTACAACATGAATATAAGTGAGGTAGCGTAACGCAACTTTCAATATCGCAGTCTATTGCGGGAAAATAACCCTGTGTCAACGTTGAATTCACAACAAGGCGGTAGCATGCGATAGTCACCAGATAACGCGCCAAATGTCCGTGTGAAAATCAACGCCACACCACATAAATGCAATACGCGAACGCAAAAAAACATGCGATGAGGCCAACGGCGGTACAAAAAATAGCGAATACCAGCCACAGGCCTGCAAATCCCTTGCGTCTGGTGGAGCAATGCGCAGGGGCCAACTCAAACACCACAACCCCCTACCAGCAAGGAACAATGGGGTCGGGGAAGGCCAAGGAGAAGAGGGAGAGGAAGACGGGGTGCAGACCGCAGGAAAACAAAACCAGTGTCATGGAGGTGAAAGAACACTACCAGCAACTGACCCACTAGCAGACCACCTGCATTGCAGTCGGAGTGCAGAGGAGGCCAATCCAGGAGGCCACTAGGTGCCGGTATAACGTGACTACCTAGACCAGGCACAAACCCGCTGCCAACAGGAAGGCAGCAACTGCCACAGGAGGTGGCAGTCCAGCACCACCGGAGGAGCTGAGGGAAACCCAGGCCACAGTCATCAGTGTGGAGACGGTGCAAGGAGTAGGGAGTACGGACACATCTCGTGAGGACCTGACACAACATCAACAGGGAGTGCAACAAACAGGGACTGTGGGGACGGGGGAGTGGGCACAATGGCATACATGCACAACGAGGTGTAGCACACTGCACACCCACAATTACCCAGGTCCATGGCCCGATCCCCTCGGCACACTGCAGCACACACACATAGCACACATAGCACCAACAGCACGCCCGCATTGATGACAACGAGGAACAATGCGCATAGCCAACACTGCAGAACAGAGGACACAACTGGCTCCGCACATGCACAGAAACATGCCTACTACATCTGACGGAGCTGGAAAACTGTGAAATGGAAATGTACGGGTACGACCTCACATCCGTCAAGTAGACCAAATGTACACTGTCCCGCAGAAGAATCCAGCACCCCCAAACAGTCAAAATGTACATTGCCATACAGTCTGAATGCAAACCTGCACAATGCACCAACATATATGTCAACGCAAAGTCAATACACACCTCCCCTTCACATCACAGAGGAGCACACAACACCTTCAGCAGAGCACAGAATACAACACATCAGTGATGTCGGAGAGGACCACCAAACCATCGACACCGACACCCTACAACAGCACATGGATATCCCACGCAACCCCCCACCAGGACCCGGACAGCTAAGCTACTCAGAGGAGAACACCGAGTCTGCAACAGACCACACAGCAGGAAGCACCCGCATGCACAGCTGCCTCACGACATTTCACCCACCCACCCACACATCGCACCCCAATGCCATGTTCCTGCATGCCAAAAGGAGGTGGCCCAACGGGTGTGGGCCGAACACATGGAATGCAAACCAGGACACATACTTCGGTGTCTATCACCCTTCAGGGGACACCAACACCCCACTAAGGAGACCCACACTGCCATAGAGACACATGCAGATGCACATTCACAGTACAGAACCACGGGCAGGGGCGCTCAAATAGCAGTCACTCACCCATGTTGGCTCTGCGTACGATGGCCCTGGCCACTCCCCTTACGGATTGAGTGGGTGACGACAAAGCTACATGTCCAAGCTCCAACCCGCTGACGTCGGTGACACGTCTGCATCCGATGTACACAGCACAAGGTAATGGCGTAGGGCCCAGGGCCCTCATGCAGACAACAAGTCCACAGGGACACATGCAGATATAATGTTGTACTGGCTATGGGCACATGCCCCTTTATTGGCAGGGCCACATGTACAGTGACACCTGTGATGGATGTGTGTGGGGTGAGTGGATGCCATTCCGCATGGAGTGTCTGGTGCTGGCAACCACTTGAACATCAGACACCACTGCAACGAAAACAGAAAACATATTGCATAAAAGAGTCAACTGCTGAGCAACATGGAGGGAGCCGGAGAAAGTCCAGAGGACAGCCAACATGCAAACAGAAGTGTCCGTGAGTTGCAGTGCACTGGGGATGGGACACTAGAGATGAGCGCACCCATGTGAAGAAAAAGCTTTGGATTGTGCCCCTTCGATAGATACCTGATGCAGATGCAGTGGGGTGTTCAGTGGCACCACGTGTTCGGACACCTCCGTGTATGTGACCCGGGTTTCGTCCGGACTGAGCCGCATTTTCCTCTTACTCCTCTCCATGCGACCACTGGTGTGGACTCTGCCATTTGTGATTTGCGCCTAGGTGCTGGATGTCAGACCTACTGGTCCGCAGGGTAGTCCTGGTCCCTCATCCACATATCACCACTTGGCGTTGAACAGGGTTAGTGGCACTACGTGTCACAGGCTGGCATTGAACAGGGTTAGTGGCACCACGTGTCGCAGACTGGCGTTGAACAGGGTTAGTGGCACCACTTGTCGCAAGTAGCCCATATGGAACTATGCCTCAGTGATCGGGTGGGGCCTGGTGCTGTTGCCGCTGGCCCGCATTTGGGGTCACTGCCATTCATGACTCAGTACACAGTTTCACCTATGGGACCTACTGGGCGTCAATGAAAAAGGAGTAAAGCGGTCCTGTGTCTTGGAGGCCGTGATGGTCTGAGGAGGCTGCCAAGGTCGCGGGATTCGGGCCGGGAGCTTGCGCTGGCAGGTGGTGGGCCCTCCTTGACACACGCTGGTGTCAGCAGGTGATCAGTGAGGCCTGTCTGCGCAGGGGCGGCCCTGATGGGTTTGTGGTCCAGCGTGCCGGGGTCTGGCAAGCGCACAGTATCGCAGGCAACTCTGCTCAAGAGGACGGCGTCGGCCTCGTGTTGGGGTGACGGGTGCCATCCTGGCAGAGACGTTGGGTTTTCCAGAAGAGGACCACACCCAGGGCTACATGCTTTTTATTCACATCCATACGCTGGCGTGGCGTACGCCAGGCCATCCCACTCCGGTCATGCTTAGGGGGGGCATAACAGGCAAGATTTCTGCGAGGTCTCCCACTGGCTGTGGTGACATGGTTGCGTCCACTGTCCACTACACTGCATACACCAGAGGTGTATGTCGCCATGGATATGGGTGTGTGCTGCATACTGTGGTCTGTCCAGCAGTTCTCTGCCACAAAACCTAAGTGAGATTTATCAGGCCACGCAAGGCCACCTTGAGTAGCCCTGCGTGGCTTGATAAATCTAGAGTAATGCAATGCAGCGCTTATCACTGCCTTGCCTTAATCTGCCTAAGGGAGGTGTTCCAAGGGTGGAGCATGAGTGTTCAGATGCAGCCACGCATGGAGTTTGGCGCATTCCCAGATTTACCCTTAATGGAAGACCTGGGAATGCATCAAAATGCTACTCCTCCCCAGGTGATACCTTAAAAGGAGACGTATCTTTGTTTCTTCTAGTTTTTTCTTTCTATGTGTGATGCATTCTGCAGCACACATAGATGGAGGAAAATGACTCTCAGGATTGTTTTTGTGCAGTAAGGATTTCTTTCCTGCACAAAAACAACCCTGCCTACAATGAAGGCACCCTTACAAAACGACGCAAGAGTGCCTGCATTGGTGCTAGGCAGCCAAAAGCAAAATGTGTCATTGCAAGGAAAGTACAGGAATGTGCTGTATAATGTTAAATATAACACATTCCTACCCTTTCATGCAATGAAGCAAGGTGGCTTGCTGTGTTGCGCTGCTGGAAACATTGATAAAACTGCCCCTATGTGTTTTGTTGAGGAATAACTAAGGACATGGGAGAAGTAGCCTCTAGTTATCAAGTCAGCTTGCAAATATACATTTTTGCACTGATGTTGATGGCATATTTAAGGGAACTGTAGAGGTTGTTGGGAAAAATTAGAGGAGATCTGTGCAAAAGAACAAAAAAAGTAAAGAAGAGGAGTACCCAACCAGTGCCAAGGAATACCTGTCATCCCCATAGCCAAGCATTATTAAAAAATGCAAGGATTTGTTTAGATAAGAATTTGCAGCATAGTGACCAGGCGCAAATTAAGACAAAATAATCAACCCTAGTCATGAAAATATGTGCTGCTCAAGAACTCCCAAACAACCCCCTAATCTACTCAACATGTTTCAGCATTCCTGATAGTTGGAGTCACTGGGGGGTCTGTGTAAATGATGCAGAATGTTAGTGACCATGTAAAGGTCACCCTTGCAGTGGTAACAGGAGATATTTGTAGAATTACATGGCTCAAAAACTGCTGCAGGGCTCGAGCAGTAAAGTGGAAATAGTCTATTAGCGTTGTGCAGTGAATCCATTGGATATACAAGGTAGAACAGACTTTTGTATAGCACTTAGACGTTTATGAAGTAACTGTGGAGTTTACTTTGGAGAAGTATGCAGTAGAGGAATGGTTGTCACTTGAAGATATTTGAGGCCAGATGTATCATAGTTATTGCATTGCTTTTGTATCATGCATGGTGTCGCAAGGACAACACCATACTAAATTCCGATTTATCAAGCAATGCAATGCAACTTTGCATGACCCTGTGGTGCTTGGTAAATCTGGAGTAAATCAAGGCAGCACACATGGCTGCCTTGCATTCTTCCACCCTTAAAAGGAGTTCCAGGGGTGGATTGTGGGTGGTCTGTGGTGGTCTGTCCAGCAGTTCTCTGCCACTCTTGGCATTGTGTACTTTCCCAATCATGGTACTACTCTATCCTTCACACATGCCTGGTTGCCACCTCGCCCCACATTCAGCTGTTGTGTTGCTGAGGTGCCATGCCGTTGATGGCTCATGTTCACGGCTTGGCCAGGTAACCATTGTGAGTTGTTCTGTTGTGTCTGGTGGGTGGGCATGTTGTTGTGCATGTTGGTTGTGATTTTGTGACGTGTGCATTGCCAGAGTTGTGATTTGCATGGTTGTGGAGTTGAGGTGAGTGGGGTGTTCATTTTGAACTTGCCAAGGGGCTGTGCAGTTCCCTTGTTGACATCCTGGGTACGCTGGTTGATGATGGACGGTCAGAGGATGAAGGAATCATGCACACTGGCTGTGTATTTGAAGGCGACATTGTTGGAGGTTCCACGGTGTTTTGTTGTTGCCTGCACATTGGGGTGGGATGTGTGCTCTCTATTGTGGTGATTGTGTGCTGTGGCACCAGGGCACACAGGTAGGACATGTGTGCTGTGGTTTGCCTCCAACACTTGCGTGCATCCTGCTAGGGCATATGGTCCTTGCTTGGTCTCCATCGTGACCTGCGCATTGTGTTGGACGTATGGGGACTGGGGTACCAGGGTGATGGTGATGTTCAGGACAGGTGTGGGGGTCTTGGATGTGGCTGGCTGTGAGACTCCTCCGACTCTGGTGGGTGTTGGTTGGGGGTGCCAGGGGCCAACAGATGCAGCCAAGCCAGCAGCTTGGTGTGGGGTGGGATGTTGGTTGTCCGCTGTGTAGGTGCCGTAGGCGTGTTAGGCGATGATGTTCAGGATGCGTAGGATGGTTGTCCCTTTCAGCTTGTGGTGGACAGTGACGTTGTCAAATGTTGGGTCTGTGTGGCAGGTACTCTTCCTGGGGGACCGCTGTCTTTGCCTGCGCTGCATCTGTGGTGGTCCGGGGGAGTGTTCTGGGTGTGGGTTGGGGTCCTGGAGTGGTGTCGGTGGGTGTTGTGGCCCTCTTGGGTGTCCGGGACGAATGATGAGTGGCTCATGGCATCTGTTGCCCTTCCGATGTGGCCCTGGGCTCCCATTTGTGGTGCAGGCTGCCGTCTGAATTTACACCAGGTCAGAGCAGGTATAGATGTCCTGGTGCTAACGCACCTTATCGCCTGTTTTGTGTTTTTATAGCCGATGTGGCTGGTCGTTGAGAATGTTGTGGTGTGATGTTGCCAGGGCTTTTGGCACAGGAACGCCCACTCTGCATCTCATTAGCGATAGTTGCGTCGGTCCTCTGTGGCGATGTTTTTTGCGGCTGCTATCGCGGGTTAACTGGTGATGTGGGCTGTTTACACCAGCTTGTGAATGGGGGGTAAATTTATCACGACTTTGGCTGCGATAATGTGCCATTAATTCGGCGATAGCTCCTTGTGAATATGGCCCTAAAAGTAGTCCTCCCAAAACTGTAGAAGATTTCATTTTCATGAAACAGACTTTGAGAGCGCTTGTACGTCAGAGACCTTCTTGATTAAGATGGACTAACATTGTGAGAGTAGCTATAAGTTGCTTTACAAAGCAGTTGGGGATCGAGTGCAAATAAGATGCTCACACTCTGGCTCATATTACGAAGGTTTTGCATTGCCCTTGCAAGGGGGAGTAAAGGCGACACAAAACCTAAGTGAGATTTATCAGGCCACGCAAGGCCACCTTGAGTAGCCCTGCGTGGCTTGATAAATCTAGAGTAATGCAATGCAGCGCTTATCACTGCCTTGCCTAAATCTGCCTAAGGGAGGTGTTCCAAGGGTGGAGCATGAGTGTTCAGATGCAGCCACGCATGGAGTTTGGCGCATTCCCAGATTTACCATTAATGGTAGACCTGGGAATGCATCAAAATGCTACTCCTCCCCAGGTGATACCTTAAAAGGAGACGTATCTTTATTTCTTCTAGTTTTTTCTTTCTATGTGTGATGCATTCTGCAGCACACATAGATGGAGGAAAATGACTCTCAGGATTGTTTTTGTGCAGTAAGGATTTCTTTCCTGCACAAAAACAACCCTGCCTACAATGAAGGCACCCTTACAAAACGACGCAAGGGTGCCTGCATTGGTGCTAGGCAGCCAAAAGCAAAATCTGTCATTGCAAGGAAAGTACAGGAATGTGCTGTATAATGTTAAATATAACACATTCCTACCCTTTCATGCAATGAAGCAAGGTGGCTTGCTGTGTTGCGCTGCTGGAAACATTGATAAAACTGCCCCTATTTGTTTTGTTGAGGAATAACTAAGGACATGGGAGAAGTAGCCTCTAGTTATCAAGTCAGCTTGCAAATATACATTTTTGCACTGATGTTGATGGCATATTTAAGGGAACTGTAGAGGTTGTTGGGAAAAATTAGAGGAGATGTTAGACTTGGGGGTCTCTGGTTGGCGCAAGGTTGCCCTTGTGTCAAGCAGGAACCCTCTCCTCTACGTCAGGGCGCAGGATAACCCCTCGTGAATGACCCTTGCTCACCCTCTAGGTGCGTGGCGTGAGCAGCCAAGGCGATTCCTCAGGCGTTGTTGGTTAAGCACTTACAATCACACACACAGTAAATACATCAATCCCCCCAGAAACGGACACCAGACTTGGATATGTAGAAAAATAGGCTTCTTTATGTAAAAATAGGTATATATATCTCAGCAGACTTATCACAAGACCAATAACGTTTTCGCTAGGCCACCAGGTTGTAAAGCAGGCAAATGTTCTTTGTTCGTAGCTTCAAATTGATACTTTGTAGTCTCTTGCAAATGTTACTTGTGGTTCCAGTACTCACAGAGATCGGCTCCTGCGAACGGGGAAATAAGGCGTTGCGGGCCCCGAGCCCGATACTGGAACTTCTTTCGTGACGTGGAGAGCCGGCACAGGTCGGTGCGACTCTCAGCTTGGGAAGTGTCTTGGGTCCTCGATCAGCGGGTGTGGGCAGGTAGGCAGGCGCGGCCAGCGACCCTCCGCACGGCGGTGCAGGGGGTGTCTCCACAGCGGGGGCGGCGCGGCCTGAGATGTCCGGGGATAGCGAAGCGGGGTCACAGGGCACGGTTAGTGCAGCTGGATGACCCGGCGTAGATCACAGTCGTCGGACGGTTTCCGGCCGGAGGGGTGATAGCGCGTTCAGCGCGCTCCAGTGACAGGCGGTGACAGGGGTGCAGGCAACCTAGCCCGGGGACAGAGAGCGGCTCCGGACGGAGCGAGGCTCTCACGGGGTTGAGGCAGGCAAGCTCCTGAGTGTCACGGCCCTAGGAGGGGCGATGAGGGGCGCAGTCTCTTTCCAGCGGGATGCACACAAGGCTTGAATCGGAGGACGAGCAAAAGCACAGAGAACCCACTGGTCCTGGGGTTCAGTTCAGGGGGCAAGCTCAGACCAAGCCCTTGGAGAATGTTTAAAGCACAAAGCAGCAAAGTCTTTTCAGTAGTCTCTTCCTCTCCTTTCTCAGCAAGGCAAGCAGCAGGCCAGCTCCTCCAGCGTCTTCTTCTCCTTCTAGTCGGGCAGAGGTTCTTTGTGGTAAAACAGGATTCTGATTTCTTAGGAGCCAGGCTCCTACTTTTATACCGTGATTCTTTTGTTCTTTAGCGCCAGGGGGCCTGGGCCTGGCTCAGTCCAGTTCTGGAGCACTTTGTTATGGTGACTCTGCTCTTTCCTTTCAGCAGCAGGGCAGAGACATCAGCCGCTCCACAGGGGGCGGCGCCGGCTTTGTGGTGGCAGAGCACAGGTCTATTCAAGAGTCAAGGTGTACTCCTCCCACCCATCCTGGTGTCATCTCTCTACCCACCGCTGGCAGCCAACCTGTCTCTGGGGATTCCCCAACCCTGCTCCTTACTGTTGCTAGGCAGAACACACACACACAGCAGAGGCGGACTGAAATGGCCAGGTCAGTAAATACTAACTTTCTAAAAGTAGTATTTACAAACCCAGGATATTAAAATAAACTTGACTACAAGAAGTATTTTATTATTCTGAGTTCAGGCATACTAAACTTGACATTCTACCATGCTCTCTGAGTCCACTGGGGTCACAGCGTGTAGTGACTCCAGCAGCCCATTCTGGCCTATGGAGAGCAGGTAGCCTTCAATAGTGAAAAACGAAAATGGCTGTAATTCACTACTAAGACATGCCACACACATCAGGGCATGCCCTACCTTATGCCTACAATGCACCCTGCCCTTGGGCCTACCAGAGGGGTGGCTAATATGTAGGTAAGGGAAGGTTTAGGGACTGGCAAGTGGGGGCACTTGCGCAGTCAGCGCGACGGTCCCAGACCGCGCACAGGGTCTGCGGTGGCAGACCCTAGACACATTTTACAAGGCCGCTTTCTGTGGGTGGCGCAACCAGCGCTGCAAGCCCACCAGCAGCATTGGCATTCACAATCCCTGGCACCCCTGGTGCACATTACTGGGGACTGACAGTAAATCCAATAAACCAATCATGAACATCAATTACAGGTACACTTTACCTAGGGAGCACTTGCACTGTGGCACGGATTAGCCGTGGCGCAGTGCCCTGAGCGGACAACACCAGCAAAACAATCGAGGCACACCATCAAAAAGTGGAAGGGAAACTCACGCCAAGGTGCCAGGTCTAACACGTGTCCCCTCCAGCTGAAATGTGGGGAGAACTACCCTTGCCCAGGGGGTTCCTCGTCACTAAGGCGGAAATACCTGGACAGACCGTCAGCGTTGGCGTGATCTGTACCAGGACGGTGTTCCACCGTGAAGTCCATACCCTGTAGGGAGATGGACCACCTCAACAGCTTCGGGTTCTCACCCCTCATTTGCATCAACCATCTGAGGGGCCTGTGGTCCGTCTGAACCCGGAAGTGAGACCCAAACAAGTAGGGTCTTAGCTTCTTCAGCGCCCAGACCACAGCAAATGCTTCTCGCTCAATTGCACTCCACCTACTTTCCCGTGGAAGTAACCTCCTACTGATGAAGGCTACGGGTTGGTCCCAGCCCTCCTCAGTCATCTGTGAGAGAACAGCCCCTACACCATGCTCTGAAGCGTCTGTCTGCACTAGGAATTCCTTGGAGAAGTCAGGGGCCAAGAGCACGGGCGCCGTGCACATGGCAGTCTTCAGGGTGTCGAAAGCTTTCTGACAGGTGTCAGTCCAGATCACGTTCCTGGGCTGCTTCTTGGAAGTCAGCTCTGTCAAGGGGGCAACGATCGTTCCATAGCCCTTGACAAACCTTCTGTAGTACCCAGTGAGCCCCAGGAAGGCCCTCACTGCGGTCTGCGTCTTGGGGGGTTCCCAAGCCAGGATGGTCTCAATTTTGGGTTGCAAGGGTGCCACCTTGCCACTCCCCACTTGGTGTCCCAAGTACACCACGGAACCCTGCCCGATCTGGCACTTGCTTGCCTTGATCGTGAGGCCTGCTCGGCGCAGAGCCATCAACACTTCCCAGAGGTGGCGCAGGTGTTCGGGCCAGGTGGCACTGAACACTGCGATGTCATCCAGGTAGGCGGCACTGAACGCATCCAGCCCAACCAGTACCTGGTTGACCAACCTCTGAAAGGTGGCAGGGGCATTCTTCATTCCAAATGGCATGACTCGGAACTGGAAGTGCCCATCTGGTGTAGAGAATGCTGACCTCTCTTTGGCCCCATCGGTCAAGGCGATCTGCCAGTACCCAGACGTTAAATCAAACGTGCTGAGTAACCGGGCAGCCCCCAGCCGATCAATGAGCTCATCAGCTCTGGGGATGGGGTGCGCGTCAGTCTTAGTTACTGAATTGAGTCCTCTGTAGTCCACACAGAACCGGAGTTCAGGTGTGGCTCCCGGCGCAGCAGCTTTGGGGACCAAGACCACGGGGCTGGACCAAGGACTGCTGGAGGACTCAACCACCCCTAGCGCAAGCATTTTGGAGACCTCCTCCTTGATGCAAGCTCTGACCCTGTCAGTTACCCGGTAAGCCTTGTGCTTCACAGGTAAGCTGTCTCCGGTGTCCACATCATGGACGCACCAATCTGTGACACCAGGAACCAGGGAGAACCTATCGGGAAACTGCCCCAGCAAGTGGCGGCAATCTTCCTGTTGTTCGGGCGTCAGGGTGGGTGAGAGGTTAACTCCATCCACTGACCCATCTTTCTCAGAGGCTACTAAGAGGTCAGGAAGAGGCTCGGTCTCCTCTTCCATTCCATCATCAGTGGCCAGCAGCATGCCCACTTCGGTCCTCTCTAAGTGGGGCTTAAGGCGGTTAACATGTAGGACCCTCAAAGGGTTCCTGGGAGACTGCATGTCCACCAAGTAGGTGATAGGACTTTTGCGCTCCACAACCTCAAATGGACCTGTCCACTTATCCTGAAGTGCACAAGGCTCCACTGGGGCCAAGACCCACACCTTTTGTCCAGGTTGAAGCTCTACCAGAGTGGCATTCCGGTCGTACCACCGCTTCATCTCCTCCTGGCTGACTTCCAGATTTGCCTCAGCAAGTTGCCTGAAACGCCTAGTCTGGTTTCGGAAGGCCAGCATGTAACTGTATACATTCTGGGGAGGTTTCCTGGGAGATTGCTCCCAGCCTTCCTTTACCAAACTCAGAGGTCCTCTTACCGGGTGACCATACAGAAGCTCAAAGGGGCTGAACCCTAGAGACTTCTGTGGCACCTCTCGGTAAGCGAAGAGCAGGCATGGCAAGAGGACGTCCCACTTACGCCTCATTGGACCGTCTAGGCCCATGATCATGCCTTTGAGGGTTCGGTTGAATCTCTCAACCAACCCATTTCCTTGGAGGTGGTAAGGAGTGGTGAACTTGTAAGTTACCCCACACTCCTTCCACAGGGATTTCATATATGTGGATATGAAATTGGTCCCCCTGTCGCTCACCACCTCTAGAGGGAATCCCACTCGGGAGAAAATTCCCATCAGTGCTCGTCCCACCACGGGGGCCGTCACTGTCCTCAGAGGGATGGCTTCAGGGTACCGGGTGGCATGGTCCACCAAGACCAGGATGAACCTGTTGCCCAGGGCTGTCTTGGGGTCCAGAGGCCCCACAATATCAATACCCACTCGCTGGAATGGCGTACCGACCACGGGGAAGGGCTGCAGAGGAGCCTTGTGCTTCCCTCCGCTCTTACCACTTGCCTGGCAAGTCTGACAGGTTCTGCAGTAGGAATCTGAATTCTTGTGCATTTGGGGCCAGTAAAAGTGGGTGACAAGCCTGTCATAGGTCTTGTCCATCCCCAAATGTCCTGCTAAAGGCACATCATGAGCCAGCCCCAGTAGGAAGGTTCTGAACTTCTGGGGTACCACCAGCACACGGGCTGACCCAGGTTCAGCAGCCTTAGGCTCTGAATACAGGAGGTCACTCTCCCAGTACACGTAGTGTGTCTTGGCCTGAACACCATTGGCCTGGTCTGCAGCCTGCTGCCGCATACCCACGAGAGAAGGGCATTCTTTCTGCTCCCTGCAGAATTCCTCCCTGGAGGGACCTCCTTCTTGCTGCCAATGGGTCAGCTCAGGCAGGTCTCCCAGTTCGGCAATCTGTTCCCCGGTAGGCTCCAGGGCATCTCCCTCAGGGTCTGCTTCCTCCTGGGCCGTGGGAACTTCGGGGGCCGGTTTCCCGCGCCTCCTGCGCCTTCTCCCTAAGGCCGGTTCCTGGACCTCTCCCTCAGGCTCCAGGACCCTCTCAACACCCCTACTGGCTGCCATGGACCGGGTGGTCACGCACGCCCAGTCGGGTAGACCCACCATCCTCAGATGCGTGGTCTTCTCCACCTTTTCCCAAGGGGAGCTCTCAAGGGCGTTCCCTAGCAGACAGTCTACAGGCATGTCGGTTCTCACAGCGACTTGTAGAGTACCAGAGACCTCCCCCCACTCAAAGGGAACTTGAGCCATTGGACAACGACTCTCTATGTTGTCAGCATTGACAACCCTACAGTAGGCATTGGGTACAATCTGCTCTTGAGACACCAGGTGTTGCCTCACCGAGGTCACGCTGGCTCCTGTATCTCTAAGAGCCTCAACCTTCTTTCCATTGATGGTCACTACTTGCCCATATTTCTTAGTGTTAGAGGGCAAGTAGGTTTCAGGGACCATCTCACTGTCTCCTAGCGAGACTAGGGTCATCTGCCCGGGACCCCCACCCTCCTGGACTGCTACCTCCTCCCCAAAATTAATATTAGCTACTTGCCGGGGTGGAGCACCAGTGGGTGCGGTCTTACCAAACAGGCGACACTTAGGATCAGAGGCAATGTGACCCGGGTCACCACACCTGTAACAATTGAAGGGCCCCTTTGGAACAGGTCTACCTGTCGGGCCCCGTTCTGCTGCGGGGGTGGGGGAGGCTGAGAACCCTTCTGCTGGTTCCCTTGGGGATTACTTTGGGGGCCTTTTTGGAACCCTTTCTGTTTACCCCTGTCCCCCCCACTCTTCTGCTGGGGACCCTGCCCACCTTTGGCGGAGTCTCCCACTTGACCCTTGTGGACCCTGGTGCTGAGCCAGCGGTCCGCCTCCTCAGCAAGCTTCCTCGGGTTGGACAGCTTGCTATCAATCAGGTGCTGGCGTAGCTCAGGAAAACATTGACTGGACAAGTGCTCCCATGCAATTAAATTAAGCAGCCCTTGATAATCATTCGCTTTGCTACCCTTCACCCAACCATCCAGTGCTCTGCAGAAAAAAGTTACATACTCCACATACGTACTCTCAGGGATCTTCTTAGTCTCCCTGAACCTCTGTCTATATAGCTCAGGAGTTAACCCATACCTGGTCATTAAAGCTTCCTTCATATGGGGGTATGAGGCTTGGAGATCTAAGGGTAAATCTAACAGTGTGTCACGCCCTTCAGCAAGGAACCTTCCCCACAACCCCGCTCCCCAGTCTTTCTCAGGGACCCGGTGTGAAGACATAGCCACCTCATAGGCTCTAAACCACTGCCCTATGTCATCCTTTCTAAAATACTCATTTACTACATCTTTGGGGATGTACACCTTGGACTCTACCTGCACCGGTGGAGTGCTGCCACCAGAAGGAGCAGTGTCCAAACTTTTCGCCTTCAGCTCCAACTCCTTCAATCTTATATCATGATCCATTTGGCGTTGTTGTGCCTCCAGGGCCAACTTCTGCTTCTCCATTTCCATTTGTCCTGCCAACTTTGCCATCTCCATTGCATGCGCCCTGTCTGCTGCCCTGTCTGCCAGCTCCTCTGGCGACCGGACTCTGCTGGGCTCCTCAAGGTTGTCGGGTGGAACGATGTCCCCTGCATTCTGTGGATCTCTTGACTCCTTCCAGGCTCTCAATGCCTTGGTGTACTGGACCCTCCTCTTGAATCCAGCATGGGGAACTCTGAATTTTACACTGTAGCCTCTCAATTGCTCTACCGTGTAGCCTTCCAGTCCCTCCCAATCCACCTCATCCATTCCAGAAATCACAGAGTGTGCTCTTCCAGCAGAGAGTGAGCCAGGCATGGTTGCAAAAATGGCAGATGTTTCAACAAAGTTCAAAAATGAAAACCTGTGGCTGCGTTACTTGGTCTGCTCTCACTATCTGGTGATTAATAATTCACTGTATGCAAATTATAAATGCAAATCCGAAATCCCAGCCGCTGCCAACAATGTTAGACTTGGGGGTCTCTGGTTGGCGCAAGGTTGCCCTTGTGTTAAGCAGGAACCCTCTCCTCTACGTCAGGGCGCAGGATAACCCCTCGTGAATGACCCTTGCTCACCCTCTAGGTGCGTGGCGTGAGCAGCCAAGGCGATTCCTCAGGCGTTGTTGGTTAAGCACTTACAATCACACACACAGTAAATACATCAATCCCCCCAGAAACGGACACCAGACTTGGATATGTAGAAAAATACGCTTCTTTATGTAAAAATAGGTATATATATCTCAGCAGACTTATCACAAGACCAATAACGTTTTCGCTAGGCCACCAGGTTGTAAAGCAGGCAAATGTTCTTTGTTCGTAGCTTCAAATGGATACTTTGTAGTCTCTTGCAAATGTTACTTGTGGTTCCAGTACTCACAGAGATCGGCTCCTGCGAACGGGGAAATAAGGCGTTGCGGGCCCCGAGCCCGATACTGGAACTTCTTTCGTGACGTGGAGAGCCGGCACAGGTCGGTGCGACTCTCAGCTTGGGAAGTGTCTTGGGTCCTCGATCAGCGGGTGTGGGCAGGTAGGCAGGTGTGGCCAGCGACCCTCCGCACGGCGGTGCAGGGGGGGTCTCCACAGCGGGGGCGGCGTGGCCTGAGATGTCCGGGGATAGCGAAGCGGGGTCACAGGGCACGGTTAGTGCAGCTGGATGACCCGGCGTAGATCACAGTCGTCGGACGGCTTCCGGCCGGAGGGGTGATAGCGCGTTCAGCGCGCTCCAGTGACAGGCGGTGACAGGGGTGCAGGCAACCTAGCCCGGGGACAGAGAGCGGCTCCGGACGGAGCGAGGCTCTCACGGGGTTGAGGCAGGCAAGCTCCTGAGTGTCACGGCCCTAGGAGGGGCGATGAGGGGCGCAGTCTCTTTCCAGCGGGATGCACACACGGCTTGAATCGGAGGACGAGCAAAAGCACAGAGAACCCACTGGTCCTGGGGTTAAGTTCAGGGGGCAAGCTCAGACCAAGCCCTTGGAGAATGTTTAAAGCACAAAGCAGCAAAGTCTTTTCAGTAGTCTCTTCCTCTCCTTTCTCAGCAAGGCAAGCAGCAGGCCAGCTCCTCCAGCGTCTTCTTCTCCTTCTAGTCGGGCAGAGGTTCTTTGTGGTAAAACAGGATTCTGATTTCTTAGGAGCCAGGCTCCTACTTTTATACCGTGATTCTTTTGTTCTTTAGCGCCAGGGGGCCTGGGCCTGGCTCAGTCCAGTTCTGGAGCACTTTGTTATGGTGACTCTGCTCTTTCCTTTCAGCAGCAGGGCAGAGACATCAGCCGCTCCACAGGGGGCGGCGCCGGCTTTGTGGTGGCAGAGCACAGGTCTATTCAAGAGTCAAGGTGTACTCCTCCCACCCATCCTGGTGTCATCTCTCTACCCACCACTTGGCAGCCAACCTGTCTCTGGGGATTCCCCAACCCTGCTCCTTACTGTTGCTAGGCAGAACACACACACACAGCAGAGGCGGACTGAAATGGCCAGGTCAGTAAATACTAACTTTCTAAAAGTAGTATTTACAAACCCAGGATATTAAAATAAACTTGACTACAAGAAGTATTTTATTATTCTGAGTTCAGGCATACTAAACTTGACATTCTACCATGCTCTCTGAGTCCACTGGGGTCACAGCGTGTAGTGACTCCAGCAGCCCATTCTGGCCTATGGAGAGCAGGTAGCCTTCAATAGTGAAAAACGAAAATGGCTGTAATTCACTACTAAGACATGCCACACACATCAGGGCATGCCCTACCTTATGCCTACAATGCACCCTGCCCTTGGGCGTACCAGAGGGGTGGCTAATATGTAGGTAAGGGAAGGTTTAGGGACTGGCAAGTGGGGGCACTTGCGCAGTCAGCGCGACGGTCCCAGACCGCGCACAGGGTCTGCGGTAGCAGACCCTAGACACATTTTACAAGGCCGCTTTCTGTGGGTGGCGCAACCAGCGCTGCAAGCCCACCAGCAGCATTGGCATTCACAAGCCCTGGCACCCCTGGTGCACGTTACTGGGGACTGACAGTAAATCCAATAAACCAATCATGAACATCAATTACAGGTACACTTTACCTAGGGAGCACTTGCACTGTGGCACGGATTAGCCGTGGCGCAGTGCCCTGAGCGGACAACACCAGCAAAACAATCGAGGCACACCATCAAAAAGTGGAAGGGAAACTCACGCCAAGGTGCCAGGTCTAACAGGAGATCTGTGCAAAAGAACAAAAAAAGTAAAGAAGAGGAGTACCCAACCAGCGCCAAGGAATACCTGTCATCCCCATAGCCAAGCATTATTAAAAAATGCAAGGATTTGTTTAGATAAGAATTTGCAGCATAGTGACCAGGCGCAAATTAAGACAAAATAATCAACCCTAGTCATGAAAATATGTGCTGCTCAAGAACTCCCAAACAACCCCCTAATCTACTCAACATGTTTCAGCATTCCTGATAGTTGGAGTCACTGGGGGGTCTGTGTAAATGATGCAGGATGTTAGTGACCATGTAAAGGTCACCCTTGCAGTGGTAACAGGAGATATTTGTAGAATTACATGGCTCAAAAACTGCTGCAGGGCTCGAGCAGTAAAGTGGAAATAGTCTATCAGCGTTGTGCAGTGAATCCATTGGATATACAAGGTAGAACAGACTTTGGTATAGCACTTAGACGTTTATGAAGTAACTGTGGAGTTTACTTTGGAGAAGTATGCAGTAGAGGAATGGTTGTCACTTGAAGATATTTGAGGCCAGATGTATCATAGTTATTGCATTGCAAGGACAATACCATACTAAATTCCGATTTATCAAGCAATGCAATGCAACTTTGCATGACCCTGTGGTGCTTGGTAAATCTGGAGTAAATCAAGGCAGCACACATGGCTGCCTTGCATTCTTCCACTCTTAAAAGGAGTTCCAGGGGTGGATTGTGGGTGTTCTCATGCATCCACCAATGGATTTTGATGCATTCCTTGATTTACCGAGATTGGTAAAACTGAGAATGCATCAAAATGCTACTCCTTCCCAGGGAAGGTGCAACAAGGAGAAATATTGTTTTTTTCCTTGTTGCTTCCTGGTGCATTCTACAGCACACTTAGAAAGAGGAAAAGCCTCAGACATTGTATTTGTGCAGAAAAGTGTCCCTTTCTACTCAAAAACAATCCTGCCTGCAACGCAGGACCCCTTGCGCCAGGACGCAAGGGTGCCTACATTGATGTTAGGCAGCAGATTGTGCGTTAGAGCAGGCAGAGAACAGGAATGGGCGATATATTGGTAAATATTGTGCACTCCTGCCCTCTCTCTTTCAGGCAGCACAGCAAGTTGTCTTCGTGCACCGCATTGTGTGAAATATTGATAAATCCGGGCCTTCTTTTGGTACAGCGTGTCTGTATTTATTGAATATCGGTGAGCTCCACGATCCAAAAAGGAGATCATGAAGCGGTGGCATGATCTAAAGAGGGTTGTCAAATGGAGGAGAAGCAAGAGCTGGCTGAGAGGACTGGCAGTGGCCCTCCCATTCCACCAAAACCATTCACACCATGGGAAGAGAAGGTGCTGGCCATACTGCATCCAGAGAGTCTCACAGGAGTAGCCGGGGGAGGGGAGTCTGGTAAGTACAAACAAATGACTATCACCACACTGATAGGTACTGTCTTGCACAACTACAAAGCTACACCACCTAGGACAAATTCCATTCATCTGCACCTCACACTCACAAAAACATGTCTCACAGATCCAAAATTCACACACTCCCATTCACTCCAAACGTACCTACCAAAATTTCCATGGGGGCATGTGTACAGGCAGCCAGCACTACAACTCCCACCAGGCACCCTTGTCCCACAGTATCAGTAAGATGGACCCCTCCCCCCACCCAAAAGCATTTGGAAGCCATTGCAGTACACCAAACAAACTTACAGGTAGGTAGCCATCTTCCCTGGAAGGGTGTTTGGGGGTGGGAGGACAGCACCACTACTCCCACCATGCCCCCTATCCCACACCTGAGCAGGATGGGGCACTCACTCCCACCCAGAAGCATGTGGCATCCATTGCATTGTTCACCTCCACCTAACAGGTAGGTAGCCAATTTCCCTGGGAGGGTGTTTGGGAGTGAGAGGCCAGCACTACAAGTCCCACCATTTCCCCTGTCCCACACCTGAGCAGGATGGAGCACTCACTCCCACCCAGAAGCATGTGGCATCCATTGCATTGATCACCTCCACCTAACAGGTAGGTAGCCATCTTCCCTGGAAGGGTTTTTGGGGGTGGGAGGCCAGCACTACAACTCCCACCATACCCCCGTCCCACACCTGAGCTGGATCGAGCCCTCACTCCCACCCAGAAGCATGTGGCATCCATTGCATTGTTCACCTCCACCTTGCAGGTAGGTAGCCATCTTCCCTGGGAGGGTGTTTGGGGGTGGGAGGCCTGTACCACTACTCCCACCATGCCCCCTGTCCCACATCTGAGCACTCCCTTCCACCCAGAAGCATGTGGCATCCATTGCAGTACACCAAAGAAACTTACAGGTACATAGCCATCTTCACAGTGAGGGTGTTTGTGGCTGGGAGGCCTGCACCACTACTCCCACCATGCACTCTGTCCCACAGCCTTGCAAGATGGAGCACTCCCCCACCCAGAAGCATTTGGAAGACATTGCAGTACATGAAACAAACGTACAGGTAGGTAGTCATCTTCACAGTGAGGGTGTTTGTGGGTGGGAGGCCTGTACCACTAATCCCACCATGTACCCTTGTCCCCCAGTACAGCAAGATGGAGCTCTCCATACCACCCAGATGCATGTGGCATATAATGGCCCACCTCAAACAAACAAACAGGTAGGTAGACATCTTATTCTGTCTTATGACACCACTGAGCAGGATGTAAGCCTCCACCACGCACACACAGATGTGCCACATTACAAAGCCAAATGTGAGCAAGTAACAGGCAAGTAGCCAGTATGTGCTCCCACACATTCGTCACAAAAGAAATGGTGCCATATGACAACACCAGCCCTCTCATTGCACAAATATTCACACCAACGCCATTGCCTCGCACAGTGTGCACACAGGTGAGTAAAGGAAACTGTCACAGCTACCAAAGTGTGAAACACCAACGCACATGTAGAAAAAAGTCTGGGCACAATCATGCATAGCACCTATTGACATGTGCATCGCCATGGGGCCAGAGCAACAGGGACCATTCGAAAAATAAGAAAGCATGTGTGGTGGTATAAATCAAGATATGCACATGACAGGACAAAGGGATGCAGGAGATGACAATGGCCAGTCCATGGCCAGATGTGACGTCTGCCAGGTCAGACAAATCAACAAAGAGTCCTCAATGAAAAACACGTTGTGCCAGTCCCTAGATGGCAACATGTCCCTATAATCATAAATTATGCACGGGTCACCTGGTATGCATTGACACCTCACACCATGGACAAGTAATGCATCGCCATTTTCATCGCATCGCATCAGGATCGTCGCTCCCTCGCGAGGCGCCATTTCTTTTCATCGCAACAAGATCGCACACGCAACAGACACGGCGCATCATCCTCCCTTTGCGGCAAGGATTTCATCGCATCGCCGGCTTAGCGTGTAGAAGTTTGTCGCTTTGTCCTGCACACAGATCAGCGCATCATCCTTCCTTGCGGAAAGGATTCAACGCATCGCTGGTCACGCGTGAGGAAAATCATCGCTACAACTCCTTAGTGACATTTTGGTTGCTTTGCTTCAGAATCCAGGTAGTTTGTGAGTAAAAGGGTCGCAGAGACCACTGCCTTGAACTGAACTCCTCTTTGCACACTTTGAACTATTTTTGCAGCATTGTAAGAGTAACCCTATTTTCTAGTACTGTGGATTTTTACTGTTATTGGTCTTGTGTTAAGTCTATATATAAAGATACTTATTTTTTATAACTACTTGTGTGGTGTCCCTTTGTAGTGTTCCTCACTGTGTTACTGTTTATGTTCATAAATGCTTCACACACTGCCTCTGAGATAAGCCTAACTGCTTGCGCTACATTACCACAGGGTTGAGCAGGGGTTATCAAAGGGTGTAGCCCGCTTACTCTGACTTTGGAAGAAGGGTCCCTACTTGAACAGTGGCCAGCCATTGCCAACTAGAGACCCCCATTTCTAACAGTGCCTTCATCAATGCATCCATTGCCTGAACTCAGATTAGGAAGGCTTAGACATCTGACACCAATGTGCACCAGTCGTTGTGCCCCAAAGTACAACATGGTGGGTGGCATGGGCTCATGGCCATTGTGGAATGTCATGTTGTTGTCTGTGTGTGTGTTGTCCCCTCCTGCTCCATCCAGATCTTTCAGTGGCAACAAGTAGTGTGCCCCCATCATGGCCCTAGGTGTGCTCAGAGCTATTTGTGTGTCTGGTTGAACAGAGCCACTAGCAGGGTGTTGTGCTGTGTGGTCATCAAATGGCTCACTTATGCCTGAATTTCCAATTTCCACGCACTGTTTGAGTCAATATAGTGAGTTAGCACAATGTGATTGCACAGGGTGGTGTGCAACATGTATATTTAGCCATCTTCTGTGATGCTTTGCTTGCATATGTTTGTCATATTGCTGCCACTGAACTGACCCTACATCTCTCTCTCTCTCATGCAGCATCTCCTGTGGTCATGGAGGGACAGGAGATGGACACCAGTGGGGGTGAAACAAGCACAACAGCTGCACAGGAGCCCAGTGACACAGATGTGAACAGTGCCTCGGAGGAGGACAGGAGTCTGCTGGAGGAATCCCAGCCTGAGACGCAAAGTTCCACGTCATCAGATGCCAGCAGAGATGCATCCATGTTGGCGGGCACAGGGAACGTGGACTCTGCATCATCTTCCACCACACAGCGGCCAGTGTCCACCCTCCCAGCCACTTCCTCTGGTGCTGCCCATGTTCACACCAGTAAGAGGGGAAGAGTGTCCTTCACCCCACGCACCGCTGCCCCTGCCCCTGTCCCCCCTGCTGCCGTCAGTGCTGAGTCTGTGGACCTTTTGTGCCAGCTGTGTGTAGGCCAGACAGCTCTCCTCAATGCCTTCATTGACCTCGACAAAAAATTGGCACAGGTGGTTGCTTTCATGGAGGACATACATTCAGACATGGGTGGGCTGCACCGGACTGTCCAGTCTCTGTCCTCCACCGTGACAGCAGCCCTTCAACAGCCACATACTCACAGTCTAGCTCCGGTCCCTTCGTCCACCCCCCTGGCAGTAGCCACGTCTGACGATAGTGGCCACAGTCCACAGACCTCAAAGGCACGATACAGCACACGACGCACATAGCAGCAGCAACCCAGGCGGTCCCGGGTGCAGACACCATCCCCACAAAGACTAAAGTCACCCCAGAGCTCAAAGACAAAAGCCCGTCAGGCGACACCAGGGGCCAAAAAGCAAAGAAGCAGACCTCAGGCTCACATGCCGCAGAGGCATCCCCAGCCAAGGACTCTCCTGTCACTAAAGTATCTCGCAAAGAGAAGCATACAGTTTCTGTTCCCACTGAGAAGGTGGTGCATGGCAAGGGTACACCTAAGAAGGGCTCCAAGGCAGATTCACCCACCACCTCGACTCCCATTCCAAGCCCAGCAAAGCAGGGGGAGGAGGGCACTGTAGGGGTAACACCTGGTAAACAGGGGATGGAGGGGCAAAGGCGAAGCCAGGCGAAGTGTTCCGCTAGATCCAGCACGTCCCCAGAGGGAGTGCCAGCATCTGCACCTGCTGCAGCCTTGGTGTTGAGTGTGCCTGTTGTGTCCACACCACTTCCCTTTGATCCAAAGTCAGGCAAGCCATTTAGAATCCCCAAGAAGTGGAAAGGCACCCCTCCACAATTTCCCACCCACACTGTGTCTCACATCTGCATGACTCCACCTCCACGTGCCACTACACCACCAGGTCCAAGCAGCCCTCCGGCTTCCCAAGCCACTGATGCCTCTACCTCAGCTGGGCCTCTCTCTCCCCGGGCCAGGTCTCCAACTGTACCCGACACACAGCCAGCTCCCAGTCCACCTGACAGCCAAGTCTGATTGGTAGTCACCCTCACACACCTGTCTCTCACACAGGGGGGCCTGTACAGCACATTGTTACCCCCTGACTGTGTTGCAGACCATGGAAAGGTACAGTCACACACATTCCCTGTGCAGCTTCTCATGGACATACGCTGCACTTCGTTTTTGCCACTGGCCTTGCTGTTTTGCCCTTGCCTATGCAGCTTCTCATGGACATACTCTGCACTTTGCCTTGCCCACTGGCCTTGCTGTTTGGCCCTTTCCTGAGCATCTTCTCATGGACATACTCTGCACTTTGCCCTGCCCACTGGCCTTGCTGTTTTGCCCTTGCCTGTGCAGCTTCTCATAGACATACTCTGCACCCTGAACTGCCCACTGGCCTTGCTGTTTTGCCCTTGCCTGTGCATCTTCTCATGGACATACTCTGCACTTTGCCCTGCCCACTGGCCTTGCTGTTTTGCCCTTGAGTGTGCAGCTTCTCATGGACATACTCTGCACTTTGCCCTGCCCACTGGCCTTGCTGTTTTGCCCTTGCCTGTGCAGCTTCTCATGGACATACTCTGCATTTTGTGCCTTGCTTTTCGCTACTCATGGTGCCTATCTGTGCAATGTGTGAATAAAGACAGTTGCTCCTGTTGTCAGTTTTGTCAGTGTCCTTACTGAATAAATTTCTTTTGCTGTGTGTATATGGTTTACTGTGCCACAGGCTCTGTGTGCCACTTCAACATAGCCAATGTCTTGGCTCACTTACTCTATTTTTTACAGGGGTGACAGGGACTTCAGCTCTTACTGGCCATGATACTTGTGGGGGCAATGATGTCAATTTTAAATGGAAAGCAGTTGTCAGTTTCTTAATTTGTTCATGTTGGTTATATTGTACACATGTCAGGTTGTGGGGCACTGCCAGCACAGAGTGGGATTCTATCCACAGTATTGCAGGCAGGCTGGCCAGGGTCATCATGTATGTGTATTCTTCCTTTATGTGTGCCCAGTGGTGTTTGTGTGTGGTCATCTTGTGATGGCCAGTCATCCTAGTCCCATGGCTTACTTTCAATGTGTGCTCTTGGGTGGTCAAGAAGTGTGCTGGTTGAAGCGGTGACTTTGTCGGGAGTGTTGATGTGTGTATGCCCCTGCATTGTCAACGACACACATGTGTCACCCAGGAGTTGTTTGCCTGTTGTTTTGATTGTTCAGCCCTGTGGATGTGGTTGTATGCACATGTGTGAGTTGTATGTTGTGCACTGTGCAGTATGTTGATGTGTCCTTGCAGTTCTGGCTGACTCCTACTTGTTGTTTTTCTCACTTGTGAGTATGCAGGATGTGTGACTGGCAAGTCAGTGTTGTGGTTTGTTGATCATCCGTGTGTCTTGTTACTGTTTGTAGAGACTGTACAGACCTGCTGCTCCACACTGCCATTGTGGTTGTGTTTTCTCATGCATTGCTGTCACATGGTGCGTTTTTGCCTCCTGTATGGCATGTTGTGTGTGGTGTCATACCATCGCCTATCTGTGCTTCAGATGCCTACCCATTGTGAGTCTGCACTACCTCTATTTGTGTAGGGTACACTCCTGCCATGTCCCCTACTGACATGCAGTCCACTTCACTCTGATGTCAGCTGTGCACTTGGTTTACATGTGTGTGTGCCTCCCCATCACTTCATTAGTGACACTGTGCTTTGTGGTGCAGTTCTTTGGCCAGGATAAAAGTGTTACTCAGGGCATTTGCCCAATGGGTTATATGTGATGTTCTTGTGCTGTTTGGCAGTTACGGTTGCTCATATGCAGTTCAACTGTGTGTGCTGCCCAGTCCTCTGGTCAAGTTGTTTCCACCTTTCTGTCCCAGACTGGTGCATCTGTTGGTGTTGTATTGGATGTATGTGTGTTGGCTGTGGTACTGTTTCACTTCCTGGGTGTGCTGTTGTTTTTGTGCTGTACTGATTGGTGTTCTGTGGTTACTGTTATGCCACTCATGTCTGTGTGGGGCTGGTATGCTTGGTGTGCATACATTGCTTGTTGTGCATGCAGTGCTGTGTCTGTATGTTGCCTTGTCATTGCCTGGTGTGCATCCCATGATGTCCTGCTGTGTTTGCTATGCAATTTATTTGCCTGTGCATCTGTTGTTTGTTTGATGTGGCTGTGTTGTTCTGTGATGGTGCACTTCTTGTCTGTGTTGTGGTATGTTGTCTGTGCATTGTTCCTGAGTGAAGAGGTTATACACTCCTTTTGTGTCTGTGCTCCCATTGCCTTTCCACAGTTTAGCTGCACAGGGCATGTCTGTTCTTGTTGTGGTTCTGTGTGTGTTTCTGTTGGGTTATGTGTCTGTTGTTTTTGTGCAGACATTTATTCTGGCATCCCTGTGTATGTGTGATGTTTGTGGCTACCCCCAGGGTGTGTGATTGTTTGTGTGTGTATTGACTGTCAAGTATTGCCAGCCTTCAGTGTGTTTGACACTGATGTTGTGTGCTGCTGGTGTGAGGGGGTATGTGTGTAGATTCCTACTAGTGTTTGGCAGTCATGGAGTGTGTCAATGGTTCCGGTGTGTTGTGCTGCTGGCGTACTCCTGTGTAGTAGTTGTATACATGTGTGGCTGTTCACAGTTTGACTTCAGGGCCTTCCTTTCATCCTTGAGCCTATACATGGTTTGCCTTGCTGTCTCCCTGTGTTGTTGCACTGAGCTGTCTGTGGTTTGACTTCACTAACTGTGCCAGCCATGTGTGCTTTGATGGGCTGAGGGTGTTGTTCTCTGTTCCTTGTCTTGCATGTGATGTACACATGCTTGTTGTGTGTCTCCATGGCCTTCCATTTGTGTGCAGCCCACTTTGGCTTTCCTATTTGTTGTGCTCCATTGCCGTTGACATGTGGGGTGTGTCAGTCTGTGGTATGTATGTGTGACTTGAAGACTATGAAGGCTTTGTGTCCATTTGGATGTTTGTTCCTTGTATGTATTCATTTGGTGCTTGTACTCATTTTTGTTTCCCTGAGTGTGGTGTTGTTGTGGTGTGTGTTTCCCTGGCCCTGTGCTACTGTGCTGTGTGTTGTGTGTTCCAGTGCAGCCACTCCTGCAGTGGCTGTCTCCCTGGTTGTTTGTTGTTTGGTGCAGGGTGTGTATTCACCTGGCTTGTTGTTGTGCATGGGGGTGCACAGGAGGGGCACATGGCATGTGCCTTCATGGGGTGTGCTATTGTGTGGTGGGAGGAGGAGTGGCCCTGTGGTCTTTGTGCCCTGCCCATGTCTGGCACTGGCCCTGCCTTCTGCATTGTGCGCATGTATTCCCTTGTGTTCACCGCTGCGGTGATGTGGCCGGTACATTGCTGCATGATCGCGGAAGATGTGTGTCCAGAATGCAGAGGGGTGACTTGGTGGCAGGTGGGTCATGTGTGGGTGCCCTTGTGGATGTGTTCCTGTCCCCACCAGGGTGTCTGATGTGGATTTGGACCCTGTGTGAGCCCCTGTGTTGTGTGTTGTGTTTGTGTTATTGTGTACCTGAGGTGGCATCTGCGGCGGTCCATGAGCTGCTGGTGATGTAGCAGTTAGAGCACCAAAAAAATGTGTAGAGCTGGATCCATGGCGGTCGTGACCGGGTGATGTGGACCGGGACTCTGGTTTCACGCTCCGCTGTCGAGCTTCTGCCCGTCTCTGGTTGGGCGGTTTCTCCGCTGCAGTGCGTCTGCTTGTTTGGGGCATCCTAATTTGTGGACACGGCGGTGAGTCTCCATTGGCTCCCACCACCGCGGTGGTGGGCGCACTTTGATGGCGGTGCATGTCGCACCGCGGCGGACGGGAAATGGGCTATGTTTGGCCATACTAATATGGTGGACGTGAGTACCGCTGCTCGCAGGTGGAAAAATGCATTTTTGTGCACCGCCAGCACTGCGGTGGTGCCACCGCCCGACATCCTGAAGGACCCCTTAGTATCAATGAGAGCCTTCATTACAATCTCATGATGGCAGGGAGGAAAATATATATTTTAAAAATAGAATCCTCGTACCTAGCAATCTTTCAATCGATTTCTTTGTCAGATCACTTCATAATAATGTTTGGCAGGTAAATATCATCAAGACTAAATTACTGTGTGGTTCCTAATGACATGATAATTGCAATCTATTTCCTTTTAAAATAAGGATCAGAAACAGAGGACAAAGGATGTAACCTGCATTGCCTGATTCACAAAACATGTGACTCTTACAAGGCAGCTTCTGCGCATTCTGATATTCAGTAGAAAGGTGATTAACACTTAATTATATTCTATTATGACACAAGATCTAGCCTGGGAGAATGAATAATCTCTGCTAGGGGATGCAAATAAAGATTAAAACGTGTGGGGCTCAAATAGGACCCCTCTGGACCACACATCTAAGAGGATGAATGGCAGAAGAATAAACTTCCTGGCAAATGTAGAACTTTCTGTTATCCAGGAATGATTTCAGCCATTTTATGGCATCCTCACAAAATCCAGCTTCCTTCATCCTCTGGATGAAGGTAGGATGAGAGATGCTGTCTAACATGATCATGTTAGACATCATCCACGGTTGCAGAAATCTTGGGACTCCAGTGCCTGTCCCTATGATGACATTGATCGGGTGTCTTCAGTCTTAGGCACGCAGCCTTGGGCCCAGGTCGCAGAGTAGGCCTCCTCCTGCTCCCAGTCTGCCCCAACCTAGATGGGCCACCACTGCCCCGTCTGCCATCCAGTGCCAGTCTACAGAGCAGAGACGAACTATGGGATGCTATGTCTGCAGTGAACTAGGGGTCCCCAGTCACTGACACTGCACAGCAAGATCTCGGCGCCTCTCAATGTGCTATCACTATGCCCCCTCACCTTTCCATAGTGAGGCCCAGGACTGACGCTGTATTCTCTCACCTCCTTATCCTCCTAATTGAGCTCCCATCCCCACTAGGACTCTTTCTCACAATGGAGATAAGTTCCGACCCCACTGGTGCCAACACCTTCATCATCAACTACCCAACTAACCTCTCCATGCAGCAAAAAAACTCAAACATCGCATACACAAAGCTAGACCCGAAACCTTAATCTCAGACCCCTACTTCTGTACAAAAAAAGGCTGTCTTGTTAATGACCTCATCTTCTATACCAGAAAACGGGCTTGCTGGAGATCTGTGTTTTATTCCATGCTTCGAATAACAGGTTCTAAGAAAACACCTCATGGTCTCAAACTCACAACATCTCCCTCGTCCACCCTCAAAGCCACCATTGCTATCACCTTCTATAATAATGGTATCATCTTAATCCAAGCCTCTAGTATCAACCTAGCCAAGATGGCCACTATTTAGCCCACACTCAGAAAAGCAGTGAACGCCAACTCCACAGGCCCGACTCATCCACTACATCTTCGCTGGACCTACCCAGTACTCCCACTTTAACAGCTGAGAGTACCCCTCTCGCTCTAAACCCCTCACCTGCTTTAGTTAATCCCAGAGCCTCCATGTCCCCGGTCCGATTATATCAACCCACTAGAACACCTCCTCAGCCAGTTGGCGGACCTATCAGCTCAATCCCCTCGCCGACCGTCAGTCTGATACAGGGTGACTCACACCCTACCATCTTTTCTATTAACAGAAGATTGCCTCCTTCTGGGCTTGAGGCTGGGCAATGGTCCTCCTTGGTTCCTGATCAACCAAACTCACTCTCATCCCCAACCACGTGTCTGATACAAGGTGACTCTCAAGCTGAGAGACTCCCTGATGCCCTCTCGTCCTTACACCTGACCGGCAATCCCCCTCCTCCATCCCTACAACCACCTCACCCACCAGGCTTGAGACCTGGCATATGTCCTCCTCAGATACTGAACAGTCAAACCCTTCCTACCCTCATTTGACCACCCCCGACAGACAGGCAACTAGCCCACCTGTCCTTACACATTTCCCTGCTCCTCTTTCCAAGCTTTCAGAATCATTCCAAATTCGCAATGACCAACCCCCCCCCGAATCTTAGTAGTACCACCTTAGACCTTTCCGGCCCTCCTCGTGGACTCACTCCTCTACCTGATCCCCCTACACGACCATCAACCCTCACCTAACCTTTAGACCTAGTGGCGCGCCTTGATGATCTATCTCTCCAGCTGCACCTTCTTAATGCCGAACTTCAGGTCTTGAAGCCCTAACAATCGAGCATCTCCCCTCAATCAGCTACCTGCTCTCCCTCCGAAATTTGCCTGTAGGCCCCTCTAGCGTGATATCCCGCCTTGTCCAATATCCTCTCCTCCCTACATTTAATACCAGCCCTGGGCGTAGTGGGCGTAGTGAGGCTACGTGAAGCAATACGGAGTGGGGGCAAAGCTACACCCACCCGCACACTTCGCGTAGCCCCACTACCCGCCACCCGCCACCCTCCTGCCCTCATTTTACAATTATTACAAACATTAGATAAAGATAAATTACTTACCTGAGCTACCGCGTTCCGGGGCTCCATCTTGCTGTTTCCTGGATATCTTCTTCCTCACGAATGCGCATGCATGGGTGCCCGCTCATGCGCATTCGTGAGGGAGAAGCTATCCAGGAAGCAGCAAGATGGAGCCCCGGGACGCGGCAGCTCAGGTAAGTAATTTTTCTTTATCTAATGTTTGTAATAATTGTAAAATGAGGGCGGGAGGGAGGCAGGTGGCGGGCAACTCTGCTTCGCCGCGGGGTGCGCGTAGTCTGCCCCTGCTACGCCTATTTTGCGCAGCGCGAAGTGGGCAGTACTACGCACACTCCGTGGATGGAGCGGAGCACTGCGCCCACCCTTATTTAATACCTTACCTCTCCCTAACACAGACTCCCGGCCTAGATGGACGAAGACCGATCTTGCATATAAAGACATCAAGGATCTACTCTCCTTTTACTCCCTTAACTTAGTCACCAAGACTCCTCTTGGTCAAATTCAAGCCATTCACCCTAACCCGAACAGAGAACCCCTACCCAACCACAGAGTCATAAATAACGACAACCTCAAAAGAGTGAATATCACACAGACCCCCCCCCACTCACTGGGATGACTCAAATGCACACTTCTCAACTGCAGATCAGCCAGTAAACACGCCTCCGATATCTTCGACCTCATTCAAAACCAGGAGATAGACATCATCATCCTTACCGAATCTTGGTTGAATTCCGCCTCCTATCCTGACCTTCTAGTGCCTCCTTCCCATGACATAATTTGTCTCGACTGAGCGAAAAAGCAGGGTGGTGGTCTAGCTTGTATTCATCGGAGCACTCTCTCAGTCTCTCACTCCAAGACCTCTGCGCCCTCCTCCAGTGAATACCTCTGTCTCAACATTTTGAGTAACCACATCCCGATATGCAAACTACATACTTTCTATCAACCCCTGAGGGACAATCTCTCCTTCATCGAAAAATTACTGGAAATCATCTCCTGTAATGTCGAGTCCGCAGTTCCCCAAATCTTCCTCAGTGATTTCAACCTTCATTGGTCCAACCTCAATGACCAAGCTCTTACATGCCTTAAATTCTTCTTAGATGATCACGTGCTGACCCAATACTGTGACAGACCAACGCAAAATTAAGGAGAAATCCTGGATCTCATCATCTCCAAAGGAAACATCATATCACTGGATAACATCTGCCCTTGGGACTGGTCGGACCATCACAACATCCTATTTTACATTAACCGGGAGGTGTCCATGAGGAAGCCTCAATCGAAGAAGCTAAAGGTATGGAAAAGGGACCTTAGACATATCAATACATCTGAAGTAGCAACCCAATGTATACTTGCCCTTTCTGCCCAAGTTGTCAAGCCAGAGGTTCACTTACTTACGGACTTTTACAACTCTACTATCTCAAGTATCATGGACTCTGTTGCACCAATCCAACAAAAAAATGCATTAACAAAAATCTCTAAACCATGGTTTAACGACAACCTAAACTCCGAATAACACAACCTAAGGGCAACTGAACGATCTTGGAAATCCAATGCTTCTCTGGATGAGCTAAAAGTCCTCAGAATGGTAAGAAGCTCCTATAACAAACAAATCAAGAGCGCCAAGGCCGACTACTTCAGATCTCAACTTAACCAAGCCTCTAATTGTCCCAGGAAACTTTTTGAAATTGTTAAACAACAATCTTGTGACGCACCCACTCGGTCTGACCCAGGACACAGCCCACGCTCTTGCGACGCTTTGGCTACGTTGTTCTCTGAGAAATCGAGATTCAGCAATATCGAACTAATATCAAAAAAGGCCTCTCTACCATCCGATTGGCTTGCGCACCCTCCATCCCCCGCTGAACAGCCCGAACCAGCTAGTCTGAACACCAAAAACATTGCCTCTTGGGACACCTTCACCCTTTTTAGCGAAAGAGACATTAACAAAATTCTTCAGAGTATCAACCCATCCAATCACTTTAATGACCCGCTACCACCCTCCGTCTTCAATGAAATCAAGGAAGTCATCACCCCCCTCTAGACAAAGATTGTCAATGCCTCACTGTCTCAAGGTATGATCCCTGATTGCCTAAAAGCAGCTCAGGTTTCCCCTATTTTAAAAAAAACTCATGTTGATAGTGCAGACCTTAACAACTTCTGCCCAATCTTCAACATCACTACTCTGGCCAAACTCCTTGAAAAATGTGTCCAATCTCCACTTTGTGCTCACATTGAAAATTTCCAACTCCTAGACCATCACCAATCTGGCTTTCAGAGCAGTCACAGCACTGAATTGGTTCTCATTCATGTTTTCGATGACATTTTAAAAATGCTCGACCACAAAGAATCCTGCCTCCTGATCCTCCTTGACCTTTCCTCTGTATTTGACACTGTAAATCTATGGCAACCTATTATCAGTTCTAGAACACAGGATGGGCCTCTCTGGTCTGGTGCTGCAATGGTTCTCATCCTTCCTCCACCACAGATCCCAAAGAATAAAGGTGAACAACTCCCTATCCCAGCCCACGCCTGTATCCATGGGTGACCCACAAGGGTCTGCCTTATCCCCCATACTATTCAACCTATTCTTGGAACTACTTGCAAATGCACTAAACTCAATTAACATTCTTTTCCACATGTACGCAGACGACACGCAACTTTACCTGAAAATCTCCTCCCCTGACAATCACTCAACACTACCCTCATGAACACTCAAAACTGGCTAACGGAGAACCACCTCCTACTCAACACTTCCAAAACCAAATTCTTGCTCATTTCTCCTCCGATTCATACCCTCAAGGTAGACCTCTGGATGAACCATCTCACTGCCTTCAACTGCCCCCCGTCATTATTGATTCAGCCAAATCACTCGGAATCACCCTGGACAAACACTTAAATTTGAAGAACCACATTAGTAAGGTTTGTAAGGTAACGAATCACCAGATGAGACTACTCAGGAATCTCAAACCTTTCCTCCCACAAGCTGACTTCAAGCAGGTGGTTCAATCGCTGGTTTTGCTGAGGCTAGACCATGGCAGTGCTACACTATGTGGCCTCCCGAAATATACCTTGGCCCCACTTAAGGCTGTATTGAATGTGGCGGCCAGACTGGCCATGGGCACAAAAAGATCTGCGCACATTTCCCCAGTCCTAAAAAAAAACCTCTAAATTGGCTGCCTTTTGAAGCAAGAATACAGCTAAAGATTGCCTGCCTGACTCACGAAGCTCTCCATCTCAAAACCCCCAAGTACCTATGCCAAACGCTAGAACTATCTGGAGGTGGTAGACCCTCAAGAAGTGCTAACACCTTCCTTCTGAAACAACAGATATTTCACAAAAAGAGAACTTGTCAAAGAGTGTAGGAGAGTAGGATCTGCTTCACATGGGTACCCCCACTTTTTGCTGGTGTTTCACTGTTTTTCTACCTTAGTCTGGCTGTGGCCCTGCTAATCAGGACCACAGCCTAGCTGCTTCCTCTCTAAAATGGTTTCCAAGTACCTTAGGTACATATCTAATTGGATTCTGGAGTGCCTTATAAGTCCCTAGTATATGGTATGCTATGTACCTAGGGCATAGGTATCTCAGAGGCCTACCAGGGGCAGAAGCATGTATTATGCCACCCCTGGGAAGCACTCCAGAATGGCACCCCAGGTCTGCTACTGCAGCCTGGGTAAGGGTGTGCTTGCACCCCTTAGAGTGGTATAGGCTACCTGTATCACTACCATATAAAGACACATGTAAACCTATAAGCCACTCCTATGGCAGGTCTTGACAATCCTGAAGGCAGAGTGCTTGGTTTTGTGTGAGAGGGTGCCCAAGCATGAGCTGAGCCCCTCTGCAGCTCTCGGAAATACTTCCTTGTGGCTGTTCTGTGATACAGCCATACCATATACTCTTAAGTGCATTATAACCTCGCGGTAAATGCTAACTTTGGGATGGCTGCATCAAAACATGTCGTGTTTGGTGTCAAACGCTTTTGAATACTACCCCCCCTGCCAATTCTGGCGGCGGGGGTAGCATTCCACCCTTCTAGAGGGAGAGACATGTTCACACTGGCTAAACCCGGTAGGACTTTCATGAGCCTGGGCATCACAAAATGGATGCCTCTGCCACAGACACGGGTCTGGCCTCCTGCTGCTGACCGAAACTCCAGCAGGGGAGGCCTGGACAATAGGTTTCCTATCAAGGGGATGTGTCCCCACCTCCCCAGACAGGCTGATGTGTATTGGGGCTGGGCGGGAGCACTCTCTGGTGCTTCGAAGTCCTGCACTGGGGGCACGTTTGGTGTCCCTGTGCATAGCATAGCCCAGTTCAAACCAGTTGTAGGGGCTACCTGCCCCTGCTCTGGCGTGAAACTGGACAAAGGAAATGGGTGTAACCACCCCTCTTTCCAGACCCACCCATAGGTGGGGCCTTAGAGTTAGTCCATCCCCTAAACTTACTATAAGTATAGGAATCCAGTCCCTAGGACTTTAGATTATCCTGGACGAAACTCTGCAACATATATCCTGGACCTTCGACGTTCTACTTTAACTAGAAGACTGAAGAAATCTCCCTTGGGGTCAAGGAGTGACTCCCCTGCTTGGCAGGCAAAAAAGAAGCAACTGACCGGTCTGCATCGCTGAAGCTCCTGCCAGACGCCGAAGTCTTTGCATCACCAGAGGTGGATTTCCCGACTTCCCCGAAGCTATCCTGAGTCCACAGCAAAGGTGAAGCCTGTGGCTATGGTGGGTGATGTGGAACCATGACCCCTGGACACCGTGAACTTTTGCAGCAACACTATCTTCCTGGATCTCCTCGAAGTTGTGCTTTAGGCTCTGAGTAGCCCCAGCCTTGAGCACCTCCTGCACCGAAGATTGTTGGCCTCCACTCCACGAGTGCCCCGTGGGCCAGCTTCAAGTGTGACCACTTGAGGCTCCTTTGCGATCACTAGCCCGTTGGCTAGCAGGTCCCTACGAAGGCAACTCCTTTTCTGCTTGGGATTTCCTGATTGCTCCAGATGTGCCCTGACTTACCCTCGCCGGGTGAGTCCCTCAGACCTTGCTGGTCTGCACTTCAGTCCTTTCTCTGAATTCCAGTGACTTGCTGTTACCAAGGCTTGTTGGGTCCAATCTGGTTGTTGACACTGCAGCACTTGACAGACTTTGTGGGACAGCTCAAATCCAGCTCATGGATTTCGTCAACGCCTCCTGGACCTCGAGGCTGAAGAGTCAAGACACCCATCAACTCACCTGAAGCACCCAACATCTGTGGACCTGCTTTAAGGTTCCTTACATCCTAGATCCAGGTTTGGATCTCTTCGGACACTTCTCCTCTTCACGGCAGCAGCAGTTCTTTGCAGGCTTCCATTGAAATCGACGACGATAAATATATACCTGGTGTGGTTGTACTTTCATTTGATCATTCGCGAGATTATAGACTGGTAAAACAAGCTGCTTTACATTCCTTCAAGACTTAGCCTGAAGGCTGCTCTCCATAGCTACCACTAGGATAGCTTTCAATAAAGGTTGTCTTTAACCTATCACCATAAGGGGTTGTTTGGACTGATACAAGATGCCCACTAGAACTAGTGGACAGCATATATCAGGCCACCTTCTCACATTGGTGGCAGCGTGTGGGATTCCATCTTTGCTATTGTTTTACCAGATAATCTCAATTGAATTGATCAACTGAAAACCACTAAAGGTACCTGAGGTACATATAATATCAAGTTTAGCTACAGTAAGTTCTACTGAACTTAGAGTTGTGTGTTAAGGGATAGCACACCCTTTCTACAACTCAAGAGTTTAGTAGGCCACACTAGTGTAGGTAAGGCAATACACCACACCACATTAGTAATATCTAACCAGCCAGGAACCAGTGGGTCCCTACCAGGAACCAGTGAGCTCCTTCCCTATAAATGTGAGGATCTCACCTGTGCTCAGCTTAGGGCCTTATGTTCCATTAGGAAGCTGAAGACAGGCAAAAGTCCATCCACTCAGCATCTAATAAAGATACTGAAACTGGATGATTTCACAGGGCCTAGTGGCCCTGATGATGTAGACAGTGTGGGTGGGGCAGCACCTGAGGGTGAGTCTAGGGGTGGAAACTCCACTGACCCTAACTCTAATGCTGACCAGACTGGTGACAATGACCAGACTCTGGTGAACACGGACCACCAGGATGAGGAGGATGACAATAATGTCACTTTCTTTATTCCTCCTGGTAGGTCTGACAACAGGGCTAGAAGGGATGGATCTCTGTCAAGGGGATCTATCCAGTCTAACTCCTCTATAGGAACCTCTGTTTCTTCTCACAGAGGGAGGGAAACCTCCCAGGAGAGGAGAGAAAGACTGCTGAAGTATGAGCAAGACAAGTTCAACCTCAGAAAGCAGCAGATGACCTTAGATAGAGAAGCCATGTAAAAAGGAGGGACTAGAGTCCCTTGGTGGCAGCAATTTCCCTAGAGATAGGGAGAGGTCTTATGACCATAGAAACCTAAGTAAGATTGTCCCCCCTTACCAGAGTGGGGATGACATCCACAAATGGATAACTGCCTTGGAGAGGGCCTGTAAAGTACAGTAGGTCCCTCAAGGTCAGTGGGCAGCAATCTTATGGCTCTCCTTTGCAGACAAAGGTAGAGACAAGCTCCTCACTGTAAGAGAAGAGGATGTTGATGACTACAAAGTCTTGAAAAGTGCTCTAATCGATGGGTTTGGCCTAACCACTGAACAATACAGGTTAAAGTTCAGAGACACCCAAAAGGCACACAATCAGGACTGAGTTGGCTTTGTTGACTGTGCTGCTAAGGCTCTGGAAGGTTGGTTATTGGGCAGTAAAGTGTGTGACTTCAAAGGATTGTACAATCTGATAATGAGGGAGCAGATTCTTAATAACTGTCAAAATCAGCTGTTGCACCAGTACATGGTAGACTCTGATCTGACCTCTCCCCAAGAATTGGGAAAGAAGGCAGACAAAGGGGTCAGAACCAGGGTGAGGCAGAAGGTACAGAACCACGGTGGTGACCCTAAGAAGCAAGATTCCAAAAACTCTGATAAGGGTGGGGACAAGGGTAAAGACCAGAAGTCTTCACAAGGGTCCCAAAAATCTTCTTCAGGTGGGGATTCACACTCAGGAAAGTGTAAAGGCCAACATAAACCTTGGTGCAAAATCTGTAAACAGAAAACTCACTGGACTAGTGACTGCACCAAGGCCAAAGAAAATACTCCAGCCCCCACCAATGCCCCTAAGGCACCTGCTCCCCCTAGTGGAGTTACAATTGGTGGTGGGAATACACAGAATAAGGGTGTAGTAGGGTTGACCCTGGGTTCTGAGGTGGACTTAGGCCTAGTCAGAGTCCCAACTCAGGCTGTGCTTGTCAGTGATGGAGGCATGGATATGTCCCACTTTGCGAGCCCCAGTAACCTGGGCAAATACAGACAGCAGCCTTTAATTAATGGAGTAGAAGCTTGGGCATTCAGGGACACAGGAGCAAGTGTCACAATGGTGACAAACGATCTTGTGGATCCTGGACAGACTATACTTGGTGAAATGTACCAAGTGACCAATGCTAGCAATGTCAGAACAGACCATTCTCTGGCAGTTGTTAACTTCTCCTGGAGAGGGGTAACTGGCCTTAAGAAGGTTGTGGTAAGTTCAGACCTACCAGTACAGTGCTTGCTTGGCAATGATCTAGAAACTTCAGCTTGGGCTGAAGTGGAGCTCAGGACACATACATAAATGTTAGGGATCCCTGCACATGTCTTTGCTGTGACTAGGTCACAGGCTAAAATGTCTAACACTGGACAGGCCCTGGATTCTGGAATAATGGACCAGGTGCCTCACAAGAGGAGGAGCAGAAGGGTTAAGGCAGAGCCTTCCCACCTATCTCAGGATACTGATCAGTCTCCTCAGGGAGATGATCTTGAGCCTGCAGAAGGAACTGTCCCAGAGGAGCTTGAACCTGACCAGGTTGAGTTCTTGGGGACAGGGGGCCCTTCCAGGTCTGATCTGAGCCAGGAGCAGAAAACCTGCCCCTCTCTCGAAACCCTGAGACAGCGAGCTGCTGATGAGGCTGCTGGGAATGCTAGTGGCACCCATAAAGTTTATTGGGATGATGGACTCCAATACTCAGAGAGTAGAGACCCCAAGCCTGGTGCATCCAGGAGGTTGGTTATACTTCTGAAGTTTAGGGGTTTCCTATTGACACTAGCCCAGGATATTCCCCTAGCAGGACACCAGGGTCAGGACAAGACTGATCTTTAACCTATCACCATAAGGGGTTGTTTGGACTGATACAAGGTGCCCACTAGAACTAGGCGACAGCATATATCAGGCCACCTTCTCACAAAGAGCTTTCTCCGGCTCCGCTCCACGGATCTGGAACTCTCTCCCTCCTGAAATTCGCAGACTCACCTCCACGGTTGCGTTCAAAATGGAAGTAAAATGATTCCTTATGTGCAAGTTCTTACCCTAATTGGGCTCTGATTTTTTGCTTGTAGATACTAGACTTACACCCTCATGTCTTGCACTGATGTATTATAACCCCTTACCTAATCTTTTCTTTCCCCTCCTAGTCCCGCTATTTTTTTTCAACTATTGTGATGCTGTGTTGCACCCTTTGTAACTGTTTCCTTTGTTATGTATTTGACGCCTGCCCATCCCTGACCATCCATAATTGTGAAGTGCTCTGATATCCCTAGGGCTCTTGTTCGCGCTATATAAAACTTTATAAATATATAAAATAAATAAATAAAATCATAACAGCAGAGCCACCTTGATCCAAGCTGGACCGCAGTTCCTCGGTGGCTGCTAACAAAGCGGTCCCTGTGCTGCTGTCATGCATTTTCCACAGGTACGTATTTGCATCATTATTAGACCTGGCATCTTTCAGCGTATTTCCCCCATCTTTTTGATTTCTGCCTTCCCGTTTTTGATGATATGCTGGACTTCAGTTTTGCTGGTTTAGTATCTCTGTGCAGGTTTTCACCGCTATGCAGTAGTAAGGTGCAAGTGCTCTTACTGTAAATTGTGTTATGATTGGTTTTCTACAATTGGCATATTTGATTTACTGGTAAGTCCCTAGTAAAGTGCACTGTGTATACTCAGGGCCTGGAAATCAAATGCTACTATTGGGCCTGCAGCACTGATATTGCCACTACACAAAAAGCCTTTCTAAGGTGTCTCAGACCTGCCAATGCAGTGTCTGCACGCCCAGTTTCAAACTCCTATGCCGACCTGGCAAAATCTCTTCCCTTTAATTACATATGTCACCACTAAGATAGGCTCAAGGTTGCCCCATGGGCAGGGTGCAGTGTATGTGAAAGGTAGAACATGTGCTGGTGTGTTTTACATGTCCTGATAGTGGAATACTATGCATTTTGTTTTTCACTTTTGAAAAGCTGTCTTTCCCATAGATGATTATTGAAGCTGCCTTGTAACATTTTACAATTGTAACTTTCCATTGGGAAAAGACGTAGAAATTGAGTTTAGACTCAGAATTTAACAACACATCTTTTCTTTAGCAAAGGTGTTTTTTAAATTGTGTGTTTGAAGATGCCACTTTTAGAAAGTGGGCGTTCCCGTGCCTCTACCTTCCTTTGGAATCAACGTCTGGTTTTAGACTGATGGGGGCTAGTTTGTGCAGTCACTCCAGGCACTCACACAAAGGGAGCTGAGTTGTGCTCTGCATATACTGATGAGCCATCCAGGGTTAGAGGGGTGGGACAAGTTTTCACTAACACCTGAATAGGCTGTGGCTGCCCTGCACAATGCTTTCTCCACTCCCAGTAGTGTGCTGGACCAGGGAGCACAGAACTTACTTTGCTGAACAAGAGAGACTTTCTGAACAAAGACTTCAAAGGGAATAAGGAGTGTAAGCATTGGACCTAAAACGCAAGAACTTTAGAACTCTTTTGGGCTAAGGGTCCAGCCAAGAAGAAGACCTGGAAGAGCTGTCGTGAGGATACTGCCCTTTTGCTGTGTGTTGCTTTGCTGAGTTGGTCTGGAGTTGCTGCTTCTGTCATGGGCAGTGAAAGAACTGGAATGAGCTCTCTGCAACTTCTTTCCTGAGTTTTGACAAGGGGTTCAATTTGTAATTTAACAGTATTTGTAAAGCGCATCAATCATCCCGGAGGACATCACGGCACTAGGACGGATTAGAGTGTGATGTGATTGATCATTGATAGGGTCAGTCTCTAGGTAACAGGTAGGGTTTCAATGGATTTCTGAACAGTAGAGAATCGTCTGTTAAGAGAAGATCAAGGGCTAGGTTGTTCCAGAGGGCCGCAGCTGATTTTGAGAAGGACCGATCGCCCATTTTGGCCTTGGAAGTGCGCTTGACAGAGGCAAGAGATAGATGGCATAATCTCAGGTTACGCGAAGGGATGTGGAATTGTAATTTATTGTGTAGAATTTGTGGCCCCTTTTTATGGAGGGTTTTATGCGCAAAACACAGGAGCTTGAAGCTGGCGAACTGGCGAACTGGGAGCCTGTGTAGTTCCTTCAGGCAGAGGGATGCTGAACTATATATTTTTTTTATTACAAATTAGTTTGGCGGCTGCATTCTGAACTACCTGGAGTATGGTGAAAAGATAGTCAGCCATGCCTACATAAAGGGTGTTGATATATTCAAGCCTGCTTATGAGCAGGGCCTGGGTGACCGTTTGTCGTCATTTTTGTGGGATCCAGGGAAAGAGTCGCCTGAAAAGTTTCAGAATGGCGTAGATTTTGCCACACAGTGTGCGTACTTGGTTCAACATAGATAAGGTATCATCGAAGATAATGTCCAGATTTTTTGCCATTCACTTAGGTTCTGGGGCAGTGCTAGTGCCTGGGGCCACCAGCTACTGTCCCAGATATCATTGGCACCTCCGAAGAGCAGAATTTCCGACTTTACGGCGTTCAGTTTTAGACAGTGCTGGGACATCCAATCTGCGAGTTCATTGAGACAATGTATTAGATTGTTTTTTGTTTCAGTGTTCGTCAGCCTGTCTATCAAGGGAATCACTAATTGTGTATCATCGGCGTAGGAGAAAATGTTAAATCCTCATTTCCTATTAATATCCGCCAGCGATGAAACGTAGGCATTTAAAATAGTGGGGTTTAAGGTAGCTCCCTGCGGGACTCCGTACTTAATGCTCTTTGCGGTGGAGGTGCAGGATGCCATTTGAATTGTTTAGGTTCGATCTTTCAAAAAGGAGGCGAACCATGATGGGGCTTTGGAGCAGATCCCTTTTTTGTGGAAAATTTGGAGTAGTTTAGTATGGGAAACAGTATCGAAGGCCACAGTAAGATCTAATAAAATCAATGCTACGGCTCTGCCCTGGTCTACTAGTTTTCTGATGTTATCTGACACAGCTAGTAGAGTTGCTTCTGTGCTGTTGTTGGTTCTAAAGGCCGTCTGTGAGGGGTCGAATAGATTGTTAGACTCGAGGAAGGTGGTGAGTTGCTTATTAACTAAGCACTCCAGAACTTTGGATAAATAAGGTAGTTGAGAGATGGGGCGATAATTAGCTGGGTCAAATATTCCAAGTCCTGCTTTTTTAAGAGTGGAAATACTATTGATTTCTTCCAAATGTCTGGGAATGACGCTTGTTTCAGAGATTGGTTGAATATTTTAGTGACAGGAGGGGATAGGATTTGCGCTAGTTTTGAGAATATAAAATGCGGACAAGGGTCGAGTGGAGATCCCGCCTTGACCTCAATCATGGCTTTAGTCACTTCTTCCTCTGAAAAGCGAGTCATAGTGTCTAGGTGGATTTGTGTAGAGGGGTGAGGAGCCAGATTTTCCCAGTCAATATTATCACCTTCGGGGAGATTATCGAAGCACGCATACATTTTTGTCACTTTGTCAGTGAAGAAATGATTTATTAATTCGCAGTTCTCTACCGTAGGAGCCATGGTTTGTGATAGGCTGGTAGGTTTACACAGTTCACAAACCACTTTATTGAGTTCCTTGGACGAGCTGCCATTATCTTCTATCCTTCTTGTGCAGTATTTTGATTTGGCATTTTTTAGAGTGTGGTAGTAGATTTTCAATTCAGCTAAGTAGTTCTGTCTATCTAGCTTGTGCTTTGATAGTCTCCAATTATGCTCCAAAGTGCGACATTTTCGTTTGTATATTTTTAGTTCAGGAGTGTACCACTTTTCTCATCTCGAGTTATTAGTGTTTTTTTTTTTAGTTTGGGGGTGCATTTATCAAGCGACTTCTCTATTTCTTGTTGAAGTAGGGTGGCTGAGGTACTAGCACAGTGAGAGTTAAATGTGTCCTGGTCTAGGTGAGGGAAGTGCATAGGAAATGTTTCAGGAGTAATTAGTTTCCAAGATCTTATCCCTGATTGATGTGTAGGTTTAGTCTAAGATGACTTAGTTGGAATAGCTAGGGAAAAAGAGATTAGGAGTGATCTGTCCATGTAAGTAGTTTAATTTTGTGAATATTAATGGTTGTTATATTTGAGAACATTAGGTCCAGTATGTGTCCTGCCACATGTGTTGGATCTGATATCCTCTGAGTTAGTTGCATTATGGCCATATCGTTTTCCAGGTGTTTAACACCTGGATTAGCAGCGTTTTCATAATGGAGATTAACATCACCTATGACCAGGAATTGATTCTGTTTTAGGCAGAGAGGAAAATGTTGAGCAAGTAAATTACAGCTCAGTCCGGGGTATTGGCCAGTAGGGTTGTAAATGACTGCTCCTCCCAGTAATATATGGGCACCGTTCATAACTGTGAAAGTTAGAATCTCAAGGGAACCTACTTGAGTAGTTGTGTTGGGAATGCAGGAGAGATGATCTTTAAAGAGAATGGCAATACCCCTGCCTCTCTTACCTTTTCTCTCTTGTTTTAATATTTTGTAGCCAAGTGGAAGGGCTGAAACAATATCGGGTGAGTTGTTATCGTCAAGCGAAGTTTCGGTGGCGAAGGCCAGATCTGGGCTTAACTCATCAAGTGTGTCCCAAATCTCCATGCTATGTTTGGGAAATGGTCTGGTATTAAAATAGATGCATTTTAGTGTCAGGCGACTGAGGTGATGAGTTAAGTTTGCTGCTAAGGGTGGGGAGGGGCATCTTGGCATCCCCATTTACAATTAAGGCAGGAAAAAGGTCCTTCTACCTCTGTTGAAGCCGCTTTTGTGCAGCATTTGCCTGAGTTTCGTTTATCAGCCAGGTTCTTAAGCTTCTCACGTGAGTATATGGGGTGGGGAAGGCCTTTTGAGAAGTAAGGGGCAGTATATCTGGCCCCTGGGCCCGGTCTGCAGCGGACGGTCGCCGAAGGGCTTGCCTTAGGCACACCTTTGGCACGCAAGCGGCGCGCCCGCTGCACGCGTCCGCTGGCAGGAATCCGTATTTATGCAGCCGGTTGAACAGCTAGACTGCTAACCACCACTGTGCCTTTTGCCAAAAGAACAACACTTCCGGTCTGCGTCACAATTCTCTCCACACAAACGGAACAATCCGTGGTGGACCGGGTAAGACGCCGAGCTGACCGATTGCGGAGTAAAGTAGAGCTTGCCTCCTGTTGGAAGTCTCAGGTGTTATGTTTCATAGAAGTACCCATATATAGGTACGGGTAATATCATATACCTTCACCTACATTACCTTCCCTACACAACACAGTTACAAACCTTTTAGGATTGACTCTTTACCTAGTTTTAGTCCTGGGCACATAAGGAGGGTTTCTTCCTGAACAATAGTGTCCTATAACGTCATCAATAGACTCACACAGTATGAATGAATATCTATAAGGGTTCTTGGAAACCAGACTGGGGCTACACCACCTGCAAAATATCTACGTACAAGGTTCATCCCATATGTCATCCTCAAAACCAACAATGGTTAACACAGGAAACAAGGGACATAGGAACCCCAGATACTTTCTGTATAAATACAGCACATCTTGCTAGTGTTCGTTAGAGGGAACTGAGACTTCCAGGCCGACACACTGACCAGAGATGCTGAGGTTCCTGTATGCAGAAACTCCAGCTGACAGTGGTCTAACACATCCCTTGCGGGGTGTCTAACTCGAGACCAGGACTGTGTCCCACACTCTCACACATCAGTTAATGGTGTTCGACTAAATCCTAGAGGGATTCTTGACTTTACACCTACTCACATTCTAGGTATACTTAGGTACATCTAGATAGGCATCGTAGGAGTACGCACTTTCTTTTATCATGCGTTTTATATTCATGTATGCATTTATGATTATTGCAAAATGGTAGACCTGTACTATCATTTTATATTTACTGTACTGCTAATCATATATATCTGCTACCATCTAACGGTTATGGCAGCATATCTATTTTACACTGGAAGAACAACTGTGCAATAATTTCTTATTGTAACACGCCCAACTGTTTCTTCTGTGTAACTCTCTGTGACCGAATACGTGCGCACGAGTGACTGAGTGAAAAGTAGTATGTTGTTTCCACGATCCTGGGGGATCAGAGTTGTCATGTTCTAAGGTTGCCAGAAACTATTCTCTCCCTGATAAAAGGAGATACTAGTGGCACTGTGAGCTAACTAATGCAAACAGGTTAACATTTTCGGTGGGGGTGCTCAGAGTCAGTCTTCCACCAAACCCACAGTTCATGTTGTCCAAACGCGATGATTCTGTATAGGATATATATAGAAACTTCACGACACAGGGACATCAAAGACTCGCGTGTGACTTCAAGGGCCCAATGACTCCTGCACCGACCTTGGAGACTGGCGCCTGGTGATGCCGCCTCTTTGAAGCTCGTAGCAAGGACCCTACAGGTCTTCTTGACACGATACCTGGTACATGACATTCGGTCTGATATGTTGGATTTGTTTGTTCATGACACCGTGACAGCCCCAGATGGAAATATCAACTTCAAATAACTGTATTTTAAGTCAATGTTTGCAATATTTGATTACTATATGTTGGATTTTTATCGTTTTATCGTTTTGGTCTTGTTTTTCAATGATAAATATTGGCTATTTTCCATTGGTATGCTGTCCTTCTGTAGTGTTTTTGTTGTATTTCTGTGTGTTATGTGCAAATATTTGAAGCTGGCAGTGGGCAAGGAGTTCTTGATGCTGATGCTATATCAACAGTACAGCAACAGTTGCTTTTGTAGGTTGATTTCTAAAGTGCATTCGCTAGCTATGATGCACAGCTTTGTGAATATATAGGGTAGTTCCATACCTAAGCCATGTTTCAGTAATAAAAATGAAGGTCCAGTAGACATTGGGTAGAGGAAGAGAGTGAATAGCGATAAATGGTAGGGAAGAAGTGGATAACAAGACAAAGGGTAGAGAGTGCTACAGTCACTCTTAGGCTTCAGGAGGTTGAGAAGCAATATCATGAGGTTAGGAGGGACTGAAATGTAAGAAGAAGTAGGTAGGTTCTGAAAGGAAAGTGTAGAGAGGTAGAAGTGGATGAAAGAAGGAGTATTAGGAAATGTCAAACAGGCAATTGTAAGAGTGCTTCAACATTTGAAAAACACAAAACTCTGCTGCCTTTGACTTCCTTCCTGTTAGGATGGCATTAACATCTGCATGGTGTACAGTAATGTACCCCAGCTGTTAACTGTCTGACTATGAGTATCTGGCATCCTGTTTTTTTGCCCTAGCCACATGCTGTGCACAACGGTGTATGCCTGTGCTTTGACATCAATGAGGTCCTGGACCTGTGCTGTTATCTTTAGGGGCACTCTAAGCTTGCACTCATTTAATTGATAGTGAACTACAATTCCTGTCATGGGTTTAGCATGTAGAGATATGGTGGCAGCATACCATGATTTGTGAATCCATAACTGTGACCACACATTTTCTTCTGTGTCACTTGAGTGGAGGCTATCCGCCCACTCATGTAAAGTTCCACTTCTAAGAACAACCTAGATTCTGGTACATGTTGTGTGTGTACAGTATGGTACATGCATGTATGAGAGAGCCAATCTAATGGAGACCTGTTGGATCAATTTGGAATGCACCTGGCCTTGTCTGGTGTACAGGAGGTTTGACTGTTCTCCAAGTCAGTGAAAGTGCATTGATGACATTCATGCAGCTGGATAAAGGTGAATTGGAATGTGGAGGGGGGAAGAAAATACAAGGCTCCTTTAGTATTTCAATTGGGCCTTTTGCCTAATTAAGAGTAGCTGCTGATTAGAATTTATCTAGCACTGCCATTTAGAAGATGGTGGAGTGAATGGTGGGTCTACAGTCTTATTTGTTCAAGGTGAAAGGGACTACCTAGGGGAGGTCAGCCTTCTGTTTTCCCCCTGATCATTGCTCAGTGTAGCTGATGACAGCCAGGTGTGAAAAGCTCACATCACCTCTTTGTGCTTCTGTTATGGGTTCTTCAGGCTGGGGATTGCTCTGCTGGAACAAAGGTACACCCTACTAACGAGTCCCATATAGGGCGAAACCCTTCTTGGATTGATTGTGTTCTGGTGCAGATATACCTGGGCTTGTCTGATCAAGCTGAACTGTTCCCATTGGAACAGGATGAATGCTGATCTGCATATGGCTGAGTTTAAACTGACGTGACATTTAGGTATCCCATTCATCACATTTGTGTTTACTTCAGTGCAACACCCTAAGTGCAAGGCTTATGCCCAGATAGGGGTCCTGTGCTCACTTTGCCATGGAATCAAGCTGCACTCAACTGAAGAGTAGGGGTGGGCATAAGTTGGATAATTTGCTATAGCGCAATTATGCAAAATTACACAACAATTGTGCAAGATTAATAGAATTATGCAAGTAACGTAACCCTGCATTTAGTGCTATTTTCTTAGTGTATATTAAACCCTCACATCCAATATGGACCTAAGGATGCATTTTGCGCTAAGAAAATAGTGCTAAATGCAAACTCTTCCACAATTTCTTCTACTAAGCCAATTCAAACTCCCTTATGTACAGCCTTCAGTCCCTCATAAGGTTGCCTTCCGGCTCTTCTATCTTTCCATCTAGATCACCTGTCACCCTGTAAGTGTTAAGATTACCTCTGCCAGGGGTCAGCCCCCAGAGCTCCTTTCCTGGGCTTGCTCATTTTGCTAACCCTCCAACCTATCAAATGGCCTTCATGCTTCCAACCACCATCAGACATTATCTCACTACCTCCCCTCAATGATGTACATCACAATGAATAAGCTAAGCTTATTTCACCTGAATGACCCACAAATAATAATACCTTTGGCAGTTCTGTGACCCTTGACACCGCACTGGGTGGTTTTTTTCAGAACCCCTACCACTGACGCTCAGACCTTTACTCTGTCGACCTTTGGACACCTCATAGTGCCATTGAGAGATTTCGACCTCCTATGATAAGCCTCAATTCCCAGAACATCTTTTTCTTCACAGCACCATTATCAAAACACAATGCCCCCGCCATCTCTCTGAAACCTCCCACTAACACTCAGAGCCCAACTATTACAATGGTAATGATAGGTATGATCAGGTCACAGAACCAAGTCTAGTAAATCAGATTTATCATTGTTCTGTGTGTGGGTGTTCATAAACAATACACCTTTGTTGGTCATTTGATCCCGCCTGCCTAGAGCTTCTCCAGTCATCAGACTGCTAAGTGTCTCCTTTCACATGACATGGAACAGTTGGACGTCAGAAACAGACTCTGAAGTCCAAATGGGAGACAATTAGGAGGGATGGCAAAGGACCAGTTAGTAACAGGAGGGGCTGTCTCATGCTGATATAGTGGTCTAAGGCAGATCAAGTAGCAATGGGATTTAACCATGGTAGATATTTCTAAAGACAAATGGGTAGTTGTATATGAAGGATGGCAGAAATGGTTTTAGGAGGTTACAGGGCAGAAGACAGCAAAAATGGCCACTGGTTTTCAAAGGGGGTCAATGGGCTGTGGCAATCAGCAAAGGGAAGCACATCCTCATCAGAAGGCTCTAATGACTAGCAGAAGGGATCAGGAGAGCTGCAGAGAGATGGATTCAGATAGCCAACAGAGGGACTCTGGGTGCCCAAAAATTCTAAATGGCAACAGTGCTAGCAATGGAACCAAAGCGAGAGTGGGGGTAGCAGAAGAGTGGCCTCCTAAGCTATGTGGGCCATTTGAATGGTAGTGGAGATGTGTATGAGAGAGAAGTGTTTGGAAATCAGCAAAAAAGTTCTGAGTGTGAGGTAGAGTAGTCTGTGTAGTTCTTTAGTGGCAGAGACATTTTAAGACTGATAGAGGTTTTTTAGGGCTGAATAGATGGTTAGAAGGCTGTGTGGAATTTAGGAATTTAGGAAGCAGGCAGTCACTGGTCTCATCCTCTTGGTACAACTACAACCTGTTCCTCCTGATCCCAAAGCTCATGGTTCACCTCACCCTGGTTGTAGTCCTCTGGCCCATATGCTCCAAGTTTTTGGTTTTCATTCTCCTTTTAGTTTGGGTTCTCTGGGTCCTAGTTCTCCTCAACCTTGTGCTCTTAGCTATCCTTTGTTTTGTTCCTTCTTGTTCTCCACCTTCTCTGTTGGTCGTCCTGAACCTTGTCTTCTTTCCATCTCAGCACTTCCTTGTTTCACCTGCTGGTCCTCTTGATTCCTTGTCTCTTTGCACTGATGACCTTGTTCTTTTCCCCCTTACCCTGTTACTCCTAGTCTAGGTTCCTCAGGTCTGGTTATGCTGGTCCCTCGGTTCCATTCAACCTCTTATGTCCTGGTCCTCTTAGGTGTGGCCTTCTAATCGGTATCTTCTTTGTTTTGATCGTTCTTTTCTTTTGGACCTTTTCCTTGTTCTTTTGGTCTTCCTGGCACTGTGTCCATTTGTTCTGGCCTGCTTAGTCCTGGGTTGTCCTTGTTCAGTTCACCTGAATCTGGTAACTTTGGTACCTGGTCCCTCCTGGTACTCTGGTCCATGTCCCTTAGTATTTCTGACCTTGTTCCACCTAGTCCTTCTCACCTTGGCCATGCTATCCCAAGATCTGGTTGATCTGCTCCGCTTGATATGGGGCACTGGCCTCCTGGGTCCTGCTGCTCATGGCCCTCCTAACCCTGTATATTGTCCTCCTGGTTTTTAACCTTTTAGTCCATATAGTCTTCAGGGACCTGGTAATCTGGGCCCTGGTCCTCCTGGGACATTTGGTCCTTGTCTGCTGGTTTTTCTAGTTTCTGTCCTGCTTAAACTAGTCTGCTGGTCCTGAAATTTTTAGTTCTCCTAATTTGTGGTCCTTATATTCCTGGCTGTAGCTTTCCTAGTCATATTGCTCCTTCCGCTAATGGTTCTTCACTAACCGGTGTGTCCTAGTCATTCCTATTTCTGACAAATAAGGACCTCCTGTTTATACTGGCCTTCCTACTTTTTAGCCATGGTCTTCCCTGTCAAGGCCCTTTGTCATTCCAAGGCACTCATGCCCCTGGTTCTCTCTGTACTAGGCCTCCTATTTCACTGGATCCTAGCCGTTTTTGTCCTGCTTCCTTTAATCCTGCCTCTGTCATCTTGGTCCTGCTCCCCTGGTCTACTTAGTCTGCCTGTTTATAATCCTTCTTGTCTTGGGACCCATAGTTCTTGGATACCTGGTCTTCCTAGTTCTGATATTCATCTGTCTGGCTCTCATAGATCTAGTGTTGTAGTGCTGCACCCACTAACCTTGCTTTCTTTAGCTCATCTTGTCCCCTGATCCTCATGCCCCATCCTAGTCTTCCAAGTACTCCTGCCAAACTTGTTTTCCTGTTCCTGGCCTATCTTTTTCTTATAGACAACAATGCATTTAAACAGGGGGTCCTGGGGAAATTATTTAAAGACCAGACGGTTTTTAATCCCCTTTCTTAACCATAAACAACACCTAGAAAACCGTGGGTCTATACCACTGAGCACCTAATAAAACAGAAAAGCTCTTCTTAATTTTAGAAGAGTCCTCTTAAAGAGGACGGAATCCTATCACCCACCGAGGTGGCATGCTTCATCATTTGGGATCTCCTCTTAGTTGCAAACCTTAGTGCAACCAAGGGCTGCGACCTTCCTAAAAGAGGAAGGGAGTTTACGGATGTTTTAAAGAGATGGTTTTAGATGGAATCCAATATGATCCCTTAAATGTGAAGCAATAAGTGTTTTTAATGGTGATGGTTGCAGTGCATGTCAATAAGTGTGCGTGATCTTACATTTCATTGTCGTATAGTTCAAGCTAAAAAGTTGATCAACTTGGCTGGAGACATAAATGCCTAGATACCTTATTGGGTCTGTTTTCATCGCCTGGTGTTTTAAATTCGGGGGTAGAAAGTTATAATCATTATTCAATATTAACATTTCTGTTTTATTTTGATTTATTTTATAACCCCCTATGTGTTCAAATCTTCTAAACTCTGCTAGTGCCTCGCTCCAGTTCATTTCATCCGGATATAGATACAAGATTATATCATCTGCAAATAATTTCATTTTTGGCATCCCATAAATGGGAGCTCTAATTAAAAGATTATCCCTTATTCTACATGCCAATGGCTCTATAAAAAATGTAAACAAGATGGGTGAAAGGGGGCAGCCCTGCCTTGTCCCTCGTTTCATTTCTACTTCCCCAATTGATTCACCATTTATAATCAGTTTGGCATGAGCTCCTTGATATATATTCTTTAGCATTTTTATAGTTTGGCTAGGGAACCCAAACTTAGATAGACCGATAAAAAGAGCTTCCCAATTCACTAAGTCAAATGCTTTTTCAGCATCGACCATTATAATAAAAATGGGTAGTTTATTTACAGTGACAAAGTCTAAAGTCTGAATTAAAAACCGGGTATTCGTTGACATAGATCTACCTCAAATAAACCCAGTCTGATCCGGATGAATTAGAATTTGGGCTATGGGTGTAAAGCGCTGAGCCCAAATTTTCATTAATATTTTAAAATCTGCATTCAAAAGGCTAATTGGTCTATAAGAATTAACATCTTTTTCATTCTTCCCCTTTTTAACAAAACTAATCAAAATAGACTCCGTAAAAGTTCTGGGAACCTTACCACCCTGCTTAATATAAGTAAATATTTTTTTTTAAAAGGGAATTAGTGTCTTAAAAGTTTTATACAGCTCAATCGGGAGCCCGTCCGCTCCACAGGCTTTTGCCCCTGGAATTGATCCTATGGCCTTTTCTATTTCATCTTTGGATATATCCATGTGGAGCTGCTCTACCATTTCTCTTGTAAGACTGGGTAACTCGACCTCCTCATAGAATTGATCAATCTGCTCTACTCCAGCCTGATATTGGGTTGCGTATAATTTAGTGTAATGTTCCAAGAATGTTTGTGCAATCTCTCCTTTTTCAGTTAAAAGGCCATTATTTCTAGGGTCAAAGGTTTCAGTGATCATTGCTGACTCTTGCTTAGTTTTAGTAGACCCAGCAAGCATTTTACCAATCAACTGATTTTCTTCATATACTCGTTGCTGGTAAGCTCTTGAACTAGCTATCTCTTCCATAATAAAAAATTCTTTTAGTTCATATTTAGCTTTAATGAGATGCCTTTTGTCCTCCTCTAACGCTACAGACCGATTATTTACTGCCTTTGTTGCCTTTTCAACATTCTGTTGGAGATTATTGATTTTTTCTCTCCTCTGCTTCGTTTGGGCGGCCGAGTAGGCTGTTATTTGGCCCCTTAGGGCAGCCTTGAACCCCCCCCATACAGAGAATATGTCTGCCGTATTCTCATTTCTGTTGAAAAATTCTTCTATCCATTCCTCCGTATTATTCACCCACTGACTGTCCTGTAAGAGGAGTCGATCCATTTGCCACTTGGATCTTGATCTCACCTCTTCATTAATTTTTATCTCCACTTTGATTAAGGAATGATCCGAGAAAGGGTTTGTCAATATTTCTGTATTCTTATACCCCAGGGATTTAGTTATTAAAAAAAAATCTATTCTAGATGCTGTATTGTATTTATTGGAGTAACAGGTAAATTCCATCTTAAGGGGATTAGCATCACGCCAAGGATCTATTAAAACATGTTCTGTTATTAAACCTTCTAACACTTTTTTGGTTTGGGGTTTCAGCTCCTTTTTTTGCCTATTTGAGGTATCCTTTTTTTAGTTTTGGATAAAATTGAAATCTCCACCCCAAATAATTTTCCCCGGTCTCCCCCTAAGTGTTTCCCCTATTTTAAGTAAAGCTGCGTTATCATCCATTACAGGAGCATAATAATTCACAAAATTAAATGTAGCGCCCTTTAATCTAGCTTCAACCCAGATCCATCTACCCTGAGGATCTCTTACTATTTGGCCGAATTCCCAAGGAAGATTTTTGCCAAAATATATAGCAACTCCTCTGCAAGCCAGTCCGGCAGAGGGGAAAAAGACATGTGAAAACCAACGAGGAAGAAATAGATTTGGAGAATTTGATTTTAAATGTGTTTCTTGTAGAAACAAGACTTGAGGTGTCAGGGAGGTAAGCCATCTAATAAGGGCCCCGTATTTCTGTTTATTTAAGATCCCGTTAACATTTAGAGAGTATATATTACACAAGTTTGTCATCTCCTATATAATTCAATATTCCTTCCACCAATTACTTGAAAAACATATCCTATCCTTCGCCTGCCTACCTTAACCATCCATAACCTAACTAATTTAACCTTTTCAACTTCTGCTCTGCTTCTGCTCATTATTATTTTGCTTTTACACCCCCCCTACTGACCCGAGGTCCTCCCTGTCCCCACCACCTACCACTTACCCTTCCCTTACAATGTGGAAACCCCCCTAGCTGCCACGCTGCCCACATTGCACCCCTCCCAAAAACTGAGAAAAATCCTAATTTTAAGGCTTTCGGTATTCACAGAAGGCATTTAGGAGTTCTAAAGTTAGGACTCCTAACTTCTGTGAATACCGAAATGAGTAAGTGCCTTTTGTGAATACCAAAATGAGTAAGTGCCTTCTGTGAATACCAAAATGGTAGTAAGTTTAGGATTTTGTCTTAAGTTAGTTCTGTGAATCGGGCCCAAAGTGTGCAGTTAGGTGGCTTTTTTTGCTGTCCCTCACCACCAGCTGAAAACTTGCTGTGCAGGGCAGTAAATATAGAAAAATTACTCCCCACACCATAGGCTAAGACTCCCATGGCGTCTGGGTCACTAGTTTTACTTTTTCAAGAACAAATTCCTACTTTGAGAGTTCATTATCCAAAAAAGTTAAACTATGTAAAAAATGACGCCTTACCGTCTTTTCTGAGGGAGCCGTCCATCAATCATCAACAGAAATGTCAATGTTGAGAAATGTCCGCTGGGCCAGCTGATATATCTAGATTCATAAGACGCGATGCCCATTTTGATTATGGAGAACTTTGCTCTGTCCCGTGATAGACAATAGTCTGTCCCCCAAACTCTAAATCAGGCCCATAATCTTTACTAGTTAGCCTGACACTGGATAAGTAATTACATTTTAGATATGAAATAGCTATTTATCCGCTCACTGGCAAAATAGTGCATGTTCTCTAGCATGTAGCCAGCCGCTGACTGAATATCTGACATGTCAGGGCTTATCTTGTTGCAAGCTAAATAGTAGAGATCATGTACGATTTGACCACCAACTAGATGAATAGAGTGAAGGAGGTCTGATATAGCAGATATGAAGAAAAAGGGACTATACTAATGTACAAAAGGTATGTACGCAGGTAAGTGGATGAATATAACTAAGGTGTTTACAGATTAAACAAAAGCAGTAACATCAATTTTGAGTTAATGCATTTATGTTAACAGAATAATAAAATAAAAAATAAAGGATCAAAATATGTTTCAAGAGCTTCGGGATATTGAACACAGATAGTGTGTGCTGCATTCTGTGGGCATTTGGCTTCCTGCACAGTATAATGAGAGTTTAGCCCCTTCGGTGCAGAGAACGTAATGGTTACGTCCTCTGCAGCGGTTCTGCTGTGCTGAGGAAGTAACCATTACATCCTGGCACTGCCCCACGGGGGAAGCTGGCGCTCCTCCAGTGGGGCACCTATCCACATGACTGCACAGGGGATGGCAGAAGAAGCGGCCCCCACCTACCCACCCTTAGAAATCTGATAACATCGGCACGCTCATGGCTGGCATGCCGGCGTCATCAAGTGCAGCTGGGGACGCGCTAGTAGCCATTTGCTTCCAGCGTGACAAGGGAGAGGACGTATTTGGTAAGCCCTTCTCCTGGAGGGGGGTGGGTTTACAGGCGTACAGATGCAAGGGGAAAGGCCTTTCCCCCTGCGTCTATACAAAGTGGATTCCTGCTCCATGATCGTGGGTGGGGCCGCTATTGTGGTGCAGGAATCCACACCACTAGGAAACATGAATTTTTTGGGGGGGAAATTTGGAGGTGAGACCTCTTAGGCAAGGGTCACTCCCCAGGGGCATGTTAAATCCATGTTTAGGCCCCGCCCTTGGGGTCTGAATCGGCCATTTTCTTGGCAGATCTGCTCCTGAGGGGTTGAAACCAGTGGTCGAAGTGGGGGGGAACGGCAGTGCACGGCGTGCCCCTACTTCTTCAATTCCAGCGATTCCGTTCCCCTACTTTTTTATTTTGAAAATGCGCCCCGGGACGCAAGAAATCGGCATGGCCTATAAAGCTCAGCGTTCCTGGCATTCGAGGACGGGCGGCAGAGAAGTAACAGGACTCTGTCTTTTTCTTCCAGCCCAGAGAAGAAAAATACAGTGTCCGCTTCTGCTCTGTAGCTTCAGCTGCCTTCCCCCCTCCCCCCAACTCTTTCCCTCTTCCCTCTCTTTCTGCCTAGCAGTTCTTCTCTTACAGAAAACCGAGATTTCAAGACAGGGTTTTTACACTCTTTCCTTTCCTTTCTCTTATTTCCTCCTCTGTGAAATGGATCCAAAAATGAAAATAATTTTTGCTGGAAATGTCGTATTTAATTCTAAAGTGCAGCATCTGGAATAAAAGGTTAAAAATGGGAAAAATAACTAAGTAAAGTAGGGCAAAGAAAAAATTTCGGGGGGTGCTTAATCTTTAAGCAATAGTGGAGCTGCAGGGTGTCTTAGAAGGGGTGAAACAACAGCAAGGCCTCATTAACATGTCTGTGTACCCGGGAAGCTGTCTCATCCCGGGCTGCCACACACGACGAGGGGGGGGGTTGGCGCCTGAAGCCCTTTGAGTCCAATGGTGTTGCACGCCTGCTGGTAGCAAACTGACCAGATTGATTTTATTCACTCCCAAACACATTAGTGCCACTTTTACAGAGTTTGCCAGTGAAGCGCTATTTTTGTTTTCTTGTCTTTGTTTTCCCTGGGCTTGCAACTAGTGCACCAATCCTGGAGGTACTGCAAAGTGTGGATTGGAAAACAAAATGTGTACTGCGGCTCTGCGTACAGGGATGTGGTCTTTTTACCATACTGCTTACGTTTTGTAAGGATATAAGCAATGGGCATTGAAATGGGTCCATTCAGGGCCCTGTAGTCATGTCCTTAACTTTTCAGGCAAGAGCACTCACTGATTTCTTAATAGTGAGTGTAAACGCATTAAGGTAACCATGTTGTTCCTGCTTACAATTCACATGGTTTGCTAAATTTTGCATTCCCTATGAGTGTTTGCTTTTTCCAGGATGTTGTCACTTTTTTTTGTAGGCTTCATATTGCTCTGCGTCATTTAAATTGAGCCGCATCCAGGTGTTTATAGCCGGCAGCAATTGGGTTGTAGTTGACGGCAGTGTGAGTTTTTCTCAGTGGGGCAGTATGGTGTTCAGTGGGGGAGAGGATGTGGCACTATGGCCAGAGCTACTGAATTTGTAACTGGGGAACCAGGTTCAGCCTTAATAACCAGTCCACCAGACCACTCTCCTGAGAGAGCACAATACCATGCTAGACCTTAGAAGGCTGCGCAAGACCTTAGAAGCCCGCGCAAGACCTTAGAAGTCCTGGTGTCTTAGCACCAGCAGGTGGACCCTAGCAGTGGCAAGTGTCCACCACAATCCATATTGAAGTTCACCTCCAGTCTTGCAGACAGGCCTATGAAGCAGCACACCCTAGAGTGACAGTGACTCTGTCACTGAGGTCACAGGACACTTGAGAAGGGCCAGCTCTAGGGCAGTGCAACCGGTGTGACCGCACCGGGTGCTGACTTTGGGTGGATGCATTATGTTTGCAAGTATATTAAGGTTTTAAAAGTGCTTGCTGCCTCCTTCCTGGCCTCCAGCAATTTTCGGCAACAATAAAAATGTCATGATGACTCTGGTGTTTAATGTTCTTCCTAGAGAGAGATCATTTTGTCTAGTGGAAGTTCTGATTCATGGAAAGGTAGCTCAGAGGGTTAATGTGCCTGCTTCAAATAACATGTACCATACAGATTGTGAGAAGTTGGCCTGGTATATGCTGTCCACTAGTTATAGTGGGCACCTTGTACCAGTCCAAACAACCCTTATTGATGATAGGTTTAAAGACAACCTTTATTGAAAGCTATCCTAGTGGTAGCTATGGAGAGCAGCCTTCAGGCTAAGTCTTGAAGGAGTGTAAAGCAGCTTGGTTTACCAGATTATAACCTCTTGAATTACTAAATGAAAGGAGATCCAAACAAGATATATATAAAATATATGTATTTATTTCTAAACACTCACTACTAATCTCTTTATGAGATTAGAGTCCAAGATACACAATAATACAGTTCTAAAACGACAGTAAATAGCACAATATACAATGGGGTATAAGAACCACGACTTCACTAGACACAGTGCCTAAAGCACGTAGAATCGCTGGGACCCCAAGGAACCACCCAAGGTAGTGACACAGGAGACCCACAGGGGACGTGTGCAGTGTGAGAACACAGGCGCGAGCCCCGTACTATTTTATAGAAAAGTCACGGTTGGAATTTTAGAAGTTAAGGACACTTAGGAGACAACTTTGAGAAAACCCCTTTAGACTTAGGGGGTTCTATAGCCGGCTCCCATGGGAGCACTTGAGTACTTGAGTTACCTCACCCAGCGAAGCCGGGTGCATAGGTGTCAAATGGTGTCGGGGATCATCGTTGATTTCAATGGCGATCTACTGCAAAGTGTTGCTGCCGGGAAGGAGAAAAGTGTCTGGTGTGATCCAAGCCTGGATCGAAGATCAGAAGAACCTGAAAGCAGAGGGCACAGAGTCTGGGTCACTTGCCAGTGACCAGGGGCACGGTAGACGAAAACCCACCGATGTTGGGTGATTCAAGTGCGAAGAGGCGAAGCTTGACTCTGCAGCCACGAGAACCAGGAGGCGTCGACGACAACCAGAAGCTGGATTTGAGCTGTCCCACAAAGGATGTCGAGTGCTGGGGTGTTGGTCCTCGTATTGAACACAACAAGCCTTGGCAACAGCAACCCACGCAGGAAGAGAAAAGATGCTTTGGTGCGGACCAGCAAGGTCCTGGGGACTCCCCAAGCAATGGAGAGTCAGGACACGTCTGGAGCAATCAGGTAAGCCTAATTAGAGGTAAAGCTGCCTTCACAGGGACCCACCAGTCGACGGACTAGGGATCGCGAAGGGACCTCGAGAGAAAACACAAAGGGTCAGCTCACGGAACACTCGTGGAGTGTAGGCGGGCAATCTTCAGTGAAAATGCTGCTCGGGGTAAGGGCTATAAGTAATCCAAAGCTTAGCTGCAGGAGTTGTTGGAAAGCTGATGCTTCTGCAAAGTGACGTGGTGTCCAGGGGTTCGGTTTGCACGGTCGCCACGAGGGATACGGGCCTCAGACTTGCTGTGGGCAGTGTTCTACCTCTAAGACCACGGAAACCCACCTTCTGTGTTGCAAAATTCTTCGGAGTCTGGCGGGAGCTTCAGAGCTGCAAACCGGTCAGATCTGTCTTTGGTGCCTGCCTCGCAGGGGAATAACTCCTTTATGCCAAGGGAGATTCTTTACTTATCTAGTTCAATGTAGATCATCGAAGTTCCAGGATTCAGTATCAGTGTTTCGTCCAGGTGTAATCTAAAGTCCTGTAGCCAGGGGTTCCCTTCTTATACTCAAGGAAGGGGTGGGACAAACTCTAGGGACCCACCTATGGGAGGGTCAGGAAAGAGGGGTGGCTACACCCATTTCCTTTGTCCAGTTTCGCGCCAGAGCAGGGGCTGGTAGCCCCTGCAACCGGTTTGAGCTGGACTATGCACAGGGACACCAAATGTGCCCCCAGTGCTGAACTTCAAAGCACTCTTGGAGTGCACCCACCCAGCCCCAATACCAATACACTAAAGCCTTTCTGGGAGGTGGTGACACCTCCCTGTGACAGGAAACCTATTTTCCAGGCCTCCCCTGCCGGAGTTTCGTCCAGCAACAGGAGGGCAGACTCGTGTCTTTTGCTGGCAGCATCCATTTTGTGATGCCAGGGCTCTGTTAGCTGGTACCGGGAATACCGGTGCTGTCATGTCTCTCCCTCTAGAAGGGTGGGATCATACTCTCACACCAGTTACTTGTGTGGGGGTATGATTCCAAAGAGTTTGACACCAATACAACATGTTTCCGTGCAGCCATTCCAAAGTTAGCATTTACCGTTTGGTTATAATGCACTTAAGAGTGTATGGTTTGGCAGCATCACAAACAACCCCAGAATAAAGGTTCTGAAGGCTGCTGAGGGGCTCTGCTCATGCATGGGCACCCTCTCACATAAAACCCAGCACCCTGCCTTCAGGATTGGTAAGGCCTGCCATAGGGGTGACTGATAGGTTTATATGTGCAGTGATATGGAGAGATATAGTAAACCTATATCTCAGTAAGGGGTGTATGCACCGCCTTACCCAGGCTGCAGTAGCAGACCTGTGGTGTCATTTTGGAAGGCTTCCCAGGGGTGACAATACATGCTGCAGCCCCTGGTAGGCCTCTGGGGTACCTATGCCCTTGGTACAAAGTATACCATATACTAGGGACCTATAAGGGTACCCCAGAATCCAATCTGGAGTGTACCTATAGTACTTGTAATCAATTTAAGGGAGAAAGCAGATAGGCTGGGGTCCTGAATAGCAGGATCCCAGCCAGACTAAGTCGAAAACCAGCAAAACACCAGGAAAAAAGTGAGGGCAACCATGTAGTCAGATTCCACCTTCCTACACAGATCACAAAGTGCACATAATGTAAATAGGTCAGTGGGCTACTGCTTTTGTCAGAGAGATCCTTTTGTTACTTGCAATTTATAAGTTTAAATCCTAACATACAACAGTGAGCTATTAACTTTCATCCAAGAGCTGCATACAACCTGCAAGGTATAAATTAGAGCGTTATGTTTTCCCCCCAGTCTTTGATTATCCTTATGTTGCAAAAAGTGTTCTTTTGGACAGAAATCAATTCTGATTATTAAAGAGAACCCCCAACCATGGTATTACGTTTTAAAATTCTGAGTTTGTTTCTCCAGACCAATCACTATTAAACTATACTGCCTAGTAGTATAGTTGTCATGTGACTCCTACACCTTCTTGTCCTTAGTCTTATGTAACATTTTCTATACAGTGATTTACACACATATTGATGGTCTTTGAGTAATGTGTGTGATGTAAAGTGCTCTACACTGGTATGAGTGGCACTGTAAATCAAATTAAATGCATCTGAGAGTGTGGTTATGGAGACTTGAGGGGCACTGTTAAAGGGTGGTAGTGAGGGAATCCATGACAGAGGTGGCCATTAGAGGGTAATAACAAACATTAATGCACAGGGCACCACCAGTGCTAAGACCGGCCCTGCCCTTGAGGCCAGTCTGCCTCAACCATAGTTAGCTCCATTGGCCTTGTTTCACAAGTAGTAGCTGCAACTCACCAGGGATTGGCAATGCAGAATTTGGCACGCACACCAAACTAAGTTCAAAAACTTCACAGTCTCTCTGCTTCATTCACAAGCACTTTTAACATGTGCTGCTTGCTGTGGGGTCACTGGAATTAAATATGCAGCAAAGGAGGACAAAATTATGCCACAGTGTTGACTAAATTATTCATTTAAAAAAAGGCTGCAGCGTAATGCAGTATATTTTCTGATATTTTATTTGTTTTGACGTGTACACATGCTAACAGTCTTTGGCAAGATTTTGCCTTATTAGCACCAGTGTAACATATAAATGCAACAGTGAGAAAGATGATCAGTCAACCTTTGCAATAAGCCATCCACTCCGCAGCAAAACAAGTCACATTTTTTGTTAACTTTTGATACATTTGAGCTATAAACAATTTATTAGTTTAAATGGTCAGATCATGCAGCAGATCTTGCATTAGGAGGCAAATATGGCAGAGCCAGAGTTATATAGAAAACATTTGCAAACTAGGATATTTTGCCATTCATGTTTGAACTGCTGTTGTGGAAAAAGGGAGAAGTGCTGATGATAAACACCATGGCTCTGCGAAAAATTGCTTCTGCTTCCACATGTTATCGTATGTGGGACATTCTGTGATTAGAAGCATATCCCACTTTGTGAATGTGTTTTAATGTCAATAACTCATTATAACCGTATACAATCATGTGTATCCATCAGTTGATTAAACTGGGCAGTGAAATGCCAAACAAATACTAAAAATTGGGATATTTGCGCATTCTGGCCACTCCTCTGGCTCCGCCCACTGAGCCAATCCTTGGGTTATTCCCGCCCTCTGATTCTCCGCCCACTGTTCCCCTACTTTTTTTCCCCCACTTTGACCACTGGTTGAAACCCACTAGGAACCAGGGAGTTATTTCAAATACATGTTTAATGGAGCGACCCACTGGTTAAGGGTCGCTGCCCCGGGGGCTGCATATTTTCCTGTGTTTCAGCCCCCTTAGGGCTAGATCAGCTGTTTTCTTGGCCGATCTGCCCCCTGGGGGTCGAACCCCATATGGCACCAGGGATTTATTTAAATATATTTTTAAGGGAGCAACCCCTTGGGCATGGGTTGCTTCGCACAGGACAGCATTTGTTCATGTGTTTTGCACCCCCCCCCCCCACCAGGGCTAGATCTGCTGTTTCTTGGCCGATCTAGCCCCGGGACAGTTGAAACCCAGTAGAAGCTTGGGATTTTGTCCATTATGTTTCGGGGGAGCAATCTCTTGGGCAAGGGTGCTCCCCCCCTTTGGGTCATTGATAATTTGGTAATTGCAGCCATCCTTGAGGGCTGATCGGCCATATATTTTTAGGCCCATTTGCCCCCAAGGGAGGTAGAAGCCCCTAGACCACCAGGGAAATTTTTCGTGTGAACTGTAGTTTGGCTGATGAGTGTTTTCTCGTTTGGATGGCTGTGTGTGGACTGGCACTTGGCTGGCTGTGTGTATGGCTATCATTTGGATGGCGATGGGCAGACGTCATAGTGTTTGATAATGTTAACTGTCATGTTTTGTCATCATTGGTGATTGTTTTTTTTATGATGATAAGATTTAATTTGCTCTTAGTAGGTTGACTAACTTTACTGTACCATAATTTCATTATTGTAAAGTTACATACCTTTACCATGCTCCATTTACTTTTCAACAGAAATCTCATTTACAATTCCATAAAATCATGTATTAATTAGTGTATTATTGTTTATTTTTTCATTTTTTAATTAAAAATCAACAGTAATCATATATATATTTCATGAGGAATTACCACAAGTAGGAGCAATACATACCATACAATATTACACATTAATATAAGATATTGATTAAACCACAATTTTCTAAGCGGCATTTTGTTCCCAATTAAACCATAATATCAACTAATCAAAAACTAAAAATTTAGCTGCAGCCTGTCACCCCTTTCTTCCTTCCACCTGCAGATTGGTTCCCAGATACGTTCACCTAGTTTTCTCGCTCTCCGTCCCTTTTTCTAATACACCCCCTTTCCTAGATTAAAGATGGCCAGAAGCCTCCCTAACCATTGCTGAAAGGTAAGGGCCAGTGGATTCAGTCATGCAAAGGTCATGCAGATTCTGGGAACTGCCATGGCCACAAATAAAAAGTATTGTTATACCTCAGGTGTGTCATTGTTACCGACACCTAATATCATTAATTCTGACGTTAATATTACTTTTATATTCAGGGAATGATCTACAAAATTTCCTATTTCAGTTTTCAAAGTATCCAAACGGGGGCAATTTGAAAACATGTGTACTTGGTCCGTTCCTGTACTGCCACAGCGAGGATAACTAATCCATTCTTACCCCCCCCCCATTGTGCTATTTTAGTAGGTGTATGATCCAGTGAAAAAATAGTTTTATAGTGCTGTACTAGTAATCCAGCTGAGCACAGCATAGTTCTTACTAGTTCTAAGGAATCTAAAAATCTAACACTGTCTATATCTAGCTTATGTTCCCATTTTGCACCTTGTTTCTCGAGATCGTCCAATTTCAGCTGGGACAGCTCTGCATAAATGTGCCTGATAGTACAGTCTTTGTTGTCCCACACCAACTCCATAATACGATTCTTGCTAAAACCCTTTGAACTTCCCTTTTTTTTGCAAGAAAACTCTGAATTTGTAAATATTAACAAAATTCTCTCCTATCAATCCCAAATTAGTTTTGAACATCATTAAATGATTGAATTCCATTTGAGTCCATGAGATCCCCAATCATTCGGATTCCCGAACCCTCCCATCTTGCAATGATGTTATCTTGAAAAATTCCTGGGAGCATCGGATTTCTGTGGAGTTGAGTATAAAAATTCATTCTGCCCAACCCCATTTTCCTTTTAAAAGCTGCCCAGATCTGGTATGCCGCTGATAGGGTTTTAAATGTAACTTTTTTATAATAGCTGGTCTGCAGTATTTTAGCGAGAAATTCTGAGACTCATCGCCAAGTAGTAATTCGTAGACATCAAGTAACCCCAGTTTACTCCAGCGGTCTACTGCGTTCCCTCCAATTAAACTCTGCATGTATTGTGGGGTTGCTGCCCAATGATAACATTGAAAGTCGGGCACTGCTTATCTGCCCCTCTCTCTTGTAAATGTCATGTATCTCAGTGCTCAATAAGTTTTCCCATGGGCCGAAATAAACATATTAAACATATTTTCCAGACCCTTAAACCATTGTTTTTCAAATTCAAGGGGTATAGCCCTGAAAAGATAAAGAACTTTGGGCAGGAAAATCATCTTAATTATATTGCGCCGGCCAACAATAGAAAGGTGGAGATTATGCATCCTGTCAAAGTCCTTCTTTCCTTTATGAATAACTGGAGCTATATTCATGTCAACCAATTGCCCCAACTCTGAAGTAATATTTATCCCGAGGTAGGTGGCTGCTTGTGTCACTCAGGGATCCTCGATGTCAGTAGCCCTGTTTATGACATCTGAGTTTTCTGCTGATTAAGTATATACCAGTCAAGAAGGCTTTATTTCGATATAAATATATCTTAAAAAACAGAAAAACAGTAAAATACATTAAAATAGTAAAAAGGAACCAGAGCATGGAGAGGTAAACAAACATTTCATACTGCTACAGGTGCCAATAAATTAACTAAAAGCTATAAGTATTTGGTTAAAAAAAAGATTAAACAAGATACAGAAGCCTAGATGATCTGATACGCCAGGCCCATCCTAAGAACTTGGCTAAACCACAAGCAAAGAGGGGCCGTGGATCATTTTTTAAGATTCGTAGAGCCTCTAAATAGTGTCTAGTTCCCAAAACTCTGCATAGTGGCTTAAGCCATCTACTCCGGGGGGCTGCATAGGCCGGACATTCAAACAGGAAATGGGCAACGGACTCAGGACTTTTTACACAAAAAGGACAAGAGGAAATTGTCTGGGATGGAACCTTCCACTTGGAAGTCAATTCACCGACAGGAAGTAAGCCTATTCTAAATTGAAAGTAAAGTGCTCTATCCTTACGGTTTGAGATTATATCCAAGTAAGGTTCGCAGAAGTGGACATCCTTAATCAGAAGAAAATCCATGGCGGACCTACACAGATTGGCATTACTACTTCTGTTGTCGGCTACCCAGCTCCAAGAGATCTTTTTCAACTCAGACTTGGGGGGTGCAGTTTTATTGTAGCAGTCCTCACCACGTCCGAGGCTAAGAAGAAGACGCTTGACTTCCCTCAACCAAGGAATCTTGGCCCAGCCTGGTGACCCCAACACGTCGGTTAGGCCATCCGCATAACTGGATAGTTCTGATTTTCTCCAGATTCTTGCCCATAAAAGAAGAGGGCGGAGCCTAGCCTGGTCACTAATTGACCGGGTTCCCGTGTCTAGTAGCAAAGGAAGGGTTGGGGTACTGTACGGGAGCCCCATTAAATCTTTAAGGAATTTGCTTTCAGAGCGGGATAAATAGACCATCTTATGAACCCCCCACAGTTCAGCCCCATATAGAGCAGCGCTAACACCCCTTGCCCTGTAGATGTCTAAAACGGGAGCGATGGGTTTCTGGGATGAAGCACGATGTTCCTTAAGGAGGGCACCCACCACCCTCTTGTGAATCAACAACATCTTTTGGTGGTGGCATTTCCAGGTCATGGAGTCACAGAGACGGATACCGAGGTAGTCGAACTCTGAGACTCTCTCAAGGGCGATGGAATCCAGAGTCGGAGGTTTGGCCAACTTTTTCGGGGGATTAAGGACCAGGTACTTTGTCTTCGCTGTGTTGATGACCAACCCTCTTTTATCGCAAAAAAACGTAAAGTTGGCTAATAAACTCTGCAAGCCAGCCGGAGTTTTAGAAATCAGGAGGGTATCATCTGCAAATAGAAGGGTAGGTATTTTTCTGCCAGCCAGGGATGGTGCATCTGCAGGATGTTGTAGCAGGTGCTCCACCACTCCATTAACATACAATGAGAACAGAGTGGGAGCAAGAACACATCCCTGGCGAACCCCTCTATTTACAGGTATGTGTGCTGTTTTTTGTCCCTGATTACCCCACCTGATTTGTGCGAAATTATCAGCATGGAGGTTTATCAACAAACCCAACAAATAGGGTGGAATACCCTGATCATCAAGCACACTTCATAGTTGGCTGCGGGGAACTAGGTCAAAGGCAGTCCGCAAATCTATAAAAGCGAGATACAGACTGCCCTTGCCCAGTAGAACTACTTTCCAATATAGCATCAAAAGTCGAAAGGATTGCTCTATTGTCCCCGTGCCCGATCTAAATCCTGCCTGGAAGTCTGAAAGAATACCCTTTTCCTCTACCCACTGCAATATCCTAGTCAAGATCACTTTCCCAGCCCCCTTTTGTGAAGTATCTAAAAGGCTTATTGGGCGGTAGTTGGCTGGGTCATTCCGACAGCCTTTCTTAAAAATTGGGACGACCTCAGCATCCTTCCATAAGGTCGGGAATATTGCCCCTTTAAGACAGGAGTTCAATAGGGCAGAGATAAGTTTTCCCCATTCTTCCGAGTTGAAGCGTAGCAAATCTCCAGGTATACCGTCCGGACCTGCTGCTTTATTGGGCACCAGACTATTAATCGCCCCTACCACTTCCTTAGATATGAATAGAAGCTCATCCTTAGGCTGGGACGAAACATGAGGGTGTTGTGCTCTCGAACTATCCCCCTCTTCCTGAACCATTAGATAAAGTTGGGAGGAGTGGTCAACCCACGCACTCTCTGGTACGTTACATGTTATCATTGAGTCCACTGGTTTTTCCCTAGATCTTAATAGGTCCCAAAAACCCTTTGCATCTTTCCTAGAGCTTGCAGCCTTCAAGTCCCACCAAAACTGATCTTCCCAGTCAACCTTAGCCTTTATTAAGGCTCTCCTATAGTTGCCCCTTGCGGTACAAACCAGGGCACTATTCTTGGATTTAACTGCCTTAAGTAGTTCCGATTTAGCTGCTCGACATGCAGCTGAGAACCACCCAGCAGGAACATTCCTACCACCTCTCTCATTAGCCCCCGTTCCCATATTGTTGGCTATGAATAGCTCACCTATAGCCTGTGTAGTTTGTACATAAACTGCAGATACCTCCAGCGCACTGAAAGAGGGAGAATCCAGGCGGGGTATGAATTTAGCTAGTATAGATTGTACCTCCCGCATCTTACCCTCATTGCCGATGAAGTTCTTCCATTTCAGGCGCCTGCCACAATTAGAGGGGCACACTTCATGTGTTGATTTCCACACATGGGGAATTGAGAGAGGGGGGCTGCCCTTCCACAGAGGGGACAAAGATAGAGCTAAGGGGTTATGGTCAGTGTCAATGGAAGGCCGGACCTCCATATCCACCAGAAAAGACCACAAACGAAAGTTCAACATAATATAGTCAATCCTGGAGGAATGGCCTATTCTATTAAACGTATGAGCCCCCAATTGGTCTGATTTGGATCTACCATTGGTTGCTCTAAGACCGTGCTCCAGAAAGAGGGCATTAAGGTCAATTGCATTTTGAGACCACCTTTTGATTGGGGCAATTGAGAGCGGCGGGATGCCTCTCCTTACATCATCGTCACTGATACCCAACATGTCGTCCACATCAAGAGGTTCAAATGTGCAGTTAAAATCCCCAGCTAGTAAAACAAAAGAATCTGGGCCACAGTTCTTGAGTTCCTCGTCAATACCCGTTGAGGAAAGAGTAGGTAAACCACCCCTAGTGCCTCTGACATAGATATTAAATATTTCGAGCCCTCCTCCTCCACACGGGCCTCTAACTGAGAGTCTCTGGAGGTCTGGGGAAGAAGTGGCTATATATACCACGCTATCCTACTGAATGCCAGGGTTTCCACCTCTATTACCTCGAGTGCTGATTGGGAATTAGATGTTACTATTGCCAAATCATTGGCACAAGCCAGAATTTTTGTTTCCCGCCCTTGAAATCTCATTGGTCTGATATTTCTATTGCTATCAATCTTTCAGATCAAGGGATCAATATATAATGCAAAGAGAAGGGAGGAACAAAGGGATTTGTATTGGATCTGTATACCCCCATTCAATCTTAATCTAACAACCGGGGTCCCATATAGTCCCCGTATAGCATTAATAAAATTTTTTCCTATACCGAACTGCTTGAGGACAGCGCACAAATTAGGAGAACTTATCAACGCCTTCTCAGCATCTAATAAGGTCAGCGTCATAGGCAGAGACAGCGGCCGCATCAAAAAGTGTTACTACCCTGCGGATGTGATCAGTGGTGCCTCTACCAGGTATAAACCTGTGCTGGCGGGGTTGAATCACCCTCTGAATAATGCACCTTAATCGTGATGCTAATGCCTTCGAAAATATGTTAGTGTTGCTGTTCATGAGGGTGATAGGTCTCTAGGAGCCAGCTTCCTTGGGGGGCTTCCTCTTTTTTAAGAAAGATTATAATTGAGGCCCCGGCCCATGAATCTGGTACAGAAGTCCCCTTCTGCGCTTGACAGAGTGTTTCTAACAGATACGGCCCTAGAGTGTTGAGGACGGATTTATAAAACCCGAGGGGGATCTGGTTTAGTCCTACTGCCTTTCCAGAGGGAAGATCACTAAGAGCTCTGTATACTTATTCCTCAGTGAATCGTCTATCCAGTGATTCCGCATCTTCAGGGGTGAATTTGACTAATTCAGTACCACTAAGATATTCCCTGATTAAATTCTGTTCTGGGTTCTGCTCCTCATGACATAATTTGCCATATTATTTATGAAATTCCTCCCTTATACCCAAAGAACCTGGTACTAAGTTACTCCCTTCATCTTGAATCTCCAGTATCTCTCCCATCACATTTTTTTGTCTTGAGCATACTGCCAACAGGTGTCCTATCCATTCATTGAACTCTTTGCAGCTCTGACGCCATGCAAAACAAATATTTCTCTGCAGTCTTTGCCTACGAAATTTCTCCAACTTCAGCTTTTGCAAAGGCAAGTTTGAGCAGAATGTACTTAAGCTATAGCACTAGCAAGCTCCTCTTCAGAGTCTACCAATGCTTTGTATAATATTTTGGAGCGGTGGGCTTCTTTCTTTTGGCAAAGCAGACTATAACTAAATATTTCTCTTCTTACCCCTGCCCTAAATGCATCCCAGCCCACCCGCTACTTGTACTATTCCTGTTTATTTCCATGAATTCCTTAATCCATTTATTCATATGTGTAATGTATCTCTGGTCCTTCAGTAAGCCTGTTTCAAATGTTCAGGTTGACTCTGTTCTTTCTACCCCTGTAAATAAAACTGCTAAAACTAGGGGTTATGATCTGACTTAACGCAAGGGGGATTTTCTATGTTGCACCTCAGGACCATTTGATGTGAAACAAAAAAAGAATCTAACCGTGCTACTGACATGTGAGGGGCGGAGAAATAGATGCTTCCTGGGTCCGAGGGCTCCAGGTGTGACCATATATCTACTAACCCATTATCTTGAGTAAGAAATGTGACAGCTTTATAAACCTTGATCGTTCGGCCTGTGTATTTGCCTGAGCTGCCCACCCAAAGCCCGCCCAAACCATTAATATTCAAGTCCCCTCAAAGAAGATAGATGGTGGCCACAGAGCTAGCTCAGTATAAAAAAATTCCAATCATTCGGAATTATCCCCAGTGGACCCATATACTGAGCATATCGTAAAGGCATGGTTGTGTTAACAGCATTCTACTAGTATCCGGCGTCCCAATTTATATGACTGGCATCTATTGAATATTATATCACTCTCCGAGATAAGATAGCGACCCCTCTTGTTCTTGGTCTCTATGTGGAATTAACAATAACATCATACTCAAGCTGTTCAATTAGCTTCACCCTTGTGCCCCCCATATGTGTCTCCTGTAAACATACAATGTCGGCATGGAGCACTTTTAAATCAATTGCTACTCTCTATCACTTGGCAGGATCTTTCAGACCGCATATATTTATTGTTGTGATTCGGATACTCATTATCTATTGTAAGAGAAAAAGTGCTTTATAGAGGAGATAGATCTTATAGGTTTGTACAATAGCACAATTTCCAATTATAACAGCCATGTTCCGAATGCTGTTCCAATTTTGGTGATATTCCTCATGTAATGTGTTTCCCCCCTCCCCTTACTGCCCTAGGAACCCCCCCTGCCCAACCCTACCCCCAGCCTAGTCCCCCTCCACCACTTTCACCCCATCGCCCCACCCCCACCCTCCCCCTACACACGAGCAAGTAGGTCAGAGTGACCCCAGTGATGCAGCCGTTAACCCCAGCCATGAGGTGCCCCCTGCCCCAGCCCTAATTCCAAACAAAGAACAAATTCATGGTAGATGACTAACTGGAATTCTAAGCCACATGAGAAACAGTGAACCTTAATCTTGTAGTTCCCACCACACCAATGCCCTACTGCTTTGAAGGCCTCGCTGCCAATCATCATCGTCCACTGTCTCTTGCGGTCCTTTAAGTTCCTGCAAAATTTCTTGAGCCTTGATTTCTGACGTAAACATCTGCACCTTGCTGTTTGAAATAACCTTAAGTCAGGCTGGATTCAAAAGATACGCCTCGCTGCCTGCTGCCTGAAAAGGTGTAATCAATTGGCGCAGTCTCCACCTCCTCTCTACTGTAATAGGGCAGAAGTCAGGTCAGGCAAAACATGTATGACCTTTAAAGGCGTGTTTGGAGTCTGGCCTTTCTTTATCCGATATGGCCTGCCAGAGGAGAAAGTTGCCAAACAAGACTAAGGCTGCCCTGGGCCGTTCAGTTTGTCCTGCAGCGTTGCTTTTCTTCTGCGTCAGCGGGAAGCGGTGTGTCCATTGTACTTCAGCATCTCAGTTCCACTGTGGTAGATCGGGAAAAGCACCCTTTAGTAGGCCCATCATGAATGTTCTCATATCACTGCCTTCAATATTTTTCTCAAGCCCCAAAAATCTGAGGATATTTCGGAGTTGCCGGTTCTCAGATTCCTCCAGTTTCCACATTGTGTCCGCCAATTGTTTATCCTGCGCCTCTTTGTGTGTCTGTGGCTTCTCGAATTTTCCCTCTAATGCTTCTGTCTTTTCTTGGTCATTCGTCATCCTTTCCTTCATTTCGGAGCAAATTTTCCTCACTTTCTGGATTGACACTTGGAGCATTTTAGTAGCCTGGGAGCCCTGCATTTTTCTTGTTGGGCTTCACCCTGTATTTGTTTTAAAGCGGCATAGACTAACTCTATCGAAGGTGAGACCTTTGGATCAGCAGAGACCTCCTGCTGTACCGCTTAGCCATTCATCTCTTTGTTATACATCTGACTGGTGACAGAATAGTCCCTTCTAAGTCTGTGTGTGGTGCTCTTATCAGACTCTTGCCCATGGTGAGCTGTTTTTGATTTGGTCCTGCATTTTTGAATTGTTGTTTTATTTTGGCTCCCCCTTGCGCTGATAGATGCAGAGGTTATGCAAATTCTGGCAACTTCCATGGCCACAAATAAAAAGTATTGATATACCTTGGTTTATTATTGTTACCAGCACTGAATATCATTAATTCTGATGTTAAAATTACTTGTATATTCAGGGAATGATCTAAAAGATGTCCTATTTCAGATGAGTCCTGCGTCCCAGACTCCTCCTCAGTGATCTCTATATTTGAGGATGAGAGTTCTGAATCATCTGTGAGTGCATACATTTTTCCCCATGTTCAGGAGATCCAATAGGACTTTTTAGCCCCGTCCCTTGGAATGTTCCTTGTATAGCAGCCCCACATAGAGAAATGTTTGACAGAACAGGCAAAGGAATACTGTTTCTTACCGTTGCCTCTGTAGGGGGTTCCAATTCTGGATCTCCCAGACAACAGGTTGCTACTGCAGAACAGGGAATGAAAATGTTCAGCCCTGCCACTTGCAGCTGTTTCTCTGGCTGGGGAGGGTACATTCCGTGTAATTCAGCTCCAGGGCAGTGCTAAAGCAAACAAATGATGGACGGAATGCTGACAATGCAAACATTCTCCCCCAGTCAAAAGATCTGGGTTAAATCTATCATTCTTTTGCTCACCATGCCACCCCAGTTTAGACCCAGCCATATGCAAATCAGTTTTGACCCTGTGCCTCATGGGAACAGTCCAGACCGAACTGACAATCCAGGTCCTCCCTGGACCAGAAACAAGCATCCTGGGACCAGTTTCAGGGTATGTCACCCTTCTTCGGTCAGGCTAGCTTGAATCCAGTGGCACAGTGAGCAAGGGACCCATGTCTGGGCATACCCATCCCACTTAGGGCGATAAATGTTACAGCAAACAAATGATGGAGGGAATGCTGACAATGCAAACATTCTCCCCCAGTCAAAAGATCTGGGTTAAATCCATCATTCTTTTGCTCACCATGCCACCCCAGTTTAGACCCAGACATATGCAAATCAGTCTTGACCCTGTGCCTCATAGGAACAGTCCAGACCGAACTGCCAAGCCAGGTCCTCCCTGGACAGGAAACAAGCATTCTGGGACTGGTTTCAAGGTATGTCACCCTTCTTCAGCCAGGCTAGCTTGAATCCAGTGGCTCAGTGAGCAAGGAACCCAAGTCTGGGCATACCCATCTCTGGACTGGGGTGAATATATGACATTGTTCTACATTCGGTCCATCAATTTTTCTTTTTGCATGTGTCACCTCGAGTGGGACGGGGATGCCCAAACATGGGTTCCGTGCTCTCCATGCCACTGGAGTCAAGCTATCCTGGCTGATGAGGGCTGAAAGCCCGAAACCGGTCCTAGGATGCTTGTTTCCAGTCCAGGGAGAATCTGGCCTGGCAGTTCGGGAAGGACCGAGTGGGACGGGTATGCCCAGACATGGGTCCCGTGCACTCCATGCCACTGGATTCATGCTATCCTGGCTGATGAGGGCTGAATGCCCGAAACCGGTCCTAGGATACTTGTTTCCAGTCCATGGAGACCCTGGCCTGGCAGTTTGTGCTGGACTGTTCCAATTGGGGGCAGGGTCGAGACTGATTTACATATGGCTGGGTCCAAACTGGAATGGCATGGTGAGCAAAAAAACAATGGATTTAGGCCCAGATCTCTGCACTGGGGTTTAATGTATGAAATTGTTCTGCATTCTGTCCATCAATTGTTCTTTTTGCATTTGTCACCCCGAGTGGGACGGGTATCTCCAGACATGTGTCTCGTGCTCTCCATGCCACTGGAGTCAAGCTATCCGGGCTGATGAGGGCTGACAGCCCCAAACCGGTCCTAGGATGGTTGTTTCCAGTCCAGGGAGAACCTGGCCTGGCAGTTCGGGCTGGACTGTTCCCATTGGGCGCAGGGTCAAGACTGATTTGCATATGGCTGGGTCCAAACTGGAATGGCATGGTGAGCAAAAAAATGATGGATTTAGGCCCAGATCTCTGCACTGGGGTGAATGTATGAAATTGTTCTACATTCTGTCCATCAATTGTTCTTTTTGCATTTGTCACCCCGAGCTCTCCATGCCACTGGAGTCAAGCTATCCTGGCTGATGAGGTTTGAAAGCCCGAAACCGGTCCTGGGATGCTTGTTTCCAGTCCATGGAGAACCAGGTCTTTCAGTTCGGGCTGGACCGAGTGGGACGGGTATGCCCAGACATGGGTCCCGTGCTCTCCATGCCACTGGATTCATGCTATCCTGGCTGATGAGGGCTGAAAGCCCGAAACCGGTCCTAGGATACTTGTTTCCAGTCCAGGGAGACCCTGGCCTGGCAGTTTGGGCTGGACTGTTCCAATTGGGGGCAGGGTCGAGACTGATTTGCATATGGCTGGGTCCAAACTGGAATGGCATGGTGAGCAAAAAAACTATGGATTTAGGCCCAGATCTCTGCACTGGGGTGAATGTATGAAATTCTTCTACATTCTGTCCATCAATTGTTCTTTTTGCATTGGTCACACCGAGTGGAACGGGTATGCCCAGACGTGGGTCCCGTGCTCTCCATGCCAGTGGAGTCAAGCTATCCTGGCTGATAATGGCTGAAAGCCCGGAACCGGTCCAAGGATGCTTGTTTCCAGTCCAGGGAGAACCTGGCCTGGCAGTTCAGGCTGAACTGTTCCCATTGGGTGCAGGGTCAAGATTGATTTGCATATGGCTGGGTCCAAACTGGAATGACATGGTGAGCAAATAAACAATGGATTTAGGCCCAGATCTCTGTACTGGGGTGAATGTATGACATTGTTATACATTCTGTCCATCAATTGTTCATTTTGCATTTGTTACCCCGTGTGTGACGGGCATGCCCAGACGTGGGTCCTGTGCTCTCCATGTCACTGGAGTCAAGCTATCCAGGCTGATGAGGGCTGAAAGCCCGAAACCGGTCCTATGATGCTTGTTTCCAGTCCAGGGAGAACCTGTCCTGGCAGTTCAGCCTGGACTGTTCCCATTGGGCGCAGGGTCAAGACTGATTTTCATATGGCTGGGTCCAAACTGGAATGGCATGGTGAGCGAAAAACAGATGGATTTAGGCCCAGATCTCTGTACTGGGGTGAATGTATGACATTGTTATACTTTCTGTCCATCAATTGCTCTTTTTGCCAGGGCAGTGCAGCGGCTCTGCATCCTCAGGCGGAGCAATTGACTCAGGTCCACCCACTTTTCCCGTCTGCTCAGAGGCTATGGAGGTGCTCTCAGCCGTACCCTCGCTCCCAAGGTTCAGTCGAGGACAAAGCCTCCGAGATTGTTGGCTGCTTCAGACCACCAGGGTCAGTGGAAGCTCCTCGTCTGCAGCGAGCATCTGAATCGGGTCTCTTAGACATGGTACCTTCAGACTCCTCCATCTCCCGGTGACCGGTCACTCCTCGCCCGACCACAGCCGGCGGTGTGGCAGCATCTTTCATTGCCTTGCTCACCTTGGCGGCCATTGCCACAAGCAATCTCTCCCAAGGGTAACTAAGAGAGTTCTGGCCTCCCGGTAAGCAGTCTCCGCCAAAACATGCAACTCCTGCCACCTAATGCCTCTCCGCCACCAAGGGTTCAGCAGAACCAAGAGGTAAGATTCCTGTGATAGGTTATTATGTCATCTTCTTCTTTTATCCAGGGGCCGGGCATGGGAGCTCCTCTCAACGTGGTTAGTCGGCTGCCATCTTGCCCCCATCATTAGTGATTGTAATGTTTTTTTTCTCCTTTTTATTCTATTGCAAAGCTTTGTGGAAATTTAGCTCGCAAACTGAACATTATCTGCGCCATCTTGCCTCTCCCCAGCGCTACGCACAGCGAGCACACGGTAGCCATTTTGGGCACCCCACTCTCTCCCCCGCTCATTGTCGATCGCCAGCGCGTTCCCCTGACACTGCAAGCATCCCCCGCGCGCCAGCCACCCCCGCTCTCTCATACAGGCCGTAAACCCTCTCCTTCTGCGCGACCCTGCTACGGAACCACATCCGACCGACATCCCATACATGGTCGTGCCTCTCCTTTGATAACCCCCTTACTCTGCGCCCCATTGTCCGAACTGGTCCCAGGCCATCACCTAGCCCTGCGGATGCAGTTTATTGCCCCTACTGTAAGGGAAACACCCCACATCAAAGGGATTACAGTAGATCAAAGCCCCTACCCCCTGAGACCCGACCGGTCACACACACCCCCGGGAATTGGCGGAATACCCTGCTGCGCGATAGCCATCTCCTACTGCGGGTAAGGTGGGAACTTCTACTGTAGCTATGTGTGGGATCGGATCTGAGCCGGGGCTTCAGGGGATGTTCTCTCATGCATCAAGGGAATCTCAAGAATGTACTATGTGTAATAAAGCAATAAACCTGTGTATAAGAGACCCGGTCTCAGAGATGCAGTTAGAGCACCTCGTGACGATACCTTGCTGTCTGATCTGATGTGTTCTGCTCCGACGGAATAAAACTTTGTTTCCTGCCTTCCAGTCTCCGGCGCCTGCCTCTTTCATTGGTAAATTATCGAGTGGTATGAGAGGCGATTACCGCCGGGCAATACTTGAAAGGTTATCGACTGAAACTGCCACTACCATTTAACAATTGGCGTCCCAAACGTGGGGCCCATCAGCGACACGTGGATCCAGTGGGAGAGGTCCCGACGACAGAGTGAACGACTGCAACGATCGGGAGAGCTCCTGCCCAATAGACCCTCGTCTGGCAGCCGATCATCCGAACTTCACTGGTTCCGAGCAGACCTCTCTCGAGTGATCTACGGTCCTGACTGGGAACCATCAGGAGTGCCGCGGCAAATACGGAGAGTAGAGGACGATCGGGCGCTGGAGTCGGAAGACGAGAAACTGTCCACGCGGTCCGGGTAAGGTCGTGATACACGACAAATTGCGAAATAATTGATTGATTGTTTGAAGCTTTGGAATACTAGTATTGCTCATTGATTGTGCTCATTGATTGTTCTCTTTGAGATATTCGCTGTCTACAAACGGGGAGGAGTAGAAATACTCTCTCTCTCCCTTTGCAGATAGTGAAGGGTAGGTAACGCAGACTTTTGTCCCCGTTGAAACCCGTCGTGCCTATCTTTATCTCCCCACTGATTGATTGTCCGAACATTGATTGTTTTGAAGAATAGTGCTCTTTGAGATATTCTCTGTTTGCAAATAACGTAGAATAGAAATATTCTGTCTAGTCTTTGCAAATAGTGAAGGGTAGGTAACGCAGACTTTTGTCCCCGTTGAAACCCGTCGTGCCTATCTTTATCTCCCCATTGATTGATTGATTGATTGTCCGAACACTAGTTGTTCGATATTGGTTCTTTGGAGGTATTCTCTGCTTACAAATAACGAGGAATAGAGATATTCTGTCTAGTCTTTGCAAGCAGTGAAAAGATAGGTAGTGCTGACTTTTGTCCCCATTGAAACCCGTCATGCCTATCTTCTCCCCACTGATTGGTAGTTGGTTCTGCCCGGACCGCTTATTAGAGGTGGACCATCCGGCCCCACTGGAAGGCACCCCTAATAAGGACATGTTCACTAAATATGGACTAGTCGCCGTAGCTTATACCAAGCTATGGCATAAATATACAAAGAAGGACCCCGAGAGTCAGTGGCCACTGATGGGATCCTTCGACGACCATAAGATAGAAGTGCTAGAAATAGCTCTGCGTAGCAATAAGACGACGCCTACTATGCTTGACAGCATCGGCATGTGGCGCAAAGAAGCAACGCAACGGAAAAAGAGGGAAGAAGTAAAAGCAGAAAAGGAATTACGAAAAGCAGCTCACCTTGCCGCTAGAAAGTTAGAAGAAGAAATAAAGGAGAGAAGGGAAACTAAACTAAGACAGGAGCCCGAAACATCAGGCCAGTACGCTGTTAGGACCCCTTCTTTGCTCTACCCTGAGTTATCCTCTAAACAGCGAACGAATGATGAATTACTATTAGGTCCCCCGATCATTTACATGCCCCCTCCATATGCACCCTCCCAGTCAGTAGTGCAACACCCACCACCCCCAAACACGAGCGAAAGCAGTACAGGGGCCTCGGTCCTCACGGCCTCCGCGCCGGCTGAGCCTCTTGTACTGAACCCAATGTCGGCTATAACGTTAGATGACCCTGAAATGAGACAGAGAGAGTCCACCAGAATGAATCGACTAACAAAGGATGAACGAGCAGGAATTGACAAAATAGTAAAGACTCTAGTGGAGCGTAAGGAAAGTGAGGAGTATATAACAGACGCATATAACTCGTATGCAGACAGCCGCAGACGACACTTTGTCGTACGACTTTGTTATGATGCCCTAAATGCATATGAGGATAGGTACCGCGATAAAGGTCCCGAAGGCTTAGCGACCCTATATAGGAAGGTAGACATTGGGGAAGAAGGAGAGGGCGATGTAACGAACCTCTTCACTCGTACACTCGAGGTCTATCGACACCTTAGAGAACACAGGCAGACCACCAAAGCAGAAACCCCCATAGCGACTAAGCCCCAGGAAGGAAGGGCTGATGCCATGATGCCCATCAAAGAAGCTGCCCCCTACTGGGTCCCCCCACGAGGTCAGGGAACACATGACGACATCAACCACCAAGATGCGAAGGGAAGGGTTGTATATAACTGGGTCTACCAGCCGTGGGACCGGCAAGATATTTTGACCTTTAGAAAAACTCTACCCGACTTGAGAAAGAACCCGACTGCCTTCTACACTGAACTGGGTACAGCCTTAGGTTCTACGATAATGACTTTAGCAGATATCGACTTGTTCTTTGGGCTATGTCTGCCGGCTGATGTGTGGAAGCAAATCCGGAAAGTTGACCACGCTGAGCCATTCGGATATACCTGGGTACCACTCGATACCATAGATAAACAGCGAGAACCGGGACAGAAACCCCCGAAAGCCATATTAGAGCTCCCAGACAAGATTGTACTTAAGTTGAAGACTCTAATCCCGGAAAGAAAGGTAGATTGGTCAATAGTGACGGCTTGTCGCCAGAAACCCCAGGAGGATGTGTCTGAATATTTCTCTCGGTTCGAGACTGTGTTTTCCGATTACAGTGGCCAAGACATGACCACCGCAACCGGACATCACCTCTTTGTCCAGAATTATGTGAAGGGTCTGTCACAAGAAGTTTCCCAGAAGCTACAGACCAGCGAGAGTAGTTGGGCAGCCTCCAAACCCGCAGCAATTCTCCAGATGGCCCAATATTACGAAAACCAGAAGAACGAGAACGATAGGGCGTCAGAGAGGAAGAAAAAGGAACTGAAGGAGAGGGTAATGATAGCACAGTTGCAAGGGGTGACCATAGGAAGGGAACCCCCGAAAGGGAATTACCAACCAACCGCCCCTAGAAAGCTACCCCCTAGAGACCATACACCTGCACCCTACAACGGACGGAGAGACTTAGATGGGAACCAATGTGCGTTCTGTAGAGGGTTCGGACACTGGAAATCCCAGTGCCCGGCCCTTCTGGAGCTGAACAAAAATAGGGATCCCAGAGACACAGCATATGACCCCAGAAATAGAGGACAGGGACGAGGGCACACGAACGACGCAATCAACGACAGGCCAGGCAGACCAAACACCTTTGATCGCCCCCGACAAAACCAGTGTCAGCAGTCCGACTACGAAAGCACCCATGACTTCGCATAGGACCGCCAGGGGCAAGGGAGGGATCCAGTCGAACTCCGTGTTGACCAGCAAGGTCCTTACGTCCCTGCTAAGGTCTTGGGCACAAAATCTCCATTCCTGGTAGACACTGGGGCGACACGTAGTGCGTTATCCAAACGACTGATCCCTAGGGCACCCTTGTCTGGCTCACATGTAACCTCAATAGGCTTCGATGGAACGCCCTCCACTAACCCCTTATCAACACCAATCTCCTTTGACTTAGAAGATAACACCACTGACACAACCTTTTTGCTCTCCTCCAACACCCCCGATGCTATTATGGGACTTGATTTGCTAAAACATTTTCGAGCTACCATCAGATGCTCCCCAGACGGAGTTCGAGTCATCCTACACGATAACCCAGATCTGTCCAGACCCTGTCACACGCGGCGTATGCTCTCTATAACCGATGCTGACATGTCCCTACTCGACACATTACCTTCACATGTATGGGCTAAAACCGACTCATTTGTAGGGCACATGGTGATCGACCCGGTACACATAACCGTCCGACCGGACGCAGTGCTCCCAAAGCTTCCACAGTATCGGATATCACCCGAAGGCGAGAAGGCATTGGTGGAAATCATCGAGTCCCTAGTCGAGGCAGGAGTGGTAGAAGAAGTAGTCAGTAATGTTTGCAACAGCCCTATCCTACCCATTGTAAAGAAGCAAGGCGAGGGAGATGAGAAAGCCTACCATTTCATTGTTGATTTGCGAGAGGTTAACAAAGTAGTCATACCCCAGTACCCCGTGGTCTCAGACATCACCACCATCCTCACCCTGATTCCATCCACTGCCACCACCTTTACTGTTATTGATCTCAAAAACGCATTCTTTTCCATCCCCATCCACCCAGACAGCCGCTACCTGTTCGGCTTCACTTTAAAAGTAGGGGTGGGCGGAATTTGCGTAATCGTGTTACGCAAATCTCCGCGAAACGGTAAAAATCTCCGCGAACACGCAGAAATTCCGCGAACACGCGGAATTGCTTGTTCGCGATACTTTTTTCCTGTTCGCGATCGCTGTTTGCGTGCTCGGGGTGAAATATCTCGCGAACACGCATATTGAGAACGCGAACAAGCAAAAAATTTCGCGAAGTCGCGGAACGCTGATTTTTGGGCAATTTCGCGTTTTCCGCGGAACGCGAAATTACCCAAATTCCGCAAATTCCGCGAACGGAACGGAATTTACCACCCAGGCCTATTTAAAAGCCCGTTCGTACAGATTCTGCAGGGCACCCCAAGGCTACACTGAGAGTCCCAGTATTTATAGCCAGGCCCTCAAGAGGCAGCTAGATGCAGTCCAACTACCCGATGGAGTGGTGTTGATACAGTACGTCGATGACATTCTTTTGGCGGCCGACACCACTCCACTTGCCGTCACAGCCACCATTCACCTCCTCCGCTTCCATGCGGAGAACGGTCACAAGGTCTCCAGAAAGAAATTGCAATTCTGCCAGCCCCAAGTAACGTATCTAGGCCACCTACTATCCAAAGACGGGAGGAAACCTACCCCTGACCGAATTCAGACCATCCTAGAAACCCCTGTTCCCAAAACTCAGAAGCAAGTGCGGTCCCTAGTAGGCCTCACCTCCTTTTGTCGACAATGGTTGCCAAACTTCAGTCTTATCGTAAAACCTCTGCTTTCCCTGCTGGCTAAAGATGTCCCCTTCCCCCTCCAATGGACACCCGAATGTCAATCCTCCTTCAAAGAATTACGAGACGCCCTCTGTTCGGCCCCAGTCCTAGGAACCCCAGACTACACTAAACCTTTCTCCCTCTACACCCACGAAAGGGAGGGATGTGCGCTGTCTGTCCTAACCCAGTCCATAGGCCCTAAACAACGCCCTTGTGCCTACTTCTCTGCCACTCTTGACCCTGTAGCCAGAGCTTTGCCCGCATGCCTTCGAGCAGTAGCCGCCGTGGCTATCTCTATCCGGCAAAGCGAGGGGATCGTACTCTCAAACCCCCTCACAGTATTGGTACCCCATGCGGTTGACACCCTCCTGAACCAAACCAAGACTCAACACCTGACTAGCGCACGACTGACCGGTTACGAACTGACTCTGCTTGCACCCCACATCACATTGAAACGATGCACCACTCTGAATCCAGCTACTCTACTACCTCTCCCTGACACTGATCCCAATGCGTCCCCTATACACGACTGTGTGACCCTCACCGACGAACAGACCAAGAGTAGGGTCGACCTCCGAGATACTGCCTTCCCGGACCCTGACGGAGAACTGTGGGTGGATGGCTCATGCATCAAGCTCCCCGATGGCACCACCTCAGCTGCCTATGCAGTCACCACAGCCCGAACAGTTGTTGAGACAGCCCGCATCACACAGCGATCCGCACAGGCGGCGGAACTAATTGCTCTCACACGAGCCTGCATCCTGGCAGCAGGGACAACCGCAAAAATCTACACAGACAGTCAGTACGCCTTCGGGGTAGTTCACCACTTTGGGCTCTTCTGGAAAGAGAGGGGATTCTTGACTTCTCATGGCACACCCATCCTGCATGGAGATCTAGTCTCTGCCCTGACCGAAGCGGTCCTCCTCCCCACACGGCTGGCTGTGATCAAATGCCAAGCACACAAGAAGGTGACAGACATTATAGGACAGGGAAATGCACTGGCTGACATTACTGCCCGAACCACAGCCGAGAATAGGTCCACGACCCGTATGTACGTGACCAGGTCACAAGCTGAGAAATGGAAGGATGCTAGGGAAACGATTAGGGACATCCAATTAGCCAGTACACCACACGAGTTAACTGAATGGGCACGGGTGGGATTGAAGGACGATGATGGTTGCTGGCGGACTAAAGACTCGAACAAATGGTTGCTACCAGACTCATACTTGATCCCCATGCTGACCATGGCACACTCCCCCGCACACATAGGGTCTGCCCCCATGATCGAACTCATCTCCAAAGTCTGGCACAACGACAAGATCCCAGACTCAGCCAAACGTCTGGTCCAACAATGCCTAGTATGCCTCCAACACAACCCTGGGAAAGGAACTGCTGTACCCCGGGGAGGGTTCGGGGTCCCCAATCACCCTTTTGAAGTCCTACAAATGGACTACGTCCAGTTAGAAAGGTGCCAAGGTTTGAAGTACGTACTTGTCGTTGTGTGTGCCTTCAGCAAGTGGGTGGAAGCCTATCTAACCCACGACAACACCGCCATGACTACCGCAAAAGTACTACCGAAGGAATTCTTCCCCCGATACGGCCTTTGTCGAATTTTGTGGAGCGACAACGGCCCTCACTTCGTAGCCGAAGTTATCCAACTCATCTTAAAGGGGTTGGGTGTAAAACAGAAATTCCATGCGGTCTTCCATCCCCAATCTGCAGGCTTGGTTGAGCGACACAACGCCACCTTGAAGCTTAAGATAGCAAAAATAGTCGCCACCACAGGACTGAGATGGCCAGACGCTCTCCCGCTAGCATTGCTATCAATGCGTTCCACCCCCACTAAACACCACTTAACCCCCTACGAGGTCGTTTTCGGGCGGCCCATGAACCTTTGGGCTGCTCCAAAGCCAACATCCATCCACGACGTCCCGGACGTCCTCATGTCTGACTATTTGTATAACCTAACTAAAACGTTGTCTGTCATCCATCAGCAGGTGCTGCACGCCATTCCCGATGTTTCCAGGGGCCCCGGACACGACATCCAACCCGGTGACTTCGTCTTAGTGCGTAACTTCCAGCGCACCAAGAGTCTGGAGCTCCGGTGGACGGGCCCCCTGCAAGTCCTGATCACCACCCGAACAACTCTTCGAGTGGAGGGGAAACGCAATTGGCTGCATGCACACCACTGCAAGAAGGTATCACCGACCCTGACAACCACGGACAACATCACCGCCCAAGAAGAACTTCTGGACAAAGACCGACCATCCCTGAGCCGCTGGCCAGATACAGAGACACTCGAGTTAGTCAGATATCCTGATCCCACCGTGCCATCCAAGGAAGGGTATAACTTGCGACGAAAGGAGAGAACTTCGGCTAAGCAGACCGCAGGCTAAGTGGAAATCTCAGAGCGGTAGCCTAGTCACCTCAAAGGCCACCAGGAGAGAAACTAAGCGAAGTCTGTGGTTCTGCCCGCTACCGAGTCTCTTGAAGGTGATGGAAGCGCCCGACATGAAGATGATGGAAGCAACCGGACGTCCGAAGATCCACTACAAAAACCCAAAGACTGACCGAATGCACAGCTTAAAGACTATTGCACTTTTCATTACCCTTCTCTTTTGCCTTCTCCTCGTGGTCACCTTCTGGATCATGGAGGAGGGCACACCCGCTCATAAGATATTGCTGACCACCGTTCAACCTACCACCACAAAAGAACACCATCTGATCTCACTTTCACCCCAACTCCGAGAAAGGCGTAAGGAGTTCTGGAATAACTCTTTTGTGCAGTTGCTCCACCAACACAATCTTGCTGCCAACGCCACTAATTGCTGGATCTGTGGATTGCTACCACATGCCACTGGACACTCTATCCCTTTCATCCCTTCACCTTTTTCTGTCCATGGTTCCTGCCTCGCCTGGCTAATCCTCCTGCAAGAAAGCTACAAGGACAATGCCACTTCCGGCAGAACCATGTCACACTTCTACCATGGGTTCTGGCTGAACAAAACTGGAAGAACTTCTGCCCTCTTCTGCCCTCTGAGATCGAACACTTCCTTTCACATGGACATCCCTGCCAAAGAACGAGTTGAAATGCAAGTGTTCAATAACCCAGCCAGACCCACCTTCTCTTACCTCCGGAAACGGACGGACGCCACCCTAACAGTGGCCCTGTCCATCATCAACATCACTGGATTTGTGTGCCTCGAAGGCCTGGGGGCGCAGCTGGTGGGCCACAGCTCCTGCCTCATCACCCGAACATTGGACTCAGTTGACCCACCCTCCTTTGTTGCCTCCCCGAATATGTACTTCGTCTGTGGTACTAAGGCCTACACCTGGCTTCCGAAAGGATGGGGAGGCACCTGCTACATCGCCTTTGTCCTTCCTCCGACATATGTGGCTCCAGCAAACCATCACCGACAAAAGCGGGCCAAAGACATTGTGCAAGCCGACTCCGCCGGAGCACAGTTCATGGACGCAGTGAAAGGCCTTGTTCCACTCTGGGGTCCAATGGCAAACAGCCGTGCCATCCGCCACTTAACCCAGGCAGTCGAAACGACGATGAACATTACGGCTGGCGCCCTCGCCAACAACACCGCCGAGCTCCAGGCCGTCCGCTTAGTGGCCCTTCAGAACCGCCTCGTTCTAGATGTGGTTCTGGCTGATCGTGGAGGAGCATGCCGCATCATTGGGTCCAGCTGTTGTACCTACGTACCGGATAACTCACCCTCAGTCTACAAAGCAATTGAACACCTCCACAGACTGTCCGCAGAGGTCCATCAAGAGCAAGAAGAATGGTCACTGGGGAGTTGGTTTTGGGACACTATTAAAAGTTGGGGATGGAGGCTGTTTTCATTTATCCTAATACCGGTTGTGATACTATGTGGATGTTGCTTGGGGATTCAGTGTCTGCCACCTTTATGTTCGCTTTTTATGAACTGTATCTGCCCTAAGACTTTGAACTTTGAAACAGAGCGGATGAAAGCCCTTTATGAGGTGGAAGTCCGTAGTATTATGGGGATAAATCCGAACTAGACAAGCTGGCGAGATATGTTAAAAGGGAGGACTGTGGAAATTTAGCTCGCAAACTGAACATTATCTGCGCCATCTTGCCTCTCCCCAGCGCTACGCACAGCGAGCACACGGTAGCCATTTTGGGCACCCCACTCTCTCCCCCGCTCATTGTCGATCGCCAGCGCGTTCCCCAGACACTGCAAGCATCCCCCGCGCGCCGGCCACCCCCGCTCTCTCATACAGGCCGTAAACCCTCTCCTTCTGCGCGACCCTGCTACGGAACCACATCCGACCGACATCCCATACATGGTCGTGCCTCTCCTTTGATAACCCCCTTACTCTGCGCCCCATTGTCCGAACTGGTCCCAGGCCATCACCTAGCCCTGCGGATGCAGTTTATTGCCCCTACTGTAAGGGAAACACCCCACATCAAAGGGATTACAGTAGATCAAAGCCCCTACCCCCTGAGACCCGACCGGTCACACACACCCCCGGGAATTGGCGGAATACCCTGCTGCGCGATAGCCATCTCCTACTGCGGGTAAGGTGGGAACTTCTACTGTAGCTATGTGTGGGATCGGATCTGAGCCGGGGCTTCAGGGGATGTTCTCTCATGCATCAAGGGAATCTCAAGAATGTACTATGTGTAATAAAGCAATAAACCTGTGTATAAGAGACCCGGTCTCAGAGATGCAGTTAGAGCACCTCGTGACGATACCTTGCTGTCTGATCTGATGTGTTCTGCTCCGACGGAATAAAACTTTGTTTCCTGCCTTCCAGTCTCCGGCGCCTGCCTCTTTCATTGGTAAATTATCGAGTGGTATGAGAGGCGACTACCGCCGGGCAATACTTGAAAGGTTATCGACTGAAACTGCCACTACCATTTAACAGCTTTTGTTTTCCCTGTGGTTTCTGCACTGGTAGATCTGCAGTTTGTGTAGTTGCAAGTGTTTGGTAAGAAATAGTTTTTTATTTGGTTTACCTTGTATTTGTGCAAAATGTGTATTGTGTTACCTCGTGTGTAATTTTCTTTGGTTTCTTACCTAGTGGGTTTTCATTCATGTCCTTACTGTGTCTGTGCAGAGGAGGTGCTGGTGAGTCTAGCTGTCTTTAGCAAGTGAGTGGTATTGCTTTATAGTATGTAGGTCTTTGTGTGATTTGTATTGATTAACTTTACCTTGCAATTGCCATATGACAGTAGATTTTCTTTTTGTTTTATAAATCTAAACTTTGTTTATGACTTATTTTACATATTGTTGGGTATTGTTGACTTATTTGTCAAGTTATTTCTCTTGGTAAGGATTATGGCTAGCAGTAGCATGACCTGTCAGCAGGTTGTTGGTATGCTTTTCGAGTCTTCTTCTAACCATGATTATGAGACTGACTCTGCATCTGAGGCAGAGGAGGAAGGCCAGGAATCTGTCAGTGAATTTTCTGTCCAAAAGGAATCATCTGATGATGACGCTACTCTCAGTGTGGTTGAAGCTACTCTCAGTGGAGAAGAATTACCTCTTTTAGAGGAGGACACTTTTGTGCCATAGATATTTGGATTTCAGCTCGGAACTGCAAGGCTTCCCGTCTGGAAGTGCTGGACTCTGGGTTGACCAAATCATTGTGCATCCAGTCTTGCCTGTCTTTAGTGGTGTTGCATGGTGTTGCAGGGTGTAGAGTGAATAGTGAAACGTTTTTGCCTGTAAATATCTTTCAGTTGCTTATGGCCGATGTATTTTTGGCTGAGATTTTTAAGCAGACTCATTTGTATTCAGAACAGGATTTTAGGGACAACAGTGCCAGACTTAAGCCCCACTCTAGAGCTACCAGTGGAATTCCACCAATCTGGATGAGTTGAAGAAGTTCTTGGGTTTAACATTTTTGATGGGCCTGATAAGGAAGCCGTCGCTGTCTCCATAGTGGTCTACTGATCCCTTTAGGACAACAGCTATATTTCCTGCAACCTTGAGTAGTAATCGGTATTTGCTTCTTCTTCGGATGTTGAATTTTGTTGATAATGATTTAGCATTTTCCCGAGATCACCCTGATTATGACCATCTTTTTAAGGTTCAGCCTGTCCTTGATCACTTTGTGGATCAATTTTCAGAGATTAATGTGCCAGAAAGAAATAGCCGTGCCTAGGATAGTAAGGCATTCACAAAAATGATAGCACAAATGATTCATCATACGAATGAAAATACCTGCCCAAAGAGTGTTTGTAAAATGATAAATAGTTGGTAGGAATTTATAGTTGTGGTCCGACCCATTAGTGTGGGCATTTTTTTGTGGCTGAAAAATGTAGAGCTTTCGATGTAGCATGTCATTGCATATGCCAAAAGCATCTAACTGTGTTTTTTTTTAACTTGCCAAGGGTTCCCCTAATGAATAAAAAGCTATAGAAGACTTGGGCTACGTGCAGGCAATTTTAATATAGACCCCTTACAGAAATACAATCAGAGTTTCATTGATAAGAAACATTGAAGCCCATCTTGGTATATCAGGTACCATGGATGAGGATCTGAGGAAGAATCATGCCACCAATATCATTGGTGGGTGAGGGTCCTTTTAAAAAAAAGAGGCCTTTCCCCTTACCAGCAGGAATATCTTTTTTGATAAGGTCATATGGATTCAGCAGAAGGGGCTAGAAGGTTATCAAAGAGACTCTAAGTGCTGTGACCGGTAGAATAATATTTGAAACTTTTGGCTGTCTAAGTCATTTTTAGATGGATAATATGGTTTAAGGCTTAAATAAAAATGATTAGAAGAACTGCAAGGCCAACAGAGACCATGCAGAGATTTTTGGAGGCTGTCAGATGGGCTCATAGGACCAATAAAAAAATCAGACGCATTTATATCTCACAGTGACTGATTCTGTTGCTGTCCTGTTTCCCAGTTACTTTCCCCTTAATATGGCAGTCAATATTATGTAATAAAATACTTTCTAAAATAATTTCTAGAAATGTGTGATACTATAATGACAGTTCTCCAATTGTTAGCCTATTTGTACCCCTTATTCCTAAAGGCCGTGGAGTCAAGCAAGCCTGCCTGTTGAGGGGTGATGCCCCAAAACCCGTCCCAGGTTGCTGGTTTCCAGTCCAGGGAGGACCTGTCCTGGCAGTTCGGGGTGAAATATTCCCATAGGTAACAGGGTCAAGATTGATTTTCATATGTCTGGATCTGAAGTGGAAAGGTATGGGGAGGAAAAAACTATGGATTTAGGCCCAGATCTCTGTACTGGGGTGAATGTTTACATTGTCAGCATTACGTCCATCAATTGCTCCTTTTGCATTTGTCGCTCCAAGTGGGAAGGGTATGCCCAGACAAGGGTCTCGTGCTCACTGCACCACTGGATTAATGGTTTGTTTCCGGTCTAGGGAGGACCTGGCTAGGCAGTTCGGGCCTGACTGTTACCATGAGAAACAGGGTCAAGACTGATTTGCATATGGCTGGGTTCAAAGTGGGGTGATGTGGTGAGCAAAAGAACAATAGATTAAATCCAGATCTTTGTGACTGTGGGTGAATATTTGCACTGTTCAGCATTTCGTCCATGAATTGTACCTTTTGCATTTGTCAACCTAAGTGAGAAGAGTATGCCCAGATGTGGGTCCTATGCTCACTGCACCACTGGATTCAAGCTAGCCTGGCTGATGAGGGGTGTGGCCCCGAAATCGGTCCCAGGAGGCTTGTTTCCGATCCATGGAGGACCTGGTTTGGCAGTTCGGCTGGACTCCCATGAGGAACAGGGTCAAGACTGATTTGCATATGCCTGGGTCCAAACTGGGGTGTTGTGGTGAGCAAAACAACGATTGATTAAACCCAGATCTTTGTGACGGGGTGAATGTTTGCATGGTTAAGCATTCCATCCATCAATTGTTCCTTTTATATTTGTTGCCCTGAGTGGGAAGGGTATCCCCAGACGTGGGTCCCGTGTTCACTGCGCCACTGGATTCAAGCTAGCCTCGCTGATGATTGGTGAGTCTTGGAACCAGTCCCAGGCTGCCTGTTTCTGGTCCAGGGAAGACCTGGCTTGGCAGTTCGGACTGGACTGTTCCCACGAGGAACAGGGTCAACACTGTTTTGCATGTGCTCGGGTCCAAATTGGGCTCACTGTTTTGCATGTCGCTGTATTCAAATTGGGGTGGTGTGGTGAGCAAAAGACAAATGGGTTAAACCCCAATCTTTGTGACTGGGGATGAATGCTTGCATTGTTCAGCATTCCATCCATCAATTGTTCCTTTTGCATTTATCGCCCTAAGTGGGAAGGGTATGCCCAGACATGGGTCCCGTGCTCACAGCGCCACTGGATTCAAGCTAGCCTGGCTGATGATTGGTGATTCTTGAAACCGTTCCCAGGCTGACTATTTCTGGTCCAGGGAGGACCTGGCTTGGCAGTTCAGGCTGGACTGTTCCCATGAGGAACAGGGTCAACACTGTTTTGCATGTGCCCGGGTCCAAATTGGGCTGACATGGTGAGCAAAAGAACTATGGGTTAAACCCCGAACTTTGTGACTGGGGTGAATGTTTGCATGGTTCAGCATTCCATCCATCAATTGTTCCTTTTGTATTTGTTGCCCTAAGTGGGATGGGTATGCTCAGACGTGGGTCCTGTGTTCACTGCACCACTGGATTCAAGCTAGCCTGGCTGATGTTATGTGAATTTTTAAAGTGCAACGGTTACCCTAAGGTGTCCTGGTGCTATGCACTGCCTACTGGTTAGCGGAGAGATGATGTTATTGGGTAAACAGCCATGTTTTCAGCCCCCTTCTAAAAGAAAGGAGATCTGCTGCATTCCTCAAATGGAACGGCAGAGCATTCCAGGCCTTAGATGCGCAGGTGATGAAACTCCTACCTCCCCACCTAACGTTTTTAAATTTGGGAACTTGGGGCCCTATTCACAGAAGTAATCTGAGACAAAATCCCAAACGTACCACTTTTGGTATTCACAGAAGGCATTTAGTAGTAGTAAAGTTAGGATTTTGTCTTAAGTATGTCTTAAGTCTGTCCTAAGTTTGTCTTAAGTCAAACTTAAGTCAAACTTAAGTCAAACTTAAGTCAAATTTAAGACAAAATCTTAACTTTACTACTATTAAATGCCTTCTGTGAATACCAAAAGTAGTAAGTTTAGTATAGTGTCTCAGATTAGTTCTGTGAATCGGCCCCTTGGACTTGTTTTGCTCCTGTGGACCGATGTGTCCTACCAGGAACATACAATTTGAATCTTTGCCTCAGATGATTGGTGATTCTTGAAACTGGTCCCAGGCTGCCTGTTTCCGTTGCAGGGAGGACCTGGCTTGGCAGTTTGGGCTGGACTGTTCCCATGAGGAACATGGTCAAGGCTGATTTTGCACATGGCTGGGTCCAAACTGGGGTGGCGTAGTGAGCATAAGAACAATGGATTAAACCCAAATCTTTGTGACTGGGGTGAATGTTTGCATTGTTCAGCATTCCGTCCCTCAATTGTTCCTTTTGCATTTGTCTTTAAATAAGTTTCCAATTGTCAGCTAAATAGCAGAGATTATGTACTATTTTATGGCTGCTGATTGAATAAAAGAGATTATGTACTTGGTCGTTGGCAGATGAATAGCCACTTCCTTATGAAAATGATGTTAATAACTATCATGACTAGAGGTCCTGTTAGAGTGGCTTGATTTTTTTTATGCAGACATATCTGGATCTGCAGTACTGCTATTAAAAAAACAATGTATTTAGAGGCTGCCTTTCTTAGTAGCCTGGGAACATTTGACTGAAGATTTCCTAGAAAAATATGGTTATGCACAAGAGCCCACGGGGTTATTTACCAGTTATTTGGCACATAAGTGGTACTGTTGCTAGGCAACTGTGCTGAGAGTCTATGGGGTGTAAGAGGCAGAAAACACATTTAAGCCAATGTTCTTTCTGAATTGAAGAGCTGGTTGGGAGGTTTAAGAAAGTGGTTTGTTTTACATGAATATTGAAAGTTTCTGTTTCTCATATTGATACCATTACCTTTGATCACCATATTCTATTTTATATACCTATGATAATATTTTAGATGATAATTCTGATTTCCAGTTCAATGTTGAATAATAAGGGCAGTGACGCACTATAGTTATATGCTGTGCCTGTTCAGAAATGTCCTGCATTGAAGCAGAAGGCATAGTTACTAAGTAGCTATGTGGATATTCTGCTACTACATTATGTGGTGTTAAATAGTATGTTTTTTATGTGACAAGTTGTTTTTGAGTATAGTAGCCGAGGATAAGTGGACTCTTGCTTGTTAGAAGCTGTAGTGCTTATGAATGTACACTGATGTAGGTGTAACATGACTGCTCCGAAACACTTCACACATTGCTGTCTGGGTTTGGTGCGATGGGTACACAGCCAGTGTCATGTGTCGAGTAACATGGCAGGATGTTGTGAACTGGGTATGATGAGTGTACAGCCAGTATCATGTGTAACGGAACATATCTGAGAGGTGTGATCTTGGTGCAATAAGTACATGAGCAGAGTTTTGTCAGGAGAAACAGTTCAAGCATTTGGAACTGGGTGTCACAAGGATACAGTCAGTGTCATCAGGGAAGAAATATGTTGGATTGTTGCAAACCAGAAGAGTGGATTCTATCACTGGCTTGATTTGTGCAGAATAGTTGACATGGATAAAACTATTCTACACATGTTATAGTTTGAGATGCGCTTGTGTGGGTGTGAAGAGAGATATATGCACTTTGTGGGTGAGTAGTGTGAGATGACTATTGAATTGTCATAATTTGGTGTGATGATTGGTGTGAAACCTTCAATGGTGATCACCTGAGTCCAACGTGCATCATGTACCTAGTGTAGAGTTGCAATTAATTTATCTGGGTGGACGGTATTCATGGTTGTTCTGTTATGTTTCTTATCTTTTCACGTTAAATATGTTACAAAAGGAGGGGGTGTGCAGCATCTTAAATGGTGTGGTCGTCCCTCAAAGTCTATCTATGTGTTTCAGTGAGAATAAAGTAGTCAGTATTCTATACCCCAGTGTGTAATGTGTAAAGTTAGCGGGTCAGTGGAATATTAGTGCTACACTAAATAATATTGCAGCTGCTTGTGGCACGTGCTTTGAGAAACTGTACATGCTACCTCAAATAGTCTCCCAAGCATACAACATGGCATCTCTACAGGAGGGTTAAGAGGATGTATTGAGAGATACACTCACACAACATTTGTCATCCATGAAGTGCTTGAAGGAGGCAGGTGCTAGTTGAATGTGAGAAGGCATATCTCAAAGAGAAGTGTGTTTGTGTGTTATAACATGCTCGAGGGTTAGAGAATTGATCCGGTTATGGAGCAGCAGATGGGATGCACTGGGCATAGTAAAAAGAGAGGAAGAGATTCCCATAGGTATGCATGACACAATGTTACCACAGAGTTGGTTTTATACTCAAAAGGCTTAAAACGATGAACATATGTTAAAGGCAAAGGAGTGACTTTAAAGGAGTTTAGCAGAATCAGCATGTGTGGTCATGGTAAGAATTAAGGTCCGCTGTAAACCTATACATGCATTGGCAAAGAATATAGGTCTTGCTTAAGTGAGAGCTATTGACGTTGGCCAATGTCTTTTAGGTATATTATTAACAAAATGTCTGGAAGAGACAGCACAGTTTATGAGAGACTGAAAAAGGGAAAAAATGCAAATATAATGAAGAGCAATCCAGAAAATACTAAACATAGTATATTCTAAATTACAAACTCCACATGAACCAACCTGAATGCTAATGTAACATTTCAGGCCATTATGAGACCACCTAAACAAATAATAAAGATAGATCTTCCCCTCCTCCCCCACTCCGTAGGAGAGGGCTAAGGACTGAAAAAGACAAACACATATGCTGAAAACATGAAATTAATTTAGGAAGAATAAAAATGGGCCATACCTGCAGGCCAAACATTGCTTCCAAATGCACTCTCCTGTGAAAAACATGGTGGGCCCTAGCACCACACTCTCACTGGAGGGTCCCTTGGCTGCTGAAAATAAATCAGGATCTGTTTCCCCTGTCTTTTTACTTTCTGACCTCCCAGTTTTGGCTCTGTTTTTGCTGGTTTAGTGTCTCTGTGCACTTTCTTACTGCTGTTCAGTGTTAAAGTGCAAGTGCTCCTGTTGTAAATTGTTATTATGGATTGGCGTTTCCATGATTGGCATATTTAATTTACTGGTAAGAGCACTGAATGTGCCAGGGCCTGTAAATCAAATGCTACTAGTTGGCCTGCAGTCCTGATTGTGCCACCCACATGAGTAGCCTTGAAAAGGTATCTCAGACCTGCCACTGCAGGGTCTGCACACAGTCTGTAACTGCCATGTCAACCTGGCACGTGCAAACACTTGCCAGACCCTAATCTTCCCTTTTCTTACATATAAGTCACATCTAAGGTAGGCCCAAGGCACCCCTGTGGACGGGATGCTATGTATGTTAAAGGTAGGACATGTACTGGTGTGTGTGTCATGCCCTGGTGGTGAATTACAGTGCATTACGTTTTTCCCTATGGAAAGGCTACCTGTCCCATAGGATAGAATGTGAGTTTTACTTATAACATCTTATAAGCATAACTTCCCATTGGGACAATTTGGGGAAATGGAGTCAGAATATCAAAATGTATCTTATAATAAAGATGATGTTTATGTTCTGTGTTTCAAAATATCACTTTTAGAAAGTAGGTATTTTCTTGCTTAGCCATCCTGTGTGCCTCTGCTAGGTTTTGAATTGACTGTCTCGCTTTGGAATGACAGGGGCTGGGGATCTGCATTCTCTTCAGACAGCCCCTGAGGGGGTCAAGGTGTATCCTCCCTTTCTTGGATGAGTCCGAGCTGGGCTGAATAGACCTGGGCTGCATTTAGAGTAGTGGGAGGAGATTTCCTTACACCTGAATGGACCTGGTCTGCCTTTCACAATGCTGTCTCCTCCTTCTGCCTGAAAGATGGTCCAGAGAAGATGGAACTGGTTTGGACTAAGCACAGACACTCTCTGCCTGAGAGAACAAAGGAATTTTGAGTATATAAATTTGGGCCCAGCCCCCTGAACTTTAGAACTAGCTGGAATCAAGGAACCTGCCAAGAAGAAGAGCGGGAAGAACTGCCAGGAGGAGTACTGCCACTTTGCTGTGTTGTTGCTGTGTTGGGTTGGCCTGGAGTTGATGCTTCTGCCTTGGGCACTGAAAGGACTGGACTGACCTTTCTTTACTTGGGCTGAGTATCTGCAAGGGCTTGAAGTAGAGCTTGCCTCATATTCTGAACCTTGCAGGGACTGCAAAGACTTCACCAACCTCTGGGTACCGCTTCTGGAACCACTGTTTCAGTTGCCACAGAGAAAGGGAAATCAACCAGACTCCGTCACTGACTCTGCCACCGGCTCTGTGTCCTGAAGGCACCCCCGCATCTCTCACCGCAAACCTAGTATCATCGAAGACGAAGGTCAACACTGCCACCATTGAGCCGCTGCATGCACCGTGACCTGTGGGCACCGCACTCCGCACTGTCTTGCTTCACTTTACCGCCCTGGTCTCACCGATGCTATCACTGCCTGCTGACTTCAACACTTGTAACTGCATCATGGCTAGGGGCACCCCTCATAAGTTTCACAACACACCGTCTCGTCCCACACAGCAGTCTGGGCTGACCAACGCCAGCTTGAGCTAATCGTCTCTGTCGCCTGCACCACAACCTGCCAGCACCGTATCAAGCACGACCTCGCCTCGCACCATAAGCCTTGGTCTCACCGACACCATCTGGACGATCGTCACCGAGCCGCTGCCTGTACCGCATCGTGAGGGCACCACACCCTGCACTGCTTCCATTTTGCAGCACAACTGCAACGGACCGGACCGACTCACACCAACGTGTTGGCCGCAACGAGAGAGGTACTGTTCACTAGTCTGTCTGGCCCATATCGGTGCTGTGGGCTGGAACTGTTAGACTGCTGTTTTTAGCATCGCAGTAGCCCTGGACGGAGCTACTGACTTGGAAGAACTGTGTTTTTTAGATATTTCTGCAATTCTAAGGATATCTTGCAAAGTACATGTTTTTAAGTACTGTATATTTGGTAGTGTTTTCACTGTATTACTAGTTATGTGCAAATGCTTTACACACTGCCTCTGAGATAAGCCTGTCTGCTTGTGTAAAGCTACCAAGCAGGTGAGCAGGGGTTATTTTAGGAATGTAACTCCCTTATCCTGACTAGAAGGAAGAGTCCCTACTTGGACAAAGGTGCAAAGCATTGCCAACTAGAGACCCCCATTTTTAACAGGAGCCAAAGCACCGCAGCATCAAAGGTTAGCCATATTGCCCTGGCATATCAGCAGTATATCACCTATACCAACCTCAGGAGAAAGTACAAATGTTTCTCAAGGCTGCTTGAAAGGAGCCCGGCCAGTGCACGGGTTCACTGCAGCCTCCACCAATAACTAACACCACGGGAGATGGCCACGAGCCTCAAGAGGACAGTACAGGTCTCCCAGAGGCCTCAAGAGCACTAAACAAGTGGCAGAGTATGGCCTGCATGCACACCACACACTTCTAAAGATAAGGCTACATTGGATACCACATCTCCACAGGACTGCCACACATAGACATTTGCAAAAGACAACAAATACAAAAAAGCAGTTCTGCGCATTCAGGAGACGTGACCTGCATTCGTTAGTGGCAATAAGTGCTAAATTTTGTCACTCCTTGTACTTCTGTGTGACCTTCCCTAAGCCTGGAAAAGCTTAACATGAAAAGAGGAGGAGTCCTGTGCCAGATGCTCAGAAGTAATTGATGAGAACTTCCTCCACAAACCACATTATAAAAAAAACACACCAGTAAAAAATGAACCCACAATTCCCTGCCAAAGACCCTAGAGGTCCTGGCTGCCAGTCTGCTCACTGCACGTGTGCTACTCAGAGCATAAGAAGTGTGCTTGCTTTGTGTGCTACAGCCTGTGGTTTGGTCATAATGTGTGTAAAGCTCACACTTGCCTTGTGCTCGAGCTGCATACAGCACGTGAACTGTGGCTGTAGTGTGCAATAGATAGATAAAAGAGAGATAGATAGAAAAAAGAGAGATAGATAGAAAAAAGAGAGATAGATAGATAAGAGATAGATAGATAGATAGATAGATAGATAGATAGATAGATAGATAGATAGATAGATAGATAGATAGATAGATAGATAGATAGATAGATAGATAGATAGATAGATAGATAGATAGATAGATAGATAGGTAGAGAGATAGGTAGGTAGATAGATAGATAGATAGATAGATAGATAGATAGATAGATAGATAGATAGATAGATAGATAGATAGATAGATAGATAGATAGATAGATAGATAGATAGATAGATAGATAGATAGATAGATAGATAGATAGATAGATAGATAGATAGATAGATAGATAAAAGGCAGATAGATAGGTATGCAGACAAAATATTGATAGGTAAATGATAGATAACAGACAGACAAACAGACAGACAGACAGACAGATAGATAGATAGATAGATAGATAGATAGATAGATAGATAGATAGATAGATAGATAGATAGATAGATAGATAGATAGATAGATAGATAGATAGATAGATAGATAGATAGATAGATAGATAGATAGATAGATAGATAGATAGATAGATAGATAGATAAATAGATACATAGATAGATGGATAGATTAAAAAAATGATAAATAAAAGATAGATAGCTAGACAGATAAAATATAGACAGCTGGATAGATAAGATATAGATTTATATATAGATAGATAAAAAAAGATAAATAAAAGATAGATACAATATATATAAAAGATTGATAGCTAAACAGATAAAAGATAGACAGCTAGATAGATAAAATATAGATAGAAAGATAGATTTATAGATAGATAGATTTATAGATAGATAGCTAATACATAGATACATGATTGATAGACAGATATATAGAAAGATAGATAGCGAGATAGATAGAAAGATAAATAGATAGATAATCCGCAGGCACAAGAACGATAGATAGATAGAGAGAGATATAGGTAGAGAGATAGAAAGATAGATAAAAGGCAGATAGATAGGTATGCAGACAAAATATTGATAGGTAAATGATAGATAAGAGACAGACAGACAGACAGACAGACAGACAGACAGATAGATAGATAGATAGATAGATAGATAGATAGATAGATAGATAGATAGATAGATAGATAGATAGATAGATAGATAGATAGATAGATAGATAGATAGATAGATAGATAGATAGATAGATAGATAGATAGATAGATAGATAGATAGATAGATAGATAGATAGATAGATAGATAGATAGATAGATAGATAGATAGATAGATAGATAGATAGATAGATAGATAGATAGATAGATAGATAGATAGATAGATAGATAGATAGATGGAATGGAGTCTTCGATAACCCAAATGTGACCTGCACTATCGGATGCCGATACCAAGATGCGTGCAATGCAGAAATGTATTGGCCAGCTTTCGGAACAAGTGGAGGACGCAGAAGGCAGGTCCTAACCCAATAACATGGAGCTGGTGTGGCTCCAGGAGCACACAGAGGGCCCCAGCATAGGGCTGTTCCTGGTGGAATGGTTGTGGTCGACCGTGCTGGGGAGCAAGTAATTTAACCTGCTCACAGTGCAAAGGGCAGTCCAACTGGTGGTGACCAGACTCTTTAACTTCCAAGATCAGGCCTATACATTAAAAGTTGTCCATGCACACGCCCCCTTGGAACTGGGGGATGGCACTGTGAGCATATTTCTGGACTACCAATGCAATGCAGCGCCAGAGAAAGACTTTCTTGCTGTGAAACGCAATTTGAGGAGACTGAACCTGAAAAATGCATTGTTCTTCCCAGCAAAATATAGAATATTTGAGCAAGATGGATCTCATGTCTTTAACTAAACAGGAATGGGATTGGATGGAGGCAAGGGGGCACTTGACTGCAAAACAGCAAAACAGGTTGGAGAGGCGGGTATGGTAAAGACAAAAGCCAAACCAAAGACCACATCGACCACTACAGGCTGTCCCCTTGCAGCACCAGGCAAAGATGGAATGGGCCAAGGTGGTTGCACACATTCAGCAGCATTAATCCTGACAGTCTGGCAATCACTAGACTACCCTGGTGAACCACTCGGGGGCATCGCCGGGGAACTCAGAGCCATGATTTGAAGATTGGGAGAGAAAGTTCCCCTTGTGGTTACCCCAGTGACGTCAGACACTCTTGGCTAAAGAACCATGAAATAATGTCAGACCCCCGGTTAAACTGAGGTAGTGCTCCCTGCTGTGGGTCACAGTATGGGATTGGTGTTCATAGATGTCTGTACGTGCTCCGTGAGGACACATTTCCCCCTGCTTTGCTACTTTGATATTTGAATATCTGTATCTGTTGGTATGTCAGATATCAATGTTCGCTGACAAGCAGCACACGTTTATGTTTATGTTTTTGGAGTGACATTGGGGTGGTGGGTAGCTGAGAGTCCATGGCTTGAGGTCGTGGGGAGGAGGGAATGGGAAGTATGCATGAGGCATGCCAGTTCAGGAGCTGAATTCACGGGAACCAAAAGTCACAGCTTGACATGGCCCATAGCTATGGAATGACAGAACATGCAGCCGGAAAGGTAGCCCTCAGGTTGACCCTGAAAATATTCTCTTGGAATGTTAATTGATTGGGCAATAAACTCAAGAGAGGAGTAGTGTGGAAGTATCTGTATAGGCATGACCCAGACATAATTCTCTTACAAGATATCCACCTGGTAGGTAATTGCTGTGGGTTTATGGGCTAAGGCAGATACAAACTACCTCCCTTATCCGGGGTTCTCCAGAGGATCCAGGAGTGTGAATCCTGGCTTGTTGTAATTCCCTTCTGCTACAGGTCACCTACATTCGGGTGGATGATCAGGGATTACTTGTAGTGGTGAGCTAGATATGGAGTGGGGAAGACCTGGTGCTGGCATAAGACAGGGGGATTGGATAGTGGGGTTTCCAGAGACCCACTACCTCATAGAAGGAGACCTAAACCTAGTGGCAAGGGGAAGGATGGACCAGGTGACTGCCATGGGAAGAGACCACAGATGGATCGTCACCTGTCACAGTTCCTGGAGGCATTGGGACTGCCTAACATGTGTAGAGAGGAACACCCAGGGGAACTTCAGTATCCCTTTGCAGCCAACACAATGGGCTCTTTATCCAGGATACCTGCTGGTACCATGCCCCAGCGTGTCTGTTTTATGTGTATGGACTCCTTGCCCAGGATGTCTCAAACCACTCTTCCATCCCTACATATCTAATTACAATCTCCCCAGTACTGAAAGGGGAATGGAAATCTTGACTCATTGAAATCGATGGGCGGGGACATTAGGAAATGAGTGACCAAGTCCATGATCCATTACTTCCTAGAAAATAAAGGGATGGTGAACTCAGACATGACCCACTGGGAGAGATTTAAGGCAGTCTAATGATATCAACTGATCGTCCATGAGATCTAGGGAGATGGAATGCACACTGAAAAAGTGGGAGGAGGATTATGTGGCTTCCCCCTCCCTCAATCGTGCATATGGGTTGTGTTCTTTCCTGTGAGCACACACCAAACAAGCGAGGAGGGCAAATATCCAGATAAAACAGGGTCAACTGCATGAGACGGGTAACAAGGCGGGTAAGCTCCTGATCTATCTGTCACGTAAAGAGAAGGTGTGATGTTTCCTAGATGTCAGTGATGATCACACAAGCCGTTGCCATCTATCTGAAGTAGCTATACCAATGCCGGGCCTGAGAGACTTTGTGGCGGACATCCCAGCCCCAACAGGAAAGGGAAGTAAATAGAGGACTAAACATGGGGATCACAGATATGGAGATCTTTCAGGCAATGGGCCAAATGAAAGGGCAGAGATTCACTGGCCCTGACAGTCTGCTCCCTGAGATTTTCATGTGTATTCAGTCTCCTGTGGCAGACCCAATGTGGGACATGTTTGACAGAGCTCTACAGGACGGAGTCCTTCCACACACTCTGATAAGGGCAACAATATTAATGATCCATAAGCCAGGGAAGCCCCCTGAGGAGTGCTTCCCATATATCCCAGAGTCCTTGCTCAACTTTCACACCAAGACCCTAGCCAAGGTTTTGGTAAATCGCCTTAAGCGGATGATAGACTCCCTGGTGGAGACCGGCCAGTCAGAATCTATGCCTTACTAGGCAACAAAGCAAACACAAGGAGACAATGGACAGAGCACTGACATTTTTCAGACACTGACCCCCGGTCACAGATCTGGGTTGAATCCATCAACGTTCTTTAGCTCTTTCCGCCACCCCAGTTCAGACCCAGCTATATGCAAATCAGGCCAGACCCTGTGCCTCATGAGAACAATCCAGCCCAAACTGCCATGTCAGGTCTTCCCAGGACCGAAACAAGCATCCTGGTACCGGTTTCGGGGTAACATCCTCATCAGCCAGGCTAGCTTGAATCCAGTGGCAAAGTGAACAAGGGACCCATGTCTGGACATACCCTGCCAGCTTAGGGCGAACAAAGCACACACAAGTAGACGATTGACGGAGCACAAAAACTTTTCAGACACTCACCCCCAGTCACATATCTGGGTTGAATCCATCAATGTTCTTTAGCTCACTTCACCACCCCAGTTCAGACCCAGCTATATACAAATCAGGCTTGACGACAAGACACAACCTATGACGACTGGCAGGGTGCCTCGCCCGTCGGGACTGTTACAACTGTCATCCTTAGGACACTCTTTCCCCAGACTTGTTGCCTTTTGCCTCTTGTATTTGCAGATTATTTTTGTTGGCCTTAAGACTATGAGCACTTTACCACTGATAACCAGTGCTAAACTGCATGTGTTTTTCCCCTAAACATGATGACATTTGTGTATACCTTGGGCCCTATTACACTTAGGGTATACTTACCCTGTTTGCACCACAGCGGACCTTAAAACAGGTGCACCAGGCACAAACAGGGAAAATGCACCCTATTGCATTGAATGCACTGCCCTCAGAGCAGCCTCGAAGACGTGCTGCCCTTGGGGCACCGCATTCAAGTAAATAATGGGGCGGCTATGAAGCAGCCGCTCCATGTTTCGCTATGCAGGTGGCAACTCGCCTGCACTTTTAAGTGGGGAGAGAGATCCCCTTGCAGGCGGATGCAGTCCGTGACTGCACCTGCCTGCAAGGGGATGTCTGGGGGGGTTCATATGACCACCTTTGCTCCCTCCAGAGAGCTGCAATCAGGTGGCATACTGTCAGTGCACCTCCTGGCAGCCTATTTGCCTCTGCACCCATGTTTATAATATGGCAAGGGCACAGAGGTGAAGGGATTTCCTCATGTGCATGGGGCCACACCCTCATGCAAATGAGGAAACACCCTCTGGTGATCATGCTGGTGCTCTATGTTCACCAGCACTATCTATATCACAGAAAGAGTAGCACAAATGCCTCCGACCCTTTCTAGAATACCAAAGTGTCCGGGGCCCTCATAGTGGGCGTACTTGCCCGTTGCAACCCCGGGGTATTTCCTATAATACGGCCCCTGATTGGTATATTTCAGGTACTGGTAAGTCCCTTGTAAAGTGGTATCTCATATACCCAGGGCCCGTATGTCAAATGCTAGTAGTGGGTATAAAGCACTAATTGTGCCACACCCAGCAGTAGCCTTTCAAACCTGTCTCATGTCTGCCACTACAGTGCCTCTGTGGACTATTTCAACTTGGCATTTAAAACAATTTGCCATGTCTTAAACTCTCCTTTTATTACATAAAAGTCACCCCTAAGGTATGCCCTAAGCAACCTTCAGTGCAGGGTTCTATGTAAGTAAAAGGTAGGACATGTACTTTTATATTTTGCATGTCATGGTAGTGACAAACAGTCTATTTCGTTATTCAAAACTATGAGGCCTACCCGGCTCATAGGCCAGCATTCCTTAATACACTTATAAGCTGTAATTCCTGATCAGAGAGGAGTATGTTTTTCATGTTTCATATCTTTGGAATGGTAATGATTCATCCTCCTTACTGGTGAAGTTGGATTTACCATTACTGTTTTAGAAATGCTACTTTTAGAAAGTGACATTTCTCTGCACTTATTGCTCTATGTGCCAGACAGCCTATGTCCAATAAATGTCTGGGATGGGTGACAGCTACACATTTATGCGTCCCCCTCTAGACAACTGTAAACACAGGAAGGTGAGGCCCATCTGCATTCTGATAACTAATCTGCATTTGGATGGCTCATCCAGGACAGCGAGGAATGGAAGGGTCTGACACACTTCAATAGTTAGTGTCCAGTCTAAATACAAAGCACTGATTTCCCCTCCCCCCCACAGAAAGCCTAGCAGTCAGGACTGGGTTGCAAAGGATCCTTGTGCACTTCAGAGGGCTGCTTTGAATTCACCCTCTAAATCAAAGACCCTTTTGGGTAAAAGTACTAGGTCTCTGACCCCCTAAAATCGGACACTTCTAGATCTTGAACTGAACCTCTGTCAGAAGGACTGCTGTGCTACTTAAATAACTCAACTGGACTGCTTTTCTGGAAGGATTGCTTTTCTGCTTGTTTCCCCACTGCCTTCTGCACCCCTTCTCTGCTGGAGGAGAGCTGGGCTCTGCCTTTCCTCCAAGGGATCTCCAAGGTCTTGCTAGCTTGTCTCCTGTTTTCTGAAGTCTCAGGGACACAAAAGACTTACTGCAATTCTGCTGGTGCTGATGGACTCTGCCTTCTGTGAGTCCTACCCTTATCTGGGGTGCACTCCACACGTTCTGGGCCTCAGAAGTAGATTCTTCAGCTGTTTTGCTATAAAACCTTTGCAATGACAGTGAGTCTACAGCCTGTGCGGCCTGATGACGCCGCTTTGCGTGGCTTGATGACGAAACATTGCCTTAACTCAGTGAAGCTCGACCACTATGCAGCGACCCAACTGTGTGGAATGGATCAATGGATCGTGCTCTCATCATTGACACTTTGCTACATAGAAGGTACTTTCTCAATTGGTCCTGATTAGGTCCAGTAGCCTGCCTGCCCTCCATCGTGATTGCCCTGAATTTTGGATCTGTACCGGTCCCTTGTGAACTCAAGTAACCTTTTGATTGATGATGACTTCTAAGCACTGCTTTTGCATGTAATCTTTATAAATCATATCTTGGCTTCCACTGATTGGATATTTGTCGTTTCGGTCTCATTTTGCTCAAATAAATATTCTCTATTTTATTGAACCTGCGTGGGATCTTTATGTGGTGAATTCATTGTGTTGCTGTGTGTGTGTGTGTGTGTGTGTTTTGCACCAATACTTTAAACATTGCCTTTTTAGATAAGCCTGACTGCACTGTGGCAAGCTACCAGAGGGCGAGCACAGGTTATCCATTAGTGTGTATCTAGCTTACCCTGACTAGTGTGGTGGTTCCTGCCTGGCCTGGGTACATACCTCAGCCAACCAGGCGTCCCAGTTCTAACATGGAGCAAATAGGTGAATCTGACATTTTGCTCACCCTGGATTCCGATTGAGTGTTGGACTCCATAGAATGCCATTACATGTGGGTAATTTTACAGAGGATGGATTCCTGGGTGTGGATTCTCTACATGGATCCTTTGCCAGGGTAAAGGTTAATGGGGCATTCTCTACGGAGTTTGGCCTGGGCATGGGGCACCCATCAGTGGTGCCTGCTGTCCCTCCTGCTATCATTGATGGCAGTTGAACCACAGGCAGTATGGATAAACTGGGATCCACTACTCCAGGAACTGGGGTGGGACATGTAGTGGGAGGACTCCATATCTCACTTTGCAGACACCATCCTGCTTTACTGACCAACCCAGAACAATCCATGCACAGAAGCCTACAGATTTTGGCAGTGTTTTGCTTTTATTCAGGGCTCTGCATTAACTGGAGTAATTCAATAGCCCACCTGTTATCACTTGCTGGTCTGTGTGGTTACTGAGGCTATCTCCTAGATGGGAAGCACCTGGATTCAAATACTTGACAGGAAGGGCTGCATTATACCAAATGATATTCCTGCACAAATGTTTGTATAAACGACAAAACACCCCCTTCGAGGCTCTGAATGGCTTGTTTAAAATGGTAGGCAAAATTACTAGGACCCCATTATGGGATGGGGGGATCTGAGAATAGCCCTATCTACTCTGACTAGGAAACTGCTAGAAGGTGAAATCACACTCCCAAACTTACGTGTGTATTAATGGGCAATGTGTGATCAATAACTCAGCATTTTCATCACAGCAGAAGACATTGCTGCTGGCTGATTGGTGAGTGATAGACCCTATGGGCTATGTCTCATGCCTATATGGGGCAAAAGGATCACCACAGTTTGGCCCCCACCCCCAACAGCAGTGGCGGTCAAAATTTGTAAAAGGGCAACAAGTGCCCTGGGGTGGAATGTCAAAGTGACACTAGAAACACCGGTATGGGACTTCAATATACTGGCCAGGGAAAGAGCATTAGAAGGGCCCATTAAAAGGGACCTACTGGGTATATCAAAGGTGGGGAATGTCTGGTGCAATGGTAAAATTATACAATTTTCTGAAATGCAAGAATAATACTAAATGGCGGGTAGCCAATTCCTCTGATATACGGAAACTGGAATATATCTTTTGATGTAACAGGGAGTTATTAAAGGAACTACAAAAGAGGGACCCTGATAAAGTTAATGAGCGAGGAAGAATACAGGGATAAGTATCATACACAAAACACAGGGCTTCCTACGCTTGTCTTTCAAAAAGGCAATATGTCCACAAGTATTAACAGCAACCACAGACAACGGTGTACAAAACAATGTTATTTCATTTATTAACTCATTTTGTTCATTTTTTCATTTTTTCATTATTCTTTTGGGCGACATATACATATAGCGTCACAATATTGAAACAAAATTGTAACTAACCTTAACAATATAAAGACAATACATCTAAAAAACATATATACAACATAAATTCAAGAACATTCAAAAGCATTCAAGACAGTAGGCCTGAGAAACACAAAAAAATTAAACAACAGTCTAATAACGGTTAAAACCATGAGTTGTACAATATAGACATGAGACCAGCGCCATTTAAATGATGATTATAAATTATTCATTGAGGTTCTTTATACCCACAGACCTACGGCTGTCAATATTGATTGTGTAACTATACCTTTTGAGGTTGGACACCTAACTAGGCCTTGAAGCCTTGGTTGTTTGAAAGACCACCTAAGCACGCCCTGAAGAAGGAGCCCTTAAAAGCAACTTATGTGCTCCGAAACGCGCGTTGGCGCTGGTCTCATGTCTATATTGTACAACTCATGGTTTTAACCGTTATTAGACTGTTGTTTAATTTTTTTGTGTTTCTCAGGCCTACTGTCTTGAATGCTTTTGAATGTTCTTGAATTTATGTTGTATATATGTTTTTTAGATGTATTGTCTTTATATTGTTAAGGTTAGTTACAATTTTGTTTCAATATTGTGACGCTATATGTATATGTCGCCCAAAAGAATAATGAAAAAATGAAAAAATGAACAAAATGAGTTAATAAATGAAATAACATTGTTTTGTACACCGTTGTCTGTGGTTGCTGTTAATACTTGTGGACATATTGCCTTTTTGAAAGACAGGGAGTTATTAGACATGATCCCGGAATAGACGATGTTAGAATGTACAGTCCTTGGTGCCTCTCTGACCAGCCATTCAGCGTCACATATATACTCCACATACTGCTCAACAGCCTCCTCTCTCTTGACTGCCTTAGGGGTAAATGGGAGAAGGACCTAGATAAGTTGAAGGATGATGATTGAGTGGTGGCATGCTGCCACACCCGCAAGGAGGAAATACAGGCTGAATTTAAGCTGATACAATTGAATATATTATTGGGTGTAATTCGCCAGGGCCAGCTTTCTTTTATATGGGTAGATTAAAGACAGACATCTGTGTGCAGGATGTAGATAAAGAGGTAAACTACTACACACGATCTGGGGATACCCCAAAGATCCTGGCCTTCTGGAAGGGGGTGCAGGATGGCATCTTGGCAACTCCGGTCACAATATTAGACCTCACCACACAACTGGTGGCCTTGGGAATTTGGGGGGCTTGACTCTGGATTGCTATGTGATCCTCTTCGGTAAGAGGGCCCTGATGGTGGCGAGACATAATCTGATCCAGTGATGGGGAAGTGCTGTGGTCCTGATGGTGTATGGATGGGTAGATCAATCATTTGTTTGCCATTACCACTGCAATGGGGTTTCATATGTCAATATTCAATACAAATATTTTTTTAAAGCAAAAAAGTTATAAAAAAACGTTATGCCCTATTTGTTCCTATGAATTCAAAACTTGGTCCTGGAACCTCTTCTGTTTTCCCTGTCAACCTCCTCTCTCAATCGGTGATATAATTTCCTCCTTTGGAATCTTATATCATATATTTATCCTAATGACTTCAAAGACCAGCTTTTTCCTAAAGTAAGGTAAGGGAGCAGCGTTATGGTGTGCCATATTGGTGACACAATATGACTTACAAAGTCCGAAAACTGTCCCTTTTACCACTAGCACAGACCTAAAATCTTTGCTCTGGGGTACTAGAATACCATCTGATATAAATATAGGGGCATATTCTCAAGGACCTATTGCTGAGTTAGCGGCACTTTATCGCTGCCAAAGTGGCGCTAAATTATTCGCACCATTCACAAGCTGGTGCTAACAGCTGATATCACCAGTTTTCCTGCGATAGCAGCCGCAAAAAACATAGCCACAAATGACACCGGCAACTAATCTTTTAGAGAAAAGAGGATTAACGGCAGACTCCAACGGCTGCACCTCCTTACTTTGTTCCCATAGTATGTAATCCAAAGGTATAGTTAATGATGGTGTGCATACGAACGCCCCTGCATCCGCCGCTAATAGATGCAAGCTGCCAAGCAGATCAAAGAAGTTTTGAGAAGAGGTTTGGAGCGGTGCACCACCAATTTACTTGTTAATACATCACACCAAGTGGTCAGTTGTTTGTACTCGAAAAAATCTTTATTTTAATTTAATTGTCCAACCATAGTCTCATTCTAGGCAACCCGTGACATAGAAGAGTCCTACATGAAGGATAGCATATATATATATCCGCCGCACAGGTGCAAAGAGTCCCCGTATGCCATGTACGGATTAAAGAATCGGAAAATGGGACCAGAGCGTCTGGTTTGGCACATGGTGTTACAAGAGCACTGAGAATGTGACCTAGACTCTTCTATGTCACGGGTTGCCTAGGCTGAGACTATGGTTGGACAATTAAATTAAAATAAAGATTTTTTCGAGTACAAACAACTGACCACTTGGTGTGATGTATTAACAAGTAAATTGGTGGTGCACCGCTCCAAACCTCTTCTCAAGACACCGGCAACTAAGTCTAATGAGATGCAGAGTAGGCGTTCCTGTGCAAAAAGCTGCAACAACACCACTGCGCAACATTCTCAACAACCAGCCAGATCGGCGATAAGAACACAAAACATGCGATAAGGCGCGTTAGCAGCAGGGATTTAACACCTGCTCCGACCTGGTGTTAAGTCGGATGACACCCTGCACCATAAATAGAGCCCAGCCCAGAGTAACACCTGAAGAACAACAGATGCCATGGAGCAACTCATCATGCAGCTCAGAGCCCCAAGAGGGCCACAACACCCACCGCCACCACCACAGACCCACCACGCCCCGGACCCCCCCACCCTCCAGACCACCACAGAGGCAGCGCAGACAAAGACAGCGGACCTTCAGAAAATACACCAGCCTCACAGACTTAACACCAGAGGATGTCATTGCCCACTACAGGCTCAAAAGGACAACCATCCTACGCATCCTGACCATCATTGCCTACAGGCTGATGGTACCAACACAGTGGACAACCAACATCCCTCTGCAGACAAAGCTGCTGGCTGTGCTGCACATGTTGGCCTCTGGGAACTTCCAACCAACAACTGCCAGAGTCGGAGGAGTCTCACAGCCAGCCCTAATCAAGTTCCTCACATCTGTCTTGGATGCCATCATCAGCTTGGTACCCCAGTACCTTCACTTCCCACACACTACGCAGGAACAGCTGGAAACCAAGCATGGCTTCTACGCCATAGCTGCCTTCCTGCATGTGTTGGGGGCAATCGACTGCACACATGTACTCCTCGTCCCCCCTGCCACCACTGCACACAATTACCGCAACAGAAAGCACACACATTCTGTCAATGTGCAGGCAATAGTGGACCACCGGGGACTCTTCACCAATGTGGTCGCCAACTACCCAAGCAGGGTGCATGATTCCTTCATCTTCTGACAGTCCATCATCAACCAGCTCTTTGAGGCTGGCACCTATGGTAATGCATTGCTCGTTGGTAAGTACCAAATGAACACACCACACACCTCAACTCCTCAATCATGCAACTCACAACTCTGGGAATGCACATGTTACAAACTCACATACAACATGCCAAACAACATGCCCACCTACCAGACACGACAGCACAACTTACTGTGGCGACCTGGGCAAGCCATGTACAAGAGCCATCAACTGCATGGCACCTCAGCCACACAATATCAGAATGGGGGGAGAGGTGGGAACCATGCATGCACGAAGGAGGCAAGTGACCAATGAATGAGAATGTACACAATGCCAAGTGTGACGTGGATGTGCTGAATAGACTGCAGTATGCAGACCACAGACATGCCCATGTCGACATATACTGCTGGTGTTTGAAGTGTAGTGAACAGTGTACGCAACCATGTTACACCAGGCAGTGGGGAAGATCATGAAAAGTAGCTCATTATGCCACCCCTGTAAGCATAAGCTGAGTGGACTGGCCCAGCATACAACAGGCCAGCGTAGGCGTGTGAATAAAAAGCCTGTGGCTCTGGGTGTGGTCATTATGTATGTATCACATTGTCACAGTCCTTAGCAGACATGGGATAGTACAAAATGAGCACAGGCACAGCATGTGCAAATAAATTCTTTCAAACACACATTCCCTAAGTGCATGTCACTCCTGTGTACAGGCACATCACTCTGACAAGTGTAAGTGCAACATGTAGTGCTAACAATCTCAAGAATTTGGAAAAGGTTTTGGGTGTGTCACCTCTGTACAGAGAGGCTGTTTGGGGCCTGCATTTGTGATTTTGTTTCCCCTTATCCCTTTCAGGTGGTGTACCTGTGCCTTCCATCCTTCTACAGTGCTGAGATGTACCGGACTTGGTTGTTTAGGCCTCTTGGTCGACTTGTGACTCTTGGGTATGGTTTGTCCGCAGATGTGTTGTTGATGTCAGGGGTTGTTTGTGCAAGTGGATGTGTCAGAGTGGGACCTGCTCCTTTCCGGATGTGGTCCACACCCAGCCACCTCAGTGTCGCGGCATGCACAATGTCATGAGGATTGGCCTGCAGCCATGCTGATCTTCATGTAGTGTCACTTGCATTGTCAGTGTGTCTCACAAATAGGCCTCTCTGCTGGGTTTTGCACGTGTGCATGAGTTGGTGGTGAGATTGGTGATGTGTGGTGTGGTACCCCTTTGGGGACATGGGGTACGGGGGCATACTTGGTGTTTGTGTGTGTGCTGCGGTGTACCACAGGGATCAGGGACATGATCCATAGTCATTGTGGGCGTGCGGTGTGCTCTACTTACTTGTGCATGTGTGCCATTGTGCCCATCTCCCCCGTCTCACCAATCCCTGGTCGGTTCTCACCCTGTTGATGTTGTGTCAGGTCATGTTGAGCAGTGTCCGGATCTCCAACTCCTGGCACCGTGTCCCAACTGATGACTGTGGCCACCATTTTCTCCATGTCATCCAGCTCCTGATGTGCCGCTGGACCCCCCCTCCAATTAGCGTTGCTGCTTTCATGTTGGCATCGAGTTTCTTCTTGGTTTTGGCCCTCACATCATTCCAGCGCCTCTTGACCTCTTCCATTGTTCTCCTCAACGCTGCAACTGCATTCACATGGTCCAAGACAGTCTGCCATATTTGCGTCTTTGTTGCTAATGACACGTTGGAGGTGCCGAACAGTTGTTGGTAGTGTTCTATCACCTTCGTAACGGGGAGAGGAGTTGGCCTAACGGCTAGGGCGCTCGAGTTCGGTCCTGGGGAACTGGGTTCGAGTCTCGGTAATGAAGCTGACCATTCTGTGATTCTGGGCAAATCACTTAATCTCCCCGTGCCTAACAAAGAATGAATGTGTGTCCTAATGTAATGTAACTGGTGCTATGTAAAGAGCTCTGATACCTGATTGAATTTGGGTCAAGTTTGCGCTAAATAAAACTCTGCAAAAAAAAAACGATGATCCTTTTTACCTGTGGACTGAACCGCGTCTTCCTCTTCCTCATCCTCTTCCTCTTCCTCTTCTCCTTCCCCGACCCCGAGGTTCCTTGCTGTTCATTTGTGGGGTTCGCATTCTCATCTGCACTCGGTCCGGGTGCATCCATGGTTCTACTCAGTTACTTTTTTTGGGCCTTGTTTTCTTTTCTTTTATAGTGCATTTTCCCGCATGATGCGTGGGAATCGCAGGCCTGTCGCTGGTTATCGCTGATTTTTGTAGCGCGATTGGCTACATTGCAACTTTTTTCGCGTTCGTGTTTTGTGTTTTTCTGTGTCGCATTAGTTTTAACGCGGTCATTTGGCGCGTTATCGTGAGACTATTGCATGGTACTGCCGGGTTGAGAATACAACGTTAACACGGCGTTATTTTCCTGCGATAGACTGCGATGTGCAAAGTTGCGCTAAGCAAATTTTGCGATAGTTTTCACACATTCTTGAGAATATCCCCCATAGTGTCCTAATGTTGTCTATAAATATCACCTGATTGAAGTTATTGGTAGACAATCTTCTGTCAATAAGACACTTTTTAAAAATCTTATTGCCTTCCAGAGCTCAGGTGCTCCACAGGGCTCATCAATCCAGAAACTTGGAAGCTAAAGAGACTATCATGCATTGCATTAACCACTATACATCTGGGAAAAACGTGAGTTGGTATGCGGGAACCTGTGCTCCTCTCCCTTTCATTGGCCCTTCTTGGAGTTACTATGCTGCCAAGCCCTGTGGATGCACCTACGCACGTGGCGTGGTACTTTACTAGAGGAGTATTGATCATATTTTCGAAGCACCTGCAAACTAACCTGTTATTAAGCTCCAGTTGTGCCAGCAATGGTGAACACTTTAATACTTGTGAGTAAATTAAAGAGATTGTTATCAAGTATTACATTTAGCATAATGCATCTGAGTGAATTTTGCCCTGGTATGCCAGGTAGTGTAGTCTCCTCAGACCCTTTGATTTGATCCTTATTGGAGTTACAGGGCTAGCAAGCCTTGTGAAAGGACCTGTAACCTGGTGAGTGGCGGCTATCCTGAGAAGAATTTGTAAAGTGTTTCCAAGCATATTCAAACCAACATGTTACTCACTGCTGATGAAGGACTAAAATCCATAAACACATGTTTCCAGAGACACCAGCTCTCGATGTGCCAACAATGGCAAACACCATGATACATGTAGGTAAACTAAAAACACTGTTATCATGCACTGCATTTGCCATAATGCATCTGCTAATATGCCAGGCAGTGTGCTCTCCTACCCCCTTTAATATTCAGAAATATGAACGGTTTAGGGACTTTCACAGCACTCTGGACCACGGTGCCACTGCAGCTGCTGAACCATTGATAACCACACCCCTGAGAGGAGAAATGTGTACATTTATCATACTGCATATCCCTAACGGATGATAAGGAACTGTAAATAAACATGGGTTGCTGGTGGGAGGGGTAAAACCCTAATCAAGCAGAAACCACAATCCTTGTCAGGGCTAAATCACAAGCAATCCCTAAATTAACCTTTGCTCAATCCCCTTGTAGCTTGGCTCAGAGCAGTGAGGCTTAACTTAGAGGCAATGTGTAAAGTAATTGTGCATCACTTCACACAGTATTAAAAAGTAAACACACCACAAAAAAGGTTTGCACACCAAATTAGAAATAAATAGAGTAATCTTTAGTAAATGGAACAAGACCAACAAAACAATAAAACAATCGGCAGAACCAGAGGTTTGCAGGTTTAAAAGTTTAGGTGAAAATAGCACAAGAAAGCACAAAGCGCCAACTGTATATCTGTATACGGAAAGGGGGAGCCATATAACCCTCTAGAGCCTGGGCTACACCACTAACATGTAAAAAAGAAAAGAGCTCTAGCAGGATCAATATATAAGAGACTTGTAAAGAGGTCAACTTTTTATTTGTAACCTCTGGCGGGATGACTCGCCTAATGTAATTCCATCATTTTTAATCACTTAAAATGTATCAATTGAATTTATAAAGGCATTGCTGTACCATAATCAAAGAGGACACTCACTGCAAAGTCAGTCAGTCAGTCAGTCAAAAGTACTTTATTCGGTTCATAACAAAAACCATAAAAGTATGATACATAGTACATCGAAGTCAAGACCACTTAATTAAAATATGACACAACAATAGTGCGAGGTATTATGAGCCATACAATAAAATCACATATAAATAACAATACAAACACATTTAAAAGGAAAAACAGAACACTCGGTCAGAATTCATGAATTTTCCACTATAAACACTATAGCCAATTAATCTTTTTCCTCAGTCTCATTGCAATCGATAAAAAATTTGCTGTATTAAAAATCACCCAAGTGTCGCGCAACAGCTGTAGGTACAAAAGAGCAGGTTTAACTTGTCTAAAACCTCTATCTTTAATAAGAGGAATAATGAACTTTTTACGAATGGGGCCTAGATGTTTACAAAAGAAAATAAAATGCACGGTATCTTTAATAGAGAAGCTATCACAAGAACAAATCTCCAGATCCGTTCCCTTCGTCCACCCGGGACGTTCAGTAAGCAGAAGATGCAATTTGTTCAATCTAAACTTAGTCAACAAATAACGATGATTCAAATTGTTGACGTTTCCCAGATAAGGTTCCATACCACTGGAGGTAATTAACAACTGGTGAGCCCTCACTGTTGGTTTACATAATTCCTTTTCTTCTCTTGCTAGGTATACCAACTGTTTATATGTGTCTTTCACCCATTTCACATCCCCTTTTAATAAATTATTTGGGTGATCAAACAATTCTGGACGACCCAATTCTATGGTTAATTTTTTAGTATAGTTCAACCAGGGGATAGTTTTACCATAATCAAGGGCTAAACAATCCCTAAGAATTTCATGATTCAACTCTAAATCAGGGTTTAACCATATTGATATCCATTTTAATAGCGGGGCTAAGGCTATACGGTCTGCAAGATATTCTACCCTGCACTCTTGGTGAACAATATATCCAGATGTTGACTGGGGGAGGGATAAGAGAGATTTCAAAAACTTATCCTCTGCAACCTGCAACGCCTTTACATTTTTAATCCCCCACAGTTCAGCTCCATACATAGCTATTGAGGTACATTTGGCATCATAAGTTTTCAACACAGCCTCTAGAGGCTTCGCCCCTAACTTACGGTCAAAGTCCAAAACAGCTAGAATAGACCTAGCAAAGGCATTACGTTTAGCAACTAGTTTGGGCAACCAGGTGGACTTATCGTCAAAAATGACCCCCAGATATGGAAATCTGGAAACCCTGGATAGAACATTCCCTTCACAGTGCATAGTTTTAAAACTTTTGGGCTTGTTACCCACAATCATTACATGAGATTTCGAAAAGTTCACACTTAAGTCCAGCGCTTTCATAAAATTGGCAAAGGAGTTTAAGAGACATTGCAGCCCCACTGCTGTGCGTGCTATTAAAGCGGCATCGTCCGCATATAATAATGCCGGAATATAAAACTTGCCAGCCCTTGGAATGTCTTTGCACGCCTCTGTGAGAACCGCACCCAAATCATTGATAATAAGGGTAAAAAGCAAGGGGGCTAAAATACACCCCTACCGCACCCCATTAGTGATCCCAATCTTGCCCGTGCAGTTACCTAAACGGTCATATCTAACTGTGGCTGTAAGGTCCCTGTGTAGGTCGGCAAGAAAATACACAATATTTTTATCTATGCCTAATTTGAGGAGCAATTCCCAAAGTTTGGACCTATTCACTCGGTCAAAAGCCGATGAAAGGTCCATAAAAGCTAAATATAGCGTACCCCTTTTGGCAATAGGGTATTTTCCAATTAATAGATGGAGGTTGAGGCTTTGATCTATAGTCCCTCGTCCCTTCCTAAACCCATATTGCAGGCATGAAAGGGTGTCTGTATCCTCCAGCCAAGCAGTTATTCTGACTAGAACCACTCGCCCCAGCACCTTCACCGCAGAGTCAATGAGAGAAATAGGGCGATAACATCTGGGATCCCCTCTATTACCTTTCTTAAAAATGGGTATAATACCAGATTCAGACCAAGTGTCCGGAATACCTACAATACATACCCTATTAAAAACATTAGTTAAAGCTATAGACCAGGTCTTGAGATCTGATTTAAAAAGGTCAGCTGGAACGCCATCGGGGCCCGGAGCCTTATTACTCGTCATCTTCCCGATAGCATCTGCCACCTCAATTTCAGTAACCGTTAAAGTATAGGGATCAAAGATAGGGGTAAACGTATTCCCCTCCTCAGGGTTTTCCCCTTCATAGACTGACTTAAAATGAAAGCACCACAACTGTACCTGAATACCACAATCTAATTGGTCATTACTATGTTCATGGAAAAAAGGTTTGTTTACAACAGCCCAGAATTTGGCACTGTTCCTGAGCACATCCATGGAGGTTAACTCTTCCCAGGCATCCTCCCGGATCTTCTTTCTTCTTGTTTCCAGCACTTTGTTATAATTTTTCCTTAATAAGGCCACCTTGGCCCTATTCACTGGCTTACAATTCAGGGCGGCCTTCAGCTTTTTATTAGCTGATGAACAATTATGGTCAAACCACCCCAATTCAGCAGGAACCTTAGCTTTCCCTGTACATCTAAGGCCTGCTGAGACCTGGGTACAAATTTTTGAGTAAGCCTCTAAAACCACCTCATTCCCTGTTTCCAAATTCAGGCATGTGTCTAGCGCAGGTCCTACCTTCCTTATTAAGTTGGTATGAAAATCTACCGGTATGACTCTGCTCCATCTAATCCTACGGGCCTGATCTGTTGGACGAATATCAAATTTGTCCATTCTATTTTTAACTGTCATAGGCTTTATGATCAGGTCCGAAACACTAATGACCACTGGGTTATGGTCACTAAAATGTGACCAAACCGGCGAATATCCATAGATCCTGTCTCCCAGAGCTAAACTAACAAAGATATAGTCAATCACTGAGTGGTTGCCATTCCCTTTAAAGGTGGGTATCTCCTCATACAGCATGGGAGGAAATATCAGACCATTGTCCGCCAGAATTAATTCAAGGAGATCTCCCTGTGCAGAATGTTCAAAGTGGGTCTCTCCTTGCTCTGCTGGGCCTAATGGATCTAATGACAAACATTTATCAGGACAACCATGAATATTAAAGTCTCCCATAACTATAATGAAACTTTCATTTTTATTAACCTCCTTATAATCTGCCAAAAAAAGATTTAACAAGGCCAGGTGATCAGTAGGGGTGACTCTATCATATGAATTATAAAAATTAAAAATTAAAACATCTCCCACCCCACTCAAGGAAATTTGTACTGCTAAACAATTTTGTGATCCCGTATCTAATTGAATATGGGTACCGGGAATGGTAGCTGAGATTAGGGTGACCAAGCCACCCTTCGCCCTTCCCCTATTAGATAGGACCGCCAGAATACAATAACTGGAATAACCATCCAATGTCAGGATATTCCCTGTGTCCCAGGTTTCTTGTAAACCTATAATGTCACCCAGACCAACAAATTCCCTCCATGCTGGGTCATCTATTTTGTTTTTAAGACCAGCAACGTTCCACGTTGCCAGCTTTACAGGTGTACGCCTGGGCCCTTGATCGCACCCAACTATAGGGGAAACATTTCTTTCTAGTATAGGTGCGGTAGAAACACTAACCGGGGTGACAGGGAAAAAAGTATCGTCTTGGATCCCTAGTCACTCATTTTCTCCCAAATTAGAGAGGGTATCAAATCTATTAAGGACCGGGACGGTAAATTCATAAGGACCTCTCTCTTTAAAAGGGTCACTGTACACTGGCCTGATGTTATGTGGGGGATAGAAGACCCCCAAAGGGAGTATATTTACATACTCACCTTGGATTCTAACTGACCCAGCCTGCCTCAGTACATCATCAACCAGCCTGGGGGATCTAAAGCTTATGGCGACACAGTCGCCGTCTAAGCTTTTCTTGGTCTTACCCACCCACGGGACCCTTCTAATCATCATTAAATTGTTATCCAAATGTTGTCCCAAAACTGTTTTATTGGATAAGTAATGGAGGGCCTTATTTTTTAGTGAGGTCCAATGTTTATTTCTACCACCCTCAATTTTAGGAACATTGGCGGGTATTATTGTATAAGGACAAGCCTCTGCTGGTAGATGTAACGGCAATTCTCTCTTAGGGGACTGTGTTAGGGGACTTAGCCTCCCCACTGGGCTCCGAGGACCCTGTTTCTCTCCCTGGGTAGCTCCAGTGACTTTTGGCACTAAAAGCGGAATACTTAATCCTACCCCCTGGCAAGTCGCTAAGGGTACCGATACCGGTTGTTGGAATGGGGTGATTATAGAGTCCAACAAGTTGTTAACTGAGGCTGTAGCTACACATAATGAGTGAGCTGCCGAAGTACTTGGCCCCATCTCTGGAACCTTGGTATTAAGATGTTTTTCAATTGCCTTAAGTCGATCTTCCATTCGTGCCAGCTTAGCCATTAGGGGTGAAGTAAATGACCTAAGACGTACGTCCAGAATCTTAGCAAGATCTAACATACTTCCCTCGCTACTGTGCTCAGTAACTAAGTTAATGCAATCATTACTTCCCTCCCCCTTATTCTCATCTTTATTGTCTATATGTGAAACAGTAACTTCATTTTGATCCAACCCAAAAGCGGACTTACTATTTCTTGGCTGTTTTGCCTGTTTCCGACTACCATGTGGGATGTTCTTAGCCTTCCTTTTCTCTGGGGCTGTTTTACTACGATTAATTGCCATGTGTGATCCAGCCCTTAACTGCCTGGTACATATGGCTGATGAAGGGGCAGGAGATATCGTGAGACTCTCAGCTGCCACTGATCCATTAGGAATCATATATGGGTGCGAACAATCCGATGGAACATCAAGAGGGGCCGTTAAGGACGGAGAAACTGTTTGTCTAATAGGATCCAAAGACACTGCAAAGTCACTTTCTTATTCAAGACATTTACTTAATGAAAAAGTATTTGATCAATTTTCCAAAACAAATAGTGAGTCACAACACATTGACTGATACTACAATCTATCAATTCATTAAACAAACTTGTATCATGAGTGAAAAAAACGATAGTAATAGTTTAAATTAGGTGAACAAGTTGCCTGCAATGATGAATAGCCAGCCCTTCTTTAGGCAACAATAGAAAAAACATCTTCAGGTACCAAAAATAGTTTGTGCTAGAACGACTGATACATAGTTCAAATTAAATGTATCCAACAATGTTTATTGGTCTAAGCCCCAACTGGGTTTTGTGTATATCTTTCTTTTAAATCAATGTTGCTTGTCCTGGAAAGTTAAAGTCTATGCATTTCAGCCTCCGATTATGGCCTCCTCAAGACAGTGCAGGAGTGGAATCACCCAAGCTTACAGAAAAAAATGCAGCAAGTACATTTTCAGATCAAAAATGTTTTTGATTGTGCTCACAAATAAATATATATATATCAAAGTAAGACTGGATTGTACATCTTTTGAGCGGTACACTGAGGTGTTTAGTGCATGTTGTTCAAAACTGTGGTACTTTTATAAGTCATAACAAAGTACACCACGTTTTAAAGTATAAAGCGTAACCATTACAGAATAGTGTGTGAAACAGTACATAGAGGAGGTGATCAGCAGAGAATTACAACATCATAGATTACTGACAGAGCATGAAGAGGAGGGCAATCACCGCCCTGTGCTAAAATGGGGCAATTTATGCTCACTCAGGTTAGGTCCTCATCAGCATCTACTCTTGTTTGTAACAGATCAGAAAGTTGATCTCCATGTGTAGTAACCCATGAGCAAAAATAACTCCTGCATATGGAGAAAGGCATGCTACCCTACAACTGGTTCAGACCAGGATGTCACTCATAGTTGAATAGAAAGGAAAAATGAGAATGACTGATCAGTAAAAGCCTGAAGAAGGACATTAGATAAACTGGACATGACTTACACGGAGCATTTCAGGAAGAAAATTCCAAATGCCAATTTGAATTCCGGGGTCAATTTTCAGCGCATATATCTATAGAAACCCCAAAGCGGTACATAACATGAACGTTCTTCAAAATTATTAATGGCTTTTGCTGTTTACAGCAACTCACTCCTGGATGAAGCAGATGGTAATATTAAGGTTTTACAATAACAAGCATGTCCGCGTGCTCACAGTCATGTTGTATCGAGCAACAAGTGTGGATTGTACTCACTTGTTTGGGGTCACTATATGGCACCAGTGAAATATAATTAACGAAAGTCAAATCCTGGAATAGGTATATTGATGATATCTTTTGTGTGTGGCAAGGATCAACAAGCAGCCTGATTGAGTTTCTTGAGTGGCTCAATCATCGTTCGCCATATTTACACTTCACAATGGTGTACAGTAAGGAAGAAATGGACGTCTCTGACTTATTGATTCCACATACAAAGGATGTATCTGCACGAGTCTCTATACTAAGCCAACAGACCGCAATTCATTGCTCCACTATACCAGCAGCTATCTAAAGTCTCTTAAAGACAATTTGCTTTACGGGCAATTTATGCACATCTGCAGAATTTGCAGCCATAAGGAAGTCTATTTAAAAAACCGCATGCTCCTTTGTCAAAAGTTGATAGAGCAAGGGTATCCCAGGAAACTTGTTAAAAGCTCCTTCAATAGAGCGAGGTTCACACCAAGAGAGTCTCTCTTGACTCCTAAGGCTAAAGATACCAGTATTCCTCTTACTTCTGTATTCACTTATTCCAACCTTACTTACAAGATCGAAAAGATCACATCAAACAACATGAAAATGATAACTTTTTTCAAGATCCCGAAACCGCTTTTTTCATTTCAATGGGTAAAAACTTGAGATAACATCTTGTAAGGGCAGTCAGGAAAACTGAACCAAAAGATCTTCTGGAACTCCTGAAGTTACCCTCAATAACTGGGCAGTACAAATGCAGTCAATGTGTAGAATGCAATATCACCTAAAATTCAAAAGAAGTTACAGTTCAGGGAGAAGTACATAAACAACAGCAGTTCTCCAATTGCAACACCAAGAAAGTGGTGTATTGCATTTGGTGCTCTTGTTGTGAGAAGGTGGCCTGATATATGCTGCCCACTAGTTCTAGTGGGCACCTTGTATCAGTCCAAACAACCCCTTATGGTGATAGGCTGAAGCCAACTTTTATTGAAAGCTATCCTAGTGGTAGCTATGGAGATCAGCCTTCAGGCTAAGTCTTGAAGGAATGTAAAGCAGCTTGTTTTACCAGTCTATAATCTCCTGAATGATCAAATGAAAGGACAACCACACCAGGTATATATTTAAAATATATGTATTTAGGTTAACACACACCCCTCAAGTCTCTTTATGAGGCTGGAGTTCGAAGTACTTAAGTTTCAAGATAGCAATCATCAGTAAAAGCACAAATACACGTTTGGGCCCTAGGGGCGTACCAAACCATATACCAAAAAAGTGGTATAAGAACCACGACTGGAACAGGCACTAGACCTATTGCCTCTAGAATCGCTGGGACCCCAAGGAACCACCCAGGATAGTGACACAGGGGACCCACGGGGACTGTATGCAGTGTGTAAACACAACCGCGGGTTCCTATTATCTTCTATCGGCAATGTCGTGGTTGGAAATTTAAAGATTAGGGACACTTCTAATCGAGTCTGGACCAAACCCTTCTGGACTTAAGAAGTTCTAGGGCTAGCACCCACGAGAGCACCGGAGTACTCGAGTTACCTCACCCAGGGAAGCCGGGTGAATAGGTGTCTTTTGGTGTCAGGTCGCGTCGTCGATTTCAATGGAAGCCTGCAAAGAACTGCTGCTGCCGTGAAGAGGAGAAGTGTCCGAAGAGATCCAAGCCTGGATCTAGGATGTAAGGAACCTGAAAGCAGAGGGGACAGAGTCTGGGTCACTAGCCAGTGACCGAGGGCAGGATGGACCAATGCCCACAGATGTCGGGTGCTTCAGATGAGTTGATGGGTGTCTTGACTCTTCAGCCACGAGGTCCAGGAGGCGTTGACGAAGTCCACAAGCTGGATTCAAGCTGTCCCACAAAGTCTGTCGAGTGCTGCGGTGTCGGCGACCAGAATAGACCCAACAAGCCTTGGCAACGGCAAGTCACTGGAATTCAGAGAAAGGACTGCAGTGCAGACCAGCAGGGACTGAGGGACTCACCCAGCAAGGATAAGTCAGGGCATGTCTGGAGCAACTAGGAAAGCCCAAGCAGAAGAGGAGTTGCCTTCGTGGGGACCTGCTAGCCAGCAGGCTAGTGATCGTGAAGGAGCCTCAAGCTGTTGCACTTGAAGCTGGCCCACGGATCACTCGTGGAGTGGGAGCCAACAATCTTCGATGCAGGAGGTGCTCAAGGCTGGAGCTACTAGGAGCCCAAAACACAACTTCGAAGAGGACCAGGAAGATAGTGTTGCTGCAAAAGTTCACGGTGTCCAGGGGTCACGGTTCCACGTCACCCACAATAGCCACGGGCCTCAGCTTTGCTGTAGACTCACGGTAGCCTCAGGAAGTCTGGAAATTCACCTCTGGTGATGCAAAGACTTCGGCATCCGGCGGGAGCTTCAGCAATGTAGACCAGTCAGTTGCTTCTTTGGTGCCTGCCAAGCAGGGGAGTCACTCCTTGACCCCAAGGGAGATTTCTTCAGTCTTCTAGTTAAAGTAGAACGCCGAAGATCCAGGATATATGTTGCAGAGTTTCGTCCAGGGTAATCTGAAGTCCTAGGGACTGGATTCCTATACTTATAGTAAGTTTAGGGGATGGACTAACTCTAAGGCCCCACCTATGGGTGGGTCAGGAAAGAGGGGTGGTTACACCCATTTCCTTTGTCCAGTTTTGCGCCAGAGCAGGGGCAGTAGCCCCTGCAACCGGTTTGAGCTGGAGTATGCACAGGGACACCAAGTGTGCCCCCACTTCAAAGCACTAGAGAGTGCTCCCGCCCAGCCCCAATACACATCAGCCTGTCTGGGGAGGTGGGGACACCTCCCCTCGACAGGAAACCTATTGTCCAGGCCTCCCCTGCCGGTATTTCATTCAGCAGCAGGAGGCCAGACCCATGTCTGTGGCAGAGACATCCATTTTGTGATGCCAGGGCTCAGGAAAGTCCTACTGGGATTAGCCAGTGTGAACATGTCTCTCCCTCTAGAAGGGTGGAATGCTACCCCTGCCACCAGCACTGGCGGGGGGGGGTGGTAGTATTCCAAAGCATTTGACACCAAACACGACATGTTTTGATGCAGCCATCCCAAAGTTAGCATTTACCGCGAGGTTGTAATGCACTTAAGAGTATATGGTATGGCTGTATCACAGAGCAGCCATAAGGAAGTATTTCCGAAAGCTGCAGAGGGGCTCAGCTCATGCTTGGGCACCCTCTCACACAAAACCAAGCACTCTGCCCTCAGGATTGTCAAGGCCTGCCAATAGGAGTGGCTTATAGGTTTATACGTGTCTGTATAGGGCAGTGATATAGGTAGCCTTTACCACAGTAAGGGGTGCAAGCACACCCTTACCCAGGCTGCTGTAGCAGACCTGTGGTGCCATTTTGGAGTGCTTCCCAGGGGTGGCATAATACATTCTTCAGCCCCTGGTAGGCCTCTGAGGTACCTATGCCCTAGGTACATAGTATACCATATACTAGGGGCTTATAAGGCACTCCAGAATCCAACTAGATATGTACCTAATGTACATGGAAACCATTTTAGAGAGGAAGCAGCTAGGCTGTGGTCCTGATTAGCAGGGCCACAGCCAGACCAAGGTCGAAAAACAGTGAAACACTAGCAAAAAGTGGGGGTACCCATGTGAAGCAGATCCTACTCTCCTACACTTGTGACAAATGTAACAAAGGCAAACCATTCTGCCCATAAAAAATTGCATCCTGCAACATAGATCAAGTTTCCAATGCAAAACAGTGGGAGCTCCATAAGTGGAACACTTTTCTGAGAGTCAACATTCTGAAGATGATTTGAAATGGTCAGTGCTTTTATTAGCTTCTTTAGACAAACATTGCGGCACGATGGAATCCCTGCTGTTCCAAACCAAGGCCAAATTAATGACTAAATATCACACCTATGAACAGGGCCTCAATGAACAAGAAGAACTGAGGGCACTGATTAGACATTAGAATTCTGTTCATTCCAAGCAGACTAATCAGAATTTGTGCAGCACACATTACATAATTGTTTTGACCCCTTGTACATTCTAGTCCATCTATGTATTTCATGGATGAATCCACTTTGTATTGTGTATTATAAAAATGCAGGGACGTTAATTTATATTTGTATTTATAAATTCATTTCCTTTGGCAATTACAAATGCACTTTATTGCACTGAAATCATTACTGTAACGAGTTTAGATATATTTGGGATATTAACATGTATTTTGTCTTTTTATCATTAGACATTTCCGTACCTATCTTGCAGTGTCCCTGCCATGCGCTTTGACTTTTGCATGTCATTCGAGTACAGTAAAACATTGTCCTAATTATACCATACATATTTACTAGACATTTCTATCACATTCCATTGTAGCAGGCAGTGTATTGATTTTAGAATCCATAGGCATCAAACCTTTTTTCAGTGATTAGCCTCCAACATGACAGCTGCCCTAAGTAGTTTTCATTAGCAGGATGTGGTTCAGCTCTGTCCAATACATTGGCACCTAACTCGGTATGAAATACAGGGACTGCCGCGCCTACCGCAGTGCACGGCACTCCGAAAAGTTTGTGGATCTTGGATGAGACCCAACTCTGCTCCCAGAGACTTTCCATGCCACACCGACAGACCCCAAACAAGTGAGTACAATCCACAATTGTTGCTCAATACAATACAACTGCAATTACACAGACGTATGCGTTATTGTAAAACCTTAATATCACCTTCTGCATTATCCAAGTGTAAGTTGTTGTAAACAGCACCGGCCATTAATAATTTTGAAGAATGCTCATATCCTGCACGGAATTGGGGTGCAGGGCCGTTTCTACCATTAGGCAAGACTAGGAGGCCGCCTAGGGCGGCAAAATGGGTAGGGTGGCAAAAGGGGGCATTTTTTTTTAATGAACCTACGAAAGTAAAGCTTGGCAACCGCCTAGTCTTGCCTAATGGTAGAAACGGCCCTGCATGCACGCTGCTGACTACCACTACCCAATGCTTCAGAAGAGTACTTTAGCACGCTCAATTGATAAACTCGAAAAAAGTACTGCTGATACAAGACATCTCACAACCACGCACATTTCGCATCTAAACAAAATGTATTTCGGTAATCCAACCGCAAAGTGGATACGTATTCAAATACGCCGACTTTTGAACAAAAATAATCCCTCCTCTTCCTGTTGCATCGCCAGAACCCTCAAAACTATGGAAAACTATGAATTTCCATCCAGTCTTAAGGACTTAGGGTGAGTATGTGCACCACAACTGACTCACCTACACTGTTGATTCCACGCCTGACCTAGAGAAGCGTCCTTTCACTGCACCGGAAGGACTAAAGCTCTGTAAGAAGGAACACAAATAAGGGGTTGGGAGACCAGCCACCAGGTGCGGTCAACGTGTGAATAGATTTCCTGGAAGTGTCTTGTCTGTAATTTTTCTATGAAGAAGTGGGTGAGCTGCAGTGAACAGCTCTCGTTTTCACCGTTCATTTCCCCAGGGACAGGCTATGGTGCCGTCATTCCTCGTTATGCGTTTTTTGCCTAGCCTGTAGATTTTTCTGCACAACGGCTTCCTATGTCCCTGTGTGCTCTGCATGATTTTTCTGTCCCGCATATCAGTGCTGCACATTGTTGATCTCCACCAGACTGTTCGTCCCGGCCCTGCAGCAATTCACTGCGGAGTTTAATGAGGAGAGAAGAACCAGGAGAGGAGGTGATAAGACTGGGGAGTTCACAGAGGAGAGGTGCAGAGGAGGACCAAAGGGAGAGAGAGGTGCAGAGGAACAACTGCAAACTGAGGTGTGAGAAGAGCTGAGGTAAACGTGCAAAAGGAGACACGAGGGGTGAAGAGAAAGACCCGCAGGAGGAGAGGCGAACGGGGTGACATGTGAGGGTCACAAGGAGCCATGCCCGAGGGGCAGTGACTGGTGCAAAGAGCCCTGCAGAGGAGAGAGGGGATCCGGAAGGAGGCCTCCTGGAAGAGAGGTACCGAACACCGAGGTTGCGGGGATAAGAAGGGAGCACAGGAGAAGAAGTGAAAGGTAGAAGGAGGAAGCAGGGAGTGCTCCAGTGTAAGCGGGAGGCGCCGTGGGAGAAGCGAGAGCTGCCGGGTGAAGGTGGGAGTGCCGGCATCGGCATGTGGGATGAGAAGGGCACGAGGAGAGAGAGTTCAATGATCCATGCAAGAGGGAACGGGCACCGATGACGCGAGAGCAAGGACACTACTGAGGACTGTCACTGAGTGAGAGGTGCTGAGGGGTGCTACCCATGGAGAGTCACAGAGGACTGGCACTGATTGAATGATGGTGAAGGGCACTGAGGACTGGCACCGAGGATTGGTACTCACAGGTTGTCTTGATGATTGGTACTCACAGAGGGGCACTGAGGACTGGTACTGAGCGAGGTGTACCGAAGACTAGCGCTGAGGACTGCTACTAACAGAGGGGCCCTGAGGACTGTCACTGGAGAGGGATTATGAGGACTAGAACTGAGCGAAGGGCACTGAGGATTGGTACTTACACAGGGACATTGAGGGCTGTTACTGAGCGAACAGTACAGATCACTGGTGCTTAAAGAGGACTGACCCTGAACAAAAAGTACTGAAGACTACTATTAATAAGGGGATAGGGTAGGGGTTCAGAGGACTAGTATTTGTGAAGGTCATTGAGGACTGCCACTGAGGGGAACTGAGACTGGCATTGAGCGAGGAGCACTGAGGCCTCGCACAATAGGGAGGGGTATTAAGGACTGACACTGAGAATTGATACACACCGAGGGTCTCTCAGGACTGATACGGACCAATTGAGCACTGAAGACTGTGTTGAGTGAGGGGTACAGAGGACAAGTACTGACTAAGTAACCCTGAAGAATGTGTTCACTTTGGAGTACTGAGGGCAGGTACTGCCCGAGTGAGCCCTGAAGACTGTGTTCATTAAGGGGTACTGAGGGCAGGTACTGACCGAGTGAGCATTGAAGGCTGTGTTCACTGATGGGTACTGACGACAGGTACCTACCGAGGGAGCATTGACAACTGTGTTCACTGTGAGGTACTGAGAGAAGGTACTGACCGAGTGAGCATTGAAGACTGTTTTCACTGAGGGGTACTAAAGACAGGTACCTACTGAGGGAGCATTGACGACTGTGTTCACTGAGGGGTACTGAAGACAGCCAGGTACTGACAGTGAACATTGACGACTGTGTTCACTGAGGGGTGTTGAAGACAGGCACTGACAGAGTGAACATTGAAAACTGTGTTCACTGAGGGGTATTTAGGACAGGTACTGGCCGTGTGAGCATTGAAAACTACTGTGTTTACTGAGGGGTATTGAGGACAGGTACTGACAGTGATTTTGAAAACTGTGTTAATCGAGAGGTACTGAGGACAGGTACTGGCTGAGTGAGCACAGAAGACTGTGTTCACTGATGGGTACTGAGGACAGGTACTGACCAAGTGAGCCCCGATGTCTGTGTTCACTGATGGGTACAGAGGACAGGTACTGGGTGAGTGAGCAATGCAAGTTACTATTTTTGTTGTTTATGGTTTTGAAGACGCCTCAGTGGTATTTAAACACAAGGCTCTATTGAGCATCCGTGTACATAGTTCTGTGAGTGTATGGCTACTCTAACGGTCTGGCCTGGGCCTTTTGTTGAGGTCGTTTGCAGGACTGACTGTTGTGATTGTGATTCCTGACAGTAAATGAGAGTAACATAGAAGTGTTCAGCAGTCGAGGGTGTGCCTCTCTAGCCTGGATGACAGAGGGAGAGAGTTATGGTAGTAAAAGGGAGGGGGCGGCATTTTTCAATTCTCTCCTAGAGCGGCAAACACCTAAAAATGGCCCTGTTGGGGTGTACTTTGTTTTCACTTATAAAAGCATCACTGTTCCGAACGACATGCACTATACACCTCAGGGTAGCGCTCACAAGATGTACAATACAGTCTTACTTTGAGTAATATTTATTTGCGAGTCCAATTTTTTATTTCAAAAATGTGTTTACTGTATATTTTTCTTTAAACTTGGGTAATTCCAGTCCTACACTGTCCGAGGAAGCCATAATTAGAGGCCAAACACATATACTTTTACTATCCAGGACCAGCAACGTTCATTTAAAAGAAAAGTATGCACAAATCCCATTGGAGATTATATCAAAAATCCATTTATTGGATGCAATTCATTAGAGCCATAAATCAGTTGGCTTAGCAAGAAATATTATTGGTACCTGAAGACGGTATTTCTATTATTGCCTAAATAAAATAAGTTTATCAGTCATTGTGGACACCGTGTTTATCTAATTTAAGGTATTGCTTTGTGTTTTCACTCCTGATCAAGTTTGTATCATAATTAATAGATTGTGGTATCAGTCAATGTGTTGTGACTCACTATTTGTTTTGGAAAATTGATAAAATACTTTTTCATTAAGTAAATGTCTTGAATAAGAGAGCGACATTGCAGCCGGTGTCCTCTTTGATTTTGGTACAGTAATGCCTTTATAAATTCAATTGATAAATTTGACATGATTCAAAATGATGGAATTGCATTGGGTGAGAAGCCGCACCCGAGGTGATGTATAAAAAGTTGGCCTCTTTACAAGACCAGGACAATGTCACAAGTTCAGGGTGACCACAATAGAGCACGGGCCGGCTACTGGGACCAAGTTATGCCAGCTGAGCAGGAATTCCTTAAATCCTGGTAGTGGAGCGTTGTGAGGTCCCATGTTGAGGATTCATTGTGCAGCCAAGGGGATACGTTGGTTTTGAGCAGTTGCAAAGCTGTGATACGAGGTCCTGCATCATTGTCAAGGATTATGTTGACAAGGGCTTACAATGGAAAGTCCTGCTTCGAGGATCCATCTTGCAGCCAAGGTGGTGCGTTGGTTCCGGAGAGATGCAATGCAGCAATGCAAGAAGCTGCATCACTGACAAAGCTGCAATAGACCGGAGATTTGTGATGTGGGGGCCTGCGTCAGAGAGGCATCACATAATGACAGTGGCGATACGGGCTGCAAGGTCAATGCAAAATCCTTGCACTGGGAGAATGGACCCAGTGGAGGCAATGTGCCAGATCTGCTTGGAATTGTTTGCACTGTGCAGCAGAGTAGATGTGTCATGTCTGCTAGATCCACAGATGGACTGGTAGAGCACCTTTTGGCCCTCTTCCAAGTTTCCAGGACTGTGGTGGCACCCCTTGGCAGAGTAGGACTCACAGATGGCATGGTCGGAGCCTTATTTACCCAAGTTATGTTCTATGTTATGTTAAATGTCTTGTAGAGCGCTCAAATCACCCTGGGGCATCTCGGCGCTGACTAGGAAAGTGTACTCAGAGTTGGTAAGCCCGGATTAAAAATGGATATCTCTGTTAAAACAGAAAAGCTTTCAGATGTTTCCTAAAAATGCTAAGCATTGGGATTTTGCACAAGGCTGGGGGGAGCTTATACCAATATCTTGGCGCAAGATATGAGAAGGCTCTAACCCCAGTGCGGATGAGTCGGATTCGAGGAACCTGGAGCAGATCCAGAGTACTGGATCTGAGTTTCCTACAAGGGGAGTATTTTAATTGTTTTTTCCTCAAATAGAGGAGGCCTCTTTCATTCAACACATTATGTGTGAGACAGCAGATCTTAAAAAAAGATCTCTTCTTTACTGTTAGCCAATGTAATTCCCTTACCAAAGGAGCCGAGGCGGAGCCTGCCGGATGATTTAAAATCATTCTCGCTGTGGTGTTCTGTACTACTTGGAGTTTGGCCAATAGGGTCTCTCCCATTTCTGCCAGCAAGGCATTGCCATAGTCCAGACGACTGATGACCATTGCCTGGACTAGAGTTCTGCGGTGGGAGGTGGGCATGTAAGGAAAAATTTTCCTAAGGAGCCTCAGACCATAATAGCACAAACTCGTAGTAGCCGCAATATGATCCTTCATAGTCAAAGCCTGGTCCAATTTTAGACCTAAGTTTTTTACTGACTGTTTGGGGGAGGGGGCAGTGCCCAACTGAACAGGCCACCAGTCATCTGACCAACTGTCTGTGGCTTTACCCATCAACATAACCTTCGTTTTTTCTGGATTCAGCTGGCGACAGTTTCTTGTCATCCAGTTGGAAATGGCAAGCATACCGGTGGCAAAACGGATTTTGTCGAGCTCTGGGTTTGGTCTGATGGTAAACATAAGCTGCGTATCATCAGCATATGAGATGATCTCAAAACCCAGCTGCTCGACAATCCTTGCCAGCGGAGCCAGATATATATTGAAAAGAGTTGGACTTAGACTAGAGCCCTGAGGAACGCCCTTGTCAAGGTGCATTTTTGCTGAGGAATAGGGTCCCAACATGACAGTTTGGGTTCTCTCAGACAAGAAGTGTTTAAGCCATTGCAGAGCTGTCCCATTGATACCACAGGAAAGAAGTCTCTCCGGCCAGCTTAGAATGTGAGATGGTATCAAAAGCTGCGTAGAGATCTAGGAGGATCAGAATTACTGAGCCTCCCCCATGGATAGTCTGTCTGAGAGAATCGGTTACTGCCAAAATGGCAGTCTCCATACTGAAGCCTGGACGAAAACCCGATTGCGAGGGATCCAAAATATGGTTATCTTCCAGGTAAAAACGTAGTTGTCGATTGATAATACTATCCAATATTTTACCCAGCAGCGGTAGCAAAGAAATAGGGCAGTAATTACCAAGAATTGAGGGATCAGCAGTGGTTTTTTTTAATATAGGTCGAACAAATGCCTCCTTCCAGATAGCTGGAATAGTGCCAGTATGGATGGAATGATTAAATATATCTCGGATTACCCGGGCACAGCTTGAGGCTAAAAGCACCATCGTTTTTGGCAGACAGAGATCTAATGGTGACCCAGATTTAGCCCCAGCAAGGCCTTTTGTGACCTCCTCCGTTGTGATTTGTTCAAAACTGTTTAGGGAGCTGGCAACTATATTATTCTGCTCCTCAAATTTGGTAGAAGATACCAAGTCAAGGGTGACTTGTGAAGAAAAATTCTCATAGATTTTTGATATCTTCTCATGAAAGTAGGTTGCCAGAGAGTTACAAAACTCCTGGGATTCCATGGGGGCCTGTCTACAGACTTTGGGAGATACAAAGTCCTGTACTATGCCAAACAGTGTTTTCGGGGAGTTGCTTGCATTTTCTATATGGTTGATGATAAACCGACGTCTGGCTGCTTTTAAGTTCAGATGATATTTAGACAGAGACTGTCAATAAAGAACTCTGTTTTTATGAGTTTTACTAGTGCGCAACGTTCTTTCCAATCGCCTGCAACTGGCTTTTTCCATTTTCAGTTCTGCCGAATACCAAGGAGTGGAAGGCCGCCGTTGAAGGGAGCCCTGTTTTTTTGGGGGTATAACAGCATCAAAGGCTGTTTCTAAGGCGATGTTAAAAGCCTCTACGGAGAGATTGCGCCAAGTCCTACACTGTTCAGGATTTTGTCTAATAGGTCGTTTAGAGCTCTTCCGGAATGACTGCTGAATATGGATCGTGATCATAAAATGATCTGTCCAAGAAAGGATTTTCCTTTCTGAGGCCAATCTAAAGCCATAGTTGGACTCGTTTCCCCTTTCAAGTGTTTTTCCATCTCTACATCCCATACTGTTTTCTCCACCTTTCCTTCTGAAGCCTCTCTTTGCATTGTCAGTCTCCTTTCTTCAACCATATCTAAAAATGTATTTAACTCTTTCTTTAAACTGCAGGTCAAATTGTTTTTAAATATGTCTTCTAATGTTAGTTCTTTAGTCTCTAGGAAAAATTCACCTAACACCTTTGCAGGTTTTACCTTATTTAACTTGTTAATTGACGGTACTTGTGAAAAATGGGGCCCGATTCACAGAACTAACTTAAGACAAAATCCTAAACTTACTACCATTTTGGTATTCACAGAAGGCACTTACTCATTTTAGTATTCACAGAAGGCACTTGCTCATTTCGGTATTCACAGAAGTTAGGAGTCCTAACTTTAGGACTCCTAAATGCCTTCTGTGAATACCGAAAGTCCTAAAATTAGGATTTTTCTAAGTTTAGTAGTAGTATAGTTAGGACTCCTAACTTTAGGACTCCTAAATGCCTTCTGTGAATACCGAAAGTCTTAAAATTAGGATTTTTCTCAATTTAGTAGTCCTAAGTTTAGGACTCCTAACTTTAGGACTCCTAAATGCCGTCTGTGAATACCGAAAGTCTTAAAATTAGGATTTTTCTCAGTTTAGTAGTAGTGTAGTTAGGACTCCTAACTTTAGGACTCCTAAATGCCTTCTGTGAATACCGAAAGTCTTAAAATTAGGATTTTTCTCAATTTAGTAGTCCTAAATTTAGGACTCCTAACTTTACAACTACTAAACTGAGAGAAATCCTAATTTTAAGGCTTTCGGTATTCACAGAAGGCATTTAGGAGTCCTAAAGTTAGGAGTCCTAAATTTAGGACTACTAAATTGAGAAAAATCCTAATTTTAAGACTTTCGGTATTCACAGAAGGCATTTAGGAGTCCTAAAGTTAGGAGTCCTAACTATACTACTACTAAACTGAGAAAAATCCTAATTTTAAGACTTTCGGTATTCACAGAAGGCATTTAGGAGTCCTAAAGTTAGGAGTCCTAAATTTAGGACTACTAAATTGAGAAAAATCCTAATTTTAAGACTTTCGGTATTCACAGAAGGCATTTAGGAGTCCTAAAGTTAGGAGTCCTAACTATACTACTACTAAACTGAGAAAAATCCTAATTTTAAGACTTTCGGTATTCACAGAAGATATTTAGGAGTCCTAAAGTTAGGACTCCTAACTTCTGTGAATACCGAAGTGAGTAAGTGTCTTCTGTGAATACCAAAATGAGTAAGTGCCTTCTGTGAATACCAAAATGGTAGTAAGTTTAGGATTTTGTCTTAAGTTAGTTCTGTGAATCGGGCCCATAGTATCTACATCTGAAAAATAATCTTCTAATTTTCCTGTCTGATAAAATAAACTAGCTATTACACTACATGTTATTCCATAAGTCACTGGAAGGTGATGATAAGTCACTCCCTCCGATACAGAGGCAGGTAACTGCATGCAGACATAGCAGTACCTTACATCCATTGTTTTTACATATTCATACAACAATTTCGAAAACACATTATCAAAAAAATTATAGACCTGTCTTTATGTAAATAGTTTTTATCTATTCTAGACGGAACTACTTTTTGAATCTTCCCTATATTAGTTATGTTTTCACTATGTTCTTCTAATGTATCTATAGTAACTTTAAATGAAATCAGGAGAGCAAGTATACTCCATAGAAGCATTAATAATCCTGTACAACAACAACAGATTTTACACCATCTCTTCAAAAATTTACATCTATCTTTTCTACCATCTATGTTTGTCATCTTTGCTAAAATGGACTGTGTCTTTTGACTTAGCCTCTTCTACTTCACAACTAGTTTTCTAAACCAAGGCTCTAAGCACCTACTTGGTTCTACCAGTTTTTGTCTTTTTCGGTATTTTATTGTCTCTCTCTCTCAGTTGTTTTCTTGTCTCATTCAGTTTGGCATTTCATAATTTTTCATTGTTCCTTCGTGTTCGGTATACAGAATGTCCTGAACATCCGCTTCTTCTCCAATATCGAACAAGATAACTCTCAGGATTTCCGATACTTCGTCTTCCTCAACCACTTCCGGTACAACCACCTCTGGATTTCCTTGACTATCTGCCTCTTCTTTTACTTCAGGCAGGGCCACATACGTCCATTCTGGTGATTTATACTTCTGGTTAGGTTTTCTGGTTCTTTTGCACTCTTTCATTTCAGTGGTTTCTTCGTCTCTTGATTTCACCTGACTTGTCACTTCATTCACCTGTACAGCTCTTGGTGAACTTACTCTTTTCAGTCGGTATCTCAACCTTTTTATTTTATTTGGCCAAACATCATCTTTTGCTGCTCTTTTCAATCTACTTCCTTTATCACGCGTTTGCTTCCTCTTTAGTAGAGCCCGAGGAGCTAAACACTAGCGCGCTAATCGCAATATCCCCCCAAGATGTCTGCCCGCTCCCGCACCGGAGCGAATGCGTGCCGTCGCTCCAGAAACCCAGCACCTAGTCGGCTGAGAGACAAGCAGGGACAGAGAGTGTCCAACAAAAGCAGATTAAAAAACGTAAGTGAAGTTTAAAACTAACATGCGGCACAATTTGAAAAGAATGTGTCTGCTCCCGGCTTCCATCTCAGGAGACAATTACCTAGTGCTGTGCGCATGCATTTGCTTCCTCTTTAGTAGAGCCCGAGGAGCGAAACACTAGCGCGCTAATCGCAATATCCCCCCAAGATGTCCGCTTGACCAAGGCCTTGGTCAGGAGGTCAGCCAACTAGCCCTCGGGATCACTCTGAGGTCCTGGGTACAACAGATGCAGGCCCAGTTCTTCTCACCCAGTCAAGAGTACAGCATCTGAGCAGCAGTCCAGCATTGTGGAAGTCCTTTCAGCAGCACAGCTGTCCTTCATTCCGGCAGAGTTCACAGCTCCACAAGTGAACTGCAGAGTTAGTGCCTGGGGTTCAATATTTATTACAGGTGTCTCCTTTGTGGTAGATGCTTTTAGAGGTTTCCCTTTGAACTGCACAGGATTCCTGCCTCCCCTGCTCTGGCGTAACTGAAGGTGGTATGCAGCCTTTTGTGTGGGGTTAGGGCACAGCCTATTCAAATGTAAGTAGGGCTGTACCCAGCCCAGTCCTTCCATCCTGCCAGTGATGGCCTATCCAGGCACACCTAATCTTTCTATTGTGTGTGTCTAGGAGAAATACACAAAGCCCAACTGTCAGCTACTTCCAGTCATGAAACCCAGAGACAGGCTGCAAGCACTAAGTGGCTAAGTCAGGAAAACTCCAACTCTCTAAAAGTGGCATTTTTAAAATTGTAATTTAAAATCCGACTTTACCATAACAGAGGATTTCTCATTACAATTCAAAAGACAACAAACACAATCAGGTTACCTGTTCCCAAATGGAAGTTACAGCTTATTTAAGGTAATAAGGTAACTCTAATGTTATCCAATGGGAGAAGCAGGCCTTGCAATAGTGAAAAACAAATGAATACGTTTCATTATAAGGACATGTAAAACTTAACAATGCACATCCTGCTTTTTAAATAGATTACACAGTGCCATGTGGTCTGTTTAGGGCCTCCTCAATGGGTAGCAAATCTATTAACCCCTTCGTTGCGCCCGTCGGCCAACGGCCATCGTGAGCACTACCTCGGTAGTGCTGCGCACGTCCGTTGGCCGCCGTGGCAGTTGCCCACTTAATGGAACGCACCCGCATTGCAGCGGAATTACCGTAACGGTAAACTGGTTAAAAAGGAAGTTTTTGGCCGGCCAAAGGGTTTATTTTTCCAAGTCGAAAAGGCAGTTTAAAATTGCAGACACAGACTGCCTCTGCATGTCTGAGACATGTTTAAAGGGCTACTTATGTGGGTAGCAAAATAAGTGCTGAAGGACCACTAGTAGCATTTAATTTAGAGGCCCTAAGTACATGTAGTACCACTTTACTAGGGAGTTGCAAGTAAATTAAATATGTCAAATTAGTGTAAGCCTATTCTGCCATGTTTTACAGGGAAAGCAGAAGCACTTTAGCACTGGATAGCGGTAGTAAAGTGTGCAGAGTCCTAAGGCCAGCAAAAACAAATTCAGCAAAAAAGTGGAGGGTAAAGATAAAAAGTCTAGGGCTGACCATGCAGCGAGGGTCAGGTCTAACAAGAACTACCAGAAGGGGCTCAGTAAAAGAAGGTAAATGAAAATGTCGGTATTAAACCCTTTAGTCCTGTAAGGTAAAATCTACTATTGTTGCGCATAATAATTTGATGTTTTCCGAAATCTTACTTCAATGATTTAAAATAAAAATGTGATATATTCTTGTCTGCATTCCACATGAATACCGGAGAGAACAGAATAAGTATGTTGCCTACCTATACCTCTTCATCTGTTTTTATAAAATATGGAAATATTTTTGAGAGGTTATTGCTTTTTTTAAATGCTTTTTTAGGGCCACATTTAGGGCCATATGTAGGTAAATTACATTTACCGATTCTTAAATACCGAATTTTACCGATTCGGTATTTATGAATCGGTAAATGTAATGTAGGTAAAAAAATACCGATTTGGTAAGTGTCGGTATTTTAGAATCGGTATTTACCGATTCGGTAATGGTAACTTGTATCCCATTGATTCCTATGGGCCAGGAGGCCCATAGGAATCAATGGGAAGCCAGTTACCATTACCGAATCGGTAAATACCGATTCGGTAATGGGGGGTGCACAATCAAGGGTGGCAGGGTGTCACAGTGACACCCTGTTGCACCCCTGATACCTGCATGTGTGCACATGTGGCACACATACATGCCCTAAGGGCATGTGTGTCTGCCACATTGCACACATCTAAGGGCCAAATAATGCATTAACTAAGACATTCGTCATTTACCACCAACTTTCAGTTGGTGGTAAATAACGAATCCACACTACACCCACACACTCCCCCTACATCCCATTTCAGGATTCGGTATTTACAGAATCGGTCAAATTACCGATTCGGTATTTTACCGATTCGGTAAATTACCGAATCCTGAAATGTCCCCCCTACATACAGAAAGCCTGAATACCGGTCGGTAACGTGATTTCTACCGAAAATCGGCCGTTACCGACCGGTATTGGGCTACCTACATATGGCCCATAATGAGGATATAAGATTGTGTTAGATAGGTGGCAAAGTATTCGTAGTGCAGCTACTGCACTAGGGCTTCATACGTATGATGTGTAAATGCTTGCAGAGGATTATTAATCTAAGGAAACATCACTATAAGGCCTTTTCAGGACTTTCTAGCAATTAGCATAACCAAGTAAAACACAGTAGGTTAATAAAGCACTCCACTGGTTTAGGGCTGCTACACTGCAGCTGCTCACATTCCTTCGTAAACATTTTGTAAACATGTTCTAAAGATGTGCATCATACTTTCTCTGCTACAGCTTATCCAAGGTTCCCACATAAAACAAGGGTGGCTATTTAGTAATTCTTCACTGAGTGCACTGCATCATTGGGCATCCCTCAGGTTGCTCTAATGGAAGAAGAGCCACCAGATTATGATTGAGATGTGTTAAAAAAGACAGGTCCAAAACAACATTGGTTTAAAAGTGAGGCCTGAAATTTACTACCAGAGTATGCTAGGGATCCCTGTTAAGCAATAATAGGGAGTACATAAGGTCTGGATTAAGATACGTTGGTAGAACGTTATGTGGTTAGCTGTATTCAGACAGTAGATTGTGCATGCTATCTATCAGGACTAAGTTAAAAAGCCAAAGTCCTGTGTATCATACAGTATTGGATCAGCAGGGGTGCACCAAGCCACACTAGAGTTGCATTGCCAGAATTGCAACTATTGTTTTTCCCTGTAAGGGTGGAAACCCCACTCATAAAGCCTCCTGTCATGCGTTTATCTAGCACCGCCTCTGGCAGTGTCGGGAGGGAATGCTGTATGCTGAGCCAGTTGATAAAACAAGAGGAAAAAATATATCTATTTCTTTGTGATATCCATTAAGTCACTTCCTTAATTACATTCACAGTGGGTTTGTTCATTTTTACACATTGTTTCAGGATGAAAAACGTAATCCTGTGCGATTATGCATCTGTTATTGTGCAGTGCCATATATGCCTCTCAAATAAAATTAGGAGGGAATGATCACACCACTCTCCTTGCTTAGAGTGCAAAAGGCAGCTTTATTTACAACTGGCAAGCAGAGTACCTATCCTTTCGGTTGAGCCACAAAATGTACCCTGTTGACTGGGCTGCCACAAAGTTCTAACCAACACGCCTCCCCAAAGTAACTCATATCCTCAACATCCCACTGTAAAAACACTTCTGAACTGAACACCATCTTTGAAATTCCATGAGTCCTTGTGGTCCTCACACCAGAACCCGCATTAATCATCTTGTGGTCATCGCACTCGAGCTCACAATGCTCATCTTGCGGTCCTTGCACCGTAGCCCACATTGACCAACTTGTCAAGTTGCTAGCAAATGGCAAAAGGCCCTTGTCCTTGTCCCAAATATTGGTGTAATCGTTCTTTGCTCACATTTTCACCCACTTATATTGCCCCAAGCTGCTGAACAGTTTGCCTCCCTCCCCCTCCAGGGAGACTCTTCACCCAGGTGTCATTTCTCTCCCCCATCCATCTCAGAGCTACTTTTGGTCATTCATCCACCCTTTTGAAAGAGCTTGTCAGCCCCTCCAAACTAAAGTGATTGCCCTACTCAGACAAATGCAACTCATAATGCCTGACAAGTTGTAGTGACTCAAACAGAATGCTCTGGTGCGCGATCACATGCACCTCTCTCACCTTGCAGAAACCGCACTGACGTATAGAGCACGAAACATGTTGACCGATAGAGAGTAAAGCATACACAGCTAGAAACCTAACATCTAATTCACTGCCACTCTTCCTGTTTTTACCCAGGCAGTTTACCTTCCTGAATAAATTACTGCTAGGACTAACTGACCTGTTTTAATCCACTTACCCCACATCTACACACACTAGGCCCCTTACTCCGACTGCACCCAACGACAGGAACTAAAGATCCCCGCCAAAGAGCCCCTGTACAGGGTGCCCGTCGGGTATTGCAGCGACGACCTGACAAGGGGCAGGCTTATATGATGAAGCATGACACCTAGCTTGCTAGGTGTGTGAGAGCCCTAGTTCCGACAAGGGAATTTCCTCCCTTCCCCACCCCCTGTTTCTACTTCAGGTGGGACACCCATTCATTGGTGTTACTCCCACCTACATCTCCACGTTCATTCACTCGGACTCTGAGGAACTTCATACCCCTTTTGCTCACTGCACTTGTGGGGCACGTATGCTGGACCTCTTTAAACTTGTCCCTCCGTCCCTCTTGTTTGATACGTATTATAGAATATATCATGACTCATGTAATATAAGAGGTCATTAGCAGTGTACGGCAAGGTTGCAAGTTATAGTTACTTCAGTCGACCATAACTGGTGAATTTCAGTCTATTTTAGTTTAAAAATGTACAGTAAAACTCACATTTTTACCTAAATATAATGTCACTTTAGCATTAGTTTATTCAGTGAATATGCTATGTTTTTTATATTAATGCAGAGTAAGATATTATTATCATACCTGACTCTAATGCTACTTGAACCTTTGTTTTTTTATTACCATACTTAACTATACCAATCCTCAACTGCGCATGGCCTTTGGCTGTGTGCGGCTTAGGGTTGGTGGATGGGGGGCTTGCCTGTGGCCAGGCCCTGTGCCCAACCCCTTGTGAGTCTATGCAGAGTGTGTGAGTCACCTGTAAGGAGCCACTCACCACAGACACACACCCTGCAATGATTTTCTTATTAATTCTTGTAGGAGTTGGGTGGTGGTACTGGTTCCAATGAGAGTCCTTCGGGATCGTGGCCTGGCAATTTTTAAAAAAATTCGTCCAGGGAGTCCCAGGTCGAGGGGGCTAGGTGACCCAGCTCTGCCGCCTTATATCATAATTTTTTTTTTTTATTCAGGACATAGGGACTGGGGACGAATTCCGTACGTCCTGTATTAACAAGAGCTGATCGTGTTGCTGCCAGCCAATCAGAGAGCGAGCTCCTGGGGGACTCATAAGAGTCTCTCATTTGCATGAGAACAAGAAAGCCAATGGGAAGGAAGCCCCCTTGACCAATCATAGTGCTCTAAAATGTGAAGTTGCTTGCAACCCAGGCTCCCTCGAGAATACTGTGAACCCAACGGTCCAGATATTTAAACATGTGGAACCTCAATTTCTCAAAAACGAATGAATAGATTAACACCAAGTCACATTAAGCATACTTTCCGGACAAAGATCTAGCTTTTTGACAAATTTGGTATAAATATGTTCAGCCGTTTGGACTGTAGCACTGTTCAAAAATCCCCATGGCAATTGCATGGAGAATTGCATTTAAGGACCCCCTTTTACTCAGTCTGCATTTGACGGATCACCCTTAAACTTTCAAGAAAGGAGTTGAAGTATTATGAGACCTCCACCAGTAGCACTTTATGTCAAAAATACTACCTGTAATATACTACTCCCATCAACAATGTGTGAAACCAATTTCAAATATTTACCTATCAAAATACCTGGTGCAGAGTGCGTTATCATTTACAGAGAGTATTATTGCCCATGTGGTGTCATATTGTAATCAAATCATAAGGCTTACTCCCAGCCGCGGTCGGTAGTAGGAGTAACTGCAGGGCGGTGATGTGGGGAGGGGGAGGGGCAGGGTGGGGTGTAGTAAACTATGGATTACGGAGGTTTACAGGTAAATTAACATATACATTATTAAAAACGAATTTCGTTGCGTGCATTGCATCGCATTTGGGGATGCAGTGCACGCAACGAAATTCGTTTTATTAATTTATATGTTAATTTACCTGTAAACCTCCGTAATCCATAGTTTACTACCCCCACCCTGCCCCTCCCCCTCCACACGTTACCGCCCTGCAGTTACTCCTACTACCGACCGCGGCTGCTTACTCCCCTTGTACAGTCTGTGTGAATAATAGATTTACCAACCTCCTCACGCTGCAAAACATCTGTCATATATATCATAATAAACCCCCTATCATAATAAACCTCCAAGGTGCATCCTGTGTTCTATATCATCTTCAAAGAATCCACAAACATTAATACTCAGTATGATACAGTTGACATAAAAGCATGAACTAAATATAATTCACTGATCTCAAAATTGTACTTTTATTGATTCACATTCGTTTTAGATGCCACTATATTATTGTTTCTTTCCTCACTAAATCACAGTTTAATAATCACATTTTTATTTTGCTTTAAAAGATCTGGATTCTAAATATCGACTACATAATATTGTGGGACACAAATACCGGATAAAGAATATCATGGGTCGAAATGTTGAGAGGTAAGTATGTTTAGATTTTGTATGCTTATACTGAACTCCACATATATGTAGATTGATGGTATATATATATATGAAGATACATACTTAAGGAGTTCAGAACAGCAAATTTATACTTGGCTGTATGTATTTATCTTCTGATATTTCGTCTCTCAATATTTTGGCCACAATATTACTGTTCCATAATATTCTTGTGCCCGATATTCTGGAGTGCAGTCAGTTGGAAATGTATTTTAATGTATCTCTCCTCTGGTATCCTTTTCTTGTATTTAAAAAAAAAAAAAACTGTGCCATTTGTTTTATTATTTACATTAAGGGCTCGATTTTTATGACTTTCGGAACGCAACAGATGCCTGACTGCCATCTGCTGCTGCTGTCGGACCGACGCTTTATAATGCATGTGGTCAGAGACAGTAGGTGGAGGGACTGTCCAACTCTTTCTGAGCTCAAGGAGTCTTTCGGTGTATCAGAAACACCTCATAATCCCTTTATGACGATGGCTCCACCATCAGGATTATGATGTCAGTTTCCGGCAGCCATTTCATGTTGGCCTTTTCGACATGGGAAGGCTGTCAGAAAGCAGCATTGGGGACCCCTAGCCAAGCCCCCTTCTCTCCTGGCACACCTCATTGTGGTCTTGCTCCCCTACACATCCCTGCACCATGTGGTAGGCACTATGTGGTGCCTGCCACATGGTGCAGGGATGTTTGAAAACAGCCATTTTTCAATGGAAGCTTTTGCTGCGGGCCTTTTTTCACCTGCAGCACACAATTGCATCACAAAATAGATGTTCCGGACTGCCCTATGGATGGTTGCATCCAAATAATGCATTCGAAACCGCCGACCTAAGGTTGGGCGGTTCCCAATCAGCAACGGTGTCGGGCGGATGTGAGTGCGCCTGACATCGTGATTAGCCCCTAAGTGTTGTTCTCCACCTGGATTTCTTGTGGTTTATATTTTGTGGTAATACAGAAGTTGGGTTGAGGCTACACCCAATCATGGAGGTCGACGGCGGTAATAAACTGGTAAAATAACTAGGGAAGTTTCTTTTTCTGAGACTTTGTTTACTTTTTGGATTATTCGCATCTGGATTCCTTGCTGTTCAATTTTTTTTGTTAACGCACACTTCAATGTGCAGTATTACTTTATTACGGTCTACTATTAAACATAGGCAAAGGGATTTATGAGCGCAAGTTCATCCTTAACCCTGCCCATTCTTGACCCACACGTGCCAACGGCTGAGCCAATCAGGCCAAAAAATATTTCCATTCTACCTGTGCTTAAAAATGCAAAACATGAGCCTTTTAGTTTAGCTCGGACAGTATAATTTGTCAGACTTTCCATTTCAGTTTCCTAACACCAATTTCACCACTGTTTATATGCATTTCATATATTTGTCGAAACCTGTAAATATTACAGTAGTTCATAAAACCACTTTTTATGCACACTGCAAGAATGCCTACATCTAGTAAATATATATTTTCTTTGTTTATGTTTGTAACAACTTAATAATATTTTATTCTTGGTAAAGCAGCTTTTACCACATGAAGCACTTGTATGGTTCAACAGCTGCATCTATTGAGTGTCTGTAAAATTATATTTGCACGTAGACAATTTCAGAAATATAGTCAATTGGCATGCAAAATAAAATGTGGTATGAAAGTGTCTACTGCCTGCAAGCACATGCCACATAAGATATAAAGCACAAGCTGGGATAATAAAATCTCCATACAGATAGAGGTGTCCAAAACCAATCTACAATCCCATCATTGGAGAATGCCTAGAGTAGTAAACTGCCCAATGAATGATTCACAAAATAAATCAACCTTACATTTTAGTGGGCATTCACTCGCGGCGCTACAAACCAAGATGGATGCGTTACTGCGAGATGCAGCTATGCATATCTCAATGTTAAACATGTTTTCATAGCACACTTATAATGTTTGCCGCTCTAAACGTGTACCTGTCTGCTTCATTATATGATATTTGTGCACAAAGATCTGATTACTAAAGAATGCTACACACCTAGGCTCAGATTTACTAACTAACGCTTTGTGCCCGATTGCCATCACTTATGTGATGCAAACCTCACGCACTGTGTTAGGGTGGGATTAACTGTCCAATGCAAACCAGGGAGTGATTTGAAAAGTATCCGGAAGTAATGCAAAGTTGCGATCTGTGCTACTTTGCGCTATATGGCCTCAAGGATGGGTTCTATGGGTGGGTGGTACATGGGCGTTCCTGTCAGGTTGTGTCAGACTGAAAAACGCCACTGACCTTCAGGAACCAACCAGCGGGGACGATGGCTGGATGACCGATCACCTACTCCCCCTGCATAAACTCCTAAAGAGTGGAACCACCACTGCTTTTTTTAGAAAACACATAGGGGGAAAGGGGAATGGAAAAATAGTAAAAGGTGCTGCTTAGAACAGGGTGTCTCCTTCAAACTGTTTCTCATGGCAAGTAGGAAGGCACCGCTTCAGGGAAGAACACCACCCAGTAGGAATGCTCTGGATACAAGAAAGGAGAGAAATATGTGAGGAAATCACAATCCTTATGTATTTAAAGGAAACAAGGAATGGCATTATGCAGCATGCATACTCACATTCATGCAAGCAACAGCAAGCACTAATCCTGCAGACATCAGAAATGGGACATCCAAGAGATAGGCAAACAAGGCATATTTGAGTATTCCTTTCGAGAAACGATGCCATGGGAAGCAGTCATGTAAGTCAACTGACAAAATGAGAAAAAAGAAAAGGAGTTGTTGGTGCCAATAGATTAGCAGAATGTTGTTCAATTCAACACACCGGTACCTGCTCTCTGTCAATAGTCACAGCGAGACATCATCCCTTTAGTGTTTCATGCGGGAGGCGCGGTCCTTACAGCCCCCGCATTCCTCTATGGCGTGTGCCTCTAAATCTAAGTGCTCTTTTTAGAATAGTGCAGATAACCACACTAGAAACCTGACATCCTCATGAACATAGCGGAAGGGCCGCCCTCCGTGGTGCGTACACCAAGCTCAATCCTACTCCTAGGTCCATTCGGGAACAGGAGCAACGACGATCCGAAAGCGGATCAGAGTAACGGGACCAAAATAAACGGGAAGTAGATTGTCAAGCCCCGACCTCTTCAAAAGGAGGGGCTTAGATAGGTGTCATTCAAAACGTGCCCTATCATATTTTCACAAGTTCAGTGCGTCCTAATGGCCTCTGTGACCCATAGTTTATTTTTTAGAGCCGGTGATATTAGCGTGACCAACTGGCATTGGTGCAAATTCAGGACGATGAGTGTAAAAATTCAGGACAAATGGTCAAAATTCAGGACACAAATTCAGGACAAGAGGCAAAATTCAGGCCAAAACTTCAGGACAATAGGTAAGTTTTACAGACACATTAGAGGAGGTCGCGCAATAGTATATAAGTAAGCCCAGCAATATCCAAACATATTCAGCCATTTGCAAACCTATCCATCATGTATCCTTCCATCTATCATTTCACTCATCCATCCTTTCACTCATCTATCCATTATCCATCCATCCAACGTTTCACCCTATCCATCTGTACACTCATCCATCCACTCTTCTACCCATCCATCCATTCACACATCCATCCAGCCATTTACCCTTTCACCCATCCAGCCATCCTTACACTTACTCATCCATCCATCCACCCAGTCACTCATCCTTCCATCCATCCATCCTTTCAGTCATCCATCCATCCTCCCTTTCTCTCTCCATCGACCCTTTCACTTAGCCATCCTTCCTTCCATCCACCCACCCATCCATCTACTCATCCACTCATGAATCCATCCATCGACCCTATCACTCATCCATCCTTTCTCTCATCCATTTATCCTTTCACTCCTTCACTCATCTATTCATCCTTTTGTCCATTTACCCTCCCTTTCACTCACTCATCCATCCTTACATCCACCCTTTCACTCATCCGTCCATCCATTCACCCTTGCACTTATCAATTCATCAATCCATCCATCCTTTCACTCATCCATCCACCCTTTTACCCATCCAACTACCCTTCCACCCATACATCCAGCTATTTACCTTTTCTCTCATCCATCCTTCCACTCACTCATCAATCCATCCCTCCTCTCTCATTATCCATCTATTCAATCTTTCATTCATCTATTCACCCTTTCACTAATTCATCCAGCCATCCACCCATCCCTTCACTTACTCACTCGCCCACCTTTTCATATTAATTTTAAGCTGAGACTTTCTGAGAAGAGGCCCATCAAGAACTTCACCCTTGCTGCAGGAGCCATTCCAGGACTGGGACAGAAGCCACCCCGGGCGGAGACAGGATGCACCACAGGAGGAAAAGTAGCCATCACAGGCGGGGGGGGACAGGAGCCACCACATGGCCGGACAGGAGCCATCACTGGGGGAGGGGGGCAGGAGCCAACACGCCATCACAGGAGGGGGCACAGGATCCACCAGGGTGGGCACAGGGGTAGGCATGCAGTATTCTAGTATCATCTTGGTCTCTGCCAGGGTGGGGTAGGGCACCTAACCCCTTCCTGGACAAGACAACGAGAAGACAGGCTCTCTTTCCAAAATTTTAGCTTTGCCATCCCCCACTGTGATGTATAGTACTTAAAGGAGATACTCCAAGAGAACTGATTTAACTGATTGTCCTCCATACTTTTTAACCAGTGTGGGTGCAATTGTGCCATTTCATTTTTTTTTTATTACATTATAGACTGCATGTTTGAAGAACCAAGGTTTGCTTACAATTTAGTGACAGTAATTAAGCTATGTGAAGAGTACCACGTGCTGCCTCGGAGTAATCAGGGCCGGTTCTAGGATGTTTGGGGCCCAGGGCAGAAAGGGAATGTGTGAGGCCCCTCTAAATTGCAGAGACATGACGCATTCAGGGCTGTTTGCATCTGAATAGATGCCCATGCGCCTGAAGCCGCAGCCCCTCCTTCTCAGTCACCTTCAAGCACCTCTTAACAGCTCATCAGGGGCGAAGGTGTGAGGGTTGCCATCCTGGTGTGCCTCTCCAATGCTGCTGGGTATCTGAGCTTTGGTACAGCATCGGAGTCTGTTACACCCGACCTCAACAGCATCGGAGTCAAGAAGGGAGGCGGGTGGAAGCTGTGCCGGCTTTAGGGTGGTGCGACCAGTGCCCGGTTAAAATTACAGACAAAATGGCGCCCGTTAAAGAATCCTTCACGGACAGAGGGCCGAAATTACGGACTGTCCGTGAAATTTACGGACGGTTGGTCACCCTCGGTGATATTGAATTCAGGCATCAGTCTCACCCCAGTCATACAATGGTAGAAACAGGGAAGAAAAGCTGGGTGTGTCAGTGCATGTGTTCTACCAATCTCAGGTCTACCCTGGATGACCATGACATTTCCCATGCAACCACCCATGGGTTTTGCAAATCCTTGTCTTCTAACATTCGAAGTAAGAGATTTGCCTGTAAGACCTTAGGCTTCCTCGTGGCGGTGTAATGAGGAGATATGTTTTAAATTCTCATTATTTTCCAAATTTGCGTTTGTGCTGCATTGTACAACTTTTTATAACTTTTATGGTGCAAGAGTGCCTCCGTTGCAAGCAGGATTGTTTTTTGTGCAAGATAGTGGCACCTTCCTGCACAAAAACAATCCAAAGAGGCGCTTTCTTCTTTCTACATGTGCTGGGGAATGCAGTACACATGGAAAGAGGAAAAAATGAGGAGAAATACAATTGTTAGTCTTACACCTGCTCTGGCAAGGCGTAAGGTTTTGGCGCTGCTCCATTTTTTTGTTATTAAGTAAATCTGGGGCAGAGTCAAAATCCATGGGTCTTGCGTGTGAACATCCACCGCAACGCCCATGGAGCGTCTCCTTGACACAGAGTAAGGCATCGGATGGACTTTCTGTGAATTGTCTTACTCCATATCAACAAGGCCTTGTAAAGCCATGCAGGATTACTTTTCTTCGCCTCATATATATGATTGAGTGGATTGCGCCGCTGGAGGATCAAAAAAAGTGACTTTCCATCAGCGCAAGTCTCTCATAAATAGGCCCCTAAATCTCGTCTGCAACAATGTTTTTGGGACTCACAAAGCGCGAGATCTCAGGGCAGGATGAGTGGATGTTTCTCGCTGCGTAATTTTCAATATATTTTATAATCTCAAAGTTTAGACTAGTGTTATGCTGTTTGGGATTTGAAGCATGCCAGCATGTGACTATAGCTATCAGCGCATTTCTCATTTACCATGATATGCAAATATTGTTATCTGTTTATTTGATCATTAAAGGGACTGCGTCTTCATCTAACAGCAAAAAGGCAAGTGAGAGGTTTCATGTTGTTATTGTTTGCACAAGGACTGATAATTACGGCAATAGATGGCCCAATCAGCTCACTGGAGAGTTATCAACTGTGCTGATGTTGATTTTATGTGGATTCTGGCTGCACCCCAGGAGCTAGACATACTGTCGACATAGGACGCCCAATACAGCAAAATCCAGTAGCATATTAACAAACAATTCCTAGAAGTGTTTTTTTTTCTTCGTTTTTATTCACAAGTCAATAATGTGAATCTGCTTAAGCATCAATCATGCGAGTCTTAAATCTAGTGCGCCTCCTAGGGATACTTCTCAATTTAATATCTGCTTTTCTTACTGGCATTTCCTGTAATGGTACTTTAGGCTAAGGAAAATCTTTTTTTAACACGATATTTGTATCAATACGTAATCCCCTAATGTACAGTAAAATGTGCTGTGCCTTTCATGTTAGAAAACATATGCCGTTGATTGAATGGTAGCAAATGCCAATATTGCTTCGGTAGCAACTTCGCTCTTTAAATTATAAATGAGGTGTAGAGGGTCCTTTTTCTTGGAAGAGAGCGTGTACAGTACGTACGTTACACACGTTGTTTAGTGCCATACAGCAAGTTAAAAGCAATATATTCAATGTTCGCTTCTAGGAAAAGATGTGCTGAACGCGAGACAAGGTACATGAAATGTTTTCATCATGAGTGCAAGCTTTTCTAACACAAAGAAAAGGCCTGCCAGTGGCTGTAGTGGTACCAGCTTTCCTCACACACACAGATCAGGAACTCTATAGCTAGAAGCAGTGCATGTTTTTTGACATATGAAAAGCAAGTGCAGCATGGGCTTATTTATGAGCCCTTGCGACACATTCGCGCCGTCGGTGCGTCACTTTTTGTGAAGCACCGGCAGCGTAAAAAATGTGGCACCCTATTTACAAAGTGATGCATCTAGGCAGATGCATCACTTTGTAAACGCCTGTGCCACATTATACCTGTGCCAGGTATAATGCATGCAGGTTGGGCGGTCCCCCACAAAAAGCCTTGTAGAAGTGGCGCACTCAAATCTATGATATTTCCGTGCGCCACTTCTAGGATGCCATTGCGTCAATATCTGAAGCCTGTCTCACTGCAGGCGTAATACTGACGCAGTGCTATATTCATTGCCCTGCCTCCTGCGTTGCCGGAGTTGCATCAGGCTTCCAACACATCGTCAGCAATGAGTCAGTTTTGCGCTGACAGATACGTCAGTAATACTGAAGTATCTGGCATTCCTTGCGATATGATAAGTCATACAGTAAATATGACGCATCAATCATGTCGCAAGGAGGGCGCAGTGAAAACTGTTGCATCGCTGTTTTCACGCAGCAAAGCAACAGTTTTCATAAATGGGGCCACATAAGTCTAGTTCACTCATAGGGAACAGATACAGTACACCCAGAAGTATCCAATCTTAGGTCACACACATTCATTTACAACAGCATTGCAACACTTACTTATAGTCACACATCACATGTTACAGTACAGCTGACAGCAGTGCAATCTCACCCCGCACCCCACATACATACAGTTATATCAGAAATATACAATGATTTGCCCTTGAGCATCAGTGAATTCTGATAATGGATGCCAGCAAAGTGGCAAAGGTTATGATGAGGGTATAGGAGAGAAATAGGAATGTTGGAGTGCAAATGGAGGCCAAGGAGAAAGAAGGGCACGCCAGAGTGGGGACACGGGTACAGGGGTACAAAAGGAAGGCTAAAGTGAGAGACGACAAAGAGATCCACAGCGTGGTGAGTCGGTGAAAGCAGGAGTGTGAGAAGGCAGAGGGTTACAGAACAAAAGGAAAGATAAAGAACTAAGATGATGAGGGAGAGGAGCCTCCTGTGAAAGATAGGATCAACAAAGCAGGGGAAGAAAAGGGGGAGGTTCCAGAAGTAGATGGGTGCAGAGGTTGTGCAGGAAAGATGCAAAAAAGCAGGGAATGAGAAGCAAGCAGCACAACAGATGATGTAAAGGCAGAGAATTGGGGTTAATGAAGGAATGCCTTTGGGGAAACAGACAAATGACGAGATGGTGAGTGAAAAGCTGCATATTGAAGGGTACGACAAGAGGGAAGACAGAAAGAAGCATAGAGGCAGGAACATTGGAAAAGAGAGGGATAGAAGACCACAGGATGAATCAATAGTTAATATTGTCTCTGAAAGTGGTGCGGCCTGCCGGATATTGCATGATTCTCGCGGGAAGTAGGAGAACTGAAGGAAGCGGGGCCAGCCTCCTGAACGGCCCGGCAACTACTTCGAGATCTGCGACTGGGGGGAGACAGAGGCCCCGAGAGGCCCCCGAGAGGCCCTGAGACCACAAGGAGACGTTGTAGTGGACATCGGTTGACCCGGGGGGGGGCTGCTGGGGAGCACGGTTGTAATACTGTGTTTCCACAAGGGGGGCCCGCTGGATGAAGCGTCCTTTGGATCTGCTTTTCATGGTGAGATCGGTCTGACGCAGCTGTGCTCCGCATGTACCTACCAGCGCTCGTTGACCACCTGTGTTCCTGGGGATTGCCAGTGGCAGCATAGACCGTCTGTTGACTGATATTGGTTGACCTGGAGATCTTCTGTGGTCCGATGCTTAGGGATGTGCGGGGGGTGCGTTCTTTGGACTGCCTGTACCACAGCCGGTGAGTGAGTTCCAGTGATCACTGTGGCTCGTTGGGAGGCCCTGATGCTTTTTCTTGCAGTGTTCTGGTGCGAGTGGTGCCTCCCCTTTCCTGCTGCTGCAGGTTGCTGTGGACCTGCTGCCACTGTGTTCCATTTGCCTGGCTGACCCGGCTGACCCTTGAGGTCGGCTTGGTGTGTGTCTTGAAGGGGAGTGCGAGATCGCGCTCTCTTTCGCGACCTGCCTCAGCCTCGGCCTCCCGCTAGCGGCGACAAACTGGTTACGGATTGCCCCTGGTGGTGATTGGTGTTTTGTTTTCCTCTGTTCTTTGTGTGCCGATTGAGGACGGGACTGCGAGGATCAGCAGCCTGATAATTACCCCCAGCTGGTTTCTCTTCCCGCTCTCCGGCTGTAGCTTATTGAGACACACTGATTTTACGTGCTGCCAAGGTTCCGTTCTAGCCCTGTTCTAGACCGGAGGAGACTGGACTGGGTACCGGGACTGGGTACCCCCTTTAGCATACAGTCCCCGTATCCCGTATCCCTGCATTACGAGTTGCCAGTGGTATTTAGTGCTATTTAGCAGGTGTTTCAATTGCATTTTTGTCCGTTATTTATTTATTTATTTATTCCCAATGGCAGCACGAGAAAGAAGGAGCAAGGCCACTATTTCAGGTGGTCATGTGACTGGGACCTTGGACAATTTTATAATTAGAGCCAACTCTTTGCTAGGCCACGAAATAACTTTGATGGAGCGTCGGCTTTCTTTGGACATTGCCGCAGCCAAAAGATCCTCACTGGGCCACATTTCAAATGTACGCTCACCGGACCGTGCATGTAACACGCTGGCTACTGACATCATTGATACCTTGGGCACCTCCCAATGCTCGGAACCCTTGCCGAATTTGGTCATACCAATAGTGACTGGTGCAAAACCTTTACCAACTGTTCTTGAGTCCAGCCCAGTTATAGTCAATGGGGACATGATGGTTTCGGATATTCCACCCAGGCCTGTCACACGACAGGCACGGGGGAATCGGGAGGGGGCGGTCCCTAAGAGAAAACGCGGTCCACAAAAGGGTGGTGGATGCTGTCTAAGCTTCCTAAACATTCCAATACTAGTGATCATTCTGTCTTGGATAAGGATATGGAGGCTCCCACCACCCCTGACATCAATGCACCAGACACCATATTTACATCTAATCTAAGAGAAGGGACCTCCCCCATAGCCACACCAGCTAGGGAGGACTTACTCATTCAAAAAATGGGAGATCTCCTTAGGTCCAATATTCACCCCCTTGAGTCGAGACTTCACCAGATAGAGCTTAGGCTAGGGAATATTGAGAAGGCAACCTCAGTAAAAGTAAACTGCCCAAAAACTATCACTCCTGTAGATAAGGGTGCTGCATCAAGCAATACCCAGGGAGGGCTACCAACACCAAACCATCTAGCGCCACCACCCCGCCCCTCTCAATAGAGGTAGGTAGTCGGGATACTTGTGTTTCCAATCATAATCATAATCACAAGGGTTCAGTTACGACTATTAAGGACAAATCACAAGAGCTATTCCAACCTGCTCAGTGTTCGGCCCTAATTCATAAGATCAGAATGGATCTACCTCCGGAATCCAGTCCCTATGTAGTTGTTCTTACTGGGGTACCCGAGTTAATAGACTCAAACGGGGAATCTTTTAATTCTCTCAAAAATAAAGTTGCGGACTGGCTAAATAAGAACAGACCGCTTCCACCTTATGCTAGTAGCGAGATAATCATGGTCCGCAGGGTTTCCTGGGTGGGTCATAGTCCAAAGACCATCAAAGGTGACTGTTTTGGTAAACTTTAGGGACCCCCGTACAGTATCCCACATATGTGGTTGGGCCCATAGTGATACCGTCACCACCATACAACCATTTCCCTTGACCTATTTTTACCCTTCTAACTCCGTATGTCACAACTACGGGTGGAATTCTGATTGGACGGGAGAGGTATATAGAGATAAGGCTAAGAATAACAGGGTTGGGTTGACCCAACCACATACACTTCCCCACATTTCGACTTTCAATCGGTACAGCTGCTTGGATTTGGTGGACTGACTGTACCCCAACCAGGGGGTCAGTGTGAAGCTCGGGTGCAATAATGGAGGGTCGAAACTATCAACTTCACTTAAAGGACCATTAGGATACAATCGAGCAGGCAGCTATATGGGCCTTAGTAGAGAGATCACAAACTCTACATCTCTGGAAACCCCACCATTATATGTTAATCTGGACTCTAGTGATCTATTCCCAGTCGACAAAACACCCGACCCAAGCGTTGTTCCGGCAGGAGAAGCTATGACCCAAGGGCGCATTGGGGAAGGGGCAGGGATTCTTAGCTCCCCCCGGGATACTTCATGTTCTTTACTCAGAATACTGTCTTGGAATGTAGCGGGCTGCCTAATAAAGTGACGTGCCCGGAATGGCGGTCCTTTATTGATAAGAGCGACATATGCCTTTTCCAGGAGACATGGGCCCGAGATAACCAGCTACGTAGGGGCTTTGCTTCTTTTAGTGTGCCGGCAAGTTGGGGAGGGAAGGGGCGCCCGTCAGGTGGCCTCATCATCTGGGTGGGTTCACATTTGGGTTGTAGGGCTACACCAATGACCACTCATTCTCAAGATATACAATGTGTTGTGCTTGAATGGTCTAACTTATCTAAACTTGCTCTTGTTAATGTATATGCACGGCCGGTTAGTGGAGCTAAGGAATCTCCAACCATTGAGGAATTGTCGTCTTTTTTACACACTATTCCTAGTGATGTACACCTTGTGGTGGGGGGTGACTTGAACTGCCATTATGAGCCACTAGCCGGTCTAAGGGATGGTGTCTCAATGGCAGAGGACGACCATTGGGCAATTCTGTTACCCCAGGCCCCATTATCGGGGTCATGGTCTCCCTTAGCCATTCAAATTACTTCTCTAACCCTGAATCACTCAATCAGGGCTTGCAATGGCCGCACGTCTTCGGACATGGCAGCAAAGTGTACATTTAACAAAGTGGGCCACGAGTCTCGCCTGGACTACATCCTGGTTGAAACAAGGCTGTGGCCCAGGGTTATCGACTTTGCTGTTTCCCCCAGAATTGAGAGCGACCACAACGCCCTGATTCTGGAGTTAAGCTTGGCTGGTTTTCAGAACGAGACTCGCACGAGCCCTGTGGACTTAGGCACTAGGCTGACCATTTCCAACAACAGGCGCAGAGTCAGGTGGGATAATTTGGTAGCCCACCCGGAAGAACTATACAATCTATATTTAGGGATAGTTCCCGTATTCGATGAGGTAAGCGCCTTAATTGCTCAACCTTGCCCCACTGATTACCACCTTAAACTCCAGGCACTCCATGTTGCCTTAGTAAGTACCCTGGCTGAAGTGTTGAACCCTCCGGTACCTAGACGGACCAAGAGGGCTTATGCGTCCTCCTGGTACAATGCCTCCTGCAGAAAGTCTAAATCAAAGCTTATACAGGCACTCAAGCAGAACAACAATAAACTCTTAATAAAAGAAAGGAGAGTTGAATATAGACGACTGCTTGAGTGTGCAAAGACTGAGTGGGACCATGATAAATGGACAAATTTGACAGTTGCCCTCGCAACTAGAAACCACCGGGAATTTTGGTCCATTGTCAACACTGGCTCTGGGGAGCCGGTGTCGGCAATCGAACCTAAGATAGCAGCGGAGGTTTGGGAGGAGCATTTCCGGAGCCTGTACAGCTCAGTTGAGGGCTTTGAATCTGGGGGGATTGATAGGAACATGTTTATATCCACCTCATCCGAGGCGGTGTTCGAATTTACGCTAGAAGAGGTCCATGAAGCAATTGGTAAAGTTATACCTGGTAAAGCACCGGGATTGGACAAACTCCCGGGTGACCTCTTTAGACATGAACCAAGGATATGGGCCCCATATTTGTGCATCTTGTACAATACCATCCTGAGAGGCATGGAGGTGCCCTGTACTTGGCTGGGCGCAGAGATAGTCCCTATTTTTAAGAGGGGCTCTCCTCTGCTCCCAGCCAACTACAGGCCCATCAGCCTTATAGATGTCACGCAAAAGATCCTTGCGAGGTTAATTTTAATTCATCTGCAGGATTGGATTGATGAGCATTCGGTAATGAGCCCATTCCAGGCGGGATTTAGGAAAAACACGTCCACCATGAATCAGATCTTCCGTCTATCTCTTTTATTCTGAAAGACGGTTACGCTGGAGGGCGGCAGCCTCTACATGGTGTTTGTGGACCTACGCGCCACCTTCGATCTGGTCCCACGCCAGAAATTGTGGTCTGTGCTCTATGAGTTGGGTATACCGCATCATCTCTTTCACATTTTGATGAGGCTCCATGAAGCAAATTTTGCCCGGGTAAGGTGCGGGAAGGATGGAGCCTTGACAACACGATTCTCTGTTGACAGGGGGGTAAGGCAGGGGTGCGTTTTGGCACCGACCCTGTTCTGCCTCTATGTCAACGGAGTGATCACTCATTTGAATACGGTTCGAAACACTGATGCCCCAAAGCTGGCAGGAAATTGGGTGCCAGCAATTATGTTTGCAGACGACACCCTCCTGCTCTCAAAATCCCCAATGGGGATTCAACGCATACTGGACGGATTTGAGTCCTTTTGCCTTGAGTGGGGATTGGAGATCAATGCATTAAAAACTAAATATATGATTTTCAATCCACCAGCGACTACTCGCCCCAGTCCAAAAATAGGCACTACAAGACTGGAGAGGGTCCAGATATTTGATTACTTAGGGGTAACTATCAATGAGAGTATGACGTGGCCCCCCCAGCAAACCAAGTCCCAACTGAAATTGGCACAGTTGGCAGGGGGCATTCTAAAGCTTGTTAACAAGTCGACCATAAAGCCAATAGGACCACTATTAGAGATTTATAAAACACAAGCCAGGGGTGCGGTGATGTATGGGGGTGAACTATGGGGTCATGTTTGTAAGTCTGACATTAGCATGACTGAAAATAAATTCCCAAGAAAACTATTGGCCCTACCATCCAGCACTCCACTCCTCCCATTGAGGTTAGATCTGGGTATAAGACCGATTGCCCACGAGCTTGGCGTCAAACCCTTAAGGTTTTGGCATAGGCTCTGGGCAACTCCTGAGTTATCAAATTACAGGCTGGAATTGGCAAAAATACTATGCATGCCCAAGATATGGAAAATAACATGGCTTATGTATGTTAAGAGCAAATATGGTAGGTTGGGCATACCTGCCTTATGGGTCGACCCTTTGAATAGTTGTAACGCGATCTCTCGCAAACACCTCTCTAGATTGTTCTATGATAGTAAGTTGGATTCTCTCCTCCACAATCAAGAGGTGGGCACTCTCACAGAATCTTTTTTAAAGATTAAACATGTATATAATTTTGAACTTTTTTTAGATGACATCTACCCCCTTATAGCCAGGAAACTGTATCTGCAATGGAGATATTGAACCCTACCGCTTAGAGCATTTACGACCAGGTGTTCTACCTCTTCTCCAATGAATTGTCCCAGTTGCAATTGTGATAATGAAAATGAACTTCATGTTTTATTTTTTTGCCCGGCTTACAGTAAGCCTAGAAGGTATTGGCTTGTACCTTTGTGTAAAAAACTGGGTTTCGCTCATTGCATGAATGCATTCTGAATACTCAAATCAGATGTGACGAGATCTACTGTATTCGCTGTTTCAAAATTCCTGGCTGCTATGTGGTTTAAGCGACGAGTACTACTGAAAACTGCATAAATCGTTAATCTGGATGTACAGTTTCCTTTCCACATTTTTAACTGTTTTTAATAATATAACTAGTTTTGGGGTTTATTTTATATATGTTCTTCTTTTATGGCTATTATGCCAAAATAAAGATTTTACAGAACAGAAAAGAATATTTCCTGCTATCGCAAAAAACAGAAACATGGACTTTTTGTGTGCATGTTTCGATAGCTGAAAATGTACATACATTTTTCATTACCATAAACACAACAGAGCGCAACCACAATTTGGAAATGACGAGAGCGATTAGAAATATTGGCCAACATACTTTCCAATCGTTATTGATTTCTCATTTTGCGAACATGCTACAACATTGACATTGTTTGTCATATGTTAATACATTTATAACACAGAAAATTTGGAATAGTGACGAAATGGAGTGTGAAGGGCTGCTGATTATATGACATTCATTTTATCCTTAGCCCAATAAATCTGTTCTGGAACCTTTAAGTTTTAGATCCTTTTTAGTTCCCTTATTAACTCCTATGCCTCAGGCCTATACGTTAATAATAATAAGACAGTACAGTTCCCGCTGGAGGAACTGGCTGATGGAGAGAGGGAGGTGTTGCTCATCCCCAACTTTGCTCGGGAGTTGAGGTTCTGTAGCGATCCGAACCCGTGATTTCGGTATCGTAGTACTGACACGATTTCGGTACCAATGAACCGCAAATGATCCATTATATGCATGACAGTGTTTTCGCTACGCAACTAGCATGAATTCACTGAGAAATAGGGCATTCTGTTGTAAAGTCATGGCATCCATTTTAGTTACGGCATCCATTTTGTCTCTTGCCCTCACATAGTCAATGAACGGGTGATGACCCCGGCAGAGTCACCTTGTTAAGGACACGTAAGCTCGAGCCCCGAAAAAGGCTGACGCTGCATGACTAGGCAGAATCAAGCTGCCTCCCTTGCCTGAGGCCAGTCCTGCTATACTGGTTCTCGTGTCCGTTGTCCTTACTGAAAGGCCGAAGACGGTAGCCATGCCTGTTTATGATCCATAAACACCTCTTATCCTACTTTTCAATCCTTTGCACCTGGCTCTGCTCCTCTCCTTCTGGGCTTTTACAATGGGGAGGTTACGATTTTTATGATGGGGAGGATCGGGTAAAGAATGGAAAACTGACAAGGGGACCTGATCGAATACCGAAAACCTACGACTAATTATTGTTTGATGTCTATTTACTGTTTGTTTGGGATACCGGGTTGGGCATGAGAAATATTCGTGTAATGTTGCCTAAAGACATTTTTCGTGTATTTAAGGAACAACCCACTTAATGCAATTTGAACAGTCTCGTAGATTCTGCCTCTGTGTGGTTCCTATGACTTCTGTGTCCCTGCAGTGAATAAATCTTGGTCTCTGACGCCACCATCGAGAAACCCGCGTCTCTGTTTATTTGTGCACCGAGACAGGAAGGAACTCAGGGGTCTTCGGGTGTTGTTTCCATGACACCTCTGGACTCTTAAAAGTCCAGAACCTCAAATTGGCGCCCAACGTGGGGCGACGTCATCTGGTACCGGTCCAAAGCCTGAAAAGTTCGAGAAGTTTCGTGTGAAGATTCCGGAGGGAGGTACCCCGCTTCATCGATCCCTGCATGTCGTAAAAGTGGCCCGACGATCTCTTCCACGAGGGTTCCCGTTCCCAGACGGCTACAGAGGACCGCTGCCCTGACTGTCGCCCTGTCTTGGACCCGAGGTGCAGACCTTAGTACGGCGAGACATAGACGGGTTCTCCTTGGTGACGTCTTCCACATTTCAGTTAAGTGTTAAGTGGGTTACGCTCAGTCTTTGTTGCTCTGGTTTAATTCGTAGATTATCATTGGTTGCTCTTGTTTAGATAATCTTTGTTTTGGTATTAGTTTATTTTGATAGGCCTAAGTTCTCTGCGCATTTTGTTGGAATTTTTCTTTGTTTGTCATGACTACCAGTAGTAATTGTTTCCTGTCCTGGTTACGTTGCAACGGGTATTCCCGGTTGGAGGATTCGTGTTTGGTTCCTCCGATTGGAACTCCTACATATGAGCTCTATTGTAAACATGGTGTGGGTCCTATTACGTATAATGAAGTATGGGTCCGTTATACCAGGAAAGATGGTGTCCTTAGTTGGCCACCGCATGGTAGCTTCGAAACCGAAATACTAGACAATCTAGAAATGAAGTTGTTTAAGAAAAAAGCCCGGCCGGCAATGTTTGATTCTTTTCGCGTATGGCGTAAAGAAGCCAAACAGAGAGAAATTAGGAAGACGAAGAAAGAACAGAAAGAGAAAGGGTTGACTTTAATGGAGTCTGCTAGGCAGCTGCATGTCAACGAGACTGAGAAAGCAATAGAGATGGCGAATAGAAAATATAATTTGGCAATTGATAAATGAAAAGGATCCTCTGTTGTCTTACCTGTTGAATTCACCTCCACCGTATGCACAGGGTATTACAACACCACAGTTACTACCTGTTGTACAGCCAGCTGCTGGTCAGCCTGGAATAGTTGCTCCACTTCCTTTGATTCCAGCTCCTGTCCTTCCCTTGGTTAATGTTCCTTCGGCACCCCCTCTTCCTGGGTCGCCTGTTCCGCCTTTGCCTGTCGTTTCGCAAACTGCTTTACCTGCTACTCCCACCCTTACTATTTCATCTGCTTCAGCTGCCCTGCTCCCGAACCCTGTGAACATTCTGACTCCGCTTTCCATTCGTCGGAAAATAACCGACTCTGTAACTAATATCTTAACTCCTCTCTACAGGTCTTTAATTGGGACCCCCGTTTCTGACTCTATACAGAGACGTAGCCAGCTTCCTGGTCCCCAGGAACGAGAAATGTTAGATTCGACAGCTCTTAGGTGGATGTCGAAAGCTGTGAAGTATGATGCACGAAGAGTGTTAGATACCTTTATGCAATGGAATGAACCAACTCAACGTTACGTTTTTGACGTGATGTGTTCTCTTGTGCGTGAAGAATGGGAAGATGATGACTTAGATTCCGTCCCCTCTGATCTGATAAATGTTCAGCAGAAATTCGCCGCAGGAATGGTGATAGGTTCAAAAGTAAGAGGAGCGATAGAACTGATTTTAGCTTATAGGGATGATTCCCCTCTTCGAACACTAAGGGACCCTGATGGTTCACCGATTACTAGGAAAAGACAAGGTCAATATCCGATGAGGGAAGTTCCACCGATATGGCGTGATGCAGTTCAAGCTGATGCGGCTCAGGGTATTTTAGCTGCTCCGGCACAATTCCAGAGAGTGTGGATACACATCCCTTGGAAGCGGGCCGAAGTATTAGCAGCAAAACAGGCGTTGCCGGACCCGCGTAAAAATCCTGCTGGTTATTATAAAGAGTTAACGCAGACAGTTCAAGCGTGTGTCATGAATATGGCAGACATTGAAATGCTATTTGGCAATGTAGTGCCACAGCCTATATGGGCCAAGATTCGGCAAGAGAACCACCCAGTCGCCTTAGGAGGTGATTGGCCAGCTATTGTAGCAGCAGATGCGCAACAAGTTGGCGGTGCTAAACCTGAACCTCTGATTGCTGCCTTACCTGGCAGAATAATTAATCTGATGAAAACGCTGATGCCAGCGTTACGAGTAAATTGGGATAAACTATCGGCATGCAAGCAAAAGAAGGACGAAAGCGTCTCTGATTTTTTCACTAGATTTGAAGAGACCTTCGTAGACCACAGTGGGCAAGATATGAGTACTGAGGGAGGCCAGAGGTTATTTGTCGACAAGTTTGTGTTTAATTTACTACCTGAGCTTAGTAACAAGTTAAAGGATTCTGAAAGTGCATGGGCAGTGTCGACGACAGCACAGATACTTGCAACTGCTCAGTATTACGAGAATAGAGAGAAAGAAGAGAAGGAAAAGTCAGAAAAGAAAACGAAAGATTTAAAGACTAAAGTTCTATTGCAACAGGCGTATCCGCCTCGCTTGAATCAGTCAGATTCACAGCAGCGACCCCAGTTTCAGCAACAGCCGCAATTCCAGCAAGGGACGTCCCAAAGATTTAATTATGGTTTTTCCCGACAACAGTTAGCATGGAATCAGTGTGCCTATTGTAAAAAGGAGGGTCATTATAAGAATGAGTGTCCGGTACTGCACGCACAGACTAGTGGTGTCCCAGCTCAGAGAGGTAATGTTGGGTTTATGCAAGCTCCTAGAGGTAGAGGACGTGGTACAATGACACCACAGGCTGATCGCCCATCAAATTATTTCGATCAGCGAAATGTACAACCTGCGCAACTGGGTAGATTCCACAGTATCATGTTGAAGATTATTATGATCATAATGAAGAGATTCAGAGAAGCGAGTACTAGGACAGCCACAGGCAAAGAGAGGGAGTAGTATCAGTTCCAGTTGATCAGAATGGACCTTATGTCGCAGTAGTTACATCAGGTGTGGTCGAACCGTTTCTGTTGGATACTGGTGCGGCAAAAAGTTCAATTATGCATGCGAAACTCCCTGGCGCACCTTTGTCTGGCTTAACGAACACTTCAGTAGGTTTCTCAGGCGCCCCTGTCCACAATCCTGTTTCTAGTCCTTTGTCAATTTCTGTTGGGCCATGCGAACTAGAAGCACCCCTTATCCTAACAACCGGTTGTAATGAGAATCTGCTTGGTTTAGATCTGTTGAAACGCCTGCATGCGACACTGTACTGTTCTCCTTCAGGAGTACAGCTCACATTAGGCAAAAGAGTCATCTCTCCAATGTATATGTCGATGGATAAGCTCCCACCGGAGCTGCGTTCTCTCCCTGATACTCTTTGGGCGACTGGTCCTAACGATGTAGGCCTCTTGGAAATTCCCCCTTATGTGGTAAGTCTGAAAGCAAATGTTAAATTCCCACGAATCCCACCGTATCGGATTTCGAATGAAGGTGAACGTGCACTCTTGCTGATTGTGAAAGACTTAATACAGAAAGATGTGATAGAGGAAACTAGAGGAAATGTCTGCAATAGTCCTGTTCTGCCGATTTTGAAACGCACTGACTCGTCCAAACCTCCAATCTACAGATTTGTGATTGACCTCAGAGAAGTTAACAAAATAGTGATTCCGCAGTTTCCTTTGGTACCAGATATCACTGCATTATTGACGTTGATTCCTGCCTCAGCCTCATGGTTTACAGTGATCGATTTGAAGAATGCCTTTTTCAGCATTCCGATAGCTGAGGAAAGTAGAGACATTTTTGGTTTCTCCTTAGGAGGTCGCAGTTTCAGATTCAAACGCGCTCCACAAGGTTATTGTGAGAGCCCTTCAATTTACAGCCAAGCATTGAAGAGTCAATTAGATGCTCTTGTGCTTCCTCCTGGTGTTGCTCTGATCCAATACGTAGACGATCTTTTACTGGCTGCTGATGACAAGGAAACCTGCAAAATAGCTACAATTTCTTTATTACGTCATTTGTCAGACTTACATCACAAGGTTTCACCTTCTAAACTGCAATATTGTTGCCAAGAAGTGACCTACTTAGGTCATCTTTTGTCAAAGGAGGGAAGAAGGTTGACCCCAGAGAGAATCAAAGCAATTTCGCAGATAACTGTACCAAGCACACAGAGAGAAGTACGTGCGTTTTTGGGTATTACGTCATACTGCAGGCAATGGATCCCAAATTTTTCTCTCATGGCGAAACCATTGGTAGCCCTGACTGGAAAAGGTGTTCCGAGCCCTTTGCCATGGTCTGATGAATGTCAACAGAGCTTCTCCGACTTACGTAATGCGCTGTGTTCAGCTCCTGTGTTGGGTACTCCTGACTACAGTAAGCCGTTTACTTTATATGTCCATGAAAGAGAAGGTTGTGCGTTGAGTGTATTAACGCAACAATTTGGTGACAAACAGCGGCCTTGTGCATATTTCTCATCCACATTAGATCCGGTAGCCAGAGCATTGCCAAGTTGTTTGAGAGCTGCAGCTGCAGTGTCTATCCGACAGTCTGCTGGACTAGTCATGAACAACATGTTAGTAGTCATGGTTCCACATGCTGTGGATACACTCATGAATCGAACGAAAACTCAGCACCTCACCAGTGCTAGACTATCAGGCTATGAGCTGACGCTTTTGGCAAGGCACATTCAGATCAAGCGATGCAACATATTGAATCCAGCAACGCTGTTGCAGACTACTCAGGAGTCGAGTGATTCAGAGCCCCATGACTGTTGTTTCAGAACTGAGGAAGAGACAAAAGGTAGGATTGATTTAAAAGATACTCCGTTACTAGATCCAGACGGCACTTTATATGTCGATGGGTCGTGTTTCAAACTACAGAATGGTGATGTGACGGCCGCGTATGCAGTTACGACTTTGAGTACGATTGTTGAGACTGCAAGAGTGAGTCAGAATTCTGCCCAAGCTGCAGAAATAATTGCATTAACAAGAGCGTGTGTTTTAGCTGAGGGAAAGAGAGTGAATGTGTTTACTGATAGCCAATACGCCTTCGGCGTAGCACATAGCTTTGGACGTCTCTGGAAAGAAAGAGGTTTTCTCACGTCCCATGGGACTAAGATCCAACATGGACAGTTAGTCAGCGATCTATTGGAATCTCTGACCCTACCGAATGAAGTTGCGATTGTGAAATGCAGTGCACATCGAAAGATTACGGATGATGTTGGCCGTGGGAATGCGTTTGCTGATGAGGTCGCCAAAGAAAAGGCCAAGAACATGACGAGCCGAATGTACATTGCAACGTCTGCGAGATGGATTGCTGAGTCAGGAATGTGTGAGAATACGATTGAAAGTGTGAAGGCAATCCAGAATGAAGCAACTGAAAATGAGAAGAATGAATGGAAGGAGAAAACGGGTAAAATGGATTCGAGTGGATGTTGGGTTGATTTGTCTGAGCAGCAGCGTTGGATGTTACCTGATGCGTATGTGCTTGCAGTAGTCACGATGGCGCATGGAGCGGCGCACATCAGTTCGAAAGGGATCTGTAAAATGTTAGCTCCAGTATGGAAGAATGATGGAATTACTAAGTGTGCGGAAAGAGTGGTGAAAAACTGCATGATATGCCTGATGCATAATCCTGGCAAGGGAACCCCACCCCCAACTGGTCATTTTGCTCCCCCTTCTTGTCCCTTTGAAGTGATTCAGTTGGATTTTATCCACATGGACAGGTGTAATAATCTTAAATATGTCCTAGTGGTAGTCTGTGCCTTTTCAAGATGGATTGAGGCATATCCGTTAAAGGATAACACTGCTATGTCCACTGCCAAAATCCTCCTCAAAGAGTACTTCCCCAGGTATGGTATGCCACGGATTGTTTGGTCGGACAATGGAAGTGAGTTTGTAGGGAAAGTCATGAAGAGTGTGTGTACGGGTCTGGGTATTACCCAGAAATTCCACAGTGCGAATCACCAACAGTCAGCGGGTTTGGTTGAAGGGTACAATGGCACCCTGAAGCTGAAACTTGCTAAACTTCAAGCTTCCACTGGTCTACCTTGGCCAGATGCACTGCCTTTAGCTCTACTGTCCACCAGAGCGACTGTACACTCTCGAGTAGGGCTTAGCCCATATGAGATTGTGTTCGGTCGTCCTGCTAATGTTTGGGGAGTCCCTAGGCCAAAGGAATTCAAACAGATCGAATACCCAATGTTGATTGATTATCTTTATGACCTGACTGCTAAACTAAGCCTTATTCATCAACAGGTATTCAAATCCTTGCCTAAACTGCCAGAGAGTCCAGGCCACACGTTGAAACCAGGCGACCAAGTTGTGGTGCGGAATTTTGAGCGAACTCGGAACCTCCAGCCAAGATTCGTGGGTCCGTTCCAGGTACTCCTAACAACGAGAACTGCTGTACGCCTAGCTGGAAGGAAGAATTGGGTGCACGCTAGCCATACGAAGCGTGTCCCTCTCCCACTCCCCTATGACAACTGGGTTAGACAGGGATTTGGTGTATCCGAGACAGAACCTGTTCCTAGGCACATCCCTTTCAGTGATGCAGAGTACATGACGGACCCACGAACTGAAACGCAGAACTTTGACACCTCAGCAGGAACCGCTCTTTTGAATCCTGGACCGAGTGTTGTACAAAGTGAACATTTGTCACCTGTGGAGTCGAACATTTCCGCACCTGTAGACCAGCTATTTCAAGATCAGACAAGACCCGGAAAGTACAGATATAATCTACGTTCTCATGTTATGAACTAATGACATTGCATAATTACCTTTCTGTTTGAAAACTGTTTTGATCTTATTGCATTCCATTCAGTCAGGAAGTTTGCTCAAAATTTTATTTTTTTGTTTTTGTTGTTTCTCTCGCCTTGCCGTCTGGGTTACCGTAGGGTCGTAACGTGTGCCTTGTTTTAATTTGCAGGGAACCAGACACAAGGTCGGTTCTTTCTGTTTACTTTGGGAACTCCCAGGGTAGACAGAGGCAATTTTTTAACAGGTACAAACCATCCGTTGCGAACGGTTGTAGAAGATGGAGCTTCCTGAACTGCGACGGGTTAACGTCATAAATGTGCATAAGACAAAACTATATGACATATTGTATAGCAAATGTTTTCTAATGCAATGTCCTCTGACACTTCTAATTGTTTTTATAACTTTGGTAGGCGGAATTATTTTTGGTATTCAGTTGATCTTTACACCTGTTACATCTACAGTATCTCCCCATGCTCCTGTTTCTCCGACTGTTGTTTCTCTTCATTCCTTCCATCCTTTTCCTGCCCACGAGCAAGCTCGACGCTCTGAGTTTATAAATAACACTTTCATTCAGCTCTTGCACCAACATCAACTAGTGGTTAACACAACAAACTGCTGGGTGTGTGGCTTGATACCACATACCATGGACAAGGGCATCCCTTATCTGGTTCTGCCCTTTAGTTATAATGGATCATTTTGGGCATTTCAGACCATGTTCGCGTATGCCCTAGAGACCTATCCTCCACGACCTCCGCGTTCCACTAGGTATAACTCTGCTAATAGAGCCTTGGTAAAAGGAATCACCGACATGGTTAGAGATGTCAATAACACTCCGTTCATTCCCAAGGATGAATTGCGAGTTTACATGGGTTGGAATGTTACGGAATATGGCATTACTTTGGGTGAGAACAAACGTAAAAGCTCGACTCCGATCTGGGTCGTACCCCACCAAGGTCAGGTCTGTTTGCAAGGAAATGGGAGGAATCCGAAAGCTCGACTAGGGAAGAGTGACTGTATCGAAACATATGTTTTCCCGTCACAATCTTCCCCTGCATTCTTAGCTGCTAAGGGTACCTATTTTGTTTGCCAAGACAGAGCATATACATGGCTGCCTGCTGACTTTTCAGGCTCATGTTATATTGCTCAACTGTTGCCTCCGACATACACTGCTGCACCGGATTATCACAAAACTAGAGTTGTGAGAGGTGTTTTCAGTAAAGAAGATACTGCAGGCCAAGAAGCAGGAGACTTCTTCAAAGGTTTCCTTCCATTCTGGGGGCCTATGGCCAACAGTAGAAACTTACGCCAACTAACACGGGTAGTTGAATCCACTATCACTGAAACTGTGGGTGCCCTTAGTAACCTGACAGCTGAGCTTCAAGCGGATCGCCTCATGACGTTACAGAACCGTATGGTCCTTGATGTGTTACGTGCAGATCGAGGTGGAGTATGTAAGATGATCCAATCGAGTTGCTGTGTTTTTATCCCAGATAATGCGCCAACGGTATATAAGGCCATCTCTAAGTTACACAAAATCTCTGACTCTATTCATGTAGAGGAAGGTGACTGGTCATTAATGGGATGGTTCTGGAGCCTGTTATCTGCGTGGGGATGGAAGGTTCTAATAGTCACTGGTGTTGCGTTGGTATTTTTATTTTCGTGCTGTCTCATTGTTCAGTGTGGTCCTGCCTTATGTAATCTCTGCGTTTCAACATGCGTAAGAAGACCACCTGTCTTTATAGATACGCCACGGGATAGAGTAATGCTTCAACAACATATCAGTGACCTGATGAACATAGAAATGGACTCTGACATAGAGTAAGTTATTGCCTATGTAAGGGCAAAAGGACGGTCTGAGGTTCTGTAGCGATCCGAACCCGTGATTTCGGTATCGTAGTACTGACACGATTTCGGTACCAATGAACCGCAAATGATCCATTATATGCATGACAGTGTTTTCGCTACGCAACTAGCATGAATTCACTGAGAAATAGGGCATTCTGTTGTAAAGTCATGGCATCCATTTTAGTTACGGCATCCATTTTGTCTCTTGCCCTCACATAGTCAATGAACGGGTGATGACCCCGGCAGAGTCACCTTGTTAAGGACACGTAAGCTCGAGCCCCGAAAAAGGCTGACGCTGCATGACTAGGCAGAATCAAGCTGCCTCCCTTGCCTGAGGCCAGTCCTGCTATACTGGTTCTCGTGTCCGTTGTCCTTACTGAAAGGCCGAAGACGGTAGCCATGCCCGTTTATGATCCATAAACACCTCTTATCCTACTTTTCAATCCTTTGCACCTGGCTCTGCTCCTCTCCTTCTGGGCTTTTACAATGGGGAGGTTACGATTTTTATGATGGGGAGGATCGGGTAAAGAATGGAAAACTGACAAGGGGACCTGATCGAATACCGAAAACCTACGACTAATTATTGTTTGATGTCTATTTACTGTTTGTTTGGGATACCGGGTTGGGCATGAGAAATATTCGTGTAATGTTGCCTAAAGACATTTTTCGTGTATTTAAGGAACAACCCACTTAATGCAATTTGAACAGTCTCGTAGATTCTGCCTCTGTGTGGTTCCTATGACTTCTGTGTCCCTGCAGTGAATAAATCTTGGTCTCTGACGCCACCATCGAGAAACCCGCGTCTCTGTTTATTTGTGCACCGAGACAGGAAGGAACTCAGGGGTCTTCGGGTGTTGTTTCCCTGACACCTCTGGACTCTTAAAAGTCCAGAACCTCAGAGTCGCAGAGGTTTTGTTACCTGGACATGCAGATAGCCCATGCTCCTTTGGGCATTTACCACTGCTAACCAGTGATAAAGTGCATATGCTCTCCATCTAAAAGGTATTGGTGATTATTTTATCCACGATTGGCATATTTGAATTACTAGTAATTCCCTAGTAAACTGCACTACTTGTGCCCATGGACTGTAAGTCAAATGCTACTAGTGGACCTCCAGCACTGATTGTGCCACCCACATGCGCAGCCTTCAAACATGTCTCAGACCCGCCACTGCAGTGTCTGTGTGTGTAGTTTTAAACTACCATTTCGACCTGGCAAGTACACCCACTTACCAGGTCCAAACCTTGCTTGACCTTGGGCTATGGGAGTCCCTCCTACAGTATCCAGCTCTTCTTCCTGGCAGAATGCCCTCAGTTCAGAAGTGTTCTGATTTTGGGGAATCAGAGGTCCAACACTTATACGCCTTTCTGCCTTTGAAGTTGGCAAACTTCAAAGCAAAGTCCTTTTAGTGCACAAGACCCTGTCTTTCCCAGACCTGGCTCTAGACACACTACAGGGGTGGAGACAGCTTTGTGTGAGGACAGGCACAGCCCTGTTCAGGTGTCAGTGAAAACTCTTCCCACCACTCTAGCTCAGGAAGGCACATCAGCCATGTGATAGCCCATCAGGATATGCAAGGCATACCTCAGCTCCCCTTGTGTGAGTGCGCATGAGCCCGACTGTCAGCCAACCCTGACATGTATTCTACAGACAGGCAGAGGCATAGAGTGGTTAAGCAAGAACATGCTCAGTTTCTAAAAGTGGCTTTTCCAAACACAAAATTTTAAACCCAACTTCACCAAAAGATGTTTTTAAATTGGGCGGTGGCGGTTGCGGCTCCGGTCTGAGCCCGCTTGTCCCCTATCCAGCCGATCGGCTGACTTGCTTAGGATGAGGTCGGGCCGTGAGTGCGTGGGTGTGGCAGAGAAGCGTAACAGGAAGCGGAATGGGGGTGGCATCTGAGCCCAGCTCCGCGTTACACCGCCATCATCATCATCACCCACATCATCCTGCTATTAATCACCATCACAGCCGCCGTCAACCCCTTTACTGAAGCAGGGGTCAGAGTACTATGTATCGTGCAGCGGACTGTTTCAGCAGCTGTGGGAGAAGCGCCGTGCCAGAGCCGTTTGGAAGTCCAGAGTCCAGAGCTGAGGTAGCCTGTCGCAGTGGGGTTTCAGGGGGGCCGGGGGCAGGGCAGGGCAGGGCAGGGCATTAAGTTGGTGCTATTGCCCTTGGAGGACTCACAACCTACGGCACTGTGGCATTATGGCTTCGTGACTCTTGTTATCTTGACTCTGCCTTGCCACACTAAACGAAAGGTCCTGTCACAGACAGAAAGGTTGCCAGCAAGGTTGCGAAGTAGAGGGGTTGTGAGTAAGTTGCTTGCAAACCAGTTAGCCTCCCCCTCCTTCTTTCCTGATTCCCTGGTAAGTCACATGGCCCCCCACAACCCATAGATCACCCCAAGGCAAAAACAGGCCACTCAAGGAGGAAACGTAAACAACTGAGGGGCATATAATCAAGACAGGCGATACAATTATCGCCGTTTTAGCGGCAGAAAACTGCAGCTAAAACGGCGATAATGGGCTTGATAATATGCTCTATGAAGTTTCAATTGGAGCCCATGTTAGATGTGAAGGACATTTAACATGGGCTTCAATTGAAATTCAATAGAGCATATTATCAAGCCCATTATCGCAGCTTTAGCTGCAGTTTTCTGCCGCTAAAGTGGCGATAATGTTATCACCTGTCTTGATAATATGCCCCTAAATAACCGAATAACTAAACAAGCAAAGGAAGGACAAGGTGGATTGTTTGGAGCGACAGCTCTGCTCTGCTGAGGGCAAGGAACGGATAAGGAGTGGACCCTAGGGCCTATTTCAATGGTTAATAGTTTTGCCCTTGAATCCAGTTGATTTGACCTGACCTGACATATATATACAATACATACATCTAATTAGAAACCTTCACCTTGGTAGGCTGAGCATAAGCCTGATATGGGTACCCTTGGCTCCGCTCTTAAAGGGCCAAACATTATAACAATGAGGAGGCTCAGGGTAGTGTCCGCACTATGGACGCTTTCCTGCAGCGTGCAGCAGGGGTCCTGGACAAATAGATCGAGTTGGTTGCCAGACGTTTATCTCATTCACCTTATCATCATCCGGCACTGCCAACCCTGTTAATCCAGACAATCCCACATGTTGGCTCCCCTACCCGGTCACAGTTGCCTCCGGAGGATCGGACAGATCTGTCGCTACCCCAGGTGTGTGGCATTGTTCCGCTCTCCCCGATAGTCATTACTCAGCGCAGTGTGCCCACCTTAGCTTCAGCTTCACTTCCCAGGTCAGGCTTGGGCAAGCTTCCCAGGATTGACTCGAGTGTAGGAGGTGCAAAGAGGAAGTGCCCTGCGGTAGGGGGACCCTGTAAACGTAGCAAGAAATCTGATCCACAGTCAACTTATGCAGCATATGCAGTACCGCCCCTTCTGGATGCACTCTCACTAGAAACGCTGCAAGCAGGATTTCTATCAGCACTTGACATTCAACTGGACCCTATCTTACATCGCTTTGCAGCACTGGAAAAGAACCTCAGTGACTTATCAGCCTCTCTGCAAAGGGACCGCGCCACTTCTGCTACAAATCTCCCACACACAGTACCCACAACCTTGTCTGCTACTCTCAGTCCTAGTGGTAGTTGCATGGGGGCAGGAGACCCAGTGGTGCCAATTATACACACCAGCCCAACTTTGAGATTTCTTCCTCAACAACACTCACTGGGACCACGCTAGAGCTTCAGGCTTGTTCAACCACTTGAAGCGGGGGTAATACCCTGAATCTAGCCTATCCCCAGCCTCGCCAACCCAGAGAGTTATTGTAGGTGGTTCGCATCATCCTGACGATGGGAGAGGTGGGCCTGATGTCTTACCACCCTCCCTTAACGTTGGCTCTGTTCACCTTCTGCCTGAATCCACACCGCTTGTTGTAGTGCTGGCCAACGTACCACGCCTCAAATCCGGGGCAAAGGAAGACTTTTTTCAGTTAAAGAACATGGTGGTGCACTGTTTCAATTCCAACATTGCCTTGGGTCCAAGGGTGGAAAAACACATCCTCATGGTGCATCGGACACAGTGGGTTGGTAGCTCAATTCAATATTGGCAGAGGGACTGTATGATTGTTAACTTTAATAACACTACCATTGTTGATAACATCCTTAATTCAGTAATACAGTCTGAGTATAGGTCCTGGAATTCTGCAATCCTGACATTACCATTGGGCTATTTTTACCGACCCAGATCTTTTCATCCTGGATCCCAATGAGACCGGCCTACTGAGGGAGTTTGTGGCGGCCACATAGGGGGGACTGTAGGGGCAAACACCACAAACAGGTTTGCCCATTTGAGCATGCTGGATGATTGTGACTGACGCAGCATGAATCCTTGGGACCACATGGTACCTGCCCCTCAGGGAATCATCGTACCCTAGAACAGGTCCAGAGTGAGTACGAAGGGTGCAAATTTCTTTCCTGGAATATTGCGGGGCTGGCAAATAAGATTGATAATCTTTGGCCCTTGTGAAAAGCTTTGACCTGATATGTCTGCAGGAAACCTGGGCTATTGAGAATAACTTCCACCTGGATGGCTATAAAACTCTCTTTGTCCCAGCAACACCGTCCAGTCAGGTAGAGCCAAGGGGGCGCTTACCACCTTCATCTCGCTGGCTATCCTTGACATCTAAGTAACTGTACTCCATGTTTTACCCAATGCACACTTAATGTTGCTGACTAGCGGCAAGAGTAGACTTTTCTTGATACATTTTACACAACGCAGGAGTAACACATGAGGGGAGGGTAATATAAAGCAGTTGGGGTCAATATTATAGGGTGGCACCTTGAAAGGACTGACCTGTCATCATATCTTCTTAACTGGGGACTTCAAGATCCATATGTGTGGGGATATTAGACAAGGAGGAGTGGAAGCCATGGGCTGTGCCCAACAATCTGGTCTGCACATGGAACACAACCCTCAGGGCACTGAGCTTAACTTAATTCTACTTGAACATGATTTAACATCTGTCATGAACAAGTTGCCTCCGGGTAAATCAGATATTACTCCGACCTTCATCGGTAGAGGTTGTGAGACCTTTATAGACATCACCTTTGTATCCACTCCTTTCTTTTCTCTGGTCACAGATTTCTTTGTTCAGTCAAGTGAATTCAGCGATCACAATCACACTTGTGTAGCAACAGGATGGGCCTGAGTATCTAGGCATACAGAGGTGGGTGGGGGGGTATCCCTCTCAAACTGATGGAGGCGGGTAAGAGTTTAAAATGGGGAGGTATAGCACCTGAGTCCTTTCCCAAATCTCTTGTAACTCATTGTAGCAGGGAGTTTGCCACCTGTCTTGATGGTGAGGCTAGCGCTCTGGACATCCTGGGTGCTTTTGGAAACATGTCCACTGTCATACGGAGGTTTGTATGAGCCTTGGATGGGGGCCGTGACCCAGTAGGCCCAAGATAGTTCGATTCAGTCTGCTCCCAGGCTTCTAGGAAGCTGAGACAGGCCTTAAGCAACAGACCTGAGATGTGGTGGTGGTAAAAGGGCTGTGCAGAGCATATAAAGCCACACTAGCAAATCGTAAATCCTTGCTGAAGGAGGAGGCCTGGTCTGATCTAGTGGAGACAAGCACACTGCGCAATAACTCTAAGGTTTGGGCCCTCATTAATAGCTCATTTCTTTCAGAAGAGAACGCCAAATCACTGTACGCCCATATCACGGAGTATGATTGGGTCCACCACTTTGAGGGTATTTTCCAACCCAAATCCACGCGATCTGAAGGGCAGGAAAGCGTGGAAGGTAACGCGGATCTTGTATTTTCTACCCAAGAAATAAGAGTTGTAATATTAGGTTTTACCAAAAGAAAGGCCCCAGGGTCATATGGGATTCCGCCTGACCTTTATATTGCCCATATAGACTTTTGGGTGACTGTCCATACAGCTGTTATTAATGCTTCTGTGCTGGTAGGCCGCCCAGATTCCTGGGCTTTATCGACCATAGTGCCGGTGTTTAAAAAGGGCGACCGGGACCGTACCTCATGTTACAGGCCCATTTCTCTCCTACATTCTGTGGTGAAGGTGGTGGGTCGTATGATTCTTAACAGGTTGGTAACTAGGGCAGACAAAAGCAACTTCTTATCTGAAATACAATATGGTTTCTGCCCTGGCCGGTCCATTGTAGAGCAGTTTTTGAACTCATATCTTGTTCGGAATAAGCATACTGTGGCTCGTTCATGCCTGATACATTTAGCCTTCATGGACCTGTCCTCGACCTTTTACTGTGTGAACAGGTCCAAGTTATGGCAGTTGATGGTATCCATTGGCATTGATAAAAGCATCATTTGGTTCTGAAGGGACCTCCACCGAGATTCTAGGGCGATTGTTCGCTATTCTAAGGACCTGAAAGTGTCCCGTCAGTTTAACATCAGGAGTGGGGTGCGTCAGGGGTGCATTATCGCACCCTTCCTTTTCAATTTATATATCAACTCCCTAGAAAAGGCCCTTCTAGTAACCAAAGCTCACAGTCCCCAGGTAGGCAAGCATAGCCTGCCAGTCCTCTTATAAGCGGACGACGCAGTCCTCCTGGTGAGGACTGCAAGGGCTTACAACTTCTCCTAAACTCTTTTGCCTCTTTTATGGAGGAGCTGGACCTGTCGGTGAACCATTCTAAATCATACATTATGCAGGTGGGCCCCGGAAAGGCTAAGGCTAAGCAGCCCACCTTTAAACTATGGAGTTCTTTAATACCCAAGGCAAATGTTTTCTCCTATCTGGGAATAGTGTTAGACGACTTACTGAGCTGGAGCCCACTGCTTAACCGAAAGAAAGGGGAGCTAGTGAAAGCTTCAGCTGCTGTTTTTAACGTTGCCAGCAGAGTGGGAGGGAAGCCAATAAGGTTTAATAAACAGCAGAGGGCCCCTGAATGTCAGATAGAAAGGGGAAGGAGGACAGAGGAAATCACTGAACAAAAACAACAAACCTCCCCCTCATAAATCATAAGCAGGTGATACATCCAAAGATAATAAAGCACATTATTGTCCCACAGAGTACATTTTTAAATAGATTTATTTTATCAAAAAGACAATTTAAAGGAATAGTGATATGTATATCTGTTAAATTTAAACAATTCCTGGAATATCTAAATGCAAATATCACAAGAGCAGCCCCATTGAAACAAAGTATATCATGAAGACATAATAAGCATAATACACATACAAACACATAACAAATATACCAACACTACTTAAATGAAAAAAGAACAAATACATGTAAGGTAGCAAATCACAAAATTTACAATTAAGCTAGAAATGGCAATTAGACAAACATATAATCAAACATGTAATGCTATAAATAATTGACAGAAGGCCTCGACGTGCGTTTCGGAATGGACCTGAAGTCCAACAGTTCCTTCGTCAGGGCGCAAAAGGTAAAAGTCATCCGATGGTCAAACATCCAATCCAACAATTACTTTCCGTGTATGTATATACATGTATTGTGTTGAAGGGGTTCCTTGGTCACACAATTTATGACCGCTATATAGTCTGTGGACAGTAATGGAAAACAAGTATAAATATACACAAACAGTATAAATTATATCTAGGAGCTTTCAGAACAAAGTAGAACACCCGTATCGTGAAGTCAGAAAAAGTGACCAATCAGGTAACCCACTGAGATATATAGACCACGTGTGGATAGCAGATAGAAGTACCCAGATAGAGGAAGAAAATGTATACACAGAACAAAGCCATAACAAAGTCAGGGTCTAAGATCTTAGGAAAAAAGAAGCATAGTGAAGCCTAATCAGAAGATGTGATAAAAGCAGGCCTAAGACTATACCTACTTAAGAAGTGACCGGCGTCAATGAGCCAGTGATGAAACTAAGTAACTAAGTAATGCAATGTGTGGAATAAGCCTAGAGATTGAATAAGGCACAAACATACAGATTAGGTTTGCATCTTACTCTTGGTGAATTGCTATACACTGGACTATATGGAAAGGAGCAAGGCTGACCTGCAGGAATTGGCAGTAGCTGAGGAAAGATGGTTGTGCAGGATCTGAAGGAATGAAAAAGTGGAAAGGGACTTAGAACGGTGGGCAGAGATAATTGAATATTTGATATATCCTCCAGACACCTTGGGGTCCCAGTCCACAACTGTTATTAGGGGCGTCTTCCAGACTAGAAGCTCCAAACAAGGGGTAAGGGCCTGAATTGGTAGGATTGGAAGGAATTAAAGATGAGAAACACTAGAGGGCTCTTTCCTAGTTGAGTATGTATTGGGGAAGAACTGGGAATGGGTGCTCTGAACAGGCAGACTTCTTGAGCAAATACACTGAACAAACTGCAACAGATATATTGTTTCCAAACCTGGTCCTTTGAGTGAAGCTCTGATGGACCTGAGTCATGAGCACGCTATTGTGTTGCCCTGGGCTGCTATGCTGAGCTTTTTCTGTAATCTTGTTTTTTTACAGACAAAATGCGATAATTGAGTTTTTTTTTTAAAGTTACAAAATATGTATAATTAAAAAATAGTATGATATTAATATTAATATAAAGGCAAGGTACTTATTTCCAATGTAATATTAAACAAATGTTTAATTTTTTAAAAATTATAAATAGATTCTATAAATATATTTGTCGATTTTAACACATTTCAAATAAGAATAAACATTTTAACTGTTGGTCTGCTTTTAAGAATTCTCTTGTCAAAAATATTTTTTATAAATGACAGCTATATTTTCAGCAATTCTTTATTTAATGGACATTTGGTTATTGTGCCGTGCCATATTTTATTCGTTCTAGGTTTAGGATAAATGTATACAATACTTTGCATTCATATTTAACAGTAATATATTTTAATATATTTTTGTGTTTATCGAGCATTTTAACTTTTCCACGTATCTCAGATAGAGAGACCTCAGCAACAGTGGCAGTGATCTATGCCTATGTGTGAAAAGTTACGAGTAGTAAATTTAGAATTCTGATGTAGAAGGCTCCACCAGGGAAGGGAAACATTTAAGACTTCACCTAGGGGTAACTTTACACCCAGGACTGATGAATAGAAAAAAGGTGTTTAGTTACTACTAGATCTAGTAGTAAGTATACACATGAGTAAATGTGAATTGGGCCACATATTTTTATTTAAAGTCCTAACATTTTGAGAAGAATGTTTTACAATGTCAGCCTTACCCCTAAGTGGGTGCAAGAGGGTGCATGGTTAGTTTGTTACCCAACTCCGTTTACTGCATATTTACAACCCTTACTGTATAAAACATTAATGTACATTATCTGGGACCTTAATATAAATTGTAACACATCTTAGTAACGTAAAGATCTAGTATTTGTTTCACTGACGAGAGAAAAATAAAATCACTCCTTGCAAATACACTGACTGCATGGCACTGCCTGTGATGAGTAGAATGTAAATTAACTGCATCCAAATTGTATCAAGCTGAACGTTATTTCTGCAGGGTTTTATGACTCTACAACTTTCTTTGAGTGGGTAAACACTAGGGGTGGGCGGAATTTGCGAAAGCAACTTTCGCAAATTATCGCGAAAATGTTACAAATCTCCGCAAACACGCGGAAATATTGCGAAGATGCAGAAGTTTTTTTCCCGCCCGTTCGCGGTATTTTCTGAGTGGTCGCGGCTCGCCAACTTACCCATGCGGTTGCTCGCGGGCGCGGCCATCTTGTTTTCACTCTTCTCGCGGTGCATGATCGCGAGAAGAAAGACGTGATCGCGCGACGCATGACGTTACTGCGGGCGCGAACTGTCGCGAGACATCGCAAATGGCTACCAACAATGCAACATCTTGTGGAGAACACGACCGGATCGGGAAAACTTGTCGGCGAACGCGGGGATTCAGGTAAGGCGATCACGCGCGCTCGAGAATGTATTATTTTACAGCGCGAGCAAGAAACAAATTATCGCTAAGCTGCGGAATGCGGAAATTTTAAAATTTTTGCGCTCTCTGCAGATCGCGAAAATGTCAAATTATCGCAATTTCCGCGAGCGGAACAGAAATTTAGCCCAGGCCTAGTAAACACCTTAGATGTTGCAGGCAAGACGGATATACATTTTAAAATACCTTTGACCGAATAGGTAACACCAAATAAAATAATTAATTGAAATCGGCAAGGTATCTAATTAAGACTTTGCTCTTAAATTTGTAAGACTTAGGGAGATATTCACAAGGATCTATCACAAGTTAACAGCACTTTATCGTAGCCAAAGTTGCGATATACTTATCGCCCCAATCACAAGCTGGTGTTAACAGCCCACAGCACCAGTTTACCCGCGATAGCAGCCGCAAAAAACATCACCACAGATGACCCCTGCAACTATCGCTAATGAGATGCAGAGTAGGTGTTCCCGTGCCAAAAGCCGCGACAACAGCACTCCACAACATTCACAACGACCAGCCAGAACTGCGATAAGAACACAAAACAGGTGATAAGGCGCGTTAGCAGCAGGAAAATAACACATGCTCTGACCTGGTGCAAAGTCGGACCACAGCCTGCACAACAAAAGGGAGCACAGCCCAGAGCCACACAGATGCACCCTGGCAACTGAACATGCAGCCCGTAGGGCTGAAAGGGCAACAACACCCGCCGCCACATCCCCCAGGACCCCCCCTCCCAGGCACCCCCCGACCAAAGACATGTCACATCAGCTACACCTAAACATGTACAAAATAATCCGCATGATGTTGCACAATCACAACTGGTGACATGCATGTGTCGTCACAAAAATGAGCATCACACATCCACTTTCGAAGCAACAAATGCAACTTTATTAAAATGAACACTGAAATGAAATGAAGACACATGGCGGCTCCCCTCGGGACAATCTGTAGGTCACAGCCTGCAAGACAAAAATCATGATGAGAAGGTGTGTACTGCGCACATCAAAGGACAGAGAGAGAGCGAAGGAGAGACAGAGGAAGAGAGGGCGAGATAGAGAAGAAGAGAGGGGGAGAGAGAGAGAGAGAGAAGAATATATGGGGGAGAGAGAGAGAGAGAGAGAGAGAGAGAGAGAGAGTGCTGCCCCTGCGCACCTAGGCCACACTGCTCACCTGCTGCCACCGGTGTGTCTCCAACCACTTGCTGGTATGTATAGCAGTTCACCAGTTCACACATCTGAAACAGACCCATCATCTGAAACAGAGTCCATGATTGGCAAAGTACACACAATTGCACAAGACAACATTGCCTGCCCGTCCATGCACACCCAGGCAGAGGCACCCCAGCCCCTCCTGCCACTCATCAGAGCATGCCCGCCCCTTCCACACCCAAGTCTCACTGCTCTCTTTCCGCCACCAGCGTGCAGACAGGAGGTCCCACCACGTCACGCTGCAAGCCACAAGCCCGGGGCCCACGGACATGGCACCCTCCACATCATGCAGCCTCGCTCCGCAGGCTGCCAGGTCTCACGTTTGGTGCTGGGTCTTGATTACTCCATGGCAGACGACATACCAGTGCACCCGGCCTCATTGCAGATGGCACACCCGCTCAACCCAATAGGTGCCACTAACCTAGGGAACCCGGAAGTGACGCCAAGTGGCGGTAGGCCAGCGCTGCCCGCTGGCTCTGGCCTACACTGCGGTCCAGCAAGGCACACAAAACCTGAGCTGTCTGGACCACTGGGACGGGGCATCATCGCAGGCAGCACACCTGCTCAGCAGCTTAAGGTGCCCCTACCTCAGTGCACCCAAAGTCACCGTCCCGTGGCGGGGTGCCTGTGCCGGCCGCAATACTCCGGGTGCCACTAACCCTGTGCAACCCCAGTCAGCGCCACATGGTGGTAGGCCCATTACGGCCGCAAGGCCTTGGGTGCCACTAACCCTGTGCTCAACAACTCATGGGCCCATTATGATTGAGAAACCGGAGCGTCCGTCATCCAGTCACCACTGTCAGAGGGGAATGAAACGTCATTGGCCCCTTATGTTGGCAGAGTCACATGGCCTGTGACGCATGTGCCGGGTGGATGTGGTGTGCGTGCAAACCTGCCCTCAGGGAGTGGCTGTGACATGCTGACAACTAGACCAGTGACCTGCACACCACCAGCGAGTACGCCTGCGATGGGTAGCAATGAGGGCCCCCCCTTGGAGCGTAAGCGGAGTGGTCTGGCCTGCCATATGCCGGACCAGCTCAGGGCTTGCAACAATGATTCGTGGGCTCTGGGCGTGGTTCAGTCCATGTCCGGACATGGAAGTGACTGATGCGTGTGTCCCTGTTGTAGTGTCCACGGCACCCGGTACACAATATGTAATGTAGCACCCTCTGACTGGCATCCCACAGGATGAGCATCATTGATGCAAGGGAAATCACTGTCCCTACATTCATCCACACATTGATACATGAATGATGAAAGACATAACACAGCAGTGCATCACTGGATGTTTATTGCACTTCCAGTGCAGTTCTGCAGTTGGAGCGGTACAGGGCAATGCCGAGCACACTACACAATATGGGCCCGTGGAGGGCCGGCCAGAGTCCATCCGGGGATGACAAGTACTGTGGAAGAGGAAGGATACAGTTCGCAGTCTGGTCGCCGTGTCATTGTTCATCAAACAGGATATGGTAGCCCATGTCGCTGTCCAAGGTGCGTACATCGGAGTGTATCGGGGGTCAGTGGAAGGTCATGTGCGGCCCAAAACAGGCCAGGTGGCGGAAATGAATGCTAGTGCCTCCTGATCACAAAGCCATCCATGTCCTCGTCCCTGGATGTGTGCTCTGCCCCACCTGTGGGGATTGCAGTACCAGCTGAGGCACTGTGTACCACTGACACATCAGGTGCAGGAGTGGATACATCTGCCACACTGTGAGGCAATGGCACACCAGGGGGCGGAGATGTGGATGGTGTGGGGCCTGCAGCATTCATCATCGCCAAGCCTTGTGGCAGCAATGCCATGATGAGGATCTGCAGGGCATGGTAGATCCCAGCTACATTTCACTGGTGTGCAGCGGTGGCTTCCATCCTTTCTGCCTCCATCTGCACCATGTCCTCCATGAGCCTCCACATGTGTGCCAGCTCACGGCTGGTATTGCTGGAGCCCTTCTGAGCTGACAGGTGTTCTTCTCTCTGCGTCATGACTCCAGCAATGTCAGTCAGGGCTCGTTGGAGAACATGGAGCAGGCCAAGACACCCATGGATGGCGTCCAGTTTGGTAGCCATGATGTTGAACCCCACCCGCACCTACTCAGCCATCACCCTCTGGCCCTCCAGCACACGGTCTTGGAAGGCCGTGTGTTGTTCCTGGGGGTGTTGGGAGACTGCCGGGCCGTGCGTGCCTCGTGCTGGGTGGTTTGGGTGGTGGGTGGGGTCTCCTCGATGCAGAAAGGCAGCCCTGATCCTGGAGGTGAGTCGCGGATGATGTCAATGATGTCTAGGCGGGCTTGTGCGTCGATGCTGGGGTTGTCCTCCTCGTCATCAGTGAAGAGTGGCTGGGACTGCTCTGCAGGGGGTGTTGACGGTGGCCCTGCAATGTGAAGGGGAGATGGTGTATTGCATGTGTCCACATGTATGTAGGCACATGGTACATGTTGACATTCAGACAGCATGGCATTGTACATTGTGACAGTCTATAGATCTAGGCGATGACCCAGAGTCATTGAGGGTGTGCACTGTGCTCTGTTTGATTGTGCATGTGTGCCATCGTGGCCATCTCCACCCGTCCCCCCAGTACCTGGTGGTCACTCACCCTGTTGTGGTTGTGTTGTGTCCTGTTGAGCAGTGTCTGGTCCCCAGACTCCGGCCACAGTATCCACACTGATGACTGTCAACACCAGCTCCTCCATGTCATCCAGCACGAGCTGTGGTGCTGGGTCCCCACCTCCAGTCTGCATTGCTGCCTTCTGGTTGACTGCGAGTTTCTCCTTGGTCTTTCGCTTGATGTCATTCCATCGCCTCTTGACCTTGTCCATTGTCCTCTTGTGCTCTCCGGTGGCATTCACCTTGTCCACGATGTCCCACCATATTCCATTTTTGGTGCCCAATGACACGTTGGAGGGGTAAATAGATATAATATCGAAAAAATAATATCGAACAACAAGAATATCGAAGTTAAAATATCGAGATAACATTAATATCGAAGTGTAGAATATCGAGGTAAGTAATATCGTTATTTTTGTGTTTAGTAAAATATCGAAGTATGAAATATCGATGTAGTAATATCGTTTGAAGATAATATCGATTGAATAGTTTTGTTAGAAATATCGAAATATAATATATATATTGTTTAAAATGTGTATTTAGTGTATATTGAATAATTAAATTGTTTAATTATATGTATAAATACTTTATTAATGTTTCAAATATAATTAATAGTGTTAAGTAATTTATTGTATGATATGTTTTAGGAGCGGGATGTTGGGTTATTAGGGGATAAGGGTGGGGAGTGTTTTAAAAATATTAGTGTAAAATCAGATAATAATTTAAAAATATTAAATAATAAATAATTATGAATAGTAAATTGTAATGAAATTTCAAAATTAAATATTTATAATTTAGAAAATAATAAACAAATTATATATATTTTTTAGGAGCGGGATGTTGGGTTATTAGGGGATAAGGGTGGGGAGTGTTTAAAAAATATTAGTGTAAAATCAGATAATAATTTAAAAATATTAAATAATAAATAATTATGAATAGTAAATTGTAATGAAATTTCTAAATTAAATATTTATAATTTAGAAAATAAAAAAGAAATTATATATATTTTTTAGGAGCGGGATGTTGGGTTATTAGGGGAGAAGGGTGGGGAGTGTTTTAAAAATGTTATTGTAAAATCAGATAATAATGTAAAAATATTTAATATTCAAGATTTCGAAATTTCAAAATTTCAAAAAAAAATCGAAATTATATAATTTGAAATTACAATGAAATTTTAATTTTGTTTTATGAGTGGGATGTAGTGTTATTAGTGTATAAGGGTGGGGAGTGTATTAAAAAGATTACTGTAAAATGTGATAATAAGTTATAAATATTAATACTAAAGAATTAGAAATGTTAAAATTTTAATGTAATTTTGGCAATGTTTTAAACAAAATTTCAAATTAATTTCGAAATTATTTTTTTGTTTCATGGTTGGGAATTTGGGTTATTAGGGTGTAAGGGTGTGGATTGTATTTTAATAATTATTACAAAATTATAGATTAATAAATAAATTTTTAATTGGGAATAATTTAAATTTGTGAACATTTTATGTCAAAATGTAATTATATAATTTAAATTGGAAATTATAATTTCAATATTTATGTTGTATTTATGGGTGGGATGTGGGTATATTAGGGGAGAAGGGTGGGGAGTAATTTTTAAAAATAATAGTGTAAACATAGATCATAAAACAATTCAATTTATTAGTAAATATTGTGAAATCTAAAATTTTAAAAAAAAATTATAATTAAATAATTGTATATTTGCTATTTATATGGAAAACATATTGTACATATTTTTTTGGGAATTAGGGTTAATATGGGATAGGGGTGGGTATTGTAACTATAGTATTGTTAAATTTAATTGTTTTTAAATGATATCTCATAGTTAATAAATGTAGATTATTAATATTTTAAGTGATGTTATAACCAGCACCTTGTCTCAGTTTGATCTTTTTCGAGCGGGAATATTAAATTTAATTGGGTTAGTGTCCAGCACCTTCCCTGAGTTTATGTTAACTGGAGTGGGAATAGTAAATTATATACAGTTAGGTGCCAATTCCGATCCGGTAAAAAAATTCCCCGTCCGACTCGTATCCGGATTTTTTTCCGTCCGAATCGTCAAAGTAGCGTACAAACTGCCAAGTACGATTCGAACGGAAAAAAGTCCATACGAATCGCATTGGGAAGATTTCCCCACATGTCCTCGGGTCGGGAAAAGTCACCGACACGTCCCCGGTCGAAAAACCCACCGTGCGGAAAAATAAAGTCCGACTGCGCAAGTACGATCCCTCCCGTCCTCCCCATTTCACAACCGTACGCAAAAAACACCGTCCGAACCGAACTCCCATAGCAACCATGGAGACATGTGCCCGCATACGCGCCGAACACCCCACCACCCCCCCCGCCCGCGTATGTACGCACCGAACCCCCACCCCAGCAGTGCATGTACGCCCGAACCCCCACCCGTGTATGTACGCCCCGAACCACCACCCGTGTATGTACGCACCGAACCCCCACCCCAGCAGAGTATGTACGCCCCGAACCCCCACCCGTGTATGTACGGACCGAACCCCAACCCGTGTATGTACGCACCCAACCCCCACCCCAGCAGTGTATGTACGCCCCGAACCCCCACCCGAGTATGTACGCACCGAACCCCCACCCGTGCATGTACGCCCCCGAACCCCCACCCGTGTATGTACGCACCAAACCCCCACCCGTGTATGAACGGACCGAACCCCCACCCGTGTATGTACGCACCCAACCCCCCCCAGCCGTGTATGTACGCACCGAACCACCACCCATGTATGTACGCACCAAACCCCCACCCCAGCCGTGTATGTACGCACCGAACCACCACCCGTGTATGTACGCCCCCGAACCCCCACCCGTGTATGTACGCACCCAACCCCCCCCAGCCGTGTATGTACGCACCCAACCCCCCCCCAGCCGTGTATGTACGCACCCAACCCCCACCCGTGTATGTACGCCCCCGAACCCCCACCCGTGTATGTACGCACCGAACCCCCACCCGTGCATGTACGCCCCCAAACCCCCACCCGTGTATGTACGCACCAAACCCCCACCCGTGTATGAACGGACCGAACCCCCCCCAGCAGTGTATGTACGGACCGAACCCCCACCCGTGTATGTACGCACCCAACCCCCACCCCAGCAGTGTATGTACGCCCCGAACCCCCACCCGTGTATGTACGGACCGAACCCCCACCCGTGTATGTACGCACCCAACCCCCACCCCAGCAGTGTATGTACGCCCCGAACCCCCACCCGAGTATGTACGCACCGAACCCCCACCCGTGCATGTACGCCCCCGAACCCCCACCCGTGTATGTACGCACCAAACCCCCACCCGTGTATGAACGGACCGAACCCCCACCCGTGTATGTACGCACCCAACCCCCCCCAGCCGTGTATGTACGCACCGAACCACCACCGGTGTATGTACGCACCAAACCCCCACCCCAGCCGTGTATGTACGCACCGAACCACCACCCGTGTATGTACGCCCCCGAACCCCCACCCGTGTATGTACGCACCCAACCCCCCCCAGCCGTGTATGTACGCACCGAACCCCCCCCAGCTGTGTATGTACGCACCCAACCCCCACCCGTGTATGTACGCCCCCGAACCCCCACCCGTGTATGTACGCACCGAACCCCCACCCGTGCATGTACGCCCCCGAACCCCCACCCGTGTATGTACGCACCAAACCCCCACCCGTGTATGAACGGACCGAACCCCCCCCCAGCAGTGTATGTACGGACCGAACCCCCACCCGTGTATGTACGCACCCAACCCCCACCCCAGCAGTGTATGTACGCCCCGAACCCCCACCCGTGTATGTACGGACCGAACCCCCACCCGTGTATGTACGCACCCAACCCCCACCCCAGCAGTGTATGTACGCCCCGAACCCCCACCCGAGTATGTACGCCCCGAACCACCACCCGTGTATGTACGCACCAAACCCTCCCCAGCCGTGTATGTACGCACCAAACCCCCCCCCCCGCCGTGTATGTACGCACCGAACCACCACCCGTGTATGTACGCCCCCGTACCCCCACCCGTGTATGTACGCACCAAACCCCCCCCAGCCGTGTATGTACGCACCAAACCCCCCCCCGCCGTGTATGTACGCACCGAACCACCACCCGTGTATGTACGCACCAAACCCCCACCCCAGCCGTGTATGTACGCACCCCACCCCCCCCCAGCCGTGTATGTACGCCCCGAACCCCCACCCGTGTATGTACGGACCGAACCCCCACCCGTGTATGTACGCACCCAACCCCTGTGGAAATATGGATTTTTATGGTCGGTTATGTCCCCTATCTTGGACCCCAACGGCTTCATGTATAAATCACAAGTACATGTATGTTCCCTCCAGTTCCAGTTATGAAGACGCAAATACATGTGCGTCCACCGTCAACATGTCCTCTTTCAGATCCGCCATGAATGAGCCGGATATTCTATTCCTAAGTATGAAAGGCCACCGGCTTTATATGGTTCATTTATCCCATTTTACAGTCCAGGCGAGTAGGCCCTGATTCTGCCACCAAGCTTTTTCTGCCTTCTGCCTCTGAAAGCTCCAGTCTGAGCCTGCATCTGTGACCATGAACTTTGTCCTACTCCCTGCGCGGCTAACGATGACTGACTCGGCCTGTCTGCCTGCCAAAAACTGTATTTCACCTTCAAGATTATCTGCTCTGCTCCGCTCCTCATCCAATGCATTCCTGTCTAGTAGTTTAGGTAAACATTCCTCCAGCTACCGTGCAAAGGACCAGGCCTCGCTGTCCTCATGCAAGTAATTCATAGCCCCGTTACCATGGAATATTCCTACCCCCTCGCATCTAGTGTAGACACTTAGACGCTTGTACACGCACTAACAGTCAGTATAGTCAGTATAGAATAAGATTCTATCCTAAGAGACCTCTCTTTTTGGATAACACAGTTCTTTAAACATAGGATATTAGATATGATTTGGGATTAGGTTGACATAACCCCAGACTTTTGTCTCCACATGTAGAGCTAAATGTCAAGCCCCTTCACCCTCTCGTTGCACGTCAATCACACGTCATGCGGCTGCGCGCGCATCTCTGCCAACTATTTCTGCTGACATTGCAGGATTCTCTTATGGATCCACCCACTCATGACATCATGTATGATGACGTTTATTAAATTACGCCCTCTATTAGCTACGTATGCACCTTTATCAGCTGTTACGCCTCTTGCATCTGCTTTACTGTAATGTATTTTCTATAAAACTGCCTACCTGTCAATAATGTGTTGCTCCTTCCTTCCTGAACTCTCGTGGTGATGGAATAGAAGGCCCATAATTCGAATTATGTTCCTTTGTATAGGAATAAAGCCCGTTCCGAACCTCTAATACCACGGATTCTGCCTCCTATTTTACTGAGCTATTGTTATAGATTTTCCGCATCAAATTAAGTACCGGTAATTAAATTATTTACCACATGTATGGCGCCCGAATAGGGACACTTTCTCATCTCACGCGCCGGAGGTGCGTGGCAGGCCCGGCCTCCTGCCACAGCTGGACGGACAACAACGCGTACCCACAGGATTTCCTGTATCTCCCTCCTGCCGAGCGGGGGTAACTGAGGCTGCGATCAACACCCAGACGAGGCGGTGAGAAGTGCGAAGTATCCCGACCAGAGCCTAGCTGAGAGAGCAAGATCCGAGGTATACAGAGGCCCACCAGGTTCCGAAGTTCCGCAGTTTCGAGTCGAGTCCAGTCTGGTCCGAGTCCAGTTCAGTTCAGTTCCGAGGCCTTCCGTTCCGAGCTACCCGGTGAGTACCATTGTCGGGGAGGCGTTCTGACGTGCACATAGGTTGTGCCGGTCAAGACGGGTTTGGGTACACAAATCCGGTCTGCACTGTTTCAGCAGTGTATCTGTACTGTTTAGCAGTATATCTAGTATGTCTAGTATATAATTCAGAATTACCTAGTTAGTGTCGAGTATCATGCTTAGTGACTAGTTCCCTAAATGGCCATCATTGTTGTTCATTAAATGTTAAATGTTTTAAATACGTTCTGCATATTGTGGTGTGAATGACTGTTCATTATTGTGTTTTGTTGTATTAAACGTGTTCAGAATTAGGTATCAGATCAGTTTTCAATATGCCGCTCTTTTCGAAATTAAGACAGATCAAAACTAGAAAAGGGGTACTCGAAGAAGCTGTTCCCATTCCTCCTAGGGACACTCCAGGGTACTTCATGTATCATAAACATGGCCTAGACGCCATATTATTTCTTGATTTATGGGTAGACTACACCAAGGAATTCCCAGAAAGTCAGAGGTGGCCCGCAGCTGGGACCTGGGATGCAGATTGCATCATGAAAGTAGAGGAAGAATTATGGAAAAAGAAAGCTAGACAATCACAGAAAGATGCCATTGAATTATGGCGTAAAGAATCGTATAGACGTACAGAAAAAGCACGTAGACAGGAAGAGAAGAGTAAGGAGAATTCCGATAAAGTCCGAGAGAATCTATTAATTGAAGAAGGTACCCGAGCAAAAGCAGAACAAGTAGACAGACAAAGAAATGCCCTTATGAATGGTATGTATCCTCTTCTGGCCGAAGGGTTACCTAAGGCTACTCTGGAGATACCCAAAGACTTGCCACCCCCATTGTTTCCGATAAAAGCACATCCCAAAGGGCATCCCAGAACCGCAGAAGATGTTTTCCTTTCCTCTTATTTAGACGACGCAGCTCCCGAGTATGCTAATACTGCACCACATAGACCGCCTGCCGAGGGGGTTCAACGCCAAGACCCTCCGTCTGTACCTCCGCAACAACAAATTCCGACACAAGTTCCGGCAAGCACATCTGTTTCTACAGCTGTACCCACACCTATGGTTGCTATATCACGTTCAACGAATCCTTTCACACCCAGCACCCCAGGCGGTGCTACAGGAGGTACAACAAACATTTTTTCCACGCCACCCAGAGTACATAAACTTTCCTTTCAAGAATTAGCTCACCAACGTACGCCCAAACTAGTAACTCCAGACACGCTTAAGGAACTTCTAATAGATTGTAGATATGACCCTGTGCCCGGCAAAAAATGGATGAAATGCTGCTGGCCTCATTACGTATCCGACGAGCTGCAATATATTTAGGGAGGCTACCAGGAATGACTACACATTTAGAAAATATATATCATTTTGTCCAGTCAGGGCGAGATTCTGAAAGTATTAATAGAGCCATGGAGTACCAGAAAGTGGAGATACAGGGAGAACTGTTACGTTTCCTCATAAATTGTGTGGTCAGAAATCAAGACCGACCAGGGGTAAATCCGGAAGAAATGCAAATTCTTACCACATGGAGTCGGAATATATCAGAAGGGAGACATGATAAACGATTAAGTATAATAGCTATGTGCCGAAAAATCCGCAAAGAAGTAGAACGAATACACGAAGAAAGATTAGCAGTAGACCAGCCTGAACAACCCGAAGAGGAGGAAGAATTAGAACTGCCCACAGGACAGTTAGAAACAATGGCCTATGTAGGTAGAGGAAGATCTTGCAATAATACTAGATGCTTTACTGATCCGATACGTCCGATACGTCCAGATAATAACAGAAATTTCCAAACACCTATAATAAATATAAGGTCCCCCGAACATTCGTTCCAAGCCGCTGACAAATTACTCCGAAAACGAAGGGGTTATCATATACTCGATTCTATGGACGAACAAGAATTAGCCAGGTCAGCCGTTCACTGGGTTGACAGTCCCGGAAAATATAGTGATGATACACTAGCACACACGTTTTTGAACCTCAATCCAGATGAACAGCGTTTAGCTGGTATCTACATGATTCAACAACTCCTTACATTATATAAAAGCCAACACTCCGATCCTGGTCCCTTACCTGATATATTGACTGAATTACTCACGAATAAATGGAGAGGTTCAGGTACTGAGTTAATTAGAGAAATACTAGAATCCAGAAAGCAGTATATTCTTTTTGTATGCCCCGAACATGTCTCACTGCCCATCAAGGAAAGAACGACGTATTATATGGATAGACAGAATCCCTTACGCGAAGTCCACCCGATAAAAGGTGATGACAATCAGTTTAAACGTGTGTTTGTATACACACCCATATCTAAAATGGAACTATTAGAAATGAAGAAAGTGGTACCCAGTCATGACAAAGACCCAGCGGGTTTCCACCGTGAAATTAAAGACATGTTGCTCATGGGAGAGTATACCTATCCCGACATTATGAAAATATTAAAGGTATTAATGCCTGCGGGCATTTATGAAAAACTAAAAGAAAAGGATTGGGAGGTGGGAGACCAAAAGATAGATTGGACAGCATTAGAAAACGAAGAAACAGCTCGAGGTCCAGGTTTAGGGCTTGGGGACAAGACCAAAATACTATCAGGTTTACTAGTACAGGTACTGCCACGTTTATTAACTACGAAAAAGGAAGACTGGGGTGCAATCTCAGCCTGTAAACAAAAGCAAGATGAAGACACTAGTGATTTTTATGCCCGATTCGAAAAATGTTTTGGTATAAATAGTGGAATAAAAGCAAGTAGCGAATCGTATCCACATCTGTTTGTGACAAAATTAGTTGAAAATGCCCTGCCCCAAGTTAAGAATAGAGTATTGAAATTCGAGAGTACCTGGCAAGGTAACACTCCGTCACAAATGTTACAAATGCTACAGTACCATCACAATAGAATTAGAGAGGAACAAGAACATGAACAAAGACGCATGAAAGACACGAAAATGAAAATGCTAGTTTCCTAGACAGTTCCAGCTGACGGTCATAAAAAGGGTATGACACAGTCCAGTGTTTCTGCAGGTTCTGTAAAGGGGACATGCAACTATTGTAAACAGCCAGGTCATTATGTACACGATTGTCCAGTTTTAAAACATAATATCGCCATAGGTAATACAAAAGAAAGACCACGACCACTTAGACAGGATCAGAACCAACAAGGAGCTCCGCAGCATGCACAGGCCATGCCAGCTCCGCAACAGTCTATGCCAGCTCCACCACCGCAGCCTATTGCTGCCATACCAACAACGACACGACAGATGTACCAGACCGCACAGTATGACTATCCTGATTATCAACGATACTCATGAAACAGCCTAGAGAGGGAAGTTGGCTTACCCCTTATCGAGGTCCCTATAGATCAAGAAGGACCTTATGTACACAGTGAACTATTAGGCCAAGATAGAAAATTTTTACTTGATACAGGGGCAAGCCGAACAACCATAAAACGTAGTGAAGTTCCAGGGGCACCCCTCTCAGGCTCACAGAATATTTCCCTTGGTTTTTCAGGAAAACCTATCATTAACGAAGTGTCACAGCCTCTTCCACTTACGATTGGTCCCTTGACACGGACTACAGATTTATTGCTTACTAAATCATGTCCAGAAAACCTGTTAGGTATAAAAACACTGAAAGCTCTAGGAGCTATAATATGTTGTTCTCCGGAAGGAGTAAGATTGTTTTTACGTGATTTCAAAGGGCACTATGTGTCCCGAGACATGGATCACCGACTGCAGACTTTACCCACACATTTATGGGCACAAGGCCCTACAGATGTTGGTTGCATGAACATTACACCATATCGAGTCACACTAAAGACAGGAGTAGTACTACCACGAATGCGACAATACAAGTTACCTCCAGATGCTGTAGTGGCTTTACTGCAAATCATTGACGAGCTCATTGCACAAGGAGTGGTTGTCGAAACCGACTCCAATGTATGTAATTCCCCGATAATTCCGATTCTTAAACGAACTGATCCTAAAGCCCCGCCAGTATATCGATTGGTTATTGATCTGCGCGAATTAAATAAATGTATTGTACCACAATACCCCGTAGTCCCAGACATTTCTTCATTACTGACAGCCATTGATTCCGAAGCAACATTCTTTACTGTAATTGATCTCAAGAATGCCTTTTTCAGCGTCCCAATAGATCCGGAAAACCAATACTTGTTCGGATTTAGTTTAAATGGACGAAGCTTTAAATTCACACGCGCACCTCAAGGATTCACAGAAAGCCCCAGCATCTATAGCCAAGCACTGAAACGAGAACTTGACAGTATCCACATGCCAGTCAACACTGTCCTGCTTCAATATGTCGATGATCTGCTGATCACCGCCCGAAGCGAAACTGAATGTGAAAAAGCTTCACTGACGGTTTTACAATTTTTTGGCCGAAAAGGGGCACAAGGTGTCCCCTTCTAAGCTGCAATTCTGTGTCCAGCGAGTTGTTTACCTTGGGCACTCGCTGTCCAAGGAGGGAAGGCAGCTTACATCCGACCGCATCCAGTTAATCGCTAACATGCCAATACCCAAGACACAAAAGGAGGTGCGGGCTTTTATAGGCCTCACTTCATATTGTAGGCAGTGGATCCCTCAATATGCATTTCTAGCAAAACCACTCATTCAGTTGACAACACAGGAGGCAGCCACATCGACTGTCCTCCCTTGGACTCAAGAACATACACACGCCTTTGAAAGTTTAAAGAAAGCTTTATGTCAAGCACCTGTCCTAGCAACACCATGTTACAGTAAACAGTTTACACTCTTTGTTACAGAACGCGAAGGTACTGCCTTGTCAGTACTCACACAGGAACAAGCAGGATCACACAAACCATGTGCTTATTTTTCTAGTACATTAGATCCCGTAGCTCAGGCTCTGCCTGCGTGCCTGAAATCAGTGGCAGCGACAGCTTTAGCAATCAGACAAAGCGATGCCATAGTGTTAGGACATCAATTGACAGTACAAGTACCACACGCAGTAGAGGTTCTCTTGAACCGCACGCAAACACAACACTTGACTATAGCGAGACTCACCGGTTACGAACTGACATTGTTTCAGCCACACATAGAAATCAGACGTTGTAGTACATTGAATCCTGCCACACTTTTGCCAGTAAACGGAACAGACCCACTAGCACATGATTGTATTGAAGTTATTACTATCACGACGAAACCCAGACAAGACTTGACAGACGTCCCATTGTCAAACCCAGACCTGACGTTGTATGTAGATGGTTCATGTATGAGAACAAGTACAGGAGAGCTAGTGGCCGTGTATGCAGTCACAACAGACACTGAAATTATTGAAACAAATTGTATCGATACCTTGTCAGCTCAAGCAGCAGAGCTCATCGCTCTGACACAAGCCTGTATTCAAGCCACAAATAAGAAAGTCAACATATACACTGATTCACGTTATGCATTCGGAGTTGTACATGACTTCGGCGTGCTGTGGCGAGAGAGAGGTTATTTAACTTCTCACGGTGCCCACATTCAGCACGGACCCCTCATTCATGCCTTATTAGATGCAATACATCTACCCACTGCAATATCAATTATGAAATGTAAAGCTCATACGAAAGTTACTGATATCATTTCCCAAGGCAATGATCTAGCTGACAGAACAGCTAAACAGACTGCTCAAACTCACACATCTGACATGACAAAGACAATAGTTCCTACACCAACACACTGCATGATGGTTAAGGATCCCGCTCTTGACGTAATTGACATACAGACACATGCTACAACAGAAGAAATAAAGAAATGGACTGAATTAGGAGGGATCCAAACCGATCAGGGATGGATGACGAAGGAAAAATCTATATGGTTTCTTCCCGACTCAATGGTCCAAGTTATCATTAATACAATACATAGTCCAGCCCACCTAGGAGAAAAAGCTATGCTAGACAGCATTCAACACATTTGGTTCAACAAACATTTACGAGCAGCAGCTAAACAAAAAGTTTGTACCTGTATGATCTGTTGTCAGTTTAACCCAGGTAAAAGCATTCCTGTAGAACAGGGTGGATTTCAGCCTCCTGATCACCCTTTTGAAGTCCTCCAGATGGATTATATCCAGATGGAACGATGTCGAGGATTCAAATATGTTCTTGTAGTTGTTTGTGCTCTTTCCCGTTGGACAGAGGCATACCCGGTTTCAGATTACACTGCCCCGACTACTGCCAAACAGTTGGTTCGAGAATTCTTCCCACGGTACGGTTTACCACGTGCTGTCTACTCAGATAACGGCCAGCCGTTCTCATCCGAACTAATGAAACACGTTTCACTTTTGTTAGGTTATCAATGGAGATTTCACTGTGTCCGACACCCCGAGGCAGCAGGTCTCGTGGAACGACATAATCAAACTCTGAAAATTAGATTGTCCAAAATATGTAGAGAGAAAGGTGTCGACTGGGTAGTAGCCTTACCAGTTGCACTCTTTTACATGAGAATGGTAGCACATTCTCGAACAGGGCTATCCCCTTATGAGGTGATCTTCGGTAGACCACCAAATATGTGGGGGACGCCTATACCTCGTAAAATCACTGACGTTGACTGTAATATGCTGACAGATTACCTGGCTTCCTTGATGTCTGCACTACAATCTTGTCGTTCAGAGGTAGCTGCAGCCTTTCCCGACAACACCGAGGTGAAACCCCACGACGTAGTTCCCGGGGACTTGGTGTTAGTGCGGAATTTTGACCGGAAGACTCAGCTGGATCCGAGGTGGAAATCGCCTCAACTTGTACTGCTCACCACGAGGACAGCCGTGAAGATCGAAGGTCGCAAAGGTTGGATACATTCAAGTCATATCAAGAAATTTCATGGACTACCATCCGATATAGAGACTAAACCCTGTATTTCCTCAAAGACAGATTCAAAGCTCCCTTTGGTTGAGCAAACGAACTCAGAACTATATAGACTAAAATTGAGGTCCAATAAGTCAGACAATTTGATTGTTTAAGTCCTCTCCAAGGTGAATCGGTTGAATTTGTCTCTGACATGTATCCTCTGGACCGGAATAGAGAAAGAAATAATCAAATGCAGTTGAAAAAACATGCGTACTGTAAATCACTGCGTAGTCATTGCACAGTGACGTTATTAATTTTGTTTTTCTTATGTCTTTTAATAATCGCTGCAAGTATATTGTTGCACACGTATTATCCTATTTTTAAACATGTTTACAATGTTACTGCTGAACATTCTTTTAGTGAATTACCCCCGCATGAGTTGTCATATAGATTTGCGCTGCGCAACAACACTTTTATTAGTATGTTACATCATTCCCATCAGACTAGCAATGCTACAAATTGTTGGATATGTGGCCGACTCCCTCCCTATCAGAACTATAAGGGAATTCTGCCTCTCTTTCCATATCCATTCACACACAATGGCTCCTGTGGAGCATGGTTTAGTTTAATTAATTCCTTAGATACAAACTCAGCAGTTTATCAAGACAACTGGGTATGGGGAAACCTGAACTTAGTTTTGCTTAAAGTCTGCTACCCTAACAAGGAGGGACTTCCCAAAAGAACAGGAACTGATCTAGAAAATGAGGTATATGGATTAGGTAATTTTACACTTAACCTCATGATCCTGAACGTTGAATCTGAAGCTACACCAATCTTGTCCGCCATGTCCGTATTCCCAGTTAAAGGGGAACTATGCATAAGAAAGAATGGCTCCATACACATGGGCCATAGTAAATGCACCACTGTGATAAAATTCAGTGATCAAGGCAAGTCTACATTTAGAGCTTCTCGTCATTCCTACTTTATATGTGGACAGACCGCATATATACGCCTACCTTTAGATTGGGATGGTACCTGTTACATAGCATTCCTTCTACCACCTGTTTTCCTAGCTCCTCCTGATTATCATAGAAATACTCATTTAGTACACAATAGACAGCAGAGAGATCTCCCAATAGTCGATTACACTGAAACAGCATGGGAAAAATACACAGATTTCAATAAAGGTCTCTTTCCCTATATAGGTACAGTCACTAATAGTAAGTTGATACGTAGATTAACCAGAACCCTTGAAGCAGTAGTGAACGAAACTATTTCCGCCTTAGGCAATTTAACAGAAGAGCAGTCTGCTATGCGGATTGTTGTGCTTCAAAATCGTCTTGTCCTTGACGTCATCCTGGCCGATAGGGGCGGAGCTTGTAGGGTCATCGGATCAAGTTGTTGCATTTTCATACCAGAAAATTCACCGTCAGTATATAAAGCCATAACCCGCCTTCATAAGATTGTAAGCCAGATACACCAGAGTCCAGGCACCTGGACTTGGTCCAGTTGGTTCTGGGGCGTGTTGTCAGCCTGGGGATGGAGAATGCTCTCCTTCCTAGGTATTGGCTTTCTCATACTATTCAGTTGCTGCTTATGTCTACAATGTGGGCCAGCGATTTGTGGTCTATGTGCCACCTCGTGTATCCCACATCCAAGTTTTCGTTCAAAATCCCGGAAGAAGAAAGAAGAACAAATGATGTTATATGAACAGATCGATGGATTGATGAAGATTGATATCTCCTAAGGGCCAGTAGGGGACAAGGAGGGAATGTGGAAATATGGATTTTTATGGTCGGTTATGTCCCCTATCTTGGACCCCAACGGCTTCATGTATAAATCACAAGTACATGTATGTTCCCTCCAGTTCCAGTTATGAAGACGCAAATACATGTGCGTCCACCGTCAACATGTCCTCTTTCAGATCCGCCATGAATGAGCCGGATATTCTATTCCTAAGTATGAAAGGCCACCGGCTTTATATAGTTCATTTATCCCATTTTACAGTCCAGGCGAGTAGGCCCTGATTCTGCCACCAAGCTTTTTCTGCCTTCTGCCTCTGAAAGCTCCAGTCTGAGCCTGCATCTGTGACCATGAACTTTGTCCTACTCCCTGCGCGGCTAACGATGACTGACTCGGCCTGTCTGCCTGCCAAAAACTGTATTTCACCTTCAAGATTATCTGCTCTGCTCCGCTCCTCATCCAATGCATTCCTGTCTAGTAGTTTAGGTAAACATTCCTCCAGCTACCGTGCAAAGGACCAGGCCTCGCTGTCCTCATGCAAGTAATTCATAGCCCCGTTACCATGGAATATTCCTACCCCCTCGCATCTAGTGTAGACACTTAGACGCTTGTACCCGCACTAACAGTCAGTATAGTCAGTATAGAATAAGATTCTATCCTAAGAGACCTCTCTTTTTGGATAACAGAGTTCTTTAAACATAGGATATTAGATATGATTTGGGATTAGGTTGACATAATCCCAGACTTTTGTCTCCACATGTAGAGCTAAATGTCAAGCCCCTTCACCCTCTCGTTGCACGTCAATCACACGTCATGCGGCTGCGCGCGCATCTCTGCCAACTATTTCTGCTGACATTGCAGGATTCTCTTATGGATCCACCCACTCATGACATCATGTATGATGACGTTTATTAAATTACGCCCTCTATTAGCTACGTATGCACCTTTATCAGCTGTTACGCCTCTTGCATCTGCTTTACTGTAATGTATTTTCTATAAAACTGCCTACCTGTCAATAATGTGTTGCTCCTTCCTTCCTGAACTCTCGTGGTGATGGAATAGAAGGCCCATAATTCGAATTATGTTCCTTTGTATAGGAATAAAGCCCGTTCCGAACCTCTAATACCACGGATTCTACCTCTTATTTTACTGAGCTATTGTTATAGATTTTCCGCATCAAATTAAGTACCGGTAATTAAATTATTTACCACACCCCCACCCCAGCAGTGTATGTACGCCCCGAACCCCCACCCGAGTATGTACGCACCGAACCACCACCCGTGTATGTACGCACCAAACCCCCACCCGTGCATGTACGCCCCCGAACCCCCACCCGTGTATGTACGCACCGAACCCCCACCCATGTATGTACGCCCCCGAACCCCCCCCAGCCATGTATGTACGCACCGAACCACCACCCGTGTATGTACGCACCAAACCCCCACCCCACCAGGGAATGTACGGACCGCACCCCCACCAGTGCATGTACGGACCGTACTGACGCCAAAAAAACACGTACTGAACCAGGACAAACCATATTTACACAAGGAGAGTCAAGAAGAGTTTCCCCACACCACCAAACATGCCCAACAACCCCACAAACATCACATACACTCACCTGCAACTGCCAAACTGCCAAACAGAGGCCCAAAACTCAATCACTCCTCATAACACACCCACACAAATTTCAAACACAGCCACACCCACAAATGGACCAATAAAAATGGACCACACACACAAACCATGAGCCTTTGCAACAGACCCACTGCTGCCAGAGCCCACAGACGACCCACACCACCATACTTGAACCTCACACTTGCATACCTTCACACAACCACCTACACAAACACCCCCTCATCACATTCACACACACACCTCCACTACCACACCCACACACCCACAACCATCCACACCCACACCCCCACAACCATCCACACCCACACCCCCACAACCATCCACACCCACACCCCACGCCATGTCCACCACCAAGAATCCAAAGTTCACGAAGGAGGAGCTGGAGATCCTTGTCGACGAAATCCTCAGAGTCGAGCCACAGCTCTTTGGGACATTGGTCAGACAGACCAGCATATCCGAAAAAACGGCCATGTGGCAGAGGATCGTCGATTCTGTGAATGCTGTTGGGACCACCAGAAGGACCAGGCACGAGTGCCAATCCAGGTGGTACGATCTGCGGAGGACGGTCAAGAGGAAGATGACTGACAATCACAACCAGGGGAACATCACTGGAGGAGGGCCGCCCCCCAGACCGGTACAATACCATCCCTGGGAGGAGAAGGTGATGTCCACGCTGCCGGTGGATGGACTACACGGACTGCCAGGACTCCCAGACCCTGGTGAGTACACAAACAACTCACCTCACATGGGGGGGATGCCATACACAATCAATCATGCATGCCACCCCCCCCAAGCCACCACCGGACACAACAACACTCCACAAACACACACATGCCACTAGCGCCTCCATGCCCCATGCATCAATCAGGGCCATGCCAAGTCACAGGCCACACAAAACACCAACACAACACAGGATGTGGTCGATACTGGGAGTGGGGGCATCAAAACTAACATTGAGCAACTCACAAGCACACAACAATGCCCTCAGCCCATATGGCCCAGGGCACAGCCATACAAACTGTGTGTACCCACACAGTACTGTCTTGCCTGCAAATGGTGGCTGCCATGCAGGATGACATGGGTCTGAAGGCACAATTTGCACATAACAGCAGACAATGAAGATGCATCGCTCTGATAGAGTCTCAGCACACACCGCCACAGCAGCAGCCTACACTCAGACACACTGCCCAATGGGTGCCCGGAGAACAGGGACTAACTCACATGAACAAGCCAATGGCCATTCAAAGACCGGCTAACTGTGTGTGCCCAGGAAGCTGGCCTGAGGTGACAGAGAGTGACAAAGAGAGGGAGGGAGAGGGGGAATGAGAGGGAAGGAGACAGAGGGGGACACAGGGAGACAGACAGAGGGAGGGAGTAGGGTGACAGAGGGAGACTGACAGAGGGAGGGAGGAGGGTGACAGAGGGAGGGAGGAAGGGAGACACAGGGAGACTAAATCACCCTTGGGTGGTGTGGCCATGTCCACTCGTCAGCCGGTGGACTGTGTGCATGCAGACCAGGTCTGGCAGTGCCTCAACCCCCCCTTCCGTAGATGAAGACCGGTCCATGTGTCAATCTGTGCACGAGTCCATCCGTGCTGCAGGCACAGACCTAACCACACACCCAGTATACCCACCCACTGTGTCGGTAAGAACCCTGTCACAAATGCTTCAGTCCCCTACCTGCAACATCAAATTGCCTTGGCAAAACACCATTTGGCCACGTACAGTGCAACACGTAAGGCGCCTCTGCATGGCTCGCTACGCCCGCACACCACACTGCTGACTGTGTACCCAAATAGATGCATCAACTAAGATTGTGTCTCACACATGCATAAAGCCCTGACAGCTGTGGCCAAGGGACATAGCCATGCACAAGTGCACTGTGAGAGGAATGCAGGACAGATCCAACTACCCAGAGGAAGAGTGCCAAATCAGAAATGCATGCAACATGGATGCCACATGTGACACTGTTAACATTGTCTCTCTCACACACAGGTCAACGTCGACGAACACCCCCCAACACTGGGGGGGAAGTCTCACAGGACCAGGCTCCGCGGGATGAGGACCCCACCACCAGCGATGACTCTCACCACTCCGTGGATGACCCAGACCAACCTGGCCCCTCTGGTGTCCAACCACCTGCAGCACCTGCGTCAGGTACAACTGTGCCAACCACCACCCCCATTCCTGCCACATCCCAGGAGACGTCCAGGAGCCCTGCCCGCACACGACCACCCAGCCAGTCTGCCCAGGAGGGACACGGTCCTCCGGGCACCCAGGAGGAGGCAGGCGGCAACGCAGATGCCATCCCTCAGGGGTCCCGGAGACCCGATGCACCCACAACGGCAGGCCAGGTGCACGTGGGCAGGGGTGGCGGGAGTGGAGGACGGCGGAGGCGCGAACCTGACCAGGCAGCTCAGGACCCGGTAGTGTCCCAGGTCAGCAACATCCTGGATACATACCGGCGTGACACCAGGGGCATGGACCAGATTGCGTCCACCCTCAATGACATCAAGGGGACCCTCCAGGAGATGAAGACCCTGCAGTCCCAGCAACATGCCTGTCAACTGCAACACCAAGGAAGGATGGAGGATAGACAGGCTGAGCTCGTGGCGGTGCAAACCCAAATGACCGGTGTACTCCGTCGGATTGCCGACAACATGGGCAACCCTCCCTGTGGCACCAGGCGAAGGCCATTACCAGACACAGGGAGGGATCAGGAGGAGGAGGATTCATCCGACGGAGCGTCACAGACATCGTCACGGACTGCTTCCGAGGGTCCCCGCAGGAAGGTGGGTCGTCCACGAAAAAGACTGTGAGAGTCAGCAGAACATCACCATCTCCCAGGTCACCTGGCCTGGCACCTGGCCCTCTGGCCCAATAGCAGCACATGACATTCTCTGCCACATGGACTTGCTGGTCACTGTCTGACCTATGTTGACGAAGACTGTGGCATGGACTCTGACATTTTGCTACGGCAAGGATACCAACTCCCCCAGTGAACTTTGGATTCTACACTCCCTCTGTGCACCTCTTGTCATCCCCACAAACCCGTACCCCACCACAAATAAATTAATCACACTTACAAGATGATGCCGTGATTCTGCATTATTACAATACATGTGTGTGTCGTAAAGTCAAAGCATGCCTGATCTCAGAATTAACTCCAAACATCCAAACCGTGGGGTCGCAGTCTTGCCCAGGACACACATGGGTCCCAATGTATCATCTGATACAGACATGGAGTACCATACTCACCTGTGCTGGGCCCAACCAGCTGAGTGGTTCCCGCACAACTGTGGCTACAGACACATTCAGGGGAGCAACAGTCATGCGCAGAGGTCAGGGATCATGTGGAGTGACCTGGCTTGCCGCTCCCAGGTATGTCTAGACATGTGTCCCTACAATGTGCAGCATGCTTGCGTCAGGCGGATGTTGAGAATGGTGGCTAGGCCAAGGTTGGATGCATGGAGATGCCAGAATGCAGTTTAGGATCACAGTGCCACATGGTTGTGTTGGGGTTGTGGGCTGCATCATGAGTGTGGGCGTGGATCGAGAAGGTCATCCTGCAGCTGGCTGTGAAACATTCCCCCCATCCCGTTTGGACGTTGATGTGGCCTGGTTGCCTGACGCAGTAGCAGAGCTGTGCAGATGCACTCCGGATATGGACAAGTACCATGGGAGTCGTAAGGCACATGTCCGTAGATTGCAGGGTAGGATTCAACACGGATGTTGTAGTTGCCCTGGGGGATGGTCTCTCTTGCCTTGAGGTGGATGGAACTGTGCATCTTGTGCATAATACAGTTCCCACTCCCTGACAAACCCCTAGCATCTTGTCACTCTACACATAGACACATATGCACCACCTATGAAAACTATGCCAGACATGCCGCACGCACAGTGGCAACAGGCCACCATTGACAGGGAAGAGGCACCTTGGAGACAGAGGGACAAATTTATTAGTCATGTGTGTTGGAATGACAATGATACTCTGTCAACACATACACAGGTCATGTGGATGAACATGTGGGAGCAACACTGGCACCCCCCATTGCAACACAGATGCTGGTATCCCATTGACCTGGCACACAAGTGACGGATAACAGCTAAACACCCCCTGCTGCCACGGAGAGGCCGCTATACACCATTGAGGCCCTGATGGGGCAATCACACACCATGTCAACCCGGTGCAACCTGTATGTTTCCGAGGCCAGTGTTACACACAATGATGGCCTCATCACAATCCCCAATCCCCTGCCACATGACAGTCACCAAGTCTGACCATGGCTCCAGGTGAAGCCTGCCCCATGTCATGTTCCCCATGTAGGATCACCATGTATGCAAATGGAACACACATGAACCGGAGAAGTGCACACAGACTACAAACAATTCACACACCCAAAACGACGTGAGGCATCCCTTACCCTAAGGAGATTTCAACACTTGCCCGTGCATGTGACGCTGAATCAGCACATGTTGCTGTGTTCATGAGGAGTAGCAGGAGCACAACAATGCCACCAGCAGACAGCATGCACATGGACCTGTGGAAGAGAGACACACAAGGAGTCAGCACAAAGGAGCACATCCGCAAGCATGTACTCAACACGTATCATGTTGTCAACATGACAGGTGACAATGATGACCCTCAGACAACATCCTTCCATTGCGCCATCACTTGAGTGACACTTCAATACACACCACTGACTCACTTGGCAGACATGCAGATGGACACACACATTGCAACACATGCCACACACGGCCCAATGCGTGCACACTCAGACACTGGAACTCACCACTAAGCAAAGAAGTTGCGTATGAGCCGACTCCGCATGTCCTCCACAGCCTCCTCCTCCTCCACATCACTTGCCCCGTCACCAAGGCCTTCATCCTCCACGGGTGGATGGTCCTGGTCATCTTGATCCAGTATGAGTGGAACAGCTTCCTCCACTGCCATGTTGTGCAGCATGCAGCAGACGATGATGATCTTGCACACCTTCACCGGGGCATATGGGAGTGCTCCGCCGGTCTTGTGGAGGCACCGGAATCGGCTCTTCAGAAGTCCAAACGTCCTCTCAATGACTCTCCTGGTCCACCCATGTGCGTTGTTGTAGCGGTGCTCGGCAGCCGTGCTGGGGTTGCGGACAGGCGTCATCAGCCATGGCATGTTGGGATAGCCAGCGTCCCCTACAAGGAAACATCATGGACAGAAGTGTGTCAGCACAGGCAGTGAGATTGGAAGATGACGCCAAACACTGAACTGCCAGAGTCTACCCACCAACAATACATGCTCGCTCGTTCCGCAGCTGCAGCATCATTTCAGGCAGCCTGCTACGCCTCATGATGAAGGCATCGTGTGCTGATCCTGGAAAGCGAACACAGACATGTGAAATCACCATGTTGGACAGACACACCACAAGGGCATTAATGGAGTGATAATGTTTGCGATTCCTATACACCACCTCCTGTGCCTGTGGTGGTACCAACGCAACATGTGTCCCATCTATGGACCCAATGACATGGGGCATCCCTCCCAGGGCATAGAACTCACGCTTGACATCTGTCAACTGCTCACGAATTGGGAATTTAATGTACTCATCCAGGTGAACCAACATGGCCTCTAAGAAATCATGCAGAACACGGCTGAACATCGTCTGGGACATGCCCCCGACATCAGCAATGGTATGTTGGAACGTACCCGTGGCAAGGAAATGTAGGGCTGCCATCACCTTCAACTTGGGTGTCAGTGCACTGGGATACCTGTGGCGCGGGAGGAGTTGTGCTTCCAGCCGGCCAGTCACCTCATCAATCAACCGTTGGCTGAATCTGTAGCGGCGTATACAGTCCCGTTCATGCAGGGCAGCAATGTCTGGCATACGTCGAGGGAGAGGCGGAGCCCTGCAGTGAAATGGAAGGAACACCGAAGAGTGAGCACTGTACAACGACATCGTCAATGCACTGAGCACATGTTACACAGCCAATACACATATGCCACGTTGTGAGTCAGGTCTGTGCCACATTTCCTGGACACGTACGCCAGTCAGGTGACACTCCTACCAAGGGACAGCCACTAACGGAGGGGGGCAAGATCACGATGACATGGCATGAGACTAGCTGTGGGCCAGTGTAAGTGAACATGCACACGCATCACAGGATTCACAGACATCCACACATGTGCAGAAGTAGTATGCGTATGGTACAGACAGGTAGTTGGATGCGATATGCACTGGTCACATGTCATAGGAATAGGACAGGCCACACACATTGCCTTTGAGGAGTACATGTCGAGACAGAACATACATAGGGAGCATGTGGATATGTACTTGTGTTGATACTCCGTGTAGTTGCATACATACACACCTCATGGCAAATCACATATGTGGGCTGGTGTGCGGAACAGTGTGCCATGCCCATCGACACACAGACACATGTTGGCAGCAGCAACTGCTGATGCATTGAACCACACACCTACAGCAAAATCATGGAAAGACATGCCACACACATGACATGGTTGCAGCATGCAACGCAGCCATACACATGTCATGTGTAATATTCCGTGTACCTGGCATCAGGGGACAGGTGCGGGTGTCCGTGACTGGGACATGCAAGTGACTCATGGCTCCACTAGTGTGTACGACATGCACACATGTCAAAGGAGTGCAGGGGATGTGTGGTACAATGCGCACCATCACAAACGACATGTGTACACAGCTCATCGTACATGTGCTTTGCCCACACCTCAGGGGTAAAGTGCCACATCACATCCTGACACACCTGTGTCACACACATGTGGTATTGCACAGACAATGCATTGGTGTCCACCCTTGGCAATACCTGTCCGCTCCATTCCTGTCTGTGTGCCGCCTGTCACCACTGACAGTTGTGAAACGCACCGTACATACGCTCGGAGTGCGTGTATAGGGTCCCTGGGCCAATATTGCCTCTGGCGTATGCGTACGCCACAGTAGTACGGACCGTACAAGCGCTTGTGCGGTCCGGATCACAATATGGGCGCTGGCGTATGCGTACGCCACAGTAGTACGGACCGTACAAGCGCTTGTACGGTCCGGATCACAATATGGGCGCTGGCGTATGCGTACGCCACAGTAGTACGGACCGTACAAGCGCTTGTACGGTCCGGATCACAATATGGGCGCTGGCGTATGCGTACGCCACAGTAGTACGGACCGTACAAGCGCTTGTACGGTCCGGATCACAATATGGGCGCTGGCGTATGCGTACGCCACAGTAGTACGGACTGTACATGCGCTTGTACGGTCCGTACTACTGTGGCGTACGCATACGCCAGCGCCCATATTGTGATCCGGACCGTACAAGCGCTTGTACGGTCCGTACTACTGTGGCGTACGCATACGCCAGCGCCCATATTGTGATCCGGACCGTACAAGCGCTTGTACGGTCCGTACTACTGTGGCGTACGCATACGCCAGCGCCCATATTGTGATCCGGACCGTACAAAGCGCTTGTACGGTCGGTATCACTGCTTGTGGGGTGCCCTAGGGCGTGGAACGCACCGTACCTGTGTGTAAATGTATGAAAACACATAGGGCACACATGAGGGACAAGTATAAGGGCCTAAATGCATGATGGTTGCCATGGAGACTGAGTTAAATTTTTGAATTTGAGCACCAGGTGCACAGCAGAAGTCAGTTTGAAAGAATCTACATTGTTGCAATGTGGATGTTGACTTGACATCATTATCAAAACTGAAACCATGCAAAGCCACACACTGGGGTAGGTTTGAAGGGATTGGATGAAACGTAGGATGCTAATGTGACTGACCAATCAATCTGTACTCCTATACATGAACAGGCCAGCCAGGCATATATAAGGCAGCCAGGTCCCATGAGAGAGCACTTGCCTGCACATCCATTCATCCATGACCACTGCTGCTGATAGTGATTCCTCTGGCACCATGTCCAGGACTGTGGAGAGGTCACAGCCATTCACCCAGGAGGAGAACCTTGCCCTGATAGATGTGATCCTCCCACAGTTCCAGAGCCTGTATGGTCGACCAGGGGTTCAGGTGAGTGCAGACTCCACTAGCTTAGACTGTGCCCCTTTTGTGTGACAGTGACTTCTGGCATTGTGTCCATGTGTGACAGACATGCACTGTTGTTTGGAGTGGGTCCCAGGGTGTGGAAGGCCTCATGTCACCCATGCAGAGCATGCTGTGTTTCCTGTGTGCACTCCTCACTTGCATAGTGCCTACTGTGACAATGAATGCAAGGTGCATGCCACATTCTGCCTGCATACTCCTCCTGGGGATGTTGTTTCCACAGTCCTGATGTGATCCTGTGTTCCCCCCAGTGTGACAGGTGTCAGTACCCATGGATGTGTGTTTGTTCAGTGTACCTGTGCTGTGAGTGTCCAAAGGCCGTGTTCGTCCCCTGCACATTGGTGTGTGTGTTAGTCCCCTGTCATGTGGGTGAGTGCATATGGGGAGTGTTGCACACAAGCAGCATGAGGGATGGATATGGCCTGGCCATCCGATGTGAGCAGGGAGCAGTGCTGTGTGCATGCCGTGCTGAGCCAGCCCCACACCTGTGACACCCCCGTCTACTGGCACATGGGCAGAGTGAGGTGTGTACCCGCAGTTGGCAATGCCATGTGATTGTCCTGTACCTGTGTGTGTCTGTGTACTCTGCTGAGGTAGCATCAGTGTGCTGGGGCAGGTGACTGCTGTGAGGTGCTGTACATAATCCTGGTGTAGCCTGTGAGGCACAGTGTGATCCCTGGTCAGTGAGTGTGTGGTACCCCTCATGCCACCCGTGTGCTTTCACTGGCACGTAGTGCATTTGGCCTTCCACAGTGGATAATGTCCCTATGACAAAGGTGCAATTAGTTGCATGCATACCATGGCCTGTTCATAATGAGGATTGTTCTATATGTGTGTCTCTGTGTCTTTGCTCATGTGGATTAATGTATTCTCTCTTTTGCATCCTCACAGGTAGGCGCCATTGCCAAGGGGAGATCTGGAGGGAAGCCGTCAGTGCCGTGAGGGGTACAGAGGGTCGGAGGCGGAGCCTGTCTCAGGTGAGGAAACGCTGGCAGGACATCCGGTGCTGGACGAGGAGGATTGCACGGCTCCTGCTGGGGGACTCACCTGAGAGCCGTAAGAACCGTGGGCGCCGTCGTCTGACCCACATCCAGAAGCGTGTGCTGGCGGTGGTCTTCCCCGATATGGACAGGCGCCTACAGGAGAGGCAGCAGCAGGAAGGGGGTAGGTACATGTGTGTCAGTTGTGTGTCCCCAGCCAATGTAAGTGTGCAGTTGCATGGATACACTGCCAGGGTTTGATTGTGCAGTGCGTCAACATCTCCACAAAGTAGCACAGTGCTGTTCTCACTCCCTCCCTTCCCCTCCTTGCAATGTGTTCCCTGGTCTGTCTGTAGCCACTCTTGCACAAGGTTATTTAGGCAGGCAGTTCATGCAGGTGCCCTATGCTATCAGCATCATGTGTGGGGGTGATGTGCCACAGGTATGGGGACCTTGCGTGTGCCATGGCCAATTTCAGTCATTGTGGTGTCCATGTCACTTGGCACTGATTGTGAATCACGACATAGGGGGTGTGTCTCCAAAATGTACAGCCTTCCAGCATGCATGTCCAATTGTGTGCCCTCTGACATGATGTGCCTGAGTGGGAGGCCTGCTAAGTGCAGGGACGGTTGCTTAATTTGCAGTCATGTCCATCCTGGACCATGGAGGAGTGTGGGCACTACTGTGCCCTGGGGCACCTCTTCCTAGGTATCATGTGCGTCATCCAACAATATGGCCATTCACTGTGTCTTCACCATGGGTTGGGTAGGGTGGCATTGTACCCTGGGCTCAACTGTTAGGACCTACAGGTTGCTACATGTGTCCACTGTACAGGGGGACCCATTTTGCTTGTGCATACTCACAGTGGGCATTACCTGTGTGTGTTGTTGAGCCAATCTGATGATGTTTGCCTGTCAATGATGTGTGGACATGGCCACCAGGGGCTGTGTGTGTACAGTCATGAATTAGTGGAGGCCATGTGTTTCCATCCCAGAGTAAGAGGTGTACATACTTTCTCCGTCTCAATGAGATTGTCTCAGGTGTGGGTGGTTTGTGCGTACAAGGCCTACATGTCAGAAGCTTCATCCTCCTTGCTGGGTTTAGCCTGTGTGTGATGTTTGACTGGACATACGCTCAAGGTGCAGTGACCCTGTCATGTGTGGCCTGGTTTCATGTATTGCCTTTGCAGCATGCGGCAAGAGTAAATGGATATGATTCATGCTCATCCCTTTTTGACGACGCAGTGTGGTGCAGGTGCTGTGCACATTTGTCCCCAGAGGCTGGCTCCTCTCTAAAATTTCAGGTGCAGTGATTTGCTGTTGTGTCATGATCTCCATTGTGTCTCAGTGGCATGGTGGGTCGAAAAACTGTGTGTTCCATGGCCTACATGTGTACATTGTTTTGTAGGTGTTACTCCTGTTGCTTTTCAGGCTATGCAATGTGACCTATGTATATTTGACTCATGTGACATATGTGTACAGGTGTCTGATTTTCTCCTGTCTCTTCACCTTGCCCACAGCATCGCCGGGGGACACGGAAGGAGACACTAGCACGGACCGGGAGGAGGGATTGAGCACCAGTGCCAGCAGTGCTGTCCTGTCTGGCACATGGAGTGGCACGGAGGCCGAAGGGAGTGAGGCAGAGGACCTGTTGACTGCCAACACAGACTATGACGCAGACGGGTCCGAGGCTGAGCTCCCAGAGGTGGCGGAGTCTGCCCCCCCAGCTGATGGCAGCCCTCCACATCCCCCCGCCACCTCAGGTTCCATCACCGGCCTCCCACATGCTCGTGGCCCTTCCCTCCGTGCTCGGTCCCCACATGTCTCCTTCCTGCCAGGCACCGCACCCCCTGCCCCTGTCACCACTGCTGCGGTGAGTGCGGAGTCTGTGGACATCCTGAGGCAGTTGCAGGTTGGTCAGACTGCGATGCTAAATGTCCTCCATGCCCACACCCAGGTGCTGACCCAGATGGAGGCATACATGGAGGGCATGTCGGCTGCGCAGTCTGACCAACGGCAGTTGCTGAGGACCATAGACTCCACACTGACTGCAGCACTGGATCTCCTACAGCGCTGCGTAACACCCCCTACCCCTACCCCTGCCCCATCCACAATTCCCACTCCCGTGCCTGTCCCACGCACATCCAGACGTCAGCGTGCACGCACCCCAACAGACACAGGCACCACACCACCAGGGAAGTCGAAGCGCACGCCTCCTGTCACGCACACACAGGGTGAGGAAGGCACACCCACTGGGTCGGGGGGGAAACGTAGAACACGCAGCCACAGTGGGAGTCCGCATTCCACACAACCCACTCCCTCCAAATCCACTCCCCTTAGCTCTCCTGGCCAACAGTCAGTGACAGCATCATCCACTGCGAGTGTGCCCCCCAGCCCCAGGATGACACCACCCCGCAAGCGGTGGAGGCGGGACCCGGCCAGGGGAGTTGAGTCCCCCACCCTGTCCACACCCTCCCCCAGTGGCGCTGCGACCCATCCCTTTGCCCCCCCCCCCTCCTTGGGGCCTGTGGTTGGATTGGGTGCGGGGGAGTCGCTGGGGGAACTTGCCGACGTGTGCAGCGCCATTCTGTCCTCCACCTTTGGCGCTGGCACCCCCCCTGTGGCAGAATCATCCCTCCCTGCACCCACAACACCTACCCTTTCCCCTCCTGTCCCTGCGGTGCCTGTTTCCACCCTCCCTCCTGATGCCCCCTCTTCTGTGGATGAAATGGACTTGTGAACTGTGCAGGCAAGCTAGGGGACACACGTCCCAATGTGTACCCCCCCCCCGGACTTTGCTGCTGGGCTGGCCCATGGCCCTTGTACATAGTGGACATTTTCTCAGATATATTTTCCTGCTGAATAAAGCCTTTTCTTTTGGTTTTGCACACTGATGCTTTCCTGGACTTGCTGTTGGTGCTGGTGCTCCCTGCGTTGGGGTGGTGATAATGTGTTAGGGGTCTGTGAAATGTTGGAGTGTGCTGCTCATGGGGTGTACCCTGCCATCTGCGTGCCATCACAAAGGTCTCTGCCAATGGTATTTGGTCATGTTTGCTCTCACTGTATGGTGACATTGTCCCAAGGTGTGTTCCATCCTCTGTGGAGCAGGCCATTTTCCCTGCAGGGTGTCTCCCAAATGCTGTGCTGTGCTGTGTCTACATTTCCTGGATGTGTGAGGGTTGCCGTTCAATATAGCCATGCTGGCTCAGCGATGGCTCCGCCTGCATCTGGGGTATCACCCTTGTAGGTCACTGAACTTGTTGATGGGGTATATTGTCCTATGTCTGGGCACTGCTGGGAGTGATAGGTACACACCCCTCCTGTGTCTGGGCACTGCTGGGAGTGATAGGCACACACCCCTCCTGTCTCAGGGCACTGCTGGGAGTGATAGGCACCCACCCCTCCTGTGTCTGGGCACTGCTGGGAGGACTCTGCACCCACCCCTCCTGTGTCTGGGCACTGCTGGGAGTGATAGGCACACACCCCTCCTGTCTCAGGGCACTGCTGGGAGTGATAGGCACCCACCCCTCCTGTGTCTGGGCACTGCTGGGAGGACTCTGCACCCACCCCTCCTGTGTCTGGGCACTGCTGGGAGTGATAGGCACACACCCCTCCTGTCTCAGGGCACTGCTGGGAGTGATAGGCACCCACCCCTCCTGTGTCTGGGCACTGCTGGTAGGACTCTGCACCCACCCCTCCTGTGTCTGGGCACTGCTGGGAGGACTCTGCACCCACCCCTCCTGTGTCTGGGCACTGCTGGGAGGACCCTGCACCCACCCCTCCTGTGTCTGGGCACTGCTGGGGGTGTTTGGCACACCCCATTCTTATTGCAGGTTCGGTGCGTACATACACGGGTGGGGGTTTGGTGCGTACATACACGGGTGGGGGTTCGGTGCGTACATACACGGGTGAGGTTTCGGTGCGTACATACACGGGTGGCCGGGTGGCGCTTGGGTGCGTACATACACGGGTGAGGTTTCGGTGCGTACATACACGGGTGGCGCTTGGGTGCGTACATACACGGGTGGGGGTTCGGTGCGTACATACACGGGTGAGGTTTCGGTGCGTACATACACGGGTGGGGGTTCGGGGCGTACATACACGGGTGAGGTTTCGGTGCGTACATACACGGGTGGCGCTTGGGTGCGTACATACACGGGTGAGGTTTCGGTGCGTACATACACGGGTGGCGCTTGGGTGCGTACATACACGGGTGGGGGTTCGGTGCGTACATACACGGGTGAGGTTTCGGTGCGTACATACACGGGTGGGGGTTCGGGGCGTACATACACGGGTGAGGTTTCGGTGCGTACATACACGGGTGAGGTTTCGGTGCGTACATACACGGGTGGGGGTTCGGTGCGTACATACACAGGTGGGGGTTTGGTGCGTACATACACGGGTGGGGGTTCGGTGCGTACATACACGGGAGAGGTTTCGGTGCGTACATACACGGGTGGTGCTTGGGTGCGTACATACACGGCTGGGGGTTCGGGGCGTACATACACGGGTGGGGGTTCGGGGCGTACATACCAGGGTGGGGTGGGGGTTCGGTGCGTACATACACGGCTGGGGGTTTGGTGCGTACATACACGGGTGGGGGTTCGGTGCGTACATACACGGGTGGGGGTTCGGGGCGTACATACACGGGTGGGGGTTCGGGGCGTATATACACGGGTGGTGCTTGGGTGCGTACATACACGGCTGGGGGTTCGGGGCGTACATACACGGGTGGGGGTTCGGGGCGTACATACCAGGGTGGGGTGGGGGTTCGGTGCGTACATACACGGCTGGGGGTTTGGTGCGTACATACACGGGTGGGGGTTCGGTGCGTACATACATGGGTGGGGGTTCGGGGCGTACATACACGGGTGGGGGTTCAGGGCGTATATACACGGGTGGTGCTTGGGTGCGTACATACACGGGTGGGGGTTCGGGGCGTACATGCACGGGTGGGGGTACGGGCCGTACTTCCACGGGTGGGGGTACGGTCCGTACATACCCCTGCCCACGCTCTGCGTGCCTGGGTACGGGCCGTACCCATGCCTTTGGTGGGTGGGTACGGTGCGTCCCCCCATTGTTGCGGTGCCGTGGGGTCCGCACCGTACACAGGCCTTGGGGGCGTGGCTACGGGTCGTACCACGCGTACCCCTACATGACCCCAGCAATGCTGGTACGAGCTGTACCAAGGCCTTTCTGACGTGGGTACGGGCCGTACCGCCATTGTTGGAGTGACGTAGGGGGACGCGTGGTACGTTCCGTACCCACGCTCTTGCGGCCTGGGTAGGGTACGTACCGGTTCGCGTGACCATCCACTTCCGTTGTGGCGGACGCTTGCGTTGCTGGCCTCGCCCCCACACCCTGGCAGTGTCCAGGCCCTGATGGTCAGGTATGTCCAGGCCATGTGTGATTTGGTACCATGTGTTGGTGTTGTGTGTCCTGCCCCTGCCCCCCCCTTTGCCCCTGGTTGTTGTGCTGACCTTCTGCGGCGTCTGCGTCGGTTCCTGTACGCCAGGTGGACTGCTAGGAGGGCAGGGATGGCACGTAGGTTCGGGTCCATGTCTGTTCGTCGCGTCCAGCTGCTCCTTGCGTGTGTCGTCCTGATTTCCCGGCAGTTTTTGGCAGCCGGTAAATATTTACCATGCGGGATGACGTCGGTTCGAATCGTACTTCCTGGTTCGTGAAACGTAGGCTGGATGCGAACCGACGTCACGTCGGCGCCTTTCAGGATCGGAATTGTGTTTAGTTTCTGTTCGGTCGGTGTTTTGTTCGATTCGTACGGAAATAGTGTTTCCGTATGAATCGTACTTGCATTTTCGGATGGATTTCGCACCGGGTACGAGTCGGACGGAGAAAAGGATCCGTCCGACGGTTCGTACCCGGTTTTTACCGGATCGGAATTGGCACCATAGTGTCCAGCACCTTCCTTGACTTTATGTTAACTGGAGTGGGAATAGTAAATTCTATAGGGTTACTGGCCAGCACCTTTCCTGAGTTTATGTTAACTGGAGTGGGAATAGTAAATTATATAGGTTTACCGTCCAGCACCTTCCTTGACTTTATGTTAACTGGAGTGGGAATAGTAAATTATATAGGGTTACTGGCCAGCACCTTTCCTGAGTTTATGTTAACTGGAGTGGGAATAGTAAATTATATAGGGTTAGTGTCCAGCATCTTCTCTGACTTTATGTTAACTGGAGTGGGAATAGTAAATTATATAGGGTTACTGTCCACCACCTTCTCAGAATTTAAGTTAACTGGAGTGGGAATAGTAAATTATATAGGGTTACTGTCCAGCATTTTCACTGAATTTATGTTAACTGGAGTGGGAATAGTAAATTATATAGGGTTACTGTCCAGCACCTTCTCTGAATTTATGTTAATTGGAGTGGGAATAGTAAATTATATAGGGTTACTGTCCACCACCTTCCATGACTTTATCTTAACTGGAGTGGGAATAGTAAATTATATACAGTTAGTGTCCAGCATCTTCCCTGAGTTTATGATAACTGGAGTGGGAATAGTAAATTATTTAGGGTTAGTGTCCAGCACCTTTCCTGACTTTATGTTAACTGGAGTGGGAATAGTAAATTATATAGGGTTACTGTCCAGCACCTTTCTTGTGTTTATGTTAACTGGAGTGGGAATAGTAAATTATATAGGGTTACTGTCCAGCACCTTTCCTGACTTAATGTTAACTGGAGTGGGAATATTAAATTATATAGGGTTACTATATAGCACCTTCCTTGACTTTATGTTAACTGGAGTGGGAATAGTAAATTATATAGGGTTACTGGCCAGCACCTTTCCTGAGTTTATGTTAACTGGAGTGGGAATAGTAAATTATATAGGTTTACTGTCCAGCACCTTCCTTGACTTTATGTTAACTGGAGTGGGAATAGTAAATTATATAGGGTTACTGGCCAGCACCTTTCCTGAGTTTATGTTAACTGGAGTGGGAATAGTAAATTATATAGGGTTAGTGTCCAGCATCTTCTCTGACTTTATGTTAACTGGAGTGGGAATAGTACATTATATAGGGTTACTGTCCACCACCTTCTCAGAATTTATGTTAACTGGAGTGGGAATAGTAAATTATATAGGGTTACTGTCCAGCATTTTCCCTGAATTTATGTTAACTAGAGTGGGAATAGTAAATTATATAGGGTTACTGTCCAGCACCTTCCTTGACTTTATGTTAACTGGAGTGGGAATAGTAAATTATATAGGGTTACTGTCCAGCACCTTCCTTGACTTTATGTTAACTGGAGTGGGAATAGTAAATGATATAGGGTTACTGTCCAGCACCTTTCCTGACTTTATGTTAACTGGAGTGGGAATAGTAAATTATATAGGGTTAGTGTCCAGCAGTTTTCCTAACTTTAATGCAGGTGAAATGGGAATAGTAATTTGTATAGGGTTAGTGTGCTGAATGTATATGTATTGTGTTAATGAAGTATGTTTTTGGATTTAATGTTGGAAAAAAATGTGATTATTTACATTTTTAAACAATTAAATTAGCTACATTATATATGTGAGAGTTATAAATTATGAAATCCAATGACACATTTTATATTTTTATATAAGCTTTATTTTTGTTGAAGAAAGTAGACAGATTATTTTTTTTTATTTACAGAATGGAGTATACATTAGTAGACATACAGCAAATATGCATTCATTTGTGTCTTTTTGCAATGTTTTAAGGAAAAAAAAATGTATTGATATTATCACATTTTATAACAGAAGTATTGATAATTACAAAAAAACATACATAACATTTATTACTTTTTAACATTGTTTGCAAATAAACATATTCTTACAGTATTCATATAATAATGTTTTTGTTGGCTATATACATAAAAATAATCATTGCATATTTAATTTCTGAAGAATATTGTTTCATTTTTATTTTGTTGTTGTACATAATTAGTACATGACAAAAAGTATATTTTTATGCTATGTATTTTTAATGATGATTAATAATATTATTGTAGGAAATGTTAATATTATTAATTTTTATATTTGATAATTATATGAAAAAAATTGTTTTGCAACATGTACATTTTGTAAATAAATTTTAAATAATAAAAACATTTTATTATAGTTTGTACAGTTGTGAAAAAAAAATACTGTATTATAATCATAATAATAATGTATTTATAATTATTATGAATATAATTTTTTAAGGTATTGTTTATTAGAAAATAATTTTCAAAAAATTTAGATACATTTATGTTATATTTATATATGATTATAATGTTTTAATGTATTTACACTGATTTAAGTAGGGATTTTCATTTGAATGGGATTATTTTGTAACCGCTTCATGTTATTTTGGGTCATTTTGGACTGAGGAAGCTCGCGGTTGGAAGCTGCGGTTGCGTTGAGCAAGGTAAGGGGTGTTTTAAGTATTAAGTGTTATTAAATACTTATGTTTAGGGTAGTTAGGATGTTTATAGTGTATTGATAGATAATTTAAAATGTTTTGGGTGTTTTTGACGTGTTAGTAATGATTTAGTTACGTCTGGTTGTTTACTGGTTGTGACGTAGTTTTCGAAGTAAATATTGTGATTAAATATGTGTTGTTTTGAAATGATGTAATTGTATTTATTAAATGTATTTGGGTGTGATTGTGTGGGTGGGTATGTTTTGTTCTGTTTTTCAGGTAAATGTTGATCGATGTTTTTTCGAAGACCAAGACGCGTTTTTTTTTTTTAAAGTGTGTGTTACTTGATTTAAGTAATATTGTTAACACACTTTTTAACTTTTTACGGGATTTCATGAAGCGTTTATTTTGATTTTTCACTTCTTTTCGGGTTTTTGAGGGTTTGGATATTATGATGGAAAGAGAGACGTTATTTTTTTATTTTTTTTACAGTGTGTTTTAGTTAATGAAACTAATAAAGTTATCACACTGTTTTTTTCACCGGGATTTCCAGGAGCGTTTGTTACTATTTTGACCTATTTTTCGGGTTTTTGAGGGTTTCACGTTTTTGGATTTGTCGAGGATGGATTTACATTGGATGTGTTGATTTTTTCATTTTTGGTGGGGCAAATTTTTTATTATTACTATGGATTGACATAGAAATGGAAGGAGTCTTACTTGGTGGAATTCATCTTGTATGGCTACATCAATGGTAAGTTATATTTTGTTATAATTTGGGTGGGAAATGTTATTATAGTTTATTGTTATATATATTATATTTACAGAAATAATATTTAATTGTACATATATATTTCCTATATGAAAATGAAATGTATCTGACAATTATATATTATTTAGGAAAATATAGTATTAATATATGATTGCAATTGTTTATTGTATTGACCTATTTCATTTATTAGCTGTGTGTATGTTAATTATAAAATGCTTTTGGCTATTAGTGATAGGTAGTCTAGGCCACTTGTTGATGGGTATAGGTTTACTTGACTTTGTAGTAGATCAAACATTTGTTTGGTTTGTTTAGTTAATTTAGGACCTATTTGAGTAACAGATTGTTGCATCCGTAATTCTTGGTAGCTTTGTTCTTTTTGTAGAGATTCCAGGAGTTTTTGTAGGGTAGGTTTCCCTCTGCTTGTAGTTGCTTGGAAGGCATTATGCCATCCTTCAACACTATTGTTTGTTTTGGATTGTTTATTTAAGGTACTCAGGTATACATTCCACCAAGGAATGTGGAACTTTGGTTGTCTTCTATGTCCTGATCGATGTAATCTTCCCACCCAGGTGTCCTCAAAGTAGTCTAGGAGTTGGCTTAATTTGTCTTCGTTCTTTTTGTAATAGGGACTTTCTATTAGAATATTATAGTGTTCTGCTACATCTGTTACAGGTACGTATGCTAGTGCTATTAGTTTTTTAACCTGGTAGGCAAAAGTACTATCTGTAGCATATTGTACACTTAGGGTGGACTTTTGCAGATGTCTCCATAGACTCTGGTTAAAATGATAATAGCAACCTTGGATTGCTGTGTGTGGATAATTTTTTAGTATTGAATTGATCATGGCTAATTCGAAATCAATAATTATTTTTTGTGGGAAATAATTATTGGTTTCTTCTTTAATTTTGGTTAATATTTCTATGTATGTTGTTTGCTGTTTATTTGGTAAGAGGGCATAGATGAATGGAATGTTAGAATGTTGGTACAATCCATGCACTGTGTACAGCTGGTAAAATGGTTTTGGACAAACTTTAAAAGTTCCATCCATCATCCAAGTGTCACATTGTTGTAATTTCACTAAATTGTTTGCAGTAGCAAACATAATTATTCTTTTCTCAGGAGATTTGTTGTCAAAAAAAATAAATGGTTCATTAGTGTGAGTTATGCTTAATTCTGGGGGAATGATTACTGTCTCAAATGTTTTAGGGGTAGGTAAAGTTTTGGTAGTTAGTTTTTTTTGTCTAGCTATAGTTCTTTTTAAACAATCAATTGGGGGTAATTGTGCTGATGCATGGTGTGGTATTTTTATTAATTGTTCTTTGAGTATTTGGGTGGTGGGTTTATCAGTGCTAGTACTTGCTTCTTTAATGTTTACAAGAGCATTTCTAACTTCTATCTCTGTAATATTGGGGGGGTGATTATGTTCTTTTACAGAAAGAACAGTGGTTTCTTTTGTAATAGCTCTACCATAGCATTTGTTTGAGTAGTATTTGCTACATTTCCAAAACATTTTCAGACCACTTTGCTTTTCTTGTGTATATACATAACCCATATAACATAACAACATTTTATTTTTTTGAGACGTTATAAATTCAGCACCTTCAGTCATGTTGTTCTGTATTATGCTAGGGGAGATGAAAAAATATTTTGTAAATATAAACAATGTTATAGATATTTTAAATATATTTACATTTTAGTGAATATACTTACAATGTATAATTTGATGTGTTGAACGATGTTAATTAGCTGACTTCAAGCTTTCAGTTTAATCTTGGAGATAGATTTTCTGTTGATAATAGAAAAAAATGTGTTAATAGTTGGATACATTTTTTTGAATGTGCTACTGTTTTAATGGGAAAGTAACATTCTGGCTGCGTATTTTAGGCTGTTTAATGATTGAGGTTTATATACTTACTTATTTCTTTAGTCCAGTAGGTGATTGCGTAGAAGGTAGTTTTGGATGGTTCAGTGGTTTTCTGTAGAGGAGACAAATAAGGAATAAATATTTTTTAGAATTATTTTTTTAATTAATAGTTGTAGGTGGGTAGGAAAAAGTAAAACAATACTTACATTGATTAATATTAGAGTTGTGGGGATGTCCAAAATATTTCTGTCTTTTTAGAAGGTTTCTATAGAGGCGAAATGAATGTAATTAAATGAAGTGTAGTACATTCATTTATAGAAATAGTTTCAGCTGTAGCATTCTAGATTAGTTGCTTTATAAATAGAGTTTAACTTACTTTCTGTAGTTGTTAAGTTTTCTTTTGGACTGTAATTCTTCTTTCAGGAAACAGTTGAGTAGAGTTTCGTCTTATTTCTTCTTTTCAGTTTGTAGTGTGAAAGAGATGTTGAAATGTAGTGTTTTTATAGTGTGCAATTAATTAGTTGCTTCATTTCATTGGTTTAATTTGAAATGTGAGCATGTCATTGGTCCACCTTAATTTTTTTTTTCTTTTCTGGCTGTTTGTTTCCTTGTAAGGGAAACGCTAATTAGCAACTTATTAGTAGTAAGTCATTGTTTATTTGTAGTATTAAATGCTTTAAAGATATTTTTAAATGTGGTTTAATGCATGTATAATAATTATAAAATTATTTATGTAGTGAAATGTATTCATATTGTTTATGGAATGTTTATTTTTAAATGTATGTGTTTGAACGAAAATTTTAATGTTATTTATGTGTTTTATTATGTATTACAATGTTAATGTATGTGTTGTGTTTAAAGTATATTTTCTTCATAGTTTTTTAGATAGTCGATATTGTGAAATATTCTATATTTTGGTTGTCTATATTTCTGGTTTCGATAATTTTGTCATTTACATAGTCATTTAAGAGTAGACGATAATTTTGTTAACGATATTTTTAAATTCGATATAATGATATACGATATTTTGTTAAGACGATATTGTGTACTCGATATTTTTGTATTTTCTTTAATAAGTATGGTGAGTCGATAATATTGTAGTCGATAATTTAGCAACGATATTTTAAGTAGTCGATATTTTGGTAATCGATATTATGTCAGTGATCCGTTGTAGGTGATGAACAGTTGTTGATGGTGTTCCATCACATCCGTGACTATGATCCTGTTTGCCTGAGGACTGAACTTGATCTTCCTTTTCTTCTTATCCTTGCCCTTCCCTGTCCCTGAGGTCCCAGCCTGGTCATCTGGGGTGCTTGTGGGGTTGCGCTCATCCTCTGCGCCTGCTCCAGCTGCCTCCATGGTGCTTGGGTGTTGGTCAGTTTGTGTTTGGGTGTTTTTTCTACTTTTATGGTGATTTTTCCCGCCTGCCAGGTGTGTGTTGGAGGCCTGGTGCTGCTTATCTCTGATTTCCTCATTGCGCTTTTCCCCTCATAGGTTTTTTCGCGTTGCGGTTTGTGCTTTTTATCTCCTTCGAGGTGGTTGTATTGCGGGCATTGGCCACGGTTTCGGCAAACTATCGCATGGGGCCGCCTTATTGTGAATTCCACGTTGACACAAGGTTATTTTCCCGCGATGGGCTGCGATGTGTAAAGTTGCGTTAACATTTTTGGGGATGTTTAGCACACGTTCTAGAGAATATACCCCATAGTTTGCTCAGAAATAAAGGAGAAACTACAACATTTCATAACCATTTTCTCTTTCTTTCTAAATCTCAGCAAAAAGTGTCAATACTATTGAATTGTTATCATTGCACTTGAGTTCAAACAAAATTCCTTAGTCTTAAAAAGGAGTCCAGGGGTCGTGGCTTGACAGGCCATCATGGTGGACGCAGCTTAGCTGAGCTCCGTCCACCCACGCCATAATCCGTGAATTATCCTGCCACATCCTGCCTGGAAGAAGACTCACCAAGCTCCGCCGCACACTCAACCTGCCCTGGAGTGTGGAGATCACCGTGTTTTGAAGATCGACGGCGAGATTGCTGAGGACATCACAGATCCTTGGGTCGGACCACCGAGTGCCGTTCCCGCTGCTGAGGTCGGTCTGGGGACTGTTAGATAAAGCTAAATTGCGGGCACTACATAGCGCTCTGGAATAAGACCTTGACAGAGAGTGCCCTGTGCCTCCGGATGGCTGCTTTGGCAGTGTGCGTGGCACCGGTGTGTGGAGATCGCTGTGGCCCATCCCCCTCTACCTCGCAGCCGCCATTGTGCTGGTGCGGCTCTGGAGGAGTGGCGGGGCCTGCCTTCGGACGCCGCCTTGGTTCTGACTGAGTCGATGGCGCTTGGGGCCCGAATTCCAGGAGGCGGTGCGCTGTACCCCCGGTGAGCTGCGTGGCTGTGCCGCCACGGGGGCTCATCACCTGACACCCTCCCCCTTTGATTGGCAGCTGCCGTCCCCCCTGGAGCCGCTCTGAGAGTGCGGGGGTGATTTTTTCGGGACGCTGCCCAGCTACCTGCAGTGGGGACACGTAAGCCTAGCTGCCCTCTGTGCCAGGACACGCAGCATTTTTATCAGCTGCTGGTGTGTGCAGGTCCTGACGGGGCAGACTGAGCGTGACGCTGGTTGGATGCGAGGGGTCTGGTTGAGACCCAGATGGTGAGTGACCCCGTCAGTTCTCCTTTGCGCCCAGTGACCTGCGCAGGCTTGGCCTGGTCCGGGACCGGTTTGCGGCAACGCCGGCACCCTTGGGACTGATCTCCGTTCTCTGAAGAAGTGCGCTATTGCAGTTGGTTCAAATTGGCCTCCAATGTTAAGCCTGCATTACATACGGATACATGTGCACTGCCATGAGGGATTGGAGACATGGCCTGAGGTCGCTCTGACTGCTGCGAGGGGCTGGTTTTGGTTGGCCCCCACTGTTAGGCCTGTGTTGCCTCTGATAATTGCGCAATAACCGGAGGGAGCGGAGACGCGTTTGCTGGAACGGTGGTGGGCCCGCAAATTATGGTTGCTCATGGCCTCTTCCGGTGCCCATCTCATGTGAGTTCTCCCTGGGTCTAGACGGCTTGATGTGGTGCTTTGGACGGTCTGGCCGCCTTCCTGCCGACGTGCCCTGATTTCCGGCCTGATCCTTTGTGTGTGTTTTTGTGCTCTGTCCGAGTCTACCTTCCTGGTTCCTGCCATCCTAGTTCCACCCTGGGAGACGGCCACCTACCACGTGGGTACGGGCTCATTACCCCCATTTGTCGGTTCCATCGCCTGGGCCGACCATCCTAATAGGCAAGGGTTGGCCGAGTGGGGCCGGCCCCAAACAGGGTACTATTGACCAATATACTACGGCTACCAGTGGCGCCGTAGGCTGTGATGGGAGCAGCTCGGCCCCAGACAACACGGCCCTTCTAGTGGCAATCAACAGCTCCCACAACATGCTGGATGCTAAGATCGGCGCATTGGGATCCGAAGTCTCATTCCTACGCCAGGATCTCCGCAAGGCGGTGGACTGGATCACCGAGGCTGAAACTAGAGTCTCTACGGTGGAAGATTCTGTGTCCTCCCTTCAAGAGAAAGTAAACATGCTGACGGTAGTCATGCGGGAACTTGCCTCTAGGGTAGAAGATGCGGAGGGCCAGGCTTGGAGGAACAACCTGCACTTCGTGGCCCTGGCCGAGAGTTGTGAGGGGGCATCCATGACGAACTTCATCACAAAGTGGCTAAAGGACATCCAACCTAACAACCTCCTATCCCCTGCCTTCGTTGTTGAGAGGGCGCACAGGGCCCTGAAGCAGAGGCCCCGCCTGGGCGAGGCCCCGAGGCCTGTCATTGCAAGGATCATGAACTACGCTGACCGTGATGCTATTCTGCGATTCGCCAGGACACACAAAGACAGTTTTATTCACGGCTCCCTCTCAATCTTGATATTCCCGGACTACACGTGCCTGGTCCAGCAACAGCGCCAATCCTTCATAGCCACAAAGCGCAGACTTAGCGAGTTGAATGTTCAATACATGCTGTTATATACCGCCTGGATGCGTGTGATCCACAACTCCAAGTCCTACTTTTTCGATACCCCTGAGGCGGTCTTCGCATGGTCGGACGAGCGTCCACAACTCCGAGCGAGCTCCCCAATCTGCCGTGGACTCGGACTCCTCTCGCAGAACTCGCACTCTGCGTCCGCGCCGCAGCAAGTCCCAGAAGCGGCGGGGGCCGGGGTCGAACAGAACATCACGAGCCCTGAGCGATTGTCTTGATTGATCCAGACTGCTCCACAATCCAGATGGTGAACTGTAAGACACTGTAAATGGTTGATTGTATATCAGTACTGTCGGGTTCCGGGTGTGTGTGGGCACTGGACCATGAACTGTTGAGCTGCAGACGTCTTGCACACACTGTTTTCTTGGGGTTACAGGGTGGGATCCCTTGGTATGATATCTGTGGGCCCCCATTGGGGGTCTGCTGCTCTTTGCACCGCGACAGATGCTCCTTGTTCTTGGTAGTGTTGGGTGGCGGGGATATCCCTTCGGATATGTTGGTTTTTAAAGTTTATATGATTTTGTATATGCAGATGGTGGCTTATTTTTCATGTTGTCTTCCTAGTAGAAGTCCTAGCTCCAATCAACATTCACTTAGACTTTAATGGCACCTGATGATGAAAACTCCCACGGGGACATAACAGAGGTATCTTGGAATGTCCGGGGGCTCCTGAATAAGGTCAAACGTGGGGCTGTTCTCCAACAAGCAAAGAGGTATGGGGCGGATATCCTCCTCCTACAATAAACCAATGTAATGGGCACGAGAGCCCCGTGCCTCGCTCACTTCAGTTTCTGTCACATCTACCAAGCAGGCTTCATGGGGGACTCCAGGGGAGTGGCAGTTCTTATCCATCGCAGGATTCAGTTTACATACATCACACACAGGGCAGATGCTAGAGGTAGATTCCTGTTCGTCACGGGTACGATTGTGGCAAACAGGTCACTATAGGTAGCATTTACGCCCCCCCACCATTGGGCGCTACTTTTATCAAAAATATTTTGGGGGTCTGGGGCTCTCTTCCCGCTGAATTGACCCTGTTTGGGGGTGACTGGAACGATACCATGGGGCCATTAGACCGCCAGCACACCCTCGACTCCTCACAACCGGTGGGTCCCACTAAATTGTCTACTCTAGCATCGACAATAGACTGGGCTGACATATGGCGGGAATTTCACCATACTGAGCGGGAATACACATATTTATCGACGGTACATGGGTCGCAGTCCCGACTAGATTACTTTCTTGTCCCCTGGGTTTTTCTTCATAGATTCTCGAGAATACACCATTGACCCCGTGGTCTGTCTGATCATTCCCCGGTTACAATGCAATCCCACACCTGCTCACGCAGACCCCCATTCTGCTGGAAAATGTCCCCCTGCCATCTCCTCAGCCCGGCCTATCGCGACTTGCTCCACATTGCGATTACTACCTATTTAGCTGACAACGGCCCCTCTGTAGTTCTCCGGGAAGCCCTCAAGCCGACTGTCTGGGGATATGAAATTAGCTATCGCACACAACAGAAACGTACGCACCGCAAACAGCTCGATGCCCTAGAAATGCGCCAGGAGTCCCTATCTTCCCAACTCAGTGTCAATCCCTGCCCCGTCTTTTGCCGCAATTTAGTCCTCGCGCATCAAGAATTACGTCAATATCTGATGGGCGAAGCCAAGGAGATCTGAGAGGCATCGCAACACCGGATATATCAGTGGGGGGATAAGTCTAGCAAAATGCTTCACAGATTGTGCCAAGCCGACAGCGCCCTGGCCGTCATGCCCCTTATTCGTGGCTCTGACGGGGCTCTGCACACGTCACCGGCGGGGGTAGCGGAAGAATTTGCAAGACACTTTACATCCTGATACGCCTGGAGGAAGCAGATTTCTGCCGAACTTATCGCGGAGTTTCTCGTGGACATCCCACCTCGCAGAATCCCCAACTCCGTACGGAAGCATCTGGAGACTCCAATAACACTAGAAGAATTGACTGGCGCCCTGAACGCGATCCAGCCGGGTCGCGCCCCGGGCCCTAACGGGTTCCCCATGGAATTCTTCCGATCCTCTACGCCTCTCTTGGGGCCTCATTTATTGGCAACCATGGCGGATGCGTCGGACCAGGCATGACTACCAAGTGACTGGCGTCACGCGGAGATAGTGCTATTTCTTAAACCTGGCCGACCCCCTGAGGATCTGTCTTCTTATCGTCCCATTTTCCTTATAAATTTAGAACCCAAATTGTTAGGGAAAATTCTGGCCGACCGCCTTAGGGGGTGCATTACCGATTTGATCCATCCTGACCAGGCGGGATTCATGCCACAGAGGGCCACTAGACATAACATCAGGAGAGTCCATCGCTGCTGCCCCCGCTTTAGGCCGTGCAGCTGCCCTTTTGTTAGCCAATATCGACAAAGCATTTGACTCCCTAAGTTGGGTCTACTTTTTTCAACTGCTCGAGGCAATTAACTTTGGACCCCGTTTCTTGGCATATATACGCTTGCTCTACACTGACCTGACGGCATCAGTTCGAATTGCGGGACACCGCTCTTGCCTCTTTCCAATCCAGAGGGGTACCCGCCAGGGTTGCCCACTGTCTCCATTGTTATTCGCCCTGGCGGTTGAGCCTCTGGCGGCCTGGGTCAGAAGTGACCCGGTGTTAAGGGGATTCGATTGGTCCCGCTCAAGATCTGATCGCATTGCACTATATGCGGATGACATTCTCTTTTTTATGACTGATCCGTGGTATTCTGGACCCCGAATATTAGTATTTGGCGTTACCACCGGCCGCCATGCAAACCCAGCTAAATCTATCCTCTTCCCAGTGTGTGGACATCAAGGCTGTGAATCATGGGCCGCGCAGTTGTCCCGGGCCACAGATGGTTTTAAATATCTGGGAATGTTCATCTCCCCGTGCCCTAAGATTTCATTGGCACACAATATCACCCCACTGTTGATCAGTCTCAAAAACTAAACTACAATATGGTCTGCTCTCCCTTTATCCCTCTATGGGTGCTCCGCTATCTTTAAGATGGTATCCCTGCCTCGGATTCTATACCGCCTCCAAAATTTCCCTTACCCTATCCCTCATACATGCGCACAATACACGTATTGTGGAGGGATCGCGGCAACTGACATTTATTCAGATTACGTTGCGGCCCACATCCTCATAATCAACAAATTATGGTATAACTCTCCCACTGATCTGGCCTATGCTATTGAACACATCGCAATGGAACACGTCCCCCTCCTCCACTTACTGTATAGCTACACAAGGTTAGACCATTTACCACCAGCTGGCAGGCAAGTCATACAGCTATGGAGGGCAAAGACTAGACAAATGGGATGGAAAGGGTGACTTACTCGACAGACCCCCTTGTGGCAAGGTACGTACCTTCGACCTGTTAATACACTGAGCGGGTACCAGGGTGGGACTTGGTGGGGATTCCGAACCTCGGAGACTTTTTGAAGGGCACTACTTTAAAATCATTCCAGCAATTACAGATGGATTTCGGCCTTCATAACTCACAATTTTACAAATTCTTACAGCTTTGGCACGCACTCTTCCCCCTGATCCGCAATATGGAGACTCTCCCTGAGTTCCATCCCTTAGAGGGAAGCCTGTTGATGGGAGACCTTGGACTACACAAAATTAGGCAAATATACCAAACTTTGACAACACACACTCCCACCACTCTAGACAAGACCCGACTGGCCTAGCAAGCAGATGTTCCCGAATTGACGGATGATGATTGGGCAGAGGCGATTGCCAGTCCTAGGGGTGCGGCGGTTACAGGCTCATCCAATTCAAATATTTACATAGAGTTTATTACACGAGGGTACAACTGTGACGAATGGGAGTTATTCAATCCCCTGTATGTCTGCGGTGTGGCAGGGAGGACGGGTCCTTCTTCATACAATATGGACCTGCACAGCCCAACAGCCCTTCTGGAATAGAGTTAAGTCATGTCTTAATGAGATGTTGGGGTGGGTGCTCCCACTGGACCCATGCCTGTTTTTGTTGCATTCTGCTGACGTCATCAGGGGAAACCAATACAAACAACATCTATTGTTCCTCGCCCTCACTATTGCCAAACAAGACATCGCACAGGGATGGAAGGCATTCTCTCCCCCGACTATAGGCAAATGGAAGACCAAATTAGATAGGTGCATGGGAGCCGAGATTGCGGTATTTGAGGCTATGGGCTGCCCACGAAAACATCGCAAGATATGGTCGCGGTGGGCGACATATCGTGGAATTGACCTGCCCCCTCTGCCTGAGGAGGACATCTGAGTGGCATCATCCGCTCCTGGTGGTGTGTCCCCTAAGTTCTTATTGATTGATTTTTCTATTGTCTCGCGGGATTGTGTAATCTGTAACTGCTGAATCATGTCCTTTACTTCGAAAATTGACCAGTGTCTGTTTAGAATATTATTTTACCTGCATATTCAACACGGATTGTTTATTTTCATGGAAATGGTTATTGATGCACATATTGCCCACATGATTCATTGTGTTATGGTGGGGCTCTTGCCCGATGTATCGCAAAATGACCAAATAAAATTTGTTGTTAAAAAAAAAGGGAGTCCATCAAATAACCCAGGGCCAGGCTCGACATGAGCACACCAGATTTGAAACCCCTAAACCTCTTCTTAAGCTCTAATGTGCTAGTTAGTGGGTCAATCCCCCCAGATCTTCCCAGAGATTAGCTAATTCCAGACTTGACAGTGTGACTCTGATATATTTGACCCGGGAAGCTTGCCAGCCCCTGGGAGGCTAAGTATCTATTCTTGACCCCTTCAGTAGTGAAGGATTTCGGGGCTGGCCCACAGTTTCCTTAAATACATTATTGGTCTAACCGCAATTCTTTCTGAGATTGGTCTGTTCCCCAAATCTATCCTTAGCAGGACTAGCAGAGTGCTAATCGGGAGGCTCAGGACTTGCCTCAGGATCCTATTCTAGACTATTTCTAGGGGTTTTGGATCCTTGTGTCCCCAGAGCTTGGTGCCATAGACAGCTGCACCTAGTTCTTGGTAGGTGTATATTTGGACCGCCGGAGAGCCTAGTTAGAAGAAGGAGCCCCAATAGACCTTAAGCAGCCCACCAACATATTGCTGCAGTTTGAGTCTTCATTTTGAAATATGTGGTGTTCAGTGAAGCTTCTCATTCAGGGTAATGCCTAGATACTCAAGCAGATGTACCTGTTCTAGTCGTAACTCATTTACAGCGGGTTTGGTACGTGTTGTACGACAAGGATTGAATACCATGTACTTTGTTTTACTATGTTTGTTTCCAGCCCCCTCTGCATACAGAAGCCATTGAATGTGTCCAGTATTCTCATGGTCAATTTAGATGGGAGTAAGGTGTTGTCTGCAAACAGTAGTGCTGGGACCCTTGTGCTAGCTAATCTAGGGGCATAATTATTACAGGAATTCATGCGGGCAACAAAGTCATTGACATACGGTGTGGATAAAACACAGCTCTGCCTAATGGCCCTATTGACTGGAAAAGGTTCTGTTACTTCTCCCAGTCAGCCACAGTGAACCTATGCAAAGTTCTGCTTTTGCAGCCTTTCAATAATTTGGCATAAATATTGGGGGCGGGATTTACTTAGATTTTACATTGTGTTAATGTCACAAGAGTGACGCAAATCAGCCCAAATTCTTTTTTTCCGATTTACTTAAATTACGCAAAAATAATGCAAAGCAGCGCATAGTGCTGCTTTACATTACTTAGTACCAAGGGGGTGGAGCATGGGCATTCTCATGCAACCACCCAAGAAATCTGACACTAAACCCTATTTACTAAATAAAGTAGACAGAGTTTAGCATCAGCAAACTGTGTCTTTTTGAAGTAGGCCCTAAGAAGGAAAAATGCTTTAATTTCTCCTTCGTTTTCCAACTTTGTATGTGTGCTGAACTTTGCAGCGCACATACAAGAAGGTGATCCAGCAGCGTACCAGCAATAGATACTCCAATACCATATACTTACCTGGGCCCATAAACACGCATGCACACACAGTCTAATAAAACCGCTGGAGTCAATTATTTTATGTTTCTAAATTCAAGATTAGTTTCCTTTCATTCCTAACTAATCTTTACACTGATCAAAAAGTACTTTCCTCTGGTCAATGGACCATTCGTTGAACTAGTTGATGGTGAAGTGACATTAATAATTTCTTTTATTACCAATGAAATAACCACAGACTCGGGAATTTTTTTAAATCTTTATCTAAATTTATTACATGTGAACCACCTCAAAGTACAGTACAATCTCCGTCACTCATAGGAAGGAAACTCAACTAATCAATCATTAAACACATACCTTATACCTTGCAATGACTTATGCTCAGAAAGGAGAGGACAGAGAGAGAAGAACATCTATACATTCACGGGAAATAATAGTTACCTAGGATGGTGTGAAAACCAACCCTCTGACCAAAGGGCTGGTATGGGTCCCCCGGGAAAGGTCAGTTGACAAAGGATTCAGGACAGGATTCAGGACAGGATAGATGACCTCTCTAACACCGATGCTTGCATAGCACCCCTCTCTGACCCTCTCTTCCTCCTCGAGATTCTTCCGCGATCTTCTTCTAAATTAATTTACCTTAGATTGATAGTTCTGCATTCGATTCTTCATTAGCATCTCTCATCACTCCGACAGCATTCCAAGCTCTGCAGCATTCAGCAAATCTCTGTCTGACTAACTAACTATAGCTACCTCAATTATACTCTTCTATGTACCACCCATTAATGTTTCAATATTGTAAAAATGTTTACTCAGATTGGACAGGCAAAGGGGGGAAGATCATCGCACCATGCGTATATGTCATCTTAGTCTATCATTCCATTGTCCAAAAATCCAACCCCTTAATTTTTATTCCAAAACTTTATTCCAACCCGTATTCACATCCTATTAGAAACATTTGTTTTAATTTGTCGTGAACATCCATTCATCCAGAGGTCTTCAGTGCTTGTTCCCAGGGTATGTAACTTTGGTGTCCTTGGATCGTATTCAAGAGTATCGCCAATTTTCCAGCTCAATCTCACCAGGCATGCGCAGAGGTCACATGTCTAACAAACTCAGGACTCAGGCCCAAATGCGTACTAATAAGAAAGTCAGAAAGACAAATATTAATTTCAAGAATAAATGGTTTTACTGTATACCACCCATCTCTACTCTAATCCCATTTACTTATTAATGCTTTCCCCACATTAGCCTTAGTAAAATAGCTTGATTTAATTTCAGCAAAGCAGATGCCATGCATGTGAGCTTTCAATTCGCCATTTTAGTATTTTCTGCTCATGCTCAAGAAATTCCCTCCAAGCTATAGCTCATCATACTGCGTAGATGCAGTTGAAGCATGCACAATAAAGATTTCCCATTAGCAGCCATTTTGGAACTTTGCTCGAGTTACTTACGTCAGTAAACACATATGCAAGCTTCTCTCACCATTATTTTGGTGTGGTGCGTATTAGTTTTACACAATACATAATAATACAATGTTAGAGAGTTAAATGAGAGGATTGCTTCCGAGCAAGTCTCTTTTCTATGACTCCTTGCTCCATCAGTCCTTTCTCTGATGGCATTTTGAGCCATCACAAAATGAAACATCCCAATCAGATGCCAATGTTAGCATATCTCAATTTCTTTTCCACCTTTTTCAGTCTTGTCCTCATCTTAATTTTTTCAAATCTTTCATTCTTTTGCATAACTTCCATTTCATCTCTTCTAGTTGAATCTCTTCATATTTTCTTTTCCTTCCATTTCCATTTACTCCATACTTTTTTCCTTTCCCCTTGTTTCTGCAACATTTACATCATTTCATTATTATTAAAGCTATTATTGGCATACCAATTAATGGAAAGACTACTTGAGCTATAATACCTTTCCCAAGATTAGTAAACCATGTCCCTATTGAGGTAATACCCTTGTATGGTCTCTCCCAGACACAGTCAACTGTTAGGAGTCAAGCTTCAGGTAGCGCAGCCGGGGTACATAGAACGTAGAACATTAATGCATGATCAAAGACTTCGTTAGTCCACTGTTCTTATACTTTTTTTTAAAACATTTTATTGGTTTTCAAGGTCTCATACTACAAATACCAACATAATAATCGTTTGTAGCAACCTTATTCCTTACATATCTCACATTGGTTTATACATAATACAATGCCGTCGCTACATAGATACAGTATTTTGAACCCTGGGATAAGTGTTCCAAAAACAGAGTCATGTCGGGGTATCAACCCCTATTGTTAATGATATCTTCATCATATTTATGCATTTGAACAATCCCCAACTCCCCCCCACCCGTTCCTCCCCGTCTCACTTGTACGTCTGCGTCCTGTGCATTTTGCATCTTCCACTGTATACTCATCCCAATCTGTGTATACTCATTATACAACACCCTTCCCGTGTACTATCAACAAAAATCAGGCGCCCTTCTGTACGGACAGTAATGCACTCTGTGTAGGGTCTTAGACTTCGTCTACCGATTTTATCGCTTCCATCATTATATCCCATTCCGGCACTATTGGTATTTTTCGCAGCCCCTTGAGTTCTTCTGTACGTAGTGCCGTGCTTTCTGCAGCGCCCCATTTCACCATTTCCGTATGCCATGTCTGTATGTCTGGGGGTCTCCGTGATTTCCATCGCATAGTTATATTACGTTTAGCTAGAATGAGCGCTAAATCTATAAAGCGGTATTGCACTTTATGTCTTGAGGCTTGTTTGTGGAGCCCTAAGATACATTCCTCCAGTGAATTCTGTATTTCCCGGTTCGTCGCTTCCCCTATCCTCTGTCTGACAGTGTCCCAGTATCCCCGCACTTTAGGACAGGCCCATGGCATTTCCATTATGCACGCTCCCTCTAATAGGCATCGCGGGCAGTAGTGTGGGGTATGTGGGAACATTCGATTTAATTTATGTTGGGTAAGATAAGCACGGTGCAATACCATTGTTTGTATGAATTTGAACTTTGCGTTCCTTGAAGTCTTCCTTGGGTGTTCCAGTATCCGTGTCCATTCTCTATCCGTGATGACCCTGCCTATGTCCCCCTCCCATGCAGTCCTCAGTGTAGGAAGGTCGGCTCCCGTATGTGAGCTAATACCTGTATAGATCCATCTAATAAGATGTCTACCTCTCCCCATATAATATATCATCCTAACTAGCTCATTGGTAGTGGGTTCCTGTCTTTGCGGTGCCCAGTGCGTCCTGATGTATCTCAGCAGTGCAGCATGTATTATATATAAATGTGCCGGGACCCCCGTTTCATCTACGAAGGTGTCATGATCTAATAATGCTCCATCGTCAAAGAGATCTGCCATCGTGCTAACTCCTGCTTCCAACCAGGGCTTCAACCTGCGTTTCGTAAGTGTGCCTCCTGGTAGGGGAGTCCTCAATAAGGGAATGTTACCTGCATATGCTGGGAGTGCCTGTGTGTAGTGTAGCGCTGCCTTCCAGCAGCAAAGCGCCGTGGCCAACAATTGGGGAAGATCATTCCGCGGTCTACTACCCGGTAATAATAGCTTATGTAGTACGCCTTTGTCTATGTCTGCCATTGTGAGTCCTATTTCCTGCAGGTTACGTCCCACCGTCCAGTATGATAGCCATTGTAATTGGCTTGCATAATAGTATGCTCTCAAATCCGGGACACTCAGGCCTCCCATTTGTGTGCTTACTTGTAGTTTCTTTAGACTTATACGTCGCCGGCCATTCCCCCAAATAAGTTCAGCGAGCATCGTGTTCAGTAATTTGAATGTGGCCTGCGCCACTTTTAGTGGTACGTTCGTAAAGTAGTACAAGGACCTCGGCAGCACCACCATTTTTGCCATGGCTACCCTCCCCATTACAGAGAGTGGCAATGTCGTCCAGAACACTATGCTGGACCGCAGGGCCCGAATTGCTTTGTGCAAGTTTCCATCTAACATGTCTTCATGTGCCCTGTATATTTGTATGCCAAGGTACTTAAAAGTATTCTGGGCCACCTCCAACTGAGCATCCCCAAAAGCCATACTGTCGATTTCCGCATGGTCTGTGAAGAAGAAAGCATATGATTTCTCAACATTGATGGCCAGCCCAGATATCAGTTCAAATTGTCGGAACATGTTGTGTATTAAGCCGAATGGCACAGTGAGGTCCCGTAAATACAATAAGATGTCATCTGCATATGCTGAAAAAAGATGTGTCACATTCCCCAACACTATGCCCCGGTCTGTGAAGTCTTTACGCAGTGCTATTGCTAATGGTTCTAATGCTAGTATGAAGATTAGAGCCCTGTCTGGTCCCTTTATGTATGGAATATTCCTCCGAAATATGATTACCAATTCTTGCTCGCGCAGTAAGGGCCTTATAGAGTAAACACAACCAGGCGATATACCCCTCTGGGATTCCAAACTTCGCCAGGGCCTGGAACATGTACTCCCAGCTGATAGAATCAAAGGCTTGTCTTAGATCAAAAGAGAGACAACCTGCATGTGGGTAGAGGATCGGGGCTTCTGTCAGTAAATGATGTAACTTTCTAATATTTAATGACGTGCTACGTGTCGGAAGGAACCCTGTCTGGTCAATGTGAATTAGTCCAGGTAAAGTTGGTAACAGCCTATTAGCTAACACCTTACTTAATATTTTATATTCCGTGCTGAGCAGGGACAACGGCCGATAATTGGCCATATCCGTGTGGTCTCTTCCTGGTTTTGGAAGGGATATTACTAACGCTTGTGCCATTGTATTCGGTAAGGATCCCTTGTCCCATGCTGCTTTATATAACATTTCCAATTGCGGTACCAGGGCTTCTGCATACGTGCTATAAAATTCCGCGGGGAGCCCGTCTATACCAGGGGTTTTATTACGCGGAAGTCCCTTTAAGGCTATCGAATCTCGGATTGGGTAATGGGTCCTGTGAGATCTTTCTGGGCTGTCTCTGTGAGTCTTGGGTACGTTAGGTTAGAAAGGAAGGCTTCTGCATTGGGTGCAGGGGTTTGGTCTGCCATGCTGTATAATGCAGTGTAATAATGTCTAAAGGCTGTGTTGAGATCTGCCTGCGTAATTTCAGGTATAACCACCGCTGGGGGGGAGGTCTCGGAGTATCTTGGCAAGTAGCGCCCCAGATCTGTCTGCTTCAGCGTGCGCTCTTTTCGTGTATGCTTGATAATCCATGACCCGCAAAGACTCTAAGAGTTCAGCATGCCTTATTCTCACTTCTTGTAGCGGGCCCTTGGAATCAACGTTTGTTATGACCTCCTGTTCTAATTTCCCCATTCTGCCTTCTACCTCTATCAGTGTTCTATGAATTTCCTGTCTAGCGCCCACTATCGTGCCTATCGCTTTTCCCCGGATCACGGCTTTGAAAGCGTCCCATTCTACGAGTCTGCTCGTCGCCGTGTCGCTATTTTCAGCAAAGTACTGCTCGGTGGTCGCCGCTATGTCGCTACGGAATACAGAGTCCTCCAGTAGCTGTGGCCATAGTCTCCATGTGGGAACCGGTGTAGGAACCCTCCCCCACGCTAAGGTCATTTCCATCGGGTTATGATCCGAGAAAGTTTTTGGCAAATATGTAGCCTGCAGCGTTTGCATTGCTATCTTGTTGGAGCAGTATATTCTGTCTATTCGTGTATGTAGGTCGTGTACTGTAGAATAGTAGGAGTATTCCCTATGCGTGGGGTGTCTCATCCTCCAAACATCGCATAAATCCCACCCGTTTGCCCATCTGCCCAATGCTTCTGCCTGTCTATGAACACATGCTCCGTGCAGTGGCGGATGTGACCTATCTAGCGCTACATCCATTACAGCATTGTAGTCTCCCCCCAGTATCCACGGTTGCGAGTCCCATCCTACCAGTGCTCCACTCACTATATCCCAGTATTTATCTTGCTCAAAATTCAGTGCATATACTGTTCCCAGGACTATTGGCTGTCCATCTAGCATCCCTCTTATGAATATGTATCTTCCTAGTTTATCCACCCTCTGTTCCAACGCTTTAAATGGGACTCCATGTCTTACTCAGATGGTGGTTCCCCTTGCATAGCTAGAGTAAGAGGTGGAGAAAATTTGCCCCCTCCATTTTGTCCGCAATTTTGCCACCTCGCTGTCAATCATGTGAGACTCTTGCAAGTATACTATTTGAGCCTTATGACGTTGTAGCTGCGCATGTATCCTATGCCGTTTCTGCACGGTACCCATACCCATGATATGCCATGTTATGATAGTGTATTTACCCTGTGTCGCCATTTCTTTTTCCTTGTGTTCTGTGGGAGACGCATGTTTTGAATAAATAAAGCAATCTTGTGCCCCAGCGCCAGACTGTGAGACTTCCCACCCCCCCAAACATCCCAATGCTCGGTCTGGTCTTCCAACTATACCAGACCATACACCTTAACTGAAACGATAAAGACTCAATGGTCGTGTATAGCGCCTTCGCCATGTGGGGGACATCGCTAGCGCCTGTCACGCGGTGCATTCAGCTAAACAATAAGACGGTGGAGCTTCTACGGACCCTAGGCCAAATCATTAAAACACATTGTACGTGAACCAGTAGAACTGCATAGTGTATATCAAAGCCCTTTGATTAGTTACATTACATATATGCATTCTTATACTTGCGGGTACAGTCATCCATATAGATCTTTGATAACTTGCGGGGTCGCGGATGGAAACAGAGCCAGGCTGCCCTCTGAGTCCAACTCGTGTGTTGCTTCTTCTTCTGAAGAGGTCTTGGCCGTTTTGCTCGATTCTTGCGTGAACGTGGCCGCCACCACAGGTGCCTGAGATTTGTTCTGTTGCATCTGCTGCGTTGTGAGGTATTGACGTGCAGGAGTCCGACGTGTCTTTGTCGTTTTTTCACCTTGGGGATCTCCCCGGTCCCGCCGTAGTCTTCACAGTGGGTCGAGAGGTTGGCGGCATAGCGTGTGTAAGGTCCATCACCTCTATCCAGTCTTCTGTGTCACCGGGGCTTCCGAAGAAGTAGGATTTTTGGTCATGTATAACTTTCAAGCGGGCCGGGAAAAGCAGTGCCTATTTCAAATTTAAGTCTCGGAGTTTCTTTTTGACTGCTAGGAAAGAAGAGCGCTGTTTTTGGACCATCATTGCATAGTCTGGGTATAGGGAGTGTTTGTGTTCTCGAAATTGATAGGGGATGTCTCCCGAGCTTTCTGCAGGAGGGTGTCTCTGTCGTGGAAGTTCAGTAGTTTCATAATTAAGGGTCTAGGCGGGGCACCCGGCTTTGGGCGGCCCGTAGGTATCCTGTGCGCTCTCTCAATACAATATTGCATGGTTACGGAACCATTTCTCAATATACCTGGTCGCATCGTACCCCTCACTTTTCTCCGGCAGCCCGATGACACAAATGTTGTTCCACCTGGCCCGCCCCCCTGCATCCTCCACCCTATCCAGCAATGTGGCCACTTGGTCCTGTAGTTGTGCAATCTTAGAGTCCGCTTGCGATTGTCGAGGAATCACTTCTTCTAGCGTTGTAGCATTTTCTTTCACTTTGTCCGCAAGTTTTGCGTGGTCCGCTTTAAGCAAGTTAAGGCCAGTCATGAGGGTTTTGATTTGGAGCTCTATCGCCTTTCGAGATTCGCGTACTTCCTGCAGGATGAGATCCAGCTTGTCCGCGTGTATCGGTGCAGCCAGTGTTGTGGCGTCACCAGGATTGCGGTGTGCCGTCTCTGGGAACGCTTTGTGTTCTCCTTGCTCCTGAGGCTTCACTCATTTGCGTCCCATTCTGCCCTTCGCTCCGGCTATAGGCAGTATCAGCGCAGCGGTCATCAGGCCCTGGCCCGGGGCTCCTTTAGGTCGATCGCGTGCCCCCTCCTTCTTTATCCCGATGCTCACCAAGCTGAGGCACTGATTACTTCTGTCACTGACCTTATGCCACACAGTATCCCGCACTCCGCTGCCTCATCCATGCACACTCGCTGCGTGTTGTGTCTGGCGACAGATCTTCACCTCCCCGCGCCGCTGCTGTGCACGCTGCGCTGGTTGCACCGTGTTCTAGGCTGCTACATCATTCACCGAGTACAACTTTCTCGGCATGCACCAGGGGAATAAGGGCCGCGGCAGTGCAGGGCGGCACGGCAAACGGCCTCACCGGGGTTCCCCTCTGGTCACTCATGGCTCGTCCTGCCCCGGGGGCCCGCCAGATTCCCTGCTGCCGCGTCAGTCCTACAACGGGTTTTACCTCTGTGTGCTCTTCTGTAGCCAGTGACACCAGGGGAGCTTGCTCTCCTTGTTCTGTTGTCCGAACCCGCGTTGCTCCTCTCGAAGGTCCCAAAGCAGATATGTACACTCCTCTGTCTTCCCTCGCCCCGCTACGACCAGGATCAGGCCGCACTGCAGCCGCGGCCTCGCTTAGCTGCCATGTCCGTTGCTCCTCGCTCGCCGTGGCACCTCATGCAGGGGGGGGCGTTCCCACCGCACTACGCAGCTCTACCCCGCGGCAAGGCAGCAGATCCCCAGAGCCACAACTGCACCGCTCAAGCCCGGGCGCGGTCTCACCGTCTCGCAAGCTCAATGGAGCCCTGTAGCCAGCACCACCGCGGGCCCTCGCATGTAACGGGCCGCCTGCGTCACGGGGCCATCGGGGGCATATCTCGCGCTGCGGGTGTCCCTCCGACTTCCCGACTTCGCCGGATCGTGTCTGCTGGCCCCCGCTGCTTTCCTCCACGTGTTTTGGGGGCTTTCTAGGTCGTTTCAGCCCACGTTCATAAGGATCGTGGTGGTCCGGGTCCGGAGCTCCTCTATGAAGCAGCCGCCATGCTTGGATGCTAGCCACGCCCCCCACTATTCTTATACTTTTGTGATGGCCCCTAACTCACGTAAGAGGCCATCTCCACCGTAAGTCGATGCTTGGCTTACTGTTCCTGACATGTGACCACGCCCCCTCCTTGTGCTGACCTAGTTCCTGTTGCTCGCGGTATTGCTTCCTGCTAATAGTCCTCGACTCCCTCTCTTGATACGCTTTGAGGAATCCCGCTGGTACCTATGATTCGGTTGCTGCTCCGCTCAACTTCTATCATTGGCCGGCCAGCAAGCTACAAAGTAAAGGCGCTATAGATTAACTTTCACACCTTTTCCCTCCTTTTGTGGCTCCCACTCTTAAAACACCCTGTAATCACTAAGCAACCTTGTATTAGTGTGGATGTGACTGTCATTTCCTCATCCCTTAAGTGCTCATTCTCCCCGTAGTCATCTCAGACTTCTCTTACTAGGCAGATCAGTGTTTGCAACTATTGCCTGTGATTTTCCATTAGAGACCGGGACCTTTCAGCTGGTAAGTGGACTGTATTTAATTGGAATTTGACATGCATTAATGTTCTAAGACTTGTAATTAGTTATTTGAAAATAGCCAGTAAGACCAATTTGTATTTTTAATTTTCAGCGCTCTGTAAATCCAGTTCCACACTACAATGTTGCCTGTTTCTACAGCTAGGGAAGAGTGGTGGTCACTCGATGATTTATTCCCTTCACTTTTGGGGAACAATTTCCTGTGAGTGAGTTACTATATATTCGTCCATGAGTTGTTGTCTAGAAGTTTTGGGAACAGCATCTGGGCTCCTGTGGAACCTCACTTGGATCAGGCTGGCTTCAGGCTTCAGCCATGACAGAAAGCCAAGCCCAAGAATAATTTCCACCTGAGGGAAGATGAACCAAGAAGGGGATAGTGCCCCTCTAGATCCCTCCTTACACACTACCTTACAGAGCCCCTCAGTAGAGGAACTTGCGGCAGCTCTAGTAGATTTGCAATCTGAGGTAGGGAGGTTAACGTCCGAGAATCAGAGATTACACTGCAACATTGCAACTAAAGGCACAGGATCCATTAGATGCTAAAGGCCCAGGTACGCTTCCGAAGAGCAGAATGAGTTATATTCAGCCTGCACATTTTACTGTCCCTTCTCAGAACACTAGTTCCTCTTCACGAGGAGAAAGCAACATACCTTCTGTTCACTTTACGGTTCATACTCCCAGTCCGGTCCCTCTAGCTATGCCAGAAAGGTTCAACGGAGACAGTTCAAAGTTTAGCGTCTTCATGAATCAATGTCAGCTACAGTTCCCATGTAAATCGGAAACATTTCCAGACGACGCCGCTAAAGTAGCTTTTGTCATATCCTATTTAGCAGGTAATGCAGATGATGGGGCTGTCCCTTTGGTTGAAAACAATGATCCTTTGCTGTATGATTTTACGTTGTTTCAAGAAAAGATGAAGAGTCTTTTTGCCAAACACACATTTATGCAAGCTAGTGATAATGCTCTTCTCAGTCTTAGACAAGGATCGAAGGACCTACTTTCATATATTACTAACTTTAGTAGGCTGGTAGCAGAGACGCATTGGCCTGAAGAAAAAAGAACCTCTTTGTTCTATCGTGGATTATGTGATGAACTTAAGAATCTGTTATCTCAAATAGTTGACCCTCCCGAAGACTGCCCTGCATTCATTGATTTGACGGTCAAGTTGGACCATAGACTACACGAACAGAAGGTGGAAAAATCACGTCTTAATCCCTCCTAGTATCTGATGTTAAGGACGGAAAAGAAAGAATCAAAAGACACCAAAGACAATTCTGAGCCCATGCAGATTGGAGGACTGAGGAGTCCTCTGTCCATAAAAGAAAAAGACAAGAGGAGAAAGAACAATCTTTGTTTGTACTGCGGGAAAGGAGGGCATTATGCTTGAGATTTTCCAGTAAGACCTCGCTCCGCTTCAAACAATATAGCAAGTAGTCAACTTTCTGCATATTTGGAGGAAAACTAGAAGGCTTGAAGAAGGCAAAGACCGATTCTTCAAGTATTGTGTTCTCTAATGTTTCAAAACCAAGAAAATGTATTCCCCTGGTACCAAAATACTTTACCTTGTCTGTTACTCTGGTGATATCGCCTCAATGCCGAAAGAACTTGTCAATTTTATTGGACTCTGGGGCCACGGGGAACTTTCTTGATATTCAGTTGGCCATAGAAGCCGGAATTCCTTTTTTATTGAAACCACATCCAGAACCGGTGAGAGCGGTAGACTGCTCGGAACTATCTTCTGGATTAATCACCTATCAAACTCCACAGATAGTGATGGTTTGTGGAAACTGAGATTCAGAATTCATCACATTTTATCTCATAGACACCCCCAATTTTGGTGCTATACTAGGGGTTCCTTGGTTGCAAGTCCACAATCCCCAAATAGATTGGGTTGCTCGAACAGTGACATTAGAATCCCATCACTGCATGTTGAACTGTTACCAAGAAGCTAGCGAATGGAACAGTTCACTTTGTTGTGCTTTACATATGGTATCAGTGACATCTTGCATTCCTGTACTCTATGAAGAGTATCAATCTGTCTTCGATGAAGTAAAAGCCACTGCCTTGCCCCCTCACAGAAGCTATGATTGTCGTATCGACTTGGTACCCGGAGCGGAATTACCGGTCAGTCGCATTTACGCATTAACGGCACCTGAAACAGAGTACTTGCAGAAATACATTGAGGAAATGTTAGAAAAGGGTTTCATATGGCACTCTACGTCACCAGTGTCATCACCCATTTTCTTTATTCCGAAGCGAGAGGGAGGTTTGCGCGCTTGTATTGATTATTGCGCGCTCAAAAAAGTCACCATAAAGAAAAAATATCCCCTCCCGCTTATTTCAGTTCTACTGGATTAGGTACGAGGAGCTAAGATCTTTAACAAAATAGATCTTAGGGGAGCCTACCATCTCATGAAAGAGGGAGATGAATGGAAAACTGCGTTCCGTACTAAGTTTTGGTTATATGAATACTGCATGATGCCGTTTGGCCTCTGTAATGCTCCTGCTGCATTCCAGTTCTTTGTTAATGAAATAGTAAGAAAATACCTTGACATCTTCATGATCGTCTATATAGACGATGTCTTGATCTACTCACAAACAGAACAAGAGCACATCATCCACGTAAAGAAAATTCTGCAAAAATTTAAAGAAAACCAACTGTTTGCCAAACTCGACAAGAGCACATTCCATACTACCCAGGTGGATTTTCTTGGATTTGTGATCTCTCCAGAAGGAGTTCATATGGACCCTAAAAAGATAGGGGCGTTGGTTTACTGGCCTAGTCCCTGTTCAGTGAAAGAGGTACAATCCTTCATAGGGTTTGCTAATTTTTATCGAAGGTTCATAGATCACTTTTCTGAATTATTGTCACCCGTAACTCGAATGTTGCGGAAAGGAGTTCCGTTTGAATGGTCCAAAGAAGTAGAACAAGTCTTCTGTATGTTGAAGGAATGGTTCACTATGGCACTTGTCATCAAACATGCTGACAATACACTGCCTTATTACGTAGAAGCAGATGCATCCCAGTACGCAGTGGGAGGAGTTCTTTCACAGCGAGACAAAAACACCAGACGTTTGCATCCTGTTGCATACTTCTCTAAAACCCTATTGCCTGCTGAACAGAACTACTCAATTGGCCATAAAACTTGCCTTCCAGGACTGGAGACACTATCTTTCAGGATCCCCACACGTAGTTACCATCTATTCAGATCATAGAAACCTTCGGTTCTTTCAGTCAGCCCGAGCACTCACTCCCTGACAAACGAGATGGGTTTCCTTTTTAGTGAGTATGATTTCGTCATTACTTATCGCCCTGGACCCCAGTATGGCAAAGCTGATGCCCTATCTCGACAAGGTCAAGAAAAAACAGTCTCACATGATGTTTATCCTCCTATCATTCCTAGTAATAAGATTATAGGGGTAGAATGTCATGGAGATACCACTCCCCTGGGATTTATTGACAAACTAAAAGAAAACTATGCCCCTATCCTGTCAGCTTTATGGAAAAAGGATCCCGTGAATCAGATCAGAGACCAGCTATACTATCACGAAAAAAAGTTATATAACAACAACTGTTACAATGGTGTCACAATAGTCCACTGGCAAGGCATCCCGGAAGCAATAAGATGTTCAAGACCTGTCAAAGATGGTTTTAGTGGGAGGAAATGGCTTAAGATGTCACAGCTTTTGTCAACTCGTGTCCAACCTGTGCCCGACAAAAATCATCACATTGTGCTCCAGCAGGGTTGTTAAGAACCATTGCTATTCCCCCATCACCCTGGCATTCCATTAGCATGGATTTCATTACAGATCTCCCCTGAAGTCAAGGATACAACATCATATTTGTGGTTGTAGATATGTTAACCAAAATGGCACACTTTGTCCCTTTGAAGAAGTTACCCTCCTCTACAGAATTAGCACATATATTCATAGAAAACATACTTCGATTGCACGGTCTTCCTTCTGTTATTATTTCAGACAGAGAGGCTCAATTTGTGTCCAAGTTTTGGCAGGGCATGTGTACTGCTCTTGGAATCGACCACAGACTATCCACAGCATATCACCCTCAGACCGACGGTCAAACTGACCTTGGAGCAGTACTTACACTGCCTATTATTCACAATCACAAGTGACTGGCTCCGAGCCCTTCCTTTGGCAGAATTTCCCTATAAGTACAGAACACATTCTTCTACTGGTGTGTCTCCTTTCTTCTTTACATTTGCACAGCACCGGAAATTCCTACCCATCTCTCTTCCCTCCAAATTAGAGAGTATCCCTGCTCTCAAAGACCATCATGAAGCCCTTTTGTCCACCTGGGAACACGCCAAAATAGAATTACAATGAGCTAAGGAAGCCATGAAACAGCAGGCAGATAAACACGTGGCACTGAACCCACTTACCAGGTAGGGGTGAAGGTCTGGTTATCGACTAGAAACTTGAGATTGGGAGGACCGATGAAACTGAAACCCTGATTTATAGGTCCTTACGTGGTGCAAAAGGTAATCACATCGGTTACACTAAACTTACAATTGCCTGATGACATGCGAATACACCCCGTTGTTCATTGCTCATTAATCAAAAAGTACATTCCCCCTCTCGTCCCTGAGAAACCACCTCCCCCAATAATCATAGAGGGTGAAGAAGAATATGAAGTGAACAGAATTCTAGACGGACCCTAACTCACATAAGAGGCCGTCTCCACAGCCGATGCTTGGCTTACTGTTCCTGACAAGTGACCACGCCCCCCCTTGTGCTGACCTAGTTCCTGTTGCTTGCGGTTTTGCTTCCTGCTAATAGTCCTCGACTCCCGCTCTTGATATGCTTTGAGGAATCCCGCTGCTACCTTTAATACCCTTCAGAGAGAAAATTCCGTTCGTTGGCGTTTGCGCAGCTGCTCCGCTCTTTTCTCATCCGAGCTGGCCATGCCGCCCTTGCACTTGAGGCCCCCCAGCCAGAAAGCGTGTGCACGACTGCTCCGCTCCTTCCCCATCGGAGCCGGTCAGCGGGCCACGCCACACTTACTTTTTCCCTCTGCCTGAAAGCGTGTGCATTGCCGCTCCGCTCCTTCGGAGCCGGGCAGCGCCCCACGCCTCGAGTTTCCTTTTTGTTTGTATCGTCTATAAGCTTTGCTTCTCCGCTCAACTTCTATCATTGAGCCGGCCAGCAAGCTACAACGTAAAGGCGCTATAGATTAACTCTCACACCTTATCCCTTTTTTTGGGGCTCCCACTCTTAAAACACCCTGTAATCACTAAGCAACCTTGTATGAGTGTGGATGTGACTGTCATTTCCTCGTCCCTTAAGTGCTCATTCTCCCCATAGTCATCTCAGACTTCTCTCACTAGGCAGATCAGTGATTGCAACTATTGCCTGTGATTTTCCATGAGAGACCGGGACATTTCAGCTGGTAAGTGGACTGTATTTAATTGGAATTTGACATGCATTAATGTTCTAAGACTTGTTATTACTTATTTGAAAATAGCCAGTAAGATCAGTTTGTATTTTTAATTTTCAGCACTCTGTATATCCAGTTCCACACTACAACTTTGCCTGTTTCTACAGCTAGGGAAGAGTGGTGGTCACTCTATGATTTATTCCTCGCACTTTTGGGGAACAATTTCCTGTGACTGAGTTACTATCTATTCCTCCGGGAGTTGTTGTCTAGAATTTTTGGAACAGCATCTTCACTCCTGTAGAACCTCACTTGGTTCAGGCTGGCTTCAGGCTTCAGCCGCGACATCATCCTCCAGTGGTTTCAAATTTTCTTGAAGTTTTGTAATATTCTTAATATATCCTCTGATTTCTCTGCTTTTGTCAGGTATGTAAGTGCAACAATTTTGCACGTTCAGCATTTTACAGACTCTGCCTTCCTTTGCCAATAATATTTCAAGCGCAAGTCGATTTTGTAAAACCATAGACCTAATTGCAACATTTTCTGTATTAATCATCAAGAAACCCCCAGCAGTATCAGTCGAAAGACGATCAACTACTGTTGACATTTGACAAATTCTATGTGAATTCAGAATGACTTACACTGAAGGTATCAATGCACCAAAAATGACACCTATTATTTCTGAAAAACTAGCTAACTTTCTTCGTGTCAGTTCATTAGTGTTTTCATTGCTTCCAGTGATTCTTTTTACATGATATATTTTTGGAAATACAGTTCCAAAGTAGCAACTCCCATACTACCGTGCAGGCAGCTTATAGTAAGCTTTATTCCCACACATGTAGTAAACCCTCGGAAATACTGGATCAGTTCCCCTTTTAGTCCCCAACCTCCCAGAATCAGGAAGTTCTGTTCACATTCACTGGAACCAATAAATACGTTATTATAGTCTGTCTTTAATCTATGGAGGCAGGTCTTCCCTGTCTTCACAAAGTCTAGGGATATCGCAGCATGAACTTCGCCAGCTGCATAAATTCCCTCTTTCTCAGCCCACGGTGGAATATGGGTTTTCTGTTCAGCAGCTTTTCTTTGGAAATCCTGTCTCCTTTCTTCAACTAAATTCAAAAACACTTTCCCTTCTTCACGTAATGAGCATGTTTAATTATTTTTGTGTGCCTTTACTATATCTATTTTCTCATTTACTGGCGGAGCTCCATTGATGTTTAATACATCTCCCTCTCAGTCCCCCCATTGGGTAAGCTCTTGTAAATTGTTCATATCGAGCAGTCACCTTTACTCTCCCCTTCGCCTTTGTTAATATTTCCCTCTTTCTTTCCTTTTCAATTACATAGGATCGATATTCCTTTGTATTCAGCCACGATACTGTGATTTATGCAGTTTCTAACACAGGTATTTTTCGTCTTTATGCTTTATTTCATTCTCCTTTTCTTTACTGTAGTTGGCATTTGTGGGCTCCACGATTGATTCTTTTCTTGTCCTCTCTTCACACATAGGTATTTTTTAAAATACTCTGGTAACCATAGTCCTGATGATGACCTCAACGTAAGGAGGTTGAAACGTCGTCGACTTGACAACAGTAATAGCGGCTCTTTAAAGGGCCATTTGTGATTCAAATACATTATCTTGTAAATTGTCTATTGTATATATTTTTGTCTGACCCTTAATTTTTTAATATTCTCCTGCCGCACTATATTGTCTTTTTAACACTTATGTCACTGCGCCGTTCACTTGTTCACTTCACTATCAGTGCACATATGATTGTTATGGTTACTTCAAATTGTATATACCGTTTGTGTATTTAATTATAAATTATTGCTTTCATTCCCTTCGGTCTCCCTTGTCCCTCCTTGGCTGTTTTGATTAAATCTTGTGTTTAACGGTCCCTTTACATAATTTCCCTGTTGAGACATTGTTTTTTGTTACTACATATACCCGGTCTCAACTGGGCTAACGGGCCTGCTCCTGTTTTTCTTGTTTTTACTATATCTAGTGACTTCAATGTTAAGAAAAATTCACCCATAAACTGTGCATCAGGACTACTAAGCACTGGATTCATATTCTTCCGAATAGGAATTTCTGAAAATACTCCATCTAAATTAGAATAGTAATACTGAAGTTTTCCTGTTCTATAGAATAGACTTATCAGTACACTACATGAAATGCCTTATGCTAAAGGTAAATGATGGTATGTGACACTGAAGCTGCTAATTTCAAACAAACATAACAATCACTAATTTCCATTGTGTCTACATACTGAAACAACAACTTTGTGAATACATTTGAAGATGTATCATTATCTGTCATTGTGTGATGTAAATCTATCTCATCTGTTGCTTCTAATTCTACTCTATCTCCTTTCATGGTAGCTGTCTTTTCATTAATATCTGTGTCACTCTTCATGTCTGTTATCATGAGATAAGGAACAGCTACTGTTAGGAATAGCCATACCATGACCACTAATAAAATGCTACATATGCAAGCTCTGCAACTTTTTTGAGTACAACTTTGATTTGGTCTTCCAGCAACAATGTCTTCGCTACTTGTGGATTTAAATCTTTGGTACTTCTAGGAGGTCTCACTTTCCCTTCATCTATCTGTTCAGCATTTATTTCTTCCTCGTCTGTCTCTTCATTCAAATCCAAATTTTCATACTCTTCTAATATCACGTAGGTCCACCCAGGACCCTTGAACTTATTGTTCAAGATTCTCATTCTTAGGCTTCTTCAAATGTTGTTCACAATTGACTGCGTTGACTGTGTTTGACTAGTGACTTCATTCAGTTGTTCAGGTTTTTCACTTGCCTTTCTCAAATGGTATTTTAACCTTTTGACTCCACCTAGCCAGTTATCACCTTTTCTGACCCATTTAACTTGCACTGCACTTTCACCTTCTTTGTCTCTTTCAAGAGTTCTTTTATTTTCATTTTGTTGTGACACAATCCGTTCTTGCTCTTCTTCAGAGTCACACTCTATCTGTTCTTGTTCAGGTCTTGTTATCGTGGCTTCATCTGCCTGAACTTGTTCTTCTTCCTCTATCAGTTCCTGTTTGGGTCTTATTTCGAAGTGTTCTTCTTCTTCCTGAACATGTTCTTCTTCCCCTAACTGGTCCTGATCAGGTCTTTTTACAATTTGTTCTTCTGCTGCCTGAACGTGTTATTCTGTACCTTTCTGTTCCTGCTCAGGGTTTTTTGTTGATCTGCTTGCCTGAGTATGTTCCTCTTTCCCTATCTGGTCCTGGTCAGGGTCTCAAGTAGCTTTGTTCACTTCTTCCTGAGCATGTTCTTCTACACCTATCTGGTCCTCACTAGTTTCTTGTATTTCTAATCTTGTTCTGCTTCTTGTTCGAATAACCACTTCAGGTCTGTCACCTACTGGTATCCGGCCCTCCTGACTTGTGCTTGGTTGTTCTTTGTCAGTCACTTCAAAATCTGTCACTCTAGATTCTTCGACTACACAACCTTCAGCAAGCAGTCTCAACTGTTTCAGGCAGTTGTGGTCTCTTCACAGTAGGGGCTGGAACCCTTTTTGTGTGACTCGCATGGATCCAATAAGGCAAACCTGCACACTTCACTGCTGTAGTAGTGACGAGTATGACTTCCCGTGGATCATCACACCTGGGTGCCTTGCACGACTTTCTGGTGTGCTTTTTTACTACCACCCAGTCTCCAGGATTCAAATCATCTTGGGTGGTTCTATCTATCTTCACCCAATCTGTTTCTTTGGGTGGGATTTTCCCTTTCAAAAACGTAATTACTTGGTGATATTTCTTCATCACATCATCTGAGGGTGCTCCTGTTTTTAAATCTCTTGGATACTCTTCACTCAGCCAATCAACTGTAATCTTACATTCCGTCCATAAATCAGCAGGTACTACTATATCAAATAGACTATCCTGATCTTACAACAGAACCTTAGAAACTTTCACAAACCTATCAACATGCTTATACCATTTAACCGTTTTTTCTCTCAATCTAGGGAAATCGTTTGTAAATGACAAAATTTCTTGTCGACTTCATGGGACACGAACATATCCACCTCCAGGTACCTCTCTCATGGGACACCATCTTTCTACCTTTCCTGATTCTTTTAATGAATATGCAGAGAACGCTTCTTTCGCCTGTGCTTCCTCCTTCTTCCTTGTCCACCTTGTCCGCCACTTGTCAATGTCTCCCCACTTTTGCAAAATATTCATCAACTCCTTTACCTGTAGCTTTCTACCGGACACATTCATATTTTCTAAATCTTTGTCAGTGAACTCCACGCGATATGGTTTCTGTAGCACTTTTGATCTCCCTATATCTAGATTATCACACCATGCTTATATGTCATCTTAGTCTATCATTCCATTGTTCAAAAATCCAACCCCTTAATTTTTTTTCCAAAACGTTATTCCCACCTGTATTCACATCTTATTAGAAACATTAGTTTTAATTTGTCGTGAACATCCATTCATCCAGAGGTCTTCAGTGCTTGTTCCCATGGTATGTAACTTTTGTGTCCTTGGATTGCATTCAAGAGTATCGTCACTCTTCCGGCTCAATCTTACCAGGCATGCCCGGAGGTCACATATCTAACTAACTCTGGACTCATACGAGAGGCCCAAATGTGTACTAATAAGAAAGTGAGAGACAAATATTATTTTCAAGAATAAATGGTTTCACTGTATACCACCCATCCCTACTCTAATCCCATTTACTTATTAATGCTTTCTCTGCGTTAGAATTAATAAAATAGCTTGGTTTAATTTTAGCACAGCAGATGCATGTGCACGTGAACTTTCAAGCCGCCATTTTAGTACTTTCTGTTCATGCGCAAGAATTTCCCTCGAAGTGATAGCTTGTCATACTGCGTAGATGCAGTTGACACATGCGCAATAAAGATTTCCTGTTAGAAGCCATTTTAGAACTTTTCTCGAGTTACTTACGTTATTACACACATACACAAGCTTCTCTTACCATTATTTTGGTGTGATGCGTATTAGTTTTACACAATACATAAGTAATACAATGTTAGAGAGTTAAATGAGAGGATTGCTTCCAAGCAAGTCTCTTTTCTACGAGTCCTTGCTCCATCAGAGTGAAAAGGGTGAATGTCAGTCTATGCGTGGAACTTGGTACTGGAAGGGTAACATTACAATACAAAAGCTTATGCTAGACTCATTATGGTGCAAAGGTGTCTCTGTAGCACATGGCAGCTGATTTCAGCACCAGCGGTAGGGAAAGGGTTGGAGAATGCTATTGTTTTATAAATATGGCAACGATGTCGCAATCGCCGAAGAAACACTGTGAAAGCCGCGTGGTTTTGATCATGTAAAACACATATATAGACATATTTTGCATAAAGTTTCAGTCCAACTGTTTCGTAAGATACTAATTTAACTTTCTCCCTTGTATTCATTTGTTGAAAAAACCACATCAAAAATGCTTTTACCTTGTTCACAGCGACACCAGAGGTCGCTATGACGTCAGCAGTCAATAATACAAATGACAAAAGTGTAAAACACATATATAGACATATTTGACATAATGTTTGAGTCTAGCAGTTTAGTAACATATTGGTTTAACTTTATTTTCACAACACATTTGTCAAAACCAACAGCTTCAATAAATAACTTTCTGCATCGGTACTTGTGAATAGCACATGACTACCAAATAAATAAATGTAATTGGTTTGCACAGTTTCCTTTATGAAAGGAAGTACACACCCTTTTCAACTTTTCAGGTACTGTTTAGTTTGTTATAGGAGCTGTCGCAAACTGATTTTAAAAATTGTGCTTGTTTGCAACTTTTTTGGGCTATTTCTACAAAAATAAAATGGCATCGGCAGAACCAAAGAAAGACCTAAAACTGACTGAAGTTGTTGAAGACCAAGAGGACACCGCTGCACATGAATTGTCTTCTGATGAAGAACCACCAATAAAGAAACAAGCATAGCTTGGGATTTTTTAATTATTCCATCTGGTGAATAGAAGACCACAACTAAATTGGTGAGGTGCAACATATGTGAGAAGACAGTATAAAAAGCATGTTGTACCACTTGAAAACATACCACAAGAAGCTACTTAAAATTGCACAGAGAACAAAATGAGAGGGTTGATCAGCCTCCAGACCTCCAGACCCTGCTCCTGGTGACAAAGTTCCAGCTGAAGTGGAGAGAAGGTGCAGTGAAATGTCACCAGAACTTAAACGTTTTTCTACCTTCTGCATGGACTGTAATACAAGCGTAACAGCTGAGGAGCAATCTGTGGATGTAATTTTGCAGAATGTGAAAAACAATATTTGTTAGTTATTTTTCTTTTTTATTGCAGCAGTGCAACAACTGTGAAAAAATATATACAAAGATAAAATACATTGGTGAATTGGTGAAGAGACTTCCTAGATGCAACTTAACGCTGCTAGTATTATAGTACCTCCATTCAGTTTTTATCTGTAGAAACAAAATGCAGACCTGTAATGTTTTATAAATTCCTTTCCTTCAGTTAGATAGAGTCTTTCATTGCTAACAGCTTGCTGTAGACAATACCTCAAAGAGACCGAATGATGTCTCAGAAATGCAAAATTCATAGACATATCAACACAATACCACATTTTGTTATCCTAAATTGTCCTTAGAACTTCGGTACTATAAATGGCAGATATGAGTTTAGTAACTTTCTAGGTACTCTTGATTTGAATATCATTGCACTCTGTCAATCCTCTTTGACATTTTAAATATATTGGGTAGTGTGTAGAGGTTATATTAACTCCTTCATGAAATATGATTGGTATAGTTGTGAATGTTCTTTTTGAGATGGAAATTTGTCCTGCTATAAAGTTTGTACTTTCACTTTCAAATGTTTTACCATCCTCTCTGCATCGTTGTAGCATGACTATGACATACTTTCCATACCTTTGTAGTAACCACTCAGACCTAAGTTCTGAACTGCAGTTTGTACAGGTCATATCTTGATGGTCATTTTTGGTTTCATTTTCAAAGGCCACAGTTTTACAATCTGATAATGTCAAGTAGAGGAATTGTTCCAAATTGATTTTAGTACAAGAGTTGAATTCACAATGTTCACAGTTATGGTTCCATTTATAAGTTAAACCAAATAATGAATTTATATTTATATCTTCTTCCTCTAATAGTCCTAGCATTACCATTAAATATTTTTCAGTATCCTGCTGAACTTGTTGAGAAAACACTACCAATCCAGTACACTACTCTACCTTTTAGACCTTTTTGCAGCTCTGTTGGTCTTGTTTTTGGCTCCATATGGACTATAGCCTGAAATGTATGCATACTTTGGATAGGAATTGACTCATAAACATTTAAACCTTGAATGGGAACCAGTACTAACTTGTTGTGCACATCTCTAGCTGGCATTTTATTATCCTCTAATTTATTGTAACAGTAACATATAACGTTCTGTGTGGACAAGTCAAAGCGTTCCCCTACAAATAAGAACATAGCAAACTTTTGGCAGTTATCACTATTTTCTTTTTCACTTTTTAAATACAAGTCAACAGTCTGTGTTTGAATCTTGTAGTGAGTGTGTCGACAACATATACAAACATACTCTGGTTTTTCAGAGCACACTGTGTTACATTTTGGAATCTCTTCTTCAAAGCTGTCAACTAAAATACCTGTGTCCTGTTCTGCAACTCCTCCTGTTATCAGGCATTCATTTTCTGTAGAGTCCTGTTCTGGACAAAAGAAACAAAACTGTACATCATCACAAACCTTTTTTACCTCTGCCACAGTACCATGTAAAAGTGCTCTCTTCATTTCTCCTAAACATAAAGCAGGAGTTTTCACATAGTACAGCGTCCTAATTAAAGTTCATATTGTTTAGAGGTGTACAGCTTACATCCTGAAATGATGAAAGGTGCTTTGGCACACTTTTTTGATAAACAAGCTAGTGAGTGTCCCTCAAAATCTGTATGCTTTCTAAGCTTGCAAGGATCCAATCCTTCTAAAGCACTTATTTTGTTTTTTAAACTTCACCTTGGAAAGATATGTAGAAATGTTCTTAATATATCAATGGATTGCTGATGAATACTACACACACTGCTGCAATTCCATTTGTATACAGGGCCTAGCTACACCTTCCCTGTACCTCTTCTGTAATAACTTGCTCTATATTTCTAGATACCATTACTTCCTTTGCTGTTTGAATGCAATCCTTCATTTCATAACATCGCCCTCTTTCATCAATAGCATGATCTAATGTGTTATCCTGGAGTTCAATAAAGAAAGGATCGGTAGTAGAATTATGTATCTATTCTCCAATAAAAATTGTACAAAGTTTCTTATAATCACTTATCTTTTCTTCTCGTTTTGCAACCTCAAGTACAACACCATTTTGTCAAGAGTCTTCATTCTATTCAGAATCAAAATGAAAAGCTTCCTCTTAAAAGCAAAGGCCTTGTCAACCACTCCCTCAATGTGTTCTTTCTGTTTCAGTTCCTCTTTCCTTCTTATATACGTCTTCATATTTCTCAGTAGATTAACAACCACTCTACTATGAAACATCCTGGCTCTGATTTCCTTAAACTGCTTCTGTCTCCTGGTTAAGGTGTGTCCATTTTTGTTACATTCTTTCCTGTTCTTTTCACTCTTGTTCTTTCTCATAGTTTGCTTTTTATTTTAATAATTGTGTAACCTTTCTAGGTGTCCACATATATTTGAAAGACATTACTTTGTCACCTTACCAGTAGCTCATTTTTCTTTCCTGCTTATTCTGCATTTTGCACCTTTTATGTCTCAGTTCCGCATAGATGAAGTTGCTTCTGTTTCTTTTTCCTCCGAGCTTTCATAGCCATTCTAACTGCCTGTATTCATGCAGATATTGTTCTGTAAAAAAAAAGTATATTTTAATTTTTACTCTAGCCAATGTATATATCTGTTGTAAGTGGTGCAGGCACCAGCTTGCACAGGCTGCAATGACAGACCTGTAGTTCCATTTTGCATAGCCTCTCATGGGTGGCATAATACATGCTTCAGCCCATGGGATGCCCTGGGTACATGTGTACCGTTTACTAGGGACTTATAAGGGTACCCCAGTATCCAATCTGGAGTGTACCTAAATAAATGTCAATACATTTTCAATATTGCCCCCGTACATTTTTGCCACCAGGATCTAGGGTTTGCCTACCTTGAAGATAGAATTGCTATTGCTCCATTGCTTTTATGGGCCAATATTTGGTTATCTGAGGACCTAATGTTCTCAAGAGACGTTATCCAAGATTGGACCAACTTAGATAGTGCCCTGTCTACTCCCTGGCTTCGCTTTGTGAAGGAAAATCTATATGAGTTAGGTTTGGTGCATTATTATGATAATCCTGCAAGTATTAAAATAAATGCGAAATATGTTATAAAAGATGCATCTTTTGCCAGGGCCCACCTCCGCCACACACAAAAGTATCAGATCTCCTATGTTTATTCCCCGGAGAACAGAAATTCCATGTAACCTTTACTGCTAACATTCAAGCACAATTTTACCTGAGTACGTTTTGATTAAATACATTGCACTATTTAGTGGCATTCCCTAAACAATCAGGTTGGGTTCATAGTTTATCACCCTGTCCATGTGACAATTTGGCAGCACAGAGAATGTTGCACTTTATTTTTTTCTGTCCCCTTTATAAAGATCTGAGGAGAACATTTTTAATCCCATTACTGAGGGAAATAAGGCCACTCACTTACATTGGTGGTTTTAATTTTCTACTGTCTTTGTCTACTTTAACTATCTGCAGTGCTGTTTCAAATTTTATCAGAGTTGCAATGTCTATAAGAAAATGCTATGAGCTATTATAACTGAAGACATTTGGAGTAATCCTTTCTTACAAATTAGTTACATGGTCTAAATTGTCCGGGTGATACTAGAGATGGATGCTCAGGGTATTCGACTTTAGGGTCCATATTTACTTTTAATATTGTATGTACCTTTTCTATTGATTGTTTTTATTATTGATTTTTATCTAATCTTCTGTAACCATGATATGTAAATTTTATCTTAGCAATGTATTTGTGTTAAACTTTTATGGTTCTTGTAACCGAATACATTCATTTTAATTGATTGACTGGGGTCCTGATTAGCAGGATCCCAGTCAGACTAGCCAAAAACCAGCAAAACACCAGGCAATAAGTATGGGTAACCATGCAGTCAGATCCTACCTTCCTACAATAGATGTATCTATTCTGCACATAATGCTTAGACATTTAAAATATTCTTAGTTTTAAATACATTCCTCATTGTAACTTTCAACAATACTATACTGTTGTTTTTCTATGAAGTGGAGAATGGAATAAAGGGGCACCTATTCATATTCCTCTTACTTCCCAAAACATTTGGCACTAACATTTTAAACACATAACACAAGCCAGATACAGTGCATCTGATATATATTTTTCATATAACTGTGATACTCTTTTTTATCAAACTTCCATATACATCTCCATGTCTAATGTACATTTTTAAAATAATTATAAAGTAATGTACATATCAGCGAACTAAGTTTGTAGATTATATTGATGTTTTAGCTCTTTTTGGATAGTTGTGACACTGTTAGAATTTGTAAAAACTAAGCACACAAATGGTACACCGCTTTCATACAAAGCAACAATAAAATGGCAACCTCTCCAACTTTACACTCTATGATCATGAGAAAGGCAGCAAACAAAATCTTTCATTTTAGACTACTCTATCTCCACTTGTGAATGGTTAGCATCTGTTAATCCTTTCTTTCCGAAAAGGATTCCTGTCTATGCATGTTTGCGATGCTTTTGCGATCACCTACATCTAGCATCAGTTTTTTTAAATTTAAATACTGCACAACAATTTATTACATAGTCCATATTTGGAAATGAAAGTGCATCATTACTTAAATTGTGTCATAACTCCTTGACTTTTTAAAATATGTTCTGTTTCTTTAACACCCTTTCCCCAGTACACTCTCCGCTGAGTCTGTGTTGCAACCCAGTGGAACCAGTAGGTCACAAGTTCACAGCACATTCTAGAAGGACCATGCTACTACCAAATCAGACACAGCAGGTATGGTTTACTCTACAGATTCACCTAATTGTATTCACTTACATGCTGACAGCATCCAATTATATATACATATATTTAAAAGAAAACACCTCAATTTTAACTGCTTTTCATTTGGAAAACTACCTCACTCAGCTCTTCTCTTAACTTCTTTTGCTCCTTCACTTCAAAATGCTTAGAGTGTGGATGGCGGGCCACAGCTATGTCTATTGGGCTAAAGAGGCTGCAAGAAACAGAGGTATTGACAGGGACTTGGGTTTGCCAAATGCGGAGATTACTTGGTTTGGCTGGAGAGGGTTAAAGTTTCATCAGTTGCTGGCTTTGGTTAAAACCTTAGTGGATTGCAGAGCTCCTCACCTCATGATTGTGCACTGTGGTGGAGCACACTAACTGGGGTAGAAATCCAAAAGAAGGATACCTTTGCAGAACTGATGTCACTTTTACCTTACACTGTCTTGGCACACTCTAATGCCAAAGACAGAAATGGAAGTGGTTAAATACATTTTGTCCACAGATTGATAAAGCCAAGAAACATGTTAATAAAACAGTTTCTGCATTCCTCAGAAACCATCACATGGGCTGTATCTATAACAACAATCTGTGTTTTGACCTGCATGGAATTTATGAAAATGCTAAAATGCACTTTACAGACGAAGGCAACAGGGTGTTTCTTAGTAACCTGAAACTCTGTATCCAGTCTTTTGTGTAGCTATCATATACACACAATCAGCATATAGGCTCTTGTCAGAGCCACTCTAGTACCCGCAATATTGTTAATTTTCTTAGATTCTTTTTTATTAGTTTTTGGGCATCTTAATAACGAATGTCAAAATGGTCGTTAATAAGTCGTGAAATCAAAAAACAAAAGCAGACATTCAACGACCACAAGCACATGCAAAAATAAAAATAATAACTATAAAAATCCATTCTTAACATTGCACCACACATATTACTCCACACATGCTTCTTTAAAAAACATGTTTAAACTAATTTTTTTGTACTAAGTTTCTTCAAAAACCATCTCCAAAACCTATTTTCGATATTTGCGGTTATCTACGGCATTGTGTTTTCATAAACCATTAAAAAACCACATACATGCACACATATTGCAGCATTTTACTCACTAGTGGGTTTATTATTGTATTGTCTAAAGTCATGTTTTTTCAGTGAGTGTCTATAAAAATCATTTCTAAAACCTATTTTCTGAGTCGCAATGACGTCGGTAACTGCAACGATCGCCTCTTTTTAACAGACTGAAAACATGTATATGCACACATAATCTAGTATTTTTGGCACCAGGGATGTATTACTATATGTTCCAAACTCATGTTTTCTACCGATTTTCTATTTAAAAAAATCTCTAAAACCTATTTTCCCTTTTCGCTGTGACGCCGGGAGTCGCAATGACATTGGTGACCACGACCATCGTGAATACATTGTGAAAATGAATAAAATATGCAGGAATGCTTCAGTATGTCTATAAGTGGCTGCATAAGTCTCTGAGTGGGTATATGAATGGCAGCATGAGTCTTTGAGTGAGTTTGTGAGTGGGTGTGTGAGTGTCTAAGTGGGAATGTAAATGGGTGTATGAGTGTCTGAGTGGGTACATGAGTCTGTGACTGTATCTATGAGTGGGAGCATAAGTGTCTGAGTGGGTATGTGAGTCAGTGTGTAAGTGTCTGAGTAGGTCTGTGACTGGGTAAATGAGCTTCTCAGTAGGTCTGTGCAGTAGGTCTGTGAGTAGGTATATAAGTCTTTGACTATGTATGTTAATATGTGCATGAGTCTGAGTGCATCTGTAAGTGGGTGCATGAGCCTCAAAATGCTTATGTAAGTACACACATGGGTCTCTGAGTGAGTCTGTAAATGGGTGCATTTGTATCTGAGTGGGTATGGGAGTGGATTTATGAGTGTCTGAGAGGATATATAAGTACATGAGTTGTGATCAGCGTGGGTATATATATATATCGATATACATACTTTTTGTTTTATATTTCTACCAATATTCGTGATGTCCCCGCGAGGGTACATAAAGGACCACGCTGGCAGTCATGGCGTCATCTTGAATACTGTTGCACGATAAAAGAAAAGCAATTTTGGATACATAACTTGAGTCACTAACACCCTCATTTCTCAAACATTGGGTCAGGGTACCTCCATCCTGACTCCTTGTGTTAGTTTTCCCAGAAATTTTCAGCCCCGGGAACCGTTCCTGATCGATAACATGGCAGCCACAACTTTCTGCTCAGGTTGCGTCTAGCCAACCACAGCATTCCCATTAGCGTGCGCATTCCTGATTAATTGCGAAAATGCCACGAAATATCCGCAGCCAGAGATATCACTATGATTTTCAACTTGCGTTTCTCAAAAACTATTGAATGGATTTGCACCAAATAACAAAAAGCACAATCTGTGTAAGAACATCTACCTTTCTGCCAAATTTGGTGAAATTCTGTCCAACAATTTGGGCTGTAGGTTTTACAATATGTTCCTATGGGAATTAACATTACGAATGCACCCGTATTTAGTGCCCCTATTTCTCAGTCCCCACTGCACGGATCACCCCAAAACCTTCCATGACACACAGAACCTACCTTGTCACTTTGTTGGGAAAATTTCAGGAAGATTGGTCAAACGTAAAGTTATAGCCAAGTCAAAAATGCTTTTCCTATATAATCATGGTCCTAACTATAACTACCTGCTGGAGGTAACCCTCATTCAATATTATCATTGCATTAAAACATGGTCCCAACTATAACTACCTATTGGTGGTAACCCTCACTCAATATTATCATTGCATCAAAACTCTATCAGTACATCTCACAAAGTCTGTGTTCAATGCAGCGGAACAGTTACACAAGTTAAGCTGTAGCCACGTCATAATCTTCTCTCATGTTAGCTTCCAGCTTGCAAGCACATTTAAGATGGTTGACAGTATTGGTCGATCAAAGTGTTCTATAGTCCTAGTTTCATTGCTCAGTGAGGGAATGGAAAACACCCTCACACTATCAGGCTCCACTGAGGACCCACCAAATCTGTACCACTTACCATTTTCAATGACCATTTTCCATGCTGAGAGTGTTTCACGTTTGTCATCACTCCTGTGCAGCTAGCTCCATGCTCCAACCAGCCATTCACCTTCACCTGTGGGAAAACAATATCTGTCGTGGTTTTCCCCATAAAATATGCATGTATGCACAATATGTTACTGATACCTGTACATGCCTTCTCATGCCTTCTATCACAGTGCCTGCACTCCTGTTCAGTTCCACAAATAGAGAAAGACCGGAAATACCTCTCAGAGTCACATCTGCTGGTTTTCGTTGCCTCGGCCAACATAATTCCTTTTCCACCTGTGGTGAAAACTTAACAGTCTAACAGAAAGAGGTAATTACACAACATTGGACAGCAGAGTAATATAACCAAGCGGCAATCTTCAGTGTGACCAGACCCATCATCATCTAGAGCAGATTTTTGATATATTGGTTATCTATGGTATATCTATATAATCAACGGCAAAATTCTGAGACTGTGATATTATTTGTAATTGTGTGCTTAAGGGGGCATTCCTAGTGTATGTAGGCCATCCATAACAGAATAGTGGCCCTGGTACAATGGAGGGAATTATTGGCATAGGAGGAACACTCACTGCACATTTAAAAAAAAATAGGGTTAGTCCCAGGAGAGCATCTGACTTCTTTGGATTAGCACATCATAAAATCGCTTGAATAATTAATTATGTTACTTTTAACCCTGGGGCGTTTGATCAAATTTGTATGAAAAATGTGTTTGTAAATGCACTATTGGACACATTTTTAAAATATCTTATTGGGAAATAACACCCTAAACTCACCTTTAAAATGTTGTGCTTGCTTGCTCAGATTCAATGTAAGTATTATGACTCATCACGTTAAAAAATCAATAGCTGTCACTGTATTTCAATACATATACCTGGGCCAAGAATTCTATTGTACTATACACGGTGCTCCATTAAGCCAGTCTATTCACTCAGTTGTGGGGTTAAGCAATCTTCAGTATGGGCCTCTGTGTCTGATTGCTCTGTGCTCAATATTTTAGCAATATTCCCTCTATACTCCCCTTTTTAGACCAAGGGCTTTAATGTGATTAAGGCATTTACAAATGAAACCTTGCAAATATCCTCCAAGTTGGTTTGGTCGTGCTTGAGTCTAATGCATACTTAGAGAAAGTGTTCCTTGTCGATGACGCTACAACTACAGTATGACAACTCTTCATTACACATTAGAAGTACCCAGTGAGCAGGATTATAGCATGAGTTACTAAGCACGAAATGCCAAAGAAACAAACAAGAATATGGGCAAAAACCAGTCCACAAGATTTTTTGTCATATTACCTAGCTGTCCAGCTTGATAAAGGTTTATAACAGTGGTGTATGTGTCTTTAGTAGTGGGACTCTATTCTCTGATATTAATAGCAGTGTCAAACCACTTTCTTCTATTATATAAATAAATTGAAACTGAAAAAACTATTTATAATAAGATTAAAAAAAAGAATCTGGAGAAGTTCTTTTGCTTGCGTGATTATCATAGGATTAGAACACAATGGCAATTGTTCAGTAGCTTAAAATGTTCAGTAAATAGGACAAGTTCTTTTGCAAATGTAATCGAGTACCGAGCTGTCAAGGTTTAAGCACTTCAGCATTGTGTCCTCTACTTTTCAGAGAAATTGCACTTCGTGTATTGTACAAAATAGGAGAGATGCGTTTATTGCTATTGAAATCTGATTGCTGGAGACATATACGGATAATGGGCAAAAAGAAAGACAACATACACAAAAAGAAAAACGAGGGACACTATTTATAAACCCATTGACAGTACATGTAGAAGTTTGGATAACTGAAGCAAATAGCCTTTTTTTCAAATGTGAATACTTCTGCAATTCACAGATTGTGACATACCTGGTGTGAGAAAGTGGTTTATTAGTTGGAGTGGGTTGGTGTCCACATCAAATAATGAAGTCACTATCCTGTTAGGTCGGGTCAAAGGTTTCAATAATTTAACCCTGAGGTCAACCCCTGTTGTCTATGTCAAAGAGCAGACAGGCTTAACTTAGCCAAATGTTTAAAGCATTTAGAAGTACCAAACTGATAAAAAGTTAGAAACACATCACAATAACAAGCATTTGCAATGCAATCGGTCTCGCCTTTGGGACCTTATATGTATTTACCTATGCAGCACATTAGCATGGGTGATGAAACATCTACTGTCTTTAACATGGAGGGAAAGTACGCACTAAACTGCGGAACATGCCATCTATGGTAACACATGGACAGAAATACTGCCTATCAGCGGGAGAATGTATTTTCCAAAGCTCTTTTTTAAATATAAAATCAGCCCCTTTGGTGGTCATATCACTGAAAATGCAAGATTTGAAAAAACTATTATTGTCTACGGGTGCTTGTTGAATACAAGTTCTATAGCCTTAAATCTAGGGAATGCTAAAGTGATTATCGTATTTCACTGACCTCTGCTGGTCATTTTCTATCAAGAAAGTTAAATAGAGGCAGTTGCCAGAAAAATAAAAACAGAAAGTCCCAAAGAATAAAGTAATTCTGGTATTTTACTGACCTCTACGGGTCGTTTTATATCAAGACAGTTACTTAGAGGCAGTTGAACAAGCAGAAAGCAATCCTGGGATTTAACTGACCTCTAGTGCTTGTTTTCTATCAAGACATTTAAATAGAGGAAGTTGACACGAAAATAAAGTCCCTAGGCAAAGGCGGAAGCTTACAAGTCCTAGGGCTGATCTCTAGATCCCTCAAAGTACATACAACAGATCTTCCAGACAGCGCAAAAGCTGTCTTGGCTCGACCTAAAAATCCAGTGGCAGTCAGTGGTTGTGGTAGTCCAGGATCTCAGCGTGATTAGAGGCCAACCACCCTGCAGGCTAGATCGGAAATACCAAGTGGTAGGCCACATTAGGGCCTTGAAGTTTTGAAGTAGGGTGTTCAAAACATTTCAAAGTTCAAATCCAGAAAGAGACTGTTGTGTTTCTAAGGAAAAACTCTTCTTCATGCGAGACATGACTGAAATCCAATGTAACTCTGTGGATCTGACAGGTGGATACTTTTTGCAGTCTGTCCACTTTAAGCTCTGGAATGAAAGCTTTGAAAATGTTCCTAAACGCCAAGACAACACAGGGTTTGCAGCCTGATAGTCTGTTTGGGTGTCTGGCAGAGGGCAATAGTAAAGTCTATGCCAGGTTCATTTGCCACTGGTCATCTGGGATTCTTCATATGACTGTCATTATCTTTTTTTATGTTCCTGGAACTACCCAGGGGATCAGTCTTATTAGTCTGGGAGATATTTCTGGCCTTGGATTTCAAGTGGAATGGGGTTCAACCTCCTAAGGTCCTTCTCATAGGTCATCAATACTAAGTGCAGCAGGTTCACTCTGCCTAGTATCCTTTCGCACGTCCACCAGTGTTATAAGAATGTCTGGGTGAGATTCCATCTTTGCAGGGCTCACCAGTCTTTGGGGGGGAGGGGGATGGGGGTGGCAAGCACAACCTTAGTTCCTCTCTGACTAATGCAGTAAAGGTTACCAGACCCTGACCTGTCTACTTTTTCACTAGGTCCTGTTTGCTTTACTGCAAACAGGACCAAAATGCAATGAGGCTGATTCACAAAGGTAAACTTACACTGTTCTATGAGTTTACATTTTTTCCTATTCCCAAAGGAAGGTATTTTAAGGGGTGTATCTTTACAACTACAGACAGTCCTAACTTTTTATGTGCTGAGACTCCGCAGTAGTAAAGACACTACTTCTAAAATATGTTTGTAAATCGCAAACAAATGCAAACCTACACAAAAGTGTAAAATTTCCTTTCTGAATCAGGCCCCTTATGCCAGGGCAAATCCAAGATGGCAGAGGTATTTGGCCACGCTACTCTTCAAATCTTAATCTAGGGGTGTGAGCGGAGAATGTGATATTTTAAAACTAGTGTCCTCCCACATCGAATACTAATATAAGGTTTGAAGCAGGCACTGTACCCAGAGACAGACCTCTAGTAGGGCACTTACACTGTTGTGTGTGTTTACATTCGTTTCCTATTCACAAAGGTATTTTATGAGTTGTATCTTCAAGACTGCTGACAGTTCTAACTTTTGATGTGCTGAGACTCTGCAATAATAAAGATACTACTCCTAAAATACATTTGGGAATAGCAAATAAACACAAACTTGCACACAAGTATAACATTTTCTACATGAATCAGGCCCAATATACCAGGGTAAATCCAAGATGGCAGAGGTATTTGGCCAAACTAACCTTCAGATCTGATGCTGTGGTGTGAGTGGGGAATGTAATATTTTAAAACTAGTGTCCTAATACTAAAATACGGTTTGAAGCATGCACTGTACCAAGAATAAACCCAGAGACAGACCTCTGGTAGGGCAACATCAGGGTCCTTCAGCAACCAGACATGGAATTGTACAAGCATTCTGTTTGCTTCCTTTGAAGGGAACAACACTTTAACCTGTGTTTCAAACAGCCATGTCATGCAGCATTTTACACTGTGGTTTAAACCAGAGGTGGGCAGTCCCTACTTCACTTATTCTATGGAGCTCAGAGGAGTCATCTCAGAGGAGTCATCTCTACCCATTCAGGTCAACCTATTGTGTGCTCCAGTGAGGATTGTTTTCACCCCTTTCAAACCTCATTCAATGCTGACCACTGGCTCAGAGTAGCTGGAAAGCAAATGCATAAAACCCTCAGGAAATCTCTACCATTAAATTGAATATTTTATTACTATTAAAAAATGTTTTTCATTTTTTCTAGCTGGTACCTTTTATGAACTAGCAGTAGTAGTATTTTAATCTGCACTCTGGTTTTCTACATAGCACAGCTAGGCCTGCCACTTGAAAATAGGTTTTAGGGCCTTGTCACTGAAGGTATATGGTAACATACATGTTCGACATGCATCCCTGTTAAATACCATGAGGCCTACCAACAGGTGGGAGAAATCTGGCCACGTAGACCCCCACTTTACCTCATGGGAGCCGCACCGTCACCTACACGGATGCCGCTACTTCCAGGAATCCTGTAAAAAAAGAAAGGAAAGGGTTAAAACATCAGAGCCAGAACAGGAAAAGAAACTAAGGACACATGTTTTTTCCAAGCAGAGAGGCGGAGCAACCAGACATAGGAACCAATCAAAGAGAACTAAGGGGAACCTGAAAAAGACTACAAGGCAGCATAAGGAGAGTATAAACCAGGAAGAAACAGGAGGATGCTTGGTGCGCAGATCAGAATCTGTGGTCAAAGAGTCCAGCCAAGACGTGGTTGAGATAGAGGAGAGGCCTACGGAGCTGACTAAATTACGAGGATGCCTTCCCCAAGGAGAAGACTTCAGTTGAAAGGATGTTGGCCGAGACACTCGGGAGCAGACCCCTGAAACCTGGTGTGAAGACTGGTGGTCGTCCCCGGAAGACGGAGTAGGGCCGCTGCAGCTCAGGAGAGTTGCAGTGTAGTGGCTGAGTCCCTGGAATGAGAGATAATGGATTTTATGGATGTTGGGTGGAGTGTTTCACAGGGTTGGTGGTTTTGGTAGCATGGGCCTCACATGCGAGTTTTCTTTTCTGTACTTCATTTGCCATAACCCCCAGGTATTTTGTTATTATTGTGTGTCAAAGCTATACGAGACAGTTGTCTTTATCCCTGTGCATTACCTAATGTTTGATCTCTGGAAAATACACTCCAAATCACATGTATCATTTGTGTTAACCTTAACCCTACGAAAATAAACCTGGCAAAGTGAGATCATTTGGTGATAAAAACAGGAGATGGGCCAACAAAGCCTATATCATGCAGACACTCCAATAGGGGTTATTACTTTGAAGGAGAATATATTCATCCTTCCTCTATTTACTTTTCTATGTCATTGCTTTTAAAACCCCAACTTAGAGCACAACTGGATGTGGTGTACCTTATACTTCCCGCTGTTTATTCCTCAGGGATTCTGGGTCCCTACCCTCTCACGGAAGACCTACAAGGGAGTAAAAGGAAGAAAAGTCTTTTCAAATGCACCAACAAAGGAGAACTATCCACATCCTCATTCTTTTCTAATACCGAAATTTCAATAAAAGACACCATTGATAAGAAAAGACATCCTCCTCATCTATTCTTCCATCCTTTCCTCCTACAATATGGGTGGCATATTTATATATGAAAATGAGTTTTTTTCCTGTTAAAAGGGGTTATTATACCAGTTCGCACTGCAGGTATTACACTACAGCAAACAGGCTACAATGTTAGGCCTGAAACCGTCTTCTCCTTTTTTATACTAGTGGATGGCACAATAAGTGTTGTAGTCAGCAGGTGACATTTACCTTTTCATGCCATGGGTGTATTTTCACACCATACATTATGGCCTTATAAAAAAGTTAAGGTTGCCAATTTGTCGTAAGCCAATTTTGTCAAACGTTAGAAGTTGGTGCAGATGTACTGAGACCTTTTCATCAGTGTCCCGGTGCCAGATTAAAAAAATACTCACCAGTAGGAGCCTTGGAAAAATGGAGTTAATCACACCAAAAATGGTACTTTCCTGATCCTGTTAAAAGTTTCATTCATGAAAGTGTTCGAAATTTGGTGTCTGATTGAATGGGGTTGAGTACAGGTGAAGCAGAAACCACAATCCTTGTCAGAGTCAGACACAGCAAACCCCAAACTAAGCTGTGCACAGCCCCCTATTGTCTTGACACAGACCAGTGAAGCATAAATTAGAGGCAATGTATAAAGTATTTGTGCAACGTTTCAAATAGTAAAACAGTGAAAACAACACACTAAAAAGATCTCACACCATGTTAGAAAAATATAGCTTCATTTAATTATTTAAACAAGACCAAAATGACAAAACTGTAATCAGTAGAACTGGAGTTATGAATTTTTAAAGAATAAACTGTAAAATAGGATCTAAAAGGAGAACGCGCTGTTATCTGGTCGCACAGGACCGGGTCACAGTCTTAAGTTCAGGCTCACTGCGACGGAGCATGGCTCAGATACAGTTCCAGATTAGTCTTCCTGAAGGTTTACCTTCTCAAGAACTGTTTTAAGGGACCTGTTCACGTTGGAGAGGGTTAAGGGGAGTAAGGAGAGAAAGGAGAGCATCGCAGACGTCAGACAGCATGGTGTGAAGAGCAGACCGGGAGCCAAAGACAGGCGGGCAGGAGATTCCCATTGGCAGTCTCCAGCATCTGCTGTTGATGCTGCTGTGTAAAGAGATGGGCTGGCGACAGCTCAAGATGGATGTCAGTGCATGAGGCACAGTTGCAGAGGAAATTGGCCACAAAGAGTCCAAAAAGCTTGGTTATAAGAGCTTGTTAGCCACACCAATGGTCCAGGACCTGAGAGATATCACTTGAGGATCAGGAACTCACTGCAGTTGGGACCAGGATCTGGATGGGAAGCCTTTCACGTCCCTGATGCTCAGATCAGGAGACTAGCCCTTTGAGTCAGCTTCTTTAGAGGCCAACCCCCTTAAAGCCCAGATCAGAAATATCAGGTGGTTGGCCACACAAGGGCCATGAAGTTGGGCCGTTCAAAACATTTCTAAGTCCCAATCTGGAAAGAGACTGTTATTTTTCTGAGGAAAAACTATTCTTCATTCAAGATTATGCTGAAATTAAATCTGACGCTGTGGATCAGACAGATGCATACTTTTGGAAGCGCTGGAATGAAAGATTTGAAAATGTTCCTAAACGCCAATGCAGCACAGGGGGATGCAGCCTGATAGACTGTCTGAGTGTCTGGTAGAGGGCAATAGTAAAGTCTATTCCAGGTTCAGTTGCCACTGGTCATCTGTGATTCTTCACATTAATGTCTTCTTCAGCTTTTTTATGTTCCAGGAGCCACCCAGGAGATCAGACTTATGATTTTGTAAGATTTTTCTGGCCTTGTATTTCAAGTGGAATGGGGTTCAACCTCCTAAGGTCCTTTTCATAGGTCACAGACACTACGTGCAGCAGTTTCAGTCTGCCTGGAATCCTTTCACAAGTCCAGCAGTGTTATGAAGGGTTCACCAGAGTTTATGGGGACAAACGCATTCTTAGTTCTTCTCTGACCAATGCAGGAAAGGTTACTAGTCCCTAATCTACCTACTTTTTCAATAGGTCCTGTTTGCTTTACTGAAAAAGAGCGAGTATACATTTGTTTCTTTTTCACAAAGGTGTTTTATGAGCTTTATCTTTATGACTGCTGATAGTCCTAACTATGTATGTGCTGAGACTCAACAGTAGTAAAGCTCCTACTCCTAAAATAAATATGTAAATAGCAACCAAATTCAAACTTACACAAAAGTGTAAAATTTCCTTTGCGAATCAGATCCAATATGCCAGGGCAAATCCAGTATGGCAGAGGTAATCAGCCACACTAACCTTTGAGTCTGAACCTTGGGGTGTGAGTGGGGAATGTAATATTTTACTGCTAGTGTCCTCTGACATTCAGTACTAAAATACAGTTTGAAGTGTGCATTGTATCCAGAAGAAACCCAGAGATAGGCCACTGGTGGGGCACTTACACTGTTGTGTGAGTTTACATTTGTTTCCAATTCACAAAGGTATTTTATGAGTTGTATCTTTACGACTGCAGACAGTCCTAACTTTTTATGTGCTGAGACTCCGCTGTAGTAAAGATACTGCTCCTAAAATATGTTTGTGAATAGCAAACTTGCACAAAAGTGTACAATTTCCTTTGTGAATCAGGCCCAATATGCCTTGTCAAATCCAAGATAGCAGAGGTATTTGTCCACACCAACTTTCATCACCGAACCGGGGGTGTGAGTAGGGAATGTAATATTTTAGTACTAGTGTCCTCCCACATCTAATACAAAAATACAGTTAGAAGCATGCACTGTACCCAGAACAAACCCAGAGACAGACCTCTGGTGGTGCAAAATCAGGGTCCTTCAGCAACCAGACATGGGATACACATGAATTGTCCAGCATTTGGTTTGCTTCATTTGAAGGGAACAAAACCTTAACCTATGTTTCAAACAGCCATGTCTTGTGAGATTTGACATTGGGGTGTAAACCAGAGGGGGGCAGTCTCTACCGCACTTATTCTATTGAACTTAGAGGAGTAATCTCAGAGGAGTCATCTCTACACATTCAGGTCAACCGATTGTGTGCTCCAGTAAGGAACTTTTTCACCCTTTTCAAACCTCATTCAAGCAGCACAGAAAAAGAAAGTAACAAAGGATGGATGTTTTTCCAAACAGGAAGCAGATCAACCAGACAGAAGGACAGATCAGAGAGGACTAAGGAGAACTTAAAGGAGGCTATAGGGCATAAGAAGCAGGAGGACGCTTGGCGAGCAGATTGGAATCCGTGGTCATAGACTCCAGCCAAGACGTGGTGGAGTGAGAGGAGAGGCTTGCGTAGCCAAACAAAGCACAAGAATGCCTTCCCCTAGGAAAATACTCTAGTTGAGAGGATGTCCACTGAGACGCCATGACTCCAGAGGAAAGCCCCAAGACCTTGTGTGAGGACTGGTGGTTGGCCGCTGAGGACGCTGGATGGCACAATAAGTGTTCTAGTCCACAGGTGACATTTACCTTTTTATGCAATGAGTGTTTTTCCCTACCATACATTATGGCCTTAGAAAAAAGTTAAGGTTGTCAATTAGGCATAAGCCAATTTTGTCAAACGTGCATGCCTTGGGCCAAAACCAAGTAGTTTTGTGATAGATCATTTTGATGTCTCCACAATATGTTTTGGGCCCTTCACTGTGGTGGGCACTTGGCACCCCCACACAAGTGAGATGCTATTTTTCTTAGGAGACTTGGGGTAATGCTGGGTGGTAGTACATTTGTGGCTCCCTGCAGATTCCAGTACTTTTCCTCACAGAGATTAAAGGAAAATATGGTTTTAGGCAAAGTTTGATATTTGCAGGGGACTCTGGGTAAAACAAGCCTGGCAAGACCATGCACCTCACCCCACCGTGGATTCTCCAGCGTGTCTACTTTTAAAAAATGTACTGCATGATAGGTTTCCCTAAGTGCTGGCTGAGCTGGAGCCCAGAATCCACAGGTACCTCCATTGCAAAAAACACATTGTTTTTCAGTGGACAAAAGTGATGTGTCTATGTTGCGTTTGGGCTCCTTTCATGTCATGGGCACTTGACCTACAGACACACAAGTTAGGCACTGTTTTTCTCGGGAGACTTGGGGGAATGTTGTGTGGTAGGAAGTTTATGGCTGTCTGCTGATTCCAGGACTTTTGATCACAGCAATGCAAGAACTATGTGTTTTTTAGGCAACGTTTGAGCTTTGCAGGGAATTTTGGGTGAAAAAACCTGGTGAAAGGTATGCAAGTCACCCACCCTGGACCTCCCTGAGTATCTAGATTTCAAAAATATGCTGGTTTAGTAGGTTTCTCTAGGTACTGGTTGAGCTGTGCCCAAAGTCCACAGCTACCCACATAGCAAAAGAAATTTTAAAAAATTCAGTGGATATATGTGAAGTATCTATGTTGAGTTTAGCACCATATCTTGTTGTGGGCAGTTGCCCTACCCACTAAAGTGAGGCACCATTTTTCTCTGGAGTCTTGGGGGAATGCTAAGTGGTATGACATTCGTGGCTGCCTGCAGATTTGAGGACTTTTCCTCACAGAAATGCAAGGAAAATGTGTTTTGGTAGCCAAGATTTAAGCTGTGCAAGGAATTATGAGTAAAAAAAAGCCTGGTGAGTACCACGCAAGTCATCCCACTCTGGACTCCCCCAGATGTCTAGTGTTTAAATGTGTGCCAGTTTGGTAGGTTTCCCAGGTGCCAGCTGAGCTAAGGTTCAAAATCTAGAGTTTCCCACATTGGACAAAAAGGGTCAGTTTCGGTGGAAAAATGCACTGTGTCCATGATGAAATGCCATTTGACCCTCCGGGCAGCTGAGGCATGAAACACATTGACCCCATTACATCTAACTAAATATTCAGGGGCAGATTTATGAGCCCCTTGCGCCACTTTTGCGTCACTTTTCCCATGTTAAAAGTGACGCAAAAGTGGCGCAAGGGGCTCATAAATCTGCCCCTCAGTTTTTACCCATTAGCTATCAAAATACATTATTACCATAGACAGCACCACTGCTTTTAATAAGTCAAAAGAACCGGTACCCCATTGAAATCTTTTTTTCTCACATTAAACCTTTTTTATATCACTTCACTCACCACTCTATCCCTACTCCCCTCACTTGTGCTCCTCATATGGTGTAAAGTGACCAAAAAGATCTCCGTTAAAGAGACCACAGGCCCATTAGGCATTGCAGCCTTGACCTGACGAGGAGCGCCCAATAATGAAGCATGACACCACACCAGGTGCGTGAGGGCACTTTGATCTCACCACGTGGATCCCATGCGATCTGCAGGGCCGGTCCATTGATTCCACTATAATAGGGTCACCTTTGAGGCACTACTCCCCTTGTGTTTGTATACCACTCTTAGCCATCATAGCACACCCCTATACCCCAGGCAAATGAGTCGTACTTTGATTTCCCCACTTCTAAAGGCTGAGACTCATCCTCTCTGTTTTGTGTACTTTTTTATCAATGCACATATGCACAGTTTGATGCATTTTGCCTGAGGGCTTCTGTAAGCTGTCTCAATAGTATGTTCACCGGCAGTATCAAAGATCTTTAGACATCACTGACACTGAAAATCTGCTTTCCTCAAATGTCTGTTTTTCTAGCAGAGTTTTCAAGCACGGGAATATCACAGTGCCATCCATGCCAAGCTAGAATGTCATGCAGCCTTTCGCCAATTTTACAGCAAAGTCTTTAAGCATAAGATTAGCAAGTGCCATTAACGCCGAGCTGAAAAATGACAAAAGCCTTTTATCATTCCAGATACAGTTTTACAGCTTGGCATTTGAGGCTTCTTCCAGGGAGGGGAAGCATTAAAATGTTTTTACTGTTCCTAAGAAAAAGTAAAAAATGACTCCATGTCCACCATTTCAAATTGGGTAGAAGGGACATGTAGTAATTTCTCTGACAGCCTTTGCTCCCCAGAGCCATTGGACGGGGTTAATAATGGCCGAGACAGGGTAGTCTCCACTGTGCCCATAGTCTGATAAGTCATGACTAGCATTACTCTTTAGTCCATTCACTAGAGCTGTGCACACATGAGATCCAAAAGAGGGGCAAAAGAGTTGAGTGCATACATTACCTTTACATGCAATGTCCTTATACTTGATTATTCAACACTTCGAAGTTCCGAAGTCAGTTTGTGAAATGTCTTTGAAGAAAACATTAAATACCCGCTCTTTGATGTACATAATGGCAAAGTAAAGCTACTATAATTTATTTTCAAGGCAAACATTTTCAAAATGAAAACACAAGAGTATGTAATAATGAAGGACATTTAAGTGAATCATTGTTATCAGAATTCGCAACAATGCCAAATTGCTTCCTGAAAAAAATAAATGGGCAGGATGTGGGTTGAAGCGGTGAAGAACTGAATAACAGACTGTAAAGAAAGGGTCATCCTACCATCGGACCATCTGCTTTTTAAAAGCCTTGAATCTGGTATATTGTAATTAAACAAAAGATTATTTTCAGATATGTTTAAAGGTTCTCCAACACCTTTTTACTGGTGCCTGCCTGACATTTTTCTTTCACAATAAGTTCCACTGAAAAATCTAAACTCAAGGACGAGAAGAAGGACACAAAAGATAACAGGAAGAGAAGCAGAGTAATTCACTTTACTGATTGATATAATTTAAAAGTTAGTGTTCTGTTTGCATGAGTGTTCTTCTTTTGTGTAGCCTAATCAAAGGTAAAACCAGTATAACCTGGTGAACTGCACAGCCTCATCAAAGATGAGCTGCACAGCCTCATCAAAGGTACGACCAGTACAACCTGGTAACCTCATAAAAGGTATGAACAGTATAACCTGGTGAGTTGCACAGCCTCATCAAAGGAACAACCAGTTTAACCTGATAACCTCATAAAAGGTACAACTAGTATAACCTAGTGAGAAAGCTGTGACACGTTGATTTTCTTCTCTTCAGTCAGTGGACTTTATATTTGTTGCCCTAGAGGTAAGAGGGAGTTAGCCTAATTTGCAATTATCATAGCAAATAAACAAATGTAGTTTTGCAATAAAGCCAGGACTACTAGATAAAGTTAAAGGTTTTTATTACAAACTCAAAAACAGACTGATATAGATGAGTCTCAGAACCATATTGTAAAGTACAATATCACAAGAATAAATCCGACTCTCCTAATGAAATTCAGTCTAAAAATATGAAGCACACCGACAACTCAGTGGTGGCAATACAGAAAATGAGAAACAGGAACTGAATATGAAACTGCAAGATTTGATCCTTATATGTCTTAAAATGTTTATTGTTATTAATTTTTTTAATTAGAATGTTGCATTTTTAGTTCCGTGGCTGGTTGTGGGTTTATAGGGGAATAGGGTGGGAAGTAATTTAACTGACAAGGTTTCCTCTCACTTGCCACGTTTTTCGATCTTTTTAAATAGTTTTATTTTTATGTGGGGGGGTCTTGCTTTTGCTGCTGGGAATTGTATAGTGCAAAGTGTAAATTATTTTACTGTGCTGTTGGGGAATTGTTCATTATTTAGGGAGGAAGTATTTTTTAAAATTCAAACGCTGCTACTTTTTTATCTAATTGGTGCCTCCTCAACTCCGGTTTTTAAATCAAATCGCTGGCTTCATTATTTCTTGCTCCTTGGTGGTGTGTACAACTCCGCTTTTTCATAGGACTTAGCGGCCATTTTACCTGTGCCATTTCCATTTGCGAATAGCGTTCTAGCTCTCGCACGCTGCACGCGCCCACTCTAACCCTACTTAATGGGCGAGGCTCGGACGCGCAGCGTCTGACAAGGTTTCCTCTCACTTGCCACGTTTTTCGATCTTTTTCAATAGTTTTATTTTAATGTGGGGGGGTCTTGCTTTTGCTGCTTGGAATTGTATAGTGCAAAGTGTAAATTATTTTACTGTGCTGTTGGGGAATTGTTCATTTTTTAGTGGGGAAGTATTTTATAAATTCAAACGCTGCTACTTGTTGATCTAATTGGTGCCTCCTCAACTCCGGTTTTTAAATCAAAGCGCTGGCTTCATTATTTCTTGCTCCTTGGTGGTGTGTACAACTCCGGTTTTTCATAGGACTTAGCGGCCATTTTACCTGTGCCATTTCCATTTGCGAGTAGCGTTCTAGCTCTCGCACGCTGCACGCGCCCACTCTAACCCTACTTAATGGGCGATGCTCAAACGCGCAGCCTTAGCCAAGCCCGTCTGCGCCCGTCCATGCCAAGTCAGCGGCAGAGGCTAGTTATGCTGCCCAATTTGTACCTACTGTCGGAGCTAACCTCCAGCTGTCAAGTGAGTCCCTTAAATCATTTCGACCGCCCCCCTGCCCCTGTCTTGGGAATAGGCCCTCACCCCTTAGAGCCGATTTTTTGTGTGTCGGACCATTTTTTCATCAGCTTTTCCTGGGACACTAGTCGGCCAGTTCAGTCTTTGCGCTCTCTCCGCCCCCGACGTTTATTAAAATTGATCCTTTGCAATTCAAGATTTCCCTGGCTGCTTCTAGGCCCCCCTGTCAACAAGATCTTACAGGGTGTGTGGTCGGGTTCACGAGGTGGATTGCTGATGCAGTGTCCTCTCTTTCGTTGTCCCTCCCATCCAAGCTTACCAGGGAATCTCCCTCTAAACCGTGGTACCTGCCGGAGCTGAAAATTCAGAAACATGAGTGCAAAGTGTTGGAGAGGGCCTGGCACTCTAGTGGCTACTGCCCCTTGGCGAAGCTTACGCTGAGATCTAAACAAAAGAGCTATTACGCAGCGATTGCGGTGGCTAAAAGTCAATACTTCACCATGCGGATTGACCAGGCGAATAATAACTCTAAAGAAATCTTCTCAATAGTAAAAGGCTTTATGTCTCCAATAGCTCTGGTGTGTCCCGCTCTTGTTACAGAGGATTGGTGTAATATACTGGCCAAGTTCTTTCAGGACAAAATTCTGGATATTCAATCTACCTTTCCCACTAACTCTCATACATCTGTCCGAGGTATCTCTGTCTCTCGGTCAGATTGGAATCTCTGGGTTGGTATGGGGCTGGGTCAGGTCCTTTTTAGAGGGCCGTTCTCAGCAGGTATGGCTTCCCCCGTGTGCCTCGGCATCACAGATAGTGGCAACTGGCGTTCCTCAGGGGTCATCTCTTAGTCCCCTTCTTTTTAACATCTATGTTACTCCGCTTGTCTATCTGGCCGAAACCTTGGGGGCTAAGGTGATGGCCTATGCAGATGATACTCAACTGCTGTTTTCCTGGGGTCGAGACGAGGTCTCTGTCCTCCCTGCGCAACGGTGCCTCTCCTTGGTTTTTCGCTGGCTCGCCCAAGCTTAGCTCAAATGTAACAAGGAGAAATCGGAGATCCTCTTGTATGGCTCCTTCCCGGATGACTTTAGAAGGAAACTATGGCCTCCTGGGTTTCCACTCCCTTGTTCTGAGGGTGACTCTGTTAAGAACCTTGGGATTTGGTTTAGCGAGAACCTGATTTTTTCCTCACAGGTAAAGAAGTTAACAGGCTTTTGTTTCAGCATCCTCAGGTCTTTTAGGAAGTTTTTTCCTCTTCTGCCCAGAGCTGCTAAGGAAACTGTGGACCGTGCGCTAATCCTTTCGCGCCTTGACTATGCCAATGCATTGTATGCTGCATTCCGGGTTACCTGTTGGATAAACTGCAGGTGATCCAAAATGCGGCTGCCCGTCTTCGGCTGGACCTTTCAAGCAGATGTAGTGTGCGTGCACACTTACGACTGTTGCATTGGCTTCCTGTAAAGGCCCGTATTAAATTCAAAATTGTATCCATTGCCCATAAAGCCTTGTATGGTTTGGGCCCTACCTATTTACAGAACAGGCTGGCCTTTTATGCCCCAGTACGACAGCTGCGTTCGTCCTCTCAACTCTTGGCAGAGATTCCTCGTTTTAAGCACATAAGACTGGGCGGCTGCTCTTTCTCACGGCTGGCGGCTCAGGCTTGGAATGCTCTGCCATTGACTCTGAGGGGTATTAAAGATCCTGTTATCTTTAAAAAGCATTTGAAAACCCTCCTGTTTTAGTCCTCTTTTCTCTGGCTGTGTTATCCTTGTCGGGTTCGCGCCGGGACACTCTTCGGAGTATCTGTGTGCGCTACAAGTGCATATAATAATAATAATAATATAAAATATATTGATTATTTTTAGTAGTTATTATTTTTTATTTGGATTTTGTGTTTTTTGTTCCGTAGCAGGTTGTGGGTTTATAGGGGAATAGGGTGGGAAGTAATTTAATTCAGATGTTATATTGTTAAATGTGTAAAGTAATGTATTCTGAATTAGTTAATAATGTATTGTTAATTAATTTTAATTAATGAATCGGCAATTAATTATGGCAATTGTGTAATTAATTTTAGGTGTGTGCATTGGTGTTTATAGATGTAAATGGTGGGAAGGGTGGGAAGTTTTTAATCTTAATTGATGAAAAAATTGTTAACTGTTAATTAATCTTAATTAATTAATTAGTAATTTATTGTGGTAATTGTGTAATTAATTTTAGGTATCCGTTGTGGGGTTTATGGATGTAAATGGTGGAAAGGGTGGGAAGTAATTTTTTTTTAATTGATGAATTAATAATTAGTTAATTAATTTTAATTAATTAATTAGTAATGTATTCTGGTAATTGTGTAATTAATTTTAGGTGTGTGTTGTGGATATTATATTGTTACAGCGTGTATACTCAATGAATGTTTCTTATTTTGTTATTTATAATATTTTGTTATTGATTATTAATTATGTTAATTATGGAAATAAATTTAAATAAACATTTTGAAGGGTTTTTTATTAGTGTGGTGTTACAGGATACGTTTATGTTTTAAATAATTTTTTGTTGTGAATATTTGCTCCTTTAAATAATTATTGTTTATAAATGTATGTATTTATTTATTTTATATAATATTTGTAGCTTTTTGTTAAATGTAATTAATATTATAAAGTTTTCTTTTTATAAGTTTAATATATTTATTCGTACATTTTTAAATATTGTTTATTTTTATGATTTTTTTTTCAATTGTTTCAATATTATTTGTGATTTCTGTCTCTCTGCTATCCAACACTTTCCCTAATGTTGCACTCACTGGAGTGGGTATAGTAATTTTTACCCCTGTGCTATCCATTACTTTCCCTACTGTTGCAGCCACTGGATTGGGAATAGTAATTTTTACCCCTCCGCTATCTAATACGTTCCCTACTGTTGCACTCACTGGAGTGGAAGTAGTAAATTTACTTTTTTTGCTATCAAACACTTACCCTATTTTTTCACTCACTCGCGTGGGAATAGTAATTTTTACCCGTCCACTATCCAACCCTTTACCTACTGTTGCACTAACTGGTGTGGGAATAGTAATTTTCACCCCTTTGATATCCAATTTTTTCCCCACTGTTGCACTGACTTTTGGTAAAATAGTAAATTTAATTCCTCCGCTATCCAACACTTACCCTACTTTTGTACTCACTGGAGTGGGAATAGTAAATTTTACCCCTCCGCTATCCTACTCTTCCCCTACTGTTGCACTCTTTGTAGTGGGAATAGTAATTTTCTCCTCTCCGCTATCCAGCATTTTCCCTTCTTTTGCTCATACTGGAGTTGGAATATTCATTTTTACCCCTTCGCTAACCAACACTTTCCCTACTGTTGCACTCACTGGAGTTGGAATAGTAAATTGAATTATTCCGCTATCCACCATTTTCCCTACTGTTGAATATATTGTAATGTGAAATGTAAGATATATATATATATATATATATATATATATATATATATATATATATATATATATATATTATCTACTGGCGGTCGCCAGTAGATAGTTATAGTTACAACCTAGTTTCCATAGGAAATCTCACAATTCTATTTTGAATAACTTTGGCGCCGGTTGACGAATCCTCGCGAAATTTTCAAAACTAATGGGGCGATCTGCTCAGCTCCTACCCTGAAAGTCTCGGGGTGATTCGTCAAGCGGGGGCTGAGAAAAAGGTGGGGTCCCAAAACGCATTTTCCCCATGCATTTTTCCATAGGACATTTAGTCGCAGCTACAGCCCGAACGGCTGAACAGAATTACGTGAAATTTGGCAGAGAGGTAGCCATAAGGTCAGGGAAGTGCCTTTTGCAGGTCTGGTGTCAATCTGTTCAGTAGTTCCTGAGAAAATCAAAGTAAAATCATATATATATGTGAGCGGAGCCTAACCACACATCTCATCCTGAGATCTGATTGGCTGTCAGCACTTCATCCAAGAAGTGTTGGCAGCCATCTTGGGACCAATATACATGATAGCACCTCATTAAAAAGCATTGCAGTTAATAGAAGGTTTTACGACTTTAGTTACATTATAAATCATTTGTTGATGGTACCATACTCATTTTAGGAATTGTGGTATGTTCTAAGGTGATTTCACCATGTGAAAAAGCCTTCTGCTGGGATATCATGATTGAGAGAAAAATATTTTCTCATGCCTTTCCCACAGAGGTTTGGAAGGTGATCTATAAGCTAAACTGAGAGCTTATTTTCTGTAAATTCACATTATCTTTCTCAGTCATGTGAGAATGAAGTGTGACATTCTCAGTAAAACATGTACATCCAACAAGGGCAGAGACTGTCAGTTGATTCCTTTGTGTTCTACTGCAGCTTCCCAGAGTGTTCCAAAGAACAACTAGAGCGCTAACAGTCCTACTTATGATAAACGTATGGCACACCTGAAGCCATCTTGCTTGGATTAAAGTGGTAACTCTTAAAACATTTAATTTAAAAAGGAACAAAATGAGGTTCATTTTTCCATAAAAAGTACAATTAGTGCTGCAGAAAGAAAAATTAGGGCACATTTTGAGTGACTTCTCAAATCCTCTTCTATTTCATTAAAACATTCTGACATGCAGACTGAAACATGCACTTTTAATACCAGGAGCAGACTTCCATGGTGAACAGTAGTTTCACTACAGTGATCTAATGAGCAACTAGAGTGCTAACATTCAGAATTTATAATGTGTGACATATCTGAATAACTTCATGATGGAATCAAAGGAAAAAACTGAAAGCATTTCCTACTGAGGAGACTGCAGTACATGAGGAAATTAGGAAACTTAATAACAAATAAATCTCCCAAGATGGCCACCGGAGACAAAAGAGCCCAAATGTAGCCCAAAATCACCCAGATGTAGCCCAAATATAGCCCAATGACAGAAGTGTGCAAAACACTTATTATTTTGTGTTTTTACAGTGTTATATAGTGCAGACTTGTCAGGTATTGGAGTGCTTTACATGAGCATTGGTTACATCACACAAGAACAAATTCATTTTGGTTGTAGACATGGGGAGACTAAGTGATTTGACCAGAATCACAGAATGTCGAGCTGAAGCAGAAACTCCAACCTGGTTCCCCAGTTGCAAAGTCTGCCGTTCTGGAAGTAACACCACATCCTCTCCCCTAAGTGCAACATTTAATCAAGTTGTCAACGGGATAAAAAAACATAAAGATAACAAATAATTTAAAAATGCTTTGTCGCTATTTGAAAACTCAGAAAATATGTCCTTATTTTAGTCTTTTAGAGCACTAACCATAATTTTGATGCCAATAAGACCCTCTCATATATGTAATTTCTAAAGGAAATGCTCTAGGTATTACAGTTTTGATTACATCAAGATGACGTCAGGCGTTCCACACTTTTGTAATAAATATAGAATGTTAGCAATCTAGTTGTTCATTAGGATACTGTTGAGATGCAGAGGCCAGGGGCACGGACTCTGAAAATTGAAGGCAGGTAGGAGGGTGCAAAGGCAACAATTTAACCACACTGAGCAGGCAGGAAGGGCCGTGGCAGCACAACAGACTATGGAGGGCAGTGGAAAGGGGTGCAGGGGCAACAAACCAACAATACAGGACTTGCAAGAGAGCCTGTGGCAATGTAATAGACCATTGTGGACAGAAGGAATAGGCAATGGTAGTACAACCATACATGCCAACAGACCCGATTCAGCCAGGAAACGTCCAATGTTTTTAAGCTCAAATGGGCTTTATTTGATCTGTCTCCTGTCTACAATCTCCTCTTTTTCAATGTAACTCAAAGGGGAAAATCAATACCCCAGTTTTTTTTCAAAATCTCCCTCTTACCAAGTTCAAAATGTTCGCAAGTATGGTACATTGGATCATGGAAGGAAATGGGGTAGGGACATGGACTTGGATAACAGAGGACAGGAGGGACATGGAGAGGTGCATCAAACTGACCCTGCAGGGCAGGCATCAGGGTTTGCAGCAGCACAATACACCACACAGGGCATGCGGGACGGGAGTGCAGCACAACAATCCATAGAAAGCAAGAGGGAGGGGACAGGACCATGCCCATGGACAACAGAGAACAAGAGAGGGGCAAGAGGCAATGGTAGCTAGGTGACCATAATGGACAGACAGGAGAGAAAGCTGCAGCATAACAGACCATAAAGGGCAGGAGGGACGGATCAGGGGCATTACAATGGAACAGACAAGCCAGGAGGGAGGGAGTAGGGGTCTGCACATGTAAACAGAGGGCTGGGGGCAAGGGGGCAGGGCAGGAGCAGCAAGATAGCCATGGAGGTCAGGCAGGATGGGCACTAGAAGCAAGACACACCATGAAGAGCAACAGTGAGACTGTGATGGCATACACACAGACCATGGAGGGAAAGGTGGGAGGGGGTCAGGGGCAGCTAACTGACTACACAGGGAAGGTGGGAGGGGCCATGGCAGCACAGAAGATCATGCATGGCAAGTGGGAGGGTTAGTGGCAGCACAATGGCTATGATGGGCAAGAAGGAGGGTGCAGGGGCCTGCACAAAGGACGATGGAGGATAGAAGGGAGGGTCAGGACCTGTGCACAGACAAGAAAGTTCAGGGGAAGGGGCCTGCACGGGGCAGGCAGGAGGAGCAGTTGCAGCACAACAGACCAGGGAGGGCAGAAGGGTGTGGCAGTACAATGGACCATGTAGGACAGGAGGAAGAGGATAGGGGCATGGCATGTGGACAGGCAGGGTGGAGGTGGCAGGGACAGGTTACAGTCATCTGACAATGACAATACTAGGCAGGTGGGAGGGGAGTGGCAGCTCAACAGAACACTCAGAGTAGATAGGAGTGGCAGCTCCATGGAACATGGTGGGCAAAAAGGATGGAGCAGGGGCATGCACAAAGACATCGGAGGGCAGGGGGAAGGAGAATAGGGGCAGCAAGCTAAGCACAGAGTTTAAGCAGGAGGTCAATGATGGGGCAAAGAATTGGGCAATGGAGGGCAGGAGGAGTGGACTGGTAAATCATACTAAATTGAGGGCAGTGGCAGCACATCAGACCATGCATGGCAGGAGGGAGGAGGCTAGTCCATGGATTCACACAACAGAGGATAGGGAGGAGGGGGATGGGGCAGCAAGCTAACTGTTCATAGAAGGCGGGTATTAGGAACTTTATTGTTTGTAAAACGTGTGTCTGTGCGAACTACTTAAAATATGAACAAGTATGCAGCATAATCTCACTTTTATTCAGGAAGAAGAGGACGTTTGTGACTGTGACTCTGGGCTCACTTGGCAGAAAAAACCCCTGACCCTCTACCCCCTATCGCAAAATGTAATGCCCGTGAAAAGGGTAGGCGAACACAGTGTTATATAGAACAGAGTCCTGAAAGCACGATTGAAAATGAAAACTAGATATAGTGTATGGTATAAACTATGCACCAAAAAGTGTGATATAAGATGAACCGGGCGTGAAATATAATATGCAATACATTGTGCGCAATGACAGATTCATTGGAGAGCGCGAGATAGCACAGGCACTAGCGCGTGCTATGCGATATGCGCATTGGAGTGTAATATGCACAGGGCAGTGTTGTGTAACCTAACTAGTCTCTAAAGTTGTAATATAAAATATGTGCTGGGGAGTGTAACGTTGCATATGCACTGTGACAAAGATATGGATCCCAGATTGTAATATGTATGGCATAGCACTGTGCATTATAACATAGGCATTGAGGAAGGCACGTTAGATGGGGCAATATAACCCGTGCGAAGACAAGTGTGGCATGACATATTCACGGGGTGGTGTTACAGTGCACATGGGCAAGAGAGTGTCATAGCATATGCACTAGCTAGTGGAATACAACAGAGGTGTGTGGCACTCAGCAGGCAATGGTGGGTGTGACACAGCATTGGGCTCTGCCAGGAGCGTGCTGTGACTCTCAAGTGATGTTCGTCCCCTTTCCAGAGAGTAAAATAAAAAGTATTACACATCCGGCAGTGGATGTGTGTTTTATTAACCGTGAGAAGGTTTCTTGCATAGTTTTGGTCGAATTTTTGTCGAATCCCCTTTGAATGGCTTGGTGTGCATGTGTATTAAATGTGCCCGTCAATAGCTACCCATGTTTGTATAAATAAAGGACAAGGGTGTCTACCGGGATTATGCACGGTAGGGCATCAGACATGTCAGAGCTTCACTAGTGGTGTAAATACATTCCACGTGGATTCATTGTATGCATAGTCGCCTTTTAATGAATGTCACGCAAATCGTCATGGTGATAGGTACGTACGGTTTGTCCAGCATGTCCTAGGTGTGTCTATTAATATATATATTTTTAAAATAATAAAAAACAGTGGCCGGCCCTGGGGATTGGGGTCAAAAAAATATAATTAGGAGACAGGTCCTGGGGGATGGGGTCATCAGGGCCAATAAATTAGAAGAAGAAGGGGAACCACACAGCCCCCCTTCTTAAAAAATTAAAATAAATAAAAGACTGGCATCGTGCTGGAGGCCACGCCCCCTCCATGCAGCACTCTGCAAACGCGCCCCCTGGCGAGTTGTAAGTTGGGGAATTAATTCCTCTTCAATACTGAGGGTCCCTGAGGGCCAACTAGCCCAACGGCATCTCCAGTATGCGCCAGGGAGCTGCGCTTCAGACAGGTGTTCTGAGGCCAAGCCCCTTTTTACACCTCTCTGCAACGCAGCTCTGTGGCGCTTACTGGAGGTACCTAGTGGTCTAGTTTGACCCTAGGGACCCTTAGGATTCAAGGGGACGTAATCTCTCAACTTAGAACAGCCACAGGGCGCGTTTACACAGTGGTGAAGGGAGGGGACGGGGCCTGAGGTGACGTGTGCAAACACGCACTATGGCACGTTTTAAATGGGGGATATCATTTCCCTTCAATACTGAGGGCCCCTGGGGGCTAACTAGCCCACCAAGTGCTTCCAGTAAGCGCCACTGAGCTGCATTGCAGAGAGGTGGTCCAGGCCGTGCCACTTTTTACACCTCTCTGCAACGCAGCTCTGTGGCACTTACTGGAGGTACCTAGTGGGCTAGTTGGACCCTAGGGACCCTCAGGATTCACATGAACCTAATCTCCCAACTAAAAATGGACACAGGGCCTGTTTACACAGAGGTGAAAGGAGGGGACGGGGCCTGAGTTAACGTGTGCAAAAATGCCCTGTGGCCTGTTTTAAGAGGTAGTTTTAATCCCCCTGCCCTATTATATACTTGGGGCTTACAGAGGAGGTCATGCTAATCACAGGGGGACCCCAACGCATAATGTCCCCTAGTGTATGTACGTGTTTTAACTGTATTCTATGTGTCTTTTAACATAGCACTGGCTCTAGGACTGGTTAGTCAGACTCAGTTACCACCAGTATCCGTCTGAAAAATTTGAGGGCCCAGGATGATTTTGCAACAAGGCTTCTTTCTGCTCTTCTTTTTGTTCTTTCTGCACGTTATCCTTCTTCCTGCACTTTTCTTCGTCTTTGAGGACTTCTGTTGCTTCTTTCTGCACTTCTTTTTTTTCTTTCTGTGCATTTTTTCTTCTTTCTTCACATGTCCTATCTATAGTCCTAGCATAGTTAGAAATTAGCATTTAAAAAACCTTTGAAATTCACAGAAACAAAACATAGGTTTCAGGCACGTTATAGTTAGGAATTAGCATTTAAAAAACCTCAGAAATTCACTGAAAAAACCATAGGTTTCAGGGGTGTTATAGTTAGCTGGACTTTTCACTTGTACAAAACCATTAAAATTCCCCCGTTATAGTTAGTTCAGCTAACTATAACTCACGCACCCGCAACGCACTGCTGATGACGTCACATATTACATCACTCATGACATGGTCAGTGACATCACTCATGACATCACTGATGACATCTCAAATGACATCACTGATGACATCACTGATGACATCATCCTTGTGATAGAGTGGCAGACCTCCTCTCACCCTAATATAACCTTTGATACACACATTCAAAAATAGAGACTCAAAATTTCAAAACAATGGACATACCAATACCAGTTACAAAAACTTCTTCAGTAATTCTAAGATCCACATACACATACACTCATTCACCAACAGTCCTATACAGTCACTCATACATGTACTCACTCATCATATGTACTCATACACCTATACATCCTGTTACACAATGCCACTCATCCATAGAGTTACTCACACACATAGTCACTCATGCTAATAAAGAATCAAACATACATTTACTTGCATATACAGTTATACACACACCACCACACTTACTTCTACAGAAATTTACACATACTTAGTCTTTTAAACAATCACTTATAGAAACACATACTTATTCATACAGGAACTCTTTCAATCTCTCACTCTCACATATACTCACTTATATACACCAATAGTCACATATACTAGTTTAAAACATATGTAGTTACTCATAAAGACACCATTGAGACAGTCATTCACTCACTAACACACCCATACACACACTCATCCACCCATAGAGTCCTGCACACATGCTGTCTTCAACACATACAAACAGTGAGTCACTCATTCATGCACCTATGCACTACGTAATACCCCCCACCGAACCATGCAGACACTCAGACTGATACTCAAAAAACCAACTAATAACCTATATAGACACCCATGTAGCTACTCACCAACCCATGCAGCCACTTATACACAAAGTGAGAGACTGATACAGATATTTACATATTTAAACATTACTCACTAAGCCATGTATTCACTATGATACACTTGATCAGTCAGTTACACAATCAATTTTTCAAAAACAAATCATCCATTTAGACACTTATATACCCATTTATTCTTCCATCGACCTTGAGATATACATATATAAAACATATTTAATTTTCAGAAAAACACACATTCACTGGATGATGTCATCAGTGATGTCATCAGTGATGTCATTTGAGATGTCATCAGTGATGTCATGAGTGATGTCACTGACCATGTCATGAGTGATGTAATATGTGATGTCATCAGCAGTGCATTGCGGGCGCGCGAGTTATAGTTAGCTGAACTAACTATAACGGGGGAATTTCAATGGTTTTGTACAAGTGAAAAGTCCAGCTAACTATAACACCCCTGAAACCTATGGTTTTTTCAGTGAATTTCTGAGGTTTTTTAAATGCTAATTCCTAACTATAACGTTCCTGAAACCTATGTTTTTTTTCTGTGAATATATAATATATATATATATATATTACCTACTGGCGGTCGCCAGTAGGTAGTTATAGTTAGGACCACGTTTCCATAGGAAAACCTCAACATTCTATTTTGAATAACTTTGGCGCCGGTCGACGAATCCTCGCGAATTTCTCAAAATAGGTGGGGCGCTACGCTCCGCTCCTACCCTGAAAGTCTCGGGGGGATCCGTCAAGCGGGGGCTGAGATAAAAGGGGGGTCCCAAAACGCGTTTTTCCCATGCATTTTTCCATAGGACCTTTAGAACGAGCTACAGCCCGAACGGCTGAACAGAATTACTCAAAATTTGGCAGAGAGGTAGTCCCTAGGTCAAGGAAGTGCCTTTTGTAGGTCTGGTGTAAATCTGTTCAGTATTTCCGGAGAAAATAGCATTTAAAAGCATATATATATATATATGCGCGCAGGGTGCGCGCACCGTGCGAGCACCGTGCGAGCACCCTAACGTGCGCGAGCGTAATTCTGATTGGTGGTTACATGTTAGTCAACGTTCGAATCGGTCGAAATCAGGAAGTGTCGGCCGCCATTTTGTTTGTTTTCAGTGCGAGAGTGAAAAAGGAAGGTGGCGAACGTGAAAAGGGGGCAGGGTAGAGAGTTCCTGACCCCCTAGCCTTTGTCAGGGGGTCCCTGAAGGACCCCGAAGGCAAAAAAAAAAATTTTTTTTTTTTTAAAAATCGCGGGGGTGCGCGCACAGTGCGCGCACCCTGAAAAACACAAAAAAAAAATTTTTTTTTTTGCAAAAAAAAAAAAAATAATTCGCAGGGTGAAAACCAAAAAAAAAAATAATAATAATTTTTAATACGTAGTTTATTGCAAAATAAATATATAAAAAATAATACATAAATAAATTTGCATTTAAAAAACCGTACAAATTCACTGAAAAAACCATAGGTTTCACACACGTTATAGTTAGGAATTAGCATTTAAAAAACCTTGCTAATTCACTGAAAAAACCATAGGTTTCACACATGTTATAGTTAGCTGGACATTTTACTGATAAAAAACCAATGAAATTCCCCCGTTATAGTTACTGTAGGCAACTATAACTCACGCGACCGTAATCCTCTGCTGATGACATATGTGTCTTTATGAAAAAAAAATATTTGTAATATATGTATAGCTAAAATTTAATGGAAGAAGACATGGGCAAATAAGTGTCTAAATACAGTATTAGCATCAGCAGAGGATTGCGGTCGCGTGAGTTATAGTTGCCTACAGTAACTATAACGGGGGAATTTCATTGGTTTTTTATCAGTAAAATGTCCAGCTAACTATAACATGTGTGAAACCTATGGTTTTTTCAGTGAATTAGCAAGGTTTTTTAAATGCTAATTCCTAACTATAACGTGTGTGAAACCTATGGTTTTTTCAGTGAATATATATATATATATATATAACACATATGTAAACTATATGGAAACACACATTCACTAGATGATGTCATCAGTGATATCATTTAAGATGTCATCAGTGATGTCATCAGTGATGTCACTGACCATGTCATGAGTGATGTAATATGTGACGTTATCAGCAGTGCATTGCAGGGGCGCAAGCTATAGTTAGCTCTACTAACTAAAACGGACACATTTCTCTGGTTTTGTATGAGTGAAATGTCCAACTAGCTATAACGGCTTTGAAACCGGTGGTTTTTCCAGTGAATATATATATAAAAACAATGCAATGCACTGCTGATGACGTCACATTTACGTCACTCATGACATTGTCAGTGACATCACTGATGACATCTCAAATGACATCACTTATGACATCACTGATGGCATCATCCATGCAAGTAGTCAAACAACACTCAGGCACCCATATAGGTACCCAGACAACCAATCAATAACCCATATAGAAGCTCATGTACCTATTCACGAACCCATGCAGCCACTTACACACCAACTGACAGACTGATGCAGACATTCACACAGATTAGTTACTCACCCATACATTCACCCAGACATGTATAATCACTCAGGTATACAGTCAGTCACACACTGACTGAATCATCATGAATATATCACATTCTTAAACTTTTTTTAACACGCACAGTCAATGGATGATGTCATAGGTGACATCATCATTGATGTCATTTGAGATGTTATCAGTGATGTCATCAGTGATGTCACCGACCATGTCATGAGTGATGTAATATGTAATGTCATCAGCAGTGCATTGCGGGGGTGTGAGTTATAGTTAGCTCAACTAAGTTTAACAGCTGAATTTCTCTGATTCAGATTGTCATGTGGATGAAATCATCAGTGATGTCATCAGTAATGTTAAGATGTCATCAGTGATGTAATCAGTGATGTCACTGACCATGTCATGAATGATGCAATATGTGACATCATCAGCAGTGCATTGTGGGCGCACGAGTTATAGTTAGCAGAATTAACTATAATGGAGGAATTTCTATGGTTTTGTACGAGTGAAATGTCAGACTAACAATAACGTCCCTGAAACCTGTGTTTTTTCAGTGAATATCTAAGGTTTTTTAAATGCTAATTTCTAACTATAACGTCCCTGAAACCTGTGTTATCAGTGATATCATTTGAGATGTCATCAGTGATGTCATCAGAGATGTCACTGACCATGTCATGAGTGATGTAATATGTGACGTTATCAGCAGTGCATTGCAGGGGCGCAAGCTATATTTAGCTCTACTAACTAAAACGGACACACTTCTCTGGTTTTGTATGAGTGAAATGTCCAACTAGCTATAACGGCTTTGAAACCGGTGTTTTTTCCAGTGAATATATATATAAAAAACTCACGCCCCCGCAATGCACTGCTGATGATGTCACATTTACATCACTCATGACATGATCAGTGACATCACTGATGACATCTCAAATGACATCACTTATGACATAACTGATGGCATCCTCCACTTAATCTCTGATGTACCTACTCACACCCTAATATAACCTTTCATACACCCACTCTAAAATACAGACTACCATTCTCAAAACCATAGACACACCAATACCATTTAGTACATAGCTACTCACTGATTCATAGGTCTACACACACATCCACTCACTCACCCATACAGTCACTCATCAATACAGTCACTAATATATGCAGTCATGTACCCATACAGACACTCACACATCGCCAGTCACCCATAGAGTTACTCACACACCTAGTCAGTCACCCAAAGAGTCAATCACAATGCTATTTACTCACCTATTCAGTTTTACACACACCACCTCACTTATTCACAGATACTAACACATACTTACTCTCCTATACAATCACTGACACACGCACACACTCATCAATACATCCACTCTCACAATCAATCCCTTTCACATACAGTCACTTATGCACTCCAACACTCACATATACTGCCATTCACAGATGCAGTTACTCACACATATACCACTGAGACATCCATTCACTCACCAACACAGCCATATGCACACTCACTCACCCATACAGGCCCTTTCAGGCACACTCATGAACCCATACACCCAGTGAATCACCCACTCACACATGCATGCAAGTTGTCACACAACACTCAGGCACCCATATAGGTAGCCAGACAACCAATCAATAACCCATATAGAAGCTCATGTACCTATTCACGAACCCATGCAGCCACTTACAGACCAACTGACAGATTGATGCAGACATTCTCACAGATTAGTTACTCACCCATACATTCACCCAGACACGTATAATAACTCAGTTATACAGTCAGTCACACACTGACTGAATCATCATGAATATATCACATTCTTAAACTTTTTTGTAACACGCACAGTCAATGGATGATGTCATAAGTGACATCATCAGTGATGTCATTTGAGATGTCATGAGTGATGTCACTGACCATGTTATGAGTGATGTAATATGTGATGTCATCAGCAGTGCATTGCGGGGGTGTGAGTTATAGTTAGCTCAACTAACTATAACAGCTCAATTTCTCTGATTCAGATTGTCATGTGGATGATGTCATCAGTGATGTCATCAGTGATGTTATTTGAGATGTCATCAGTGATGTAATCAGTGATGTCACTGACCATGTCATGAATGATGCAATATGTGACATCATCAGCAGTGCATTGTGGGCGCACGAGTTATAGTTAGCAGAACTAATTATAATGGAGGAATTTCTATGGTTTTGTACGAGTGAAATGTCAGACTAACAATAACGTCCCTGAAACCTGTGTTTTTTCAGTGAATATCTAAGGTTTTTTAAATGCTGATTTCTAACTATAACGTCCCTGAAACCTGTGTTTTTTTCTGTGAATTTTATATATATGTATTCAATCACCTCTTACAAGGAAGGAATCAGCACTCAGGTTGTAGTTTGGAAGTATTTAATCTGCTAAGGACGCAATCCACGAGTTTCAGCTTGCCAAAACCTTGATAACGATACAAGACGTCATTGTAGCTTCCTTATTTAAATGTACAAATGCCTCCAGTTGGCAACATTAACAAAGGACTACATATTACTTTAATCCAAAAAGCTGGTTGTCGTGTCGCAGCGCCGCAAGGAATACACAGGACACGGTATGGCTCCTGTGACCTTTATTATCTTTCCTCTTCGTGTGCCCACGTCTGCTCTGATCCCCTGCTTCCTGCTTTCTGCCCTTCCCCACACCCTGACCGGATGTGGTGTCCGGTGACCTCCCTGCCCTTTGCCCAGTTCAGGGTCCTAGTGTCCATTCCCAGGACACTACATCTCCCCCCTTTATCACAAGATCAAAATGCGCAAGTTGGTCAATGATACTTTGATAACATAGATAGAACATCGAATGGGTGCATCACATTTCTTCTATTAGTCTTTTCGGTCTATTTGTTGTTCTTCTTGGCCGTTGCCCTATGTCCTGGCTGCTTGCTGTCTCCCGGTCACCTTCTGTTTCTGTGTCATGGCGTTCCCGCTCTGCTGTTTCTTCTGTGCTTGGTGTTTGCTCCTCTTTCACTTCCTCTTTCAGTCCTTTGAAGTGTGAGCTGTTTCGCGTGATCCTTTGCCGTCCTGACTCTGCCGTTATCATCGTTCCCTTCACTTTAGTCATTGTCAGTGGATCATGTGAAAACGTGCTGTCAGACTTCCGGTGCTGTCGCTGTCGCACTATCACGGCGTCTCCCTCTTGTAGATGTGACGTGGTGGCATTTCGTCTGCTGTCCGCATACTCTTTCATTCTTTCTTTTGCCTCCTTGTCTCTGTCTGCTATGCTCTCATGCCCTGATGTTGTTGTTGTCTCTACTTGCGGGAGTCTTGTCCTGCTTGTCCTCCCCAATACTAACTCCGCGGGGCATTTTCCTGTGGAGCCATGTGGTGTGTTCCTGTAGTCGCGTAGCACTTGGCAGAGTGCTTGGCCTAGTGAAATCTGTGACAGTTTCGCTCTCTGAACCGCCTTCTTAATGTTCCCCATGAACCTTTCGACCATGCCATTTGCCTGGGGCCACAGCGGCGTTATTTTCTTATGTTGAATTCCGAGGTATGTCATGAATCTTCTGAATTCATCCCCTGAGAATGGGGGACCGTTATCTGTTTTTAAACTTTCTGGGGAACCCCATGCTGCAAAGATATCATCCAAGATCGGTAAAGTTGCGGTTGCTGACGTTGACGAGACTGGCCTCACGATGGGGAATCTGGAGTACTCGTCAATGACCCCCAGTAGATAATTTCCTGTATCCAGCGGTCCAAAGAAATCAGCTGCTAATGTTGTCCATACCACTCTTGGCAGTTCTGACATGTGCAGTGGTTCTCGCCTTGCTGGCTGTCCTGTCACTTGACAGAGGTGACAGGTCGCGATGGTGTCCTCCACTAGACGGTCTAGCCCAGGGAACCATACTTTCTCTCTCAGCAGTTTCTTTGTTGCAACGATGCCTCTGTGCGATTCATGTGCAATGTTGACTACTTTGCGCCGTAGTGAATACGGTATCACTATCCTGGTGCCTCGCATTATTATGCCTTGGCTTGCTTCCGACAGTTCTTCACTTATTTTCTGCAATGCAAGTATCTCTTCTTTGTTTACTCCCCTTTTCCACGTGGAGTTGTTGTTCACGTGTCTCCACCGTTGTTGTCTCATTGTCTCTTTGGCCATTTGTAGCGTGGCGTCCTCCTCAGTCTCCTTTCCTATCTCCGCTAGTGTTATGGGTGCTGGCGCGCTTTGTTTTAGCACAAAGTTGAGGTATTCCTCTGCTACTGACGCTTTCTCTTCTCCATTCGGTAATGGGTGTCTCGACATGTAGTCTGCTGGGTTGTGCTCTTTCCCCGGTTTGTGGACAATCGTGAAATCATAGTCCATTAACCTGATTCCCCAACGCTCTATTCGCGGCGGCATCTTTGCTGACGGGTTGCCATATATCGTTACCAGTGCTTGGTGATCCGTGATGATCGTGAATTTTTTCCCATATATGAACATGTGATAATGCTCACACGCCCATACCACCGCTAGGCTTTCTTTTTCTGGCTGCGAATAGGCCCTTTCAATGTCCGTAAGGCTTTTGCTGGCGTAGGCAACAATTCTCCTAGGTGAGTCCCTCCCTGGTTGGTGTTGCGCTAGTATCGCCCCTAGTCCTACTGGGCTTGCATCCACCGTCAGTTCAGTGCAGAGCAGAGGGTCGAAATATGCTAGATGTTCCACTGTCATCACTGCCTTCCTGATCTCCTCGAATGCCTCGTTGCATTGCTGAGACCAGATGAACTTTTGGCCCTGTTTTGTCAGTTCTCTCAGCGGGGTGCTTACCGTTGCAAAGTCTTGTATGTATCTGGCGCAGTAGCTGGCCAGTCCTAAAAATGACCTTATTTCCGCTGCATCTTTTGGTGGTTTCGTGTTCTTCAGCGTCTCCACTTTGCTGGGATCTGGCCTCATCCCTTTTTTTGAAAATATGTGTCCGAAAAATACCAGTTCTTTTCTTTCTAGTTCACATTTTTCTCCATTTAGTGTCAACCCTGCTTGTTCCAGCTGCTTGCATACTTGACGTAGAGCGCTGTTGTGCTCCTCATCAGACTTCCCAAATACTAGAATGTCATCGCTATAGTTGAAACTATTTTGTACTGGTCGTATTACTTGCCGTATCGTCTCCTGGAATATCTCAGCAGCCGATGATATTCCAAAACTTAATCTTTTGTACCTGAATAGGCCTAGGTGCGTGGAGAAAGTTGTTATATATCTTGATTGCGGGTCCAGTTCTAGTTGATGATACCCTTTACACAAATCTAGCTTCGAGAACCTGCACGCCCCTGTTAGACGGCTGATCATGTCATTCAAATGCGGTCCGGGATGGCGTTCTCTCGAGATGGCTGTGTTAGGTATTCTCATGTCCACACATATCCGTATTTTGGAGGTGTTCTTCTTCGGAACTGCCACTATTGGTGATACCCATGGTGTTGGTCCTTCCGCCGGTTCAATGATGTCTTGTGCCAGTAAGTTTTTTAGTTCTTCTTCTACTTGTGGTTGTAGATGCATCGGGACCCTCCTGTGGTGCTGGGCCACCAGCCAGACTGCTTCATTGATGTGCAGCGTTATCTGCTTCCCTTTCAGTTTTCCCAAACCTTCTAGTATTTTCGGGTATTCTTGCAATATTGTCTCTTTTTCTGACATGTGATAAGTCATGGCAAGTAGCCCCATGACCTGTGCTGTTACATTGCTCAACAGGCAAGGTGCTGGGATGTCACCTTTCAGTACGTGTATGTCTTCTTTGTATGCCCTGTCCTTGTATGTTAAAGTCTCTGTAAATTTTCCCATGTTTTCCACCGGCTTCATTGAACCCCAGGTGAACACATCTACTGTCGATGGTCGTAGTGTTGGCTTGACTCTCATCTTCATGTACTCAGATATGCACATGATGTTGCATGTCGCTCCACTGTCAAGCACAAACTTCGCTATGTGGTTCCCGACCTCGATGTCCACAGCGGCAGTCTTCTTTATTGTCTGCTTCTCTACCAGCTGGATGTGTTCTTGCTGTCTTTCTTCTTTGGGCACATCAGACATTAGATAGAGCCGAGCTTCTCTCTCAGGTGCTGTAGTGCCGTCCGACTCGTCGGACGAGCTTCTCTCCGCTGTTTCTATGTGTCTGGCATATCTAGTGCTGGTCATCCTTGTTCCGGCTGTACGTCCCCTTTCACTTCTGAACTGTCTGCTCATGCACGTACTTGCGAAGTGATTGTCTCTGTTGCATTTTCTGCACTTCTGGCCCATGGCTGGGCAGGCGCCGACATGGGGAAACTCAAGACCGCACCTGTAGCATGTGTTGTTGGTCTTCCTGGGAGGTGGTCGCTCTCGGTGTTCCTTTTTTCTGACATTTCCGGTGACATGATGTGCCAGTGCCGTTCCTTTGTCTTGGCCCATTTGGATTTGCTTGGCGTGCTCCGTGGCCCGTGCTTCTGTGCGGGCCATCATCAAAATTTTTTCAAGTGTCGTAGGTTCTTTCAGAATGCGTGCTCGGAACTCCACCGACTGACATCCTTCAATGAGACGCAGACGTATCGCTTGGTCGTTGTCAAACTTTTCAAATTCGCAGTGTGTGACCAGTTTCCGCAGCCGTGTCGCAAAATCATCCATACTCTCTTCTGGCTTTTGGCACGCCGTGTTGAACGTGTATCTCTCGAAATCAATGTTGCGTTGGGGGTCAAATTTCTCCGTGAGGCATGCTAGTGCGCCTTTGTAATCTTTTGTTTTGTCGCTGGGAAACGTCAGGAGTAAATCCTCTATGTCGTCTCCCCCAAGATTCACGAGCAGATCCAGTTTCTTGCCCTCCACGACGTCCGTTGCCCGCATGTAGCGTTCAAATTTCCTTATCCATTTCTCCCATCTGATGCCCGCTTGAGGTTCCGATGTGTTGAATGGTATTGGCCTGCGGAAGACAGCTTGTGTGCTCTTTTTGTCGTCGTCACTCATCTTCTTTTTTTTTTTTTTTTTTTTGCTTCCTTGTTTATTTCTTTATGTCACCTTTTTCCTTCTTTTATTTGTCCTTTGCTTCTCTATTTCCAGTATTTGTCTTTGTTTTGTTGTTATTTCCCTTTAATTCTGTCTTTTTGCCCTTTTTTTTTCTTGCCTGACCTTTCAAAATGGCCGCCGTGTATTCCTGGCTGCCTATTGGTCCTTTTTGCCTGACCTCAAAATGGCCGCCGTACTCTCGCGTTGTTTTGGGCTTGTTTTGCACTTGCCTGGCCTTTCAAAATGGCCGCCGTGTATTCCTGGCTCCTTATTGGTCCTCTCGCCTGACTTCAAGATGGCCGCCGTGATCTCGCGAGAGTTCGTTAAACTCAGGCGCGCGAGATCCTTATCTCCCCAGTTCACCACTAGCCGGCCTCGCGTGATGCTCCTTCCCCGCTTTCTCTCTTACTTCGTTGTCACTACCGGGGTGGGCTCCCGCACCGACGTTTGTTCGTCCTTTTCTCCTCTTCTTCTTGGCGCTCCGGACCTCCGGACCAGGGTGGGCTCCTGGCTCCGATCTCAGCGACACCGGGTGGGCTCCGACAGTCGCAGCAACGATCTTCTTCGAGATCCCTCCTTCGATCGCCAGATGTCGTGTCGCAGCGCCGCAAGGAATACACAGGACACGGTATGGCTCCTGTGACCTTTATTATCTTTCCTCTTCGTGTGCCCACGTCTGCTCTGATCCCCTGCTTCCTGCTTTCTGCCCTTCCCCACACCCTGACCGGATGTGGTGTCCGGTGACCTCCCTGCCCTTTGCCCAGTTCAGGGTCCTAGTGTCCATTCCCAGGACACTACATCGGTGGCCATATTGGCTTGGTCACGATGTGAAAATTCAGGAATTGATACAATAAAGAAAACAAGTGTTAATATGCACACAATGTCATTTCAGCATATCTTGCCCCGTGACCGCCGTACCTGTATGTTCGTCAACGTGACTTGTTCATAATAAACATACTTAGGATTGCAAACATCAACATAAACAATGGACTACACATTACATTAATGTGAAAGGCTATTGGCCATATTGATCTAGGCACATTGTGTATTATAATGGTTTTTACAAGAAAGAAAAGAAAAAAGGGGTGTTAATATGCAGACACTATCCCTTAATAAAGTTCTAGCGATTATAGTTCCATTCCATTCACAGCTCATTTGTGATGTCATGAGTGATGTCACTGACCATGTCATGAAAGATATAATGTCTGAGGTCATATGCAGTGCATTGCGGGGGAGTACATTATAGTCAGCTCAGGTAACTATAACTGCTGAATTTCACTGGTTTTGTATGAGTGAAATCTGAATCTAACTATACTGTCCCTGTAATCTTTGTTTTTTTCAGCGAATTTCTAGTTTTTTTTTTACTTTAAGTAAGATGCCTATCACAATGGATGGTGGGGTTTGGAAACAGGGCCTGCCCTGGCATTGTGCTGCCCCCACCCAAGCTTGCTGCTCCTGCCTCCCCTCCTCCTTGCCATCCATTGTCCAAGTCCATGGCCTTGCTTCCTCATTACAGCCCTGTGTGGCTGTTGTTCTGCCACTGGTCTTTCCACCTTCTCTGAACAGTTAGCTTGGTGCCCAATCTACCTCCTCCCTATCCTCTGTTGTTTGAATCCATGCACTCGCCTCCCCCCTCCTGCCATGCATGGTTTGATGTGCAGCCACTGCCGTCCATTTAGCATGATGTCCCAGTCCACTCCTCCTGCCCTCCATTGCCCAATTCTACGCCCCATCACTGAACTCCTACTTAGCTGTCTGTGTGCATGCCCCTGCTCCATCCTTTTTGTCCGCCATGTTCCATGGAACTGCCCCTCCTATCTATTCTGAGTGTTTTGTTGAGCTGCCACTACCCCCACCTGTCTAACATTGTCAGATAAATAGGAACAAAAAGAGAGCGAGGAAAAAGAAAAACTTGTCCTCTTCCCCAAATGACTTAAGCAAACAAAATGAACAAGTTTTTGATGATTCAGAGCAAACTTTTTTGCTGTCACCTTATGAAAGATTTGAAAGGAGAGAGCACAACTGCTGTGGAAGAAACCCCTCACCCACCTACCTAGTAGGTGGCATGCTCCATCATTGGGGCCCAACTGGATTGCCTAGTACAATCCAGCTGTGCTACGACGCCTGGATTACAGCGGAGCAGGATATTGAGCAGAAAGTGGCGTGCTATGTGAGATGTGGCTATAGGTTAAAAAAGTCTCTGAGAAATGCCCTTTAAAAACAACTTTTTATTGGAAGGGTCCCAGGACTAATGTTAAAAAGTTAAGCGGGATATATAGTTAGGAATATTATTTTCCTGATATCCCTTGTAAATAAGGTCAACTAGTTTCAGCCTTCTGGATGGTTCTAGAGGCTTTCGTCAGGACCAGAAAAAGGTGAATGGCCATAAAAACAAGGTGTAGGCCACGTGTAAATATCAGCACACACCCTAAAGTGTGCTGTGAGTGTAGTGGTAATGTACTAACAGTATCTCCGTTTGAGACTACTTGAGTAAAGAGGTGGTTATGCCTCTGGAAATCGATCGACGTTTAAATCCCCTCTTGACAATTGTCAGGGAAAGTTTGGTCCGTGGTACCTAGGACGGCGATCGGGTCCGCTTGACAAGCGGACCCGATCGCCGTCCTAGGTACCACGGACCAAACTTTCCCTGACAATTGTCAAGAGGGGATTTAAACGTCGATCGATTTCCAGAGGCATAACCACCTCTTTACTCAAGTAGTCTCAAACGGAGATACTGTGAGTACATCACCACTACACTCACAGCACACTTTAGGGTGTGTGCTGATATTTACACGTGGCCTACACCTTGTTTTTATGGCCATTCACCTTTTTCTGGTCCTGACGAAAGCCTCTAGAACCATCCAGAAGGCTGAAACTAGTTGACCTTATTTACAAGGGATATCAGGAAAATAATATTCCTAACTATATATCCCGCTTAACTTTTTAACATTAGTCCTGGGACCCTTCCAATAAAAAGTTATTTTTAAAGGGCATTTCTCAGAGACTTTTTTAACCTATAGCCACATCTCACATAGCACGCCACTTTCTGCTCAATATCCTGCTCCGCTGTAATCCAGGCGTCGTAGCACAGCTGGATTGTACTAGGCAATCCAGTTGGGCCCCAATGATGAAGCATGCCACCTACTAGGTAGGTGGGTGAGGGGTTTCTTCCATAACATTGTCAGATGCCAGTAACCTCTCCCTGCCACCTCCACCTATCTGTCCACGTTCCATGCCCCTATCCCCTTCCTCCTGTCCTCCATGGTCCATTTTACTGCCACACCCTTCTGCCCTTCCTTATCTGTTGTGCTGCAATTGCTCCTCCTGCCTGCCCTGTCTGTTGTGAGGCCCCTTCCCCTGAACTCTCTTGTCTGTGCCTGGCTCCTACATCTCCCTTCTATCCTCCAATGGTCCTTTGTGCATGCCCTTGCCCCCTCCTTTTTGCCCATCATGGCCACTGTGCTGCCACGGCCCCCCATCTGCCCTGTGTGGTAAGCTAGCTGCCCCTGACCCCCTCCCACCTTCCCTCCATGGTCTCGGTGTATGCCATTATAGTCTCACTGTTGCTCTCCATGGCGTGTCTTGCTTCTAGTGCCCATCCTGCCTGACCTCCATGGTCAGCTTGTTGCTCTTGCCCTGCCCCCTTGCCCCCTTTCCTCTGTTTTTCATGTGTAGACCCTGTTCCCTCCCTCCTGGCTTGTCTGTTCCATTGTAATGCCCCTGATCCCTCCCTCCTGCCCTTTATGGTCTGTTATGCTACAGCTTTCTCTCCTTTCTGTCCATTATGGTCAGCTAGCTGCCATTGCCTCTTTCACCTTTGTTCTCTGTTGCCCATGTGCATGGTCATGTCCCCTTCCTATTGCTTTCCATGGATTGTTGTGCTGCACTCCCGTCCTGCATGCCCTGTGTGGTGTATTGTGCTGCTGCTAATCCTGATGCCTGCCCTGTAAGGTCAGTTTGGTGCACCTGTCCATGTCCCACCTGTCCTCTGTTATACGATTCCATGTCCCTACCCCAATTCTTCCTACCTTCCATGATTCAATGTACCATACTTGCTAACATTTTGAACTTTGTAGGAGGGAGATTTTGAAATTAAAACACTGGGGTATGTATTTTCCCCATTGACTTACATTGAAAAAGAGGAGATTGTAGACAGGAGACAGATCAAATAAAGCCCATTTGGGCTTAAAAACATTGGGCTTTTCCTGGCTGAATCGGGTCTGTTGGTATGTATGGTTGTACTACCACTGCCTCTTCCTTCTGTCCACAATGGTCTTTTATATTGCCACAGCCTCCCCTGCCTGTCCTGCATTGTTGGTGTTTTGCCCCTGCCCCCCTTTCCACTGCTCTCCATAGTCTGTTGCACTGCCACTGCCCTTCCTGATTGCCCAGTGTGGTCAAATTGTTGCCTCTGCACCCTCCTACCTGCCTTCGATTTTCTGAGCATGTGCCCCTGGCCTCTGCCTCCCAACAGTATCCTAATGGACAACTAGATTGCTAACATTCTATATTTATTACAAAAGTGTGGCACACCTGATGTCATCTTGATGTAATCGAAACAGTAATACCTAGAGCATTCCCATTAGAAAGTACAGAAATGAAAGGGTCTTTTTTGCATCGCAATTATGGTTGGTACTCTAAAAAACTAAAATGAGGACATATTTTCTGAGTTTTTAAATAGCGACAAAGCACTTTTAAATTATTTGTTATCAAAAAAATGTTTTATCCAGTTGACCACCTGATGTTGCACTTAGGGGAGAGGATGTGCTGAATTTCTCCAGAGCTGCAGACTTTGCAACTGGGGAACCAGGTTGGAGTTATGCTTCAGCTGGACATTCTGTGATTCTGGTCAAGTCAGATAATCTCCCCATGTCTACAACCAAAATGAATTTGTCCTTGTGTGATGTAACCAATGTTCATGTAAAGCACTCCAACACCTGACTGGTCTGCACTATATCAAACTGCAAAAAAAACAAGAAAGAAAAAGTGTTTTGCAGACTTCTGTCATTGGGCTATACGTGGGCTACATCTGGGTGATATTTGTGCTACATTTGCACTCTTGTGTCTCTGGTGGCCATCTTGGGATATTTATTTGTTATGAAGATTCCTAATTTCCTCATTTACTGCAGTCTCCTCAGTAGGAAATGCTATCAGTTTTTTACTTTGATTCCATCAAGAAGGCATTCAGATGTGTCACACATTTGCCATAAAGTCTGAATGTTAGCACTCTAGTTGCTCATTAGATCACTGTAGTAAAGCTACTGCTCACCAGGGAAGTCTGTTGCTGGTTTTGAAAGTGCATTTTTCAGTCTGCATGAAATAGAAGAGGACTTGAGAAGTCCCTCAAAATGTGCCCTATTTGTTCTTTCTTGAGCACTAACCACTAACCATAATTTCTATGACAAAATGAACCCCCTGATGTTGTTCCTTTTTCAATTAAATGTTTTTTAGTGTTACCACTTTATTCCGATCAAGATGGCTTCAGGTGTGCTATACTTTTGCCATAAGTTAGACTCTTAGTGCTCTAGTTCTTCTTTAGAACACTCTGGGAAGCTTAGTAGAATCAACTGACAGTCTCTGCCCTTGTTGGATGCTCCCATTTTAGATTCTAGATCACCTTCCAAACCTCTATGGGAAAAGTATGAGAACATTGTTTTTTCTCAAACATGGTTCATGATATCCCAGCAGAAGGCTTTTTCACAGGGTAAGATCACCTTAGAACACACCACAATTCCTAAACTTAGTATGGTACCATCAACAAATGATTTATAATGTAACTAAAGTCTGTTATCACCCTTTATATGCTCTCCTTTTGGTAACCGTCAAAACCCTCTATTCACTACGATGCATTTTAATGGGGTGCTATCGTGTATATTGGTCCCAAGAGTGCTGCCAACACTTCGTGGATGAAGTGCTGACAGCCAATCAGATCTCACGATGAGATGTGTGGTTAGGCTCCGCCCAGATATATACATTTCTTTTTCCTTTAATATTTAAAAAACTACTGAACGTATTTACACCATTTATAAAAAAAGGGCGCTTTTTGAACCAAGAGCTACATTTTTGCCACATTTGATGTAATTCCGTTGAGCAGTTCGGGCTGTAGCCTTGTCTAAAGATTCCTAAGGAAACTAACATGGGGAAAACGTGTTTTGGTAATCAGTGATGTCACTGACCATGTCATGAATGATGCAATATGTGACACCATCAGAAGTGCATTGTGGGCGTACGAGTTAAAGTTAGCAGAACTACTTATAACGGAGGAATTTCTATGGTTTTGTACGAGTGAAATGGCCAGCTAACTATAACACCCCTGAAACCAGTGTTTTTTCAGTGAATTTCTAAGGTTTTGTAAATGTTAATTTCTAACTATAACATCTCTGAAACTATGGGTATTTCTGTGAATTTCAAAGCTTTTTTAAATTCTAATTTCTAACTATAACGTCTCTGAAACCTATGGTTTTCTTCAGTGAATTTCAAAGGTTTTTTAAATGCTAATTTTTAAGTGTGATAGTAGTTATACCTATTTTTTTGTAATGATTTTCTACAATTTTTTAACTTTTTATTGATAAATATTTTATTCATTAAATAACATTATAGATTTTTCTGAAAACAAAACATTTAAAAAAAAAATCAAATTGAAATATTGATTAATTTTTTTGTTTTCATTTTTTATTTTAATATATTTATATTATTTTCTTTTTTTTTTTTTTTAAATCAATTTTTTTTTCGGAGTCGCACACTCAACTCGTATACTTTATACTATACTATACTATAGTAGATTCTAGCCGCCATTTTACAAAAGTCGTGAAGGATCCCCGTACGGTGTGCGACGGCTGCGTGTTTTTCAGTTACATCATATACATTAAATATTATGTGATGTGCGCGATGGGTATGCGACCAGTCCGCGACTCCTGCTCCCGCGCATTCGCAACACATGTGCATTACGGTACGAGATGCTTGCACGTGCAGGGGTGTGGAATTTAATAAAATATCTACTTGTCCATAGGGCAAGTTGCTTCATAAATCTACTTGTCCTGTAACAAAATCTACTTGTCCCTTTTGTGCCATGTAATGCGGTGACAAATTATGGCAGCAATCTCATTATAGAAGAGCTCCGAAATAGCCTCTCTGATTATGCCAGGGCTCCTTTCATAGTAGGGTTTGAATAGTAGCAATTCCCTTATGTTGCCACGTTTCCGCAAATTTACATACTGGCGCTGAAGGTAATAGTAAGCAACAGTTCCAGAGTTGGAATGCCCTTTTGAGTCTGTGCACACCTATTAACTTGCATGTTTCAATGGTTTTCACCATCTCTTCTTTAATCTTTTCCCATACCGAAAAAAGGTTGCAAATGTACTCCTGACAATGACAAACCTGAAACATCTTCCAGGGTTAGGAGAAAATTGGTTGGAGGGAAAGTGAACTTGCGAACACTCAGATTTTAGCATGAGCAAATCTACACCTGCATATTTGCCCATGCTAAAATGCAGTACACAAATATTTTCTAGGACTACTATTTCTTGGCCTACTTCTGTAAAGTCTTGTGAATTCACGAAAGTCAGATATCTGCACTAAATGCAAGGACATGAGTGCATCTTTGAGACTTTATTTAATATTTGGACCCCTAATTAGGTCTGGCGTTAACCTTGACCTTTTGTGTTTATTAAAATTCTGTCTCTCTCTGTCTATTGGCAAGCTTCACTGTGAGTGACAGCAAGTCTGTTCTTTCACAAGGAGCATATTCAACACATTTGTTTTGTTCAGTGCCAGGAACCACTGTGGCAATGTATGCTTTTTGAGACCAAAACAATTTTAGCTTTTGCCAATGTTTGTTATAATAATGAGGGCCCGGCAGCTCCCAATAAGGTTTTACAAAAAACATGCCCAAAACAAGTCACGCATTGACAAAACCAAAAGAATGACCAACAATTTCAAACCTATTGGCTTTACTAATGCTTGTTTACTTTTTATGTTTCCCATAATCTTATAAAACTGGTTACACTAATTTTCCGTTCTGAATATTTTTTGGAAATACTAGCATACATCAACACATTTTACTAAATGATGCTGCTAAAAAACATAAAATGTTACAGTAGTTTAGCAATCTTGCTTTCAAGCTTCTGCATATATTTGCATCTAATCAGAGAGCATTCTGGGAGCAGTTTACATAGTCTTATATTGCTACACATTGAAAACGTGTGCACACATTTTTATACTGGAACCACTGTCAGTAGTACAGGCTCAGCTTACAACATGTACTTAGATTGCTCGCCCTAATAATAAAGGTTTTGCATTAATGAACCATAAATACAAGTTTGAACAGCATTCACACATGGACATAAATATTTCCTTAACTTCAGGCAATGCCTTTCCCTGATCCTTAATGTGCTACTGTAAACTGGCATTCAAAAGGTTTGTGATGTAGGGGGTTGGGCCTACTTGTCCCAAGGACAAAATACAAATGAAAACTTGTTGCCCTTGACCCCAAACAATATGTCCTGGGTGTCGGGCTATAGGAATTCCACATCCCTGGTGGTGGCGGGTCCCGCGTGACGTCATATACGTGCAGGGGCGCGCTGGGTGCGTGACTCCGGCAAAACGAAAATGATATGTATGTGTCTATAATACACATATTTGGGCAAGAGATTATCTAAAATATTCATAAAAATAATATATTTGTACTTATAATAAACGTATATTATTTTTAAATAGATTTTTGCAAAGTCGGGTGTGTGCATCGTGAGCGCAGAGAACCAGGTCAGCAGAGCTGCTGTAGAGCCAGAGAAACCAGGTCAGCAGAGCCATGGTAGAGCTAGAGAACCAGGTCAGCAGAGCAGCTCTAGAGCCTAAGAAGCAGGTCAGCAGAGCTGCTCTAGAACCAGAGACCCAGGTCAGCAGAGCTGCTCGAGAGCCAGAGACCCAGGTCAGCAGAGCTGCTGTAGAGCCAGAGAATCCAGGTCAGCAGAGCTGCTTTACAGGGAGAGAACCAAGTCAGCAAAACTGCTTTAGAGCCAGAGAACCAGGTCAGCAGAGCTGCTCTAGAGCCAGAGAACCAGGTCAGCAGAGCTGCTTTAGAGCCATAGAACCAGGTCAGCAGAGCTGCTCTAGAGGCAGAGAACCAGGTCAGCAGAACTGCTTTAGAGCCAGAGAACCAGGTCAGCAGATATGCTTTAGAGCCAGAGAAACAGGTCAGCAGAACTGCTATAGAGCCATAAACCAGGTCAGCAGAGCTGCTTTAGAGCCAGAGAACCAGGTCAGCAGAGCTGATCTAGAGCCAGAGACCCAGGCCAGCAGAGCTGCTTTGGAGCCAGAGAACCAGGTCAGCAGAGCTGCTCTGGAGCCAGAGAACCAGGTCAGCAGAGCTGCTTTAGAGCCATAGAACCATGTCAGCAGAGATGCTTTAGAGCCAGAGAACCAGGTCAGCAGAGCTGTCTAGAGGCAGAGAACCAGGTCAGCAGAGCTTTTTTAGAGGGAGAGAACCAGGTCAGCAGAGCTGCTTTAGAGCCAGAGAACCAGGTCAGCAGAGCTGCTGTAGAGCCAGAGAAACCAGGTCAGCAGAGCTGCTTTAGAGGGAGAGAACCAGGTCAGCAGAGCTGCTTTAGAGGGAGAGAACCAGGTCAGCAGAGCTGCTTTAGAGCCAAGGGACTAGGTCAGCAGAGCTGCTCTAGAGCCAGAGAACCAGGTCAGCAGAACTGCTTTAGAGCCATAGAACCAGGTCAGCAGATCTGCTTTAGAGCCAGAGAAACAGGTCAGCAGAACTGCTATAGAGCCATAAACCAGGTCAGCAGAGCTGCTTTAGAGTCAGAGAACCAGGTCAGCAGAGTTGCTCTAGAGCCAGAGACCCAGGTCAGCAGAGCTGCTTTAGAGGGAGAGAACCGGGTCAGCAGAGCTGCTTTAGAGCCAGAGAACCAGGCCAGCAGAGCTGCTTTAGAGCCAGAGAACCAAGTCAGCACAGCTGCTTAGGAGCAAGAGAACCAGGTCAGCAGAGCTGCTAAAGAGCCAGAGAACCAGGTCAGAGGAGCTGCTTTAGAGCCAGAGAACCAGGTCAGCAGAGCTGCTTTAGAGCCAGAGAACCAGGTCAGCAGAGCTGCTCTAGAGCCAGAGAACCAAGTCAGTAGAGCTGCTTTAGAGCCAGAGAACCAAGTCAGCAGAGCTGCTTTAGAGCCAGAGAACCAGGTCAGCAGGGCTGCTCTAGAGCCAGAGAAACAGGTCAGCAGAGCTGCTGTAGAGCCAGATAAACCAGGTAAGTAGAGCTGCTTTAGAGGGAGAGAACCAGGTCAGCATAGCTGCTCTAGAGGGAGAGAACCAGGTCAGCAGAGCTGCTTTAGAGCCAGAGAACCATGTCAGCAGAACTGCTTTAGAGCCAGAGAACCAGGTCAGCAGAGCCGCTTTAGAGGGAGAGAACCAGGTCAGCAGAGCTGCTTTAGAGCCAGAGAACCAGGTCTGCAGAGCTGCTTTAGAGACAGAGAACCAGATCAGCAGAGCTGCTCTGCAGCCTAAGAACTAGGTCAGCAGCGCTGCTCTAGAGCCAGAGAACCAGGTCAGCAGACCTACTGTTGAACCAGAGAAACCAGGTCTGCAGAGCCGCTTTAAAGGGAGAGAACCAGGTCAGCAGAGCTGCTTTAGAGCCAGAGAACCAGGTCTGCAGAGCTGCTTTAGAGCCAGAGAACCAGGTCAGCAGAGCTGCTCTAGCTGACACTAACTGACTAACACTGACACTGACTGACTGACACTGACTGATTGACACTGACAATGACTGGCTGACACTGACTGACCGACACTGACTGACTACTCTCTACTACTCTACTACTCACTACTACTCACTCTCTACTACTCACTCTCTACTACTCACTCTCTACTACTCTACTACCCTCTACTACTCACTCTCTACTACTCACTCTCTACTACTCACTCTCTACTACTCACTCTCTACTACTCACTCTCTACTACTCTCTACTACTCACTCTCTACTACTCTACTACTCACTCTCTACTTTTTTCTTGGCCCCCCCTTGATAAATCACCCCCAAACTTCACACAAAGAGGTGATATGAACAAAGAATAAGTTTGGAAAATTTCATGAAGATTCATCAAATGACGCCAAAGTTATAAGCAAAACACAAAATTCTCTTCCTATGGAAACTTGATCCTAACTATAACTACCTACTGGCGACCGCCAGTAAGTAATATATATATATATATCTATATCTACATATATCTATCTATATATATCAATCTATATTACCTACTGGCGGTCGCCAGTAGGTAGTTATAGTTAGGACCTATTTTCCATAGGAAATCCGCAACATTCTATTCCCAATAAGTCTGGCGCCGGTTGACAAACCTTCACAACATTTTCCAAACTTTTGGCCAGCTCCGGTCTGCTCCTATCCTGAAAGTTTTGTGGTGATTCGTGAAGCAGGGGCCGAGAAAAAAGGGGGGGTCCCAAAACGCGTTTTCCCAATGCAATTTCCCATAGGACCTGTTGACGCAGCTACAGCCCGAACTGCTGAACGGAATTACACCAAATTTGGCAAAGAGGTAGTCCTCAGTTCAGACCCGTGCCTTTTGCATAAATGGAGTAAATCCGTTCAGTAGTTCCTGAGAAAATTAGACTAAAAAAGATAGATATATCTATGGCCTCGGAGGATCCGCGCACCCTCCCCGCACCCTAAGCGCACCCTCTGCGAACCGGGCGCGCACCCTCCCGATCATGTGCTGAATGCTAATTGGCTGTCAAGTGTCTGTCTACATTCGAAACCAGGAACTGTTGGCAGCCATTATGTGCCTCGGTAGAAGCGAGGCTGATTAAGTAAGGGAAAAAGGTGTGTGAAAGATGTAATAGGGGCAGGGTAGAAATACTCTGACCCTCTAGTGTTCCTTAGGGTGTCCCAGAAGGACCCCCTGGGGCCCCCCTTTTTTTTTTTTTAAACGACGAAATGCGCGCAGGGTGCGCGGATCCGGCCAGAAAAAAAAAAACACTTTAGCGCGGGCTTCCACGCTTCGTTAATAATTAGCCCCCGGGGTGTCCACCCCGGGGGTAAAATCTTTATAAATTATTGGGGGAGGGGGGCTGCGTGGCCCCCCTCCTGGAGCCCTCGAGGGCCCTGGGGACCGCCACCCCCCAGGGCCCTCGTGTTCTGGGGTGCCCACCCCAGGACGCTGTTGTTTACTATGAGAGGGCGGGAGTCTCCCGCCCTCCCATATCAAACTTCGTTAGTATTTTGATAGAGAGAGCAGGGAAACCTGCTCTCTCTTTCAAAATCCAAACGATATTGCTGTTCCACACGGGGAGCTGCATGTCAGCAGCTCCCCATGTGGAAAAGCAATGCCGGCTCCCGAAGGACGCGGGGAGCCGGCTGGGACCATGGGGGCGTTGGGGCTCCCCCCACGGTCCCCAATGTTTTTTTATAAGCCCCGGGGGATGGGGTCTCCGGGGATAATACAAATTAGTGATAGGGGCTATTTTATTTTTACGGTAACATTAGGAAACGCGCATCCTAACGCGTCGGGTGCACGAGTTCTCTCGCGTTGGGTGCACGGTTCCTAAAGCGTTGGGTGCGTGGATCCAAGGAAAAGAAACTGACATTTTTGGGAGATAAACATCAAGCTTAAGTGTTTTGTTCTTGAGTGGCTCTAAAAAGAGCCGTTGTGTTTATTGAGAGTTTTTGGTGTACTTATAAGTAAGTACCTATACAGAGTCTAAAGTTGTTGAGGAAGACTCTGTTTCCTTCATCAGTAAAGTGTACTCCATCTCTCCTATACATCTCTTGCATATGAAAGCGCAGATTGTTATTGTAAATGGACCCCATTCTATAGTCTCGGAAAAAAGCAAAAACAGATTTATTCACATGTTTCCTAGCTTTCTCAATTTGTGGACAAAAATGATTGGACCAGTTCCATTTCTGCCTTTGGCATATGTTAGAATACACAAAGGCAGTTTTGGGAAAAAGTGAAATCAATTCTGCAAAGGTGTCCTTCATAAGCATTTCCAGACCTACCCCAGTCAAAGTGCCTAGGTCATTGCCACCACAGTGCACTATTATGAGGTCAGGGTGTTGGATATGCATAAAGGATTTTACCAATGGCATCAATTGGTGCCACTTTATCCCTCTCTGTCCAATCCATTTAATGTCTACATTTGGCAACCCTAGGTCTTTGTGAATGCCTTTGTTTTCTGCATACCTTTGGCTCCAGAAAATATAGCTGTTTCCCACAATCCACAATCTAAGCATCTTGAAGGGAGGTCTGGATGCACTCAGATGGTTTCTGTAAATGAAATGGCAGTTTGAAAAGTAAGATTTTTCTAAAATGGTGGCTAAGATGCTGTTTTGAAAAAAGACAAGAACTCATACCTTCTACACTGAAAGGTAGGGTGCATGTTTCTTTTTTTTAAACGCATGATTCTTATTGGTTAACAATAACTGATTGAAAGTAACATTATATATGATAAGCTGACAAGTCAAGCACACTTGCTGTTTTGATTAGCAACATTGTGTGCTGAACTTGTGACCTGTGTGCTCAATTCAATTTTTCATGTCCTGTTGCTATGGTAACAGGCAGAAGGCAGATTGGGGGTAGGGTTCAAATTTATGTCATTTGGAAAGGGTTGAAATGTGTGTTAGCTTTTGAATTTATGTGGGAAGGAATGTGATTTGATGTTTACATGTATATGTGTGGAAAGTGAGAGGGAAACTTTGCCATTCTTTGGTTTTGCTGATAGCTGCACAGTGCAGAGATTCTGTATAATAAAATCTGGTGTGTGACTGATATACTTTTCAATCTACAAAACAACTTGAAAGGTGAGTTATTTAATTGTGAGGAGATGTATGTGGTCTATTTAGATTTTAATCAAACTAATGTGTTTCTCCTGCTAAAGTGCAGGGAGTACTTTTTTTTGTCTACAATCTTATTGCCCGTGTGTGTGCATGTAGAAACCATTCTGTGATAAGCATTTGTGTTTTTCATGTGTTTGCAGACAGATAACTGTGCTGTTTTTATATTTTGGTACAATTAGAAAGCAGTCATTGTTTATGAATTTGCAAAATGAGTCATGTTTCTACACTACAATGTAGTATTCGTAGATTAAGAAATGGGTTTTGGTATAGTGCAAAGGATAGTGTTGTTTGTCTAGAATCACACAGTGAGTCTGTGTGGATTTAGGAATCATTTTAAGAGAAGCATTTGGGTACTAATGTGTAGTAGAACATTTTCCGTAATGTGTGCAGTCACGGTAGATCTTGTAGACTAGTAAATGCATTTTGTGCAAGGGATAGTTGGCTGTCTACAATCACACTGTGAGTCTGTGTGTATTTGGGTAACCATTGTGAGAGAAGCATTTGGTAACATAATGTATTTGCTTACAGATAACTGTTTTAAACCCCATCATGTTGTCAAGTTTTAGTAGCATTAGAAGCCAGTCTTTGCTTATGCATTGATAAAATGAGTCAGGCATTGACAGTAAAGCACAGTACTGAAATATGTAGATTGTGTGCATTCCCCTTACCCCTTCCAGAGTAGTAAATGAGTTTTGGTAAACTCCAAGGGATAGTGTTGCTTGTCTAGAATCACACTGTGCATCTGGGTGCATTTGGGCAACCATTGTGAGAGAAGCATTTGGTTACATCATGTATTTGCTGATAGATAATGGCTTAAAAACCTGTCATGTTGTCAAGTTTTAGTAGTATTAGAAGCCAGTGATTGCTTAAGTATTCACAAAATGAGTCAGGCTTTGACACTAAAGTGCAGTACTGAAATATGTAGATTGTGTGCAGTCCCCTTACCCCTTCCAGAGTAGTGAATGAGGTTTGGTAAACTCCTAAGGATATTGTTGCTTGTCTAGAATCACACTGTGAGTCTGTGTGCATTTGGGAACCATTGTGAGAGAATCATTTGGTAATATCGTATATTTGCTGAGAGATAACTGTTTTAAAACCTGTCATGTTGACAAGTTTTAGTAGCATTAAAAGCCAGTCTTTGCTTATGCATTGATAAAATGACTCAGGCTTTGACACTAAAGTGCAGTACTAAAATATGTAGATTGATTGCAGTATCCTTACCCCTTCCACAGTAGTGAATCAGTTTTGGTAAACTCCTAGTGATTGTGTTGCTTGTCTAGAATCACACTGCGAGTCTGTGTGCATATGGGAACCACTGTGAGAGAAGCATTTGGTAACATCATGTATTTGCTGACAGATAACTGTTTTAAAACCTGTCATGTTGTCAAGTTTTAGTAGCATTAAAAGCCAGTCTTTGATTATGCATTGATAAAATGACTCAGGCTTTGACACTAAAGTGCAGTACTTAAATATGTAGATTGTGTGCAGTACCCTTACCCCTTCCAGACTAGTGAATGAGTTTTGGTAAACTCCTAGGATAGTGTTGCTTGTCTAAAATCACACTGGGAGTCTGTCTGCATTTGGGTAAGGGTTGTGATAGAAGTATTTGGTAACATCGTGTATTTGCTGACAGATGACTGTTTTAAAACCGGTCATGTTGTCAAGTTTTAGTAGCATTAGAAGCCAGTCTTTGCTTTTGCATTGATAAAATGAGTCAGGCTTTGACACTAAAGTGAATTACTTAAATATGTAGATTGTGTGCAGTACGCTTACCCCTTCCAGACTAGTGAATGAGTTTTGGTAAACTCCTAGGATAGTGTTGCTTGTCTAAAATCACACTGTCAGTCTGTGTGCATTTCAGTAAGGATTGTGAGAGAAGCATTTGGTAACATCGTGTAGTTGCTGACAGATGACTGTTTCAAAACCGGTCATGTTGGCAAGTTTTAGTAGCATTAGAAGCCAGTCTTTGCTTATGCATTGATAAAATGAGTCAGGGTTTGACACTAAAGTGCAGTACTGAAATATATAGATTGTGTGCAGTCCTTTTACCTCTTCCACAGTAGTGAATGAGTTTTGATGAACTCCTAAGGATAATGTTGCTTGTCTAGAATCACACTGTGAGTCTGTGTGCATTTGGGTAACCATTGTGAGAGAAGCATTTGGTAACATTGTGTATTTGCTGACAGATAACTGTTTTAAAACCTGTCATGTTGTCAAGTTTTACTAGCATTACAAGCCAGTCTTTGCTTATGCATTGATAAAATGAGTCAGGCTTTGACACTAAAGTGCAGTACTGAGATATGTAGATTGTGTGCAGTACCCTTACCCCTTCCAGACTAGTGAATGAGTTTTGGTAAACTCCTAGGATAGTGTTGCTTGTCTAGAATCACACTGTGAGTCTGTGTGCATTTGGGAACCACTGTGAGAGAAGCATTTGAGTACTTGACATCTTTGCATACGCATAACTGCTTAAAAACCTTTCCTGTTCTCAAATTTTTGTAGAATTAGAAGGCAGTCATTGCTTATGTATTCACCCAGGAACTGTCCTTGCAATACTGTAAACATTCTGTTAATATCCAAGTAGTAACGGAGTGAGGCAGGCCTTAGCACATGCATTGATTCAAATGCTTATCCACTATGCATGCAGTCCTCTAATCATCTACACAGTTCTCTTTTACACCTTTAATTCCATAGTCAGTATCCATACACTTCCAGTAAGCACCCTGTCACTCCCTTTGTACTCCTCTAGTGACCCATTCAGCACCATGTACTAATCCATTCACTGCGCCAAAACGCAAACATCTTCAATTGCCCAGTCAGTATTTATATACTCTAATAAACATCCCGTCACTCCCCTTGCACACCTCCAGTGTTTCATCCAGCACCATGTACTAATCTATTTACTGCGCCAAAATCCAGAAACTTAAAAGATTCATGCAGCACTCTCCTTGCAGTACTTTAATGATTCAGTTAGTACTCAGGTACTCATGCAATTACCCAGGCCTTAGATAGTGGACTTCTTCAAATGTCTGTCTAGTATGCATGTAGGTCTCTAACCACCTACACACTTGTCTTTCACACTTTCAATATCCCAGTCAGTATTTATACGGTTTCCGCAAACACTCTGTTACTCCCCTTACACTTCTCCAGTGACCCATTCAGTACCATGTACTAATCCATTTACTGCGCCAAAACCCAAACACTTATACATTCGCTGAGGCCCTCTCCTTGTACTTCTCTAATGATTCAGTCAGTACCCAGGTACTTATGTAGTGAACACGGTTTTAGCACATGCACTACTTCAAATGACTATCCATAATGCATGCAGGCCTCTAACCACCTATAGAATTATCTTTCACACCTTCATTTGCCCAGTCTGTATCTATATACTCCAATAAACACCCTGTCACTCCCCTTGCAAATCTCCAGTGACTCATTCAGCAGCATGTACTAATCTATTCACTGCGCCAAAACCCAAAAACGTAAAAGATGTATCCAGGCACTCTCCTTGCAGTACTCTTAGGATTCAGTCAGTACCCAGGTACTCATGCAGTGAGCAAAAACCAAAGGAAATGATGGACGGAGTGTTGAACATTGCAAGCACTCACCCCCAGTCAACTGATCTGGGTTTAATCCATCACCGTTCTTTAGCCCACTCTGCCACCCCAGTTCAGACATGGCCATATGCAAATCAGTCTGACCCTGTGCCTCATGGGAACAGTCCAGCCCGAACTGCCAATCCATGTCTTCCCTGGACCGGAAACAAGCTTCCTAGGACCGGTTTCTGGCATTTCAGCCGTCTTCAGCCAGGCTTGCTTGAATCCAGTGGCAAAGCAATTTATTAAAAATGTTTGTAGGACCAAACAGAATGTACAGAATGCTGAAACCTCTGAGAATGCTTCAACTAGAAAAAAAATTCAAAATAAGAGGATAAGCAAAAAAGTAAATGGACAGTCAAAGGAGACAAAGTATGATAAAAGAAGGCAAAATCAGTATAAGGAATTACGCAAAAAAATATTTTACAAGAGAGTAGTACATAATTTGCTGAAAGATGTGAAGAAATATAAAAAGAGAGCTCTATTTTATAAAAAGAAGAAGCATATTGAAAACGTTGTTGACAAGGCTTTTGAAGTAAAAAGGAAACTATTCATTTTAGTATTAAACAGAATTCGATCACTAAATAAACCAATCCATTTAATGAAGGCCAAAAGTAGGAGGAAAAGAGTAATTAATAGAAAAAAAAATGTTGATTTTTTTGGGGAGAATGTTAACACAGTTCCAGTTCAGAGCCTTTCTTTAATGAAGAGAGTTATTTCCAGAGCAAACAAATATTGTATGCAGTTGACACCAGTGGTAGAGGTTATGAGGCTAGAGATGGTTGTCCAATTGAGAAAGAGAAAATGGTTGAAAGAAATGCAGAAGAAGTGATAGCTGATGAAGTTCTAGGGAGACGTCCTAAACACCCTGTGTACACTTGGGATTGCAGTAGTTTTTGTAGCGTACGACAAGAATCTATTGATAAATTATGTAGTTTTTTACGAGCATATAGTAAAAAAAGTGTTAAACAAAAGATTAAGGTGTTGCAAGGACTAGACCCTTGCAGAGTGAGAAAAAATACTGGTTTGCAAGGTCATTCTTTGGCTTGTCTTTCTAGGAAAGTTTGTCAAAGTGTTTTTCACCATTTCAGGATGCTGGCAGTACATCATACTCAAATGCGGAAGTTAGTGAGGAGATTGTATTATGCAAAAAGTCCAGCACTAAAGTTAAATGAGTTGAACAGTGCTCTTTTGCGTGGGTCAGTATCAGATGTGAAGAAGGTTTGTGATTATATTGAGTTTTGTTACTTTGGTCCTCAGCAAGAGAGTGCAAAAACTGACATATTAGTAGAACAAAATGTTGAAGACAATGTAGAAACCGTAATTACAAAAAATTTTGAGGATGAAATCACAAAGTTTAAGGTAATTTCAGGTGAAAGACCAAATGTTTCTTGTATTTGTTGTCGGCAAAGTCACTATAAAAATCAGACTAGGGGTGTCAATCTGTATTTAAAAAGTGAAATAGAAGATAATGATAAGTGGATGGAATTTGCAACTTATTTGTTGGTAGAGGATTGTTTTGATTTGAGATGTGAGCAGCGTATTTGCAAATATTGTTATAACAAATTAGATGAGAATAAAATGCCTGCTAGAGCTGTTCATAATAATCTAGAGTTGGTTGCTATTCCTCCAGAGCTGATAGATTTAAATACGTATGAGTCTATTCTCATTCAATGTGTGTACCCGTTTCAGGCTATTGTTCGTATGGAGCCTAAAGCAGGTAAATCACCTCCATCAGAGTTACAAAGAGGATTGAAAGGAAGAGTTGTGTATTTACCGTTAGATTTAAAGAAAAATATTGAAACTATTGGTGTAGACCATGCAGAAAATGAACCACTAGTCATTCTAGTTAATGGTGTTCCTACTAAGAATAAGAAAATCTGGCATCATTGTATCTGATAAAAAATAATGAGTACTATAGAAATGTGTTTGTAGGAGAAGAAGAAATAGATTTAGCAGAAGATACTGAAACATTAAGTGGACAAATTGAAAAAGTGGACATGTCCAGATGTGAAGAAATCTATGAACATTACAGTGTACATCCACTTCATTCCAAAGAGGTGATGGGGAATACGATTGAGTTGTTCCAAATGAAAAAAGCAAGAGGAAGTCCCAGGAGTGTATGGGAAGAGAGCTTGGAAGCTCGTTGTTTCCCGCACTTGTTTCCAACAGGAAAAGGTGGACGATATGATGAACGTCCTGTGCAGATTCCTGCATCTGAATATCGGACAACAAGATTATATGTAGAAGATCCAAGATTTCGACAATGTATCCCTTATATGTTTCATATTCTGTTTGAAAGTGACTTGTCTGGACTTTCATGTGCAGTAAATCACATTTTAAAAACTGGAATGCATCTGCAAAATGTAACTGCAAAGGATGTTATGGATAAAATGCATCAGAGAGATGATCATTTAGATTCTCAGTTGATTAATCTGATGGCATGTCAGCGTGGGACTAATGAATATTGGTACCGTTGTCATGGAGAACTGAAATGTATGCTATGGAACTTGGGAACTCCTACATGGTTTGTTACACTAAGCTGTGCTAAGTATGCTTGGTATGATTTACTTGAATTTCTTCGAGAGGCAAATTTCAATATAAAAAATATTGAATACAAGACACCTGGAGAATTTTGCTCTTTGGATCCTGTTAATGTATGTAGATATTTCAATCATAGATTTGAAGCTATAATGTCTTTCATCTGCAATAAAAAGAATCCTCCACTTGGAGAAGTTGTGGATTTGTTTTGGAGAAAGGAGTATCAAGCAAGAGGTGCTCCTCTTATACATATGTTCTTATGGATCAAGGACGCCCCCAAATTTGGAACAGATTCAAATGAAACTGTTTTGTCTTTCATTGAATATTATGCCACATGTGCTGTACCCAATAGCAGAGAAGATAAAAACTTAAAACAACAAGTCTTACGTTTCCAAAGCCATAGGTGTGGAAAATACTGTCGATGAAAGTACAAGTCAAAGGATAAGTTCTATACCAAATGTCGTTTTGGATTTCCACATCCTGTATTATCCAAAGGAAGAGTGAACAGTTTTATATGTCAGCTATGCGAAATACCATCACAAGAAAGTCTCCAAAAAATGCCTACAACTTAAGAAGAAGCGAAGAATCAAAATACATAAATGACTACAATCCAGTTATTTTATCCATGTGGAACGCTAACATGAATATTCAATATGTGGTGGACAATTCCATTGCCGTTGCTCGATATGTAACATCCTAAATTACTAAATCAGAAAAGACAGAATTGAAAGAAATGTGGGAAGAGATTTCTCACGAGAAGACTCTAAGTTAGAAATTATACAGTTTCAGTTTGAAGATGTTATCGCATCGTGAAATTGGAGCATATGAATGTTCAGATCGGTTATCATCTGCAAGTCTATATTCCAAAAGTAGAAGAATCATTTGGGTGAGTCTAGGTCTTGCAGGAATGCGAAATCGGGTACTTAAATCTGTTCAAGAAATTGAATATTTAGCAGAAAAAGAACCAGAAAGTACAGATATTTTGAAAACAAATATGTTGGACACATATTACCCAAACAGAAGTCATCATCTTGAGAACATGTGTCTCTATGAAGTGCTGCAAAACTACACTTTTAAACGGAATACTACAGAGAACATCAATGATGGAAAATATGCAGTGATTGGTTCCGAAGGAGGTCTGGTGAAACAAAGGAAAGGAAATTTAATGAATCACAGGAAACTGAGTTGCGACACTGCTGACAAAAGGGAATTTTACTATTTAGCCCTTTTGCAAATGTTCAAACCGTGGCGTTCAGAACTGGAATTACTTGGCGATTTTCAGAGCTATGAAGATTCATTTAATGCTTTCAAAGATAGCATACAATGCAGTGCTTTTGCAAATTATGTGAAAATGTTGAATGATGAAATTGATCAAGAAGCTACAATTGCAGCTGAGTTTGCTAGAGACAGTTGTCAAGACAGTCAAAGTTCTGCTGCACTGAGTCAAGATCCACTTGGACAACCAATTGTTGAAAATGAAGCAGCAACTGCCATGAATGAGGTGGAAACAGCAATGTATCAAGCTCAAGAAGATGTAATACAGTTAGGAAACTTGAAAGAACAACTAAATGTTGAACAGAAACAAATATATCAACAAGTAAAAGAGCAGATTGACCATGGATGAAAAGAAAGGGTGCTCATGTACATCATTTCAACCTATCCGAATGTATGTGAGTGGTCAAGCTGGAACAGGAAAAAGTTTCTTAATTAAAGTAATTGCAAGTTATCTGCAGAAAACAACTGAGTCGCATTTGTCTTGTGTTGTCACTGCTCCAACTGGGTTGGAAGCACATAACATTAAAGGAATTACTTTACATCGTTTACTAATGCTACCAGTAGAGCAAGAGAACTAATTGGAATACCACAAGCTATCTGGAGAAGCTTGTTGTGAAGTTTCAAGAGTCCTGAAAAAATGAAACTTCTCATTATTGATGAGGTAAGCATGGTCTCAAACTTGATGCTTGCCTTTGTGCATTTAAGAATACAGCAAATTCTTAAAACAGAGTATGACGTGTTATTTGGAGGAAAACACGTCATAGTTTTTGGAGATCTACTGCAACTGACTCCGGTAAAAGAACAACCGGTATTTAAAATAACCCTGGGCGTAGTTCGCGTAGTCGCGCTTCGCGAAGCTTCGCGAAGATGTCATTGCACTACGCGACCTTCGCGAAGCTTCGTGAGCTTGCGTAGTTGCTTGTGGCAACCTGTTCGCGATGGCTTTTTCTTGTTCGCGAGCGCGGTAAGCATGTTCGGGGAACTGTTTGCATGCTCGGGGGATATATCTCGCGATCTTACCCATGCGGTCGCCAATGGGTGCGGCCATCTTGTTTTTCTATAGTCCCGCCCGCTCGCGATGCCTTATTTCCTGTTCCGGGTCGCAGATAGCGTGTTCGCGATGTGCATTGACGTGTTCGGGAGCGCATTTTACTTGTTCGCGATAAATAGTACATGTTCGCGAGAAATATCGCGCGAACTTACCCACGTGGTCGCGAATGGGCGCGGCCATCTTGTTTTTCACTCTATGCCATGTTTCTGGGCCTACTTTTGTATCCTCCCTTTATCATAGCAATCCTTTGTCTTTAAAGCCTTTTTCCTGACTTTTTTTAGTTATTATCTATCTCTCTGTTTGCCTCAGTTTATATTTTGCATTTTATTTCTACTTTTACAGTGTTTTTGTTACTTTTATAAAGTTCTTTCTATCTTCTTCCCCCTAACTTTTTTCCCCTTCGGACTTTTCTTTTCCGCCTCCCACCCACCCCAGAACCATGGCCAAGGGCACACCAAGTCCCAAGGGCAAGGGACCTGCAGGCGCAGAGAAGCGCCGCCTGCCTTGCGGCAGAATGCGTCCTGCAGGGGTGCAGGCCCGGCAACTGTTTGGGGAGGAGGAGGTGGCGGCTCTTGTTTTCTTCATCCAGCGCCTCCTCCCCTTGACCTTGGCAGCAGGCGGCAGGCCCGGCTCCGGGTACGCTACCCAGGAGCGGCACCGTCGGTGGGCGAAGGTGCGCCGGGCCGTGTTCCGGTGCACTGGGACCCGGCGCACCCACAACCAGCTAGCTCACCGGTGGTCCGACATCCTGGACCGGGAGCAGGACCTGTTGGACCTGCTAGGTGTCGAGGTCATCGGGCTTGGTGAGTAACTGATTGTGTATATTAAATTAGATGAACAACAAGATTACTGCTGCGTGCCAAGCGTTGCTGGTAAATTACGTTCCAAAAAGCAAAATGTTCTTTGATTTAAGGACCCAGGTGCACGGTGGTACTCTTACTTGTTTGCAACGTAGTTTGCGCTAGCTTGTGCTGATGCTGATTATGTAAGAGTTTACTTTACAGAACTGAAGTTAGGTAATGCGATTTGCTAGCCCCTTTGGTGCTCATGACGGAACGGTTCCGTCATGAGCCACGGTTGAGCTGTGCTCATGACGGAACCGTTCCGTCATGACCCCGCCCGCGCAAGATTCCGTCAGCACAGCGGCGGAATCTGCGCAGCATGGAAGGGGCTAGAGAGACTCTAGTCCTTCCATTGTCCTACTGTGAAATAGTGGTGGATGGATATTGGATACTAGGTTTAGTTTGTTAGTAGTAGTTAATAATTGTTTTATGCGGTCTGCGTGACGCATCCTCTGTCACTGAGTGCTGCTTACCCCAGTCCTCCGTCGAACCTTTTGTACTTTGTTTAGTGAGTGGTAGGCTTAGCATGGTCAGTCAGTAGCAGAACTAGATCAGCATTATGCAACCAACCCACAATTTGTTGTATGTATGCACTAATGTATGCAACTATGCATGTGTCCTCCATCTCATCTATGCATTTGATGGCTGAAAAAAATTGAAGTGCAGACTTAGTGAACAATTGGCCCGTCTGGAATAGGTGGTGTAGGTCAGGTGGTACTTACTAGGCTTTGTTATTATTTGGAATCAGAATGATCAAGGAACACTGGAGTGTTCATAAATAAGTAGACGATCCGTAAATGCACTAGGAAGCAGCCAGTAGTCGATCCATCTGATTAGATAGGTCAATTTTATTGCACTTGTTGTTTCCTAAAATGTTCTTTGACTTATTGTTTTTCCAAATGATTTATTATTTTTCTCACAGCACTCCTTAATGTTGGTCTCTTTCTTTATTATATTTTACATGATCATCAGCACCACCCAGGGGCAAGAAGACAGGGTCGGAGTCGGCGGGGGAACCCCAGGACCTCTCCTCTACTGAGGCTCCTGCAGCTGGCCCCAGTAAGTCCTCCATTGGTTAGATTGACATTTATATTTCCCTAAATGTTATGTTACTGCATCTTTTTTTTCCCAAACTCTAAATTATGGTTCCACTTTCTGAATCTCTTTTTTACAAAAGCTTACTTATTTGACCTTGACTATCTGTTTACTAATTCTGTTTATCCCTGCCTCGAACTTGCTTCTAACTCCCTCTGCTATGACTCTCTGTGCTACTAATACTACTACTACTATTACTATTATTACTCTGTGTGTAGCGAAGCATGCACAGTTACCCACTCTTTAATAGAAGGTTTTCTTTGCAACAATAAAACTCTGATTGACCAATAGCTCTAGCCACTGGGTCCTGTCCTTTGGGTTGTCCTCTTCAAGTCTTCTCAATGTTGAGGCTTTGACAATTACCACAAACAAAATGCCCAACCAGATATTTGACTAGTATTTTTGATCGGATAGTACATGATACTACTATTGTCTAGGATTCTGCAGAGCCACATACAGAACTATGCACAACAAAATAGTATGGTGCTGATGGGAGGTTGGATCTTACTGATCACACCTCAGTCCGAAGAACCCAGGATCCCCTAACAGACTAGCTATAGTGTCTCACATTAGGGTCCCACTCCCGACCCCCCCACGAAGACGATACACAATGTTGATGATGACTGAGACAGAGACAACCCAGAACATAATAACACACACCATTTTGCTCACACACTTGTGTAAGTCCACTCCACCACACCAAATACCACAGAGTCTATGTGTAAGTTCAAAAGGTTTATTTGAAACAAGTATCAAACTCTGTACATCGTTAATATGAAATTTAATTTACGACAGCCATAGTCAATAAGCCAGCAAAAAGCCTAACATTAAAACAGTAAACATTTACAAGTGCATGATTGACAACAAGAACAAGAGCCAAGATCTTTATAATTCTGGAAGATCCCTCACCGTAGAACGTAGAAATACTGGTTACATCATCTTGCATCCAATATGCTCTGTAAATCTCTGGTTTGTAGAAGGGAATCTTCCGCCTATGATATATGAGAAAAACGCTGCGAGTTAGCCGTTAGATAGTATACTGGTGAATGATGCTAGCATTTTGCAGTCATGCCAAAAAGTGTAACATGTATGTGTGATGGCTAAGCAATATAAACTAAACAAAGTCAATATGTTGTTTTTTTTTCGACCTCTTCACTTGTACGCAACAGTCAAGCGGCCTTAAAGGCATCTACTGCACATGTCAATAAGCTGGCAGGTATAATATGCACCAAAAGAGTAGTAGTCGACATGATGAATCTAAAAGGGTTACTCATGGCTCAGGCTAACTTTCAAAAGAGTAGAGTAGGACTAGATGACCCTAGGAAGTGGAACCATATCCTACTAGTGTCTGTCTACTGACTGTACTTACTGTCTAGTGCTGAAGTATGTTGCATCGCATTAACTTTTTTTTCAATGTTCCAAGTGAACACTTAAAATAGGGGGAGGTTTACAGGCATCTAAAAAATTTGTGATGCTTTTTTCTAGGCACACTACCATCCACCAGTGCCGTCGGGGCCAGCGATGCGGCCATTCCGGAGGGGTAGGCGAACTGGCGGCACCTGCAGGAGACACAGGGCCCAGGGGGGATCCAGCAGCAGTGGCCGGCGGCGGTAAGTTATATTCATTACTTCTTGACCTTACAGCTAGATGGAACTGTGTTCACTATTTCTCTGTACTGTGCGACTTTATACAACGGTTGAAGAAGACACCCTTTACGTAGCATTACCAGCGTGAGTAGAGTAACCAATGGCCTCTTCTATTTGACTCCAAAATCAGCTGTGAATGTTTTATGGAGAAGACAAACTCAGATCAGATGACCTTCATGGATGTGTTGAACATAGAGGGAAAGCACTAAGGGTGGAAGGACAGGCGAGATAAACAATATGACTGACCGGCAGAGAAGGATATGTTGTTGGAAGCATGTATAGGAGTCTGATAGTAATAAGATCAGATGCATGGGTTGTTGAAGGATGGGTGGAAGGTGAAAGAATGCCTGCCTGGGTGGGCGACACAGTATGGGTGGATAGTACTAGATAGCAAGAATCAGCGGTGTTTTTGGTTCAAACTCAAAGCCAAGGCAAGGACGGAAGGAGCAGAAGCATGGGTGTTTGTTGGTGAAACCAACTAAGGTTTGTTAAGAGATATATACAAAAGGATAGACGTTTACTTTAATGGATGTATGCCTGGATGTACTATCACCAAGAGACAGTATAGGTGGAAAGTGTCACTGGAGATTCTTACTTTGAAGAAAATGTAACAGAAACTGCACGACAGTAGCAAAGCCTAGAGGAATCAAGGTACTATTATGAGCATACAGTACACTTGCAGTAGTTTGCAAGCACGTCATATATTATCAAGCGGAAACCCCTTCCTCCCACTCTGGGGACCACTCCCTACCTATTATTATTAATGTATTTTCGATTGGGGCAGCCAGCCTGCAAAGGGTGACCTATCTGTTGTTTAATGTTTATGTATATTGGTTACACAATCAATGAAAGCAAAGTACCCTCTGCAGTAGCGGTTGGTGGTGGGATTGTTGGCGGGCGGTGACATGGGGAGGGGACGGGTGGGTGGCACTGGCGAGTAAACTGTGTATTACTGTTACGGCCAAATACAGGTAATCAACATAAAAATAAATAAAACTATTTTCAAAGTGCGCACTGCACAGCCGAATGCGATGCAGTGTGTGCTACTGTGTGCAGCAATGTTTTTTTTTTATGTATTCTTTAATTACCTGTGAATGTCCTTAATCCATCGTTTACTATCCCCACCCTGCACCTTCCCACGTCACCGACCGGCAGCACTCCCACCACCGACCGCTACCGACCTGATGTCGTATATCGTATTAGCACTAGCAGCATCTATAATATGAATATAAGCAATGATCGTTGGATCCGATAAATAATCAGCCTTTTTGTAGTACCCATGGCAGGGTGTAAGTGAAATTGTGCATGCCATTTGCCCTCATGTAACAGAGTATGACCAGTGCCAACGGCCGTAAGCCGTCAGACAAAAAGATGAGCTTCCCCACCTGCAGACAGTAGTAGTAAATAAAACTAACGTGAGTCTGCATCATGTGGCTCATATCTGTTTCTCTTGGGTGCAAACTTAGCTGATGGACCTGGCATGCCCCCTACAACAAGGTTATGTAATTGGGCTAAACTACAGATAAGAACAGCACGACTGGTGTACCAGAGTACATACATAGTACGATTATATTTATAAATAATGTCTGAAACGGTCACAAATGTTAGAGTCCAAGGAAGTAGGATTAGAGATACTTACCCCAGCACCAAATCCCAAATGTTATGAACTGTGCTTGCTAGTGATACTGTGACACTATGTGTTGAATGATTTTAGTGTTCTTGTTTTGCTAAGAGTATTGGCTCCAACATGTTCTTTTTCTTTCTTGATATAGATGATACTCCTTCCACTAAACCATCAAGGAAGGAGTTGGCCACTAGGGCCTGGCGCCAGAAACTGGAGGCCATCTGCGAGCATTATCGCCGGCTGGTGGCTCAGGAGGAGGAGGAGGAGGCGGCGGCTGCAGCTGCAGCCTCCTCCAATGCCCCGGGCCCCAGTCAGGCCCGGCCTCCACTTTCACGGCGCCGTGGTCCGGCATTCGCCCACCGCCGCGCCTCTATTTCCAGCACTGCTGCCCCCCACCCTGGATGCAACTGTAGGGCATTTCGCCGCCAGCTGCTCCGTCGGATGGTCCGCTTGGAGGAGCGGGTAAAGATCCTGGTGGACAAACATCTTAAGACCCGCCGACAATAGAGGACCTCGTCGTTTGCCCCTTTTTTAATTCCTTTTGTTGGTGGGTGGGTTTGTGGGCGTTGGGGATTTCTACGGACATTGGGACTTTCGTTTCGTTTCGTTGGGGTTAGGGAGGGGGGTGGGTTAGGTCAGAGCGGGATAGTTTCTTTTTGTTAGGGGACATTAAAAATATACTTCCTATTTATTTATACGATGTTAATGTTTTTTGTGGTGGGTTACAGTTTTCCGAATTCAATATAAGTTACATGGTTGTTTACTTTGTTTCCGTGCTGCTGCATGCCCACAGCCAGTGTTTGATTTAAAAGATATGCCGATTTTGTAACACACAAACCGATACATGCAGTACCCCTCACTGAGTTATTTTTAATTGTCATAATAGTACTGTCAGTCTCTCCTCCTAGTCCATACCTCCCACCAAACTTATCTTACCTGTGATTGATGATGAAGTTCGGCACACTGATGGCTGCATGGTTGGTTTCCCAAATTGACGGAGTAGATGCCATTATAGTGGTGGTAGTAGTAGACACTGGCAATAGCATTTGAAAAAAGAAAGAGAAAGTCACTTGACTGAGACTCTGGGAGGAGGAGTGGAACAGAACACAAAGTAAACAACAGCATGGGTGGTCAAGCAGAAGAAGATCCTTGCCCTGCCTTAGTTGAAATTCAATTAGTGTTGCTTTCACCACATCTGCCCCAGCAAGCGTGTGATCAATTGGTGTACATAGTCATCACATCACACCTCAATATAAATCACACAGCCCGGGGGAAGAGGGTTAGGGATTGATGATTGGATGGGAAGTGGGGTTTTGGGAAAGGTTTGAGAAAGAAAAACAGACAATATGCATGGACACAACAAAAGTAAAACACAATCTTGTAAGACGACCATGATCCATTATCAAAGAAATCAAAGTATGAAGTGAGAGAAAGCAAATGCATGCATGCTGAGGAGGATAACTTGATGGTTAATGATAATGAGTTGTACTATAACTACTATGACCCAATGAGACAGTACAGTCAGGGACGAAATTGAAATTTGCCTTGCCTGTCTGACGCCCTCAGAGCTCAGACCGAACCCAATTACATGCTGTACCGGGCTTACTTTTATTTTTCAAGCTAGCTAAGGAAACTAAAAAAGTTGGATCAAATAACAAACAAACCACAACACACAGTCGTAATGATTAAAGAGAAAAAAGCAAGCAAATAAATGTAAAGACGAATGATGATACTAAAGTTACTGTATTATCCTGGTCCAAATGTGGAGTTGCATCATTCTCGTCATTCTTCTTGGTCCTCCCTTCCATGGACACTCCGCACATCAATCTTGGGTATCACTGCCTGCCTGATGCGGATTGGTAAGGTACGTGTGAGTCGTTTCTCCCACTGTAGCACAGGGTAAAGGCCGGCCTGTAAGTGTAGATGGAAAAACAAACGGGGTATTGAAAAATTACAGCCTTTACAACAATAAACTCAATTACAGTGGAGTGCAAGACAACACTCTGGAGAGAACACTTTCAGACTGAGGCAGCTTGGATAGGCTACATAGTGTGTCTACTCTACAGCATTAAGGTACAACAACAACGGGACAGGATTCAGGAGCCAGCACAGCCACAGAACAGGAGAACCGCGGCACAGGCCAGGCACCCTACCCCTTACTTACATTTTGACCGAGCCAGAGAAATGTCAAATGCACTGCCGCAACCTAGAATTTTCCCAATGAAGTGACTAAATCAATGCGCCACTGTCCGTCATACCACTACACTCTACTCCAGTCCACACCACTACACGGACATCTAGCCTAGGTCTGCTGTGGTTCTTGTTCAAACTTTTTACCTTTTAAGTCAGCCCATGAAACGCAGTTATTCCATCAATTTTCTCCAATCCAACTGACTGTGTGCAAAGATAGTATGCTCAGCATCCTCAATGAAGGTGACCGTGTGGTACGTATTCTCCAACACCAACTCAGTCTGTAGTGACTGATTAAGTTTATAATATATTCCATATTACCAAATTGCAACGGATATTGGCCGGCACCTGCAGCGGTAGGAGTACAATGTGGTCATTATTAAACAACAAGGAAACATTAACTGTCACCACACCTGAGTCACTTTTACTTTGTCGATAAACTAGTATAGTTCTACTTCATGGCATGCACAATTCTTCGTAGTCAGCCAGCATCCAATGCAATGCATGCCACCATCATTCACAATAATCACTCATTACCTGTCTTGGTGTTCTCTTTGGCTGTCTGATCTGATGCCTGCCTAGCCTTCTGCCAGTCAGTGATGAGTTTCTTTCGGATTGGAAACAAAATGGAATATAGGTGGAGTCACGTTTCACTTCTTATGGAGGGACTGTTCGAGGCAACCTGTATTGTACTATTCTCCATCTCCATCCAATGTCTGACTTGCTTGAAATGTACTTAGGGAGAGTAAGGAACATGGAGCTGGACCCTGAGGAGTGGAGTGGACAGTTATGCACAGACGTGCAACTCCAATAGGGAAATAAAAAGAGGAGACTGTTGATGGCTTTGTTGTGAATGTAGATTTTGAACCAGAAAAACAGATACACACAGTCACACACAAATAAAGGAAGGGAGAACAATTTGAAAGCCTAGTTGTCAGGGAAGAGGAGCTCGTCCTCAAACTCTGGTGGTTCGGACAGCAGTACGTCTAACAATCCACTACTTATGTCATCAAAGTCACTCTCCTCTTCCTTCTGTGATTCACGTATTTTGTACTCCGGTGGTATAAAGTGTTGATTCATTTTGATCATGGTTAACCTCTCAACACTTTTGGGCGAGAGACTGGTCCTTTTGACAGTAACAATGGCACCAGCAACACTGAAAACACGCTCTGAAGAGACACTTGCAACAGGGCAAGCCACATACTTTATCGCCAGCCTGCTGAGCACTGGCCATTGGCTTCTTTTCCCATACCAATACACCAATGGGCTTTGCTCCATGTAGACCTCTGTTGTGTCATCTAGATAGGCCTGAACCATCCGCTCAATGTTCAGGGGTGCTCCGATTTCCTGGGCCTCTTTTGCCTTTGCATCAGTCATTGATGTGCAATACCCTTTCCGTAGAAACCAATCACCTGCCGTTTTTGTAAATGTGCCTGATGATCCTGTTGGTGCTGTTGATGTTATTGCTGCTGGCAGTGTTGACTGCTGGCAGGCAAACGCACTGCTCTTGGCTTCTGAAGTAGAACTTCGTGCTGGGTGCCCTGCAGTACTTTTTCTGCCCTGGAGGGGCGGTCCTTTAATGAAGATCCTTTCGTTTTCAAACTCAGTGGCTTCCTCAGCTATCAAAGTTTTGTACTGGGCAACATTCACTTCTGAAAAAGGAATGACTTCATTACTGCGCAGCAATAATTTGTAATGTGGATCCAAAATTGAGGCAGTAATGTAATGTGGATCTGACAGAATGTTATTTTGAATCCTTGTATTGTGAGATAAGCGAGCGGATAAGGTGTCTGCCAAAGAATGTGCGTCTACTTTGTCATCCGCACCTGCGTACATTTCTGCCACCTCCTTCAGCTCTTGCTCTAGCATGTACAACAATGGGATAGCTTGGCCCATAGTACAGTCCTCCCGGCTCACTTCACGGGTGAAGACCTCAAAAGGAAGTAGCATCTCTGTCAGGCTTTTGACAAGGTCCCATTGGGCCATCTCAACTCTCATGCCTTTCACTGTAGGATCCCCTGACCTTTTCATGACATAAGCATTAAGTGGTATGTACTGCTCAAACAGACGCTCAAGCATGTAATACGTTGAGTTCCAACGTGTTGGCACCTCTTGGATGAGTGCTTTGACTGGCATTTTATGCTCACGTTGAATCACCCTCAGCTCCTTCCGGGCTTTAAAAGAATGGTTGAAATGTGTGCATATTCTTCTGCAGGTGGTCAGTAAGCTGCTGACTTTGCTTTCATTTTTCAGAAAGTCTTGCACAACAATGTTAATGCAGTGTGCCAAACATGGCACCCTGAAATAGCCACCATCTTTCATGGCCCGAACTACATTACTGCCATTGTCTGTGGCAACAAAACCAATGGTAAGACCTCTTGGTCGCAGCTACTCAAACACCTTGCTGTTAAACTCATCCAAAATGTTAGCAGCAGTATGAGATTTCTCCATTGCAAACATGGCTACAGTTGCATGTTTGCGAGTGTCTTTAAAAATCTCAGCGGTGTCAACAACGCCGTCAGATATCTTATCTTTAACACCCGAAAAAGAGACCCAGTGTGCAGTGATGCACATGTAATCAGTGGCTTGGCAACTGGTCCACATGTCTGTTGTCAGGTGTACACTCTGAACAGCACTCTTTTTTAAGGCTTTTCCAAGCAATTCCAGCACGTCGTGATGTAGTGCTGGAACAGCAACTCTTGCAAAATAGTAGCGGCTGGGAACTTTCCATTTTGGGCAGATCGTGGTCACAAACTCAAGAAAACCCACCCCTTCAACAAAAGAAAAAGGGAGAAGGTCCAGTGCTAACATTTTTGCCAGCTTAGCATTGTACAAATGTGCTATTGGGTGATTGCGTGCGTACTGCCCCTCCGGCCTACTAAACATGCTAAGAATGGTAGGCTGCATGGTATTCCTTCCTGTGGTCGACGTCGCACTTTTTGGGCCAGCAGTACTCCTTGGTGTCTCAGGCTGGCTCTTACTCTTGTGCCAATGAGATGTGGCTGAGGATGTGGGCGTTACCACTGCAGTGCTGGGGACAGGGCTACTTTGTGTACCACTAGCACAGAGAATGTCTCCCTCTTCTTCCTGTTCCACCGTGAGCGGACTTTCTACTTGTTTAAGCCCAACAGCAATGGTTCCAGTTTTGATGGGCCTAAGGTGCTCCTCCCACAGGATTGCGTGGTGTTTTTTCAGATGGGTCATTTGGCCTCCGGTACCATAGTTTGTACCAAGCTTTCCACGGCTAACACAGGAATGACAAACGGAGCATACAGCAATGTTCTCCTCCTTTCCGCTAACCGTAAAGAAGTCCCACACTGGAGAGCTTAACTTTTGTCTCCTGCTGGAGGTGCCACTCCCACTTCCAATGCCGGATGAACTGGAGGGTGTGTGTTGAATTTGACTCTGTGCAGGACCACTACCTACTTCTGCTGAGGTGGTGCTTGTTGTGCTGGATGTAGGACGCTGCCGGCCCTTTGCTAATGTAAATATGGAAGCTGGAGGTCGTGTTGGTGTTACCTGTGTTGGAGGTATGCGTGCTACATCCCTCGCATCCATTTTGGATAATGTAAAAATGTTGCTCTCCATCTCCTCAGGCCCGGGAGTGATGTTTATGATGACTGGCTCATCATCATCATCATCATCAACCTGCTCTTCTACATCAACATCCATAAGTGTAAGGCTTTCTGGAACCTTCCTTTTCCCATGCCTGCTCTTGTGATGTGTTTCCCTCTCAGACTCAGTTTGTGGCTTCCAAGTGACATCTAGATCATCAGAAGGGGGGCTTGGTGAAGAACTTGATGTACTAACCCTCCTTTTCCTTGCTGGGGATTTAAAAGCCAATGCAACTTCTAAAGGAGTGGCTTCCTCTTCTTCCTCTGCATGAGGCTCAATTTCCTGAACTGCCCCTACTTCGGGAGGAACAACAGCTACGATTGCGGGCGGTGGCTGCGGCTGTTGACCACTTATCTGCTGTGTTGATGATGTTCCCTCCTGCGTTGATTGTGTATTACTTTGAGATAGCGATAAGTTTAGTTCAGGCTCAGCATCACTGCTTTCTACCATAAGGCTGGCTACCTCTTCCACACTCATCTGCTTGGGCATGGGTTGGTGGGTTGGGCCCACTGATGTGGAGGTGCTGCCCCCAGCTTGCCCCCTGACACCGCTGCTGCAGGCCTCATTTTTGGTGAACCAAAAAAGGTTTTGGGAGGCACACCAGACTTAAGTGACACTTCCTTCTTCTTCTGTTCCTTCTTCTCCATGGCAACTTTCTTGGTACCGGAGGACCTGCTACCTGCTTTCTTTGGGGGCATCTTCAACAGATGTCAAAACAGCACTCAGTTGCACAAGTTGCAGAGATGCCTGGTCAGGTCACTGACACGTCACATTGTGTACACTACAGCAGCAGGACGTCGGTCTGGCACCACAACAGTGGATGATGATGACACACCTCTGTCTTTTGTGCACCTAAAAGCAAAAAAGCCAGAAGAACATCAGTCAAAAGATCCATAATATAATATATAACTTATTAGTGTCTCGTGGGTGGTCATCACAATTATTAAATTTCATGAAGTCAGTGAACAACATCAACAGTATAGCCAGCCATTAAGAGACTGACAAGGCCAGGGATCCTGTTGTATTTGTACTGTGTACACTTAGGAAGAAGAATAGCAAGGAACAAAAACCCGCCGTGATGATTGCTGAGTTGTACCCCTGGGCCTACTGTACGACTAGGCCACAAGTTTGGACGCCTATGGCAAAGGCACAATGCATGCCTTCCTAAAATGGCCGCCACACACATGCTCAGCCCACCCACCACAATAACAAACAAAAAGTGATTGCAAAGGACAGGAAGAGGAAGTTGTAGTGTCTGTGGAACTTAATCCCTCTCATAAAAATGTTTTCCAGACAAATAACAGCTTCTCCCCTGCTCCAAACCTACAGCTCAATGACAGCCTGAGGAGTTTTTTGTGCAGAAATGCACAAAAAAGCGTTTTCGAGAAGGGTCTATGTTGCTCGCGAGATATTGTTTGCCAGATTGCAAAAGCTGCGTGTTCGGGATCGCGAACTGTACAAAAAGGCTTTCTCGCGTGCGCGAACACGCATATTGCGAGCGCAAAAATGACGAAAACTGTAAGTCCGCGTTGTCGCTCTGTGCAGAGTTACCGAACGTTTGCGAGCTGAATCCCTTGCCTTACATGCTGGCCAAAATAGCCCAATTTGTTTAGCACACACCCAAAAAATGCTATTGCACCCCAAACACACCTTTTGCAATAAAATCCAAAGCCATCCATGGAGTAAAGGAAAATCACCAGACAACACCAACTGTACATTTAAATCACGCACCACAGGTTGGAGGCTGACTACCTCTGGGCCTAGTGGAAGGCTACTAGGCCACAAGCTTGGAACCGGATGGCAAAAGCAAGCACACTGCTTGGATGGCTTCACAAAATGGCCGCCACACACCCACAACAACCACAAGAAATGGGAGACAGTCAATGGACGCCTATGGCAAAGGCACAATGCATGCCTTCCTAAAATGGCCACCACACACATGCTCAGCCCACCCACCACAATAACAAACAAAAAGTGATTGCAAAGGACAGGAAGAGGAAGTTGTAGTGTCTGTGGAACTTAATCCCTCTCATAAAAATGTTTTCCAGACAAATAACAGCTTCTCCCCTGCTCCAAACCTACAGCTCAATGACAGCCTGAGGAGTTTTTGTGCAGAAATGCACAAAAAAGCGTTTTCGAGAAGGGTCTATGTTGCTCGCGAGATATTGTTTGCCAGATTGCAAAAGCTGCGTGTTCGGGATCGCGAACTGTACAAAAAGGCTTTCTCGCGTGCGCGAACACGCATATTGCGAGCGCAAAAATGACGAAAACTGTAAGTCTGCGTTGTCGCGCTGTGCAGAGTTACCGAAAGTTCGCGAGCTGAATCCCTTGCCTTACATGCTGGCCAAAATAGCCCAATTTGTTTAGCACACACCCAAAAAATGCTATTGCACCCCAAACACACCTTTTGCAATAAAATCCAAAGCCATCCATGGAGTAAAGGAAAATCACCAGACAACACCAACTGTACATTTAAATCACGCACCACAGGTTGGAGGCTGACTACCTCTGGGCCTAGTGGAAGGCTACTAGGCCACAAGCTTGGAACCGGATGGCAAAAGCAAGCACACTGCTTGGATGGCTTCACAAAATGGCCGCCACACACCCACAACAACCACAAGAAATGGGAGACAGTCAATGGACGCCTATGGCAAAGGCACAATGCATGCCTTCCTAAAATGGCCGCCACACACATGCTCAGCCCACCCACCACAATAACAAACAAAAAGTGATTGCAAAGGACAGGAAGAGGAAGTTGTAGTGTCTGTGGAACTTAATCCCTCTCATAAAAATGTTTTCCAGACAAATAACAGCTTCTCCCCTGCTCCAAAACTACAGCTCAATGACAGCCTGAGGAGTTTTTTGTGCAGAAATGCACAAAAAAGCGTTTTCGAGAAGGGTCTATGTTGCTCGCGAGATATTGTTTGCCAGATTGCAAAAGCTGCGTGTTCGGGATCGCGAACTGTACAAAAAGGCTTTCTCGTGTGCACGAACACGCATATTGCGAGCGCAAAAATGACGAAAACTGTAAGTCCGCGTTGTCGCGCTGTGCAGAGTTACCGAAAGTTCGCGAGCTGAATCCCTTGCCTTACATGCTGGCCAAAATAGCCCAATTTGTTTAGCACACACCCAAAAAAAGCTATTGCACCCCAAACACACCTTTTGCAATAAAATCCAAAGCCATCCATGCAGTAAAGGAAAATCACCAGACAACACCAACTGTACATTTAAATCACGCACCACAGGTTGGAGGCTGACTACCTCTGGGCCTAGTGGAAGACTACTAGGCCACAAGCACTCACATCCAACAAAGGTAAATCACACACACACACCAACAGTGAAATACACCACAGCCACGTTTAGCATTTCAATCCTATGCCATCCATGCCCTACATGATGTAGAAATTCTACAGACACCACAAAACATGGACCCATGGGTATCCTACTGGCTGAAATTGCAGAGAAAAACAACTAGGCCCCTATTGAAAGTAGTACAGGCCACCCACCACAACAATAATTTTTAAAAACAATAAAAATCCCAGAAAAATGTAGGTACAAACAAGCCCCAATGAAACAAACACACCAATTCTCCAACTTACTTGTAGTAAATTAAATCTCAAATCAAAAATTGCTCAAATAAATCCAATCCAATGGTATGATGCAGCAGACAGACACAAAAAGTGATCCTTCCAGCTCCAAATCCAAATGAAAGTGAACAACACATGCACAAAGCACGTTGGAGGAGCCTGCTGGACAGGAACAGGAAGTTGTAGACTCAGGGGCACTTCCTTCCTCTTGAAAAAAAAGAGTTAAAAAAATTAAAGGACTCTTTCTTACACAAAAGACTACAGCAAGATCACAATCTGAGGAGTTTTCTGAGCAAAATGATCATTTTAGAGAAGGTTTTATGAAGCTCGCGAGATATTCTTTGCCAGATTGCAGTTTTTCCATGTTCGGGATCGCGATCTTACCAAAACAGCCGCCGGAAGTCAGCTCGCGCGCACCAATGACGTGTTCGGGGTCGTACACTCTCGCGGGCTTGGGCAGCCATAGTACAAATCTCGTGGCGCTCGCGAACAGACAGAAAAGCAAGTTGGCGATCGCAGAATCAAGGTAAGACGTTACCGCGCGCGCCAGAATGAATATTGAGCGCGCGAGGAAGCAAATTTACTACGCTACGCGCTAGATTGCGTAGCAATCTGCAACTTCGCGCTCTACGCGAATCGCGAAGTTACCTAAACTTCGCAAGCTCCGCGAACGGAGCGTAGTTCAACGCCCAGGCTTAATTTAAAACACTTGCAAATGAAGATACCAGAAAGTCTCTTGGTAGTGTTGGTAATGTGGCCATTTGGACTTATTTTGAATACAAAGAACTGACAACAAAAATGCGACAGGCAAATTATGCTGAATATGGAAATATTCTTCAAGATATAAGAATTGGAATTCTTACAGAACATGGCAAACAAGCTTTGGAGAGTCGATTTCTTTGCAATGTGTTTCCAAATGAAAATGTAGTTCCTGCCAAAGTGTACATGAAAATTGCAGAAAATAAATCAGTGATCTGCTTAATGCCAACACTGCGCGAGTGTTCCATATTCAACGAAGAACTATTGAAACTGGAAAATGAAGAAATTATAAAAATGGAAGCCATCGATTAAATAGAGCATGAAGGAATCACTATTATTTGAAGGGAAAGTTGAAAACAAAACTGGATTCTTTAGAAAAAAAAATCTAAAACAGCTGGTTTAGAAAAGACACTATATGCATGTGTAAGCAGTCGGGTAATTTTAAGGCGTAATTTGGATGTAGAAAAAGGTTTAGTTAATGGCGCAATGGGTAAAGTGGTGGATTTTGTTAATTATCAGAAAAAAGAAAGAATTTAATTTTTAAAAATTAAATTTGATCAGATTGAAGAAGTTAAAGAAATTTGTCGTTGTTCAGTTCGTTTTTTGCTTGTTAAAGATTTATATGTCCGTAGGAAGCAATTTCCATTTTCTCTGGCATATGCAGTGACTATTCATAAATCTCAAGGATTAAGTGTAGACTGTGTATTGGTGAACATTGGATCTACCGTATTTAAAGAGGGTATGGCATATGTTGCTTTGTCGTGAGTCAGAACATTATCTGGTTTGTTTTTGATTGATTTTGATGAGACTAAGGTTACTGCAGATGCAAACTGTGTAAAAGAGTATAATAGGTTAAGAAGGGTGTATGCTCCAAATTTAGGTCAATATCCTGTATTTGAAAAGTGTGTGGTTGGTCGAAAAAGAAGGTTTGAGAATTTCTGTTCTGAAGGTGTCGAGAAGGGAAAAGAACAAAATAATGTTGTGATTGCAAGTAAAAAGAAATCGGACACTGTTGAAGAGATTGTTGGTTATCAGTTTGAAAATAGTTCAGGTGTCAAGTGCTATGCTAATGTAGTGGTCAATGTTGTTTTTTATCTTGAAGGTTTGCAAGAACAAATTATGCAGAATCGGCAAAAAAGATTTCGTTCTCTGTTGCATTCTGTTTATGAAAAATTGACAGATACAAGTAAAATAGAATCTGTTTCAGATGTTCATAATCTTTTGGATGTGTGTCCTGGTTCTACACAATTTACACAAAATATCCAACAAGATGCTCAGGATTTTTTAATGTATATGCTTACCATTTTTGAAAATGAAGGTGTAGAAATAGAAAATATTTTTGGCCTTTCTTACAAATGGGAACATCATTGTGAAAATTGCATGTATACATGTACCACTAATGTAGACACTGAAAGATTTCTGTATTTAACATTACCAGACTGTAAATCAGTGTCTTTCATTAACCCCTTTGCTGCTGCGGACATTCCGCTGCAGCGCTGGGGGGGGCAGGGGGGCAGCGCGGCAGGCCTGTGCTCATGACGGAGCCGCTCCGTCATGAGCCACGGTTGACCTGTGCTCATGACGGAACGGTTCCGTCATGACTCCGCCCATTTGCGTTGTCCCCCCGCACAGGCGGGGAAACAGCGCCGCGTAGGCGGAGCGGCCGCCAACGGGCGTGTCATGACGGAACCGTTCCGTCATGAGCACACGGCAACCGTGGCTCATGACGGAACGGTTCCGTCATGAGCGGGGAAGGGGTTAAATTAGTTAAAGGTGCAAATCAAAACATGGAGTGTAGCCAATGTAAATCAGAAATGTTATCCACATTATTTTTAAGAAAACATGGACAATACATAATTTTAATGATGCAACGTTGTACAGCTGATGGAAAAAAATTGGATACTTTAATAAAGCAATTTGTAGCAACACAACTATCAATATCAGGAAGGACTTTTGTAGCAATTGCAATAATTTTCCATGATGGTCCTTCCACAACATCTGGACATTACACTGCCTATCTAAAATGTGACACAGGCTGGACACTTTGTAATGATTCCCAGTTGGTTATCAAACAACGTTTGCCTAGGGAATTACCAAATTCCTACCTAATATTTTTAAAGTCAAAGTTTTAGGAAGAAAATTCACTCTCTGAGGAATTTAATATTATAATTTAATAGGACTACCATTGGACAATTTACATAAAAAGGAGTGCAAAAATACCATTTGGCCTCAAGGAAAGGTACATGTTTGAATTATGGACTTTTTTGTGCTCATTGACTCTGTGAATATTTTAAAGCAACAACATTTACAGTTTTTATAAGATAAAGTTATAAAATTGTGTTAGCCATAAGCATTTCATATATGTGTGATTTGTATTTTCTGGTATTTTACTGAGAATAGCATGTTGTTTTTTTTTAAACAATCTTTTTTGCCCGCTGTTAAGTGATGAGTACGATTGAAATCACTATTTCTAGTGAAATTCAATATATTCTGAGAACAGCAAAAAAGGCAAACAAATTATTTTGTTGAAATTATGCTGTGTTGTAAAAATGTATTATTACATGTTATAACTATTTTTTCTTTTCTTTCACAGATCCTAATTCTAAAATATTCAATTTACATCAATTTACATTGCAAAAAAAATCTGGAAAAAAAGTATACCATTTTTAATTTCTAATACTGTGAAGGTAAGTATTAATATGCAGAATGGACAGATCTGCAAGAAGCTACAAAGTCTGATCACGTTTTTAAAAACACTCTGTTTATACCTATGTAGTTTTGAAATCTCTCTGTTATCGGATATCATGTGACCTCCAAAAAAACCGATTTGAGTGGTTCATAACATTTCCCATTGTACCTATTGAAAGACCGCAATCATTTCAATCATTCTTCTTTGAGCATCTTTGCAGACAAAACTCTGTGCTTACCTTCTATCATTCGCAAGCAATTTTAAAAACAGAAATATGTCACTTTTTGTAACATAGTTATTGCACAAGACACTCTTTCATACTTACAAAGAGAGGAAAAGGCACTCTGTGTACTTTTTCTACTCCATGTAAATACAACCTCATCATACACACCACTTTGCGTTGAAAGGGTGTTCTATAAGTGTTGTTGTGCATGATTGCACTGAATACTCATAGAACAAGACACATCTCCAGATTTATCAGAAATCATAAATCTCAATATGTGTGTGAATGCTGCACCATTCTCCAATTGGTGTACGAAAGCACAACGAGGAGAATTGTTTTCATTTCTCCTCATTTTTAAATCTTCAATGCATGCTAAAATGTTCAGCATACATTGAAGGAGAAAAATGTGTTTTCTGATTGTTTTTGTGCAGGAAGGTGTGTCTTCCTGCACAAAAACAAACAGCACATGACACAGATATCCTTGCATTATGGTGTAAGGGTGCCTGTGTCACCAAATGGCTGCAATTTAAGCAGCCATGCAGAGAGAAGCATAGATTTGCAACATATTTATGTACATATGTTGCATCCCTGTGCTTCGGAAGTAGTACAGCATACTGCAGTTAAAGAGGTTACTGTGTGATGCTGCAGCACTTCCTCATAGTTCTGCCCTCATACATTCACCATACGCTACTAATGCATTCATTCAGTCAATTACATACTACACATACATTCATCTAAACTTTCACACACTAACAAGCAAATATAGCTCTTTTTTTAAACCAGGAAAGTTAGTTCTTAGAAGAACTTTTTTTTTTCTTTTATATTTTTTTTTGGTTTTTTCAAAGATTTTGTGATTTTTTTTTTTTAAACAAAAAAAGGGAACATGAAGAACAAAAAAGTGAACTTTAGGAAGGTAAAAAAAAATTAACAGTGATGGTTTCTCTGCGCCCTGCAGATAAGCTCAACGGACTGCTCACCGTAACACAGCAGTTTGTTGCAGTTAATGCAACCCATTTTAAGTTGTCCAAATTCGGGACGTATGTCCGGGTGAACAACAGTTGGCGGTGCTGTAGATGTACTTGCCACTGCTGGCAGAGGGTTGTGATGCATTCTTCTGCATTCTTCCCTTGCCAGGTTGATGGGGTGGAGAGCCCTGAGCTGTTTCATCATGCTTGCAGTCCCGCAAGAGTATTTTTTAGTTGAATCTCCCCTTGATAGGACTCTCTGGCAAATTTTGCACGTCACCTTCAGTGCATTTGTCTTTGTTTCTCCATCAGGAAAGGTAAAAAATGTCCATACCACTGAACTATATCGTTGAGGGCAAGGAGCTTCTGGAAGAAACCCATCATCTGAAGAATGTTGTGAATCAGATGGTGCTTGCTGTCCAGAAGCCATTTTCTTTAGAATAAAAAGAATGGTAGCTGTGGAAATCTCCCAAAAAAAGTTCTTCTCTGCAGAGAGATGCTTCCAAAGAAGGTCATAGAAGAATGATTGAAATGAGTGGGGTCTTACAATAGTTAGAATAGGAAGTGTAGTGAACCAATCAAATCTCTTTTTTTCAGGTCACATGGGATCCGCGCACCGTGCGCATACGCAGCACGCACCCAGCGCGCATCCGAGAAATTGAATTTAAAAGGAATATAGGATTAGAAGTAAAAATATACTACTTCTATGAGTAGTTTAGAGTTTGTCTTCAATTAATATTCACATTAAATACATATATATCTGTTTTTTTAAATGTAAAATATTTCGCGGGATTCGCGCACCCACTGCGTCATACACGCATATGACGTATCGCGGAAGCGTGCAAGCGTCGCGTAACGTGCATCGTACGTGTCGCGTATAGGCTTGGAGTCGCGTACCGGTCGCATTGCAATCGTGCACCAAACACGTACCCAACGCATACCGTACGCAGATGCCTTCGTGCAGGGATCAAGAACGGTGCGCATAGGGTGCGCGAATCCCCCAAAAAGGAAAAAAAAAAGTTTTGAAAATATAGTTTAAAAAATATTTAAAAGAATATTAAAAAATATTTTTAAAAAAATGTACAATTTTTACAATACAAAATAAGTTACAAAAACGGTGATAAAAAAGTATTTAAAAAAAACATAATTAACGGAATTGACACACAGAAATAGAAAAATTTAGAAATCCAATGAAAATCATTAAACATCATAGTTTTAGAGATAAGTTATAGATAGGAATTAGCATTTAAAAACCCTTTGAAATTCACTGAAAAAACCATAGGTTTCATGCACGTTATAGTTAGGAATTGGCTTTTAAAAAACCTTTGAAATTCACTGAAAAAACTATAGGTTTAATGCACGTTATAGTTAGGAATTGGCATTTAAAAAACCTTAGAAATTCACTTAAAAAAATAATAGGTTTTCTGGGGCGTTATTGTTACCTGGACTTACAAAACCCAAGAAATTCCCCCGTTACAGTTAGTTCAGCTAACTATAACTTGCGCCCCCGCAATGCACTGCTGATGACGTCACATATTACATCACTCATGACATGGTCAGTGACATCACTGATGACATCACTCATGACATCTCAAATGACATCACTGATGACATCACTGATGACATCATTCATGTGATAAATTCGTGCATCTTCTCACTCCCTAATATAACCTTTGATACACCGACTCAAAATTTCAGACGGCCATTCTCAAAACCATAGATACTCCAATACCAATAACTACATACCCACTCATTGACTCTTAGGTCTACACACACATCCACTGGGTTACGGAGTATTTTCGGAACCTGTAGCGTCTCGACACTCTGTCCCCATCTTACAGGGAAGTTGGAGCCGGGCCGCGGCTTCTTTAAAGCATGCTCGGTTGAGCGTGGTTAAGTTATATGGCTCATGGAGAGGCACAGTGAGGGAGGCGGGGGAGTCTGCTAAGACGCTCTCACAACAAATCAAAGCCGGTAAAGAGGAAGCAAATCCCTCGATAAGAGGGGGCACCGGGGATGGTTGTGGATCGTTTCCTTGCATATCATCTACCCCGTTGCTGCAGGAGCAGTCCGTTGACTTCAGCCTTTTCCCGGGGTGGATGGAGCAAGATCGGATGCTATGTTTTACATCTTTACTGGGTAAAGTGGGATCGACCAATACAAAGCCTTTAAGAGGTACGGGGTCCTGCGTATTGAGTCAAAACCAGGAGAAGGCGTGGGATCAAAATATAGTGAAGGTCTTAAATGCTGTGGGAGACCCCGGGGCTGCGGGGGGGGGGTCTAAGGATTCACAGAAGGGTTTACAGCCTGAGTTGGCTACAAGAAGCAGATATCTTTTACGCACGGAGAAAAAGAGCGTGGTGAAAATAAAGCAAGCAAGTACACCTCAAGCTGTAACGCCGGTGAAGAAACCCCCGAAGGGAGGTAGAATAAAAAAGTGTAGGACAAAAGAAGTAGGGCTTGCACCCAAACCTCCTCCCTCTCTTAGGTCCTATTTTAAAATCATGGAGCAGATGGCAGGCTCAGTAGGGTTGGAGAAGGTCCCGGAGGAAGCGGAGTGCAATGACCATAGTGAATGACTGAAGTTGGATAATCAGTTTGCCCCTCTCATAGATAGTGGGGTAGAGAGTCTGGAAGATCATGTTATCAGCCCTACAAGAGTTTTGACTACCCCCCTGCAAAGTCCGTCTATGCCGATGGTACAACTTGCTCAGAGGGGGTGTGCGGATAGTGAAGATGGGGCGAGGAGCTGTGACAGCCCCCCGGTGGGGGTTCCCTTAGCGACTTAAGTGACGGATTTATTACTTGGCATGAGACAGGATATTCTGCTTAGGTTTGAGACCTCTGAACAGAATCAGAAAGAGATTCAAATGAAATGTGAGATTTTGGAACAAAACATTGATCGAATAGCTCAGCGCACGGTCGCGCTGGAGGAGGAGGTGAACGTGCTGGGGGAGGTCACTGGTGTAAATGCTAAGGAAATAGCCAGCCTCAAAGAGGACAATAAGTCCTTACAAGACGATCTGGAAAGGCTTGAGATACATGCTAGGCGCAATAATGTTCATATTTTAGGGGTCTCCGAGAAAGCAGAAGGGTTAGACATTAAAGGCTACATATGTAAGCTATTGGGAGAATTGCTACCGGACAGACTGGATATAGATTGGGAAAAAGAACTTCAAAGAGTCCACAGAGACCCCTACAGGCTCCATCCAGGAAGAAAGGCTCCCAGAAGAAGTTTGGTGAACTTTCTAACTTTTTCAGTGAAGGAGCTGGTATTGGGGCGCGCGTTGAAAGAACGGCAGTTAAAATTTGGAGATGTAACGTATCAGATTTGTTCTGATCTGGGGAAAAGGACTGCTCAGAGGCAGTGGGAACTTGGTTCTAAAATGAATGAATTACGCTCCAGGGGAGCACAAGTACAAATGAAATGTCCTGCTATGCTTAAGATCATTTGGCAAAACAAAATGCATACTATTAGAGACCCCATGGAGGTTGATTGCGTGTTAAAATCAATGGGAAGTCCAGAGTAGGGATTAAATGTTCAGAGTACTATATATACACATAGTTCAAGAAGTAACATGGGTAGTTACTATCTTATCTAAAGGTACGACATCATTGGTGAGTGCACCTTTGTTTAGGCTTTTTTTGGGTTTTTTTTACTCTTACTCTCACACGGCGAGACCTCATGGGGGTTCCCCGGGGGTGGGGGGGGGGTGGGAGGAGTACGGGTGGTTGGGAGCACGTGGGGGAGAAAATAAAATATTGTCCTCATTCAGCTATATAGTTGGCGGTCCTTTTTTTAGGGAGTACTTATTTGTGAATCTGTTAAATGTATAGTGGTAGCATATCAGATGAATGATATGGAAAGAATTGGTAATAATTTGGGTCTAATGAGGGACAATTGAAAAAGAATTTAGTGCACTTTTTGTCCTGGAACGTGGAATTTTTTAAGCGAACCGAGGCCAGTGTTATTCTGTTGCAAGAGACTCATTTGTTGAGGCATGAATGTATTGATGCCTTCAAGAAATGGGCCTGGGTACAGGATATTTTTTGTTCAGATCAGAATTGTAGTACGAAGGGGGTAGCTATTCTTATTAGGGGTGGGCGGAATTTGCGAAAGTGACTTTCGCAAATTATCGCGAAAATGTTAAAAGTCTCCGCAAACACGCTGAAATATCGCGAAGATCCGGAAGTTTTTTTCCCGCCCATTCGCGGTATTTTCTGCGTGGTCGCGGCTCGCCAACTTACCCATGCGGTTGCTCGCGGGCGTGGCCATCTTGTTTTCACTTTTCTCGCGGTGCATGATCGCGAGAAGAAAGAAGTGATCGCGCGACAAATGACATTACTGCGGGCGCGAACTGTCGCGAGACAGCGCAAATGGCTACCAACAATCCAACATCTTGTGGAGAACGCGACCAGATCGGGAAAACTTGTCGGCGAACGCGGGGATTCAGGTAAGGCGATCGCGCGCGCGCAAGAATGTATTATTTTACAGCGCGACCAAGAAACAAATTATCACTAAGCTGCGGAATGCGGAAATTTTGACATCTTAGCGCTCTTCGCGAAATGCGAAAATGTCAAATTAGCGCAATTTCCGCAAGCGGAACGGAAATTTAACCCAGGCCTAATTCTTATTAGATGCAACAAGGGTATTATATTGGAAAGCCATCAGACGGACTTTTCTGGGAGATGGCCGGTGAATAAAATTAGGATACAAAGGAACACCAGTAGTTGTGGCTAGCTATTATGGGCCCAATGAGGATAACCCTTATGCTTTGATTAAATTGGAATCATGCTTATTGTCTTCTAGCGCATCTGTGATACTTGGAGGGGATTTTAACTTAGTTCTGAATAAAAGTCTAGACAGAACCTCCAAGGCTAAATATGTTACCCCTGGTAAAACCATGGCATTCCTTAAAACTATGATCCAGGAGGTAAATCTGATCGATATTTGGAGATGTAAGATGGGGAATAAGAGAGGATTTACTTTTTTTAGTAAAAAATACGGGCACCATTCACAGATTGATTATTTTTTATTAGACCGCGAGTTGGTGTCAGTGGTTGAAACGGTTAACCATGTACCCGCCATAATATCGGATCATTCTGCCATTCTCCTATCGTTGAATATCCCATATAAGAGGGGAGAAATGAGGTGGACGCTGGACAGGACGATTTTATTAGATGAGGGGGTTATAGTTAAATTGAAAGAAGAGGCAGTTGTTTTCTTTGAGGCTAATATAGGTTCGGCAAAATCTCAAATTGTGTGGGATGCCTTCAAGGCCTTTTTAAGATCCAATGGTACGGGTATTATGGCGGGTAAAAAACGTAGTTTGAGGCAACAAGAAGAACATTTTTTGGAAACTATTAAGAATAAAGAACAAGAGGTACAAAAAGCCTCACTTGAGTGCCCTAGTGTGGTGATCCCCCTTACAAATTAATTGGAACTACTGCAAGTGAAATATAATGGAGCCCTCGATAAAATATTATTGGATAGATGGAGGGCTAGTAAATTACAGCATTTTGCATACAGGGAGAAGAGTGGTACATTACTGGCTTGGAAAGTAAAGACAGATAGAGCTCGAAATGTAATTAAAGTCTTAGAGAGGAGGTGACAGGAGACATAGTCGACACCAATGCCAGTATAGGGCGGAAAATTTCTAGACATATGGGCCATCTCTATACTGAAGATATTTTTCGTGGAACGGTCAGTATAGAAGGTTTTTTCAAGGATATTGAAGTTTCGAATCTAAGTGAAGATCAGAAGAGGGTGTTAGCGGCTGAGATATCAGAAGAAGAGATTAGACAGCAGCTCAGGAAAATGGCGAGAGGCAAGGCCGAAGGGCCTGACGGCCTTCCAACTGAGATTTATCATTGCCTCTCGGATGAAGTAATACCGGTACCAAAGGAGTTGTTCAATCTAATTCTAAAAGATGGAGAAGACCCACCATTAACTTGGGCAGAGGCAACAGTAACATTAATTTTAAAACCGAATAAGGACCCTATGCTGGCTGACTCATATAGGCCAATATCTTTATTGAATACGGATTACAAAGTTTTTGCTGGGGTATTCGCTACGAGGATCGCCAAGGTTATTATTAAGTATATCATACACAATGACCAGAAAGGCTTTATTCCAGGGAGGCAGCTTAACGAACGAGTAGTTGATCTGGCGGAGACATATAAATTACCAGTGACGGTTGTGGCAGTAGATGCTGCCAAGGCCCTTGACCAGGTACATTGGCCATACCTCTCGGAGGTCTTAAGGAGATTTGGATTTCCAAGTAATTTAATTAAAGCTGTCCAACTCCTGTATCGCTTACCTAGAGCAAGGATGCTTGTAAATGGTGAATTGACTGAATGGTTCAGCATTTCCTGTGGAACCAGACAGGGATGTCCTTTATCTCCCCTTTTGTTTGATATGTATATTGAACCATTAGCCATATGGATTAGAAAGGATGCTGATATTATTCCGTTTAGATATAGAAATTTTGAGATTAAGTTAGCCCTATATGCCGATGATCTTTTACTTTATACCCAGAACCCACAGGTGTCTATTCCCCTATTAATGATCAAAGCCGAATTATTTTGGAAAATTTCAGGATATAAGGTAAACATAAATAAAACTATAATTATGGAATGGAACCAACCTAAGCAACAGCCGTTGGCAAAATCGAGCATGCGCTATCTTGGCATTATTGTAACTCAGAAATTGACAGATGTTACCACGGTGAATTGGAAAAGGATCAGTCAGGCAGTAGGGAGATTGTTGGTGAGATGGGCAAATTTACCTTTGAATATATATGGTAGGGTGAATCTTATTAAGATGGTGATTTTGCCCAAAATAACTTTTTCGTTTAATTCTATTCCTTTATTATTTGACAAAAGAGAGATAGCTAAGCTTCAGGGAAGGCTAGGCAGTTTTATTTGGGCCTCTAAGGGTGCCCGCAGATCATGGAAGAAATTAAGGAGGAGGTTGGAGAAGGGCGGGCTGGCTCATGTAGATTTATTGATATATGGGTATGCTTTTTTCTTCAAGAATTGTCGGATGCTTTTAAGTAAAGTAGATAGCTCTGCGGTAGGAACTCTTTTTGGAGTAATGCTTGGTAAACTGAGGGAGGGCCAGGATCAATTTTTGTTTAAGTTTGTGAACCCTAAGTTTTTCAAAAAAGTAAGGTTGAAGATTTTATTGGGAACTTTGAAATTATGGGTCCTAATCCGAAAGAAATTGGGAATCACTTATTATTCATCTAGGGCCCCGATTTGGGAATCCCCCGGGACCCCTGAGTGTCTGGATGATTCCCTTAGTCTCCCCTTAAGGAACGCGGGTATTTCTTGTTGGGGTGATCTGAAGGTGGGAATTGAGCTGGTTGATTGGGGAACTTTGAATGCAATTATAGGAGGTCAACTTACCAGGTTCAAATATTATCAGCTTTCCGCATGGTGGGTGCGCCAAGAATGGAATGAAGAAGAGGATGATTCCTGGTTAGACCATGCATTAAAAACTGGTTCAGTCAAGAAGGAGGTAGCTTTGTGGTATAGTATTTTGATCAAGGCTGAAGACGATTTAGATAGTGATCTACAGAAACTATGGGGAGGGGTTATGCCAAGTATTAATTTGAGAGAAACCTGGAAAGTCTCTTTTACCCTACTCAGGGAAACCGTCAAACCTGCATATCTGAAACGTAACAATCTTTTTACTGCGTATAGGCTATATTGGTCTCCAGGAAATTAGAGAAATTTTCTGCGACACACTATGTATGCCCAAAATGTAGAAACACTGCTGCTGACGATTTTCATATGTTTTTGACATGCCCTTATATTGTTAATTTTTGGTCTGAGGTGTGCGAATTTATTACTAAATTATAGGTACTGTAGTGAGGGTAAGCCCTGTCCTGGTGTTTTTTGGATTTTGGCAAAACAATGACATTGCGATTACCAGGTTGGATGCAAGATTTATTTTTTATATAATTCTTTTAGGGAGGCGGGAGATTTGTAAATTGTGGAAGTCGGATGTTCCACCTCTTTCGACGGAATGTAAAAAAAGCGTTATATATATAAGTAAACAGGACTTGCTATGTGATGTTAGCAGCCGAGAGAAGGTATGGGTTAAGTTGGTGGACTGGTCGCAAAAACTTGAGGTCCTATGATTAAGCCAATGTTTAGCCGTCGGTCCTGTTTCCTTCCGTGCTACGGGCACTCCAGGGAAGGATGAAAGCGGAAACAGCCTCCCTCTTGTGTGGAATGACTCTAACCTGGCCTGGATCACCAGAGAAGGATAAGAGTATTGCCAACGAGTGAACTGGCAGAATGAAGACTAAAAAAAAAAAATACACACACATCCACTCACTCACCTATACAGTCACTCATACTTACAGTCACTTAGTACAGGACTATCATATGCATGTATACACCTATATAGACACTCACACACCGCTAATCATCCATAGAGGTACTCACACACCTAGTCAGTCATGCAAATAAATAATCACACTCGCATTTACTCACCTATACAATTATACACACACAAGTTCACATTTTCATAAAAATAGTACCACATTCTTACGCTCTTATACAATTACTGATACAAGCACACACTCATCCATACAGCCACTCTCACAATCACACACTCTCACATATAGCCAGTTATATACTCTTACACACATATATACTGTCTTTCACATATGTAGTTACTCACACATGTACCACTGAGATATACATTCAATCACTAACACACCCATACATACACTCACCCAACCATACAGTCCATTACAGATGCACTCTTAAATCCATGCACCCATAGAATCACCCACTCACACATCTATGCACAGAGTCACACACACCCCACCCACACAAACACTCAGGCCCCATACAGATACTCAGACAACCAATCAATAACCCATATAGACAATCATATAGCTATTCACAAAACCATGCAGCCACTTATACACGAACAAACAGACAGATAGAGTCATTCACACAGTTTAGTCACTAGTCTGCAGTAAGATACGTTTAATGACTCACTTATAGAGTCAGTCACTCACCTACAAAATCATCCATTCACACACTTATACACCCACTCATTCTTCCATAGGCCTTTCCCTATATATCTTAAACATATTTAAACTTTACAAAAACACAGACTCACTGGATGACGGCATCAGTGATGTCATCAGTGATGTCATTTGAGATGTCATCAGTGATGTCATCAGTGATGTCACTGACCATGTCATGAGTGATGTAATATGTGACGTCATCAGCAGTGCATTGCGGGGGCACGAGTTATAGTTAGCTGAACTAACTATAATGGGGGAATTTCTACGGTTTTGTACGAGGGATATGTCCAGCTAACTATAACGCCTCCTGAAACCTATGTTTCTTTTAGTGAATATATATATATCTATATATCTATATATATCTATATTTATATATTCACTGAAAAAAACATAGGTTTCACACACGTTATAGTTAGGAATTATCATTTACAAAACCTTGCAAATTCACCTAAAAAACCATAGGTTTCACACATGTTATAGTTAGCTGTACATTTCACTCGTAAAAAAACAATGAAATTCCACGTTATAGTTAGATCAGGTAACTATAACTTGCGTGCCCACAATAAACTGCTGATGACGTCACATATTACATCACTCATGACATGGTCAGTGACATCACTCATGACATCAATGATGACATCTGAAATTACACATTGTGGATTGCGTTCGCGCAAGTTATAGTTACCTGATCTAACTATAACGTGGAATTTCATTGGTTTTTTACGAGTGAAATGTACAGCTAACTATAACATGTGTGAAACCTATGTTTTTTTAAGTGAATTTGCAAGGTTTTGTAAATGATAATTCCTAACTATAACGTGTGAGAAACCTATGGTTTTTTCAGTGAATTTGTACGGGTTTTTAAATGCTAAGTTATGTATTTATTTTTAATTTTTTTTTCTGGTTTTTCACTGTGCGCACACCCTGCGTGCACGGAGCGCTTCGCGCACCGTGCGCGCGCTGTGGGCGCTCGGTGCGCTTCCCTCACCGAGCGCCCACGTTGCGCAGTCCGTGCCGTGCGCGCCTCGCCTTTTTTTACACAGTAACATTTGTTTTTTTCTCCCTTGTGGGTCCTTCAATTTATTTAATAAATGTGATTGTTTCTTCTTTATTTTATTTTTAATTTTTTTTTCCCGTGCGCGTACGGTAAGCTTACCGTACGCGCACTCCGCGATTTTTTTTAAAAATTATTAAATGTATTTTTCGTACTTTTGGGTCCTTCTTGGACCCCCTGACAAACACTAGGGGGTCTGCAACTCTCTTCGTTGCCCCCTTTTCACGTTCCCCACCTTTGTTTCTCAGTGCGAGAGACAGAAAATGGCGGCCGACACTTCCTGATTTCGACCGATTCGAATGTTTACAGTCATGTAACCACCAATCAGAATTGAGCTCGCGCACGGCACCATACGCGTACGGTAAGCTTACGGTAAGCGCACGGAGCGCGCTTATAGATATATATATTGATTTAAATGCTATTTTCTCAGGACCTGCTGAACAGATTTACACCAGACCTACAAAAGGCACATCCTTGACCTGAGGACTACCTCTCTGCCAAATTTCAAGTAATTCTGTTCAGCCGTTCGGGCTGTAGCTCGGACTAAAGGTCCTATGGGAAAATGCATGGGGAAAACGTGTTTTGGGACCCCCCTTTTTTCTCAGCCCCCGCTTGACGAATCCCCCCGAGACTTTCAGGGTAGGAGCGGAGCGTAGCGCCCCATTAGTTTTGAAAATTTCGCGAGGATTCGTCGACCGGCGCCAAAGTTATTCCAAATAGAATGTTGCGGATTTCCTATGGAAACACGGTCCTAACTATAATAATCTACTGGCGACCGCCAGTAGATAATATATATGTAGATTACCTACTGGCGGTCGCCAGTAGGTAGTTATAGTTAGGACCACGTTTCCATAGGAAATCCGCAACATTCTATTTTGAATAACTTTGGCGCCGGTCTACGAATCCTCGCGAATTTTTCAAAATAGGTGGGGCGCTCCGCTCCGCTCCTTCCCTGAAAGTCTCGGGGGGATTCGTCAAGCGGGGGCTGAGATAAAAGGGGGGTCCCAAAACGCGTTTTTCCCATGCATTTTTCCATAGGACCTTTAGACAGGGCTACAGCCCGAACGGCTGAACAGAATTACTAGAAATTTGGCAGAGAGGTAGTCCTCAGGTCAAGGAAGTGCCTTTTGTAGGTTTGGTGTAAATCTGTTCAGTAGATTCTGAGAAAATAGCCTTTAAATCAATATATATATCTGAGCCAAGTTACGGTGCGCTTACGGTACGCTTACCGTACGCGTACGGTGGCGTGCGCGAGCGCGATTCTGATTGGCTCTTAGATCTTAGTAAACATTCGAATCGGTCGAAACCAGGAAGCGGCGGCCGCCATTTCGTGTGTTTCACTCAGAAAAAAAAGAGTGATAATAAGAAAAGGGGGCAAGGAGGAGAGTTACAGACCCCCTAACATTTGTAAGGGGGTCAAAGAAGGACAGAAAAGTACAAAGAAAACATTTATTGATTTTAAAAAAAATCACGGGGTACGCGTACGGTAAGCGTACGGTAAAAAATAAATAAAAAAAGAAATGAAAATCAGATTTAAGTGTTTAGATATTAGGGGGCTCTAAAAAGAGCCGTTGTGTTTATGAAGTGATTTTTTTGTGGTACCTACAAGTAAGTACCGATGCAGAGTCTAAGGTTCAAGAGGAAGACTCTGTTTCCTTCATCATTGAAGTGCACACCATCTCCTCTATAAATGTCTTGCATGTCATAACGCAAGTTGTTGTGGTAAATGGAACCCATACCATAGTCACGGAGGAAAGCAGAAACAGATTTGTTGACGTGCTTTCTTGCTTTGTCAATCTGCGGACAGAAATGATTGGACCAGTTCCATTTTTGCCTTTGGCATATGTTAGAAAACACAAAGGCAGTTTTAGGGAAAAGTGAAAACAGTTGTGCAAAGGTCTCCTTCATAAGCATTTCCAGACCTACCCCAGTCAAAGTGCTTAGGTCATTGCCACCACAGTGCACTATTATGAGGTCAGGGTGTTGGATGTGCATGAAGGATTTCACCAATGGCATTAATTGGTGCCACTTTAACCCTCTCTGACCAATCCATTTAATGTCTACATTTGGCAAAGCAAGGTCTCTCACCATATCTGTTTTCTCTGCATACTTTTCACTCCAGAAGACATAGCTGTGCCCTACAATCCACATCTTCAAAGGAGAACTGGATGCACTCAGGAGGTGTCTTTCAGTAGAATGGCAATATGAAAAGAAAGACAGTTTGGAAATGGAGGCATACATATTTTTTTCAAAAAAAAAAGAACTGATTGGCTGTTTCATACCATTCTAGAATAAAAACTAGGCTGTATGTGTAAATTAATAGAAGCATGTTTTGTATTGGTAGAGAAAAATGTGTTACCAAAGAACAGTACTATGGATTTGCTGTTAGGTTTGAAAAGTCAAGCACTCTTGCTCTGTGGAATTGAAACATTGTTTGGCGAACTTCTGACCTGACTCCACACAGCAGTGTTCCATGAGCTGTTGCTATGGTAGCAGGCAGAAGTCAAGTTGGGGGAAGGGTACTAGGCAGAAGTCAAGTTGGGGAAAGGGTACTTTTGGAAAAGGGTTGGTTTTCAACCAATAGAAATGTGTGATTACATTTGAAAAAAAGGGGCAAGCACTGAGATTTGAAACTAACATGTATATGTGTGGAAAAAGAGAGGGAAAGTTTGCCATTATCTGGTTCTGCTGAGAGGAGAGAGGTGTAGAGAACAGAGATCCTGGCTCTGATAATCTGCTGTTTGAGTGCCACATTTCTTTCACAACTAACTAATTTTAAAGGTGAGTTTAGAGTCTGAGAGGGGATGGATATGGTAAATTAAGAAATTAATAATAGAAATGCAATTCTTTTTGTTGAAGTTGTGTTTATTATTTTCTGTTTTGGGAGAAATTTAAATGTGAAGAACATGTAAAATAATATGGACTATGTTTTCACAATAAATTAAGGTGTACTGGTATAATAAAAGAATAGTTTAAGGGTTTGAGGTTGGACTCAGTAATGCAAATACATTCAGCATCACTAAGGCTGGTTGCCCTTGCTGGAGTGTAGGCAGACACCCAGGTTACAAATGATGCTGGTCTGAAAAAGCAGTTTGGACATGTGCTTTGTAAAAAATCTGAAAAGTGGATTCATAATGTGTCAGTCTGTAAAAGTGTTTATTACTTGCCAAAAAAAAGAGCAGTAAGTGTGCTTTCAAATTGGCAAAGAAATTTCGTTTTGTGACTAATGTGAAAACATGACTCTGTGTGCAAATAGGAATTACAGGCAGAGATTTATTGCGTATTGCTCTGGTGATTTCACAGTTGCATTAGATGGAAAGGGGGAGCCTTTTTTTGGTGCAGAAGCTGACTCTTAGCACACAGGTAGCTGCTTACCATGTGGAATCATGCACAGTATTCACAAGCGAGTGGGGTTTGAGGTTTCAGTCAGTAATGCAAATACATTCAGCATCACTAAGGCTGGTTGCCCTTGCTGGAGTGTAGGCAGACACCCAGGTTACAAATGATGCTGGTCTGAAAAAGCAGTTTGGACATGTGCTTTGTAAAAAATCTGAAAAGTGGATTCATAATGTGTCAGTCTGTAAAAGTGTTTATTACTTGCCAAAAAAAAGAGCAGTAAGTGTGCTTTCAAATTGGCAAAGAAATTTCGTTTTGTGACTAATGTGAAAACATGACTCTGTGTGCAAATAGGAATTACAGGCAGAGATGTATTGCGTATTGCTCTGGTGATTTCACAGTTGCATTAGAAGGAAAGGGGGAGCCTTTTTTTGGTGCAGAAGCTGACTCTTAGCACACAGGTAGCTGCTTAGCATGTGGAATCATGCACAGTATTCACAAGCGAGTGGGGTTTGAGGTTTCAGTCAGTAATGCAAATACATTCAGCATCACTAAGGCTGGTTGCCCTTGCTGGAGTGTAGGCAGACACCCAGGTTACAAATGATGCTTGTCTGAAAAAGCAGTTTAGACATGTGCTTTGTAAAAAATCTGAAAAGTGGATTCATAATGTGTCAGTCTGTAAAAGTGTTTATTACTTGCCAAAAAAAAGAGCAGTAAGTGTGCTTTCAAATTGGCAAAGAAATTTCGTTTTGTGACTAATGTGAAAACATGACTCTGTGTCCAAATAGGAATTACAGGCAGAGATTTATTGCGTATTGCTCTGGTGATTTCACAGTTGCATTAGATGGAAAGGGGGAGCCATTTTTTGGTGCAGAAGCAGACTCTTAGCACACAGCCAGCTACTTACCATGTGGAATCATGCACAGTATTCACAAGCGAGTGGGGTTTGAGGTTTCAGTCAGTAATGCAAATACATTCAGCATCACTAAGGCTGGTTGCCCTTGCTGGAGTGTAGGCAGACACCCAGGTTACAAATGGTGCTGGTCTGAAAAAGCAGTTTGGACATGTGCTTTGTAAAAAATCTGAAAAGTGGATTCATAATGTGTCAGTCTGTAAAAGTGTTTATCACTTGCCAAAAAAAAGAGCAGTAAGTGTGCTTTCAAATTGGCAAAGAAATTTCGTTTTGTGACTAATGTGAAAACAAATGTAGTAATATATTTAAATAAAATAAAGGAATTTTTTTTTAGTTTTTTTCAGGTATTGCTGAAGAGCAGTGAACAAAATTTAAGATGCCTACAAAATCCAGAGTAAAAAAAGAGCAGAAAAAAACCTATATTTGAAGACAACTGGAGGACCTAAGTTAGGAAAAAGATTTTCTAAGGAACATATTCAAAAAAAGGAAAAATGTACAAAATGTCTGTACTGGAAAGAATGATTTCAATCGAAAAGGACAGGAAAAAATTGAGAATTTAGTTAATGCAAATATACCTTCTGCAACTAAAAAGATAAACTTAAACAGAAAAACAGCGTTTAAAGAGATACGTAGAAAAATGTTTCAGAGGAGAGTTATGTCCAATTTGATAAAGGATGTGAAGAAATATAAGCAAAAGGCAAAGTTTTATAAGAGAAAAAAAGAAATTGAAGCCATTGCAGCAAAGGCATTAGAATTAAAAAGGAAACTATTCATTTTAATTTTGAATAGGATGCGTACATTAGACAAAATGGTTAATGTACTGAAATCACATAGCAAAAGGAAAAGAGTAGTGAACAGAACAAACTTTTGTAAAGTGTTTTTAGGAAAATGGATGCATAGTTCAAGTAGTGAACCTTTTTTTAATGAAGAGAGTTATTTTCAAAGTAATAGTTTGCTGCATGCAGTTGACACCAGAGGTCGTGCTTATGAAGTGAAAAATGGTTGCATAATGGAGAAGGAGATAATGGTTCCAAGAGATGAGGTACAAGTGATGGCGGATGAGGCTATGGGGAGACGTCCTAAAGCCCCAGTGTACACTTGGAATTGTAGTAGTATTTGCACTGTGCGTCAGGAATCTATTGATACATTTCGTGAGTTTCTAAGAGAATATAGCAAAAAAAGTGTGAAACAGAAGATTAAGGTGCTTCAAAGTCTAGATCCATGCAGAGTGAGAGAGAATACTGGTTTGCAGGGTCATTCTCTGGCTTGTCTATCTAGAAAAGTGTGTAATAGTGTTTTCCATCATTTTAGGATGCTGGCTGTTCATCATACTGAAATGAGAAAGTTTGTGAGACGGTTGTATTTTGCTAAAAGTCCAGCAATAAAGTTAGATGAATTGAATAGGGCTCTGTTCCGTGGAACGGTATCAGATGTAGAGAAGGTTGTTGATGAAATTCAGTTTTGTTACTTTGGTCCTGAACAAAACAGTGCAGAGAAGGACACAGTAAATGAGGAAGAAGTGGAAGAAAATGTAGAACCCTCTGTAAGTAAGACATTTAATGATCACATAACAAAATTTGCAATAATCTCTAATGAAAGACCAAATATTACTTGTATTTGTTGCCGCAGAACTCATTATAGAAAACAAACCAGGTATGTTGATCTCTACAGAAAGAGTGAAAATGAAGATAATTATAAGTGGAAGGATTTTGCCACCTATATATTTCTTGAAAATTGTTTTGAATTGGGTGAAGTTCAGCGTATTTGTAAATACTGTTACAACAAGTTAGAGGAAAATAGAATGCCGACCAGAGCTGTACATAATAATTTAGAATTGGATGCTATTCCTGCTGAACTTTCTGAATTAAATACATATGAGTCTATACTCATTCAATGTGTTCATCCGTTCCAGACCATAGTACGTATGGAGCCCAAAACTGGTAAATTACCTCCTTCAGATTTACTGAGAGGTTTAAAAGGTAGAGTGGTGTATTTGCCCTTGGATTTGAAAAAAAATATGGAAACTATTGATGCGGATACTTTGGAAACTGAACCATTAATTATTCTGGTTAATGGTGTACCTACAAAGAATAAGAAGATTTGGCAGGAGCTGGTAGATGTACGGAAAGTACAAAGAGCAAATTTGTATTTGAAAAGGAATAACAAATGGTTTGAATCAATTTATATAGAAGAAGAAGAAGAAGAAGATTTACAAGAAGACACAGAAACACCAACTGGACAAATTGAAAAAGTGGACAAGTCAAAGGAAGAAGAAATTTATGAACATTTTAGCATACATCCTCTTCATTCAAAAGAAGTTATGGGAGACAATATTGATCTATTTCAGATGAAGAAAGCAAAAGGAACTCCCGTGAGTGTATGGGAGGAGAGCTTGGAAGCTCGATGTTTTCCCCAGCTGTTTCCTAAAGGAAAAGGAGGACGATACGATGAACGTCCGGAACAGATTCCAGCTTCTGAGTATCGGACTACAAGACTATATGCTGAAGATCCCAGATTTCGACAAAGTATTCCTTATTTGTTCCATCTTTTATTTGAAAGCGACTTGTCTGCACTGTCTTATGCAGTAAATCACATTTTAAAAAGTGGAGTACATTTACAAAATGTGTCTGCTAAGGATTTTATGGAGAAAGTGCAGCACCGAGATGATCATTTGGAAACACAACTGCTCAATCTGATGGCTTGTCAGCGTGGGACAAATGAATATTGGTACCGACGCCATGGTGAATTAAAATGCATGTTACGGAATTTAGGAACTCCAACATGGTTCCTTACCCTAAGCTGTGCCGAGTACGCTTGGGATGATTTACTGGATTTTCTACGAGAGGCAAATTCAAACATTAAAAACATCGAATACAAGACAGCAGGAGAACTGTGCTCATTGGATCCGGTTAATGTTTGCAGATATTTCAATCATAGATTTGAGGCTATGATGTCCTTCATCTGCAATAAAAAAAATCCACCTCTAGGAGAAGTAGTGGATTTCTTTTGGAGAAAAGAGTACCAGGCAAGAGGTGCTCCTCATATTCATATGCTGTTGTGGATCAAGGATGCCCCAAAAGTTTGGAACAGATACTGATGAAGCAGTGTTATCTTACATTGAAGAATATGCAACATGTGCTATACCAAAAAGCACAGAAGAGAAAAAGTTAAAGGAGCAAGTTTTACGTTTCCAAAGTCATCGGTGTGGAAAATACTGTAGACGGAAATACAAGAGCAAAGATAAATACTACACTAAATGTCGATTTGGATTTCCTAGACCTGTTCTTTCAAATGGAAGAGTTAACAGTTTTATGTCAGCTGTGAGACATACTATCACAAGAAAATCACCTAAGAATACCTACAACCTTAAAAGAAAAGAAGAATCAAAAAATATAAATGACTACAACCCAGTGATTTTATCCATGTGGAACGCTAACATGGATATACAGTATGTAGCTGACAATTCCATTGCTGTTGCTCGATATGTAACGTCTTACATTACGAAATCAGAAAAAACAGAATTGAAGGAAATGTGGGAAGAGATTTCTCACGAGAAAACTGTCAGTAAGAAGCTGTACAGTTTCAGTTTGAAGATGTTATCGCATCGAGAAATTGGATCCTACGAATGTTCAGATAGGTTATCTTCTGCAAGTCTCTACTCGAAATCAAGAAGAATAATTTGGGCAAGTTTAGGCCTTGCAGCAATGAGAAATCGGGTACTGAAATCTGTTGGAGAAATTGAATATTTGGCCGAGAATGACCCAGAAAGTACAGATATTTTGAAATCAAACATGTTGGATACATATTACCCAAAGAGAAGTCATCATCTGGAGAACATGTGTCTCTATGAAGTGCTGCAGAACTACATTTATTCACGGAAAGCCGCAGAAGACATCAACAATGGAAAATATAAAGTCATTGGTGAGGAAGGATGTTTGGTGAAGCAAACAAAAGGAAGTTTGATAAATCACCGGAAGCTGAGTTGCGACACTACTGACAAAAAGGAATTTTACTACTTGGCTCTTTTACAGCTGTTTAAACCATGGCGTACAGAGGATGAACTACTGGGAGAATTTCAAAGCTATGAAGATTCATTTAATGCTTGCAAAGACAGCATACAATGCAGAACATTCACAACTTATCTGCAAATGTTAAATGAAGAAATTGAACAGGAAACTACAATTGCAGCAGAAATAGCTAGAGACAGTTCTCAGGACAGCCAAAGTTCAGGAACACTCAGTCAAGATCCCCTAGGACAACCAATCGTTGAAAATGAAGCATCAATAGCCATGAATGAAGTGGAAACAGCTATGAATCAAGCTCAAGAAGAATTTATAGACTTACAAAATTTGGAAAGACAACTGAATCAAGAGCAGCAACAAATTTATGAAGAGATCAGAAACAAAATTGGTCACGGATTTCTACATGAAAAAAAAGAGTGCTCATGCACATCATTTCATCCAATCAGGATGTATGTAAGCGGACAAGCTGGAAATGGAAAAAGTTTCCTAATAAAAGTCATCAGAAGCTACCTACAGCAAAAAACGGATTCTACTTTGTCTTGTGTGGTTACTGCTCCAACTGGGTTAGCAGCATATAACATAAAAGGAATCACTTTACATCGTTTGCTAATGTTACCAGTGGAGCATGAGAACAAAATACAATACAACAAGCTAACTGGAGAAGCATGCTTGGAAGTTTCAAGAGTATTGAAGAAGATGCAAGTTCTCATTATTGATGAGGTGAGCATGGTATCGAACTTAATGCTTGCCTTTGTGCATTTAAGAATGCAGCAAATTCTGAAGTCAGACTATGACGTGTTATTTGGAGGAAAACACGTCATAGTTTTTGGAGATCTTTTGCAACTTACTCCAGTTAAAGGACAACCAGTGTTTAATACTGTGACACATGAAGACACGAAGAAGTCATTGGGAAGCATCGGTAATACAAATATTTGGTCCTTCTTTGAGTACAAGGAACTTACAACTAATATGAGGCAAGCAAACGATGAAGAATATGGAAGTATTCTGAAAGATATCAGGATTGGACTACTCACAGAAGCTGGCAAAAAAGCATTACAGACTCGGCTGCTACATAATTTATTTCCAAAGGAAGAAATAGTTGCAGAGAAGATATACAAGAACATTGCAGAAAACAAAAGTGTCATCTGCTTAATGCCAACTCTACGTGAATGCTCAATATTCAATGAGGAGCTTTTGAAATTGGAAAAGGAAGATATCAGGAAATTGGAAGCAGTGGACAAAATTGAGGATGGAAGAATTACTGTCACATTAACAGGCACACTGAAAAATAAATTGGATTCACTAGAGAAGAAGATTTCCAAAACAGCTGGATTAGAAAAAAATCTATATGTTTGCATGAACTGTAGAGTATTTTTAAGGAGAAATTTGGATGTTGAAAAAGGTTTAGTTAATGGAGCTATGGGAAGAGTTGTGGGTTTTATTAATTATCAGAAAAAAGATGGAATTGAATGTTTAAAAATAAAATTTGATCAGATAGAAGAAGTTAAAGATATTTGTCGTTGTACAGTTCGTTTCATGCTTGAGAAAGACTTCTATGTACGTAGGAAGCAGTTTCCGTTTTCTCTAGCATATGCTGTAACTATTCACAAGTCTCAAGGATTGACTGTAGATTGTGCATTTGTGAACATTGGTTCAACTGTGTTCAAAGAAGGTATGGCATATGTTGCTTTGTCACGAGTGAAAACATTATCAGGTTTATTCATGATAGACTTTGATTATTCAAAAGTTAGTGCTGATACAAACTGTGTAAAGGAGTATAATAGATTAAGAAGAAGCTATGCTCCTCATTTAGGTCAGTATCCTGTGTTGGAGAAACGTGTAGTTTCTCGTAAAAGGAGAAATGAGAATATCTGTAATGAAGATGTAGAGAGGAGGAAAAAAAAGAGGAGTGATGTAATTGCAAGCAAAAAGAATAAGGAAAATGAAGAACAGGTTGTAGGATGTTATTTTGAAAATAGCTCTGGTGTCAACTGCTACGCTAATGTAGTGCTGAATGTTGCATTTTATCTGGAAAGTTTGCAAGAGCAGATAATAGTAAATCAGGGAAAAAGATTCTGTACTGTGCTGAGTCTCCTTTTTGAAAAGCTGAGTAATGATAAAACTCAAATAGAAAGTGCTACTGAAATTAGAAAAGTTTTAGATGTATGTTCAGGACGAACACAGTTTTCTCAAAATGTACAGCAAGACGCACAGGAATTCTTGATTTATTTTCTTCAGGTACTGGAAGAAGAAGGGGTTAACATTGAAAATGTATTTGGTCTCTCTTATAAATGGGAACATAGTTGTGAAAACTGTTATAATATATGTGGCTCTAATGTTGATTCTGAAAGGTTTATTTATTTAACATTGCCAGAGAGTAAAACAGTCACTTTTGCTAAATTAGTTAAAGATGCTAATCATAGCATGCAATGCAGTGAGTGTAAATCTGACATGTTTTCAACATTAATTTTAAAGGAATACAGACAGTATGTAATTTTAATGATGCAACGATGTAGAGCTGATGGTTCAAAATTGGATACTTTAATAAAGAAGTTTACAGGACAGCAATTATCAATTTCAGGAAAAACTTTTGTAACAGTTGCAATAATTTTCCATGATGGACCTACTGTAACTTCTGGTCATTACACAGTTTATCTTAAATGTGAAAAAGGCTGGACACTGTGTAATGATTCCCAATTGATTTTTAAGCAACGTTTGCCTTTTGATTTAGCAAATTCCTATCTAATCTTCCTGAAACCTAAATTTTAGAGAGATTTGACAACATCTGGAGAAAACAATTTTACCATTTTATTGGATTACCATTTGGAATTTACAAATAAAAAGATTTAACAAATTATCATTTGGCCTAATGGAAAGGTAACCAATTGTAATGTGGAATTTTTCCATTTTTTAAGGAAACTTTGGAAAACCAAAAATTTAGAAAAAATCGGTAACATCTGCACAATTTAAATTTTGGAATGTTATTGGATTGCCATTGGAAATTTTTTCAAAAAAGATTTTTAAAATTACTATTTGGCCATGCGGAAAAGTAAACAATTCTATTGTGGACTTATTTAATTATTAATTAATCTTTCAGAAACCAAAATGTTACAGAGAAACGGTGACATCTGTACAATTTAAACTTTTGTTTTTTATTGGATTACCATTGGAAATTAAACAAAAAAAGAATTTTAAAATTACTATTTGGCCTAAAGGAAATGGAACCAGATGTATTGTGGAGTTATTTGACATATATTATTGTGATTATACTTCTGAAACAAAAATATCAGACGGTATTTTAAAGAAATAAGTATAGATATTAGATGATATTTTTTTAGAATATTATGCATTTCTTTAAAGTTATGTTTATGAAAAAAGAGATTCTGGGCTTTTTTAAAAACAATCTTTGAGATTGTTAATTTTTTTTTGCCTGCTGTTAAATGATGAATGCAATTGCTTTCACAATTTATAGTGAAATGCAATATTTTCTGAAAACAGCAAAAAAAAGGCAAACATATTTTTTGAAAAATATGTAAATATGTGTACTGTATTATTAAATGTTTTATTAAATATTAATACTTTTTTCTTTTTTTTCAGATTGAGATAGAACATTTTCGAAAACTATAACCATTTTAAAAGCAATTAAAAATAAATTAAATGAATAAATCTTTTTTTGAGTGGGTATGGTAAGTCAATAATGTCATGGTCCCTTTTTTCCACTTCTCTACAATCACATTTGCAGTTTTTAATTGTAGTCTCTCAAGGACCTTGTAATGTGATAATTGATTTTTAGTGTTTTTTTAAAAAAAAAAAAAATGACGCGTACCGTCCGCGTACGGTAAAAAAAAAAAAAAAAGTTTTAAAAAAAATATATAAAAAATAGATGAAAGGTAAGGTTGGCTCTTAAAAGAGCCGTTGTGTTCATGCAGGGACAGAGGAAAGAAAGATTGGGAACATTAGACGGTACGACAAGTGTGCTGATCTATTTTACTGTTCACTAGGGAAACACTGGTCTCCCTATAAGTAATTAGATCGTGACAATGGGCGCACCGTACTTCAACCCTCGCAAACCGAGGGTTAATTTCCAGAGGACCAGAAAAAGGAGATGCTCCCCCCACAGATGAAGGGCTCACCTGACCTGCAGAAGAAGGACTCGGCTCTGCAGATGATGGTCCAGGCTGAGCTGCTGTGGATGTGCTTGGTTGATTTACTGAAGGGTTACCTTCAGTAAGTCGAGCATGTGCCCTTCTGTGTACATCCTTAAGGTGTCTCATCATGGTGTGATTCCCAAAGGAATACTTCCTGTCAGGATTACCTCTTGAAAGTACACGCTTACACAGCTTGCAAGTCACTAAGGGTGCATTTACCTTTTGCTGGCCTTCTGGAAAAGTAAAATACTCCCATACGTAAGAGGTCTTTTGTTTCCTCGCTCTCTGCCTCAAGGTAGTGCTGCTAGCCTCACTCTCAGAAGAGCTCTGCTGTTCTGCCATCGTATCACAAAGACAACCCAGCTCCTTCTCCTAAGGTATCACAAGCATAAATGAGGGGAATGGGTGTGGTGTAGGAGAGTTCTAGAACTGAAAGTAGTTTCAACCAATCAAAAGTTGTGTTTCATGATCACATGACCTACCGTACGCTTACGGTGCGCTTACGGCAAAAGTACGCATGCGCGTAAAAAAGACACGCGCTTGCGCGCATGCGCATAACAGTCACTCCCCGACACTTCCGCGTAACGTGCGCGTGTAGCGTACACGCGTACGCGCCCCATGCGGAGTACGCGCGGCTACGCAAATTGCGTAACTATACGCAAACAGCGTAGATAAATTACGGACATTGCGTAAACCGTACGCTTACCGTAAGCTTACGGTACGCGTACTAAAAAAAAAATAAAGAAAAAAGGAAAAAATGTATTGCTAATAAATTTTACCTGTTTATTTTATAAAATATATTAAAAAAAACATATTATAGAATTTTAAAAATTTAACCATAGTCTTTAAAAAAGGATAGAAAATTAAAATAAAAATATGTAAAAAAAAATAGAAGAAAAAAAAAAAAATTAGCATTTAAAAAACCTTGCAAATTCACTGAAAAAACCATGGGTTTCACACACGTTATAGTTAGGAATTAGCATTTAAAAAACCTTTGAAATTCACTGAAAAAACCATGGGTTTCACACACGTTATAGTTAGGAATTAGCATTTAAAAAACCTTAGAAATTCAATGAAAAAACCAAAGGTTTCACACATGTTATAGTTAGCTGGACATTTCACTCGTAAAAAACCAATGAAATTCCCCCGTTATAGTTAGTTCAGCTAACTATAACTCGCGCGCCCGCAATGCACTACTGATGACGTCACATATTACATCACTCATGACATGGTCAGTGACATCACTCATGACATCACTGATGACATCTCAAATGACATCACTGATGACATTATCCTTGTGACAGAGTGGTAGACCTCCTCTCACCCTAATATAACTTTTGATACAAACATTCAAAAATAGACACTAAAATTTTCAAAACAATGGACATACCAATAACAGTTACAACAACCTATTCAGTAATTCTAAGATCCACATACACATCCACTCATCCACCAACAATCCTATACAGTCACTCATACATGTTCTCACACATCATATGTACTCATACACCTAAACATCCTGTAACACAATCCCACTCATCCATAGAGTTACTCACACACATAGTCACTCATGCTAATAAAGAATCAAACATCCATTTACTTGCATATACAGTTATACACACACCAGCACACTTACTTTTACAGAAACTTACACATACTTAGTCTTTTTAACAATCACTTATAGAAACACATACTTATTCATACAGGAACTCTTCCAATCTCTCACTCTCACATATACTCACTTATAAACAACAATAGTCACATATACTAGTTTAAAACATATGTAGTTACTTATGAAGACACTATTGAGACAGTCATTCACTCACTAACACATCCATGCACACACTCATCCACCCATACAGTCCTGCACACATGCTGTCTTCAACACATACAAACAGTGAGTCACTCATTCATGCATCTATGCACTACGTAATACCCCCCACCGCACCATGAAAACACTCAGACACTCATACTGATACTCAAAAAACCAACTATTAACCTATATAGACACTCATGTAGCTACTCACCAACCCATGCAGCCACTTATATACAAAGTGAGAGACTGATACAGGTATTTACACATTTAAACATTACTCACTAAGCCATGTATTCAAAAAGATACACTTAATCAGTCAGTTATACAATCAATTTTTCAGAAACAAATCATCAATTTAGACACTTATATACTCATTTATTCTTCCATCGACCTTGAGATATACATATATAAAACATATTTAATTTTCAGAAAAACACACATTCACTGGATGATGTCATCAGTGATGTCATTTGAGATGTCATCAGTGATGTCATGAGTGATGTCACTGACCATGTCATGAGTGATGTAATATGTGACGTCATCAGTAGTGCATTGCGGGCGCGCGAGTTATAGTTAGCTGAACTAACTATAACGGGGGAATTTCATTGGTTTTTTACGAGTGAAATGTCCAGCTAACTATAACATGTGTGAAACCTTTGGTTTTTTCATTGAATTTCTAAGGTTTTTTAAATGCTAATTCCTAACTATAACGTGTGTGAAACCCATGGTTTTTTCAGTGAATATATATATAGATAGATAGGTAGATAGATATAGATATATATAGATTACCTACTGGCGGTCGCCAGTAGGTAGTTATAGTTAGGACCCTGTTTCCATAGGAAAACCGCAACATTCTATTTTGAATAACTTTGGCGCCGGTCGACGAATTCTCGTGAAATTTTCAAAATAGGTGGGGCGCTACGCTCCGCTCCTACCCTGAAAGTCTCGGGGGGATTCGTCAAGCGGGGGCTGAGATAAAAGGGGGGTCCCAAAACGCGTTTTTCCCATGCATTTTTCCATAGGACCTTTAGACACAGCTACAGCCCGAACGGCTGAACAGAGTTCCTTGAAATTTGGCAGAGAGGTAGTCTACAGGTCAAGGAAGTGCCTTTTGTAGGTTTGGTGTAAATCTGTTCAGTAGATTCTGAGAAAATAGCCTTTAAATCAATATATATATCTGAGCCAGCTTACGGTGCGCTTACGGTGCGCTTACCGTACGCGTACGGTGACGTGCGCGAGCGCGATTCTGATTGGTTGTTCGATCTAAGTAAACATTCGAATCGGTCGAAACCAGGAAGCTGCGGCCGCCATTTTCTCTCTCGCACTCTGAGGGGGGCAGAAAAAACAAAGACAAAAACCACCGAAAGGGGCAGTATATTCAGTTCTTAACCACCCAGCATCGATATAGGTGTCCCCAAACAACCCCCAAGGCCAAAAGAACAATTTTTTTTTTTTTTGAAAAATCGCCGATTATCCACACTCTCCCCACCCCGTGTGCAAATGGTGCCCGAAGGGCACCATTTGTGCATGGCATCATAAACAAAGAAAAGTACAAATGAATACCTTTTCACAACGAAGCGCATAATATGTCCCCCATGTGCGCACGGTGCGCGAAGCGCATCGTGCGTACATGGCCCATCCCGCATAACGTGGGCACGCGCTGCGCACAGCGCACCGCGTGACCACTGTGCGGGCACGGCACTAACTGCGTAAAGTGGGGGCGCGGTGCGCGAAGCGCACCGCGTGCTCACTGTGCGCGCACGGTGCGCTAAGCGCACCGTGCGCTCACGGAACGAACTGCGTTAACTGGGCGCGCACGCCACGAATGGCGTAAAGTAACTTAGCATTTAAAAAACCGTACAAATTCACTGAAAAAACCATAGGTTTCACACACGTTATAGTTAGGAATTAGCATTTAAAAAACCTTGCAAATTCACTGAAAAAACCATAGGTTTCACACAAGTTATAGTTAGCTGTACATTTCACTCGTAAAAAACCAATGAAATTCCCCCGTTATAGTTAGTGCAGGCAACTATAACTCATGCGACCGCAATCCTCTGCTGATGACATATGTGTCTTTATGAAAAAAAAATATTTGTAATATATGTATAGCTAAAATTTAATGGAAGAAGACATGGGCAAATAAGTGTCTAAATACAGTATTAGCATCAGCAGAGGATTGCGGTTGCGTGAGTTATAGTTGCCTGCACTAACTATAACGGGGGAATTTCATTGGTTTTTTACGAGTGAAATGTACAGCTAACTACTATGGTTTTTTCAGTGAATATAGATATAGATATAATTTTTATATAAAATTTTAAAGTTTAAAAATTAAAAAAAGATAATAGATAGGTAATACATTATCTTAAAGTAAATATATGTTTATGAATACATTATTATGGTGCCGATTCCGATCCTGGAAAAACCGGGTCCGACTCGTACCGATTAAAAACATTACAAACATGCAAGTACGATTCGCACGGAAACACCATTTCCGTACGAATCGTAAAAATCACCGACCGACAAAAATATACATACAAATGTGATCCGGGAAAGCGCCGACGTGACTTCGGGACGCATGCAGGCTGCGTTTCACGAACCAGGAAGTACGATCCACACCGACGTCACCCCGCACGGATAAAATTCTCCGCCTGCCAAAAACTGCCGGGAAATCAGGACGACGCGCACAAGGAGCACCTGTACGCGACGGACAGCCATGGACCCGAACCTACGTGTCATCCCAGCCCTCATAGCAGTCCACCTGCTCTACAGGCACCAACGCAGACGCCGCAGAAGGTCAGAACAACACCCAGGGGCAAAGGGGGGGGCAGGGGCAGGACACAAAACACCCACCCAAGTCACAAATCATACATGCCCTGGACATACCTGACCTTCAGGGCCTGGTCACTTCGAGGGGGTCGGGGCGTGTCCAGCAACGGAAGTGGATGTACACGCGAACCGGCAACACAACAAGTCCGGTACGTACCGTACCCACGCCTTAAGAGCGTGGGTACGAGTCGTACCACGCCCACCCCTATGTCACCCCAATAATGGCGGTACGGCCCGTACCCACGTTCCAAAGGCCTGGGTACGGGCCGTACCCCCACCCATGTATGTACGGCGCGTACCAACACCCCACCCATGGATGTATGGACCGTACCCACACCCGCATACGTATGGAGCGTACCCCCACCCCAACAGTGTATGTATGGAGCGTACCCCCACCCCAACAGTGTATGTATGGACCGTACCCCCACCCGTGTATGCATGGAGCGTACCCAGACCCGCGTATGTTCGGAGCGTACCCCCACCCGTGTATGTTCGGACCGTACCCACACCCGCGTACGTATGGAGCGTACCCCCACCCCAACAGTGTATGTACAGACCGTACCCCCACCCATGTATGCATGGAGCGTACCCACACCCGCGTACGTATGGAGCGTACCCCCACCCATGTATGTACGAACCGTACACACACCCGCATATGTATGGAGCGTACCCCCACCCCAACAGTGTATGTATGGAGCATACCCCCACCCCAACAGTGTATGTATGGAGCGTACCCCCACCCGTGTATGTACAGACTGTACCCACACCCGCGTACGTATGGAGCGTACCCCCACCCCAACAGTGTATGTATGGAGCGTACCCCCACCCCAACAGTGTATGTATGGAGCGTACCCCCACCCGTGTATGTACAGACTGTACCCACACCCGCGTACGTATGGAGCGTACCCCCACCCCAACAGTGTATGTATGGAGCGTACCCCCACCCCAACAGTGTATGTATGGAGCGTACCCCCACCCGTGTATGTACGGACCGTACCCACACCCGCGTACGTATGGAGCGTACCCCCACCCCAACAGTGTATGTATGGCGCGTACCCCCACCCCAACAGTGTATGTACGGACCGTACCCCCACCCGTGTATGTATGGAGCGTACATGGCCAGACACAGGAGGGCTGGGTGCAGAGTCCCCCTAGCAGTGCCCACACGCAGGAGGGGTGGGTGCCTATCATTCCCAGCAGTGCCCAGACGGAGGAGGGGTGGGTGCAGAGTCCTCCCAGCAGTGCCCAGATGCAGGACGGGTGGGTGCAGAGCCCTCCCAGCAGTGCCCAGACACAGGAGGGGTGGGTGCAGAGTCCTCCCAGCAGTGCCCAGACACAGGAGGGGTGGGTGCCGAGTCCTCCCAGCAGTGCCCAGACGCAGGAGGGGTCTGTGCAGAGTCCTCCCAGCAGTGCCCAGACACAGGATGGGTGGGAGCAGAGTCCTCCCAGCAGTGCCGAGACACAGAAGGGGTGGGTGCAGAGTCCTCCCAGCAGTGCCCAGACACAGGAGGGGTGGGTGCAGAGTCCTCCCAGCAGTGCCCAGACACAGGAGGGGTATGTGCAGAGTCCTCCCAGCAGTGCCCAGACACATGAGGGGTAGGTGGCTATCACTCCCAGCAGTGCCCAGACACAGGATGGGTGGGTGCAGAGTCCTCCCAGCAGTGCCCAGACACAGGAGGGGTGTGTGCAGAGTCCTCCCAGCAGTGCCCAGATACAGGAGGGGTGGGTGCAGAGTCCTCCCAGCAGTGCCCAGACACAGGAGGGGTGGGTGCCTATCACTCCCAGCAGTGCCCAGACACAGGAGGGGTGGGTGCAGAGTCCTCCCAGCAGTGCCCAGACACAGGAGGGGTGGGTGCAGAGTCCTCCCAGCAGTGCCCAGACGCAGGAGGGGTGGGTGCAGAGTCCCCCCAGCAGTGCCCAGACGCAGGAGGGGTGGGTGCAGAGTCCTCCCAGCAGTGCCCAGACGCAGGAGGGGTGGGTGCAGAGTCCCCCCAGCAGTGCCCAGACGCAGGGGTGTGTGCAGAGTCCTCCAAGCAGTGCCCAGACACAGGAGGGGTGTGTGCAGAGTCCTCCCAGCAGAGCCCAGACGCAGGAGGGGTGGGTGCAGAGTCCTCCCAGCAGCGCCCAGACGCAGGAGGGGTGGGTGCAGAGTCCTCCCAGCAGTGCCCAGACGCAGGGGTGTGTGCAGAGTCCTCCCAGCAGTGCCCAGACACAGGAGGGGTGTGTGCAGAGTCCTCCCAGCAGTGCCCAGATGCAGGAGGGGTGGGTGTAGAGTCCTCCCAGCAGTGCCCAGACACAGGAGGGGTGGGTGCAGAGTCCTCCCAGCAGTGCCCAGACGCAGGAGGGGTGTGTGCAGAGTTCTCCCAGCAGTGCCCAGACACAGGAGGGGTGGGTGCCTATCACTCCCAGCAGTGCCCAGACGCAGGAGGGGGGGGTGCAGAGTCCTCCCAGCAGTGCCCAGACGCAGGAGGGGTGGGTGCAGAGCCCTCCAGCAGTGCCCAGACACAGGAGGGGTGTGTGCAGAGTCCTCCCAGCAGTGCCCAGACACAGGAGGGGTGGGTGCCTATCACTTCCAGTAGTGCCCAGACACAGGAGGGGTGTGTTCAGAGTCCTCCCAGCAGTGTCCAGACACAGGAGGGGTGGGTGCAGAGTCCTCCCAGCAGTGCCCAGACACAGGAGGGGTGGGTGCCTATCACTCCCAGCAGTGCCCAGACACAGGAGGGGTGGGTGCAGAGTCCTCCCAGCAGTGCCCAGACACAGGAGGGGTGGGTGCAGAGTCCTCCCAGCAGTGCCCAGACGCAGGAGGGGTGGGTGCAGAGTCCCCCCAGCAGTGCCCAGACGCAGGAGGGGTGGGTGCAGAGTCCTCCCAGCAGTGCCCAGACGCAGGAGGGGTGGGTGCAGAGTCCCCCCAGCAGTGCCCAGACGCAGGGGTGTGTGCAGAGTCCTCCAAGCAGTGCCCAGACACAGGAGGGGTGTGTGCAGAGTCCTCCCAGCAGAGCCCAGACGCAGGAGGGGTGGGTGCAGAGTCCTCCCAGCAGCGCCCAGACGCAGGAGGGGTGGGTGCAGAGTCCTCCCAGCAGTGCCCAGACGCAGGGGTGTGTGCAGAGTCCTCCCAGCAGTGCCCAGACACAGGAGGGGTGTGTGCAGAGTCCTCCCAGCAGTGCCCAGATGCAGGAGGGGTGGGTGTAGAGTCCTCCCAGCAGTGCCCAGACACAGGAGGGGTGGGTGCAGAGTCCTCCCAGCAGTGCCCAGACGCAGGAGGGGTGTGTGCAGAGTCCTCCCAGCAGTGCCCAGACACAGGAGGGGTGGGTGCCTATCACTCCCAGCAGTGCCCAGACGCAGGAGGGGGGGTGCAGAGTCCTCCCAGCAGTGCCCAGACGCAGGAGGGGTGGGTGCAGAGCCCTCCAGCAGTGCCCAGACACAGGAGGGGTGTGTGCAGAGTCCTCCCAGCAGTGCCCAGACACAGGAGGGGTGGGTGCCTATCACTTCCAGTAGTGCCCAGACACAGGAGGGGTGTGTTCAGAGTCCTCCCAGCAGTGTCCAGACACAGGAGGGGTGGGTGCAGAGTCCTCCCAGCAGTGTCCAGCCACAGGAGTGGTGGGTGCCTATCACTCCCAGCAGTGCCCAGACACAGGAGGGGTGGGTGCAGAGTCCCCCCAGCAGTGCCCAGACGCAGGAGGGGTGGGTGCAGAGTCCTCCCAGCAGTGCCCAGATGCAGGAGGGGTGGGTGCAGAGTCCCCCCAGCAGTGCCCAGATACAGGAGGGGTGTGTGCAGAGTCCTCCCAGCAGTGCCCAGACGCAGGAGGGGTGGGTGCAGAGTCCTCCCAGCAGTGCCCAGACACAGGAGGGATGTGTGCAGAGTCCTCCCAGCAGTGCCCAGACGCAGGAGGGGTGTGTGCAGAGTCCTCCCAGCAGTGCCCAGACACAGGAGGGGTGGGTGCCTATCACTCCCAGCAGTGCCCAGATGCCGGAGGGGTGGGTGCAGAGTCCTCCCAGCAGTGCCCAGACGCAGGAGGGGTGGGTGCAGAGTCCTCCCAGCAGTGCCCAGACACAGGAGGGGTGTGTGCAGAGTCCTCCCAGCAGTGCCCAGACACAGGAGGGGTGGGTGCCTATCACTCCCAGCAGTGCCCAGACACAGGAGGGGTGTGTGCAGAGTCCTCCCAGCAGTGCCCAGACACAGGAGGGGTGGGTGCAGAGTCCTCCCAGCAGTGCCCAGACACAGGAGGGGTGGGTGCCTATCACTCCCAGCAGTGCCCAGACACAGGAGGGGTGGGTGCAGAGTCCTCCCAGCAGTGCCCAGACGCAGGAGGGGTGGGTGCAGAGTCCTCCCAGCAGTGCCCAGACGCAGGAGGGGTGGGTGCAGAGTCCCCCCAGCAGTGCCCAGACGCAGGAGGGGTGTGTGCAGAGTCCTCCCAGCAGTGCCCAGACGCAGGAGGGGTGGGTGCCTATCACTCCCAGCAGTGCCCAGACGCAGGAGGGGTGGGTGCCTATCACTCCCAGCAGTGCCCAGACGCAAGAGGGGTGTGTGCAGAGTCCTCCCAGCAGTGCCCAGACACAGGAGGGGTGGGTGCAGAGGCCTCCAGCAGTGCCCATGGAAAGAAAAAGGGTGGAGTACCCACAGATCCAATGGCCACAATTGTCAGTCAGGTGCACAAAGACCCTGCAGTACATGTAACACATGTGTGCGAGGCTGGGAGTACACACATGCATACTGCCGAAAAGGGAACATGTCCACATGAAGTTATGTCAACAGACTACATACACAAGTACAGTGATCACCAAGGATGCAACGAATGATGCAGGTGGAGACATCGCTCTGCATGCATGGCCAAAGTTGAAGGGGTCCGTCACACACCCAGCTAATGTAGACACAGCTCAGCACAACATATCGGAAACACCCTGCAGGGAAGATGTCAGGGTACACAGAGGAAGGAACACACCTTGGGACAATTTCACCATGCAGTAACTGCTTACATGAACAAAGAAACTTAGCTAACACCTTGTGATGGCACACAGATACCAGGGTTCCCCCTATGACCAGCACACTACTACATTTCCTACACACCCAACACATGATCACCACCCAAAATCATGTAGCAGCCCCACCAACAGCAATACCAGAAAAGCAGTAGGGTTCTAAGGAAAAAAAAAAGGCTTTATTCAGCATTATCAAAAAATGTTTGGGTGGATAAAGTTCAATATTTACAAAGCCCATAGGGCAGTCCATAAGTCACAGCTGCATGGGGGACACAGTGGGACGCGTGTCCCCTAGCTTGCCTGCACAGTTCAGACCACCCTGACTTCTACAGGGGGGGCATCATGTGGGGGGGAAGGACCAGGCATCGCAGGGACAGGAGGGGCAAGGGCAGGCATTGTGGGTGCAGGGACGGAGGACTCCACCACAGGGGGTGGGGCAGCACCAAAGGAGGTGGTGAGGATGGCGCTGCACACATCAGCAAGGTCCCCCAGCGTATCCCCTGCACCCGAAGGAACCACAGGCCCCAAGGAGGGGGGGGCGGAGGAATGGGTCGCAGCGCCACTGGGGGAGGGTGTGGACAGGGGGGGGCACTCAACTACCCTGACCGGGGACTCCTTTGCCCGCTTGTGGGGTGGTGTCACTGTTGGGCTCAGGGACAGAGCGGCCATGAAGGAATCTTTGCTGGATTCGTGGCCAGGAGAGCTGAGGGGAGTGGATTTGGAGGGAGTGGATTTTGCAGAATGCGGACTCCCACTCTGGCTGCGTGACTTACGTTTGCCCCCCGACCCAGTGGCTGTGCCTACCTCACCCTGTGTGCGTGTGCCAGGACGTGTGCGCTTGCCCTGCCCTGCTGGTGTGGTGCCTGTGTCTGGTGGGGTGCGTGCATGCTGACGTCTGGGTGTACGTGGGACAGGCATGGGAGTGGAAGTGTGGATGGGGCAGGGGTAGGGGGTGGGACGTAGCGCTGCAGGAGACCCACTGTTGCAGTCAGTGTCGAGTCTATGGACCTCAGCAAGTTGCGTTGGTCAGACTGCGCGGCTGAAATGCCCTCCAAGTATGCCTCCATCTGGTTCAGCACTTGGCTGTGGCCATGGAGGACATTAAGCGTCGCAGTCTGACCAACCCGCAACTGCCGCAGGATGTCCACAGACTCGGCATTGGTGGCAGCAGTGGAGACAGGGGCAGGGGGTGCGGTGCCTGGCAAGAAGGAGACACGTGCTGACCGAGCACGGCAGGAAGGGACACGAGCAAGTGGGAGGCCGGTGATCGGAATGGAGGGGGCGGGTAGTGATGGAGTGCTGGTGTCAGCTGTGGGACCAGCCTCCGCCCCCTCGGAGTGCTCAGCCTCGGACCCGTCTGCGTCATAGTCGGTGGTGGTGTGACTGGACAGGTCCTCCGCTGCACTCCCGTCGGCCTCCATGCCACTCGATGTGCCAGACAACTCTGCACTGCTGGCACTGGTGCTCGCTCCCTCCACACGGTCCGTGCCAGTGTCTCCCTTGGTGTCCCCCGACAATGCTGTGGGCAAGGTGAAGAGACAGGAAATAATCAGACACCTGTATACATATGTCACATGAGTCAAATCCACATAGGTCACAGTGCATAGCATGAAAAGCAACATGAGTAACATCTACAATACAAGGTATATATGTAGGCCGTAGGCCCTGCTACACACAGTTGGTTGACCCACTATGCCACTGACCAACTATGGAGAGCATGACACAAAAGCAAATAACATGATATGGATTAGGACAGAGGAGCCAGGCACTGGGAACAATCCAGCACAGCATCTGCAGCACACAGCGTTGGCGTAAAAAGGGATGAGCAGGAACCATGTCTATTAACTGTAGGCACATGCTGCAAAGGTAATACTTAAAAACATGCCCAACATTAATGGGTCACTGCACCTTGAGTGTATGTCCAGACAAACATCACACACTGGCCAGACCTAGCAAGGAGACTCCAGGTTTAGACATGTAGGCCTTGCCCGCACCAACCACCCCCTACATGAGACAATTTTTTGAGACACTGGAAGCACTACATCTCTTAGTCTGGAATAAAAACACATGGCCTGCAAGAAATCCTGATGGGACACAAAATACCCCTGGTGCGCCGGTACAAATACATCATCTACAAATGGCCATCATCTGATCATTTTAGGAAGACACACAGGCACTGGCCCCCGTGAGTACGAACAAGGGACATTTGGTCAGCCTGTACAGTGGACACATGTAGCAGAGTTCACGTAAATACAAATGGTGCCAAGGTACAATGGCACAGAGCACAACCTATGCTGTAGACACGGAGATTGTCGACATTTTTGGATTACACACATGATACCTAGGAAAAGATGCCCCAGGGGACAGTAGTGGCCACACTACTCCATGGTCCTGAATGGTAATGACTGCAACACAAGCCACCATCCCTGCACTCTGCATATCTCACACTCATGCACATCATGTCACAGGCCACAAAATAGGACATGCATGCTGTAAAGCAATACACTTTTGAGACACACTCCTATGTCTGGACTCAGCATCAGTGACAACTGACATGGACCCCACAAGTACTGAACTAGACAGGGCACAGGCAAGGTCCCAAAACCTGTTACACACCACCCCCACACATGAAGCTGCAAGCATTGGGCACATCGATAAACTGGCAGCCTAGATAACCTTGTGCAAGTGTGACTACACACAGACCAGGGTACACATGGCAAGGAGGGGAAGGGAGGAAGGACAGCACCGCTACACTTTGGGGACCAGGAACTGCACTGCACATGTAAACCCTGGCAGTGTATCCATGCAACTGTGCACTTACAAATGCTGGTGACACACAACAAACACACATGTACCTACCCCCTTCCTGCTGCTGCTTTTCCCGTAAGCGCCTGTCCATGTCAGGGAAGACGACTGCCAGCTCACGCTTGTGGATGTGGGTCAGACGGCGGCGCCCATGGTTCTTTTGGCTCACAGGTGAGTCCCCCAGCAGGACCCGTGCGATCCTCCGCGTCCAGCACCGGATATCCTGCCAGCGTTTCCTCACCTGGGCTAGGCGCCGCTTCCGACCATCCGTCTGCCTCACGGCACTGACGGCGTCCTTCCAGATCTGCTCCTTGGCACAGGCGCTTACCTGTGAGGATGAAAAAGTGAGACAACATCAATACACCTGCGACATGTCACAGAGACACACATTAGGACAATTTGGCTGGTTTTAACAGGGCATAGAATGCATCAAACTCATTACACCGGTGTCATAGGGACATTTTCCTCTGTGGAAGGCAAAATGCACTAGGTGGCATTGTAGAGTACACAAGTGGCATGAGGGGTCTGATACAATTAATCATCCAGGCTCACACTGTGCATCACAAGCGACACCAGGATTATGTGCAGCACCTCAAAGCAGTCACATGCCACAGGCCACTGAGGAGCCCTCAGCAGAGTACACAGACACACACAGCCACAGGACAATCACCTGCCATTGCCGACTGCAGCTACACACCTCACTCTGCACATGTGCCACTAGACTGGGGGGTGTCACAGGTGTGGGGCTGGCCCATCACCGCAGACACACAGCACTGCTCCCTGCTCACATCAGATGGGCAGGGTATATCCATCCCTCATGCAGCTGGGGTGCTACACTCCACATATGCACTCACCCACATGACAGGGGACTTACACCCACCCACCAATGTCCAGGGGACAAACACATCATTTGTACACTCTCAGCACAGGTACACTAAACAAACACACATCTGTGGGTACTGCCACCTGTCACACTGGGGGGACCACAGATTCACATAAGGCCTGTAGTAACAACATTCCCAGGAGGATTAGACAGGCAGAATGTGTAATGCCACATGCAGTGATTGTCACAGTACACACAATGCAAGTGAGGAGAGCAGACATGCACCACAGCATGCTCTGGCTGGGAGACATTAGGCATTCCCCCACCCGGGACCCACCCTACAGTACATTGCATGTGTGTTACACCTGGACACAATGGCAGAAGTCACAGTCACAAAAAAGGGGCACAGTCTTTGCTAGTGGACTCAGCACTCACCTGAACCCCTGGTCGACCATACATCATGGGGTACTGTGGGAGGATCACATCCAGCAGGGCTTGGTTCTCCTCGTGGGTGAAAGGCTGGACCCTCTCCACAGACCTGGACATGGTGCCAGAGGATTCACGAGCAGCAGCAGTGGTGTGGAATCAAAGGTTGTGCAGGCAAGTGCTCTCTCATGGGACCTGGCTGCCTTATATCTGCTTTGCTGCCCTGTTTCATTCACAGGAGTACAGAGTGATTGGTCACTCACATTTGCATCCTATGTTTCCTCCAATCCCTTTAAACCTACCACAGTCAGTGCCTTTGCTTTTTTTTTTATTGAGCATGATGTCAACTCAACAACCACTTTGCAACAATGTAGATTCTTTCAAACCGACTTTAGCTGGGCACCTGATGAAAAAAATTCAAACTTTAAACTCGGTCTCCATGACAACCAGCATGCATGTAGGGCTTTATACTTGTCCCTCATGTGTCCCCTATGTAATTTGGACATTCACACACAGGTACGGTGAGTTCCAGGGCCCTAGGGCACCTCAAATGCATAATAACGGCCCGTACACGCGTGTGTACGGGGCGTATCACTGTGGGTACGCAAAAGCGAGCAAAGCCATAGTGAAATGGCCCGTACACGCACGTGTACGGGGCGTATCACTATGGGTACGCATACGCGAGCAAAGCCATAGTGAAACGGCCCGTACACACGCGTGTACGGGGCGTATCACTATGGGTACGCATACGCGAGCAAAGCCATAGTGAAACGGCCCGTACACGCGCGTGTACGGGGCGTATCACTATGGGTACGCATACGCGAGCAAAGCCAAAGTGAAACGGCCCGTACACGCGCGTGTACGAGCCGTTTCACTATGGCTTTGCTCGCGTATGCGTACCCATAGTGATACGCTCCGTACACACGCATGTACGGGCCGTTTCACTATGGGTAGGCCTACGGCGGCGCTCCCATAGTGATGGGGAACATACACATGCCCTCAGAGCGCATGTACGGTGCATTTCACACCTGACAGTGGTCACAGGCAGCACACAGAAAGGAATAGAGCTGACATACTTTTCCAAGGCTGGACATCAAGGCATTGTCTGTGCAGTACTACATGTGTGGAGCACAGGTGTGTCAGGCTGTAATGTGGCACATTACTCCTGAGTTGTGAAGGCAATAGATGTATGATGAGATGTGTACAGATGTCATGTGTGATGGTGGACTATGTGCCAGACATCCCCTTCACTCCTTTGACATGTGTGCATGTAGTACAAAACACTTGTGAAAAGCGGCACTGCCATGGCACAGTCAACAACACACGCAACTGTCCCCTGATGCCAGCTACAGGGGTTTTCACACCTGACATGTGACTACCCACGTTGCACGATGTGACTATTTCATGTATGTGTCGTGTGTTCCCATTAGCTTGCTGTAGGTGTTTGGTCAAATGTATGTGCAGTTGCTGCAACCAACATGTGTCTGTGTGTAGATGGCCATGGCACAGTGTTACGCATACCAGGCCACATGTGGAATCCGACGTAAGGTGTGTGTGTGTGCGTCGACACGGAGTTTCAAAACAAGGACATATCTGCATCCTCTCAATGTATGTGGGATCATTCTTGAAATGTAATCCTTCATGGCAAGGTGTGTGGTCTGTCCTTTTTCTATTACATGTTACCTGTGCCTCTAGTGTTCCGCAACCTGTCTGTACAATAAACATCCTTCCTCTGCACATATTTGGTTGTCTGTAACTCCTGTAATGCGTCTGCCTGCTCACTTACACTGGCCCACAGCTAGTTTCATGGCATGGCATAATGAGGTTGAGAATAAACGTTTGGAGCTGTCTCTTGGTAGGAGTGTCACATGGCTGGCATACGTGTCCAGGGCATATTGCACAGACCTGACTCTGTATGTAGCATATGTGTATTGCCTGTTGACCATGTGCTCAGTACATTGACATTGGTGGTGTACTGTACTCACTCTTCGTTGTCCCTTTTAATTCACTGCAGGGCTCCGCCTCTCCCTCGAGCAATTCCGGACTTGGCTGACATGCAGGAAAATGACTGTATACGCCGCTACCGCTTCCCCCAACGTTTGATTGAGGACTTGACGACACGGCTGGCAGCACACCTCCAACCGCTACACAGGTATCCGGGTGCACTGACACCCAAGGTGAAGGTGATGGCAGCCCTACATTTCTTGGCCACGGGTACCTTTCAACATACCATTGCCCATGTGGGTGGGATGTCCCAAACCATGTTAAGCCGTGTTCTGCATGAATTTTTAGAGGCCATGTTGGAGCGCCTTGATGAGTTCATAAAATACCCAACTCCTGAGCAGTTGACAGCTGTCAAGCGTGAGTTCTATGCCCTGGGAGGGATGCCCCATATCATTGGGTCCATAGATGGAACACATGTGGCTTTGGTACCACCACAGGCACAGGAGGTAGCCTTCCGTAACCGCAAGCATTACCACTCCATTAATGCCCTTGCGGTGTGTCTTGCCAACATGGTGATTTCACATGTCTGTGCTCGTTTTCCAGGATCAGCACACGATGCGTACATCATGAGGCATAGCAGGGTGCCTGAAATGATGCTGCAGCTGCGCAACGAACGAGCATGTATTGTTGGTGGGTATACTCTGGCAGTCCTGTATTTAACGTCATCTTCCTGTCTTACTGCTTCTCCTGACCCACTCTTGTCCATGATGTTTCCATGTAGGGGACGCTGGCTATCCCAAAATGCCATGGCTGATCACGCCTCTCCGCAATACCCGCACGGCTGCCGATCACCGCTACAACAACGCCCATGGGCGGACCAGGCGAGTGATAGAGAGGACGTTTGGCCTCCTGAAGAGCCAATTCCGTTGCCTCCACAAGACCGGTGGCGCACTCCCATATGCACCGGTGAAGGTCTGCAAGATATTCCTCGTGTGCTGCATGCTGCACAACATGGCAGTGGAGAAAGCTGTGCCACTCATCCTGGATCCAGATGAGCAGGACCATCCACCCGTGGAGGATGAAGGGCTTGGGCACGAGGCAAGTGATGTGGAGGAGGAGGATGCGGCAGAGGACATGCGGAGTCGGCTCATACGTGACTTCTTTGCTTAGTGGTGAGTTCCAGTGTCTGAGTGTGCACGCATTGGGCTGTGTGTGGCATGTGTTGCAATGTGTGTGTCCATCTGCATGTCTTCCAAGTGAGTCTGAGGTGTGTTTGGATGTGTCACTCAAGTGATGGTGCAATAGAAGAATGTTTTTCCAGAGTCATCATTGTCACCTAGCATGTTGACAACCTAATACGTGTCGAGTACATGCACATGCATGCGGATGTACTTCTTTTGGCTGACTTCTGGTGTGTCTCCCATCCACAGGTACTTGCGCATGCTGTCTGCTGGTGGCATCGTTGTGCTCCTGCTATTCCTCATGAACACAGCAACATGTGCTGAATCAGCGTTACATGCACGGGACAAGTTTGAAAATCTCCTTCGGGTAAGGGATGCAGCACGGCTTTTTGGGAGTGGTATTTGTTTTGAATGTGTGTGCACTACTCCTGTTCATGTTGGGTTACTTAGCATACATGTAGAATCACCATGGGGCACATGACCTGGAGCAGAATTCAACTGAATTGATGGTCAGACTTGGTGACAGTCATCTGTAATGGGATTGTGATGGAGCCATCAATGTGTGTAACACTGGCCTCGGAAACATACGGGTTGCACCGGGTTGACATGGTGTGTGAATTCCCCATTAGGGGCTCAATGGTGTATAGCAGGCTCTCCGTGAGCAGCAGGGGGTGTTTAGCTGTAACCCGTCACTTGTGTGCCAGTGCCATGGATTTCCAGCATCTGTGGTGCTAAGGGGAGTGCCAGTGTTGGTCCCACGTGTTCATCCACATGACCTGTGTATGTGTTGACAGAGTTGCATTAGCATTCCGACACACATGAGTAATAAAGGTGTCCCTCTGCCTCCAAGGTGCCTCATCTCTGTCAATGGTGGTCTGTTGCAACTGTGCATGCGGCATGTCTGGCATTGTTCTCAGAGATGGTGCATATGAGTTTATGTGTAGAGTAGCAAGATGCAAGCTGTTTGTCAGGGATTAGATTCTGTATTGTGCATGATGTCCATGGCTGTGTAGGTTTTGTGGCATGTCAGTCTCCACGACGGCCACTGTGCCGCATGTGAATCCATTGTGTGTGTGTGTGCCATGTTGAACCAGACATTCCTTCCTTGACATACACCTTTTTCATGGTTCCTTCCTGAGTTCCTTGTCTTTGTGTGCTACTTGTGGCAGTGTTTCCTTGACATGGGGCATGCTGCTGCAGGCCCTGCTGCAAGGGCACCCAGTGTCCACGCAAACGAGCTGGTGTCCATCATGGATTGCTTGCTGACATGTGCTATGATGATCAGCAGCATCTGTGCCTCATGCGGCGGCACACTCTGCATTATGCACAAGATCCCCAGTTCCATCCACCTCAAGGCAAGAGGGAGACCATCCCCTAGGTCAACTATGGCATCCGTGTCTACTCCTACCCTGCACTCTACGGACATGTGCGTTAGAAATCCCATGATACTTGTCCACATCCAGGGTGCATCTGCACAGCTCTGATACTACATCCGGCGACCAGGCCACATCAACGTCCAACAGAGATGGGGGGAGTGGATCACTGCCAGCTGCAGGATGACCTTCTCAATCCACGCACACCCTCAGGATGCAGCCCACACCAACAACACAACCTTGTGGCACTGTGATCCAACACCCAATTGTGCCATCTCCATGCATCCAACCTTGGCTGGCCCACCATTCTCCTCATCCACCTGACTCAAGCATGCAGGACATGGTTCTGCCACGTGTCTACACATACCTGGGACTCCAACCCCAGGACACTCCACATGATCCCTGACCTCTGCGCATGACTGTTGCTCTTCTAAATAGGTCTGTGGGCACAGTTGTGCAGGCACCCCCTCAGCTGGTTGGGCCCATCACGGGTGAGTATGGTGCTCCATGTCTGTCTTGGATGGTACGTTGTGACCCATGTGTGTCCTGTGCCAGACTCAGACCCCAGGGTATGGTGGTTCGGAGTTAATTCAGAAATCAGGCATGGTTTGACTTTACAACACACAAATGTAGTGGAATAATGCAAAATGACGGCATCATCTTGTGATTGTGATGAATTTTATTAGTGCTGGGGTACGTGTTTGGGGGGGGTGACAAGAGGTGCTTGGCGGGAGTGTAGAATCCAAAGTTCACAGGGGGAGTTGGTGTCCTTGCCATTGACAGTCATCAGAGTCTGTGCCACAGTCTTTGTCAACATTGGTCAGACATTGACCAGCAAGGCCATGTGGCAGAGAATGTCCTTTGCTGCTGTGCTGCTGTTGGGCCATAGGGCCAGGTGCCAGGCCAGGTGACCTGGGAGATGGTGATGTTCCACTGACTCTCACGGTCTTTTGCGTGGACGACCCACCTTCCTGCGGGGACCCTCAGATGCCTGGCTTGACGGTGCAAGGGACGCTCTGTCAGATGAATCCTCCTCCTCCTCCCTCCCTGTGAGTGGTGCTGCTCTACGCCTGGTGGCACAGGGAGGGTTTGCCAGGCTTTGGGCGATCTGATGGAGGGATTGGCTCAGGTCCCTGTGCACCACCAAGTGCTCTGCATGTCTTGCCTCCATCCTGGCATTATGCTCAACCTGCAGGGCCTTCATCTCATTGAGGGTCTCCACTACCTGGGCGATGCCTCTGGAGTCACGCCGGTATGCGTCCAGGATGGTTCTGACGTGTGCCATGGCCGGGTCCTGAGCTGGCTGGTCAGGCTCGCGCCTCCGCCGTCCTCCACTCCCACCACCCCTGCCCACTTGCGCCTGGCCTGCCGTTGTGGGCACATCGGGTCTCCGGGACCCCTGAGGGATGGCATTTGCGGTGTCGCCTGCCTCCTCCTGGGTGCCCGAAGAACCTTGTCCCTCCTGGACAGACTGGCTGCGTTGTTGTGTGCGGGCAGGGCTCCTGGGATGTGGCAGGAATGGGGGGGTGGTTGGCACAGTTGTACCTGACGCAGGTGCTGCAGGTGGATGGACACCAGAGGGGCCAGGTTGGTCTGGATAATCCACGGAGTGGTGAGAGTCGTCGCTGCCGGTGGGGTCCTCTTCATGCAGAGCCTGGTCCTGTGAGTCTTCCCCCCCAGTGTTGGGGGAGATCGATGACGTTGACCTGTGTGTGAGAGAGACAGTGTTAATTGTGTCACATGCGACATCCATGTTTCATTCTTTTTTGATTTGGCACAGTTCCTCTGGGTGGTTGGATTTGGCTAGCATTCCTCACACAGTGCACTTGTGCATGGGTATGTCCCTTGGCCACAGCTGTCGACACTTTACCTATGTGTGACACAATCTTCGTTGATGCATCTTTTGGCAACGCAGTCAGCAGTGTAGTGAGCGGGCGTAGCAAGCCATGCAGAGCCGCCTTACGTGTTGCACTGTACGTGGCCAAATGGTGTTTTTTCCATGCGATTTGAGAATGCAGGTAGGTAACTTAACAATTTGTGACAGGGTTCTGAGGAACACAGTGGGTAGGTATACTGGGTGTAAGGTTCTGTTTGTGCCTGCAGCACGGATGTACTCGTGCACAGATTGACACATGGCCTAGTGTTTATCAAAGGTTGAAGGGGGGGTTAAGGCACTGCCAAACCTTGTCTACATGCACACAGTCCACCTGCTGACGAGCGGACATGGCCACACCACCCAAGGGTGATTTGGTCTCCCTCTGTCTCCCTTTCTCCCTCCCTCTGTCAGCCTCCTCCCTCTGTCCGTCTCCCTTTCTCCCTCCCTCTGTCAGCCTCCCCCCTCTGTCCGTCTCCCTTTCTCCCTCCCTCTGTCAGCCTCCTCCCTCTGTCCGTCTCCCTTTCTCCCTCCCTCTTTCAGCCTCCTCCCTCTGTCCGTCTCCCTCTGTCTCCCTTGCTCCCTCCCTCTATCACCCTCCTCCCTCTGTCCGTCTCCCTTTCTCCCTCCCTCTGTCAGCCTCCTCCCTCTGTCCGTCTCCCTTTCTCCCTCCCTCTGTCAGCCTCCTCCCTCTGTGCGTCTCCCTCTGTCTCCCCTTCTCCCTCCCTCTGTCAGCCTCCTCCCTCCCTCTGTCTGTCTCCCTGTGTCCACCTCTGTCTCTGTCCCTGTCTCTGCCCCTCTTCCTCCCTCTGTGTGTCACCCTCTGTCACCTCAGCCCAGCTTCCTGGGCACACACAGTTTGCAGGTCTTGCAAAGGCCATTGGCTTGTTCATGTGGGTTTGTTTCTTCTCTGCGGACACCCATTGGGCGTAGTGTCTGAGTCTGCGCTGCTGCTGTGTCGGTGTGTGCTGACACTCTTTCACTGTGCTGCGTCTTGATTGGCTGCTGTTATGTGCAAATTGTGCCTTCATACCCATGTCGTCCTGCAACGCGGCCACCATTAGTAGGCAAAACTGTACTGTGTGGGGACACACTGTTTGTATGGCTGTGCCGTTAGCCATATGGGCTGAGGGCATTGTTGTGTGCTTCAGAGTTGCTCTATGTTAGTTTTGAGGCCCACCCTCCCGGCATCAGGGACATCCTGTCTTGTGTTGGTGTTTTGTGTGGCCTGTGACTTTGCATGGCCTTGCTTGGGGCATGGGGCATGGAGGCGCTAGTGGCATGTGTGTGTTTTTGGAGTGTGGTTGTGTCCGGTGCTTGCTTTGGGGGGGTTGCGTGCATGATTGGTATTTGGGTTGTATATGGCGTTCCCACCATGTGAGGTGAGTTGTTTGTGTACTCACCAGGCTCTCGGACTCCCCCTAGTCCGTCTACTATCAACGGCGGCAGCGTGGCCATCATCTTCTCCTCCCAGGGATGGTAGTGTACCAGTCTGCGGGGCGGCCCTCCTCCAGTGATGTTGGCCTGGTTGTGCTCGTCCGTCATTTTGCGGCGGACCGTCCTCCGCAGATCGTACCACCTGGCTTGGCACTCATGCCTGGTCCTTCTGGTGGACCCAACAGCATTCACGGAATTGACTATCCTCTCCCACATGGCAGTTTATTCTGATATGCTGGTCCGTCTGATCAATGTTCCGAAGAGCTGTGTCTCGACTCTGATGATTTCGTCGACAAGGGACTCCAGCTCGTCCTTTGTGAACTTTGGATTCTTGTTGGTGGGCATGGTGTGGGGTGTGGGTGTGGATGGTTGTGGGGGTGGGGGTGTGGATGGGTGTGGGTGTGGATGGTTGTGGGTGTGCAGGTGTGTGTGTGTGAATGTGATGAGGGTGTGTTTGTGATGGTGGTTGTGTGAAGGAGTGCAAGTGTAAGGTGTATTGATGGTTGAAGTATGGTGCAGTGCATTGTCTCGGGGGTCTGGCAGCAGTGGATCTGTTGCAAAGGATCATGGTTTGTGTGTGTTGGGCCTTTTTATTGGTCCATTTGTGGGTGTGGCTGTGTTTGAACTTTGGGTGGGTGTGTTATAAGGAGTGGTAGTGGTTTGGGCCTCTGTTTCTCTGTTTGTCAGTTGCAGGTCAGTGTATAGGATGTATTTAGCCTTGTTGGATATGTTTTGTGGTGTTGTGTGCCTCGGATTGACTGTCCTTATGTTTTTTTGGTTGGTTCTGGTTCAGTAGGAGTGTTTTTAGCCTCTGTATGGTGCGTACATGGGCCATGTTGTTGTACAGTGCTGTCCTATGCTATGGCTTAGTACGACTCGTACATGCCCGATGTTGGGTGAGGGTGCTGGTGTGTGGGCCTGGGGTAGGGTGCGTACGAACACGGGCAGGGTGTTGGTTCGCACCATCCATCGGTGGTGGTGTTTCGCACGGTACATACAAGGGGGGCTGGGTGTAGGGTCCGTACATACACGGGTGGGGGTACGGTCCGTACATACACTGGTGGGGTGGGGGTACGGTCCGTACATACACGGGTGGGGTGGGGGTACGGTCTGTACATACATGGGTGGGGTGGGGGTACGGTCCGTACATACATGGGTGGGGTGGGGGTACGGTCCGTACATACACTGGTGTGGTGGGGGTATGCTCCATTCATGCACGGGTGGGGGTACGGTCTGTACATACATGGGTGGGGTGGGGGTACGGTCCGTACATACACGGGTGGGGTGTTGGTACGCTCCATTCATACACGGGTGGGGGTATGGTCCGTACATACATGGGTGGGGTGGGGGTACGCTCCATTCATGCACGGGTGGGGGTACGGTCTGTACATACACGGGTGGGGTGGCGGTACGGTCCGTACATACACTGGTGTGGTGGGGGTACGCTCCATTCATGCACGGGTGGGGGTACGGTCCATATATACACGGGTGGGGTGGGGTACGGTCCGTACATACACTGGTGTGGTGGGGGTATGCTCCATTCATGCACGGGTGGGGGTACAGTCCGTACATACACGGGTGGGGTGGGGGTACGGTCCGTACATACACTGGTAGGGTGGAGGTACGCTCCATTCATGCACGGGTGGGGGTACGGTCCGTACATACACGGGTGGGGGTTTGGCACGTACATCCGCGGCCGGGGGGCATTTTGCGCGTACATGCGGGGTCTGTGGTGGGGTGTTCGGCGCGTATGCGGGCACGTGTCTCCAAACTTGCTATGGGTGTTCGGTCCGCACGGTGTTTTTTGCATACAGTTGTGAAATCGAAAGGACGGGAGTGATCGTACTTGCGCAGTCGGACTTCATTTTTCCGATTCGTACGGTAAATCGTCCGGGGATGTGTCGGACACAATTTCCGACCCGAGGATGTGTGGGGGACTTTTCCGGATGTGATTCGTATGGAGTTTTTCCCATGCGAATCGTACTTGGCAGTTTGTACGGTACTTGTGCGACTCGTACGTAAAAAAATACGGATGCGAGTCGTACGGTATTTTTTTTTTCCGGATTGGAATCGGCACCTATGTGTGTGCTTATATTTTTTAAATTAAGTTAATTTTTTATATTTAGTTAAAATGTATATTACATTTAATTTATTTTGTTAAAAATAATAGTAACATTTAATATATATTATTTTCTTTTATATATATTTTTAAATTGGAATTTTTTACATCGATAATTTTTACTTCGATATTTTTGATTTGATATTTTTGTACTTACCTGTTAGAATATGGGAGTCGATATTTTTGTAGTAGATATTTTTTTTTAATATTTAGAACACTGATGTTTTAGCTTCGATATTCTATCAGTGAACCGCCTACGAGGTCTGGCTTCATGTGTGCTGTAACTGACCAAACTGTCTGTATGTTTCCTCCATCTCATTTAGATCCTTCATTACCGTGTCCAGAGTATGTATCCATTTAAAGTCAAGGGATGCTGGACTATTGCCTCCTCTGGGATGAGGACAAATCTTTCCCAATACCCACCATTTCAAACTTTCTGGTGGATGGCCCAGACCAAGAAAGGGCTCCTTGTCCCTTGCATCTAATCCTGCTACAGTGCTGTAATATTCTTGTCTTCTCTTTTTCAGTAGTCTGGTCTATGTACACTTTTCTCACATGGACACCCAAGAGTGGGAGGGGTCATCCGAAGAAGGACAAATCAGAGACAGGTGGCCATGCATTCCCCCAGGAAGTGGAAACCTGCTCCTGATATCCTCTATTGTGTGTGAAGCATTCACTTTGTTGACTGTCACTGAACTCCCCCACATGGGATGGAGGGTCTGAGTTGGATTACTGACTCAAATGACTGTGGACCTTGCTCTGAAATTTTCATCTACTACCACTAACATCTCCTCTGTGAACTTTGTATTTCAAAAATTGGTAGAGCACTATCACTTTCTTGAAAAATTTCACACATGCACTGAAATACATTTTTATTCACACTATACTTGCTTCTGTCATGAATTAAACACTGTTTGTAATATAGAGATGATGTCCTAAAAAAACAAGTGATTGGTTGAAGAACAAGTACAGGAATTTCCCTACTGTCTTGTGAGTAAATGTAATATGACACATATAAGAGATACACACAACAAGGTCAACACTACACAAATAGTACATGGCATACTTCCTTATTGCCTACACAATTAACATCAGGGCACATATAGATTATGTAAATGAATGTTGGATGTGTGTATACAGACAAGGCACACCTCAATGTGGAGCACAGGTTTATTACACAATCACAATATGTTGCCTCCACTACAGATGCAACCAAAGCACACTGTGACAATAAGCACAAATTAACTAAGACTTTTGATTCCTGATCTCAAGAAAAGTTGCACTCTGTAACTGCATTGTGTGTCTGAGAGATCACATGTCTCCATACACCAGCAAAAGGACCCTGTGAAGGAGAGACATAGAACAATCTTGAAATACCACATTTTCTGCATACATCTCCAAGAGACATTTCATACTTAAAATGTTTAAATTTTGAACACTAGCTAGGAGTCATGTCAACACAGTACTGGTGACCATACTAACTCACTGGACACAAAACAACTCAAAGGATCATGTTAAGTAGCATGTACCCACACGTATACAGAGATATTGTACAACAAACACATATCATGCAAAGAGAGTGCTTTGTCAACTCATCATTGCATACTTACAATCATGAGAAAATGTTGTTGATGAGCCTTCTCTAAACATCCTCCTCCACATCATCACTGGCAACATGCCCCAGGCCTGGATCCTACCCTGCTGGAGGCTGCTTTTCCCCATCATCTTGGATGAGAGGTAACTCATTACTCACTGCCAGGTTGTGAAGCATGCAGCACAGGATGATGATCTTTCACACCTTCGCTGGAGCATATCGGAGAGCTTTTCCTCTACAGTCCATGTAGCGAAAGCTGGTGTTCAGTAACTTAAATGTCCACTCAATTACTTGCCTGGTATGCCCATGTGCCTCATTAAAAAAAAACACAGCAGGGGTGACAGGGTCCTGAGTGGTATCAGCAACAACGGCATGTTGGGGCATCCAGAGTCTCCTAAATTTAAACAGAAAATATTTCATGTGTCTGAAAACAAGGTACAACCTGACATACAAGCAACACACAACATAAACAGACAACATTACCCACCAACAAGCCAGGCACGCTCATTTTGCAGCTGAGACATCATCCGTGGGATCCTACTGTTTTTCATAATGTAGGTGGCGTGTGCTGATCCTAGGAAAAGCCCACAGACATGTGAGATCGTCATGTCAGGTAGACATACAACCAGGGCATTTATGGAGTGGTTATGCTTAAGATTCCTGTATGTTTGTTCATTGGCTTGTGGTGGGACCAAAGCCACATGGGTACCATCAATGGAGCCAATGACATGTGGCATTCTGCCCATAGCATAAATGTCACTTTTGATGTCTGCAAACTGTCCTGGTGTTGGGAACTTGATGTACAGTGTAGGAGAGCAGGATCTGCTTCTTATGGTTACCCCCACTTTTTGCTGATGTTTCACTGTTTTTCGACTTTAGTCTGGCTGGGGCCATGCTATTCAGGACCACAGCCTAGTTGCTTCATCTTTAAATTGATTCCATGTACCTTATGTACACCACAGATTGGATTCTGGGGTGCCCTTGTAAGTCCCTAGTATATGGTATACTATGTACCCAGGGCATAGGTACCACAGAGGCCTACCAGGGGCTGAAGTATGTATTATGCCTCCCCTTGGAACCCCTCCAAAATGACACCACAGGTCTGCTACTGTAGGCTGGGTAAGTTGGTGCATGCACCCCTTACTGAGATATAGGTTCTCTATATCCCACCTTGTCACTGCACATATAAAACTATCAGTCACTCCTATGGCAGGCCTTATCAATCCTGAAGGCAGGGTGCTTGGTTTTATATGAGAGGGCACCCATGCATGAGAAGAGCCCCTTTGCAGCCTTCAGAATCTATTCTCCGGGGTTGTCTGTGATGCAGCCTGACCATATACTCTTAAGTGCATTATAACCTCGCGGTAAATGCTAACTTTGGGATGGCTGCACAGAAACATGTCGTGTTTGGTGTCAAACACCTAGGAATCATACTCCCATACCAGTAACCGATGTGGGAGTATGATCCCACACTTCTGGAGGGAGAGACATGACAGCACCGGTATACCCGGTACCAGCTGACAGAGCCCTGGCATCACAAAATGGATGCTGCCAGCCACAGACACTAGTCTGGCCTCCTGCTGCTGACCGAAACTCTGGCAGGGGAGGCCTGGACAATAGGTTTCCTGTCACAGGGAGGTGTTATCACCTCCCAGACAGGCCTTAGTGGATTAGGGCTGGGTGGGTGTACTCTATGAGTGCTTTGAAGTCTGCACTGGGGGCACATTTGGTGTCCCTGTGCATAGTCCTGCTCAAACCCGTTGCAGGGGCTACCAGCCCCTGCTCTGGCATGAAACTGGACAAAGGAAATGGGTGACCCCTCTTTCCTAACCCTCCCATAGGTGGGTCCCCAGAGTATGTCCAACCACTTCCTTGGGTATAGGAAAGGAACCTCTGGCTAAAGGACTTTAGATTAACTCCGATACAGAAATCCCAGAACTTTGATGATCTACACGACTAGATGACTAAAGAATCTCCTTTGGAGTAAAGGAGTTACTCCCCTGCTTGGCAGGCACCAAAGACGCATCTGCCTGGTTTGTATCTCCCTAGCTTCCGCCGGACTCCAAAGTATTTGTAACACAGGAGGTGGGTTTCCAGTCTTCCCAGAGGCTGACCCAAGTCCCCAGCAAAGCTGAGAACCGTAGCCCTCGTGGGTACCGTGGAACTGGAACCCCTGGACACTGTGCACATTTACAAGTGCATTAGCTTCTTCACATTCCTTGAGGCTGTGCATTGGTTCACTTACAGCCCAGAGCCCGAGCACCTTTTCCACCAAAGATTACTGGCCTACACTCCACGAGTGTTCCGTGAGCCGACCCTTTGTGTTTTACCTTCGCAATCCCTGGTCCGTTGACTGGTGGGTCCCTGTGAAGGCAACTTTAACTTTAATTGGACTTCCCTGGTTGCTCCAGATGTGCCCTTACTCTCCATTGCTTGGAGAGTCCCCAGGACCTTGCTGGTCCGCACCGAAGCATCTTTCCTATTCCTGCGTGGGTTGCTGTTGCCAAGGCTTGTTGTGTCCAATCCGGGCACCGATGCTGCAGCACTCGACATCCTTTTGGGACAGCTCGAATCCAGCTCCTGGTCATCCTTGATGCCTCCTGGTCCTCGTGGCTGAAGTCAAGCTTCCCCTCTTCGCACCTGAAGCACCCAACATCAGTGGGCATTTGTCTATCGTGCCCCTGGTCACTGGCAAGTGACCCAGACTCTGTCCCCTCTGCTTTCAGGCTCTTCACATCTTCGATCTAAACTTTGATCTCTTCGGACACTTCTCCTCTTGCCGGCAGCAGCACTTTTCAGTCTCCTGCCATTGAAAACGATGACGTGACCCGACACCATTTGACAGCTATGCACCCGGCTTCCCTGGGTGAGGTAACATGAATACTCCGATGCTCTTGTGGGTGTTGACCCTAGAACCATCTAAGTCCAAAAGTGTTTGTTCCTAGTCCACTCCTAAGTGTCCTTAAACTTTAAATTTCTAACCACGACTTTCCCATAAAAGCTAACGGAGCTCGCAGCTGTGTTCACACACTGCACACGTCCCAATTGGGTCCCCTGTGTCACTACCTTAGGTGGTTCCTTGGGGTCCCAGCGATTCTACAGGCTCTAGGCCTTGTGACTAGTCAATCCGTGGTTCTTATACCGCTTTCTTAATATATGGTTTGGTTCACCCCTAGGGCCTATCGTATATTGTGCTAATTTACTGTGATATTTGAAGAGTAACATATGTGCTTTGACCTCTAGCCTCATAAAGAGACTAGTAAGGTGTGTTTAGAAATAAATACATATATTTTATATATATACCTGGTGTGGTTCATTTGGCCATTCAAGATATTATAGACTGGTAAAACAAGCTGCTTTACATTCCTTCAAGACTTAGCCTGAAGGCTGCTCTCCATAGCTACCACTAGGATAGCTTTCAAATAAGGTTGTCTTTAACCTCTCATCAATAAGGGGTTGTTTGGACTGGTGCAAGGTGCCCACTATAACTAGTGGACAGCATATACCAGGCCAACTTCTCACATACAGGTTCAGATAATGTAACATTAAGTCCAGAAAATCACAAAGCACACGGCTAAACATTGTCTGTGACATCCCACCAGCAGTAGCCACAGTATACTGGAAGGTTCCCTTGGCAATGAAATTCAGGACTGCCATCACCTTCACCTTGGGGGTCAGCGCAAATGGATATGGGTGTCCAGATAGCAAATGTGGGGCCAACGGGTCTGCCAACTCCTTAATGATTGGTCTGGTGAGCGGTATTGTCTGATGCTGTCACGTTCTAATATGGTCTGTAGGTCGGAGAAGGGTCTGTTGACAGCTGGTCTCCTGCAGTGCATAGGTAACTAATAAAAACATTATTAAGACACTTTACAATGTGGTAAGGAACATTCAAAACCTCATATACTACATCATATGACTCAATGAAGTCAGATGTGTAATGTTGAGCCTCGACACAGAGGGCAGCTATGTAACCCTTACCAGACATTTCATTTTATAATGGTTTGTCCACAATTACAGTGCTGTGCTGTGACAAATCACTGGTGTTTGTCACAATCCATGTGATCAAACATTACACACTCAACGCACACCTAATAAAGTATCACAGATAGATGTTTGTAACAATTATCACATGGTGGACAGGTACACAGACATGGATCATGTATGCCACGTAAGTGGAACACTAGATACTGACAGGATGTCACCATGCACACCACTGTCATATTGTGGACACTGTCATGCTGTCATGTACACAAAACATTCATGATGTGTAGAACATCTTTTTTGACAAGCATACATGTATGTCTGTGACACCAAGATACAACAGAAACTCACATGCCAAACACAAGTTGATGTCTCAGATAAATATCATTAACAACATCAACAATGAAGTGTCTGCGTTGTACAAGACTCAGATAATGTGGATTCACTCAAAATAACTTCACACAATGCACTTTCTAACACACAGTCCAATAAAGTAGTGATTATGTGTGGATGCAACCTGTGTTAACACAATAATCCCCTGGGACTGTGTCCAAGCCTAGGATGGTGATCTGTGAAGTGGTCACTCACAGTTGGGAGGTTCCTCACAAACAGTGTATTTGGTCCACATCAAGCTTGGCTCATCATGGGAGTGTGAGCTATAAAATACTCTGTCCAATATGACATGTGAATTACTGTAGCCACACATGTAATGCAGCAGAACATAAAGATTTGCTATACTGTCTGACATGCTGATTGATTAGTGTAGGGTGCCTGAGCCTCACCCAAAACATGTGGTTTGCATCCTTTGGCTGTTGACTGTAATGGTGAACGACGCGGATGAGTATTGAATGGATGCGTGTGCCACATCCGAACCGAGCCTGATGCACACACAGCCCTGCCAAGTACCACGCATCAGGCGCATTTCAGTGTGGTGGTCCACATAACCGCACTGAAATGCGAAGTCACGCATATTAGCCTGTGCCAAAGCTCTTCGGCCCAAGCACTGTCTGCTGATTTTAATTACACTAATTACACTAAAGTTGAATGGCACAGGCAGCGCTTGGTGCTCACAGCTGTGCAGACTTCTTGAGATGCTTATAGCTACAACGTAGCACTGGTTCAATCACAGCGTGGCATACATTTCAGGAACATAAAGTAGTGCCTGCCAATGGCTACTACAGAGATATTGAGGAAAAAGCGTGAGTTCTGTCAGACTCACAGTTATAGGTCAAGTGGGTCGTTATGTAGCCTAGACTGCCTCCCGTGGTGCAAGCGGGTGGCAGTTAAATTCAGAATAGTGGCTGCTGCCGAATGACTCATGAACTTGCGGTGCCGCGGTAATAAACACTACGGTGCTACTGACCTGACCTAGCTGGGCCTACCGCATCTGACAAAAACACCTGGACTCTCACTGCAGCAGCAAGAGTGGGGCTGGGGAGCGCCACACCCTGCACAGTTCTTTGTCCACCCGGCCCGCCCACTGGAGTTCCTTCAACCTGCCACAGTAGCCTCGGTAGGAGTGCTAAAGTCACCCGAGGTTCGACGCCGCCTCAGAGTATGTACTACTGACCTGCTTGTCACATATCCCCTGCAGCACCCTCACAAGAATCTGCATGGCAATGTGATGTCTTGCCTGTTGTTCATGTTGCTTTTCAGCAACTGGCACTGTTCCACAGGTGTAGCGTCAGTGACACTGACACTTTCTGTAACGGCCGAGGGCAGATTTTTTACTTTAAAACTCACAAGCCTCCTGCTTGGGTCAGGCGTTTGGCATAGTTCAAACCAAAGGTATTTCTGCATCATTAGATACATTCTGTAGGTCCCTGCAGCCAAGTGAATCCCCACTGCCTGCATGTTTAGTGTTACAAGTAACTCGATCCCCAAATCTGGTTTAGATTGATGAATGGCAACAGAACCTCATTCTGTTCACCTTTCTGTAGCTTTTCTCCTATGACCATCCTAAATTCATCAAAGGCTGATTCACCCAATGAATTGACAAGTCACGTATTAAACAAGCAGCCAAGACACCCAAGGAATGAGTGCCTGCTTGCCCTCTGTTACTGAGCACTGCAGTCATGCAGTCTTCCACTTCTGGTTCTTTTTAGCTATTTTAAGATCTTCTAAATTTCTCCTTGCTCAAATGAGTGTAAGTCCTGATATTTACATGTTTTCAACATCTTCATTGCTTGATTTTCCTTGCAAGAAAGTGTCACTCATAGTCGTTGACATGTCACTCATGATTACACTGAAATTATGAAAATGTCATGCATAGCAATCTGAAACCTTGGCAGCTATGCACACATTGGCTGTTGGTCATCAAGGTGACAGATGCGGGTGAGTATTCAAAGGACACGTTCTCCGCATCCGAGCCTGATGCACACGTGGCTGTTGGACGTCTTGGTGACAGACGCGTGTTTAGCTTCGTGTACGAATCGCGTGCAATCCGAACAGGTTAGTTTACAACAACAATGTATCAAACTCAATAGTGTTATGATGCGGAAAATTTGAACGTCTTGGTAGGCGTGTCAGATGTGTGCAATGTTACGGATTGGACAAATTCGGATAATGCGAACGACTAGGACCTATCGCTTTGGACGCATGGAACAGATTCCGCCTCTGCTGCACAGATATAAGTCCGTCTGTTCCCAAGAGGCTTCACTTGCCTGCACTACATGCTACTTCACACCTACCACTGCTGCTGTCTCTGCATCCTCTGGGATCTACAATAGCACATACTGTGGAGAGGGCACCAGTTTTCACAGAGGAGGAGAACCATGCCCGGCTGGACAGCCTCCTTCCACAGTGCAGCAAGCTGTATGGAAAACCAGGGGAGCAGGTGAGTGTTGATTACACTAACTTTTTAATTGGACATGTGTTAAAACAGGCACTACTAGCATAGTGATCCCCAAGGGCAAGCATGCAAACATAGTTAGTGTAAGTCTTACAGTGTGTAGATTTATGGTCTGGACAGGTACAGTTATGTAGAAGTGTGTTTAGTGGGATTTATTTTTCGGCCCTGTTCTCATGTTATTACGGTAGGCTTGCACACAGGACAACTTCCCATGATGATACTTGGCTAACCTTTAGACATTATCTGCTATTATGACCAAGACCTATATGTCCAAGTGTGTGATGAATAAACATGTAGCATGTGGAGTAATGGTGTGTCACCATGTCATCCTTACAGGACAACACCCATCAAAAGAAGGAAATTTGGCAGAGCATCATCCGGGCGGTAAGATCTGTGGGGGTCTTCAAACTCTGTGTCCGCCACTGCCAGAAGAGGTGGCAGGACCTCCATGATTGGACACAGAGGATTGCAAGGGTCTAGCTGAAGCTGTCACCTCCTTGCAATAGGGGTGGATGATGGACCCTAACCCCCCACATGCTCTGGATACTGATGGCAGTCTTCCCTGACATGGAAAGGGAGTTGAAGGCCAGCCAGCAGCAAGGAGGGGGCGAGTATGTGTAATGTTGCTGGACTATGTTTGACATGCATGTTGCACTTCCTGGTAACCCTCTCACAGGTCGTTTGTCTGCTGAGACACCACTTCTGTTTCAAAATGTAACTATGCCCCATTATCATCTGATTCCCAGGTGTGTCCCTTTCCGTCTGTGACATGTGCCACTTATGTCCTGTGTATTTGCTGTAGTCCAAGGTTAATGAGATCAGCACCATATACAACAAGTGCATTGAGTTGTATATCATGAGTGATGTAATTGTCTGACATGTGTCAGCACATTGACTGAAATATGCCCTGTACTCTGTGTGGGACATACATATATGTTCAAAATGGTGATCGCGGTGCACTCAGGTTTGTGAAAAAATGCTACACACCCGTGCAGCAGGTAAGACCAATGTTGATGCCTCAGACAAATAAAATGGATAAGTGTTCAAAATGTATAGTCCCCTGCATAGTGCTCTGTGTAATCACATGTATCACATGGGCCAAGTACAGGTATGCCAACTGAGGCCATCCGAGACACTGGCACATCAGATTTTTGTGTGTCAGGCAACACTTTCACCATTGTTAATTTGAAATTGATGGGTCAGACTCGGTGACAGTGTGTACATGTGGCAATTTTAGAAATACACTGGTGGCAAATATAGTAAACATGGACTTACATCTAATTTATGGAAAGTGGCTCAGATACAGAAGACAAAACATGTATGTATCATTCCTTGATTCTGCATAATGGTGGCCTCAATACATATGTATGCTGCATTATTTTCTTCTTGAGAGCTCTAAAAAATTTCATGTAGACAGATTTTTTAATTCATATATTCCAATGTCTAAGTAGAACAATGTGAGCTTATCAAAGTGTTTAAACTGTATGTAGCACGCAGGGGAGATGTATACTTGAGCATTACAGATGTTGCTTTAAGAGTGAATAGATGATTGTGACACAGTGCTGACTTTAAAGTTGTGATTTACTGCCCTGTAACAAGAGTCAGTACAGACTGTTTAGCCAGACAGGTCAGTGGCATAGTATACCACACGAAAATTTGTGAGGATGCAGTATTTGTACTTGTCTGTTGTCCTGCATGCAGAGCATTATAGCATTGGCGTTCAAGACATAGGTACCCATCATGATGACTGGGGATGGATGTATGTTCATCATGTCAACTTATACATTTGTCCGTCCATCCCATTTGCTGTGTCACTCCCAGACTCCCTTGCATGAGATGAGACATGTTTGTAATGATACATGACCCTCAGGAGCATTACAGTTCAGACAACAGGCAAAATAGTGCGTTAGTGGACATGTATTTAGTGGTATTTGAAATACATCTAACAGATGGTTCCATTGCCATCTTGTGTTTGGGAACCATAGTTTACTGGAAGACTGACAAGTGCCATGTTCACATATGTGTAATAAATCTAAAATGTACCATGAACATTATGCAAGGGCTTGCTCTGTGATGTGTTGTGATGAAACTCATGTGTCAAATCTATACAGAAGACTGATGTGAATCTCTTTCTCATCCTTGTTCACAGCATCATTAACTGCTACTGGATGAGGCAGTTTCACGAACCAAGAGGAAGTGGCTAGCCAGACTGGGTCCACTGGGGAGGAGGTGGAGGGACCCAGTGGCACAGAGGGTGAGGGGAGCCACACTGAGTGCCAGTCAGAAACATCTACATCTGCAGAGGACCAATCAAGCTTGAGTGATGACTCCCTTTTGGTGGTGGGTGTTATGGTAGCAGAGGCCACAAAATCAGAGTCTGCCCTCGCCACCACCACCATCTCCACCCTCACAGCTGCTCATATTCCTAGTGTCCGTGGACCCACCCGTGTTAGGGAGCATGTCTCCTTCGGGCCAGGCACCGCACCCCCTGCATCTGTCACCCCTGATACCCTGAGTGTGGAGTCTGTGGATTTGCTATAACAGATACATGTGGGGCAGTCATCCATGTTGAGTGTCCTCCATGCACACACCCGTCTTATAACACAAATGGTGTCATACTTGGAGGGCAAGTCATCACACATATCTGCACTACAGCAATCAAATCCGTCCATGCCCTCCTCACTGATGGCAGCAGTGTCCCTCCTACAGCAATCCCTAACCCCTCCTTCCTCTGTCCCATTCACAGTCCCCACTGCCCTACATGACCCAAGCACACTCACACAGGCACATGCACAAACACCAACAGATACAAGCAGCACACAGCCACCCAAAACAAAGTTTAAAAAAAACATGCATGCACACTCAGGGGACTGACATCACACACACAAGGGAGAGGGCCAAAAAACACACAAACCCATCCACAACCACTCCGCATTCCTCAGCTACCTCTCCCTCTAACACCCCTACCTTTGACTCTCCTGCAACCCCCCTTTCCCAGCGGGTCTGCCTCTGTGACCTTGGCCTCTTCCCCACTGATACATCAGACCATACTCACAAGGGGAAGAGGAAATCCCCCAGCACAGGGAGGAGATCCACCCCTGCACGCACACCCTCCTTAAGAGTAGGAACACTGAGCCCCCCACCCGTACATCCCCCAGAACAAAGAAATCCAAAACCCCACCACCATCCCACATTTTCACCACAAAAACTGCTTCAACCCGAGCCCAGGCCACCTCTCCCAAAGTTCACACATCAGACCGCATACCAGTTTCTCCCACACACCATTGCACCATCCCCAAGATGATAAGGCCCTCCCCCCTACCACAAGCACTTCCACAACACTACACCTTCTGTCTGTTCCTGACACTGTCCACTGCAGTGGAGCCCCCACCCACTCAATCAGACCTGTCCACTGCAATGGAGCCCCCATCCCCTGACTCAGCCCAGTCCATTGCAGTGGATCCCGACACTATAGTAGACCCCACCCTTCCCACAACCAAACCAGTCCCCCCTAGTCCTGTCCCTGCGGTGCCTGGCATGCACCTAAAGATGCACCTCCAAGGGGAGATGTCCCCTTGTTGCAGCAGTGCAGGCAAGCAAGGGTGGAATAATCTTATGCATGACCCCCTGAAAGACTCAATAAAATAGACTGGCCATTGGCCTTATTGTTCTTCATGTTGTTTGAGTCTAATCACAAATGCTGAATAAAGCTTTTTTTCTTTTGTAGATTTGATATACTTGTACCAAATTTTGTTAATAAATCTAATGAAATTGCTGTTGAAATCTTGTTGTGGGAAAGAATGATATAGTGATGTGATGGACTGCATGTGGTCCATGTATATGTGTCCTATTACAGTATGTATCTGAGTCATCATTGTCTTCAATTGCAGGTTGTCATGATCCACAACATTTTGGACAATGAGTGTGACATGCTTTTAACAACCTCCCATCTTTGAATTACACTTTTGCACATTGGTCGTGCTGACATTTGTACACATTATAAACATTTTTCAAGGGGCAACGGTCTACGATGGACATGTAGAATAGCGCATTGATGAACAAGTCATCTGTCTCATCAGTACACCTTGGCAAACAATAAGTCTGACTATGTGCAGATGACTTTGGACACACACATGTACACAGGCTGATGTACACAATATATTCTGTGACTTGTAATTGTTGGATCCATGTCTGAGTCTCATTCTAACATGGTAGACCCCTGCCAATAACAAGCTTGACACAGCTGACCTTCCACAGTAGTAAAATCACCTCATGGCAGTGTGTTAATCTGTGACATATCCTGAGCTCATGGTGTGTGTCATGTGAGCATGAATCTCTGTCTTCAAACCCCCTTTCCTACCAAGACTATAGTCACTGCAGGTGTTCCTGGAAGAGCTTTCTGTGGGCTGACTAGTCCAGTGTTTTCTGGAACTATTTGATTTTAAGTGTCCAAGTTGTGGGTGCACCAGTAGAATGGAGTCCTTATGATGACATCCCTGGTTGGGTTGAGAGGGCCTGCACTGTGAGCAAACTCACATGTGACACATTTAAAATCCCCGGAGTCACATTTGTGTAAGCATCATCAGTGTGTTTTTAATCTGTCATCTGTTTTTGCAAGTTTGGCACTTGTATGTGTCTAATAATAGTCACAATCAGCAGATTCTAGCCTTCCCCATAGCCTGATGGCAACATGTCTTATTTGTAGGTCTCCTTGAGGTATTTTCATTATTCTGAGACTGTGTTAAAGTTCCAAATGTGTCCTATGCATATTACATTCTGCAAATGTACTCCATCCTAGACGGATGTACACATTCCCCGTGTGTTATGTCTAGCTATGTGTAGTGAAACACAGATCCCACCACCACCCCTGGTGTTGTCAACAGTGCAGGAAGATTAGCTTACACATTTGCCTATGCATTTGAGCCTACTGACCTAGTTGTTGTATCCCCTATCTGGTGACCCAAGTGTCTTCAAAGTCCTCTGCAGTACACACTCAGCACTGACATTTTGACAATAGTGATGATCTGCACATAATGCAGCTTTTGTGGTTAGATGTAGAGTTGATGTGATAGACATGCAAACAAGTTAACATTGTAAATGGTCCGATCTTGAGTTGTGTGCACCGCACATAGTCAACACATGTTGACTGTCTCATATGTTGTTGTTGGTCCATGCTTTTTTACACAGCAAGTAAGAACCTTGTCTACACATTTAGCACTGACAGCTGTGACACAACCACTTCATGTTTGTTACAGTGGGAGTCTCATGACTCTATTTTGAGTGTCCGAGGACTTGTGTGGTGTTGTGGACAGTCTCCTGTGTGCATCATTGTACACCAACTCATCACAATGTCATTCTTCTGTAAGTGTGTTTACTCATGTTGCCCTGCATGTTTTGAGTATGTGTTGTTGTGGACAGATGCTGTGAATTTGTGCCCCATACATATGCGTGTCTGGCAACTCTTGTTCAACCATCAAATCTGTGTGTCCTAGTATATGGCATGCTGGATGTACCTTGCTGATCCATAAATTGCCACATTGGTCATGCACAACGGTCCATGGACCCATGTTTGTATTGAGATCAGAATGATGTACGGTCAGTAATGTATTCCTCGTCATACAGACAGTGATCCACATTGTCATTGGTGCCTGTGCAATGTTACCTGTCAATGTAGGTTTAGATGATGCACATTGCTGCTGATCAATGTGTGTGGTGTTTATATTGGCCAAGTGTGACTTGTCTCCTGGCACGGCCCATACCTACAATGGGGCCTCACATTACCTGTCATGCCCTGGGAGTAATGGTTGGGTATGTGAGAGGATAGTTGTTATTGCAAGGCATGTGACACAGTATGCAAGAGTGAGTGTGCTCAGAAGTAAGGCCCACATCCTTATTTGGCATCACAGTGGGTCAGCAGACAGGATACTGCCACCACTGTGCTGTAGACTTGAGGGTACTGTGGGAGAGTCAGTCTCTTGATGTGTTGTTTGGTGTTCCACCAAGCTTATTCTGCATGTGAATCTTTTCGACCCGCTCATCAAACAATGCCTGATTGCCCACATTCATTATCCCAAATTATGGAGTACTTCCAGATTGTACTCAAAACGCATACGTCTCAGTGGAGTTCTGACCCACATTGTGTGTATTGTGCCAGGCAAGAAACATTTCAACACTCACACAGATGATGTGTTTGTTCTGCAGTGTGTGGCTTGTTGGTTGTCTTTGTGCATCTTCACCCATGTATTTCGACTTTGTTTGAAGGCACTGAGTGGATGTTTAGTTTAGTTTTTTTCTCTACTGGCCCTGGGACTCCTTCATCTTCACTCTGCACATCCCTTATGTTTTGCATTTGACCTTGTTGTCACAGTGTGGTACTGGATCTCATCAATGCTGTTGTTTCAGATTGAATCCTTTGTATTTGTGTCTGCTGGTGACAAAAATGTGTGTTTATGCATTTTGGATGGTCACATGTTACATTGTCAAATTCAACATTGGTGGCAGTGTTAGCCCCCAATAGCACTGATTGCCTGCACATGGCTGAGGGTATGTAACACACACAACAATGTTTGCCTCAAGAGTTATGTTGTTGTTTGGCACACAAACATTACTTCCTCACTACATTGCTTGTGTGTTTTGGCCCCAAAAACTACAAGATTGCTTGAACATGCTGGGGGTGTGAGACCTACATTCACATATTTGTCACTACAGCGCTGGCGGGTTTATACCCCAAAACCACTATATGGTTGACAATGCTGGGGACTTGAACCCCACATTCAGCTTATCGTCACTAGAGTGCTGGCGGGTTTATACCCCAGAACCACTTTATGGTTGACAATGCTGGGGGCTGGAACCCCACATTCACATTTTTGTCAATACAGAGATGGGGGTTTGTTCAGCATATCACTTTATGTATTTATTTTACACCGAGTTTGCAAACATAACACACAATTTTCATGACAACCTTGGGGGAGTGTTAGCCTTCCATCCCCTGTGGGGTGGCCAATGCTGGTAGTGATGGGCATCCGCCCCCTATGGGGTGGCCAATGCTGGTAGTGATGGGCCTCCACCCCCTATGGGGTGGTCAATGCTGGTAGTGATGGACATCCACCCCCTATGGGGTGGCCAATACTGGTAGTGATAGATATCCACCCCCTATGGGTCGGCCAATGCTGATAGTGATGGGCATCCACCCCCTATGGGGTGGCCAATACTGGTAGTGATAGACATCCACCCCCTACGGGGGTGTTGCATTTCGCGGACTCGTGACGTTTTTGTGTGTGGTAGGTGTCTGACTTATCATCTGTGGCGAACGCGTCGGTTATGGTTATTCAATCGGCCGTAGGCGTACAGTATGGGGATGACATGCGCAATCGGATGCATGGCTGCTTCGTCGCGTACGCAGTGATCGTGTTATGGCATGAATCGGAGCTGAAATACAGTTCTTCCTGATGCTGTGACGTGCTGTAGGTGGCGACCTGTTCGGCACGTAGGATGTACGCATCTTACTTGGCCGGCCATAAACTGCTTTGCAAATGCCTCCGAATGACTTCATTCAGTGTTTACGGAGCCTGTTCGTATGGAAAATAGTCCTGGAATCAGAGCATACATGTCGCTCGGGAATTGGAGACATTTGCGCATCATACTTCATTGTTTGGACGGACCAGCTCCCGGAATGTTCGGTTGTAAGGTAACGCTAAGGACAGCTCTCAGAGGGCCTTCCGAACGAGATCTGAATCGACCCCGAAGTGTTGTCTTTGGAGTAAAGACACGTGGCGGATGTAACGGCCTCCACCCTCCTGATTACCTTTACTTCATCTGGCAGGCTCCAAATCAGGTCCTATATTTTTGATTAAGATATTACAACATACAACCTGTGCGAAACACTATAAAGTAATGAGATGTAACTGTGGCATGTTTATGCAAGGTGCTTACATTGTTAGCTGTAGTCTTTTTTTATAGAGATCAAAACCATGCCTTCTCTCTACAAAAGCTCATTATGCATCTATATAATCAGCCTATTGTCAAATGAGCATATGTTAAACACCCCAACATTTCCACCAGCAATTCCCAAATCAATTTCAGAAGTATCCTTAGGCATTCCATACACATTTGCATAAAAAAGTTACTATTACCTCCATAAGAACTTAGAGATCAGAGAAAACCTAATATGATTGGTTTTGGTGTAGATTGGGAAATCTTTGATAAAGATATAGTGATGAGTTAGTGCAAGGGGGAGGAAAAGAAAAAGGTTTCTTCCTTCAGTAAGTGATCAAGCAAAAGGGATAGGCACCAGGTGGTTGCCCTTTTTGACTCCCTGTGTTATTTTTAAGTGTGTTACCAAAAAAGGCACACACTGTTCCCTAGGAGAAGTAGATAAAGGGCACAAAGAAAAAGCCTTTTATTATATAATGAGAAATGTATGGCTTTTAAATCTACTGTAACTTCTCTAAATTATTTGACTGTAATCCTGCGGTCTAAGCAGTGCTTAATTTGAGCCGGTGGTTGTAGGTAGAGCCCATTCTCGCTCTTTTCTGGGGACTGAGATATATTTTTAATCATCAGACTTTGTCCCACAACAAGAGAGAGGAAAGCAGCAAAGGAAGAATGAAAAAGGAAGAGAAAGAAAGCCAGACAGAAAAACAGTAGCATAAAGAGACTTCATGGATGAAAAGGATTCTACAACCTTGCAATATAAAGCAAGGATAGTATATTGGTGGATGAAAGAGGTATAAGGCATAATGGCTCAACTCTCTCTATATTGGGCAACCAGAACCTTCAGTATCAGCAATGGCAGGCTTTTTAGAAAACTTTCGGCCCAGCACTTATTCTTTTACAAATAAAGCACTGGGTGTAGGCACCACCAACCTAACTAGTACATGCCCTATTATTTTGAAATAGTATGTACTACACCAAGAGAACACACTATGTCCTAGATTAAGTATATCTCTGAATATAAGTAATCTAGATCAACTTTACATCATCAAATATTCCTCCCACTGTCCCAGGCAGTTTATGCTGTACTAGAACTGGTCTTCCCACTGTGTAGTAAGGAGAGGGTAACCCTCTAATCTGAATTTGAATCTCATGGTTGATGACAGCATTTGTATAGTTTTGAATGTAGAAGCTGTACCCAAGTGTGATGTTGATTGGTCTCTTCATTTTCTTTTTCCTTGCTTGGCATGGAAAGATATCTGCTTCAAAGATGCTACTTACTATAGATGTCACTAAGAGCTACTGTGAACTTCATTACTATTCTGTGGCAAGTATAGTTATTTGTTTATAATCTTGTTCATATTATCATATCCGACCTGGTGGATGACAAATTGATGTTCTAAATCTGCAAAACATATCCAGCCTATCCAGGTTGTAATGTCTCTATGAATTATTAATCCAAGCCCAATAAACGTTTTCATTTAAACCATAACTCTAACAATATTAGCTTATAAATTCAATTATCTGTTTATGAGCAGAAGTATGATTGATTAGAGTATCAAAGTGATTTACAAATTGAAGGATGTATGCACAACTTGCTTTTGTGTGATGTTGTGAAAATTACATAAAATGTGCCTAAGTACGTGAAATGTAAATGTGTCATTTATTGCTAAAGTTTAGCGTGAAATGCGTGCCTGCATCAATTTTGCACACAAGGAAGCCTTTTGCACTAAAAAAAGCATTCCAAAATTATAATAAAAAAGGACAAAAACAGAATTGCTGTGAACAACAGCTGCTCGCATTGTGGTTGTTCACGTTGATCCTGCACTATATTTTTACGATGAGAAGCTGCATAATTATGCAGCTTGCATAACAATAAAATTTCAGGAATTTCATGTAAGAAAATATATCTAAATTGCGCTGGCATAATTTACATTTTACCTGGGTTTAACAACACAAAGGGGCATATTTACAAAGAAATGTTGAAGCGGGAAGGTGTGCCAAATTTGGCTGCGTTGTGCTCCGACATTTTTTAAATGTAGGAATGCGCCATATTCACAATAATACAGTGCACCCCTTTGTTACCACTGGTGCTGGCGCACAAAAAGCTGCCTAGCATCAGCTTAGGAACCCTGCTGTCATGTTGGAATGGTGCTTGCACTGCAGGGACAATTGTTTATGTGCAGGTAGTAACACCTTTCTGCATATACCCAATCAGTAATGGTGATTTGCTCTTTCTATGTGTGGTGCAGAATGCACCACACATGGAAAGAGCAAAGAACAAGGAGAAATTGATAATTTCTCCTCGTGTTGCCATTCTAATGTCTGGTATTCATGGCTTTTGTTTTTGGTGCTGCCTTAGCCTTGTAAATCTGGGGCAGCATCAAAACGCAATGGGTGTTGTAGTGGAACACCCACAGCAACAACCATTGATCCCCGCTTTGCTGCAGAGGACTGCTGCCAAAAGACGCTGTTGGAGAGGAAATCACATTTCAACTTTTAATGACATATGAAACTGAATTATGACATTTCTGAGAGAACAATAATAAACGTTCATCAACTATTTGTTCAAGAAACACATAACAAGACTAGAGAAAGATGTAGACTAGGTGAAATCTTTAGTTTACATAATATAGACTGTGATTTTCTAATTGACAAAGTATAATATTTCATTAATGAGTTAGAAACGTGTAAATGGTGAACTCTCACGTTATGGAGTTTACACTTAATCACTCTTTCTTATCATTTATATGCGTGTTTAACTAATGAGAATTACATCTTATGATTCATCCTGAATATGATGATGAATTCAACTCACATTTATTTTTTCTGTATGAATGTGTGCACCGAAATGACAAAAGAAAATAGGTTCTACTGATTCCTAATTAATGATATATTCAATAAACTTTCAGAGATTGTATTTCACATATGTACTAATGTTATACACCTAAAACAATAATCTTCCAATGTATTTTGAAATATATTTACATGTTGGTACATTACAAATGCAGTAATACATCATATTGACACCTATTGTTTGTAACCTTACTAAAGGATTTCAAGTGCATCAGAGTTAAACTAAAGTGTTTATATTTCTCATGAATGTATGCTTAATAATTATATATGTTTATTTTAAATTATCTTGATTTAATGTTGGCCTGACTGAAATGTGAAGTTGCTTGATTTGTTGAACCCACTGCTCATGAGAGTGTTTCTCATGTACTCTGCAAGACATTTTGTTACATTTTAGTTAGTGAGGAACAGCTGCTTGGGAAACTGTCCTCTTGAACCTGCTCATGTGCTCTTGCTAAAGGAACATTGTTCCGATGTGTGACACAGTGGATTTCTTAAGGCTTACAAACTGTGTAATTTGTCCCACCTACTTATCTACATTTTGTGTCTTATTTATGTTGACTACACTCAACCAATATGGACTGATCAATGAACTGAGTGGTCTGAGCAGATGAGGTGAATCGAGGAACAGTCACTTCCAGAACTTTAAGAATATAATATTGCCTGATCGAAACAGTTGGAGGATGATTTTTTCGATGAGAAGAATTTTGATGAGAGCGGTGGCAAACTGACTGGCTGGTGAACTGGCACACACACTGCCAATGTCGAATGGGCTGCTGGGGTTTTCCTTACTATCGCTGACAGAGATTTGGGAACTTCTTGGCATCTTTGAACTTGCCTGATATGGATTCACCTGGCTTCCTTACCAAACTGACGCATGTGCTATATGCGCCTAGTGGTCACTTCCTTCTTGAGAGACTGCTTGAACTGGCATATTTCATGTCTCTTCATATCCCTTTCTGAACTCATGAGCTTTGGTACATTAATTTAGAATTTGACTGAATTGTCCTAAACCCTTATAAAATGTACTGGTGCATTGTTTTCCCTTACCCTTTGGTAAACTATACTAAAGGTCCATATTGAATCAGCTATATGTTTTATTTCTTCCAAATTGAATGTGCATTCCTAATTTGAGTTTACTAGTGATCAGAAAAGATCATATTTAGGAGATCTCAGAGCATCAAATACTAATGCTATTATTTTGCATATCTTTAGCTGAGCTCCTGGTGGGTATGATTCTGGCTCGCCTACGTTTCTTTAGTAGATTTGGACTTGCAGTGGTAATCATATAGCCTTATAGTATTGTTCTGAGAGTAATTGACATGAATCTGATTTCTAGTTTGTAGACTAGTTATTTAATTCCTGGCCCTCATTGGATGACTGTCGGAACCCTTATATCTGACCCATCTCAGCACAAAACAAGATCCATTGGAGGACCAAGATGGGGGTAAATTTTATAGAGGTAATCTATTGCAGAAAAAGTAATGTGGGACCAGTGACGCTACAGCAGTGCATATTTACAGGGTGATGTTAAGCCACATTAAGTTGCTTTGCGCCACCTTGTAAATATGGTAAATGGTGCTACGCCACCGCAGTGTAAAAAAAAGTGAAAACTGTGCTATTAGTCATACACATCAAGAAAAATCGTGTAAGATGTCAGGTTATAAAGTGTAAGTTACATATTTGAGATAATGATAAAAATACAACCAGACAGTTTCACAAGAAACTTTGACACAGCTGTGAAATCAGGGTGAATAAAACAAGTTTAGAAGTGAGATTGGAATAACTGATGTTTCAGATATTATTTAATGTCACTTAAAACTGATTGGTCCAAACCCCTCAGGATATATAATTATAAATCTTGAATGTTCCTTACGCGAAGGAGTGTGAGGGTTCTTTTATTTTTTAAGAAAGGAAAAACTGAGCAGGGTAAGTGGAGTAGAGTTAGCTGCAAGATCAGGGGAGAGGCACGTAAGTAAGAGGCACATAATATAAAAAAGTAAATCAGAATTTTGGCTCCCAAAGAAAGATGAGGTAGCCTCAGCCAGGGCAGGAAAGGGGAAAAGGCCCAACCTCCATATTATCAAAATGCATGCACTCCACAAATAGCTAGGAATAAGTAGGCAATTCTTCCTTTGCTGAAATAACTAAGGAAAAACTCATTGTCCGAGCATCGAAACGCAAGCACCCCCCCTGGCGGTGTTTGTTCTTGGCTGCACTGAGTTGTGGGGGGTAGTTGTCGTTCGGGTCCCCCGCCCAGTGAGTTGCTGGTAGGAGTCCACCTGCAACCACTTGGTCCAGTGCATTTTGTGAGGTGAAGATGTGTCCCCGTGGCCTGATGAAATTGCCACAAATTTTTAGGGCAATGAAACATGTCGGCTGTTCAGGTTAAAATGGTCTATACATGCCGGCTTTTTAATTGACTGCGAACACTAGTTTAAAATTAAAGATATTTGGGATAGATGTTCACATCTCTATATTTTAATGTTTTGGGTGTTTAGTTCACCTTTGGTTATATTACAGGGCTTAGAAGGTGGATAGATATCACCTTCATTTACACACCTTTTCATCACATTAGTTTTTGAGTTAGGGTATATTCTTTTTCCAGCAAGAAAGTGCAGATGATGACAGAATGAGCAAACTGGTGAGTACCAACCAGTAGCTCCATGGATGGTGCTTACGTGAGGCACTTTCCGACCCACCTTACATTTTTTCTTTATTATAATTGATGAGCCCAGTTTGGGACCATTGTTCGATGGGCCTGGGACCTGAATTGGGTGTTCGGTTGATGATCTTTTAACAATGACTAACACAAATGGGTTGGCATGACTAGATAAATTAGCATAGCCTTACTAAGGAGTGAGATATGACACCTATTTGATGGAAATTGCGTATAGGTGGTATGTGTTTTTTATAAACAGGTTTTTCTAGTTGTGAAAAACTACATCCACCTAGACCTTGACAATTGGAGTAGCAGGGATTGCCTGGCTAAATAGTACTGATAAACACCACATATATATCAAGAGCTCCCTTTGTATTAGTGTGGTAGTAGAAAAGTATTGAGAGTCTGTCGGGGATGAAAGATGATCTTCAGCCTAATGCATCCTATGTTGCTTACAAGGGGGCAAGGGAAAAAGTTACGTTCAGAATGGGGTATAAAATGAGAATTGGTTATCAAAATGTACAACAATAAATAAAACAGCAATTTAGTGAGATATACATCATTCAGCAGTATTTGTTGCTAATCAAAATTTCCACTTTAAAAACCACAGTGAGGGTTCACACAAAGAAACATTTCAATGTCAGTAGCAAAAAAACAGTGTTACAACCATGATGATGGCTTGCTAGGGAAACCAATAAAGAGGTAACATTCAGGGATGAAGACAGAGATAAGACAGAACATAACCATTCAAAGGCACTCCTGCTTTGATTGATGTGATGGAAGATCACAAAATCTCCCAAAATAGCAGTTGAGGGGAATAAATTGATAAAAAGGATTTGTTACTGAAAACATCCATGTTGACAATATTTTGATCAAAAGTAAACATTTGATGTGAACAAGTAACTGGTCCAAGGTTTCTTCTCAACAATACTCATTAATGGGTCAAAGTTCCCAATAAGCGAACTAATGGATTGCAGAGGGATCACATTTAAAAAGACTCATTAGTGCCTCCTAGGTGCAGTCATCATTTGCAAATTCTTGGACATGCAAGTCAATATTGCATGTCTTGTGATGAAGAATAATGGCCTAGAGAGGTCTGTCGCCTAAGGGGGATGCACTGTAGGTAATCAACTAATAGGGTGGTGTGTGGCGGTTTGGTAATTAATGCCAATGGGAGGATTGCAGGGACGAAGAGAAGATCCCCCTAGACCACTATATGCACATTTTTGAATGTTTTGTGTGGTGATTCAGAGTCAAAGATGTCTAACGTCATCTCCGAACCGGGGATCTGAGTCAGAGAAGTTGTTACAACAAGATGCCACTTTGGAATATAGGGTGATCAGTATGAAGAGGGTGAGGAAAGGGCTACTCAGAGGTAATGAGTTTGAGGGAGCACAGGCCAGAAAAGTCTCAAAGGGATGGATACACCATTCATAAGTTCATGGATAGCCAATAGTCTGTCCCAGGTGATCTTACCTTTAGCTGGGAGAGGAAAATCATTGCCATCAGGGTGTAGATAACCTCCCTGGGGAATGTGCGTCTGTGTTCACAGGATATAGAGGCCTCACTTAAAAGGGAAATAACTCTGCATATGTGTGTGCATATGATCAGTGGTCTCTGCCTGGAAGATGTATGCTTCCTTGTGTGGTGCCTCCTAGGATCACATTGGATGGGACGGATACCTGGCAGGAAATGAGGACTGTAGAAAAAAAGTTTCAGAATGTGTCAGAACTAACTTCCAGATAACAGGGCATAGGGCCTTACTTGTGGAAAAAGAAGGCCGTTGAGTGTGACAAGCCTAAATTAACATAACATTTACCAGACCCTTAAACAGTCAGTGCTGAAGACTATTGAAATGATAACTCAGGAAGGATGGGGTCTCAGTTGATGATTGGTAGCCATTCAACAAGTGTCAAGAAACATGAAGAACTGTAATAAGAAAAGATGTATCCCTACTTACAATCCGATTATTTGTCAACCGCTCTAGAGGGTCCCCAAAGTAACTACACTGGTGCATGAGGTAGATTTAATGATAAACAACCAGTTACCTTCTCAGACTCTTCAGCAGAACCAGATACATCTGACCAAGATACAGGCCAAAGTACATCCACCAACCCTCAAGGGATGTTTTTAGGGATAGGCCAACTGACATCCAGAGGGCCAGTCAGAGGTCAAGGGATGAGCAGGATATCAGCCAGATGGAGAACACCAAACGAGGCACAAGTTCTCTCAATGGGGGTACCAATATTAGACCTTCAAACCATGGACCCACTGAGCACAACAAAAGAAATGCCGATTATTATTCTACACAAACACATGCTGTTATCGGCTGAAATGTCACTACTAAGCAGAGGACTCTCTTTTGGTTCACACTACACCCTGAAATACACAAATTCTTCAGAAAAATAGAACTTATCTTCTTTTTCTCTGATAGAGAACTACACAGAAAGTAGATGTGCCAGGCCTGCGCCCAAAATTCTCTTTCCAACCCTCTACCAATTAGTTGCCCTCAGAAATCCTGAGCTTTGAACGTCTGGTACTAAAAGATCTTGAAAAACTAAGAGAAGGCTACCGCTTCACACCCTTGAACATCCGTCTTGATGAAAGAAAGACCTTATGGGACCTTAGGTCCAAGGATGACATAGTGATTAAACCTTGTGATTAAGAAGGCGGAATAGTGATCCGGGACAGAATCAGCTACAAAAATGGGATCCTCCGCCAACTTAATAACATAAATCACTATGAACGACTCACAGGCAATGGAAGATGTGAATTACAAAATATTTAATGTGACCGGCAATAAAATCCATAAAAGGCAGAATTACAAATGCGATAAAAAGTAAATCAAATGCAGAACACACCAGTGAGTGTGTAGCTACAACAGCTTATTTTCAGACTTTGATCAATATATTGATTTCCTAAAAGGCCATTCAGTCTTACGCGCAACTATTAGCACATTGTGACTTAAAAAATCCTAAAAGTAAGCAATTTAAAACTTTCCAGGTAGCTGGGTCAGGGAGCTATATGTGCTTAAAGTGTCTGTGCTTCGTTCTTTTCAGTATATTTCTTTCTTATGCACCAGACTATATGTAAGTACTTAGCCAAGGTAAGTGCTGTTGCTGCAAGCATATCTGATCTAACCATCCTGAACGCAACTGCATATTGTGCTGCCCCTAAAGACCCACAGATTGGAATTATGCCCGTCCTCCAAGGGGTTACATAGGCTTGGAAAAAGGAGCATAGGTTGGCCACAGTTTCGCTGCCTCATTGTATGACGGGCAAATATCAGTGGTGAGACGGATTTGGGCCATTTTTAACATCTGTTTACAGGAAGTATCCAGTGTCTGAATTTAATATGCAAGTATTCAGCCGCAAGCAAGGAAGTGCATAATAGTATCAAAAAATGATTCAAATAAAGGAAAACATTTGATGTACCACGAGACCCATGCCTTGAGTTAGCATATTCACTTGCAATCTGGTGTTGCCAGTATTTCTTTTCTATATGGGGTCTTGTTATAAAGGGATGGTCTGTCCTGTTGTTCCACAGCTCTTCTAGCTCAAGGAGAATCAACATAGATCGCACATTTTTTATCCATTGGCTTATATGATGCCTATCAAGAGAAATAGGGGCATATTATCAAGCGGCGATTTTAATATCGCACAATTATCAAGGACACGCTAACGCGTGTTTCCTTGAGGTAGCAGCCATCTTTTCTCCACTTTGCATGTCAGCGATATTTATCACTAATGACATGCAAAGTGGGCGTTCCTCACCAAAATGCAATGAATGCTGACGCTAACACAACTACCACCTATTATCAATCCGGCCCCGGACCCGCATCGCGATGACAAAGACGCGCTAACCGCGATTATCGCTGGTTTCTAACGCCTGTTGAAAACCTGACTTACCCATCTTCTCATAAGGAGGTGGATTGTCAGGCTGAGTCCACACTTGCCTATTAGCAAGCTTTGCAATAGCGCAGTGGAAATTGTGCTTGTTTTCTCGCGTTAGTGCTGGATTTTGCATCACTTCTGAGATATGCATTGATAATAACGCACTATCTCGGGGATGAATTCCAGCGATAGAAAAAAACGCACTAAGCGGGCTCTGCGATATTTATTGCAGTTTGTTGATAATATGTCCCATAATCTCTTTAAGGCTCATCTATATTGCACCAAATCCCACATCAAAGTAAAAAGGAGTAGCTCGCGCTGTGAGGTAAATTAGCCGGCAACCTCAAGATTTATTTCTATCAGTGAAAGCTTGTTTATAGGAGAAGGCCCCACAACTGCAATATAAAGTGCACATCATCCCAGTGTTTTTACTTTGTGTATTTCACAGGCTGGGCTGACAGACCTGGTGGAGCATCATTTAAACACTTGAAGTATCCCTAATATATTTTATTCTAAGTTAAGGGTACTCTTACTGATTTTCATGGACCAGGGCTAATTGAAGGTTAGTTTTCCACCCAGGCATTTAAAGTCCGTTATCACCCTTTCTAATTTAGGAGCATATTATCAAGAACGGCGATAAAATTATCGCCGCTTTATCGGCAGAAAACTGCCACTAAAGCGGTGATAATGGGCTTGATAATATGCCCTAGAGAATTCCCATAGAATCCCAGGTTAGACATTTAGGTGCCGATTACGATCCTGGAAAAAAATTGCCCGTACGACTCGTATCCGGTCTTTTTACCATACGAATCGTACAAGTGCCGTACAAACTGCCAAGTACGATTGGCATGGGAAAAAGTCCATACAAATCGCATTGGGAATTATTCCCCACACGTCCTCGGGTCGGAAAATGTGTCCGACACATCCTCAGACTATTTACCGTACAAATGTGAAAAGTGAAGTCCGACCGCGCTAGTACGATCCATCCCGTGCGTCCGATGTTACAACCGGATGGAAAAAACACCGTCCGCACCGAACTCCCATAGCAACCATGGAGACAAGTGCCCGCATACGCGCCCAACACTCCCCCCAGCCCTCCTATGTACGAGTCGAATCCCCACCCGTGTATGTACACCCGTGTATGTACAAGACATACCCCCACCCGTGAATGTACACCCGTGAATGTACACCCGTGTATGTAAGAGACGTACCCCCACCCGTGAATGTACACCCGTGTATGTACACCCGTGTATGTACACCCGTGTATGTACGAGACGTACCCCCACCCGTGTATGTACACCCCCGTACGTATGGCCCATACCACCACCCGCGTACGTATGGAGCGTACCCCCACCCCAACAGTGTATGTATGACCCGTACCCTCACCCGCGTACGTATGGAGCGTACCCCCACCCCAAACGTGTATGTACGGCCCATACCCACACCCGCGTATGGATGGAGCGTACCCCCACCCCAACCGTGTATGTATGGCCCGTACCCTCACCCGCGTATGGATGGAGCGTACCCCCACCCCAACCTTGTATGTACGACCCGTACCCTCACCCGCGTACGTATGGATCGTACCCCCACCCCAACCGTGTATGTACGGACCATACCCCCACCCCAACCGTGTATGTACGACCCGTACCCTCACCCGCGTATGCATGGAGCGTACCCCCACCCCAACCGTGTATGTACGACCCGTACCCTCACCCGCGTACGTATGGAGCGTACCCCCACCCCAACAGTGTATGTACGACCCGTACCCTCACCCGCGTATGTATGGAGCGTACCCCCACCCCAACCGTGTATGTACGACCCGTACCCTCACCCGTGTACGTATGGAGGGTACCCCCACCCCAACAGTGTATGTACGACCCGTACCCTCACCCGCATATGCATGGAGCGTACCCCCACCCCAACCGTGTATGTACGACCCGTACCCTCACCCGTGTATGTATGGAGCGTACCCCCACCCCAACCGTGTATGTACGACCCGTACCCTCACCCGCGTACGTATGGAGCGTACCCCCACCCCAACCGTGTATGTACGACCCGTACCCTCACCCGCGTATGCATGGAGCGTACCCCCACCCCAACCGTGTATGTACGACCCGTACACTCACCCGCGTATGTATGGAGCGTACCCCCACCCCGACCGTGTATGTACGGACCGTACCCCCACCCCAACCGTGTATGTACGACCCGTACCCTCACCCGCGTATGCATGGAGCGTACCCCCACCCCAACCGTGTATGTACGACCCGTACCCTCACCCGAATACGTATGGAGCGTACCCCCACCCCAACATTCTAAGTATGGAGCGCACCCCAGGCCCCAACACCAGCACCTTCACCCAACATCGCGCATGTACGAGTCGTACCAAGCCAGACACAAGGACAGCACTGCACAACAAAATTGCCGAAGTACACACCGTACACACGCTAAAAACACACGTACACAACCAGGACAAAGCAAAACAACACAAGAATACACTATTCGAATGGCACAAAGCCACAAAACATGTCCATCAAGCACAAATACAACACATTCACTGACCTGCAACTGCCAAAATCCCAAACAGAGGCCCAAAACACAACCACTCCTTATAACACACCCACCCAAAGTTCAAACACAGCCACACCCACCAATGGACCAATAAAAAGGGCCCACAGACACAAACCATGAGCCTTTGCAACAGACTCACTGCTGCCAGACCCCACAGACAACCTACAGCACGATACTTGAACCTTTACTACACCTTACACTTGCACACCTTCACACACCCACCTTCACAAACACCCCCTCATCACATTCACACACACACCTGCACAACCACACCCACACACCCACAACCATCCACACCCACACCCCTCACAACCATCCACACCCACACCCCTCACCATGCCCACTAACAAGAATCCAAAGTTCACTAGCCAAGAGTTGGAGGTCCTTGTCGACGAAATCCTCAGAGTCGAGCCACACCTCTTTGGAACATTGGTCAGACAGACCAGCATTTCCGAAAAAACAGCCATGTGGCAGAGGATTGTCGATGCTGTGAATGCTGTTGCGTCCACCAGAAGGACCAGGCATGAATGCCAAGCCAGGTGGTACGATCTGCGGAGGAGGGTCCGAGCCAAAATAACCGACGACCACAACCAGGCCAACATCACTGGAGGAGGGCCGCCCCGCAGACCCGTATAATACCATCCCTGGGAGGAGAGGGTGATGGTCATACTGCCGGTGGTGTCAGTGGACGGATTAGAAGGACTCCGAGACCCGGGTGAGTACACAAACAACTCACCTCACATGGGGGGAACGTCATCCACAACCAAACTCACAATCAGGCACACAACCACCCCCAAGCTATCGCATGACTCAACCACACTCCATGAACACGCACATGCCACTAGCGCCACCATGCCCCATGCACCCAGCTGGACAATGCCAAGTCACAGGCCACAGAAAACACCAACACAAGACACGGTAAGCCGGATGGCGGGAGTGTGTGCCCCAAAAATCACATAGTGCAACTCAGAAGCAGACAACAATGCCCTCTGCCCATATGGCCTAGGTCACAGCCAGACAAACAGTGTGTCCCCACACAGGAAAGACTTGCCAGCAAATGGCGGACGCCTTGCATTAAGACATGGTGGTGAATGCACGTTTTTGCACATGACAGCAGCTAATGAACAGCCAACACTGTGAAAGAGTGGCAGCACACACCACCACAGCAGCAGTGCAGACACAGACACTACACCCAATGGGTGCCTGGAGATCAGAAACAAACTCACATCAACAAGCCAAGGGCCATTCAAAGATCTGCAAAAAGTGTGTGCCTAGGAAGCTGGGCTGAGGTGACAGAGGGTGACACACAGAGGGAGGGAGAGGGGGAGAGAGAGGGAGGGAGACACAGGGAGACGGACAGAGGGAGGAGGCTGACACAGGGAGGGAGGGAGAGGGGGACAGCGAGGGAGTGAGAAAGGGACACACAGGGAGACCAATTCAGCCTTGGGGGGTGTGGGAATGTCTGCTCGTCAGCAGGTGGACTGTGTGCATGTAGACAAGGGTGGGCAGTGCCTGAATCCCCCTCTCTTCTCCATGGCAAAACACTGGGCCATGTCTCAACCTGTGCACGAGCACAACACCAGCTACCTGCATTATATAAGTGTGTGGAACAACTCCATGTGCCCACGTACAGTGCAACACGGAAGGCGCCAATGCATGGCTCGCCACACCTGCTCACTCCACTGCTGACTGCAGTCACAATTGACAAAGCAAATAAGACTGTGCCACACATAGGTAAAGTCTCAAAAGCTGTGGCCAAGGGACATACCCATGCACAAGTGCACTGTGAGTGGAATGCAAGACATATCCAAATTCCCAGAGGAAATGTGCCAACTTAGAAACGAATGAAACATGGATGTTGCATGGAACAAAATTAACATTGTCTCTCTCACACACAGGTCAACGTCGTGGATCACCCCCCAACACTGGGGGGGGAGACTCACAGGACCCGGCTCGGCGGGATGACGGACCCACCGGCAGCGACGACTCTCACCACTCTGTGGACGACCCCGACCAACCTGGCCCCTCTGGTGTCCAACCACCTGCAGCACCTGCGTCAGGTACAACTGGGCCAACCACCACCCCCACTCCTGCCACATCCCAGGAGACACCCAGGATCCCTGCCCCACCACCACAATGCAGCCAGGCTGACCAGGAGGGACACGGTGTACCGGGCACCCAGGAGGAGGCAGGCAACAATGCCAATGCCACCCCTCAGCGGTCCCGGAGACCCGATGTGCCCACAAGGGCAGGCCAGGTGCAAGTGGGCAGGGGTGGTGGGAGTGGAGGACGGCGGAGGCGCGAGCCTGACCAGTTGGCTGCGGAACCGGTATATTCCCATGTCAGAAACATCCTGGACACATACCGGCAGGACACCACGGGCATGGCCCAGGTTGTGTCCATCCTTGAGGAGATCAAGACCCAGCAGGCCCAGCAACATGCGAAGCAACATGCCTGTCTACTGCGACACCAAGGGCGGATGGAGGACAGACAGGCTGAGCTCGTGGCGGTGTTCACGGGAATTCACCGTACACTCCGTCGGATAGCCGACAACATGGGCAACCCTCCCTGTGCCACCAGGCGTAGAACATCACCACCCACAGGAAGGGATCAGGAGGAGGAGGAGACATCCGACGGAGCATCCCAAACATCGCCACGGCCTGCTTCTGAGGGTTCCCGCAGGAGGGCGGGTCGTCCACGGAAAAGACCGTGAGGGTCGGCGCAACAGCACCATCTCCCAGGACACCTGGCCTGGCACCTGGCCCACTGGACCAACAGCAGCACATCAGCAAAAGAGATTCTCTGCCACATGGACTTGCTGGTCACTGTCTGACCAATGTTGACAAAGACTGTGGCATGGACTCTGAGGATTTCCAATGGCAAGGACACCAACTCCCCTAGTGAACTTTGGATTCCACACACCCGAAAAGCCCCTCATGTCATACCCCCCCCACGTACCCCAACAAAAATAAAAAGTTGCACGATAAAGAGATGATGCCTACATTTTGCATTATTACCTTACATGTGTCTTGTAAAGTCTAACCATGCCTGAGTTCTCATCTGACTTTAACCATCCACACCCTGGGGCCTGAGTCTGGCACAGGACACACATGGGTCACAATGTATTAGGCAACACAGACATGGAGCACCATACACACCCGTGATGGGCCCAACCAGCTGAGGGGGTGGCCGCACAACCGTGCCGACAGACATATTGAGTACAGCGACAGCCATACGCAGAGGTCAGGGATCATGTGGAGTGTCCTGGAGGGCACCCAGGTATGTGTGGACAGGTGGCAGAACCATGTCCTGCAAGCTTGAGTCAGGTGGATGCAGAGAATGGTGGCCTGGCCAACGTTGGATGCATGGGGATGGCACATGTCACAATACCCACACAGTCAGGGACATCATGCACAATACACAGTCTAATCCCACACAAACAGCTTGCATCTTGCTACTCGACACATAGACACATAGCCACTATCACGTAAAACCATGCCAGACATGCCGTATGCACCGTGGCAACACACCAGCATTGACTGAGAATAGGCACCTTGGAGGCATAGGAACACCTTTATTATTCATGTATTCGGGAATGCAGAGGCAACTCGGAGTACACATACACAGGTCATGTGGAGTAACATGTGGGTCCAACACTGGAACCCCCCTTCTGCAGCACAAATGCGTGATAGCCATGGAACTGGCACGCAAGTGTCGGGTAACAGCTAAACACCCCCTGCTGCTCACGGAGAGGCTGCCATACACCATTGATCCTCTGATGTGGAAGTCCCACACCATGTCAAGCCAATGCAAACCGTATGTGTCCGAGGGCAGTGTTACACACATTGATGCCATCATCACAATCCACTATCCCATCACAGATGACTGTCAACAAGTCTGACCATCTATTCAGGTGTACCCAGCTACATGTCATGTGTCCCATGGTGATGCGACATGTCTGCAGAGGAACCAAACATCGACAGGGGCAGTGTGCACACATCGTAAACAACTGCCACACCCAATACACCCCTGATGCATCCCTTACCCTAAGGAGACTTCCAAACTTGTCCGTGCGTGTAACGCTGAGTCAGCACACGATGACGTGTCCATGATGAATAGCAGTGCCACAACAATGCAACCAGCAGACGGCATGCGCAAGTACCTGGGGATGAGAGACACACAAGAAGTCAGCCACAAAAAGCACAGCCACTTGCATGTGCATGTACTCGACACATGTAAGGATGAAAACATGCTAGGTCACAATTATGACTGGGGAAATACACTCATCACTGGCACCATCACTCGAGTGACACATCCACACACACCTCTGACTCACGTGGCATACATGCAGATGGACACACACATCGCAACACATGCCACACGGGGACCAATGCGTGCACACTCAGACACTGGTACTCACCACTAAGCAAAGAAGTCGCGTATGAGCCGACTCTGAATGTCCTCTTGTGGAACCACATCCTCCACATCATTAGCCCCATTGCCAAGCCCTTCATCCTCCACGGGTGGATGGTCCTGATCATCTTGATCCAGGATGAGTGGCACAGCTTTCTCAACTGCCATGTTGTGCAGCATGCAGCAGACCATGAAGATTTTGCAGACCTTCGCCGGGGCATATGGGAGGGCGCCGCTGGGGTTGCGGAGAGGTGTGATCAGCCATGGCATGTTGGGATAGCCAGCGTCCCCTACATGGAAACCACATGGACATAAGTAGGACAGGAGAAGCGGTCGTGCTGGAAGTCTACGCAAAATACAGGACAGACAGAGTGTACCCACCAACAACACATGCTCGTTCGTTGCGCAGCTGCGTCATCATTTCAGGCACCCTGCTACGCCTCATGATGTAGGCATCGTGTGCTGATCCTGGAAAACGAGCACAGACATGTGAAATCACCATGTTGGACAGACACACCACAAGGGCATTGATGGAGTGGTAGTGTTTGGGATTCCTGTACGCTACCTCCTGTGCCTGTGGTGGTACCAAAGCCACATGTGTCCCATCTATGGACCCAATGACATGGGGCATCCCTCCCAGGGCATAGAATCCACGCTTGACCCCAGTCAACAGTTCAGGAGTTGGGAAATGGATGAACTCATCCAGGTGAAGCAACATGGCCTCTAAGAAATCATGCAGCACACGGCTGAACATGCTCTGGGACATGCCACCAACATGAGCTATGGTATATTGAAAGGTACCCGTGGCAAGAAAATGTAGGGCTGCCATTACCTTCAGCTTGGGTGTCAGTGCCGTAGGATACCTGTGCAGCGGTTGCAGGTGTGGTGCCAGCCTTGCCGTCAACTCCTCAATCAACGGTTGGGGGAAGCGGTAGCAGCGTATACAGTCATTCTCCCGCATGTCAGCCAAGTCTGGAATTGGTCGGGGAAGAGGCGGCGCTCTGCAGTAATTTGGAAGTGACAAGGAAGAGTGAGTGCACTACAACAACAATTTATTTGTACTGAGCACATGTTAATCTGTCAATACACATATGCTACATACGGAGTCAGGTATGTGCCACATGCCCTGGACACGTATGGCTGCCAGGTGACACTCCTACCAAGACCCAGCTACACACGGAGATTGTGAAACTCCACATGCCATGGCATGGGATTAGCTGTGTTCCCGTGTAAGTGAACAGCCAGACGCAACACATGAGTGACATACATCAACACATCAGCAGAAGTAGGATGTCGATTTCAGAGACAGGTAGCGGAACACTAGAGCCACAGGTCACATGACATTACACTAGGACAGCCCACACACCTTGCCAATAAGGTGTACATGTAATGACTCACCACACATACATTGAGAGGATGCAGACATGTCCTTGTTACGCTACTCCGCGTCCCATGCATACATACGCACCTCACATCCGATACCACATGTGGCCTGGTGTGCGTAACAGTGTGCCATGTCCATCTACACACAGACACATGTTGGTTGCTGCAACAGCTGATGCTTTTGAGGGAACACCAACATCAAGCTAATGGGAACACACCACACATACATGACATAGACACATCGTGCACCGTGGGTAGTCACATGTCTGGTGTGGTAACCCCTGTAGCGGGCATCAGGGGACACTAGCGTGTGTTGTTGACTGTGCCATGCCAGTGACGCTCATCCCAAGTGTGCAGTACGACATGCACACATGTCAAAGGAGTTAAGGGCATGCCTGGCACATATTGCACCGTCACACATAACATCTGTACACATCTCATCATACATCTATTGCCTTCTCGACTCAGGAGTAATGTGCCACATCACAGCCTTTCACACCTGTGCCCCACACATGTAGTACTGCCCAGACAATGCCTTGATGTCCATCCATGGACAAGTATGTCAGCTCTATTCCTTCCTGTGTGCTGCCTGTCACCACTGTGATGTGTGAAAGGCACCGTACATTCGCTCAGAGGGCCTGTGTACGTTCCCTATCACTATGGGAGTGCTGCCGTATGCGTACCCATAGTGATAGTGAGCGTACGCACGCGTGTACGGTCCGTATCACTATGGGTACGCATACGCGAGCACACCCATAGTGATAGTGAGCGTACAGGCGTGTGTACGGTCCATATCACTATGGGTGTGCTCGCGTATGCGTACCCATAGTGATAGTGAGCGTACAGGCGTGTGTACGGTCCGTATCACTATGGGTGTGCTCGCGTATGCGTACCCATAGTGATAGTGAGCGTACAGGCGTGTGTACGGTCTGTATTACTATGGGTGTGCTATGCGTACCCATAGTGATACGGACCGTACACACGCCTGTACACTCACTATCACTATGGGTACGCATACGCGAGCACACCCATAGTGATACGGACCGTACACACGCCTGTACGCTCACTATCACTATGGGTACACATACGCGAGCACACCCATAGTGATACGGACCGTACACACGCCTGTACGGGCCGTTGCTATGCATTTGGGGTGCCCTAGGGCCCCGAAACGCACCGTACCTGTGTGTGAAACTCCAAATTACATAGGGGACACATGAGTGACAAGTATAAAGGCCTACATGCATGCTGGTTGTCATGGAGACCAAGTTTAAAGTATGAATTTTTTTCTGCAGGTGCACAGCAGAAGTCAGTTTGAATGAATCTACTTTGTTGCAATGTGGTTCTGGAGTTGACATCATGCTCAAGAAAAAAAACAATAACAACCCACTGACTGTGCTAGGTTTGAAGGGATTGGAGGAAACATAGGATGCAAATGTGAGTGACCAATCACTCTGTACTCCTGTGCATGAAACAGGCCAGCAAGGCAGATATAAGGCAGCCAGGTCCCATGAGGGAGCACTTGCCTGCACATCTTTGGATTCTACGACCCAGCTGCTGCTCCTGATTCCCTGGAACCATGTCAAGGTCTGTGGAGAGGGCACAGCCTTTCACCCTGGAGGAGAACCTGGCATTGCTGGATGTGATCCTCCCACAGTACCCCCTGCTGTATGGGCGACCAGGGTATCAGGTGAGTGCAGAGTCTACTAGCACAGACTGTGTCCCTTTTTTGTGACTGTGACTTCTGGCATTGTGTCCAGGTGTGACACACATGCAATGTACTGTAGGGGGGGTCCCAGGGGGGGGAATGCCTGATGTCTCCCAGCCAGAGCATGCTGTGGTGCATGTCTGCCGTCCTCACTTGCATTGTGTTTACTGTGACAATCACTGCATGGTGCATGCCACATTCTGCCTGTCTTATCCTCCTGGGAATGTAGCCTCTACAGTCCTCATTTGATTATGTGGTCAGCCCAGTGTGACAGGTGACTGTACCCACAGATGTGTGTTAGTTCTGTGTACCTGTGCTGAGAGTGTCCACATGATGTGTTCGTTACCTGGACATCGGTGTGTGTGCAAGTCCCCTGTCATGTGGGTGGGTGCATATGTGGAGTGTAGCACCCGGGCTGCATGAGGGATGGATATACCCTGCCCATCTGATGTGAGCAGGGAGCAGTGCTGTGTGTCTGACGTGCAGAGCCAGCCCCACACCTGTGTGCCCCCCCGTCTAGTGGCACATGTGCAGAGGGAGGTTTGTCGCTGCATTTGGCATTGGCAGGTGAATGTCTTGTGCCTGTGTGTGTCTGTGTACTCTGCTGAGGTAGCGTCAGTGGCCTGTGGCATGTGACTGCTTAGAGGTGCTGCACATAATCCTGGTGTAGCTTGTGATGCACAGTGTGAGCCTGGATCATTGATTGTGTCGTTGCCCTCATTCCACCTGTGTACTTTCAATGGCACGTACTGCTTTTGCCCTTCCCCAGAGGATCATGTCCCTATGACAAAGGTGCAATGCGTAAACAGCAAATTTGTTCTAATATGTGTCTCTGTGACATGTGCCAGGTGTATTGATGTAGTGTCACTTGTTCATCCTCACAGGTAGGCGCCTCTGCCAAGATGCAGATCTGGATGAACGCCGTCAGTGCCGTGAGTAGGACGGAGGGTCGCAAGCGGCGCCTGGCCCAGGTGAGAAAACGCTGGCAGGATATCCGGTGCTGGACGCGGAGGATCGCACGGGTCCTGCTGGGGGACTCACCTGAGACCCATAAGAACCGCGGGCGCCGCCGTCTGACCCACATCCACAAGCGTGTGCTGGCGGTGGTCTTTCCAGACTTGGACAGGCGCTTACAGGAGAAGCAGCAGCAAGAAGGGGGTAGGTACATGTGTGTTTGTTGTGTGTCACCAGCATTTGTAAGTGCACAGTTGCATGGATACACTGCCAGGGTTTAAAGGTGCTGTGCAGATCCGGTTACCCACAGTATAGTGGTGCTCTCTTGCCTCCCTTCCCCTCCTTGCAATGTGTTCCCTGGTCTGTGTGTAGTCACTCCTTCACAAGGTTATCTAGGCTGGCAGTTTATCCACGTGAACAATGCCTGTAGCATCATGTGTGGGGGTGGTGTGTAACAGGTTTTGGGACCTTGCCTGTGCCCTGTCCAGTTCAGTACTTGTGGGTTCCATGTCAGTTGGCACTGATGCTGAGTCCAGACATGGGAGTTAGTCTCTCAAGTGTCATGCCTTACAGCACGCATGTCCTATGTTGTGACCTGTGACATGATGTGCATGAGTGTGCGATACGCATGGTGCAGGGATGGTGGCGTGTGTTGCAGTCATTCCCATTCAGGACCATGGAGTTGTGTGGCCACTACTGTCCCCTGGGGCATATTTTCCTAGGTGTCATGTGTGTCATCACAAAATGTGGACACTCTCAGTGTCTACAGCATAGGTTGTGCTCTGTGCCATTGTCCCCTGGCACCATGTATATTGACGTAAAATGTAGTACAAGTGTCCACTGTACAGCCTGACCTGATTTTCCTTGTTCATACTCACGGTGGCCAGTGCCTGTGTGCCTGTGTGTCTTGTTACAATCATCTGATGATGACCATTTGTACATGATTATTTGGACAGGCGCACCTTGGGTATTTTGTGTCCAATCTTGCATTTATCCAGCCCATGTGTATTTCACCCAGACTAAGAGATGTAAGTGCTTCCTGTGTCTCAACAAATTGTCTCATGTAGGGGGTGGTTGGTGCGGGCAAAGCCTACATGTCAAAACCTGATATCTCCTTGCTAGGTCTGGCCAGTGTGTGATGTTTGTCTGGACATACACTCAAGGTGCAGTGAGCCAGTCATGGTGGACATGTTTTCAGTATTACCTATGCAGCATGTGCCTCAAGTTCATGGATATGGTCCCTGCTCATCCCTATTTTCGGCAACACTGTGTGGTGCAGATGCAGTGCTGGATTGTCCACAGAGCCTGGCTCCTCTGTCAAAATCCATTTCATGTCATTTGCTATTGTGTCATGCTCTCCATAGTTTTTCAGTGGCATGGTGGGTCAACCAACTGTGTGTTGCATGCCCTACATATGTACCTTGTTTTGTAGATGTTACTCATCTTTCTTTTCAGGCTATGCACTGTAACCTATGTAGATTGGACTCATGTGACATATGTATACAGGTGTATGATTAATTGCTGTCTCTTCACCTTGCCCACAGCATCGTCGGGGGACACGGAGGGAGACATCAGCACAGACGGAGCGGAGGGACCGAGCACCAGTGCCAGCGGTGACAACGTGGCTGGCACATCGAGTGGAACTGAGGCGGAGGAGAGTGAGGCCGAGGACCTGTCCAGTGCCACCACAGAATATGAAGCTGACGGGTCCGAGGATGAGCTCTCTGAGTGGGCGGAGGCTGCACAGCAGCTGACAGCGGCACAACATCTCTCCCCGCCCACTCCATTGCCATCAGCCGCCTCCCACTTGCTCGTGTCCCTTCCCAGCATGCCCGGTCACCACATGTCTCCTTCCTGCCAGGCACCGCACCCCCTGCCCCTGTCTCCACTGCTGCCGCCAATGCCGAGTCTGTGGACATCCAGCGGCAGTTGCAGGTTGGTCAGGCTGCGATGCTTAATGTCCTCCATGGCCACAGCCAAGTGCTGAACAACATGGAGGCATACTTGGAGGGCATTTTCTCATCGCAGGCTGACCAACACAACTTGCTGAGGTCCATTGACTCGACACAGACTGCAGCAGTGAGTCTCCTGCAGCGCTTCGTCCAACCCCCTACCCCTGACCCATCCACACTTCCCACTCCCATGCCTGTCCCACGTACACCCAGACATCAGCATGCACCCACCACAACAGACACAGGCACCACACCAGCAGGGAAGGTCAGACGCACACCTCCTGGCACGCACACACAGGGTGAAGTAGGCACACCCACTGGGTCGGGGGCAAACGTGAGACACGCAGCCAGAGTGGGAGTCCGCATTCCACCAAATCCACTCCCTCCAAATCCCCTCCCCTCAGCTCTCCTGGCCACATATCCAGCAAAGACTCCTTCATGGCCGCTCTGTCCCTGAGCCCCACAGTGACACCACCCCGCAAGCGGTCAAGGGAGTCCCCGGTCAGGGTGGTTGAGTCCCCCCCTGTCCACACCCTCCCCCAGTGGCACTGCGACCCATCCCTCTGACCCCCCCCTCCTTGGGGCCTGTGGTTCCTTCGGGTGCAGGGGAGTCGCTGGAGGACCTTGCTAAGGTGTGCAGCGCCATCCTGGCCTCCGCCTTTGGCCCTGCCCCACCCCCTGTGGTGGAGTCCTCCATCCCTGCACCCACGACGCCTACCCTTCGCCCTCATGTCCCTGCGGTGCCTAGTCCTTCCCCCCCACATGATGCTCCCCCCCTCTGGAAGACGAAGGAGTCTGACTGTGCAGGCAAGCTAGGGGACACGCGTCCCACTGTGTCCCCCACCTGGATTTGAACTTTGGATTGCCCTATGGGCATTGTACATTTTGAACTTTCAAGGGACAAACTGATTTTTGGATGCTGAATAAAGCAATTTCTTTTTCCTTAGTACACTACTGTCTGTCTGGTATTGCTGTTGATGGACCTGCTCCATTATTTTGGGTGGTGATAATGTGTTGGGTGTGTGGGAATTGTAGTCTTGTGCTGGTCATAGGGAGGATCCTGGTATCTGTGTGCCATCACAAGCTGTTGGCTACATAACTTTGTTCATGTAAGCAGTTACTGCATGGTGACATCGTCCCAAGGTGTGTTCCTTCCTCTGTGTAACCTGACATCTTCCCTGCAGGGTCTTTCCAATATGTGGTGCAGAGCTGTGTCTACATTGGCTGGGTGTGTGACGGACTCGTTAGACTTGGGCCATGCATGCTGAGCGATGTCTCCACCTGCATCATTCATGGCGTCCTTGGTGGTCACTGTACTTGTGTATGTAGACTGTTCTCGTGACTTCATGTGGACATGTTTTCTTTTCGGCGCTATGCATGTGTTAGGCACCCACCCCTCCTGTGTCTGGGCACTGCTGGGAGGACTCTGCACCCACCCCTCCTGTGTCTGGGCACTGCTGGGAGGACTCTGCACACACCCCTCCTGTGTCTGGGCACTGCTGGGAGGACTCTGCACACACCCCTCTTATGACTGGGCACTGCTGGGAGGCCTCTGCACACACCCCTCCTGTGTCTGGGCACTGCTGGGAGTGTTAGGCACCCACCCCTCCTGTGTCTGGGCACTGCTGGGAGGACTCTGCACACACCCCTCCTGTGTCTGGGCACTGCTGGGAGGACTCTGCACCCATCCCTCCTGTGTCTGGGCACTGCTGGGAGGACTCTGCACACACCCCTCCTGTGTCTGGGCACTGCTGGGAGTGTTAGGCACCCACCCCTCCTGTGTCTGGGCACTGCTGGGAGGACTCTGCACACACCCCTCCTGTGTCTGGGCACTGCTGGGAGGACTCTGCACCCACCCCTCCTGTGTCTGGGCACAGCTGGGAGGACTCTGCACCCAGCCCTCCTGTGTCTGGGCACTGCTGGGAGGACTCTGCACACACCCCTCCTGTGTCTGGGCACTGCTGGGAGTGTTAGGCACCCACCCCTCCTGTGTCTGGGCACTGCTGGGAGGACTCTGCACCCACCACTCCTGTGTCTGGGCACTGCTGGGAGGACTCTGTACACACCCCTCCTGTGCCTGGGCACTGCTGGGAATGTTAGGCACACACCCCTCCTGTGTCTGGGCACTGCTGGGAGGACTCTGCACACACCCCTCCTGTGTCTGGGCACTGCTGGTAGGACTCTGCACACACCCCTCCTGTGTCTGGGCACTGCTGGGAGTGTTAGGCACCCACCCCTCCTGTGTCTGGGCACTACTGGGAGGACTCTGCACACACCCCTCCTGTGTCTGGGCACTGCTGGGAGGACTCTGCACCTACCCCTCCTGTGTCTGGGCACTGCTGGGAGGACTCTGCACATACCCCTCCTGTGTCTGGGCACTGCTGGGAGGACTCTGCACCCACCCCTCCTGTGTCTGGGCACTGCTGGGAGGACTCTGCACCCACCCCTCCTGTGTCTGGGCACTGCTGGGAGGACTCTGCACACACCCCTCCTGTGTCCGGGCACTGCTGGGAGTGTTAGGCACCCACCCCTCCTGTGTCTGGGCACTGCTGGGAGGACTCTGCACACACCCCTCCTGTGTCTGGGCACTGCTGGGAGGACTCTGCACCCACCCCTCCTGTGTCTGAGCACTGCTGGGAGGACTCTGCACACACCCCTCCTGTGTCTGGGCACTGCTGAGAGTGTTAGGCACCCACCCCTCCTGTGTCTGGGCACTGCTGGGAGGACTCTGCACCCACCCCTCCTGTGTCTGGGCACTGCTGGGAGGACTCTGCACACACCCCTCCTGTGTCTGGGCACTGCTGGGATGACTCTGCACCCAACCCTCCTATTTCAGGATATGTACGCTTAGAACATACACGGGTGTGGGTTCGCTCCATGCATACGCGGGTGGGGGTACGGTCCGTACATACACGGTTGGGGTGGGGGTACGCTTCATACATACGCGGGTGAGGGTACGGGTCGTACATACACTGTTGGGGTGGGGGTACGCTCCATACGTATGCGGGTGAGGGTATGGGTCGTACATACACGGTTGGGGTGGGGGTACGCTCCATGCATACGCGGGTGAGGGTACGGGTTGTACATACACGGTTGGGGTGGAGGTACACTCCATGCATACGCGGGTGAGGGTACGGGTCGTACATACACGGTTGGGGTGGAGGTATGCTCCATGCATACGGGGTGGGGGTACGGTCCGTACGTACACTGTTGGCATGGGTGGTACGCTCCATGCATACACGGGTGAGGGTACGGGTCGTACATACATGGTTGGGGTGGGGGTACGCTCCATGCATACGGGGTGGAGGTACGGTCCGTATGTACACTGTTGGCATGGGGGGTACGCTCCATACGTACGCGGGTGAGGGTACGGGTCGTACATACACGGTTGGGGAGGGGGTACGCTCCATGCATACGGGGTGGGGGTACGGTCCGTACGTACACTGTTGGCATGGGAGGTACGCTCCATACGTATGCGGGTGAGGGTACGGGTCGTACATACACGGTTGGGGTGGGGGTACGCTCCATACATACGCGGGTGAGGGTATGGGTCATACATACACTGTTGGGGTGGGGGTACGCTCCATACATATGCAGGTGAGGGTACGGGTCGTACATACACTGTTGGGGTGGGGGGTACGCTCCATGCATAGGGGGTGGGGGTACAGTCCGTACATATCCGTACCCACGCTGTGGAATGCTTTTGCGGGCCGTACCCAGGCCTTTGCCACGTGGGTACAGCCGTCCCGCCATTGTTGGGGTGACGTAGGTGTGGGCGTGGTACGACTCGTACCCACGCTCTTAAGGCGTGGGTACGGGATGTACCTGTATTGTTGTGTTACCGGTTCGCGTCGTCAACCACTTCCGTTGTGGCGGACGCTGGCTTTGCTGGACACGCCCTGGGTTTTGTGGCCTGCCCCTGCTCCTGCCCCCCCCTTTCCCCCCCTCCCTTTGTTGTTCTGACCTTCTGCGGCGTCTGCGTCGTAACCTGTAGAGGAGGTCGACTGCTATGAGGGCCGGGATGACACGTAGGTTCGGGTCCATGTCTGTCCGTCGCGTGCAGGTACTCCTTGTTCGCGTCGTCCTGATTTCCCGGCAGTTTTTGGCTGCCGGAAAATATTCTCCGTGCGGGATGACGTCGGTGCGAATCGTACTTCCTGGTTCGTGAATGGCAGGCTGCGTGCGTCCCGACGTCACGTCGGCGCTTTCCCGGATTACATTTGTATGTATATTTTCGTCGGTCGGTGTTTTGTACGATTCGTACGGAAATAGTATTTCCGTGCGAATCGTACTTCCATGTTTGTATCTTGTTACGACCGGGTACGCGTCGGACGGGGAATATGCTCCGTCCGACGGTTCGTACTCGGTTTTTACAGGATCGTAATCGGCACCGTAACCTGGGTTTCTATTGGAATTCTATAGAGCATATTATCAAGCCCCTTATCGCCACTTTAGGGGCAGTTTCCTGCCGATAAAGCGCCGATAATTTTATCGCCCGTCTTGATAATATGGCCCTTAGTTTTACCCATTGTCACAGGACCCCAATATGTTTTATGCGGGTACAGAGTCATATATTTAGTTTTAATTGGGTTTACTTCCAGACTACGCTCATTGTAGAACTCCACGAACCAATTCAATAGTCTTTTAGGCCAATTGGTGTCTTTTAAATCGGTAGCCTGTCGTCAGCACAGAGAAATGTGGGTACCCTATGTTCTGTGATGTTTGAGGAATCATTAATGCATGCACCATGATGGCTAATGACATCATTTATGCATAATGAGAACAATGTTGCAGCAAGTACGCAGCCCTGGCAAACCCCTCTGTTGAGTTGGCAGGGCTGTCATCCATAAATTCTCCTTTACTCCGCCATCTTACCTGAACACAAATTCTGATTGTGAAATCTTTCTAAGTATATCTAACCCCCATTTTCTACTACACTGACCAGAGATTGTTACGAGGGACAAAGGCAAATGTGGACCTAAGATCCACTAAAGCAGCATACAGCTGGCCCTTAGTTAGCACCATGGCTGTCCAATATAAGGTTAAAAACCTGATCAATTGATCTACATGCTTTTTCGGAAACCAGCCTGCCACTTTGTTACCCTCAATTCATAGCTGTGGCTTGTCAAGCATTTGACAATAGCACACTTTTTGCAAGCTGTCTTACAAGCAGGTTTTTATAATTAGAAGGGTTATTTATTTCTCTATTTTTAATATACGTATTATTTCAGCTGGATGCCATGTACCCAGAATGGCACCTCCTCCCAAATATTGCGTTTGTTTGTACCTTCACATCCCACTTTTTTGGTTCATTTACGCAAACATTTTCTGGCTCCCATCAGACCCCAGTGCCTTGTCCGGTATAATACATCAATTACTTACTGGTAATTACATTACTCTGAGTCCTACTCCCTCGCTTCCATTCATTACACATACGAGGAATCCCTGGCTCATGACACACCCATGCCACGTGAAATAAAAATTCTTATAAAAAGCCTCCGCCCCCCTTCAACCACCTGTAATGACACATAATCCGAAACCATACCAAAAGGTATTTGCCTGGACTACCAGGGAGGAAGGTAGGGATGTAATGAATAGAAGCAAGGGAGTAGGACTCAAATTAATGCAATTACCAGTAATTAATTGCTGCATTACCTCCTCATACCTCCCTCGCTTCCCTTCATTACAAATACGAGATGTACAAAGCCAAACAGGACAACCAAATTGGATATGCACAAAAACTGGTTTATTAGAATAATTCAGCCAACAAGGAAGCACCACTGTTCAGGAACCATAGAGGAAAGAACCCTGAAACCAAAAACTTCAGAACGGTCTACCTCCTGGGGAAACACTGTTGACAGCTTGACAAATCTCAGAAATGGAAGCCCCCTGGAACTCAGCACAGGATGTCAGCATGGACCTAGTGGAAGGACCCTGAACCCCCAAGGGAGAAATGTGCGCAGCAGACTTGTAAGCCAGAGAAATCAGAGACCGAGCCCACCGACTCAAGGAAGAAGTAGAAGGATGCAACCCCCAATACACAGATCGAAAATTCACAAAAAGGGAATCTGAAAGACAACACGAAGCAACATGTTCCATATAGATCAGGAGAGCCCTCCTGACAGCCAACAAGTGCAGCCACACTTCAGATACAGAGGAAGGAGAATCAAAAAAGGAAGGCAGGATTAATTCCTGGTCATGATGGATCTGGGAATCCACCTTAGGATGAAAGGAAAGGACTGGACGTAAAATGATCCTGCCATTAAAAACCTTACAAAAGGGATGCTTGAAAGACAAAGCTCTCAGTTCACTTAAACAGCGAGCAGAAGATTTTTCGACCAAAAAGAAGGTCTCAAAAGACAAGAAACACATATCCACAGAAACCAGAGGCTCAAACGGAGGTGACATCAATGCCTCCAAAACCAAATTCAGATCACAAGACAAAAAGTGCTTCTGAGGGGCAGGGAGAACATTATGCAACCCCTTGAAAAGCCATCCAATCAGACCATCAGGATCAGTGATATTGTCCCAAGAACTCCGGAAAACCTTAATCGCAGCCCACTGAAGATGAAGGGAGGCAACCTTCAAAACCAATGAAGCCCCATCTTAGAGAAATAACTACACCTCAAACAAGGTAGAGGAAGCAAGATCCAAACCCTTACCTCAACGCCACCTACTGAAAGAACGCCAGTGCCTTAAATAAGATTTGTTGGTAGAAGAGTGCCTAGCCGCCTGCAGAGTAGAGGTCAAACCTGCAGGAACGCCCTTGTGCAGTAGCCCTAAGCGTTCAACTTCCAGGCGGCCAAGCACATCCAGGACAGAACATCCTGCTGCAACAAAGGAAACATCAAAGGCGAGGGAGTCAGGGGTAGTAACCTCTCCAACTCTGACCTAATTTCCACTAGACTAGGAAACCAAGAGGCCTGAGGCAAAGCCAGGGCAATCAGGACTACTGACGCCCCCAAAGACCGGACCCGGAGAAGGAACCAGAGAAGCAGCGGAAAGGGGGGGAATGCTTACAGAAGACCTGAGCCCATGGGCAGGAGAGATCATCCACAGCCCAATCTGAACACTCCCGACTCCGGTAGCAAAACCTGGACACTTTGGCATTGAACACACTGGCAAAAAGGTCCACCACTAGAACACCTCAGTGCACTAACAACTCTGGATGGAGGCAAAAATCCACTGATGATGCCAGAGAATTGGACACGGGTATCGGAGAAGAGAGGGGAAGACAATGGGGAGACCAATGTTCCAGAATGTGTGCCATCCGCTTGTGTATATGAAACCGGGCCCATGGAACCAGAAATATAATGGCCTCCAGATCCCCCTGAACCTAGAGCCAATGATCTGCCACCTGGACCTGCTCGGACAATAGAGCTAGAATGTGAAACTGGATCTTGGGGACCCAAACCTCGGGCAATGTGACCACCCCCAAATCTGTACGAAATCTTTCCCCAATAAAGAGATGGTCCTGGGATGGAACAAGGCAGGATTTTCACAGCTGATAAGAAAACCATGCCTGCTGCGAAACATCCAGAAACACACCTGTGTGACTGAGAGCCAACATGAATGAGGGAGCGTGAACCAATCAGTCATCTAAGTAGGGATGGAGAAACATCCCCTGACTGTGAGCCAAAGCCATCAACAGAGCCAACAGTTTTGTGGAGGCCCGGGGACGAACTTCAGCCCGAATGGTAACACCGAAACTGTAAGTGACAGTCACCTATCCCAAAACGCAGACATTTCTGATGCTCCCGTGCCATGGGAACATGGAGATAGCGTCAAGGAGGTCTATGGATATCATAAAGTCCTGGACCCCTAACAATGGAATTATGGACTGTAAAGCCACCATTTTAAAGTGAATGGTACCGACCCACCCATTCACTTTCTTTAGGTCCAGAACAGGCCTGAACCCCCGGACACCTTAAGTTTTGAACAAGAAAAAGAATGGACTAGCAACCCATTCCCTGCTCCTCCAAGGGCACAGGAATGATCACCTTCTTTTCCAGAAGAACCTGAACCCAGTCCAGAGGAGCACACATCTTTCCCGGATACCTGGGTAAAGGAGTACGGATGGTGCCCCAGCTGGGAGGCAGAGCGACAAAGTCTATATGATAACCGCTCCTGACAACCTTCAAAGCCCAATGATCCCTCACATCCTGATTCCAATCCTTCAGAAAATACAACAGCCTCCTGCCCATAAGCCTTGAGGCTGCCCCGCAACCGTTGTCAGGACTTCCGCTTGAAGGAATCAGGTTGACCCTCGGCGCCTGCCAAGGAAGAGTCTTTCTTGGACTGGAACATTTGCCGGCGGTCCAGAAAGGGCTTGGAGGACTGACGGGAGAAATGAAAGGAAGACGAGCAAGAAGAAGGAGGATTCCAAAAGCAACAGGAGTAGGAAGACGATGAAGTCTTCACCTTGTAGACTTTTTGGAGAAATTTGCCTTCCGGTCTCACGTCCACAGATTCCTCCGTGCCAGAACCATGGAACCAGCTTGGCAGAAGATCTGAGGACATCCGAAGAGATGTCTGCCAATAATGTTGCCTATTGTTCCATGTGAACCAGTAAGCCAGAGCAATCAGTCTCCTCCTTAATTGCATTGGCCAGTTTCTCAAAGTCCAATACCAAGGATTGAGCAGCATAAGCAGAGTAAGCAGAGTAGATACCTGCCTTTAAAGTCAAATTCTCGGCAGAGAAAGCCTTCTTGAGATCCCCATCAACTGTCTTGTCTGTAGCATCCGTAGGAGAACAATCCTCCGGATTGATCGCCATACAACCAATCAGAGTGGCCAACATGGCGTCCACCTTAACAGAGTGAGGAAGAGAGTCCTCCACCTCCTCCAGAGAGTATAGCTTCTTTAAAAAGCGTGGAACCGAAGAGCGTTCCAGGTCATGCCATTCATCAGCTATCAGGTTTTTGATGCAACCATGAAATGGCATAGCAAAAACAGGGGGTTTAACATACTGGGGAAAAATGGCCTCTGTCCACTCAGAAGAAGAAAAAGGTGTAAATCCCAAGCTCTCCCGGATATGTTGAAGAATATCCAGAACCTCACTATGCACAAATTTCCCTGTAGAGGTAGATGGACGGCTACTTTCAGAAGCCGAGGAGTCTTCAGAGGGTGAATCCACCAGACCCACCGCAGAACAAGAGACCCTGTTTTTGGACAGAACCCTGGACTCCAGAGCATAAGACACAGCAGCCTCAATCATAGCTTGAACCTAGGAAGTCGATAGTAGAGCAGAAGAATCCACCGGACTCCTGGACCTACTTAGGTGAGCAGGAATGGACTCATCATCATCAGAAGTAGAGGACTGGACATGCTTGCTCTTGGATGCATGTTTCCCCACCATAATGACACACAACCAAAAAACCCAGCAGAGAAACACCTAGATATAGGCAAAACTCCCCTCACATGGAACTAACCAGAACGCAGTCATAAACTGGGAAGAAACCCCAGTCTCCAATAATCAACGTGAAAAACAAACATCCAATCACAAAACTACACGAAGGATTGCCAAATTAATAAAAAACTGCCTTTTTCTAGGTCCTTACAGGACCAGACAGCCAAGGAGCCACGCTGTTCCGTCGGCTGCCGCTTCTCAATCTGGCCTTCAACCAGGAAGTACAGTCCCAGCCATGCCAAGCAGGTGACTGCGTCATCTGGACTCAACCCGCTCTGTCACCAAGAGTGCACTGTGACCCCAGACGCGGCGAGGGAAGGCAACCTGTTAATCAAGCTGGTCTCGCAAATGTCCAAAATAACAATGTCCGCAGGAAGAAGAGAAGTCCAGAAACGACCGCAGCACTGCACACGGCTGTCGTGTGGTACAAGCGCCTCACGTCAGGTGAGACAAGGAAAACAAGTAGGTTGGGGGCTTTTTATAAGAATTGTATATTACGTGGTGTGGGTGTCTGGTGAGGTAGGGATGCTTCATATGTGTAATGAAGGGAAGCGAGGGAGGGACAAGGCGGTAATACCCTTTTTAGTATCCAAAGTATCCATTAGCTCTACCTTTAATGATTCAGACTTCTTCAGTAAATCTTTATTTCGCTGATTAAAAATCAACATAAAAAGTACAAAATACAAATACAATATACAGTGTACAGTATATTTACATTAGATCTGAGCCGACGGACATTAAAAACAGGTTAAAAACGAAACTTTAAAAAGGCACTTTGCAAAGGGCACATTACATTATTAATTTATCATTATTCAGTCACGGGTATTCCTCAATCTTACCGACACTCTCAAGAAATTTACAATAGAGCACAAAGTGCAGGTGTCCACGGCCATTTGTAAGAAATTCAGGGCACTCTTGGCTTCACGTATTTTAGCCTCCTTTAGGATATGAACAAGAAATTTGCGACGGGGGATTTGATAAAAAGAACACAGAAGTACAAAATGAAGGGTGTCCTGCGGAGACCTATTGTCGCAGCCGCAGGCACCCTTCTGCTCAACCGTTACTGTGAAACCTGGAGGATAAGCTAAAATGTGGTGTAACAGGTTGAGCCTAAAACGGCACATTAAAAATCTGTCCTGGTGATTATGCATTAGATATAAATAGGGCTCCATTCCTGCTCCATTGCTCACTCGGTGGTGTGCTATAACTGGTTTAAGGAGTCAGTGCTTGGTCTTTGTGCTTCAAATTTATCCAGTAGCTCTCTCTTAATCTGGTTTCTACATGTGGGGGTAATGGAGGTAGGATCACTGAAAAGAGATAGGTGGTCGATTGAATCCAATGTCTCTTTTATGTACCTCAGCCATGGGATACGTAGGTGGTTGTCCATTTGCAAGCAGTCCCGAGCTATTTGTCTGCTTAGTTCCGCTGCGGGATTCACCCATAACCTAAGCCATAGCATAATGGGTCTCACCTTTACCCAGTCGGTGATATAAGGTAACCCCAGTTCTGTGTGTGTTATACCTGCTGGGGTACCCTGTGGTAGCTTCAATATCCTCCTAAAAAATGTATCTTCCTCCAGTTGCAGGGGCCTTACATCTCTAAATCCCCAAACCTCCGCTCCGTAAATGGCTTTTGCAGTGCTAACCGCCACATACAGATTCATCACCTGTTCCGGCGACCACCTCCCCAGTCTACGAGCAAAGTTATGAATAGCCCCATTTGCCGATACCAGCTTTCTGCATCTATCCTCCATTAACAGATCAAAATTTGTATCCCCGTCAAATAGTAGACCCAGATAAGAAAAAGAGCTCACTGTTTCCAATTTGTGCGACCCTATCTTAAAAGCAAATTTCCTGCTTGGTTTCTTGCCAGCTATCATGACATACGATTTGCTCAAATTTACGGACAAATCTAATTCGCCCATAAACTCCACAAATCCATTGACCAATTGTTGTAGGCTCACGGCCGTCCTGGCAAGCAGGACGGCATCGTCAGCATACAGTAGAACCGGTATGTGACGATTTCCAGCTTTGGGACAATCCACATTTAAGGCAACCAATCTTCTCTCCAAATCGTTAATGTAGAGAGAGAACAAAAATGGGGCAAGGATACACCCCTGCCTCACTCCGCTCGTGCAGGAGAAGGGATCCGTGCACCCCCCCCCGTTGTGCAGCGGACCCTGGCAGTGGTGTTCCAGTGCAATTCTTTTAAGATGTCAATGAGTCCAGGCTCAATTCCCAGGTTGGTCATCAGATCCCAAAGTTTGCTCCTGTTAACATTATCGAAGGCTGCCGCCAGGTCCATGAAACCCATGAATAGTGTGCCTTTACCAGCCTTTGTGTATTTAGTTATTAATAGGTACAAATTCAAGCATTGGTCACTGGTAGACTTGCCTGGCCTAAGCCGTATTGAGTGTCTGCTATAATGTTATGTTCTTCTGTCCATGACATCAAGCGACTCAAAATTGCCCTGCCCAATAGTTTGGCCGATACGTCTATCAACGATATTGGCCTGTAGCACTGTGGATTGCCCCTACACCCTTTCTTAAAAATAGGGACAATCAGTGCCGTAGACCAAGACCGTGGCAGACCCGTGGCAATTGCTGCATTTAGGACCCTCGTCATAATGGGAGCCCAGAGATCAGGGTTACTCAGGTAAAGGTCAGGCCCGGGTGCTTTGTTGCGAGTGAGCCCTCTGATTGCTTGGGTAATTTCTTGGAGTGAGAATTCGACCTTGCCCGATCGGCATTCCTCCCATCCCGCTGTAGTCACAGTATCACTTTCATGATTGTACAGACTCTTAAAATGTGCCACCCACTGGTCAGGAAGAATATTGTTACTGATCCCCGGGGAGTTTTTCTCTTGGAAGCAGGGCCTATTGATAATCCTCCAAAATTCGCTGAAGTCTCTATGTTCTCCCGCTTCCCTCAGGTCCGCCCACACTTCTGCTTGGAGCGTAATCTTCCTCTGCTTGACCTTTGTCTTGTATACCTTTCTACATAGGGCTACTGCCTGTTTGTCCCTAGGGTAGGTTTTGAGACATAGTTTCAATTCCCTAAGTGCTCTCGCACATTAGGGATTAAACCAGCGTGGCTGTGTTACAATTTTTACTGGGCCTTTTGCTTTCAGGAGTTCCCCTATCATGGTGGTTAGTACCTCAAAGGCAGAAACCAGACACCCACCTTCTACTAGGGGATAAAGACAGTCTTCAATTTGGTGTTTGCCTTTTATCACCAGGGATTTATAAAACTCCTCTGCATTGATCTTAGCCCATCTTAATCGCCTCCCCTGGTCTGTTGGAATCAGTATAGAGGCGGCCTGTTGAGTTCTACTGCGTCCGTCGCTGTATTCTAGGACCATTATCAGCGGGTTATGGTCGCTAAAGGGGTTCCAGTCTATTCTCACTTCCTTCACCCTGTCCTTTATGGCAGAGGATATCAACATAAAATCTATAATTGAATAACAACCTCTGCCCTTAAATGTTGGAGTGAGGAAGCCATCCCTCCCTGGGGTTATCAGATCTATAGAGTGGGTCATGGCAAAGGTGTCCAGAGTTTTCATGAGGCTGTTTCCCTCCCTGTTATGCTCGAAGTGAGGCCCACTTTCTACCGGACAGGATGACCAGTCTGCATTTGCGGGAATCAGTTTGGGGCAAAGGTGGCAGTTAAAGTCACCCATGATCAAAACTGCTGGTTCCCCGCCCCTTCTCTGTTGTTTGGTCTCATGCTTTAACCTATTTTCTAGTTCCTGAGTTATTGATTCATTTCCTTCCCCTGAGACTGAGTTGTAGATGTTAAATATCAGTAACCTTAGTCCCTGCCCCTGAAATTCGACTGCCTGGATTAGGTGTGACGACCATGAGGGTTCTGACCATGTGCCTTCCAGCTCTAGATTAACATACAGGGCTAGCCCACCCTTCGCTCTGCCCGATCTTCCGCCCCTTGCAGGGACAGAAAAACATTTAAAGCCTTCTAGTTGGTAGGCGGATGGGTCTAGTGCCCATGTCTCCTGCAAGGCTATGACATGGTACCCCTGGAGATTACTTATCCAGTCCACATTGTCAAATTTCCCCACCAAACCAGCAATATTCCAGGACAGTATTTTTAGGCCTTCCCTTGGTAGTTCGCTCTCCCCTTCTTCGCCCTGTGTTGATGTTATGGGATCTGCTGCCCTACTCTTGGTCCCTCCCTGACCCCCTTTGCCTGTATGTGTTTGGGTGATAACTGTCCCCTTCTCTGGGATGTTATCTAGATCCCTCCCTTCCCCATACTCCTTTACCACCCATTTAGAGGCCCTTTCCTGGGGTGATGGGGATAGTCAGTCTAGTTCTTCTAAGGATTGCAAAGGACTGAATCTGTTTGCCCACTGTGTGTAATCCTGCCCTCTCTGTCCCTCCTCTCTTGGTCAATTTCTAGCCGCTATGTTCCTTGGTCTATCCTGGGCATGGTGTAGGGGATTTGGGGCACATCTCCTGGGGTAAAAGTATCTTAGTGGTAGGGGGCATATTGTGCTAGTGTGATTTCTATTGTAGCCTCCTAGTATATATTTTACTAGCTCTGTGTCCCTAAAGTTTGCCACGATGCAGTCTCCTGCAGCATCTTTCCTCCTGCTGCCTACCCAGTTTGTTCTTCTTACTAACAGGATCTCCCCACATTCTCTTCCTCTCAGGGGCCTGTGTATATTTAGCCACTTAATTATTTTCATTTTTAACTCTGCATGTGACTCTCTCTCCCCTGCCCTAAGACCAGGTACTCCCGTAAAAACCACCACATAAGCGGCAGCTTCAGGTGGTAAATTGATGCATGTTGGTACATAGTCAGTGCGGATATCTGGGGGACTGCACCCAGTTTGAGGTTTCTCTACACAGCACTGACTTTTTACAGTCCCTTCTTGTGGGAGTGTAGGAATTGTGCTCTGTGGGGTATTTTCGCGTACGGTTACCCCCCCTAGGTTAGGGTTACCCCTGTCTCCTTGAGCCATTGCCGAGGGTGTGTCATGTAGTGGCACTATGCCACAGTCCTCGTTACTCACACAGTTGTTTCTACCTCGTGCATGTTCCCCTGTCCTGATTCCTACTGCGGGGTGATTTACTATTTGATTGGTGCCAGATGTTCCCTTACTTTTCCCCTGCTTTGCTATTTCGTTTATTGCTTTGTCTAGCCTGCTTATAATTGGTTTTAGTTGGTTCACTATAAATGTTTCCATACGTTTTTGGAAATCGCCCATCACTTCTTCCAACCAACTTGGTGGGAGTTGCTGCCCTGCTATTGTACCGCTAAACTCTTCAATCACTGTCTCCCCCCTGCTTTTCGTCCCCCCTATTCCCCTGCTTTGCTTCTTTTTGTTAACTCTGCTCTTCCCGCTAGCCCCTGGTTTGGGTTCCCTGTTATTTTCCATCACTATTTCGTTTACCACTTGGGCGTAAGGGATTATGTCTGTAGAATTTTCCGATGACTCATTTCCCGAAATTTCTAGAATTTCCGGTGCAATGGGTTGTATCGGTGTGTTTGGGGTGTACAAGCTTCTCTCGGTTCGTTCTATCTCCCTGTTTACTTTTTGCAGCATCAAATCAATTGCAGTGGGTTGTAACACCCCATTTAGTGCCGCACCTGGGGGATTATCAGACCGAGATGACTGGGTTTTACTTGTGGCAGATCGTGTTTTAGTTTTGTTAGACATACCCAAAACTTCAACAAAGTCAGTTTAAAAGGAACTATAGCACCATAAGCTCCCTACTGCCCTAGTTGTTCCAGCAATTGGTCAGATGGCCTACTTTTTATCCCTACCGTGTGTGTGAATGGGTGGCTTCCCCCGAACTCAGTGTATTCAGTAGTCCTTACCAACAGGCTATTATTGGTGTTTGGAAGGAGCAATCCACTCCCTGGGGGAAGAATGTCCATACAGTTCACAGTTTGTGTCTCTTTTCTCGAATACCTTTATCGTAGACACAAGGGGGGTGATCCAGCCCAGCCTCTTCAGTCACTGATGGGCACGGATGAACCCACCCTTGTCCCAGGCTTCTCCCGGTGCTCCCGTGTACTCCCTCAGGCCGAGGATCCTGGGTAGTGTAGTTTCTGCCCCTCCACTGCGGCTGCACTCGAGGATGCTGCGGCGGCGAGGGGGACCCAGGTAAGCTTCAAAGGACACCAGGCACCAACAGGTCAGCTGTACTTTACAGCGCTATGCCCCCAAAGTTTTAGCAAGGCTCCCCGCTCCACCGGGATGTTCGCGGCCTTATGAGCGCCACCAATCGCGTTGTGGACATGCCCCCGGGCGGCTTTCCTCAAGCCGAAGATCCTGGGTAGTGTAGTTTCTACCCCTCCACTGCGGCCGCACTCGAGGATGCTGCGGCGGCGAGGGGGACCCAGGCAAGCTTCAAAGGACACCGCACACCAGCAGGTCAGGTCAGCTGTACTTTACAGCGCAGGAAGTTTTAGCAAGGCTAACTTCCTGCGGGACACTAGAGCGTGTCTCACAGGATACCACAGGCTTAAACAAGCTCGTATCTGAAGAGAGGAGTCACAGCAGGTAAAGCACTGCTCAGCATTTGCCAAAATAAAACATGCACCGACTCACTGGGTAAGGTATCTCTCTCCCTGTCACAGCCGTCGTCTCCCCGGCGTCTCAACTCGCGCTTCGTAGAACGAACGCACCAGGGACCAGTCGGGCGCCTCCAGCTCCAGCTCAAGGTAAGTCCTGGAATAAGTTCCAGCAGCTGCAGTGAAAACACTCCTCAGGCTCACCTCACCTTTAATGATTCAGTGTTCATCAGCAACTAACTGGTTACCAATGCTCCTTGCTTGCTAGTATAGTCCTTAGCATATGTTTACAAATCAAATAAGACAGTCTATATTGCTTGAATTGTTATGGCTACCATTAGCCACTATGTTCCAACTTACTATTCTTTATTTTTGTTGCATTAGCAAATTATTCCAATTCTGTTCTACGCAATCTTTCCTCACCACAGCTTGTGTGCCTTTGTACATTTTCTTGCTCCTCTTAACAAAAATTTAGTTTTATTCTTAATGAATAAAATAACATTGTTTTTTTTCTGATTTACATCCCTCGTTCATCCATGAGGTATGCATCCTAAATATTTTTATGAGTTATTTTCACATTCCTTTGAAAATAATTACGTAGGGATACAATCACATTTTCATGTATTTTTCAAACTGCTAGTATCCAAAGTATTAAAGGATCCTATTTGCTCCAATGCCACAACCACGTCCTTATAGATATTTTCTTCGAAGCTGTTGAATATGCCCCATTTAATGCCCATCTGTTATTCGATACAGATAGCTCCCTTGTGTTGTACAGGACGAGGGAGAGGCTACTGCTTTTTCAAAGATGTCTTTCAAAGTTAGGGGTAAGGTATTGGGGTCGCTATTTGTCCTGAGCAGAATTTCAATTACACTGGAGTAATTAGAGTCATTTCGGTAATTCCACATTACTCTTTGATGTGGAATTACTCCTCCTTGCATAATTAGGAGTCATTTTTGGAGAAAAAAAACTACCACAAGAGCACATTAAGTAAGCGTGAGTGGCCGCTTGCTTTCGCTATTCATGCTCTGATTCATTTAGAGATGATTCTCAATGCAAAATGCATCCTTGCATCCATTCTTAGTAGGGGTGGGCGGAATTTGCGAAAGCGACTTTCGCAAATTATCGCGAAAATGTTTGAAATCTCCGCAAACACGCGGAAATATCGCGAAGATGCGGAAGTTTTTTTCCCGCCCGTTCGCGGTATTTTCTGCGTGTTCGCGGCTCGCCAACTTACCCATGCGGTTGCTTGCGGGCGCGGCCATCTTGTTTTCACTCTTCTCGCGGTGTATGATCACGAGAAGAAAGACGTGATCGCGCGACGCATGACATTACTGCGGGCGCGAACTGTCGCGAGACAGCGCAAATGGCTACCAACAATCCAACATCTTGTGGAGAACACGACCGGATCGGGAAAACTTGTCGGCGAACGCGGGGATTCAGGTAAGGCGATCGCGCGCGCGCGAGAATGTATTATTTTACAGCGCGAGCAAGAACCAAATTATCGCTAAACTGCGGAATGCGGAAATTTAGACATTTTCGCGCTCTCCGCGGAACGCGAAAATGTCAAATTATCGCAATTTCCGCGAGCGGAACGGAAATTTAGCCCAGGCCTAATTCTTAGGTTATTCTGCGTAATTATGCTACACGGAATTACATGAATTGCACCCACCCTTAGCCGCTATTCCTTTTTCAGCAACCCTGATGTCAATCGAATCTTTCCAAAAGTGGAGATCTAACAGAATGTCTCCATCCTATTTGTATGGTTGATCTAGTTAAAAATATGGTGGCCATTTTTATTAGAGCGGGTTCTGGGATGACAATCCCTACGTTGCATAGCCATAATTGAACTTTCACCATTATCTAGGGATTCAAAGGTGATAATAAAATCAATATCAGCCATTATGAGGTCTTTCCCCAAAATAGTATCCCAGCACAATTCAAATGGCCTACGATTTCAGATTATTCATTGACCCTCACAGTACGGTTATTGGTATTGTGGATATAGATTGTCAGACTTTGTGATACTTCCATAGTTATTCTTAGAATAATTTGTGAGTGTATGTTTAGCTGTTTAACCTCACACATTAGGGCTGCTTTTACCTATACAGTAAGAATGCCAGGCGGTCTTCCAACTCTCTTAGATTGCCATGGATGCCAACATGTATGTATCCTGTTATGAATACTGTGCCAGTACACCACGTCTCCTGGAATATACATATATCTTAATAGTCTACAAGGCACCTCATCCTGGGTTAGCTCATTTGGATTTCATTCCTGCTAGATTCCATGATAGAAGTTAATAGTATCTTTTGTTAGGTTTGAAAAACCCCATTCTTATTATATACTTATTCCGTGCCATAGTAGGTTAGCAGTGTGTGGCTAAATGACGTTCCATTTGCATTCACGTTATGTAACCCACTGAGTTATCCTTGTAATGCGCAAGCCTCAGTTGGCAAGTGTGACTCCATTTTGAATTTCGCAATCCCCATTAGGCTGTGTCTGAACTAGGCCTCATTATTTGTATTGCTTGCCTAAGCAGAACACTGTATTCAGCTATTATTTCCTTCCCTGCTCAAAGTTGAATACTGACTTACTAATGAATAGGCCATTCTACCCTTGCATTCCTATCCTTGTGTGTAACTTTGCTCTCACGTTAGGAGACACCGAGCCTCAGCACGGCAACCTTCAGACACTAATAGTATGTACCCAACTGGCAGGTGGTAGCCCATCCTTCTGCGCTTGTTCACGTTCGCCACTGTGGGCGTGGTTGGAGGTTCTTGGAGGAATGATTATGTGTTGCAGACTGTTGGGGAGTCAGGCCCTCGGCAGACATCTTAGGGTGCAGGTCAAATTAGACTCCTCTGCAGAGTATTGCTAATAAAATGCTTGCCTATATTCTCTACTTTCGGACCGACTCTTCATTATTTCGGAAGGCATAGCAGGTGGTTGTATATAACCCGAGTGGCCCCTAAAGGCCACTTCCTTCACTTTCTATGATTTTGATTGCTCTTCACTCAAATTGCTAAGTATATTCCAATCAATATTATTATAAACATTGGAGACCATGCCCCCCTTTTCTGACATTCATTTACTTTAGCATTTAAAAGGGATGACTCCAGAACCATGAATGCTTTGGGGCAGCATTAATGTATGTTAGCTATATCTAGTCTGCCCAGTTAATCTACATTTCCTAATACACAATACCTTTCAGTCAATCCACAACCTTTGATTTTTTTGTTAAAAGATATTAAGGTGATACATAGCTGACTCTCTGAAAGATCAACTTTAAATTGGATTGCAGAGTTTGTAGGTGGACTTGTGTGCAAGGGAACACAAATAAGTCCATAAGCTAAAATCCTTGTCTTTAGTCTCAATTGGATGTAACCAATTTAATTCCTATTAGAGGCTAGCAGATATTGTTTAGCCTGCTGTATAAATACTTGTATTACAGAGTAGCATTCTCTTACTGTTCTTATCCAATGTATGGTTTTTTTTCCAGAGACTCCTCAATCAATCAATCAGGGTTGGTAAACCGCACCCACTCACCGGTGATGGTTTCAAGGCACAGGGGAGCGTGGCTCAGTTGACTGCTGGGATCTTCTGAAGAGCCAGGTCTTGAGGCTGTTCCTGAACTGGGACAGTGGGGAGCTTGCCGGAGGTGGAGGTCGTTCTGGGCCTTGGCTGTGAGGTAGGAAAAGGACATTCCTCCAGTTCTGGTCCTGTAGATGTGTGGGACGGTGGCTAGATATAGAGATTGGTTGGCTGATCAGAGGTGTCTTTTGGGTGCGTGGTAGTAGAGGCAGTTGTTCGGGTATGTTTGTCCGGTGTTGTATAGGGCCTTGTATGCATGGGTGAGGAGCTTGAAGGTAATTCTTCTTTCGAGTGGGAGCCAGTGGAGATTGTGGCATTGTTTTGTGATGTGGTTGCAACGGGGGTTATCGAGGATCAGTCTGGGCTGAGGCATTCTGTACGGTCTGGAGTTTGTGAAGGAGTTTCTTGTTGATTCCGGCATACAGCATGTTGCCGTAGTCTAGTCTGCTACTGATGAGAGCATGCATGACAGTTTTTCTGGATTTGGATGGGATCCATCTGAATGTCTTTTGAAGCATGTGGAGGGTGTCAAAGCAGGTAGAGGATACTGTGCTGATCTAGCGGTTCATTGTGAGAGATGAGTCTACTATGATGCAGAGGTTTCATGCATGGTGGGAGGATTTCATAGGGCGGGAATTCACCAGTAGTCGTCCCATGAAGACGGGATGGAGCCCAGGATGAGGACTTTTGTTTTCTCAGAGTTGAGCTTCAGGCAGCCGTTCTTCATCCAGGTGTCAGCGGCTTTCATACTTTCTTGGAAGTTGTATTTGGTGATGTTGGGGTCATTGGAAGGGAGAGTATAAGCTGGGTGTTGTCAGCATAAGTGACAATGTCGAGCCGGTGGTTCCTGATGATGGTTGCGAGGTGGGCCATGTAGATGTTGAAGAGGGTGGGGTTGAGGCAGTCCACAGTTGGTCACTGTGCGTTCTGAGAAGTAGGGCGTGAGCCTGACTCATTGTTTTCTGCCAGTGAGGAATGAGCATATCCAGTCGAGGGACTTGTCGTGGATGCTGGCACCGTGGAGTCTTGTGGCTAGGATGCGGTGTGAGACGTGTTGAAAGCAGCTGAGTGGTCCAGGAGGATATGCACCTTCATTTCGGCCCGGATGAGGAGGGAGCAGATGTCATCTGTGGCGGTGAGTAGTGCGTTCTTGGTGCTGTGGTTGCTGCAGAATCCAGACTGGGAGATATCCAGGACGTTGTTAGCATCGAGGAAGTTTGCTAGCTGGGTGTTGACAGCCTTTTCTATGACTTTTGCTGTGAATGGGTGCAGGGAGATGGGCCTAAGATTTGTGAGGTCCGTGCGGTCGGCAGATAATTTTTCAGGAGGGCTTGACCTATGCGTGTTTCCAGTCATCGGGTAACGAGGCGGTCTCGAGGGAGCAGTTGATCGTCTGTCGAAGTTCAGGTGCAATGGCCGAGGTGGCTCTGCAGAAGATGTGGGGTGGGCAGGTGTCTGAGGGTGCCCCGGATTGGATGCTTTCCATGGTCCTCAAGGTGTCTTCTGGGCTGAGCAGGGTCCAATTGAGCAGGGTTTGTCAGGTGGCATCGCTCGGAGGGGGAGCAGGAGCAGTGTTGAGGTTGTGGTTTTCAAGGTTGTCATAGATCATCTTGCCCTTAAGGTAGAAGATGGTGCTGAGTCTGTTGCAGAGGTCTTGGAAGGGTGGAATGTCTGTTGTTTCATTGCAGGGTTTGGTAAATTCCTTGATGATGGAGAAGGGTTCTTTCATATTGTGGGCGTTGGTGAGGATTCTGCCTTGGATGGAGTTCTTCCTTTTGGATTTGATGAGATGGTGGTGTGCGGTGGTGGCTGCTTTGTAGGCGGCACGTGTTTCCCGGATTTTGTTGTTCCTCCATGTCTTTTCAAGTCGCCGGGAGGAGCGTTTGGATTCTAGGAGCACAGGGGTGTACCAACCTGCTTTCTTGATGTGTCTTCCTGTATTTTTCTTGAGGGGGGTGAGGGTGACGGCACCGTTCATGATCCAGTGGTGGAGGTTGTGTGCTGCAGTGTTGGCGTCTGCTGTAGTCAGATGTGGGATGCAGATGAGACGGAGGTGCACTGGTCTTTTTTTGAAAGGAAAACTGGATGCAGTAGTGATCCGGTCAGAGGTGTTCTGTAGTGTGGATGTAGGAGACGCTATTTGCATTGGCAAAGATGTGGTCGTTGTGTCCTGCTGTGTGCATGGAAGCGGTGAATAGTTGTTTGAGTCCTATGTTGGCAAGGTTCTCTAGGAGGGAGGCAGATTTTGGGTCATCGTGGTCGTCCAAGCAAAACTTTAGGTCTCCGACCATGACGTAGTCTATGGAGGCGAGGGCATGGGGTGCGATGAGGCCAGTGATGGCATTGGTGAAGGGACCACAGGGACCAGGAGGCCAGTAGATGAGCGTTCCGCAGAGAGTCGTTTGAGGGTTGGTCTGGATCTGCAAGTAGAGGTGCTCCATGAGGGTCATTGTGTCTACCGGGGTGGGGGTCTTCACACGGAGGGTGCTTTTGCTGACAATGGCGATGCCTTCTTCTGGGCGGGTGGGTCGGTCCTTTCACTGGATCTTGAATCCTTCTGGAAATGCAGCAGGGCGAAGTTGAGTGTGGAGATGGAGTAGGACCAGATTTCTGTAAGGAAAGAGACGCAGGGCCAGGCAGTGTTAAGGAGATCCCAGATTCATCATCCTCTCTGAATAATGGTTTTAGTTGTGGTACATTTATCATTAATACAGTGCTACTCTCCTCTTTGAAACTAGTAATGGCTCCCATTTTGGTTGTTCGATATTCGGTTGTAAGGTCACCCTCTCAATGTTCTTCCAATCCTTCACTTGGAAATCAAGTTATTACTATTATATTCCACAGGAGCTGGGTTGTTGATATTTTAGTGAGAGTTGATCCTCTTTTTTGAAGATGTTTCATGCCTAACTTACTATCACTTGGGTGTGGGTTTTAAAATTTTGTGATTAGACGGGATTATGTGTATACTTGCCAATGCTTCCCTCCTGTCTACAGATTTCCCAGCTGTCCATCCACCAATCTCCTGGAACATTGAGTAATTTTTCTCTAATTCAGATAACCAGCACTTTGATGTACATCTGGGCCCTTTGAGCCCTTTACCATATTCAGAAGCTCCTTAACTGTGCTTGTCAGTGATACCACCGTAGCTTTTAGCTCATTAATTTCAGCCTGAAGTACACTCATTATGTCAAAGGCAGGTAATTCACTAGCCTCATTAGTTTTATTCTGCTTTGTTACTTCCCCTGCCTATGTCTCAGGGACCCTTTTACCCCCTGACTGTGGCTGCTGAAATGTATTTAGTGGTTCCTGTACCTAGAGACCCAGTATCATTTCTAGACTGTTTTCTCTAGTATTAAAATTTGGTGCGCTTGATGGTTTGGCTCTTTTGTTTTCATTCCTGCAATCTTAGGTGACTTTTTAAAAGGTTGTGGTGGTTGGGCCTTCTCAGTGTTTCATACTTCCTCCATCAAGTTATCAATTTTCTTCAGTGTGGAATTATCATTGAGTTCATTGGAATATGTTGTTTATTAATCCTTTGCAGAGGCTCAGATGCCATGGGTTTACCCATTGCAATGCAACACTGTTCTACTTGAAGTTAAGAGTGATTAAACACTTATACCACTTAACACACATATATAAATAGAATGTTTCAAATATTATTAGAATTGCCTTGGATGTCAGTATGATATTGCCCAAAATGACTTCTATTCCAGTCCCCAAACCACATTACATGTAAACCTTCTCACAGGAAATAAAAACCAAGATGGGTGGGCCAGGCCAGCCTCCTTCAGGTGAAGATGGACCCGCCTTTGGCCTGGGCCTTGGTTGCACGCGTCCCGTTGAAGAAACTCAAAACTCCTTCTCAGGATTAAACTAACAAAAAAGAAGTTGGCACAGAAACTGAAATATAAAAGAACATCTTTATTAAACTCAAAATGAGTGTGACTACGTCACCCAGAAGCCGCAGCAACTGAATGAGGCAGTCCAAAGAGTACAGTACACTGGGGTCTTATATATGTGAGGGTTACAAACTCAGCATAAAAGAAAGGGGCAGTCCTGGCTCATGCAAGCATGCAAAATGCCAATATGGATATACAAAATCTGCCAAATATTAGCCAAAAGGAAAACATTCAAAACAAGGCATCATGTAACTAGAACGTCCCCCTTGAGTCGTGTTTTTGCCCAACCCCATAAGTCAATCAATGACAGTACCCATAGGTCAATCAGCAATGGCAGAACATGTTTGTGTTCTTCAAGGGAAAGGTTGTGGAATAGAAAACACAGGGAGAGAATAGCGAAGGCCAAAAGATAAGATACGGCACAAGAAGAATACTAAAGGCTAACAGATAGTTGATATAGAGATTAGGTAGTCCAGACAAGGATTAGTTTAGGCCGGCTGGTGTCTGAGATGGGTTTCAAGACAAGGACGGAGGGGGTTTTTGACACGTTGCAGTCCAAGGGGTAGAGACACTTCGTGAATTGAGCAGCCTGTGTAAAGGCAACACAAAATAGCGGTGAATGTAAAATGGAGTCAAAATTAAAGAACCTCACCGTGCAGTACAGGAGTACCAAGCAAAATATAGGGAGTGTTTGCAGATGGTCTGCCTTCTCTACTTCTCTTTCCTAGGACTGCAGGGTGTGCTGGGACTTGGATTCACTCAATGCTGTGTTAGTGTCTTACAACTGAATGTCTCAAGCACTATATTGTGTGTTTGAAGAGGGTCCAGCTCCTCCGGACCTTTCTTCCTTAGACTGGAGGGTGTGGTGGGATTTAGAGTCCCTGCAAGATGTGCCTTAGGATGTGAACATAAGTACATGGTATACATGGCAATGAGACACTGGAGCCCACTATTTAGCTTATTGATCAACAACAAAGAAACAATTACATATGCAGTGCAGTGAATACACTGAGATGTGGTAGATTTGTTAGTTGAGATCACTTACATGTGGGAAAGCTAATCATAATAAATGGCTGATCACTAAGTTGTTGGTACACTGAGACATACTGTACAGCACGCAAACTGAAACGGACAGGTACATTGAAGGAGATGGTGCCAGGAAACACATAGATAGGGAAAACAATATTCCTTAGGTAATGAGGCACATGCGCAGACAGATAAAGAATCAAATTGGGGAAGGCAGTTAAACATTTCTATCTGGCTGCACTCCATCTCTGGAAATAATTTGCATCAATATCAGGATGAAGAAGACATGTCACTAACATACACTCAAACTAGAAGACCCAGATCGAGATGGATCAAAGACACTCAGATGCCCAGATTCATGGAGACTCAAACACACACTCAAAATCAACAACACTAAGACAGCTACCTCGGTCAGACAATTCTAATGCCCACACCAATTTTAGACAATTTAGAAGTCAAAACTTGAACAGGGAAACCCCGAAACACATACTGGAATAAGTCTATGCTCAGAGACCGAGTCAGCTACACTTCAATATATAAATGTAGAAACTCATATAGGAATAAGAAAATACAATCAAACTGAACTGGGGGATACACACACTACGGTAGAATATATAACTAGACTTTGACAAGGAGGTGTGATAACACATTGGAACAAGGTGACATTGGCACACCCATTTATGCAGAGCCATTTCAAGTTTTGGAAACTGGTGATTTTCCTGCTCTCTTTATAGTCAGGGGAAAGCTAGATTTGCATCAGTGAAGCCTTATCTGGCTTTGCCTGTGTAAACCATTGATTTAGTGGCCAGTCTGCATAAGAATGCTAGGTCAGAGTGGTGCTCACTCTGTCCTATTTAGGCTGGGGAAATTTCCCTTCCTAAGTCTGCCAAATAAAGTGTTGCGGTCTAGGGAAGGGAAACTGAATAATGCGCCCACCATAAAAATTGTTTACTAGAATACTTGAAAGGATTTTTTCTAAACAAGTTGTCTCATACTGTTAGTGTTCAATGGGTGCTTTACATCATTAGTGAAAATGTTCTTCCATGACCCTTATAATTTAAGTTCTCTTCAAGTTTTGTAGTCTCTATATTTAGCATTATTTGTAGCCTTTTGTAAACGCAAACTATTTTAATGGAGCTAGCCTTAGTCTTTTTGACCAAATTGTGTTTTGACCGATGCCGTGTAGAAACATTCTGGGGTATATTTACAAGAATTGGCGCTAAGCAAATTTGACATTTCTCAGCGGCAACTTTTTTGCCGCTGACTATTGGCAAAATTCATCAGCATGTATGCGTCTCTACATGGTGATAGAATCAGCTAGCCGTGGCGAAAACTGCCACTAACACTAGTATCAAAGCGATAAAAAATTTGACACCAGCGAGAGATAAGTGGCGAAAGGCCTAGCGACAAAAAAATTCACATTAGTCAGCCAAATGTCACTTTTCAGCCTTGAGAGGCAAAAATAGCCTATAAATCCACCTCTAATGGAAAAAAAAACCCAATGGAATGCAGAATGAAGCAGGCAGGGCCAAGTACAGCACAGGTCAAAGCCTGCCCCGGGCCAACACCCCCAACAGCCAGGATGCCCAGCCAGATTCCCATGGGAAAAGAAAATGCAGAATCAGGCCCTCATATATGAAAAGTGGCGCATCACTGGGGAAAAACAGTGATGCAGCACTTTTCATAGCGCCATCCTTGCGACACCATGGCGGCTGATGCCTGTCAGTGCACACAGTCCCTGGGGCCTGGAGGCTCCACTGGGGCTGCGTCTGAGACCCACAGTGGGAGGCGCCATCGCTGAGGAGTTGAAGCAGCCTGAAGATGGAGGCAATACGCATTGGGTGCAAGCCTGTGGGCTGTGGCAGTAGACATTGAGGCATCAGTGATTACCCTTACCTGGGGGCGTAGTCTGGCAGGTAGCATGGAGACATGTTGCTGACCTGTGTGAGAAGACCAACTCACGCCCCTTGGAGCTGTGATCAGTAGAGCACTCATGCGTGCCGATGTGGGTCTGTATTGCATAACACGCATCACCACTACACCAGGGTGCACAGAGGAGAATGCCAATGGGGGCCTGTGCCTCTCTGCATCACAAGCCGTGTGATGTTGCGCTTGCCGGACGTTGTGGAAGGTGAGGCCCCTGAGCTGCACCAAACTTGTGAGTGGGAGCACCGCAGCTTCATGCCTATGGGGGCCCTGTTGCATCACCTGCATTGGAAGGTTCCCCAGCAGACTTGGCGGCAACTGCTGTACCCAGGATGGTGAAATCCGGCCTGGCTGAGGCTCCTGCTGGCTGAGTCACAGATTTGGATAGAGCACAGCAGATTGATCCTGGGGTCCATGTTCAGGTGAGGAGAAGGTGAGATGGGGAGCGGAGGAGGCCTGGGGGTTGACTCTGGCCCAGGTCTAGCACCTGCAGGTGGTGCACACAATACCCTGAGCAATCCTTGCACTGCGGCAGACCTACATTGCCAAGGGCACCACACAAGACTTGTGGGGGACTCAACTAACTACTCTATTTGTGGTGGCAGGTGCCAGGGGCACGGGGGTCATTCAGGCATCGGCCCTTGAGCACGCTGCATGAACTGCACTCACTCACTGGGGCACTGGAAAACATAGAATCTGGTTGCCACTGTTAGCTCGGAGGAGGCGACTGGGTTGTGCTGCCTTTCCTCATCCCCTGGTAGTGAGTTCTTGGGTGTACAGGGGATTTCCAACAGTGCTGCCTGAACGAAGATTCCAGGATAGCATGCACCTGACTGGAGTGGAAGGGCAGACTGGCCACATTGCAATTCCCTCCATGCCATACATAATGCCCGGGCATCTGGCATGACAATGCCCCACCTGCAGATGGGGGCGTCGTCGACATTTCTTCTGTTTCAGTGAACGAAGCGTCTGGGTTTCACTATACGGCAGGGCAGGTGACAGAGGACAAACTGGACTCCAAACTAGACCACTGGCAGCGGGTACCTCCTTTGAACAAACATGCACTTCCTTTGAGGGGCAAATAGACAAAATCACAGTTGACTTCACCCTGGAGTGCACAGATCCTCACAAGTTGACTCACAAGGTACACGACATTGAGCAAGAACTGGCCAAAGTCCCCCCGATTGCCCCGAGTGCAGCATTGGTGGTGCAGCATTTAATGGAGCCTGTACAAATCACTGGAAAGAACAGCAGAAAATGTGGAGGGTCACTCTCACTGTAACAGCGTGAGGGTGTTGGGTCTGCCCAAGGGAGCAGTAGCGGCTGATGCAGTGGCATATACTGAGACATGGTCAAGTGATCTACTGTCAGCAGGTGCACTCGCCACATTCTTTCTTGTGGAGTGGGTACATTAAGTGCCGGCGAGCCGTCTGCTGCTGGGGATAGGTCCTAGACCCTTCCCTTCCCCCTCCTACAGGGATTGTGACACTGTCCTGGTGGAGGTACGCAAGCTGCGGGAGGTGAAATTGGATAATGTCACAGCTATTTTCCTCCCTGACTATGCCACTGGGTTGCAGAGGCAGAGGTGCTCCTCTCTAGTGGTTAAGCGATGCCTCTGAGAGTTGGGAATCAAATACTCACTCTTCGACCTGTAAAGGCTGCAAGTGATCTCAGATGTTGACACAGAAATCATTGACGCTGCTAAACAGGTCTGCACCTAGCTGCGATCTACTGGTCGGCAGGTGCTGCAGAGAGAGAGTGAAGTGCCTGCGCTACAAACTGGAGACAGTCATACTGGGCGGTGCAGGAGGAGCAGGCGCCCTCTGTCACAACTACAAGCCACCCCCAATCTGCTGCAGGTTATACAAGAGATGAATTGTGGGAGCTCTTCTATAAACCATTTATGAGGCCCTAGTGGCACTCTTACAATGCCGTAATGTCACTTGTTTGGCGTATCGGTGGCGTAATGTGTCACAGCATATTTACAAGGCCAGGTAAAGCCACTTTATGTGGCTTTTCATGGCCTTGTACATATGTGCCCCTTTCACACATTAAAAGTGTGAAAGGGGCGTTCAATAGGGTTGCTGTGGGCGTTCCTGCACCAAACCAATGGAATCTGAAGCATTCCCAGGTTTACGAGAAATTGTAAACATTCGGAATGCATCAGAATCTAACACCACATCAACAACATCAGGCCCTGGTTTGGTTTCTATTTTAAAAGATGTTGAAGCTAGTGAACAGTCTGTAGAATGTTCCAATATCACATGATAATCTAATGTTTTAATCAGGTTAGATTCCATAGAGGATTTTGATGCCATCAGGGGTTGACACCCACTAACCTGTATAGAGTATTTGTTGAACCATCAAGAAGGATGTTGTCATGGTCCCCGCAGTTCACTCAACAGCTTGCGATTTTGCACGCTCTTGATACTTACTGAGACGCAATGTACTCACTTGTTATTCTTAGGAGCAGCCCCCCCATTGACATCATTGTAAGTGATGTTTATATGTTGCACTATTCCCTGGTGGTAGTGGTATGCAAGTGCACAGTGTTGCTTTTATTTTACCTTACATGTTTTTAGGTTTTGCACTTATACCCCTGATGGCAGTGGCAGGCTTGTACTTGTAACCTGTTTTCAATTCTAGCACCATCAATCTACACATACATGAACACGCCGAGCTACCGCTCTGTGTGTCGACTCACCCGTTGACTCATCGCTCAATGTGCTGGCTCCCACTGGGATACCGCCACGACCCTCCACATAAGCAGATGCTCATGTGCTAGCATAGGTCTATTTAAACCACACCCTCGATCTGGACCAAATCTAATCCTCTTCAGACCAAGACCTCATAGCTGAGCTCCTGATGTCACGTTCCAGATCCTGTCTGCTGGAACTGCTTCTGCTACCACTAAGCATCTTCTGCACCAAGGCCCTGCAAACAAAGAAAGAAAGAAAGGACTCGTAAAGCAGGTATTCTGGCTCTGTGTCTCGCAGAAACCGCCCCGCGAGACTCCAGCATAAAAAACAAGGTGTTAAAAGCGCTTTAACTGGGCAGAGAACTTTCGTTATTTCAAGAAAACTAAGGTGCACTCAGTGCTCTCTTCTCCCAAACCTCCTTCCCTTTGGGGAGTATTCTCCCAAACCCCCTTCCCTTTGGGGACTATTGCTGGTACAGTGGAGCATTAGTTTATGCCACTGAAGCTAGTCCTGAGGGGGATTTGGAAAAAAAAGTGTCACCTCCATCGAAACCACCTGGAGTTCAGTTGAGTGGCTCTCAACAGATGTGGATTCACCACCCCTCACCCATTTGCGACTACTACTATGAAGCATCACAGTGTGAAATACACAAGAGATCCAAGAAAAGAAGAATGAAAGAGAGAGAACGAGAGAACATACCTCTTGTGATGCATGATCATTCATTGTGTTGGTAAGTGTTAAGAGGCAGATTACATCCATTATGTGGGATGTGATGAATTAGGTTGTAAGATTCCAATGGTGAAAAGGGCAACAGGATATACAGCAAATATTACTTTATCAAGAATCAATTTAAATCAGCACAATCAAATGTGATATAGGTTATCTGGTTATATGCCTACTTGTACAGTAGTAGTAATCTCAAATGATTTATGAAATATTTGAAGCATACATATTAAAGGAATTCTTGGTTGACCCTGTCAGAGATATTTTATTGTTTTCTGTAATATATTCTTTGTCCACCACATCAAACAACAAATTATGCACCATTTTCCTTTTTAATCTACACGTATTACCACCATGCCCTTCATAGATTTAAGTTTGTTAAGAAAGCATCTTTTTTGATAGTCATGTTTTGTTTGTATATCTATTGTCAAACAATAGTTCTGTCAAATATTTCTCAGCTAGAGTTTTGATGAGATAAATGGTTTTGGTCAGTACAGGATATATTTCTTCTTGAATTTTGTATAGTGTGTCTCTGCACCAGCTGTCTTTTGTACCACTTTTTGATTTAAAAAAATCACACAATCCATCAGCCACAGTGGTGAAGGGGAAGAATTATTGACTCTGCCAAAGAATCAAATATGATCTGCCCTAAACTATTGATGTTAGAATAATCGGGCCTGATTACACTTTGTAGTAAGTTTACTGCATTTTTGCTGTTCACAAACTCTGACTTTAATTTTACTAATAAAAATTTTATGACTTAGGAGACTCTGCACTCATGGAGGAGAATCTGCTCATAAAAAGATAGGCCTACCTTTGTGGATTAGGCCTTCAGAGTGAAATTAACCATAGTGGTTCTTATTTTTACTAATGAACCCCACACATTCTTAGATTATTTCATCTTCTGTAAGAACTGGAGCTGCAATAATCAATATAGTCAAAGGTATGGTACCAGAATATCTTAGCTTATGCATGCATGTATGTATTGGTATTTCTATTGCAGAAATCTAGCCAAAAAGCAGAAGAGCACTGTACATTGTCAAAAACAAGTAGAGCATCAATGTGTAATAGGAGAAGAATGGGTTTGTGGGCGGTAAAATATCATCTGACAAATATGTTGCCCCTAAATATTGTGTACAAAAATATTATCTCATGTCTTTTGTAAATGTATACAATGCATCGAAAAATATTCTTGTAATTAACATTCTGACATACAACCATAGCCAAAAGATCCTCTAATGGAATTCTCTTACAAAATCTTAAGAAGTAATTGAGCATTAGAAACCTTAAGCACAGGAGTACGTATGACACACTCTTGTAGTAAACACACCTTGCTTCTAATTCTAGGACTACATACAGGAGTAATCTAATAGCACTGCATGAGGAAGTGATAGCAAAATATTTGTGAATCCGGCCCTTGTCCCTGTTACTATTTATAAGAAGAAACTAAATAAGATAAGTAAAGAGCTGAATGACTTTTTAAAAAAAAAATTCTTCTTTTAGTCCTCATTCACCATCTGCATCAGCAAAATTTACAATCAAGCTCCATTTCGACCTGGGCGCCCTGGGCTAATGTTGTTGCCTATGCATTAGACCGACCAGGCCAGCTTCTTTCGTACGAGGCTCGGTGTAATCATTGGACCTATGAGGCCTTAGACCAGCCTCAATTCCTTGCCCCAAAGGATCAATGGTGACCAGATGTTATTATCCTGATTGTCCAACATGCCCTGATCCAGTCTTCCTATACCCAGTGCTACGCCCAACCAGCTCTCATGGGACGGTGGTCTGGGATCCTTCCATAACTTACAGATCTCTCTACGGGCAATCAATATCAGACTAAGAAATAACCCCACTTGCTTCGTAGAGAGCTGCCTCATAAGATCGTTGTCCAGTCCAAAGATTACACTATCTAAATTGATATGCAGTTTAGTGTTAAAAACACCTTCCATAGTACTTTCCAGATTATGCCAGAAATCTCTCACCCGTGTGCAGTCATAAAAGGTATGCATATCATCAGCCTCAGCCAAGTCACATCTAGGACACCTAGGGGGTGGGCAGGAGACAAATTTTGCTATCTTCTTAGGCGTGTAATACAGCCTATTAATCACATAAAAATTGTTTTTTTTTAGAGATGCTGGCTTAACAAACTTATATAGGATTCGGAGAGAAAGGGTATATAAACTGTCTGATACATTTCCCAATAGCGTGGAGCTCCATACCAGATGGGAAGGAGGAAGCTCTTCATCCTCAGCATCTAATAAACTCCTATACCACAGTCCTACCTCCTTTCTTCTTGGGTTTACTTTCTGAAGTATAGTTTCGATCTCCCAATTTCCACCTGTGAGCTCCTTCTCCGATGAAAACCAAGAACATAATTGCAAATATTTGAATCTAGAGAAAGAATCGCCTATTTTTAATCAAAGAACCTCCCAAGGAAGGACTCCATCGGACGAAATGAGGTCAGACCAGATCATTATTCCTGCGTTTCTGATTGGGGACGCCAAACTGTCTTTCAGACATACTGGTAATCCCGGGGAGTCCCAAACTGGGGCAAAGTCAGAATAATATTTTATCCATTTCTCCTTGACTTTATACCACACATTAAGTGCAGATTTTAAAACCTTTAGACAAACTTTCGTAAAGAACCTAGGCACCCCGAACTTATACAGAAAGCCAGAGCCGCCACACCCTAAGCCAGCCATTGCCCTCAAGATCTTCCCCCAATTAGTATTGTCAGGACTAGAGAGTAGGGAACGTATATTTTTAAACTTGAAGGCTAAGGAATAAAAAAGCACATCTTGAAGGCCTAATCCACCCTTTAACAGTCTTCGTTTTAGCTTCTTCCAAGATAGTCTAGATTTTTTATTGGACCATATAAAACTGCCAATTTTACTTTGGATTTTTCCCAAAAGTTTACCTGGGAACTCAAGGGGGATTGTACTGAATAATTACGTCAATTTAGGCAGTATTACCATCTTGACCAAATTTACACGTCCATATATGGTGAGAGGTAACTTCTGCCATCTAGAAAAAAGATGATCAATTTCCTTAGCCACTTTCCTCAGGTTTATCGTTGGAACACTGCCTACATCCTGCACTATAATTATCCCCAGGTATCTAAACTCCTTGCTACTCCTTTCCAGCCAATTCTCAATGCCCCAACACATTACCTCAGTCTTGGAAGAGTTGACCAAGTACCCAGAGTACAGACCAAATTCCTTCAAAGTGGCTTCTACCTTCGGAAGCACCTCCACTGGAATGTTGGTATAAACCAACAAATCATCGGCGTAAAGAGCTAATTTGCATTTATAATCTAGGGCTGGAAAGGGGGTGATTTGTGTATCAAGTCTCAATGTTTGTGCAAGGGGCTCGATATAGATATCGAACAATAGGGGAGAAATGGGGCACCCCTGTCGGGTCCCTCTTTTTATACTAAAACTCGACCATTTAAAAGGATAACTGCAGAGGCTCCCTCATAACACTTGATGAGGGTTTGTATGAATATTGCACCAAATCCCATCATTTTTAAGGTTTCCCATAAAAAGGCCCAATTAACACGGTCGAACGCCTTGGCTGCGTCATAAGCCGCCACAGCCAGGGGCTCTGAGAGTGCCAATGCCAAATCAATACTTCCAATCAGCTGTAGAGTTTGCTCTTGGATAAACCTACCCGGGATAAACCCCTTTTGGTCGACATTAATCAATCGAGGGACTATCCTGACCAATCTCCCCGCCAAAATGCTGGTAAAGATCTTATAGTCCGCGTTAAGCAGGGAGATTGGCCTATAGGAGTCTGCCTTAAGAGGATCCTTTCCTGGCTTCATAACAAGTACTATTGTTGCCTCTTTCCATGAAGGGAGAACCCTACCTTCAGACTTATAGATGTTATTAAAAAGTTCTTGTAACCTAGGGACTAACTCCTCCTGGAGTACCTTATAGACTTCCCCCGGTACAGCATCCGTCCAAGCTGCCTTATTATTCTTGATTTTCTTAATATAAAGATTAATTTCCTCTTCTGTAATAGGGTCATCTAACATATTGCGCTCCTCTACTGTCAATGTTGGCAAGGCCTTGTTTTTTAACCACTCTCGAATACTGTTAGGACTGGAAGGTGTTTCCTCTCTATAAAGATTAGAAAACACAGAGAGGAGACACCTTTGCATATCCTCTTGGTTACATTTATTAATGTTATTTTTTACTCTGTCCGCCTTTGCCTTCCATGCCAGAATAGCACCAGCCTTTTCTCCATATTCATAATTCTCCATTTTGTGGACCAGCCATTGTACTTTTATTTTTTGATCTAACTTGCCTCTATATTCTGATCGCAGATGCTCCAGGTCACTGAGGGTTTGTGCCAAGATGTCCGCTTGACAGCTCAACCTCACTCTTTCCAAATTAGATATTTCTTTTTCTAATTTTTTGAATACTAGAGCCTCTTCTCTATTCTTAGCACATATCAAACTGTGTAGCATACCTCGGATATGGGCCTTAAACGCGTCCCATACGTAGTCTAATGACGTCGAGCCCATATTATCTGAAAAATAATTAGTAGTAGATGTTTTGATGGCACAAATTATTTCCTGGTTAGATAAAATTGCCCTTTTTAATGTCCAACTAGGGGTGGAGATGATCTTAGACTTATTTCCTAGGTATGAGAATGCTATAGGGGCATGGTCAGATAGAATACATGGAAGGATTACAATGTCCTCTAAATTATCCAGCCCCAATCTATCCATAAGGATATAATCGATTCTAGAGGAGTGATTATGTTTTTTGCTAAAGAAGGTGAAGCCTGGTTCTCCTTCCTTTTTTGCCCTCCATACGTCTACCAATCCCAGCTCATGCAACATATTGGTCATTGCCCTGCGCGTACGCGGGGCAGCCACATAGTGACTACAATTCGATCTATCCTGAACGGGGTTGAGAAGAACATTAAAATCTCCTCCGATTACGACTGGAATAGTAACACCTACCAATTTGGACTGTACTCTGAGCAGACAGACCGGGTCATCAACATTGGGGCCGTAATAGGATGTTATAGCAATCTCAGTGCCCCTAATATCCGCCAATACCAAGACCCATCTACCAGATTGATCTGTTTGTACGGACCGTATGGAGCCACCCACTCCTACTCTAAATAAGACAGCTACTCCCTTATTTTGTAAAAAAAGTTCAACCCATCTATATTTTCCAAAAACAACCTTATACTCAAGATTACTCAGGTGAGTCTCTTGTAAGAGACACACTTGAGCTGAAGATTGCTCCAGAAAAGACATTATCAACCTTTGTCTACGCGGACATCGTAGCCCATTGACATTCCACGAGATAAACCTTATCCTAGCAGTTATCATGTCCAACTCTCCTCACCCCCTCCTTGACTAACCACCCCCAAAGGAACTTATTCTTTAAATAATAAGAAAAGATGGAAAGAGGACTTATTTTTAATTTTTTTCTGAATGATTACGAAGAGTTCTATTCTAATCCCAAGGTCACAAAGCTAAGTAAGAGTTTGCAAACATGCACATAAAACAACCTATTCCTTTGTCAAGGATGAATATTACAAGCAACCCATCTACAGCCATATAAGAAAAAAGAAATATTTTAAGATCGACATCCAAAAGAGTGATAGCAGTAAAGAACTTAAACAAACCAACAAATCACTTCCCTGCCACCAGCCTAGAGCAATTCTTGCTGTTCCAACGAAGGATGCCATTTGTATGAAGCAGAGGTTGTGGCTGGTGAAAAGAATGGGTAAAAGTATAAGGTGAGTCTAGGGAATTGAGAACTCCTGAATGACATGCATAGAAACATACATAAGAAGAAGCCAGTACAGTAACATCCCAAAGCAGTCTACCTTTCAGGAATAAACCTCTCCCCTTTTAAATCCAGGATCCAAGAAATGGCCTAGTATTCATGTTTTACCTTTAAGTACACAGCTTTCACAATAGAGGATAAGCTACAGCAATTCCCTAGGAAGGGGAATCTCCAATTCCCTTTTTATGTGATGCAGCCCCCTGATGGAACAATTGCAAATAACTTGGGTCTATGAAAGAGATCCTCCATTGTTGCATTTCCTCATATTATTTCCCCAGAAGGAAGCTCATTCACTAAAAGTTTCCAAAGACTTGGAAAAGCTTCCAAAGTTTCCCAGAGATATTAAATTAACATTTCTAAACTCAAGAAATATGCAATCCTCTGTTAAAAGAAATAGATTATAAGGTGGGAAAGATGTGAGCCGAACACACAAGTTCAATAAATAAACTTGCATTAACCCCTGGTAGCTATGGTGTAGAACAGACAGGCCTAACTTAAGGAACACTAGGTTAAGACAATAAAAATCACAATCATTGAAATTTTCGAGTGAGGCAAGGTTGTACGTTTTATGTCATATAGCCATTAGACAAGGTCCCTCCGAAGCAGTTGATTTTGGCTGAAAAATTTCTATGTGGGAAAAGTCGAATATCCTACCCATGTAAGTCCTCTTATTGGTTAGATTTTTTATATGCTTTTGCCTGGTCAATATTTCTACCTTTTGACCTGGGAAGTGATTTCAAGTTTGTCGCACGGGGTATTCTGTCACTAACGCAATGGACTACCCTGCCCACCCATCTGACGGTCTTGCCAGCCCTAGTTAGAGTCAGGAGTGGTGCCAGATAGCTGTTGACAGAGCCCACTTGGTTCCGCCAATGAAAAGCTTCCTCTAACAAGTCAATGGAGTGAGGCCGTCGGAGGAAGCACGTTATAGGGGTCGCCTTTCTTAGTTTGATGTCCATTGTGTTTTTTCCAGCCAGAAATAATGACTTCCACACCAATAGACAAAGTCCCTGTGTGTGTGGGTGATTATTATTTTTGTTTTTTAATAAAAAATTCTCACCTTGGTAGGCCGACCAGCAAACCTTTTGTACATTTAAAGGAACTATCATGGAGTATAGAGATCACTGCTGGACCAGGGTTGATCTTAAAACTTGGAGAATGGTAGTCCATCAGGGTGTCTGACATAATGTACTCCACCACACTGACAAACTCTAGATCTAGCCATAGTCTCACTTTTGGAGCTTTCTAGTGGGGAAAGCCTGGAAGCTGAATTTGACAAAGTTCATTTGAAGTAGCGCACCCCGTTTGCCGCTAGGTCCTACTGATGGTCCAGGTGTCTCGGAAGACAGACAAATTCTCAACTTTTCAGCTTCTCTAGAGCTTTTCATCTTGGTCTCTTCTAAGATTCCCAGGACCTCAGAAAGAGGACTTGGGGACTTGGACTCATTTCAGCAGAGGCCACCAGCAGGGTCCAGTCCAGGTCCAGTTGTCACTTGTCAAATGGTTACACCAATTGTCACCTGTCAATTGGTTACTCCAGGAAAAAGTCCTCAGGCAGCCTGGTGTGCCTGTAGCCACTATGGAGATCAGCCAACTGAGCCTTGGAGACCATTTCCCAGTAGGGGTGTGTGGTAAACTCCGCTCAAACAGCAGAGTTCACAGTTTTGCCACTCTGCATTCCACTGGGAGCGACAAGTTTGTCAAAAACTCAACTAACCGCCATGTGGTGGAGTTTACCGGAGCCGTCTATCCCCAGTGATTTGCAGCTGTGCTTTTTAGGTGGTCTTTCTGAATATCGCATCTGTCAATTATTTGACTTTATTATCTGTTAATCCATACCAAATAGACAGGCTTTGGGTTCTTTCACTACCAAATTTGCGACACTTAAAAACATTTTTCCATATATAATTTGTAGGCCAATTTCTCACCACAAATATATATGAATCTGAATATATGAGGATGTTATTACCTGCAAGCAGTCAAAATAAATTAGTCGCTCTCTAAATATTGTGTCGCACAGAAGATGAGAATGAGTCTATGTGCTTGTGTTTGCTTATTTCATGATGACAAATAAAGGACAGCTAAGATTGCAAGAGAGGTTCAGTGCTTAGAGGAGAGGCTGCAGCATCTACCATGTTTCCTTTTCAATGACTCACCTTCTGGCCATCTGCGCAGCTATACACCCCATGCTGAGCCAAAATTTTCTTCCCTCCCAAACCTCTGTCCACAATAAAACTGTCAAAGGCTGAGCTCAACACAACATAACCCATCTGTGGCTCTCTGAATTCCATGACACAACAGGTCTGTGTTATATGCAAGGGCCTCATTTGGCAATGCCTGGTGTACACAAGACTATGAGGCTGCACAATGCATGAGGTAGGAAGAGGAGGGTTACTAGGCAAGATTCGAGCATTACATTTGATGATTGTCTTTCCTTTGCACTTCAGGTCAACACGGTGGTTAGGACATGTTTTGGACAGTTGCGAACTTTAAGAAAACTCTTACACTTTCTCTCACCGTCAGCCAGGAAAGTAGTTATACAGGCCCTAATAATATCATGGCTGGATTATGGTGTTGTGTAATTCCACACTTTCCAGTGGGCACTGCATGTTTGTTGGGCAACATAAACATAGGGATGATGCCAGACTGATTCTGTGCACCCCCGCAGGATATGTCATTCTAGAGGCCAGCTAGCTCACAGTGCCACCATTTGCCCTCTAAATCTGGACAGGTAGCAAATGGTTTCGGTGACCACAGAACATGACAACCCTGACTCCCACCCCAGGGATCGTTTTAACAGATCGAGAAACTCAGTCACTAGTGCTCATTTTCTCTCAGAGAAATATACAAGGAATACACAGAGGGGCATTTTTCAACTTTTATTTAACCATCGTGATTCTTGTATGGAATATATGTGCTCCAATGATCACTAGATAGAAGAAAATGAAAGTGATTAGCAATATAAGGACAGTCAACAGAAAGAACAGATCCACCATCTTGCTAAAACAATGTATATATACAGGCATCATGAAAACAATATATATGTGTATATATTGAACTTCTATGCATTCCCTAACCTAGATGCCGAGGGTGTATGTATGTGTACTGCTACAAATCCCCTTTTGGATGGTCCAGCCCCCATTACCTGAAGGGAAAATATGTAGGTCCTTGTCTTGGTCACAGGCTGGACATCCCTTCTCGCAGAGGGATCAGCAAGCAGCTGGACTGAGGTTTCAGCATGTAGTGACCTTGCAATGACAGCAAGTGCTCCTCTACCTAATTATGGGAAATACTTGTTTATTTATAAAAAATAAAAAAATACACGCTCTCGAGCTGAGGCCTTAGTCAAGTTGACATTGTTATGATCTGTTGACAGCTGTGTCACCTTATGGATGAAAACAAGTAAAGACAGTTGCACATTGTGTGTCCAGGCCTTGTTCAAAATATTCAAGGTGCAGTGATAATGTTCTTACTAAGAGGAATCTGTAAGAAATGTAGGGGCAGATTTATGTTGCACTTGCGCCACTTTTGCGCCGCCGTTGCGTCACTTTTGTGACGCAGCAGCGGCGCAAATCCTGCGCCATAGTGCGGGGTATTTACAATGTGACGCATCTGGGAGATGCGTCACGTTGTAAAGCCCTGCGCCACATGTAGGCGTTCCAGGGCAGGTGGGGGCGTTCCGGCACAGGAACGCCTCCTAAAAGTGGCTGAGTGAAATCTACAAGAGCTGCGTCGTGCTTGCGACGCAACTCCAGCAATGCGCCACTTTTACGGCACAGATGCGTCACGCATCTGTGCAGTTTTTGCCCCATGGTGCGCCGCATTATAAATGCGGCGCATCCATGGTGGCGCAGCTGTGGCGCATAATAATTGGCGCATCCCTGCTGATATGCAGGGATGCGCCAGTTAACATAAATCTGCCCCGTAGTTTCAGAGAAATGAATCCTGCGTTATCAGGCATGCAAATGTGTGTCAAAAGTCATTGTGTGAAACGGAAGGCAACTTAAAAAAGGCGGAAATGGTGAAAAGGGCAGTGTTTCTCCCTGGGCCTAACTAAGACACATGACAATGGCAATTCCTTGTATTTGAGTCTCTCTGAATATTTGTCCAACAAATTACAGGCGGTCCAAAATGCAGCAGCCCACACTCTCCTAGCTTTGCCTTTGAGAGCACATCTGTCACACCTTAGAGCACTTCACTGGCTCCCCGTTAAAAAGAGGATTTTATTTAAGACTCGTGTCCTTATCCACATAACCCTCCATCAGTCGGGAGAAGGGTACCTTAGGGCTAGGATCAGCTTGTGTGTCCCCCCTAGGAATCTATGCTTGTCCAAAGCTCTCTTGGCCAAAATCCCTAGGATTAGGCGTTCTAGGTCTGGCGGTAGGTCCTTCTCTGTTCTAGGTCCTATGGCCTGGAACAACTTGCCGAGGGAGCTGAGGACTATTGTAGACAACACTCATTTTAGAAAGAAGTTGAAAACATTGCTTTTTTTTTTTTGGCAGAGTTTTATATAGCGCGATTTTGACCAGAATCCAATCAGGTATCAGAGCGCTTTACATAGCACCAGTTATGTTACATGAGGACACACATTCATTTTTTGTTAGGCACGGGGAGATTAAGTGATTTGCCCAGAATCACAGGATGTTTTTTAATCCAGCTTAACAGTCTGCTGCTACTAGACAGCTAATTGGAGGGGCAGAGCACCAGAAGTTGTAGTTGCACTCCTTGGACTTGCAATGCCCTATACATGTGCCTTTTTATTTATTCATTCACAATCTAAAAAATTAAAGAAAGCATCACTGTGATGTGAGCTGAAATTACTGGCAAGCACCAGACCTGCTTAAGTCCCCCAGAAAATCCTAACTTTATGTTCTAGAACATCCTTTTTTCTTAGCTCCTATTTTGTTTAGTTACAGGATACTTTTGTAAACATCTCATTTGCTTCCAAATAGCCTGTCTCTCTATTGTCATTAAACGCACCTGAGCCATTGGGGCAGGTACCATCCTGGGCTTAAGCACACACAATTAATGGTGTAGCTTGAAAGGTGCTTCCCCCAGATCCATGGGCCTTGCACTGCAAAAAACTGACCAGGACGGAGATGCATCATGCGGGAATTAACCAAGTGCTTCCAGCTGCTTCTGCCAAATGCCTTCACTAACTGCTGTGCAGCAAGCCACAATCACCATTTCCTCATTTGCCAGTTTTTTTGTAAGTGTGCAGGGTTGCACTGCGCAAACCTAAGATCCAAAGTACAGTACCTCACTTTTTATTTTATTCTAACATTGTATTTGCATTTCTCCGGTGAGCAGTTTGTGTTTACACAAATCTCCCATCATTTCTTGAGGTTGCACTGTATGCATAACTCCTTGTTAGCTCGGGGTGCAGAAATGAGTGGTGCTAGGACCAGGGAACTCTCTGAGACACCAGGACTGGTCCTACTGTGGAGAGCAGAGCGTAGCCACTGCAGAGCTTCTGTGTAGTGGGACAGACAGGCAGAGAGGGAGAGGAACATTGGACCCACCACTGAAGCGGGATAAGAGACTGCGCACACCATGGGACACCCAGCAACAACAACCCACCACCTGGCCAGCCCCCTGATGCAGCTACTTTGGGCCAGCATACTGGGTACGTGCCAAGCTCATAATGTTAGAGCTTTGTTGCACTTTTAAACACTCAAGAGTTCTCACAACTCCTGTTTATTATTTGTAACTTAAATGTGAATGGCTGCCACAGACACTCAGTCACCACAGGTTTCTCAGATAGGCAACTACAGTGTTTGTGCACATTGCTAATTGGATCATGAAAGCAGAAGCATGGTCTTTGGCCTGCTATCTCCTGGTGATCCACTTCTGGGGTTCACCTTTTCACATCCTGTGTGTCTTTCCATCTATGATTCAGCTCCACCCCTACTTTTCAATACTGGTTAACAAGTGGGAGTAGGTCCAGTCTCACAGGGCTCCAAACATGTAACAGATCGCAGGTCCAGTCCTCTTCTGTTCTTCAGCTGGTCAAAATGTGTACTGATTAACTGGAGTAAAATTCAATGTGGCAGCATCGTTCTGCCCCTGGAGGTGGCTGGTGGTCCAGCCAAGAGTGTGTCTATGGAAATGAGCAGTCCTCTCCTCTCAACTAAACCAAACTGGTTACTGGGACTAGTCCACCTGGGCTGGTGTCAACCTGGCTACAATTGCCCATGGAAAAAAGGCTTATTTGACCCAGATCTCACTTTATACTTAACTGGAAATAGAGGTCATGAAAGTACAAAATTCTTTTAAGGCAATATTTCAGACTTTTTGGAGATGTTACTCTTGGTCTCTTTTAATATCTCCTGAACCTAAGGGACAGCACATAGAGCCTAGAATTCACTCCAGCAGCGGTAACCAGCAGGGTCTAGCCTAGGACCATTTGCTACTGGTTAGCTGGTCACTACAGGAGAAAAGCCTCTTGCAGCTTGGTGTGCCCTTGGAACAAAAACTCTTCTGCCTCAGGTCTTCCTTTATAATTAACTATGAAAGGGCAGCTCTCAGTCTGATTCCCTTTAAGGTAATGAAGTTCCCCAGCCCTCCCAAGCTGCCCTTCCAGAGCTGAGGGAGTCACACCCTTCACACACTGGGTTTCCTGCCAAAAGCCCTGAGTTATTGCTTCTGTTCTGGGATACACCAGCTGCTTTCAGGTTAATGCTAAAATCCAAAAAATGAATGAAGACCACCACCTGAGAAGGAGCAACCTCCGGGAGCTCCCAGAGTCAGAGATCGTTATCAGCGTAAATCACTCAGAAGCACAGCTCATCAAGCCCCTTTCTGGTCATAATAAAGAAACATTGAAAAAGTATAAAAATAGGACAATATTTAAAGAAAACTGAGCCTTACAATCACGCCCTGGCTCCATGTCAATAGAGGATCCGGAACGGACCTCAACAGCTGCTGGGTTCACCGACTCTCCCTGTACCTGGACGTTGGGAGACTACCACATGAAGGTCAAGGCATCAATACTGTTTTTCATGGTGAGCACACTGACACTTTGTCCTAGGTAGTCCTGCAGATTGTCTCATTCCCCACTCTGAGACAAGTGCACATCCTGCATTACTACCCCACATGCAGTCGGGGTTCCCTGCTGCTACTACGGAGTTCTTAGTGTGTGGTGGAAACCGCAACAGCGTCCCCACACTGAGCTCTCCCCAAAAAAGTGGCGCCTTGCATGATCCCCTGTCGGTACAATGGTATTCATGCAATGTTTCTGCATAAATAAACTGCACTAAAAATAGCATTTCCATGTCTGCATGAAGATCAGGGAGTAAAAAAGAATGCAGCATTCAAATGTGTCTGCCCAATAATAAATCATCATGGTGGTCCTGCAACATAACGTTTGAGTTAGGAAATTAAGCTAGTGAAATGAAGATTTCAATAAAGTAGAGAGAGCATAGACAGCAGCGCTGCTCTCTGCCTGCTGCTTCAAGGTGACCAATGGGAGGAAAATATGTTTAAAGCCTCAGGGAGGGTAAGCTGACTAGTTTTTTATGTCTAAGACAGAATTTTAATGAGGAGACTATGGTGTGTGGAAACATGTCTGGGCTTGCAAGCATCTTTTTACATTTGAGACAGGTCATGTATTTGATTTTAAAAGAAACCTCATACCTTCCCTTTCAGTTCTCTTGCACAATGAAATATTTTACATGCTGCAGGCCCCGCTCCTCCCGTGGCAGCCATCTTCCCTCTAGTGCCCTTACAATTCTCCCTCAAGCAAAGTGTAAACAATCCTAAAAACAAAGAAAGGACTTTTTTTTTATTTCAAATAGATTTTATTGATTTTTAAAAAAGAATGGTACAAAATTATGCAAATGAAATCACAGTGATGATAATTAAATAACAATAATACTGACATATGATAAAACCAAGGAAAATTACAAAAGAAGAAAAAAAAAGAGATAGCAAGTTCTCCATGTGCTATGCAGTAGGAAATGCAGGTATGTTAGAGAGGTGCAGGTGGATTATGAATATCACCTTCTACATGCAATCTATGGTACTTTACAGGCGTGCAATAGAGGACATAGCGAAATCACTACGATACGTTACAGGAAAACAATCCTATAAAATACGATAGTTAGCAATGGTGGGGAAGGTGGGAGGGCTCCTTTTAGAGAACCATGACTCTGAATACGGCGTTTGTGTGGTGGAATGTAGTGAGATGGGTTTCACGGTGGGTCAAATGTAAAGGAGAAGGCATCGAGGGACCTCCATAGATTCCTATGTGGAGTGAGCCAGGGAAAGGAATGTAGGGAGATATTGTCAGTCCCTCTAAGGAAGGCCAACCATTCTTGCCACATTCTGAAGGAGACTTCTTTGGAGTTCTTCCACTTATTGAGTACTATTTTGCAGGCCAATGTAAGCATAAGGTCTAGCAAATAGCGGTCATTCACATCTGGAAGCATTGGAAAATTCCCTTGGAGGGTTGATGTTAAATATTTTGTTTTAACACTCATATATTTTGTTCCAATAAGTTTGTAAGGTGGGGCATTGGAAGAGCATATGGGCAAGGTCGCCAACATGTGTATTACAATTTCAGCATGTAGGGCTTTGACTGAGTTTAAGTTTAAAAATCCTTTCAGGGGTCCAGTATGTCCTGTTTATTAGCATTAGCTTTGTTTGAGATAATACTGGTGAAATTTTATTTGAGAAGGGAGTTATATGTATCTTGTCCCAGTAGAAGGGGATTTCTCTGGTGTTGATTTCAGATTCCCATTTTGCCTCTCTCTTTAAGTGTGATTTACGAGGTTTAAGAGATAAACGTTTGTAGATTTAAGAAATTTAGGGGTATATCAGCAACACCCGGCAATAATTATCGCTCAGAGCTCTTAGCGTGAGGATAATTATCGCCGGGTAACATGGATTTTTATCGCTGAGATAGCGTGCTATTAGCAATGCTTATCTCCTCAGCGATAAAAATCCTCACGCTAACTGCCTAACGTGAGATTATCGCTGGAAACCCAGCGATAATCTCACGCAATATGGTGTTAGCTTGCTGATAGGGACTCACAAACTTAGCCATGATATCCACCCTCCATAGGATATCATGGCTAAGTCAGTCCTGAAGCAGGCGTAAGGAAAGAAGCGATAACAGGGGTTATCGCTACTTTTCCTGACGCTATGCTTCATAGCGTGGGGCTTGATGATAGGAGAAATGTCGCTTAGCGACATTTCTCCTCTCATGTTAGGTCAGGAACGCCCACTTTGCATCTCATTAGAAATGCAAAGCTGGGCGTAAAGAATCCCCACGCTAAAGCAAGGTTTCACGCGTTAGCGCAAAAGCGGCGATCATTTTTTATCGTCTGCTTGTAAATATGCCCCAGAGTTTCTTGACTTTAGCAACTGTAGCATCCTTGTGAGGATCGATGGGTCAGTAGGCTTTTCAGAACGTAGCGTGAGTTGTGACTTTAGCTTTAGAAATTTATAAAAATCTAAAGAGTTTAGATCATATCGTGTTTGAAGCTCGGAGAAAGGTGAAGGGAGTTTTCCTGTAAAAAGGTCTTTGTCTAGGTTTATGCTGTTGTTTGACCATTTTTCCCAGAAAAACATCTCTCCTTCTACCCTCAGATAGGGGTTGCTCCAAAGAGAGGTTATGTTGGATTTGTTAATTTGTTAATTTTAACCGCAGATAATTGATCCACGCGTAGCAGGATATCCATGGTTAGGAGAGCAGATAACAGGATTTCATTCATGATTGATCTTTCTATCTCCACCCATTCTGGAATGTAGTGGGGGAGTATCAGTTAGCTCCTTGCTTGCAAAGATACGCAGTTTGATAGTTCCTGAAGATTGCAAGGCCCAGACCACCTTTTTCTTTGGCTAGTAGAAGTTTTTTCAAAGAGATTCTGGGTCTCTTATCTTGCCAGAGGAACGAGTTGAACATTTTATATATCTTGGTCAAGAAATCATTAGAGAGTGTCATTGGTAACATACTGGCTAATTAGTTTACTAATGGGGTGATCATCATTTTAATGTCTCTGCTCTTCCCCACCAGGATAAAAGTTTTGGTGACCAGCCATCTAGTAACGTTGACATTTTTTTCACGAGAGCATTCTCATTGGCCTGTAGGGTGGTAATTAGGTCTCTTTAAAAATCTAAACCTAGGTATTTTATGCTATGTGGTTGCCATGAAAGGCCCAAGGACTTTGACCGCAGTGCAGCCCTAATCCCATTACCCAGGAAAACAATCCTCCCTCAAACAAAGTAAAAACAATCCCTAAAACAAAGAAAGGGCTTTAACCTGGTCTGGCATTTCCGGCGGGGGATGGGGAGAAGGTAGCACTCTAGCCGAGGGGACAGGCTGCCTACTATTCTGATGCAGGTGTGGACCAGCAGCGGACAGTAGCAGAGTTGCCGGCATCTCAACAGCGTAGCCCTGAGCGAAGGTGAATTTTAAACTGATTTTAGCAACCAACTTTACCATTTTGTAAACGGACATCTCAAATTTCACATCTGTAAACATGTAAATACCCACTTCATTACACAAGATTCTCATGCTCTCTGCTCCGGTCCGCGGTGGCTGCTGTGCCGTTTGTGCGGAGGGTAGAGTGCACGCCCCCACGTTCACACTTCCTGTCTGGCATTTCCGGCGGGGGACGGGGAGCAGGTAGCACTCTATCTGTGGGGACAGGCTGCCTGCTTATTCTGATGCTGGTGCGGGTGCGCCGCTGGCACACCATAGGCGCACCTCAGGTATGCCTGTTTGCGCCCGTGTGCGTTCGGCTGGGGCTAGGGGCCACAAACCCTGCCTGTCACAAGCCAGACACCCAGGGAGCAATAAGATATGACACGCCACTCTTGAAAGAGCTGAGACCAGCTCCCAACCCACTATGTGGGCACTCAAAACCTGATAGGCAATAAGATCATATGCACCCACTGCAAATGGTCAGTAAGATAGAAAAATGAATACTCAGAGGGGCTCCTGATGGACATAAAGGAAAAAGCAAGATGGAAAATGGGACTAATTAACTGTAGGTCTATACCAGCACATAAAATTGAGATCAGATGCTTAATTGAGGAAGAACAATTGGATGCCTTATTCATAACTGAGACATGGCTCAAATAATGGTCTATGCCAGACCTTCTAATAGCCCTTCCATCGGGATACAATATAAATAGACAGGACAACGTGGAAAAAACCAGAGGAGAAATAGCTATTATATATAAAGAAACACATAGCTGTACTATCACACCGAAAACCCTCCTGAACTGTGACACTATGTTGTTCAGCATTAGGCAATCACCCACCCAAACCTTCTCAGGGATACTCATTTATCGACCACCTGGGCCCTGCAATACCTTCCTGGAAAACTTTCCAGACCTCATTGCAAAATGAAACAACCATTCTAGGCGATTTTAACATCCACCTAGATAAAGAGAACGACCCTACCACCCATAGATTGATCCAAGACATGGAAGCCATGCAGCGGACCCAGAAGGTGCAAGCAGCAACATATGAAAAAGGGCATATTTTAGATGCAATATTCACCAACGACCCTAAATTGATAACAGTCTCTCCTACACCAGTGCCCTGGTCAGACCTTTCTGCATCCCGCTATCGCTGACCAACACGCACCCTCAGAACAGAGGACACATTGCGCCGAAACTAGGTAGGAAATGGATGTGAATCATCCAAGAAAAATGTAAAGAACCCCTAAAAAGACATACCCAGGAAATGATTGGGGAGGTAGAGGTTGCATACTCAATTTGGGATGAATGGCTCACGAAAGCCACAGAGCATTGTGGCAAAAAAGTGAGGACAGGAACAAACCAGTCACAAAGGAAACCAACTTGGTTTAACAGCCACTTGGCTTCCTTAAAAAGAGCCTGTAAAAAAAAAAATGAACCTGGCGGAAATCATATGATATCACCTTAAAAGGACAATACAAGAAAGAGATCAGACACTACCATAATGAAATCAAGACAGCTCAATCCAGATATTTCCAGGAAAAAATAGAGACAGCCATTAACTCTTCCAGAGAACTTTTTAAGGTGGTGAAATCCCTCACATCAAGAGAACCTGATGCCTCTCCATAAACCTCCTCCAAAGAGAGATGCAACAAATTGGTAGCCTTTTCAAAACTAAGTTCCAAAATATCTACAAATCCATGAGTGAGAGTAAGTACAGTCCAGACACTTAAGGCAATAAGACAGTTACAGACCTTACAGCGATACCCATACTAAAGGCATTTCCAGCAATAAATATAGGCACCATGACCAAGATCTTACAAGGCATCAAATCAGGGTCCCCCTAAGATCCTATACCCCCCCACATTCTGTTACAGGGGGGAGACACCATCCTGACAACTGCCACAGAGTTACTTACTCTATCCCTCAGACAAAGGAAAGGGCAAAATTCCTGGAAACACGCCATAGTGCGTCCTTTGCTCAAAAAGCCACTTAGACCCAAAAGATCTGGGGAACTTTCACCCCATTTCACTCTTACCCATCTTAGGAAAGATGGCTGAAAAACATGTCAATCACATGCTGTCACAGTTCTTAGAGGACAATGAGGTACTACAACAGACCCAAATGGGCTTCAGACCAGTGCACAGCCCCAAATCTGCCTTACTGCTTGTCACAGAAAAATTGAAGGGAATACTTGATCAAGGGGGTACTGCCGCCATCCTGCTGCTCGACTTAAGTGCAGCATTCGACACAGTGGATCACAAAACACTCATTCTTAGGCAAGAGAAAGCAGGGATCCAATACCACGCATTAAGGTGGATAATGTCATTCCTGAAGGACAGATCCTTTCACACCACAGAATGTGGACACCTCTCAGGCAGTTTCAAGGTCACGTGTGGTGTGCCACAGGGCTCCTCCTTCAGACCCACATTGTTCAACATGTACTTGCAACCTCTGGCCCGAAATTGTCCAGGAATTTGGGTTGTCAATCGTAACATACGCAGACAACACCCATTTGGTAGTCTCAGTAACAGGCGACCCCGACTCCAAACACAACCTAGTGTCTCCATGCATGGAAAAGGTAGACAGCTGGATGACATGCAGTAGGTTAAAACTAAATGGGGACAAAACAGAACTCATGTTCCTAGGTAAAAGGTTGACACCTCAAATCATTATGAATTGGCCAAAAGAATTAGGACACCCTCCTGGGCATAAGAACTCCATAAAAAAACTAGGAGTGTGGCTAGACCACAACCTCACAATGGAGACCCAAACCAGGAAAATGGCAGCCACCTGCTTCGGAATCTTGAGGATGCTTTGAAAAATCTGGATCTCATCGCAGAGCCTGGACTACGGGAACTCTCTCTTCTTGGGGTCACCCAAATACGTGCTGAATAGATTACAGGTGGTACAAAATGCGGCAGCCAGACTACCCATAAACACACCAAGACATGAATCAGCAGAAAAGGCCCAGAAAACACTCCACTGGTTGCCAGTGCAGGCCAGGATCAAGTTTAAAGTACTGTGCATCACACACAGGGCCCTAAACGAAAAAAAGACCAACTTTACTAAGGGCCCTGATCACACCCTCTACACCAGAAAGAGCCCTAAGAGTATCTTCAGATCACCTGGCCAGAACCACTAGGATTAGGTGAACTAGATGGGGAGGAAGATCGTTCACGTATTTAGTACCAACATTTTGGAACTCCATGCCCACAGTTCTAAGACTCCTTACAGATAAGATGGCCTTCAGAAAAAAACTGAAGACTTGGCTATTCCCAGGCTGAATGCCCGGAACATGCTCACTCCTGCTCTATAGCGCTGGGAAGCCTCTGGACAGCTATGCGCTCTACAAAACTCACCAACATAAACATAACCCCAGTGCAGCCCTACTCTATTTAACCAAGAAAATAAAAATAAAATCAGCCCTGGAGCTCCACCTAGTGGCCAGACCATTAACAGCGACATTATAAGTTAAATCTTCAGGAAATTTAAAACTACAGACTCCCTACCTATGGAATTTAGCCCTTCCCACACCCCTCTCTAGCAATTATGGCCTCACATGGCAACACCATGGAAAGATATAGTCCCAATGTTGCCTGCATAATATTTCCACAAATATCTCTCCAAATATGCTGTGAAAAACTGCAAGCATAAATTTCTCCAAAAATATCCAGAAACACTAAGAACAGACATCTACTACAGTTGACTGCTTGAAGGCCTTGTAACATAATTCATCGTCTACACCAAGAAACCTGCCAAATGGAGAGAAATCTTCCTACTGCACCTACATGTAACCAACACAATCAACATCCCATATGGATCCAAACTCACTATATTTGCATCCTAAATGTTTATTGGAGAGCTGTCCACATCCATTTACAGAGGCAGAAATATCCTAAGCCAAACCTCAGAACAGAACCTCTCTATCCGTGACCACCATTCCCCGCTCTTTGAACCTCCTTATCATCTGCTTTCAATCCCACTCTAAATTCTATCCCCACAAAACACATCCCCACATTCTCCACTCACCTAGGTGAACCTGCCCCTCTTCAATCCCCATGCACCAACATCACCTACATTCTCCATACATCCTTCCCCTTCCTTCATCCCCACAAAGCTATGACCTCACCAAAAGAAGAATCTCCCATTCCATCAGGACCCACTTCTCCTGCACATTCTGACCAAATAACCACGTCTGATTCCTCACAGTCCCCGAACCACCTCAGGTCAGTTCCTAACTTAACCCCCAGTATAGCCTTCAATGACCACCAGTCCACCCTTATATCTGCTTTATAGCCATCCCCATCACAAGTGATCCCTATATTCACACTCTCGGAACTTAAAATCAACACTAAACTGAAAGAACTCACCTCACTATTGAAGGACATAAAGATCTGTTACAGTTCACCTACTACTCACACAGATATGGCAAACATAGATACTGCCACAATCATACACTCTGGGCCCTCATGCCTTACCACATAAAAGATTATCTCCTTTACTCAGTATCACCGTAAACCCAGTATCATCACAACTGGAATGTCACAGCTGGAAGAGGAAATATTGACATGCGTCAGTGCTGCCACCCAAACCTGCTACTCCAAGATTCCGGTTATCCACGGCACCAAGAGGATCCCTTCCACTAATTGCCCACCCAGGTCACCTACTCAACTCACTACCATCCTGCTTACTCAATCTGAGCTGAAAACATTGCCCAAACTTAACTGTATGTTATTAAACTGTAGGTCAGCAGTAAAGCATGCCACCACAATAGCAGAAACCATCCTACTTCATAAAATTGGCATATGCTTTCTAACTGGAATGTGGCTTAATGACCACTCATCCCTCATTATCGATCTCCTCTCCCAACCAGGCTTCTCAATCATCCATGCAACCATTAAGATCATATAGGTGGCGGAAATAGCTATCACACAATATAATGTTCTATGCCCGAAACTCTTCCACGCTGAATTCGCCAACTTCAAATTCCTAGGCTCTAACCCCATCAAATTCCATGCCATCTATCATCCACTGGGTGATAAACTACAATTCTTCGAGGATTTAACAGACCTAATAATGCAAAACTCCATGAAGGACTCCACTGACATTATTCTTGGAGACCTAAATTTTCACTTGAACGATGCTGATGATATAACAGTACAAGCCTTATCCACCCTCCTTGAATCAAAAGGTCTCCCTCAGCATTGCAAAAAGCAAACCCACATTTAAGGCTCTACCCTCGACACACTCAGTACCGGCTAGAATACCATTTCCTTCAATTCCACCTACCAATCGATTGGATTGACCACCATTTAATTTTAATCAATTATAATGTCAACCAACCTAAGTTCCATGCCCAAACCTATCGTCCTAAGCACTGGACAAGAAGCATGAACCAAATCCCACAATTAGATTTGAAACCCCTATTCAGTTCCTAAATTCTCCCTCCATCCAACTTTACTGCCATCGATGACATCACTTCCCACTATACCTAAAACATGACAGAACTCTATCACCCAACTAAAACTCAAGAAAACAAGAATATTCCCCTCCAGATCCTAATTCAATAAAGACATTAATAAGGAAAGACGACAACTGAGAACGACTGAATGAACCTGGAGAAAACAACACTTATTCATTCATCTCACCCTCCTTCAAGCTGAACACGTAAAATACAAAAAACATATCAACAGAGAAAAATCTTCCTTCTTCTGAGCCCAACTTGACCACTCTGGAAACAGAACTAAAGACCTTTTTCAGTGTAATCAAGCACCACATCTCCTCTATACCACAACATTCAACTGTTGTCTCTAACAAAGGCTGTAAGGAGTTCCTCAAATTTTTCTCAGACAAAGTAGTAAACATCAAAGTCTGTCTAGACATTATCACCTCTTCTTCCGCTACCAAGGATGGCTCTTTTACCAAAGATGGCCCTCTTCTTAATACCTCCACACCCCATGTTCCGCTCAAATCCATCCCCTCAGAGAACAAATACACCAACAATAGCCATTTTCAAATGATAAACACTGCAAATTGGACCAAGTTTGAAAATATCTCTGAAATAGAAGTCCCTGAAATAGTTTCATGCATTAGGCCAACATCCCACCTCTCTGACCCTCTTCCCTCCCATTGCATCAAATATCTCAGACACATCATCTCCCTAACTTGGACTGAAATCAACTCCTTCCTATCCAGTGGCTCTATGCTGGCCTCTCTTAAACTTGGGCAAGTCACTACCTCATCAAAAAGCCAGACACAGACCTGAGCTACCTTAATAACTACAGATATATAACCAACCTCCCTTTCCTTGCCAAAACTATAAAAAAAATGTGTGGTCTTTCAACTTAAAAATCACATTGAAAAATTCAACCTACATGACACCTTCGAATCCTGGTCCAGGAACACTGCAATCCTGATGATCACTGATGATTTGCACAGATCTCTTGACAACAGTGAAGCCTGCGTCCTATTCCTCCCGGACCTATCGGTGGCCTTTGATACCGTTAACCACAACATTCTCCTAAATACCTTCTCTCAGCGTTCTGGCATCAATGGAACCATCCTGTAGTGGTTCCCCTTATACCTGAGCCAAGGACCCCACCTAATCAAATTAAACAATTCCACCTCACCAGCAGTATTCGTCCCACAAGGAGTCCCAAGGATCAATCTTGTCCCCAGCCCTGTTCAACCTCTGCATAGACCCCCTTGCAGTGATCCTGAAACAGACCAGATTTGATTACTATGCAATGACTCCCAACTCTACATCAAAATCTCTTCATCCAAATACATCCAGCACCTCTCCATGGTACAAACCTGGCTGACCAACAAGCACTTAAAGCTTAACCCCCAAAAAACTGAACTCTTCATCCAACCTAAAGGAAAGTCATATCCTATTCTTATCTAGCTTGACAATATAAAAACACAAAACAAAATCAAAAAGCGTCCTCTGGGGAAGATATCCAATGCTCTATCCACTTTCCTTCAGCACACATCCATTACTTCATACAAGATCATTCATTTGTTTTTCTGTATTGGCACATAAAGACGTAATGTATTTTAAAATGCTCACTTCAATTTATTTCATAAATTGTTTGTACATAATATTTTATCAAACATCAATAATAAAAAACCTTTTGTCTACAATAGGTCACAATAAAAAACATATATATCAAAAATCAAAATTAAAACACAATATGACAATAACCTATCTAGGACTGTTTACAAAAGTTTCTAATAAGAGAGGAATACATTAGACAATAGTATCTGTCCTTGAATACCACACTCAAATTCAACAGTTAGACCCACTTTAAGGTGTTCTGATATAAAGCATCAAAGTCTACTGTTCATTTGTGTCGAAAAAGATTTGTGTTTTTTTTTACACAATCCTAACTTTACTACTACTAAATGCCTTTTGTGAATACCGAAAGTCGTACAGTTAGGATTTTTCACTCAGTTTAGTAGTAGTAAAGTTAGGAATCCTAACTTTATTACTACTAAATGTCTTTTGTGAATACCGAAAGTCATAAAGTTAGGAGTTTGTCTCAGATTACTTTTGCCCTCCACTTTCAAGTAAAGTATAGCGTGAAAGGGTGTCTTATTTACAAGGCAGGACTAAGCAACTTTAAGTGGCTTAACGCTGCCTTGTAAATACAGAGATGCCCCTATCACCACCACAGCGTCCTGAAAAGTAATCTTGTAGTGGCGACAGGGGCTTGGAAATATGCCCCTTAGTTTCTGGTTTGAGGTCAGAAATAAAATGCTGGAGTTTTATATTCCAGAAATCCTTCTAGTTTGGGACACACTGTGGATATTCAAGCTGCTGAACTCCAATAACTGAAAAGGCTGCAAGAGAACTGGGCTTTCACATTGAGCATGCTGCTTGAGCATCAGGGAACCTTGTATCAGAAAAGGGTCTCTACATGCCCAGTCCGTGCAAAAACAGCAGACCCATAGAGGCATGCATCATACTTGCAAGCTATATCTGGCTGCATTAATACTTAAAGTACTGTTTCCCCTGTCTGCACAGCTTGTGATTTCATAAACCACTGAAGTGTTCCTATCCTAGGAGACAGCAGGTTGCACAGGATTAGAGTGATAATCTACAACAAAACGGGTTGATGTGATTAGGGGTAGTGAGAAGATGCTATGCATGCCTTAGATAGAAGAGTATATGCAGTCAAGGATATTTCCTTAAATACAAAGCTTTTCTAGCCTCAGGAGTAGAATTGGTGGTGGATACTGCCAAAGGCAGCCATTAGACCATTGTTGCTCCCACTTCATTTTTTGTCACTGTCATGTTTTGATCGTCCCAAATGTTGATCAAGGCACATTAAATGCGTCTGCCAGGATGGAAGGCTGAAATGCAAATAATTAATGGGAGATCTGATGAAAGGGGTCTTGAGTTCCAAGTAAAAGGATGCCATTGTTGTTGAGGATATCTATTGGCACTGTCATTGCCAAGGTGTTAAGTAAGATGCCTTTGAAGATTGGCATTTGGTTGATGTCTGGCAGAGAAGTAGAAATTCATATAGCCCACTTCCTTTAAACACGTTTTTGAATTGGGCTACAGAGAGCTGTTTGAAGGAAGCCAGAATCTCTTGTTTGTGTTCATTTTTTTGCATGCCAATCGTGGGTTTTGGCAAGTCTGATTAGCCATTCAATTTCAGGAGACTTGTGAGTATTGTATGTTGGTAGATGAGCACTCAAAATAACCAAGTTCCAAACGTATTCTAGGTAGTTTTAAACAGCATTTTACACTGGAGTTTCAGCTGGAGTAATGGCGCCTTTTATGTTTTTAATGTAAGATTTGTATATTATGTTTTGATATTTGGGGCATTAGTGTGGGTGTTTTATTTTCTCCATTTGTGTTTTAAGCACTTACCTCTATGTTTGTATTCATCATTGGAAATCTATTTCTGGGCTTAGATCAACTAAAGGTATTAGTTTGTCACACTTTGGGGCAGATTTACAATAACTGGCGCATCCCTGCATATCAGCAGGGGTGCGCCAGTTATTTTGCGTCATGGCAGACACCTCTTGCGCCACCATGGATGCGTTGCATTTACAATGCGGCGCACCATGGGGCAAGAATAGACAGATGCCTGACGCATCTGCTGCCGTAAAGGTGACACATTGCTGGAGTCGCGACGCAAGCGCGACGCAGCTCCAGCAAGGCTCGGGGTGCCCCTATGCCTAACATGCTGCGTCAATCCTTACGCCTGCTTCAAGCAGGTGCAGGGTTTTGACGCAGCATGGCCGTAAAAGTGTCTGAGTGAAATCTTGTAGATTTCACTCAGCCACTTTTAGGAGGCGTTCCTGCACCGGAACGCCCCCCCCCTGCGCCGGAACGCCCACATGTGGCGCAGGGCTTTACAACGTGACGCATCTCCCTAGATGCATCACGTTGTAAATACCCCGCAGCATGGTGCTAGCTTTGCGCTGCTGCTACGTCACAAAAGTGACGCAACGGCGGCACAAATGTGGCGTACGGGGCTTGTAAATCTGCCCTTTTGTTGAGAAAGTTGGGAAAAGAACCGTCTTCTGCTATTCAATTGTAGAAAAGGTTTGGGAGGAAGGGATCAAATGTTGAGGGGATGATCTTCTATTGTCTCTAGGTCGTTTTAGTTATTTCTGTTCTTTGATTTTCATTTTTGATAAGATGTAAACAAGGAAGGAGATGAGTTGATGGTGAGACTAGATTACGAGGAAGCTTGCAGTTATTGAGATAAGGTTATGCCATGTGAAAATTGCATGTATGGTGTGCTCATTTGCATGCATTGGGGTTTCACAAGAGGTGGAGGGTCTATTATCAGTCATGGCAGATCTTGAATGTAGAGTGTTCTTTTTGGTTATGTCAGCTGCTGAATTTTTCCATGATGCAGAAGTTTTATGGTGTCTGCATGAGCACCAATAAAGTGATCTTTGAAAGCTCTGTTGTTTGATCGTTTATACATTACCACAATTGGGCAGAAGACTGTATGAAAAGGAGAGAAGCATACCAGCATTAACTCACAATCATTCATTTTATACTCTTCAAATTGATGGTGTTTATAATAGGACATCAGTAGGAGTGGAGGGTGGTAATGTGGTGTAGGAAGAGGCAAATAGGGTGCCAGGGACTTTAAGGGAATAGGACGAGGGGTGAGCGATAGGTGTTCAGGTAGCTCAGAGTAGAAGATGGGAAAGTGTGTCCGAGTTGAGTAACGGAGAGTCAATAGGTTATAAATAATATGTATGGAGCAAGAGGTACAGGTAGGTAGTGGGGATAGAAGAAATGGTTTGAGAAAATCTGAATAGAAAAAATGCCGCTTTGTGTGAGGTGAATAGTGTCTATGAGGAGGAGGATGATGTGGTGTAGAAAGTTGGTTTGGTGAAGAAACTCATGAGAATGTGGCCCTGATATGGAGGTTTGCGCAGTTGGGAGAAGTTTTAGGAGGGTATGACCTTACAGAAAAAACAACAACGAGCATGCACTTTGGCATTGGATGCAGACTTTTATCCATGTTTGTGGCATTGTTGGTTTAGCAGATGTTCACAACCAGAGATGTACAGCGAGTTATGTGTGCAAGTCAAACAGAGGGTACCTTGAAGCTACTGTATTAATGAGGGGTTCCATTTGGTTGTGTCACAGCTGCAGCTGCTAGTACAATATTTGGCATGTGTGGTATATTGTTAAACATGCACAACCTCAAGTGAAATAAAGATCCAACAGTACTAGATAAGAGTATCTAAAGTGTTCAGAATGTTGTCACTGTAGGAGCAATGGAAATGATGTGACTAAACTTGGCCATTGCATTGCTGGATGAGGATAATATACCCTATTGTGTGTCTTGTTATGTTGATATGGACGGATATTCACTGTGTATTGTGTATTCATGCTTGGTTTAAGGTTTTGTTTCATAACAAAAACAAAATAAAAATATTTTATTAAAAAAAAAAAAAAAAAAATGATGTCACTTAAGAAAATCAAAGGCAACCACGATAATATGTTAATACCATCCACTCATCTCCTGCATAATAAAATAGTCCAAGATGTCATTACAGTCAATTAATGTAGTCCAAACAGAAGCAGAATGCCAGAGGTCCAGGAGTGTCAAAACGCTTCACTATTGGTACTGTGTAATGACCTGGAAGTGTGAATTCCAAAATTCCGAGTGACAAACATGTCAAATGGGTTCGACCTACAAATGAAGGTGCTCCAGAACCTTCGAAATACAAAGCACTACAGTAGTGAATCAGTTAGGACAACACCAAAGTGGATATACTGAGGCCTCAGAAGAGTCAAAGACACCGAGTGTTAGGTCAATGGGGTCCACACAGAACTGGATATGCTGAGGCCCCAGGAGAATAAAGCCAACACAAATGTTGTGCTAATATTGTCCATCCAAAAGAGGAGATGGCTCAGCTGAAGGAGAGTGAAAGACACTATGGGCCCGATTCACAGAACCAGTCTGAGACAAAATCCGAAACGTACTACTTTTGGTATTCACAGAAGGCATTTAGTAGTTGTCAAGTTAGGATTTTGTCTTAAGTCTGTCCTAAGTCTGTCTTAAGTCTGTCCTAAATGTGTCTTAAGTTTGTCTTAAGTCTGTCTTAAGTCTGTCTTAAATCTGTCTTAAGTCAAACTTAAGTCAAACTTAAGACAAAATCCTAACTTTACTACTACGAAGGGGCATATGTATCAAACGAATTTTTAATGGCAAACGCTGCGATTCGCAAAAAACAGCGTTTGCGATTAAAAATTCACAAAACGGAAGGTATGAGGCAAATTCTCATCGCAAATTTAAGGAATCGCTAATTTAGCGATTTCTTAATTTTGCGTAAGCATTTAAGAAATCGCAAATTGCGATTTCTTAAATGATATGTAGCATGCACCAAAGCATTGCGAATTATCCTTAAGAAATCGCAAATTACCACCAACTTCTAGTTGGTGGTAATTTGCGATTTCTGATAAAAATGCACTTTTTGGAATTTTACAAAGTGCCACGTGGTGCACATACATGCCCTTAGGGCATGTATGTGCACCATATGCACACACATGCTCATTTCAGGGGTGCATCAGGGTGTCATCATGACGCCCTTGCACCTTTGAAATTATTCTCAAATTGCGATTAGCAAATTGCGAATCGCAATTTGAGAATTACTTCCCATTCATTCCTATGGGTCTCCTGGCCCATAGAAATGAATGGGAAGGTATTCCTTAATTGCGATTTCGCAATTTGCTTATCGCAATTAAGGAATTTTAAGAAATCGCAAAAGTTTTGCGATTTTTTAAATACATCCCGTTTTGCAAGTCTCAAATAGCGATTCTTTAAAAATCGCTATTTGAGATTCCCAAATGGAGATGTTGATACATATGCCCCCAAATGCCTTCTGTGAATACCAAAAGTAGTAAATTTAGGATTTTATTGTTCTGTGAATCGGCCCCAATGCCTCAGGTAGTTGGTAATGCTCCCAGATGTGGAAATACCAGAGTCAGGAGAGTCCGATGTGTCACGGTAGTTGGTATAAAGGGATCCACCCCAACGCTGAAGTACCACAGCTTGAGGAAACTCAATCACACCATGTAAGTAAACAGGCAGAGAGGATGCAGCTCCAGGAGACCCAGGGACACCATGAGATTATCACTGTGTAGTGCACCTAAGAATGGACAAGTCACAACTCAGAGTGGTAGTCAGCTAGGTCACTGCAGGGACAAAATTGCCCTGAGAGGGTAAAGTACTTAACAATAGTGAGTAAAATAGGGGAACACCAAGAGCAAAGATGCCCGAGCCGCAAGAGGTCAAAGACATCACAGTGATGGAAAAATGGAATTCACCCAGAAGTGAAAATTCCGCAATTTTGGTTTGTTAAGGTAGAGTCAATAGGCTAGGTTGCTTAGCCTGAGATTGGTGAACTACTGATCACAGAAGTCGGTTTCACTGAGGTGTCGCTTAATGCAGCTAGTAGACTGTGATCCTGAAGGGGAAAGAGATGGCATTGGGTGAAGATGAACAAAGACACTGGTATAAGGCCCTCTCTAGGATTTAACTGGTCAAACCTGGGAAGCTGAAACTGAAAACTTCAGCCTCTCTGCCTTTCATATGGATGCCCTGAGGGGGAGTTTAAAAAGGGGTAGGGGCTGTACGCTTACCCTCCAGATGGGAGGGGCTGGAAGGAGAACTGGAGCACAGTGTGTTTGGCCTCTTCAAAAAGGTTTGATAAAGTCGGGAGGCAGAGTGGGCAGGGAAAAGGTGTTGTGGGGCACCTGTAAAGTAAAAGCAAGGCAACAGCAATCCAGTAGTTTAGCGACAAATATTCCAATAGTCACATTATAGTACATATAATCACATCACAAGTGAAGCTATTATTGATTTACAAACAAAGTTACCATTTTGCAACTTATAAATGATATGTCGTGCAAAACGCACTTTACAAATTGGTCACAGAAAACAAAGCAGCTTTTAAGGCATTTTCCATCAGGGCATTAGAGTGCATCTAGCCACTCTTAATAATAGAGGGGCCTCAGTGGTACAATTCCAATTTCACTTCACTTCACCCTGCAGATGCTGGGAAAAGATGTACTGCTGTAGCTTAGGGGAAGCATCAAAGATATATAAGAAGGGTCAGGTGTAGGTAGAGAAGAGGGTAAAGCGATGAGGAATGGGGAAACACGAAGAAAACCGAGGGTCTAGTGCACAACTACATTGAGGAGAATGTAAAATCTTGGAGTCTTCAACTATACCTTGCTCTGCACCTTTGGGGGTTTGTTCCAGTAAGATCATGTCACATTGGCATGCTGCTCCCAACTAAGATTGATTTGATTTGATTTATAGATTTGTAAGGCGCACCTAAGCCCAAGGGCGTCTTGGTGCTGGAATTCATAAGATGAAGGAAGCTATCACTCTGAAGTCAAGAGAACTTAGGTCTTCTAAAGCAGGTGCATTTTCCTGCTTAATACTCAATATCTTCTGATAAATAAGGTAGAAAACATATAATTTTTATGTTAAATTACTCATAATGAATTGCCTATTCTTTTAAATATTTTGTGCATCCAAGCGCCTTTAGGCACATCTTTGGAAGAGGCTTAGAAAAACATTGTCAATGTAATCTGATTACTTCCTTGGGCAATGACTTATCAACACACATTCCCATTATTTGTGCATATACACATACATTTATGGGCCTGATTTAGAGTTAGACAGAGTACTCCATCACAAACATTTTTGAGCTGGGCAGACTGTCATGTTTCTGGTTGCAGCAACCCTGCTTGCTTCACTGCCAGGTACCCTACACCGATGGCCTAAAGGACTTCGGGCCATCGTTGTAGGTTCATCAGCCCATGCTCTCTATTTAGAGTAGAAACCCTTGCAGTCTCAAACTGAAAATAAAATAAAAATGACTACCAAACATTTATTAGCTCTTTATTTCGATTAGCATCAGCAATCATAAAATTACAGTAAAAACATCAATAAATTCATGATCATAGCATACAAATCAACAACATTATTGTTTTGTTGATATTTATGCTATGGTCAGGAATCTATTGCTGTTTTTACTGTATTTTTATGATTGTTGATGCTAATCGAAATAAAGAGCTAATGAATGACTCCCACAAACTGGGAGAAAACAAACTCCCAGTGTAAAGGTTATTATTTTATTTTTAAAAGCAACTCTCCCTTTGGAATTCGTTTTGAAAAACAAAGAAGTTTGCTGAGCATTTGTCTGAAAAAAGTAAGCCACTCGGCAAACTCTGTGGGGTCCTCGTACCAAATTCTCATGGAGCACAGCAGGCAAAAATCTTGCGCTGCACTCCGTGACAAAAAGAGAGCACCATATTTACAGAGTGTGGCACTCTTCTCCCTTGCGCAAGCACACAATCATGCAGCCGTGTGCCATGCACACACCTTTGCACCATAGAGCAAGATGTCTGAGTGAGCCTGGCTTAGGTTTAGCACTGGAAGAGTAACCTTCCAGTACAAAATCATATGCTTACTCTAACTTTAAAACTTACAGTGCAGCACACATGCAAAGTTGGAAAAGATAGGAGAAATAAAAACATTTCTCCCTGATATCATGTATTTCAAAAGGGGCATATATTTTTTGCGCAAAACTCGTTATCCTTTTTTTCGTAGGTAGGGTTTTGCATCAAAAATCATGAGTGGTTGCATGGGGATGCCTTTACACCACCCATGGAAGGCCCCCTTGGCGCCAAGTGATGCAAAGCAGCACTCTGAGCTGCTTTGTGTTACTTTCAAGTGAATTTACAGCACAAAACAAGTTTGCGCTGGAAAGAAAACTGGAAAAAAAAGATTTTGTGATGATTTGTGTTACTTTTGTGATTCACACTGGGGGCAGAATCTTATAAATATACACCACAATGCCTACAAAGAGCCTCCATTGTAGTTGCAGTCTGGAGACACTATGGGGCATATGCATCAACATTAGCATTTGCGATTCCTTATTAGCGAAAAATAAGGAATCGCTAATAAGGAATAGCAAAAGGCTATGCATGTAGGAATCGCTATTCAAATAGCGATTCCTTAACATTCCTTATTACCGAATCGGTAATACCGAATCGGTAATAAGGAATACCTACCCATTCATTCCTATGGGCTTGGAGGCCCATAGGAATGAATGTAAAGCCATTCTGTATTAGCGATTCGGTATTACCGAATCGCTAATAGCTGGAGCACTTTCAAGGGTGCCAGGGTGTCAAAAGGACACCCTGTTGCACCCCTGAAAATGATATGTGCACATATGTTGCACACACACATGCTCTAAGGGCATGTGTGTGCGCAACATGAAACTTTGAAAAATGCACAAAAGTGCATTTTTCAAAGTTTTTGCAAATTACCATGCAGTTCATCTTCATGGTAATTTGCTCCCCTTAATAGCGAAATCGCTAATTTTTTAACTTTGATGCATTGCATTTAAGGAATCTCACTTTGGGATTCCTTAAATGCAATCGCTATTTAAGGAATCGGTATTTAAGGAATCCCTATTTAAAGAATCGCTATTTAAGGATTCCTTAAATACCGATTTCTGCTTTTGGGTTGATGCATTGGGATTGGGTATTTTTTACTTAATACCGGGAGCTAATAAGGAATCGGTATTTTACCGACTGGATTTTGGCTTGATGCATAAGGGTGTAAGATATCTAAATACGGTCGGAAGGAGTCCGGCCAGGGTAGTGGAGGTAGTTACCTCTACTACCCCTGCTGATTGCTGGCCAAACTCCACAGTCTAAATGAGGCCCTAAGGGCCAGATGTAGGTGGCAAAATACTGGTCGGTAACGCCGAAATTCAGTACATTTCAGCGTTACCAACCGGTATTTAGCCATTCCTAATGTAGGTAAGGAATCGGTAAATAAGGAATCGGTAAATACCGATTCCTTATTGCTCTTGCATTTAAGGAAACGGTAATACCGATTCCTTAAATGCAGTGTAGGAAGCACATTAAAGAGTGCTTTTGAGCCTTAAGAAATTGGTAATTACCACCACCTTCAAGTTGGTGGTAATTACCGATTTCCTTTAAAAATTCACTTTTTTGTTTTTTGTTTAGTGCCATGTGGCACACATTCATGCCCTTAGGGCATGTATGTGCACCACATATGCACACATGCACATTTCAGGGGTGCAACAGGGTGTCCTTTTGACACCCTGGCACCCTTGAAAGTGCACACGCTATTAGCGATTCGGTAATACCAAATCGCTAATAGTGAATGTCTTCACATTCATTCCTATGGGCCTCCAAGCCCATAGAAATGAATGGGTAGGTATTCCTTATTACCGAATCTCAATTACCGATTCGGTAATAAGGAATATTAAGGATTCGGTATTTTGTACCGAATCTTTACCTACATAGGAAATACCAATTTCTTAATAGCGAATCGGTAAAATTCACTATTAAGAAATCGGTATTTCAGATTTACCTACATCTGGCCCTATATTCTTTATTAGACCTGGGAGACAATTTTGGCCGAACTTCAAAACATGGAAAATTTCCCCTTTTTTCAGTAATCCAACTGGAATTAGGAATTCCCTCCTCACTAGAGAAATATGTGCCATTGAACTATCCTAGCAAGGGAACCTTTGTGCTGCACCTGCTTGTATGGTCTTTCTGGCAATGTGTCAAGCAGGCATCACACACAGGCTCTCCTACTGCAAAACATACTTTTATGGAATGTCGGGTTGGGTTGGGTCGGGCAGTGTAATTAAACATTAACAGTAATTACATTGTCTGTTATCAAATGGTGCTGGATGGCACAAATATTCTCCATTTCTTAGCAATTCTTGTGCTTCCGGGCACTCCTCCAGTATTCCATCTTGTGTAATCTAGGACCAGCAAATGTAAATCCAGAAGAAATGATTGGAGCTGCCTGAAGTTTCTTATCCCTATACCGTGGAATTAAAAAAAAAACAATTTGCCCACTCTGCCTATTCATACATCAAAGAATAAGTAATTAGTTAATTTATCAGTTTGAAGTATTTATACCTGTGCTCTCAGTACTTTAAATTGTTCATCTGTAGAACCTTCATTAAACAATACCCAGACAGAAGCCTACAAGTATTTATTAAAGCTGCAATATTAAGCTTCCACCAAATTTGCATTGCTACTCTATTTGTCTACTGTAATCATCACCCATGAAGGGGGTTTCAATTTAATTTCAAAGTTTTATTGCTTGCAATTTTACATTCATGTCACACTAAATGTTCAGCTTAAGGAAGTTCAACTGAGAACATAGCCAGTACTTCTGATGTAGAAGTGATTTGTTACCAAGGCAGTACATAGAAATATGCTAATGTTTTGAAAGCAACAGGAATGAAATTCTAATTCAGGGTGCACGGTGTTGACGATTCAGGCAAATATAAAGAAAAGAGGGAGTGATAAATATGGGAATAACACATTCCATTGAACCAGTTGGTAATGAAATTGATAGTGATGAGGTAATTTATTTTTGTGTCATACTCAGAATTGAGTGTAATTTGATATGTGGTTTGACAAATGCACTGTATGACAACGGAAATGTTACCTGAGGAATCAAATGTATTTTCTTTCTGTTTATACCATCAAAACAAAATACAGGCATTGCTTTAAAATATATCAACAGTGGAGTTGTAACCCAGTCATAAGGGCCCAGATTTGCAAATGCTTTGCGACACGTTTGTGCTACTTTTCTAATGCAAACTTGATGCAAAGTGTTCAGGTGGATTTACTAACTGTGTTAGATAAAAATTCAAAGCAACAGAAAGTTGAGGAATGTGCTGCTTTCCATCACTTTGTATCAAGGGATGCATGGCCCTAGGCAATCACGTATCAAGGGATGCATGGTCCTAGGCAATCACTCATGGGTTTTGCCACAAATTCCTTTCTAAAAAGAATTGTAGACAGGGATTTTCACCAAAATACTATACCTCCTCGAGGCAGGCCAACAAGGAGAAATGTTTCATTCCACATCGCTTTCTCACTTTGTGAGTGCTGCATTATGCAGCACACAAACAAAGTGGGAGAAGCCCTAAAGCATAGTTTTTGTACAGTGCAAAACTGTAAGAACACGTAACACTCCTTGTAGATAAAGTGATTATTAACACAGAGAGAGAAACCCAACCACAGTCGTGCCAGGTTTAGCTAGGCTCCAACTGTCCGATTTCAGAAAACTCAACCCCACGGAACCCCATAGTGTCATGATGGAATCTGCAGCCCCAGCTTAGCTAAGGCTGCCTAAGTACACCACAACACATTCCCCCACCTTATAACAAAAGAACAGTTTCCCCTTAAGCCTTCCCAGTGAGTGCCACCAGCCTATACACCAGTAACTCCCTCCAGATTCCTGAAACCACAGTGGAGGAACAAAAGAAACCCAAACTGATACTCGTTAATCACACAAATACTCCTGTAAATAACCAGGAGTCTTCCTCAGCCTTGCCAACCTCCTTTGGTGCATTGAAGAATGTGAAGTGGACTGTGAAAATCTTATATACCCATCTCCACTTTCCAATCTGTCAATCACATCAGGTGCCCCAGCAGACCCTTGCTCCAAATCCTCATCCAACGGACTCAACCAAGGTAGGCTGGATTCACACATTAACTCCTTTGTGCCATTACTACATTCACATTGTCTCTGGTAGAAAGTCACCTCTGAGATTCTAAGTGTGTCTGTTCTGTAATCTGGCCCAATTTTCACCTACTGTTTTGACTTTAAAGGGACCCCTAAATTGGGACAGCCCCTTAACAGAACCTCCAGACGTGACCTTGAAGCAATCACCCACACCAATTAACCTTTTTTTACCTTCCCTCCAGAAGTACACTCCTGTTCTTGCTCAATAACACCTCTCTGCATCCAAATTGGGACAAGTTTGGTGCCTGCTAGTCTGCCCCACATCATCTCGAAAGGAGTCAGCCCTGTACTCGCATTTAGAGTAGTGCGGTAGGCCCACAACATGTCCTTCACTGCTTCCTGATCCGGTACTCCAGCACTGGATGATAGTTGCAAAATTTCTATCACCATTTTGTTCAACCTTTCAACAAGACCATTGCCCTGGGGATTATACAATAAAGACTGAACATGCTTCACAACCCGAGTTTCCAAAAATACCTTCATCTCTTGTGAAACTAACTTCGTTCCATTATCAGTAAGTAAAACGTAGGATATCCCTTCTCTCCTGAAGATTTCACATAAAATCTGAATCGGAAAGACACGTTAATATTTCTCATGAAAATCACCTCCACCCATTTGGACTTTCAGTTCACCAACACAGCCGCAAATCTTTCCAGTTTCGCAAGCGTAGCAAAAGGTCCAATAAAGTCCAGGCAAACATTCTCCAACACCTCTCCAACTTCAGCAACATGTTGCTCTTCCTACTAACACCCCAAACCAACCCTCAAATGCTTTTCAGAGTCTCTGCAAGCTTCACACCACACAACCCAGTCTCTCACGTGGTTGTCCATGAGAGGCCACCATAACTTCTCCCGTAAATTTTAATGGTCAGCGTTTGACCCAGTGCCCCTAATGAGCCAAATTAATCAACCAAGACCTGAGATTGCAAGGGGGACTAAACCTCTCATTGCGTAGAAGCAAACCTTTGAAATGGTCTCACCCCCAAAGGTAAAACATTTTCTTTCTTTGCCCCTGTTCTGACTAAATCCATCACCACAACCAAAGTTGCATCGTGTTCCATAGAACACTTCAAATCCTGCTCTGAAATGGCACCCTTTGACTCCACAACAAAATTCCACAATGGTTATAAAAGACGTAAAGTGCTTAGAATCTGCACAGAGCTCAACTTGATGTTATGCACGCCTCAAATCAGATTTTGAAAATACCTTCCCTTAGACACCATCGGCACCAACTCTCCAATATTAGGTATCAGGAAATTGCCCATAATGACACTCTCATTGAGACTCCTCAAGTCAACAAAGAACCCGATAGATCAATCAGATTTTTGGTAATGACCATCGGAGAAAATCCTCCGCGGCTTCCACAACCTCAATCACTCCATCATCCAACATCTGAGTGATAATTTCTTTGACAAAATATACACAGTACATAATAGGTGGTCTAAGGGAAAGTTTTTAAGAACCGCGTGGATATATTCTCCAATTGCAACTATTATGAACACAACAAAATATCAGCGGGTCTAATGAGCCTAGTAAAGCTCTAAAGACATGTAGTGCAAGCAGAGACCTTTAGTTATACTTAGGGAGAATCCTTAAAAAAGGACGGAATCCCATCACCCACTGAGGTGGCATGCTTTATCATCTGGGATCTCCTCTTGGTTGCAAAACCTAGTGCAGCCAAGGGCTTCAACCCCCTCACTGTGAGGGAGGAGCTCAGGGATGGTTTTATTATGTTATTCCATAGTAGGATTTCCTAAAGTCCGTCAGATGTGAAGAGTTTTAATTTTTAAGAGTGATGGGCGCAGTGCACTAATGTGGAAAATGATATGTGATCTAAAATTGGCTAACAGGAGAGGAAAAACTTGTATTCATTATCTCCTGATGTCAAAATTAAAAACAAAGCAGATGCAGTGATGAAATATTGACTGCATTTGTCCAGAAACAAGGTCTACATGTTTCGGCCATTGTGATCTGTGTTGGATCATGGCCTTCCTCAGGTCCTAGATGTATTATGCTACTGCGTGTTTGTGAATCAGTGAAGTGTTTATCAAAACTTGGGTTGGAAAGTATACAACCTACAAAACTTGCTGTCTCAGTTCTCAATTGATTACAGTGTGTTCATAACACCTACAAAGAAAAAAGTGACATCAGAGTTATTGTGACAACAAAGAGATCAATTACTTGTGCTAAGAAGTCTATCAGGCACGTGGGTCCTAATTGCCCATCGTGACTTGTACCTATACAGTATACTCAAAACATTATTTGCCAAAGTTCGCTTACCCGTGAATCACGAGAAAACAGCCTCACCTCACCTGGCTACAGCTCTGGACGTGAGGCCCGCTATAAAAGAAGGGAAAATATAGGTGAAAATCAGACTTGAAAAATGACATTAGGTCTGCTACACCTATACTACCAATATTGTTATGAGTCAATTCAGTTTAAAATGCGATATCAGATAGATCAGCTGACTAAAATCATTTGAGATGTTAATTATTCTCGTTGAAGGATTAAAAGGTGCTCCTCACTAGACTGTTAACCCAGCAGGCAGAGCAGGTATATTTTGTTGACCCCATAAATGGCCAAAGTAGTCTAACCACTCTTCATTTTATTATTTGCAAGTGTGTGTTGCTGCTAGATGAAAAAAACACACAGCACATGTATTACTGAAATTATCTCGAAAAAGGGCTTCCAGATAAGGAATATTTAAAAATTATTTGATGGGAACTGCCATCCTTTTACTCGTTGGTCCGCTAGATCGTATAAATGCATGTATGGTGTGTCATATCAAATCTCAATAGAGTTACAAGATTGTACACCACTCAATCTAGGATAATCAGATAATCAGGATAATCAGGGCAAAATGAGTTTAAACGTACGGCCGTGTAAAACAGAGCGACTCTGAACAACAGCAGGACGAATTGAAAGAACTACCCTTGTGCGTCAGAGTGACTCTGGGAGAGGATGTCCTACTTAGCAAAGAGTGGCATCTCCCTTAAATAAAGATGTAAACTGCTAGCAGAGGCAGATGATGTCCTTACCTGTCCGTCGGTAACACGGGCGATTCAAGAGCTGCATACGGAGGTGACCGACGGCAGGTTGAGCTGCAGTTTTTATACTCCAATCATACACCGGTGCATCTCGCCCCCTTGTGTTGAGGGGAGGTGTTGGTACACTGGGGTGTATCCATGGTAGCCCCCTACATTTCACTGCACCAAGTGGCAGGCACTGCGTGGTGCATGCCACATAGTGCAGTGAAATGCATGATTTGCATTTTTGGCATTGCAGCGGGTACTGCAAGTCCACCCGCCATCGTAATTGGCCCCTTAAATTTAAAAATCTAAGGAGCCAATTACAATGGCGGGCAGACTTGAACCCGCCCCTCATTGTAGTGGGGATTGGGACTACCTGCCAGTCATGCGGTGGTCCTGCACTCCAAATTATGATGCAACCGCCACCATGGCAGTCACATCTTGCACACCACAATGCCAAAAATGCAAGTCGTGCATTTTACTGCACTCAGTGGCATGCGGTGCCTGCCACTTGGCGCAGTGAAATGTATGGGGGTACCATGGGTATCCCCCCAGAGTACCAACACCTACCCCCAACACAAAGGGGGCCCGCAATCCCATGGCGAAAGGCTGGCTACAGCCAGCGTTGTCATTTTTGCAGATGGTGCCTACTAGGCACCACAACCATTTTTGCTATGCTGACAACTCCGCCAGGCAATCGGAACGATTGCCTGTTCTGTGGCAGATGCGTGGAGAGCAGTCTTTGCGACCGCCATGGTCCTATAGCAATTCCCCCGCCATCGTGATTTGGAGGGAGGAAAATCGTCGTCAGATGACGGAGGGCCCGCCACCGCACAGCTAGCGGTGGTGACCCTTCCACCATTGTAATCGGGCCCTACATTACAAACAAATGTAAAAATGTCAATTTTAAAGTATTTTTGTTTTATTATGAAAACATTTTTTACGAACATTATTTTTATAACAAAATTATAAATTATTAAACTAATCATATTTTTCTTTAAATAATTTTTTTTAAATAATTACACAAAAATACATATAACCTCAAACTTTTTTTTACCTTTGTAACAGTTTAAAATAGTTTTTTTTGTTTTAAAAATCATTATTTCAAAAACTACTTTTAATAATAATGTAATTGGAAACATTAAAACATTACTCTCTACCTTTATCCCCTATGAACACAACATCACACTACTAAATTATCTAAAAAAAATCCCCAAAATTTAAAAACAAATGCAAACAATATGTTTTAATCACTCCCCACCCTTGTCCTCTATAAAACCCAAAATCCCACTACTAATTTTTTTAAATGTAAAAAATGTAAGAAAAATATTTTTTCATTTCTCCCTACCGTTATCCCCTATAAACCCAACCTCCCACTATTAAATTTGAACAAAAATTATTAATACATTTGAAATATTAAAAAATCATTTTTGAGAAATTACTCCCCACCCTTATCCCCTATAAACCCAACATCCAACTCCTAAAATGACAAACATTTGAACTTGCATTTTTTTAATCAAATATATAATAACTAATACTACATTAACAATATAAAATACCAACAATAAACAAAAAAAATCGATATAATTAACAACTATATTTTTGACATCGAAATTTACAAAATCGATGTTTCTGCATTACATAAAAATTTATATTTTTAACAACGAAAAAACTGACCTCGATATTTTGGAATATTGATAATCTTGACTCGCTATTAATGCAAGTCGATATATCTACGTCGATATTCTGTCTCTGCACCCTTGATCATTATCCTCAGTAAGTAAGGAAATGTCACTGGATTTAGGGCCAGATTAGGTTCGCCCGCCACCCTAACGGAGATGGGGACTGCCTGACATAGTGTTGGGGGTCCTACATGCCCAATTGCAATGCGACCTCCACTGTGGCGGTCGCATTCTACACGTTTTCCATTGCAACGGGTGCTGCTGCCTGCAGCACCCGCTGCAATGGAAAAAATGCAGGTTTTGCATTTCCCTGCACTACATGGCATGGTGCCCGTGGTCAAGGGGAGCCCGCAACAGGCCCCCAAAGTCCATCCCCACCAGCCTTTCAATGGCTGGCAGGGATACAGCAACTTAATATGGTGGACGGTGTCTGCTAGGCACCGACACTATATTGAGGATGCGGGGTGGGTCAGACAGACAATCATAAAGATTGCCTCTGTCGGACCCACATCGGACGGGTTTTCGGTCCACCGGGTACACCGCCCGCCATCCTAATCTGGGGGGCGGTAATCGGCTGCACGATGGTAGTGAACTCACCAGCGGCAGCCTGCCGGTGACTGGTTCACCGCCATCATAATCAACCCCTTAGTGTCTAATTAGATGTTTTTCAATTCCTGCATACGCCTTTTCCGACTCCTCCACCATCTTTCCAATAGCCACAGCGTCCTCCAACATGGGATTTCTTGCGGCCCATAACCTTTCTTGGATTTTCTTACTATTACATTGCACAATGAGTTGATCCCTTATCATCCCTTCCGTCACCAACACAAACTGGCACTTAGCAGATAAGTGCCACCCAATCATTTATTGACCTTTCAGCACGTTGTGGCTGCATATAAAACTTGTGACGACGCATGACCACATTCACTTGCTTCGCAAACCTGGGGGCAGATTTACAAACCCCTTGCGACACTTTTACGCCGCCATTGTGTCACTTTAGTGACGCAGCGACGGCGGAAACAATGCGCCACTATATGACATATTTACAATGTGTCGCATCTAGTGAGTGAAAACTTCCTGTGGGAAGAGGCACTGCACTAGCCCTGATTGGAGGTTTTCTCACTATCTCATGATGGTGAAATTTCAGGAGAGGGGTTCACCCCACCTGCTGCACCCTAGGGATGGTGCAGGCTGAGGGAGACCCTCCACCTCATCTAACTAAAATACCCGCTTTTCCTCCTGCCAAAGTGGAGCATGAAAGGGGGCTTGGCCTCCCCCACTATTAGGTGATCCTAGGTTGGATTTCAAAGGCGGTGTCGCCTTTGAAGCTTCCCGCCGAGGAAGACTATCCTGTCATGGAGGAGGTGTGAAACACCCATGCCCAGAGCAGGTATTGTTTCTGTTCTCTGAGAGCGCTGGCTCTCACTCCATGAGGTCAGAAACATGTCTGGTGGTGGCAGGCTGGTGGAAACTGGCCAGAGACCCCAGTAGTGCTTGGTTAGGTTTCAGGGGACCCTCTAAAAGGTCTCCTGTGTGAACTTATTAATGAATCCAACACTGGCATCAGTGAGGATTTATAAAGCCAAGACATTTGGTGACAAACATCTTAGAAATAAGTGAAGCAATCATGGAGCTAAGAAATTTGTGCTGACAAGTATCCAGTCCATGTATTCTTTATGGCTTCCCTGTTCACTTACAATATCATAGAATGGACTGGACATTGTAGGGGCATGTCTTCTCATGCTGATATGCCCACACATAAGGTATAGTGCACCCTGGGGGCGCTAGAGGGCGTACAAGCAAGATGGCCACACTTGTGTGAGGCTCTTGCAGCTCAGGAAATACATCCACCATTATCCTGCCCAAATGCCGGTGAACCAAGGAAATTAGCGAAGAAGCAGCCAGCCGAACACCAGTGGCGACTCGTGAGAATTCCAAAATAGTCTGAGCAGCCTGAACTCGAAGAAAAATCATTAGCACCGAGCCCCGGGCCGCTCCTAAGATGGTGGCCGCACCCTGAGCCCAAGTGCTGCAGCCGTCGTGAAGGACTAATGGCGCAGTGGCAAAAACAACAACATCTGCGGCAAAAGGAGCCCGTCGTACTGCCACGTTGGGAGGAGAGTAGAGACCCTCGATGGCAGGAGTCATCGACAACCGGGGGGACCCGGACGCAACAACAGACAGAACCCAACAGCGGCCAAACCGTGAGTAGTGGCTGCGAGCGGCGGCGTTGTTGGCAGGCATCTCCCCCCCACTGCTCGCGGCACCCGGTCGGAGCAAAGCTGAGAGGCAGCAGTGGGGGGAGCGATACCGCCCCCCCACTTGACGGAAGCCAGACTGTGGCCTGGAGCTGAGTGGATGGAGCGATCCCGAGCCTCGGTCCATAGAACCAGGAAAAAACAAGCAGAGCAAGGACATAGGTGCTGATCACGCAATCAAAGGAAGACACAGGGGGCCTGATGCCTGCGGCACTAGAAGAGTAGTGTCCACTCTGAACCGAAAAAAGTAGAGATTGTACCGCGCGTGTGAAAATACGGCAGGCCAGAGTGAGAGGGCCCATAAATACAACACTAGACCTTGCTGTGTGCCAAGAGGGCTGCCTGGCTAACAAAGTGCTTGCAAATGGGCAGAAACTAACGCGGCAAAGGCTTGCGATGCTCCCAAGCAAGGCCCTTCCCACATGGGCAGTAAGAAGCACAAGAAAGCCATTTTGGCCGCTGTTGAAAGGGGACTACCTGGGGCTTGCCAGCGGGGAGGGATGACAACCTCAGAAGCTCGAATGCAACACTGTCAAGCCTAAGCCTAACTCCGGGGACTGTAGGATGTGCAGACAGACACACACACAATGTGGAGATAGTGGCTGATGCAGCGTGCCCAACCCATGAAGATCGGGGGCAGGGGTGGCCGCCACCACACAGGGACAGCCAAGAACAGGGCAAACACAGCAGAATAGACACGTGTGCCAGATCAGTGGCCTAGGGAACCAACAAAAGGCCTGACTGAGCAATAAAACAGGCCAATCAGAACCCACAACAACCGCGTGGTTGGAGGCGCTACTAGTAATCTGAAGCATAACGGATACGCATATGAGGCCCAGGGCACTACCCTCCCGCACAGCCACAGGAAGGAAACAAAAGCCAAGGAACACAGAATTGGCAGCATGGGAAAGGCTGATGGGAAACAAACCAAGCTACAATTTGAAACTCGCTAGTCTTCCTGAACACAAGGGGAACCCGGAGGCACAATGGCGGAGGCGCTAAACCCAGGCACCCAAACCTCAACAGATGATCTTAAAGAACTCCTACTCATTATGAAAAGCAGGCTCATCTCCATAGAAGCTAAAATGGGCACTATGTGCACACACATGGACAATATCACACAAAAACTGGATCAACATGACAAATTCATCAAAGAAGCAGAACAGCGCATCTCAGATCTGGAGGACACGTCCACTGGACGCAAGGAACATCTACTTAATATAGTTATAGCAGCTAAAAACTAAGATCTAGAATCCAGTTCATGCATAAACAACCTACAAATTCTAGGCATACCGGAGTCCACAAACACGGGCCGAATGGAAGATTACATTGAACGTCTGCTCACAACGCTGTTTGGAAAAGATGCCTTCTCAGCGACGCTAATAGTGGAGAGAGCGCACCGATCGTAGGCCACCCGACCTCCTCCGGGATCCCCTCCAAAATACATAATCGCAAGAATACCAAATTACCGGGACCGGAACATTGTGCTGTGATTAGCGAGAGAAAAGCAGCCACTCTCATTCGAGGGCACCGAGGTGGCTATGTACCCGGACTTTACCATGGCGGTCCAGGAGGCCCGTAAAAAATTAATTCCAGTACAGAAGAAACTCCAGCAGGCAAACATCGTCTACGCCATGCTGTTCCCGAAGCGCCTTTGAATCATACACCAAGGCAAGCATCACTTATTTACAAACCCCAGCATGTGGCTGACTTCCTGAAAACCACAATCAGAAAATCACCCAGACAAGAAACTTCTTCTAGCCCATCCAGGTCCACAGCAGCTTTATCGGACATAGAATGAGACAGCAGCCACAGCACATCTATTGCACATTGGAAAGACGGATCAAGGTCACCAATGGTGTATATTGAGACAATAGCCACAAACCCCCTTGGAGGGGCACGAAACAAGGACCCATAATGCGATACAAGAAGGACTGATACAATCGTTCACCGCAGATGCATAATTGGTCCAACCAGACATACGCGACATGCCATACTGGCGCACACACGAGGGAGAACTGTGACGTCCTCCTGTGTTTCCCCAGAAGGACATCCCTAATATGATCTGGGTTAATGTTTTCAATGTTGGTTTATTATGTATCCCAGATGGGGATGCAGTTATGGGGTTGAGGTGGGGGGGGTAAAATATCATGGCAGGATTGTGCTGCTGCTGTGGGGGGAGGGTGGGAGGGGGGAGTTCACAACACAAAACAACAACAAGTCCATTAATATTGATGTATAGCATGAAGAAACCCTGACACAATACATGACTACACCCGCCACACGCCTAGAGACACATCCAAAAATGAGCCGTCCAGACCCTTCTAGCTACAATCTTCCTAGATGGAATGTACGAGGCCTTGGAAATCCCAGAAAGCGCGGACAAGTCCTAGCATACTTAGACAACCACAACATACACTGTGTTATGCTATGGGAAACACACCTTGGCCCCTCGGCCCGATCACCTTGGCACCTGCTGAGCAGCATATCGCTACTTCTCAGCATATTCAACGTATGTACAAGGAATGGCAATCCTCATTAAGAATAGTGTGCCGTATGTAGCATGGAGAAACATGGCATCCCAATCCATAACATTTGTCTGTTGTTATGGACTCAACACAGATGACCCCGAGTTCTTTGATATACTATGGGGGAAAATACTGGACATTGGATCCACTCATGTAGTATGGGGGAGACTTTAATGTTACCTTAGACCCGACAATGGATTGATCACATCCACTGGCCCGACACTACATGAACGCTCAGCGCCAATTAAGAAATATAGTTACTGAGCACGGACCGATGGAAGCTTGGCGAGATCTACACCTGACTGAAAGGGAGGAGACCTGTCACTCTACTGCACATTCCTTGTGGTCACGCATAGTTGGCTGGCTAATCTCTAGAGGACTGAAAATATGGTTGACTAAGTCAAAGCACTTACCATGTACTTATTCCGATCACTCACCAGTGCTGATTACACTCACCCCACCTTGTGTGTCAACACAATATCAGTTCTGGAGGCTGTCTACGCACGCCCTACTGGACACCCCTTTACGGACTGAGCAGGAACAGGAGATAGTAGAGTTCTTCCCATGCAACATTAATGCAACATTAACACAGTGCCCCAGTTCTCCACAATATGGGAAGTATTCAAAGTCACTATTTGTGGGATATGCATCAAGAAGGGAATGGGGATTCTGAAAGAATTTCAGAACACACTTCAGAGATTGGAAACTGAGCTGAAACGACTAGAGACTCAATTGCCATCTGAACCCACTGCTGACCTACAAAGACAAATCAGAGAGACACTGTCGGAATACCAGGAGACAGCGGACAGGGTGTGCAAGTTTAGGGGGAAATACCACTGAGCCCAGCAGTATAGGGAGGGGGAGAGGCCAGGAAAAGCACTAGCAGAACTGACCCGTGCACCAAGATGCTCGAGTACTATTCTGAAGATTGCTGACGAAGACGGACGACCAAACAGAGACACCCCAGACATACTGAAAACGTTTCACAAATTCTATAGCACCCTATACAAAACACATAGAATGCAGCCAGTAGAGTTTGAGTCAGATTTCGAGGAAACAGCACTGGGATGGATGGGGGATGCCCAAAGGGAATTCCTCCTGGCTGACTTCGAGGACAAAGAGATTTGAGCTGCAACTCTGTAACTTTGGTCTGGACGGGCCCCTGGCCCTGACGGGCTTACAGGAGAATTCTACAAAACCTTTAGCGACGCTCTCATCCCAATTCTTAAAAATGTCTATGAGGAGGCGAGGGAGATGGGCACCCTCCCGCAAACAATGCATGAGATACTCATCATATCCATTCTCAAACCTGGGAAAGTGGGAACTGGGTGCTACTCATATAGGCCATTATCCCTCATTAACTGCAACGCTAAAATCCTAGCAAAGATACTCGCAAATCGAATAAGCCCTCCCATGAGCACCTTGGTATTGACGGATCAATCAGGGTTTGTGCCTGGGAGAGCGACATCGCATAACTTGCATACCCTGCTGCAAGATATTGATCCAGAGCTGGAAGCGGTGGTGGTCTTTCTAGACACCACCAAGGCATTTGACTCCCTGGAGTGGGACTACTTGGCTAGCGTCCTGAAACAAATGGGATTCCCCCCTCCTTTCTTGGCTTGGGTTCAATTGCTCTATGCCAAGCCACAGGCCAAAGTACTAATTAACAGGACATGTTCTCCCAGTTTCCACATCACAAGAGGGACGAGGCAGGGGTGCCCTCTGTCACCCCTCGTCTTTGCATTGGCCATGGAGCCGTTGGCAGCCAAACTTCGGCAGCATCACTGAGAGCATGACATTATATATCTCGAATGGCGAATTCTAATCTCACTATACTCCCACGACCTCACCCTATATCTCCGAGACCCTGAAGTAAGCCTCAATCCGATACTACACAAATTCATACAATTTGGAATGTATTCTGTAGTCAATATTAACTGGAGTAAATCCCAGATCTTCCCTCTTACTGACTAGTCAAAAGATATGACCCAGATTATCCCGTGACCTGGTGCGATACAGAAGTGAATACCTGGGCATTGTAGTAACCAGAGACAGGGCAGAACTTATGAGGGCCAACTACGGTTGGGTGCTGGAAACACTGAAGGATACCATCACCAAAAGGATTGCTATGCTTTTCTCACTGGCAGGAAGGGCATCACTGATTAAAATGGTGATACTCCCCAAGCTACTCTATCTCTTCATTAACATTCCCTATGCGCCCAGTAAATATTTGTTCAAAACTCTCAAATCTCAACTAATTCGTCTTAACTGGGGGAGAAAACAGCCTAGACTAAAGTAGGAGACTCTGACCCAAATGTTTGCCAAAGAGGGCTTTGAAATACCGGACATGGAATTATACGTTTGGTGTGCTCAAGCACACTCTTCGCTGCATACTGGCTGCACCCACAGCCGTATATATGCCACACCTGGCAGTCGAATACAGCTATATGGCACCAGTTCCCTATTTAGCCTACTTAAGCTCACCGGCCAATCCAAAATGCAAAGACCTGACTACAGTCGACTGTACAAATAGAGCATGGCACAATATAGCCACTCGTTTAAAACTTGACATGATATATTCTCCCCTGCTACCATTACATCGACGTATGGACATCCCAGTTACACAGGAAGGGAGCTGTCCTCAGATGCCTCAGAAATTTGAAGCACTGACCTTGGGGGACCTGTACGAGAAGGGGAATTTTCGCACCCGAGAGGAATTCTTCGTGGAAAGCCAGCCTCCCTCCATGGAGCTCTTTATGTACGTCATGCTCCGCCAAAATATTAAAACTCTCATACCTGAGTTCCCGAATGAATCACCCAGTATGGCCCCTTTAAACACCTTACTCCATAGATCCACTCCTACGCATGTGGTCTCTCTGCTGTATCAAACCAACCAAACAGACAGTCCACACGCTACTGCCACAGCATGAGCACAATGGGATGAGGAACTGGGGAACCCCCTTAGAGATGACCAATGTACATTTTGTTGTCAGCAAACAGGACAGGTATCAGCCAGCAGCAGACTGCGTATTATACACGTTAAATACCTATACCGCCTCTATTATACGCCTGAGAAACTACTGTGCTTCCAGTTAAGTGAAAACGATAACTGCAATAGATGTGAGAGGGCAGAAACTGACTTCTTACACCTAGCTTGAGAATGCACCCCCGTCTGGAAATACTGGGACGAGGTGCTCGAAGCCCTGGACCAGAGACTGGATCCCATATACCCAACACACCGCTTATTACACTACTAGGATACACGAAGGACCTCGAGACCCCAATCAGAAAATATGTCTCCCTGGGTCTGATCCTGGCTAAACGGATGATCGCCTGCAGGTGGGGAAGGGGAAGGGCTCCTAAATTCAAGGAGTGGCTAACCGACCTTGCCAGGAGCAACTAAATACATACGCTGAGCTGATGCCAGCTACGTCTCACCTGCGAGACATATGGGATCCTTTACGAACATGCCTACTAGAACGATCATCCACAATAGAGGCAGAAGGTGGGAATGACGAACACTCACAGGTGACACAAACATGATCACTAATGAATGAGAGGGGAAGTGGGAGGGGGCACAGAGGTGGCAGCATTGAAGGGTGGGCAGGGCGTGTAAATTTCTCATATCAGGTGTAGCATGGTATATGTAACTTCACTGATACACAGGGGTTGTATTTAGCAGCGGATTCCATGTTTTTTTAACAATGCAAATGCTGTGTTGTGTCGTAAGGCTGGATTGAAGCCTGTTTTTGTTAATTTGCAGATAAAAAATCAATAATAAGATTTTAAAAAAGGTATAGTGCACACTGTCTTAGGGCTAAAGGCCTGCTGTAAGGGGTGGCATGCCTTCATTTTATTCAGAGTAGGGGTGGCATGGCACACAGGGCTATATGCCTAGTCAATTCTTCTGATTTTCTTGCACCAAGACACGTGGCCTGCAGTGACAGAGTTTGTAGCCCTGGTGAGGGAGACCTGGGGTGGCACAACCAGTGCTGCCAACTAAACTAGTGGTCAAGTTGCTTATCCCTATTTGTTGCAGTGCGTGTGTCAGGCCACTGTTCATACCAATGATTTATTTGGGTTCCCCCTTAGCCCACATTTATCATGATATGTGGGAACTATGATACAGATTCATGGGTACCTGCGCATTCCTCAGAGTGGTGCATACCGGTGACATGGTAGATGGGGTGACAGAGGAGGAAATGCCAAAATAGCATGGTGGTATAAAGGAGGTTGTCACAAAACTCGATGTGCACATAGATTTGGATGGATAAACTACACCTTGCTAGTGTATGTGTGCTTATGGCAATATATGGTCAATTTTGTGTGGCTATTCCACACAAGCTGTGATTATTATTACCTCAGTGCAACTGAATAGGAATGAGTCAATGTGGGACGTCACCAGTCCATACATTCCAATGCTGTTACATGCCTGACTCATGCCCTCATATACCCAATGCCCTATAATAGACAAGTTCCCATACCTTTGTATTGTTTCATGAGGAATAAGGCCAATGTGTTAAGTACCACAGGCATGTATGCACTGTGTTATCAGCATTCAGGCCATTTCACAAAAACTGCTGTCGTTACCCATATCTTATCCCCAGGATTTTTCACAGTTGAACATTTCTGGGCAATTACCTGGATGATATATCACAATATACTCAAATATCTCAGATCTACAGCATGCATACACTCACTCATAACACACAGCAAAAACTACTTGATGTACATCTAGGTAACAGACTATTGGGTATGTAAAGGAGCACATGCTCTTGTTTGATTTTCATTACCCGATCTATGTTAAAGGGTTCCACGAATGTCCATGTATCATTCTTAGAGAAGTGTCCACAGATCTGTAGGTAGCCACATTCCATCTATGTTTCCACCACCTGACACAGAGTCAGTCTATGCTGCTATGTGTTTGGCCTTGTGCATATGTCATAACAGGGAAGCATTGCTGAGGCACAATTTGTGTACTTGCTAAGCATCACTCCTTTCACATAGGTGACTGGCCATAGATTTTACCCTCTTGCATGTTGCGTAACAATCCCCAGGGAGTACCTAGATGGATCATGTGTACCATTCCATATGTACACAACATCATTGTTCAGAATCTGACTTCATATGCACATGGGCATATGTTTATGAGGCCAGACACAGTAATTTCCTGTACCTACAAGGCCAAGACATTTGTACTTTAGCATTGCAATTTTAGGGAACGTACATGCTTCTCATGACGGATGGTCATGATTTGTTCCATAGATGTCATTTTTGGGTTGGAAATGCCACTTGTGTTGCTAATAGTAAATCATGCATGTAAGTGATGACAATTTGGACAATTCAGCTTGGTCTGATATGCATGTCCTTCCTCTCCAATAGACAACATGACCTCTGCTCAGGAGAAATCCTATTGGAGCTGCATAGAGAGGTACAAACATATACGGCACGTTGCCAAGGCATTCAGGCGCATGGGACACCAATTAGAAAAATCAAGGGCTGCAGGGACATGGAACTCACCACCTCAAAAACAGATAGCAATGGACAGGGCAAGCACCAGGCCACAAGTGGAGGATTACCTTTTGAACATCCTGCTCCAATTCCGGGACCCTCCATAGCCCTACCAGGAGTGGCACCACAAACGGTCATAAGTAGCTCTCTGAGCTTGAGAGGCAGTTGCTGAAGGCACAGGAAGAGACAAATTTGAAGCTGGCAAGACTACATCTGCAGGTGGCAACCCTAATGCAAATGGTGTGCAGCTTACAACAGACTGTGGACCGTATCGACCACCAATAAATGTAGACCCTTCCTCCAACATTCTGGCCCTCCATATATCATATTGCTTGTTGTCTTTGTTTGAACTTTTAGCATAGGTTATTATAGGTTTTAGTATAGCAATAGATTACGTTAGTTTTACTGTTTTGTTAGCTTTTAATATGTATCTATTTTTAGGTGGGGACATGGGTTCGTAGAGTGTTGAGTGAGTAGGGGATTAATGTTTAGTATGTGTTTTACAAAAACCAACAAAAATAAAAAATCTAAAAAAAATTAAAATATAGATTTGTTTAGGTTTGAATGTTTAGGTAGTTTGTGTATATGTGTAGTTGATGTTTTCTCATATGCAAATGTGTATTTAGGCCGGGGTGGGGGGTTTATGTTTAATCCGTCTGTTGTGGTATATGTATAGAGTAGGTTAAGTTAAGGTTAGGTAGGTACGGTTAGTTTTAAGTTAGGATAGTGTAAGTAAGTTAGCGTAGGTTAGTTTAGGCATAGTGTAGATAGGAATAGTGTTTAATTAATAATCTTTTGCACTTTCAAAACAGCTTACTTATTAACTGCGTGGCAGTTGTCACATCTGCTTAGGTTGGGTTAAGCACATGCTGGAAGAATTCCTGGCAGTGTATGAGTACATGTGTTACTAGGTAGAGTACCTAAGGAGTAGATCATGTAAAGTTTGGAATGGAGTCATTAAGGGATCTTCTAACATGATAGTGCACTGTAATTGGCACTCTTTCTGTGTATGAACACACAGCCCAAAACAGGTATTAACCAACTGTTGCACTGTGTGTGTATGTAATGCTGAATATTTTGTATGGATGATCAGTCAAACCATTGTGACTAATCTAGGATATGTTTGGTGTCACACTGATGGGAACCACCACTTACACTCTCTCCCTAGCACGGTTTTGTTGGCACATCAATGCTATTTGCTGGGTAGTATGCTTGGATTTTTTCCCCACCTTGTAAGAAATGGCATTCAGGCTTCCAATTGACTGATTGCTACTTACAGCATTTCATGCATATAGCCTTTGGTAAGTACTTACTAGTTTCGATGCACATAGGGAACACAGTTTCCTTAAGACGTTAGTTGATGTTTTTAGGATCAGCACCTCTACCATTGTCTACTTAGTCCAATCATGACTACAAATACAATACACTTTTTCTGGTAAGTAGTTTTATTGACATGTGAAACAGGGAGCATGGAGCAAGTGCCAGTACTTGGAGCAATAACCCCAGCATAGATTGTGAGCCAGTGGATGTCCAGACAGAGTCCATAGGGGATATATGTCATGGAACATGTGGCGTAGAGGAGAGTTCCAGTGAAGAGGAGGACCAAATTGCCATTAGGGAAGATAAGCCATGTATATAGTCACAAATGGGTACGATTAACAGGTGGGAAAGCAAAGGGAGAAGTACACTGGCATGGTCATAATCACAGGTAAATTGGAAAACTGGTGATGTGGCACAGAGAAATGCAATGACCCAGTTTTTCGATGGAAAAGGAAAAATCCACATCTTTGTCTTCTGATTAATGTGGTGCCTCCCATTAAGGCGATGTTGTCGGTGCTGTTGGCGACACACATCAGAGGCTAGAGATGTGGATCCCCTGTCCCCAGCAGCATTTCTCAGCAACAACAAGTAAGGCAGCACAGCACTAAGAAGGGCCTGCTGGTTTGCCAGCACAGCGACAATGGGGTAATTGTTTGTGCATCTGCCTCATGACACCAGTGATGTCAGCCAGGGACTGTTCTAAGCCATGGAGCGGAAGGTAGGTGCCTCTTATGGCCTCTGTGGGGTCCTTATTGGGACTGAGGTACCTATGTATTCCGTCTAGGATGCCCAGCATGGTCTCCATCCCAGCCTGCACTGCATCTATCAGCTCCCACTGGACTCCTACTGCACGGTGTTGGAATTTAATCTGGGGGTCCTCGGAGTCCAGGGCTGGGGGTGGGCTAGTTATGGTGTTTTTTGGGTGGTAGGCGGATCCTCTGGAGAAGGTACGACACTGTCAGTCCTTTTTGTGTCCGGAGATGTTGTCCGAATGGAGTACAGGATTTCCTGGAAAGGGGTCTTGGTTGAGAATTGGCAGACTGTCATCATCAGCAGGATCCTCATGCAGGACAGGCAGCGGGTCAGGAGTAATTGGCACATCTGCTGCAATGAAATAGATATATGTTGCTGTTGATCTATGTTAGACGGTGACATGAGCAATCTGGTTTACATTCAGACTTCATACTCATTCCTTGAAATGTCAACATTGCTGCTTAGGACATCTGTTCCTCATAGGTTTGGAGACCAATTTTCAGTGTATTTGCAATCAGATGTCAGTATCTCTGCATTGTTCATACAACCACTGTGTAACAGGGCTGACCATTCCTGTCATGACACATGTTGCAACACATTTACACAGCCCACTGGCCCTGCCACTTTTGTACATGTGATATGAGGTACAGTCCACCTCTACCTTGGTGATTAGCTTTCTATTTCATGATGCCTATTTGACGTGTTGACACCACTACTATGCACAATGCACCTAGTCCCCACTGTGCCTGCGTTTCCTTTGACCAGTACTCAGCTCACAGCTTCTGTGAAGGTGAAATGGGTTTGCCCATAAATTGGTGATGATCCTGCTGTCTGCCTTTCACACAGTACATGCCACTCTGCCTTGTTGAACTGTCTTGCGTTCACATTGAGCTTTAATGTGGGCAAGGATTAAATTTTTCACACATATCCTGCATACCTCCACTCAGCGTCCAACCTTGCAACACTGCAGGAATGGGTGAGGACATGTACTTGCCAAGAGTTTCATATTTGTGTATACTCATGTGATTTCATAGCACACACAGTTGGCTCCATACCTGTGGACAGTGGACACTGTGTAGCATCTCAAAGGGGATGGGCCCAGTCACACTAGGTAGATTGCTAACACTGACACTCAGGCCGTTTCATCATTGACAGAGTAGGTCATCTGCAGAGTTTCAGACATTTTTTTTACTTAGGCCGCCTTACTTGTACATATATATCCCTCCTCTTACAAAACTGATTTTGGCTCAGGCATTCAACTTCCTGCCACACACTGATGGTATCCATATGATAAATTGACCTTATGCATGACCATATTCAATGGACTGACATGGCTAGCTGTTTCTAAGCGCTATGGGATGAGCTGCAGCCCACATGGTAGTAGTGCTGGAGTTGGTGGCATATACCTAGCCAGGTTTGCCACATAACTGGGCCCATTTACCTCAGCCTCCAACCATCCCTGACTCCTACCCTTTGTGGTGGCAAACTAGTACATCCAATACCTTGAAATATCCCTGTTTCACATACTCCAACTATGACATATGTGGCATGGTGAGACAGTTTGCCTTCAGACTCCTGCCAGCCACGTACTACATCTTTACCCAGACACAGCAGTGCATGTGTCTTGGTGAGGCTACCTTGCTGTACACATATCCCTTCTCTCCTCCCTGCTATGCAATGTCTCATCACTCACACACAGCAGCAGTTTGACATGCACAACCAGCACCTACAATGCACTGCACTACTGTAGGCCCACCAGGGCCACACATCATCTTTTGTTTCAACACACACGGCCATCTGGTGTGCGTCTCTTGCATTCATCCTCATACCTAGTCTTATTTAGGTAATAACAGGAGTTTGGAAGCTCCCTACACTAGGAACTGACACCTGTGTGCTCTCACCCCTCACGTCAGGACAGCTGCGTACTATGTAGTTTCAAGCATTTTACTATATACCTGACGTTTGTCCTGTTCACATGTTTCATTCCTTCACATGACCCACACCTGACCCTCCTTTCAGGTGTTCAGTTTTTCCTCTGACAATCCCATTGCATTCCATTGGTTTACAGTCCAGATTACTGTGCATGGGTTCAAGTTGACCACATTGGCATCATTGTGCAAGGAGGCCTGCATTGTAGCAGTCAGATTGGGCAGGGTTAATGTACCCATGCATGATATGCAGTTCCATTTACAAGTTTTGGACGCAGGGCAGCACAGCAAGTCACTTTTCTATGCTGCCCTGAGTAAAAAGGAAAGGGCAGGAATGCGCAGTACTGATGATATACAGTGCAATCCCGGACTTTCTGCCTGCGGCAGCACACACATTGATGCCTAGTCAGAGTATTATTTATAGTACCTTACGAAGTCCTAATTAGGGCTTCAGCGGGCAGCTGACAACGCAAGGTCCTGCTATTCTGCAGGTTGCATGACTCGTGCTGGCGCTGGTGTCAGGATCCCGGAACTATCGACCTTAAGCTCAGATAAATCATACTCTGACTATTCTCTTCTGGAACACGGCAACACCCAATTCCTATATTGATTTCTAGGTCCTGAAGAAAGCCCCCTGACCCCCTAGGGGCACTCAAAGGGGCTGAAACATGTTGACCATTAAATTGGACTACCACAGTGCAGCGGACTCATAAATAGTTCACCCCTGCACAAACTCCCTTTTTATATATTCTCCCCATACACCAAACGGAATAAAGTTACAGTTTAGGCAGTATGGGGATCACTCTTTAAATGACACCATTTTTAAACAACTCACTTCACTTGAGCACCTTTCACTCACCACCCATTACTGATCACTACTATAAAAACCAGTGGTTCCCTCCAGGTGGAGGAAGCATACAAAAAAGAGACCCAATGATGATGCTGTCACTTATCTGATACAGGCGGAGAATTAAGATAAACCGCCACATTACCTGTTTACATGAATGAGGGTTTTTTAAGTAGTGGCGGATAGAACACAGTGGACCCTTGTTGCAGGTACAAGTGATCCATTCCCCATTGATTCTGACTGACTAATAGGAAGCTGAATGGATCATAGCTCCTTCTACCTCGTTCCTCCTTCCTTGATTTGAATACATGGTCAATCTGGTAGGCAGGAATCCAGGGTCAGTATTAAGTACAATCTTATCTTTGTTTTACCCCTTATGAAGTAGGACCACATTCAGTACTTAAATCTGTTGCAATTGCCCCTTTCCTGTATTGCCACTATGAACGTTGCCAGCAGTGATTGAGGTATGACATTTGCCAGATTTTTGTGAAATCTCCTTTGTCAGCCCACGAGGTTCAGGCATTTTTCCTAACTAAAGGTATTTTACACCTCAACTTCTTCCACTGTGATCAGATGCTCTAGCTTACATTGTTGTCCTGCCTGCAATGGTAAGACCTAACTAATACTCAGTCTTGGTATTGCCATTCAGATTAGAGGAGTACAATGCTTGATAGTTTGTTGCAAATATGTCTGCACACGTTGTCTTTATGTATCATTTGCCTTTGACTATTGCTCATCCTGAGAATATGCCTTAGAGTATCATCTCTTCTCCAAAAGCAACACAGCAGTATTCCAGCTTTATTGCAAACACTAAATAGTTTTTTGGGGCACTTAAATGATGGGCATGGGCTGTCTCAAAGAATATTGATCTGTATTCCTCATTTTCAGCCCACATATATATTTTGTCCAGGTCATCGAAATGCTTAATATGTTCCTGTTCCATCTTTAATATTTCTTGATCAAGAGCTACACATTTTTCTTGTTTTCTCTAGTCTTGCCCACTACCATGAAAACTAAGTGGCCTGTGATTACAGACTTACATGCTTTCTATATGGGTACTCTGCTAGACAAAGGGCCATTGTTCAAAGTATTCCAACTTCTTCTTCTATGCTTCACCCACTTCCTGCTCTAGGAAACACCATGGGTCTAACCTCTAGTCCCCCAAATGTCTCCTATGAATGGTGTACATTTTTGTCACCATGGGGGAGTGATCGGCTATTCCACTTGCCAGAAGTGAAGCTTCTTGGCACCTGTCAGTGTGCATGCAGAGAAGGTAACCCCCACAACCAAAATTCTTACCATATACCTTTCACACCTGAATCTGGTTCAACTCACACACTTCTATCATGGAAGCCTCTTTTAAAAACGCCTTCTCTCACACTTCCTTCTTTGTAGTCTACCAGTCATCAGCTAGGAAAGGTCAATCCTTTGGTTTTAGATGCAGTCACCAGCAGCCTGTCCACTCACCCTCCAGGTGGATCAGTCATCCAGGTGGGTTGCTGTTTCTCTTTCCCTTTGATTATTTTTCTCCTTCTGGCCATCATTTCGCCAAGCCATAGGGGTCCACCCTTCCATCCAGTTTCAAGCTTTGTCTGATGGACGCTGAGGTTCGCCTTCTGCCATGATGTGCAGTTTTGCCAGGGGCAACAACATATAGTAAATTTCATTGCCTTTCCTAGGTTATTTCACAGCGCTGAAGTGGCTTTTCTGACTCTGAATCACCTGCATGAAGTCTGTGAACATCATTACTGCCCACATATCTTAATTGCTACTGTTGCCTAGTAGCTTGCAGAATCAGATCTCGATGGGTAAAGATGAATGATAATAAGATGTCTCTTGGTGGTAGCCCCAGTCATGAAGGGGGCACCGGAGGAGCTCTGTGTTCTCTTTCTACAGCATAAAAAATTGATAATCCCTTGGGCTTCATGGCATTGATCAGTTTCTCAAAGATTTCCACATTTCGTCTTTCCTGCGATTTGCCTCTTCAATCAGCCTTATATTGTTCCTCCTAGATTGGTCCATCTTCTGTGTTTGCATGCATTGTCTTTTTGAGTTCTTTGGGATTTTCTATTGATGCTCACTGGGTCCCTACTTGTGTGTTAATTTCTTTCAGATTCTCAAGTTGTGTTTACCCTTTCCCACATTTTCATGAAGTCAACTATTAGCAATTCAACCTCAATGCTCACTGTGCTGATTTTAGATTATAGTGTACTTCATGTGTAACCCTGTCCACCAACTCTAGCTTAAATGTGGGCTCTGGATCCCTAGTTACGTCTGAGAACCTGCAGGTCACAGGCTCTGGTGCAGTGCAGGATTACTTCATGTGTAACCCTGTCCACCAACACTAGCTTAAATGTGGGCTCTGGATCCCTAGTTACGTGTGAGACCCTGCAGGTCACAGGCTCTGGTGCAGTGCAGGATATATCCAATGATTTGTGAGGACAAACACATAATTATCACGCCGCTTATGCAGTTACACTACTCCTAACCCCTTCTTTTGAAACATATCGTCTGTTGAACAGTTTATCTTTCACTGACGCCGGCCGGAGCCACAGAATTAAAATCCTTTCCATGACCTCTCATTTTTGGCTGTGCAGGGGCTGATGTGTCAGGTACCAGAGCAAGGAGTATTGAAGGTCCACTATTTAGGCGTGCCTTGGGCTCTCCTGAGGCCTGTACGCTTTCAACATTTTCTGTGTCCAGGATGTGGTCACTTGAGTTTGGCTATCCTTAACTTTTGAAGTCTTAGAGGTGGTGTTCACTATCTCTTTGCTGCAGCACTCTCCTGCTGCAGGTGTACTATATGATGAATATGGCCCAGCACTCCTTGAGGTTTTGTAGCGGACATATTCTCTTCCACCTGCATCCTTCTCCATTCAGGTCATTGTGGGTACTGTTGCCACTTCCACAGTAGGGGCATCAATTTCAACTTCCCTCCCACAGGCCCCTTTAACTTTCAGCCTGCTTGACAGAGTCTCCTAGCCTCCAGATACTCATGCGAAGGTGCTTCTTCTCCTGTTTCAATGTCCTTTGCCACTCATCCCCGGTCATGCTCAGCACTCATCACTGAGAGGGTTGAGAGTCAGGACATTCAGGCTGCATGTGGGGGGGTCTGTCTAATCTACTCTTTCCATCACCATTTGAGGGTGCTATGTGGATTGCATGTTTCGTGCCCCCAGTGCTTGATTTGAGGCAGTGGTTGCCGGTTGGGGCCCACCGGCACTCATTTTATGGGACTAGCACTTATTTTCATTCATCAGACATATACCGTGAGCAAGAAGGACAAACCCACACAAAGGGTAAAGAATGAGAAAGACTGAAAAATGTCACAAAGGGAGACAGCAGTTGTAGCGTCTTCCTCAGCCCTGGAGCATGCAAGCAGATTACAGACCCGCACACAGAAACCACGGTTGAGCATATCTGTATTCTCCAACGTTTATTCATACTCTGCACATTATGTCATACTTCCCATAACCACATCTTAACATCTCTACTGCACATCACGCAGTTCCTGTTCAGAGTCCGCTCAGAACAACAAGAACCCTAGTGCATATAGCATCAATATGCTACATCTCTCCTTTGTTAAATAAAAAGTGGCAGACATCACATAGATCACATCTCCTCAATCAGTCTGTGAGAAGCTCACACTTGTCTCACGGCTCAAGGACCACCCTCATCAGGCAACGGGAGGTCCAGGCTAGGCAGGCAAACCTGGAGATGTTGTCACCTCCAAGGTAGTGTCAGGTAGTGTGAGGAGCTGGAAAGTGACAGGGTAGGTGTTTGAAATGTGATGTCTCCGGATTGATGGACTTCCCAGGATGATGTGCTGTCACCATGTGTACCATGCATGCCACCACCTTTAGTGGCTAATGAGGTGTTTGTCTTTCATTTCTGTCTCTGCTTTACTAGCTCCTAGACTCCTTTGTCTAAGACTGTTTCCTGGGCGTGTACACGCTAATCACTATACTCTTTCACTTTCCTCTTATGAGAGGTTTCACAAAGTTGGTCAGTGTTTACTGACAGCTCTGATGTCCATTGAGGTAATGTTGTTCTATTAGCTCTCCAAAACAACAAGGTAGCTGGGATCTCACCTGTTGTAGAGTGAGGAGGTGATTGATAGGCTCAGAGGGGCTGGCACATGGTTTGGCTTAAGTCCATTTGTCCATGGGGTTCGCTAAAGTACCCTTTTGAGGGTGCCCATAAATCTTTTGACTACACCATTGGCTTGGGGGCAGAGGGGTGTACTCTTTTGGTGTTTGACGGTGAGTCGTACAAGAAACTCTTTGAAGTCTTTGCTATTTAAGGGTGGGTCATAATCAGACTTGTGGATCTCAAGGATACCCCAGGTTGCAAAGATGTCCTCTAGCCTTTCTATGACTTTATCATGAATCGTCAAGGACAGTTTTTTCACCAAGGGAAAAACTGAATACACGCCTTTGATTACCAGCGGATGTTGCCCATTTCCTATTAGTCCAAATAAGTCAACTGCGACTGTATCTTAAGCATTGGCCGGAAGGTCACACATTGTCACTGGGTGCAGAGTCACCTTAGGAGACAGGCAATTGCAGATGTGGTATGCCTTCAATTCCTTTTCTACTTGCTCATCTAGTCAAGTGAAACACACTCTATCTCTCAATGCTTGTTTAGTAGCTATAATACTACGGCGACCCTCATGATACAACTCTATGGCCTGTTGCCTTAGGCTCTCAGATATGATGATTCTCGAGCCTCTCAGTATTATGCCGTCTTGTGTGACTGCTAACTCATCTTGTATGTTTTTGAACTTTTTTAATTCAACATTATTGGCCATAGGCCATGTGCTTCATCTCCATGATTGTGTTTCAGTGAGTTCTTCGATGACAACCATGTCTTTGTCTGTGTTGGCGGTAGCAATGGTTTGATCCTCAGACAGAGCCGCTGGTGTGCTTCAACTCACAATAAAATTGAGATTTTCTTTATCGGTTTTGGATGTCAAACCATGATAATGTAGTGGTGCTCGTGAAAAGTAATCTGCTGGGTTTTGAGCCTTCCCTGGTTTATATATAATCTCAAATTCGTACTCTTACAGCCTAACCCCTGTGGTTTGATGTGTGAGGCGCCTTAGCCTTCAGGTTTCCAAAAATAGTGAGCAATGCCTGGGGATCGATGATGACAGTAAATCGTTTTCCATGGAGGAATACATGAAAATATTTCCAGGCCCAAACCCCAGCCAGACTCTCCTTCTCCAGCTGAAAGTAGGCATGTTCTGTTTCAGACAGGCTTTGACTGGCATAGGCCACAATATGCCTCTGAGCATTCTGTTTTGAGCAGGGATTGCCCCCAGCCCTACCCGGCTCTCATCTACCGTCAATTTGGTGGGTTGCCTGCGGTCCAAGTAGGTCATTTCAGTTGCATTATCAATTGCATGAGCTATTTCTTGGAAACTTTGATCACATTTAGGAGGCAACTGAAAAGGAACATTCAGCTTTGTCAAGTCTCTCAATGGGGATGCTGGGACGAAATTGTGAATGTATCTTTAGCAATAACTGGCATATCTAGAAGAACCGCAGTGTGGTAACATCTGGGGAAGCAAAACCAGATGACAGGGCTTGCACCTTATCTGGATCTACAGTCATTCCCCCATCAGAGAAGATGTGTCCAAAACATGTATGTTAAGCTTTGAGGAATTTACATTTTGCAGCATTCAAAATGTGATCCGCATCAGCAGCAATTAACTGGCATATTTGAGTAAGGGCTTTGTTGTGTTCCTTTTCAGTGCTTCCAAAATCCAGTATGTCATCATTGTAACTGAAAGCATATGCAACAGGTTGGATTACTTTGTGGATAACATCCTGAAATATCTCAGCAGCCGAAGATACTCCAAAGCTCTGTCTCTTATTTCTGAACAAACAAACATGAGCGGAAAAAGTGGTAATATATCTGCAGTTGGCTTCTGTCTCAAGTTAGTAGTATCCTTTGTTTAGTTCAAGACAGAAAATCACTTTAGCTCTGTTCAATTGCATGATCATGTCTGCTATGTGCGGACCAGGGTGTCTCTCCCTCTCAATGGCCCTGTTTTGCTGGCACATATCAATGCAAATGCACAGTGTTCCACTACTGTCTTTCTTTGATACTACTACTATGGGTGAAACCCATGGTGTGTGGTCGGTAGTACGTTCAATGACGTCATGTTTCAAAAGTGTTGCCAACTCTTTCTTTGCAGCTTCTTCCAAATGATAAGTGACTCTAAAGTGCCGCTGGGCAACAGGATGAATGTCTATGTTGCTATGAAGCTGTACTTTAATTTTCTTGAGCTTTTCCAAGCCAAGAAGCAATGACAGGATTTGGTTCATAATATCAGGCTGAGCACAGAGGTAATAATTGAGGAATATTAAATCCATGTCAGCTGCTGTGGCAAACCTGAGTAAGCATGCACTAGACGAGATTCCTTGTAGAAAAAATGAATGGTGGCTTGTACTGACATTGTTTAGCGCTGCATAGGTGCTGTGACGACCCTTAGCTTTGTTAAGGATTAGAAGCTGCCTAGGGATACACTTTTGTGTCTGAAGGCGTGAGGCAGGGCAGAGCCGAGACCCTGTTGAATCTTTTTACTAGCATGATATCAAACGACGCCTCACTTTCGATGATGAACATTAAGGGGTGACCGTTTACCTTCGGTGTACAGTGTCCGAATTAAGTCCAGCATTTTATTTGGTGATCTTTTCTTGAGTTTGAGTTTGAATCAAAATATTTTAGATGTGCAACAACCATTAGTTTTAAAAAAAGGCACATATTTATTAATCACAACATTTGCAGATGGTAAACATATCGGATATGGATACGTTCCCTCCCACATTATGGACTCTTCTGGAGCCAAACTGGCACCACACCGCATCAGCCAGACGGGTGGTCACACCTATCTACAAAAACTGTGACCAGTTTGCTTTTTGACCCCCCCCCCCGTCCGGAGGAAGACCCACAGGCTGAGGTTCCAATTGCCAATCTTGCCCGCAAGTCGGGTCGAAACATCGACACCCACCCCCAACAGGCCTGGACCACATGTCCTTTCATCCCCTATCTTGCATAGGATGATATATTTCTCTAATGTTTGTGGAACATGTTGTAAAACTTAATGGCATAACTAACCATCACTAGCCAGGCCTCAGAAATTGATTATTTGTCATCAATGGTACTTATACAATTATCAAAATTGCTTCTTGATTCTGCCTTGGGATCTTTTTAATTTCCCCCTTTTCTCACTCACTTCACACCAGAGCACTAGCACTTGCCTTTCACGTTCCCTTGGAGCAACCTTATTTTCTCTTCCAAATGATAACCGTGTAATATATTTACCATCTGCAAATTGTGTGATTAATAAATATATGCCTTTTTTGAAAACTAATGGTTGTTGCACATCTAAAATATATTTAACTAATTTGGATTCTTGGTAACCGTGAGCCTTCAGGAAACAGCTCAAGACCTGGCTGTTCGAGCAGTAGCAGACCCCCTCCCCCAAGCGCCTTGAGACCCTTCCGGGTGAGTAGTGCGCGATATAAATTCCATGATTGATTGATTGATTGATTATATGTATGCTCAAATTTTATACTTAATAATAACTGTACATATTAGATATTTATGTGAATAGATAGGTCTAGTGTCGTAAATTGGCTGCGATTAAATTAGCGTTAGCGGAATCCATCTGGAATTTAGTGGCTATCCTGTACATTTTATGGAATCCATTTTGTATTTCTGGCAGCCCATTTGTTTACCCTTGTGCTCTGTTTAAAGGACTGGCTATACTTAGACTCTGCTACCCTGCACATGCGCAGGAATATCAAACTGTCCATACATCTGTTTTTATTCTGTAACTATCAGGTTGTTTCTACCAGAGTCAGCAACTGCTAGCTCCTCCTTTACTGTCGACTGTGCATTTCTGTATGACCATCTATGTATGTAACTCTTCTCATGTATGCTTGTACCGCCCTCTTTCTGAGCCCCTGTGTGGGTATAAAAGACCCATGGTTCTTCTACTCTGTGTGCTACCTTCATTCAGCACCACAGGGTGCTGGGTGAATGTGGTTCCACTTCATGAAGGTTTATTAAACTTTGTATTTTCTATTCCAGTTTCTGTGCCAACTTCTTCTAAATGTCTGAGGACTCTGTGCAGAGAAGGGCGAACCCCTTGCACTGGTAAGCCTAGCTGAGGTCTCTTTCAACACTAGGACCACTGTTTTCTGTACCATTTGATACCCAGGTCCAAGGACTTCTTTAGTTGTGTTACCCCATTTACTATAATGGCTGCTTTCATGTCAGCAGTTTGACATTTCACCTGTTTCTCTGCTCTCGAGCCATCAGCATTTTGTCTAGACTGAGTGTCTCTGTCAGCATGCACCTTCTAAATGAATCTGAAAGACAGCAGTTAATGACTCTGAGGTGCATGGCGTCTTCATCGGTAAAATCACTGAACTTGCAATTTTAAGAAGTTCATCAAGTCTTTCAACAAACTCATCCATTGCTTCACCAGTCTGTTGTGATTTGCTAAAAACATAGCTTTCATGAACTTGGCATTGAATTGAATTTGGCTTCCAGCGCTTCTTTCACTTTTCGGTACGATTTTGCATCAGCCTAGGAAACTTTCTTCACCACTTTTTTCACTCCATCACCCGCTGGGTTTTTCAAATATTTGATGGTTTCCTTATCATCTTTATCCTCAAGTGCATATATGAAGTAATTGAATGTTTCAATCCCCACAGTCCACCAGGCACTAATGTTTTGTTTCTTGGCTGTGGTGGCTTTAAGAACACAGCTGCATTGTATTTTTGCTCCCTTGCCACCATTGTGTTAGAACAGGTCTTTCTACTGGTTTTGCTGTGCAGGGTGGCTCACACAATGTATGCAAGCATCAGCCAAGTGTAGGAGCATGTGTCGCAGTGCACTCCAATCGCTTAGGAATGTAAGCATTTCTTGTACTTTATCTGTGCTCTAGTTACTTATCTTACATTGTTTGAATGGTTGCTTCCTAGGCTTGTGCTGAAACTGCAGCGAGTGATCGGTTGTCGCACTTCTCACACATGCATTACATACATCACCATGCAGAGTTAAGGATATCTCTGTAATTTCAGCGCGTTCAGAACAATGCGCCATTTCAGGTCGCTACTTAGTTACTATTGTTCGAGGAACAGCACAGCGTCTTTGTCGACAACCTCATTGTCAGTATTGGAGGGTATTTTAAACATCCTCCTCTGCAGGGCCTTTGATTGCTTCTGCAGCCGTGTATGGGCTGGAGTGAGGCTTTAACTCCATGTGTGCTTTTCGCAGACTACTTTGTATCAACACTGGCACATGGGTACACAAACCCGATTTGCAGTACCGTTGCAAACTCTCAGAGAGAGCAGTCTTGTTCTTCACGGGCACGTATCCCCTACTCGTGCTAGATGTAGTGTCTTCCTCATCCCAGGAGCATGCCAATAGATTACTCCACACACTGAAGTTGCAGTGAGCATATCTTTATCCTTAAGCGTTCCCACGTGTATTGAGTAGTTCCTGTTCAGAGTCCTGCCCATAACCACGAAAGGCCTAGGGTGCACAGCACCAATATGCTAGAGCACGAACCTGCAAGAGTGCAACAAGAAAGCAGAGTGCCTGGTAGTCGATTAAAGAGGTATGAGGTGGGTTCCAGACAATGCAGCCTTGATAGTCGGGCAGTGGTGCATTCCACGGGCTTCTGAGCAAAGGGCATTTTACAAACCAAGTACTGGGTGCCCTGCTATGCCAATTCGCAGTAATGCAGATACCTATGTTGGCCCAATCAAATATTTGGCACACGATTTATGGCCACTGGTCGAGAAGATCTGTTAACTAGTGGCCATCTTTGTCGGCACCAACACTCTGAGAATTGTTTGATTTACAATGCATAGTGTGCAGCTAAGGCACAGTGTGCTATGTGAAACACTATAGGTGATGACAGAACCTACAATTGTTGGCATTCTTTAAAGGGCTGTTTAAAGCACATTATCATTTGAAACTGAAGTAGAATGTTATCAGCTAGAAACAAAATTTGAAACAAGTAGAATGTCATCAGCTACAAACAAAATGTGAAACTGAAGTAGATGTTAACAGCTAATCGACAGCCTCAGAAAAATAAACCAGAGAAACAAAATGTAAACATCTATGTGGGAAATGCACGGTTGAATGGACAAACTACATCATATGTGTGTAGGGAAAATTGTCAATAATAATATATGCAGCACATGAAATGCATTTGCATTTTAAAAAAACGGCGAACAATGCTTTTTGAAAAAAAAAATATTATCGACCTGTTGGCTGTGCATTTTTCACTGCAAAACATTTCAACAAACATGTTTTCCCACGAGTTTAATCAAAGTTCAACTCCACTGTGAAAGGTAGAGAAGGCATGAATAAGGAATTAGCGTGACTCTCAGAATGGCTTTGAAATGTCAATTTCACGAGGAAAACAAAGGCTGTACCATTGGCTCGAAGGGTGTCCCTACTTTGGTATTCTGCTCAAGTTGCCCTGCAAATATGTATTCGCCATAAACAACGCTTTCACAATACATTGATTTTCTGTATCACAAGGCAGGATTTGATTGCTGAAATGGTTATTTCGTGCGGTTACATTCTCAGGTTTTTAATCAAACGTGTTCAGAGAAAAACAGAAACACTGTGGATGGGAAATGCACATCAGTGTTCCAATCACACAGCTCTCGATTCAGAAAACAATATGCAAATCAGGTGCCACATGCTTCCGGTTTAAAACCTATCTTTTTCTTTTCTCACGCTCTTTTTATCCTCTGTTTTTCTCAGCCTTGCCCTCTCTTCTTCTAAATACCACACCCTATTTTTCCCTTTGTTCTCTGCATTTTTTATGTTCTTTCATTTACTTTCTGTTACTCTGCCGTTTCCTCGTCTCTCTTTCCCTCTCCACTCTCCCTCATCTCGACCCTCCTATTCTCTTCCTCCTCTTTAGCAAACTTAGGGGCATATCATCAAAGATCAGCGATAAATATCGCAGAGCGCGCTTAGTGCGATTTTGTTTAACGCCGGCTGTCGCCGCATTTGATCGCCGAGATATTGCGTTATTTACAACGCTTATCTCCATGGCGATGAGAAATCCGGTGATAGCGGTGAAATGTAGGTTTATCGCTGTGAATCCAGCAATAAACCTGCATCGATAGGGGAATCCTTAGTGATAGGGAGATGTGGATTTAGCAGTACAATCCACCTCCCATGTAAAAGATAGTCAAGTCAGGATTTTCACAGATGTAAAATACCGGCGATAACCGCGGTTAGCGCGGCTTTTATTATCGCTATATGTGTCCTGGGCGGGCTTGTAAATACCGCGAAGGACAGATAGCGATATTTTCAATGTTGTTTTGCTATGGAATGCCTACTTTGCATCTCATTAGATATGCGATGCAAGGCGTAAGAAAAACTGGTGCTAAGACAAGGAAACACGCGCTAGCGTGTCCTTGCTAATACTGCGATGCCATTATCGCAGCTGTTCGGCCGAAAACGGATGCTAAAGCGTCAATAATAGGCTTGATAATATGCCCCTTATTCGGCCCCTTCTCCCCAATCGCCTCATACCGTTACTCCACAGGTATTTACTTCGAAGTTTTTACTTCGCAAATACCTTTACTACGCATGAATTTAGTGCGCATGCTTTTACTTCGCAAATATATACAAATACAGTAAAAATGCTTTTACTTCGCAGTTAATTATTACGCATACCGTTACAACGCGTTGTGGTACTTTAAGACAAAAAATTAATCGTAATAGTAACCTATCCCCTTGCACACACCCTGAACCCTAAAAATACGCCCTACACCCTAAAGCCCTATCTCACTCTGACCCCTAAAAATATCCCAGTACCCCAAAACCACACCCTGAACCCTAAAATTACCCCCTACACCCCAAAAACCCTAACCCACCCTGACACCTAAAATTACCCCAGCACCCCAATACCTAAACACATCCTGAACCCCAAAAATACCCCAGCACCCCAAAACCTTAAACGCTCCCTGAACCCTTAAAATATCCCATGCACCCCAAAACACTAACCAACGCTGACCCCTAAAATTACCCCAGGACCCCAAAACCTGAATGCACCTTGAACCCTAAAAATATCTCCTACACCCCAAAACCCTAACCCACCCCGACCCCTAAAAATACCCCTATACTCCAAAACCTAAACTCACCCTGAACCCCTAAAATACCCCAGCACCACAAAACCTTAAACACACCCTGAACCCTCAAAATACCCCATGTACCCCAAAACCCTAACCAACCCTAAAATTACCCCCACACTTCAAAACCCTAACCAACCCCGACCACTAAAATTACTCCAGCACACCAAAACCTAAACGCACCCTGAACCCCAAAAATACCCCAGCACACCAAAACCTTAAATGCACCCTGACCCCTAAAAATGCCCCCTACACCCCAAAACCCTAACCCAGCCTGCCCCCTAAAAATGCCCCCTACACCCCAAAACCCTAACCCACCCTGACCCCTAAAAATACCCCTGCACCCCAAAACTTTAATTTGCACAGTAACTCCATTATGCGTAGTAAGTGCATGCTAAGTAATGGAACATGCGCAGTAAATGCATTCTAAGTAAATGAATGCTAAGTAATGGCATCTGCGAACTAAAATATGTGTAGTAATGGTAACAAGAAGTAATGACCGCGTAGTACAGGTAGAATACCCCCATCTTACCTTCTCATAGCTCCCTATATTATTTGTGATCTTCCTATGAACTTCACCTTTCTTTCTGTTCTCATACGTATTCCTTTTCACCCTCTCTCACTTCTCCCGATCATTGCTCCCTCTCACTATATTTATGAAAATCAACTGAAAGAATAACAATTGCAACATGTTATATATATATAACCCATCTGAATACAATGCTGGTTGTAGAGCAACGTATCTGAATGCATGATAAGTCATTATTTATTTGGTGGGTGTCATGCCTATCCTTGCCATGGACAAACAGACAGCAGCATGCAACACAGAAGACCTAAATATTCCAAATGTTACTAAAAACACAGAAGCAAGTTTGAAAGCTTTGTGCTGCCAAATTGTAGTTTTAGGTCTGTGTAACCAGTGTCATCTAAAGGATTTTTTGGGCCCCAGACAAAATATATTAAGGGGTGCCCCTGTCTGTGTGGAAGAACGGTACATGTATTGCTCATTTTCAGCCAAATCAAGCGTTCATGAGCGGTGAGTTTGCGAGAATTTCGGTAAAAAGAGGGAGGGATAGAGAGGGTCCATTGATTTAGAGTTAGAGAGTTGACTTAGAGAAAAGTGAGTTAAAAGGATAGGGAAGACAGAGAGCAGTGGAAAGAAGTGTTGAAAAAAGAGATAAGTATGGTACAGAAAGAGAGTAAGCTGTAAAAGTGGTGAGTTAGTGATAGGTAGAGATATGCAGACGTTAGTAGAGAGGGGTGGAGAAAAAGAGTCACATTAGAGAGACAGAGAAAGGCAGAGAGAATGAAAGAGGGCGAGTCTTGTGACCATCCCATTCATTTTAACAGGGGGCGGCCCTCGAAAGTGGGGGCCCTGGGCAAATGGCAACTTTGCCCATGCCTTACTTGCTGTGGAACAAAAGAGATTACACTACTTAGCAATCCAACATACAAACACACAGGCATGCTTACACACACACACACACACACATAACAGACATATTATATCATTCAGGATGCCTTCAAAACACACCAGAAAAGGACATTATCCTACAACATGGCAATCTCACTGGTGAAGCCCTCCGCTGTGGCACACTATGGTGGAATCCACAATTATACTCTATAACCGAGGCTCTTTCCTTGCCATGCCTGGGTGACCACTGCCGTGTCAAAAATGTGCCCCAGGTGAGCTGTCCGAGAGCGCACGTCCATGGCGGGAGCAGCCCTATGACCCCAGTAAGCCATGGGCAGCTCTCCTAGTCATGGAACCCATGCTCCCTGTTACTGCTTCCTGGCCAACAAGACATGGGGAATGAAGCGAGAGACCCCCACAATGCCAGCATGAGAATCCAGCCTCCCCTAAGTGCAGCTGATGTCAGCGAGTTCGACATGCCAGCACCCGTCACGTTTCTGAGGCATTTCCCGAAACCTAGAGGTGACGGTCTCAGGAGACAGACCAAGACTCATGGTATCATTTTGCATGCCGCAGCCACAGCTTCTGGGGTGCAGCCTGCTATTGCTTGAAGACCGGCCTGAGAGCTCGGGACAATGGGCCCAGCAGTGACATTGGCCGACCCTGATGCACAACAAAATGGCAGCGAGAGTTGGAGCGGCTATGTTGATTGAACCTGGAGTCGCCCCTGGAATGGCCTAGGTTGGGCATATTTGAGCCTTTGCTGGCTCCCACACACTTTGTTTTCACCCACTTGACTACAGCCCAGAGGCCTCAGCATGGTGGATTTGTCCGCAGAGAGGGTCATAAGGATTCCTACCAGGTTGGTGGCGAGTTTGGAGGTGTCCTGCTGTGAATAATCCATAGACGCTGTGGCAGATCTGGAGAGTGTGGAAAGGTGAAAGCGAAACCTCGGTGATCTGCAGTCACCCCCCACAGATCATGCAGGGGGATGCAGAGATGACTGCAGCATGGACTATGGCCACCGCAACACAGCAGGGGGAACTGCTGCCACATGGTCTAATATCATCACAAAATACCAGCAGCTTGAGTTGAGGTGAAGCCACCGATCCATGGAACACTTTACCCTCTGCCTTGCCCTCATCATCCACCCAAACACCCCAGAGCCAACCAGAGACCAAATCGTACTTTGGGGGCACTTTTAGGGTGACACCACAGGCCATTACTGCCAGGGAGAGAGAAGCACTGCAAAGTGACCCTCCCCCACTACACATCCAATGGCACCACCAGGGGGCAGCCATGTGGAGCGCAGTGGAGCAGCACCTCTACAACTTTGCACACTGTCCACTCTCACTTACCCACACTGACTGAATGCTCCATGGCACAGCGCAGACATGGCCATGAGCTGTACAGACATATGCATGCATCTGACCGCCCCACCAAGAATGCAAGCACAGCAGCTATACACACCAATCTCCTGCCATAAACAGAAATGCTTTTTTCCAGCAATTAGAGAATATGGTCCATCCCATGTATTCTGTATTTAAACTTTCTGACACACCAAACGCTTACAACTCCCTGCCTTCTGGCTGCCAGCACCCTGGCCCCTTGGGCGCTCACCCGCATAGCGGGAAACAACTGCTGTACTATTTGCGACCCATCCTTCGAATACAGGTCTCATTGTCAATACCTTTGTTCCAGGATGGTCTGTCAGAAGCTGGCGGGGCCATCCAGGCCACTATCACCTTCTTCCATGTCTTTGGAACAGTTTGAATCCAGAAAGCATGCATCCTTTCCACCCCCCAGCGTCCAGAGATAATCTAGATGCCATACTGCATGTGATAGAGACCTCTTGATCGTCAGTGAAAAACTAAGATTGAGGAGTTCCGCACAAAGTTTGGCTTGCTCTGTGAACACCCAAAATCGCTTCTAGGGTGACAGAGGCAGAACACCCAATGGAAGACATAAAACACCAGGGGAAATGCACCCAGAAAGGGTAAAATGACTTGAAGACCAAGTGGAACATGCAGAGGGGTGGGCATGCCGCACCAACATTCAAGTGGTGGGGCTCCCTGTATTTCCCCCTTCAAACTGGCACACCGGATACCTGCACTCTGCAGGCCACCAGGCTCACTGCCTCGTCCATCATTGTTGGGCTCCTCCACTACAAAGAAAAAGGTGCCATCCTGCAAGTGGCTCGGCAAGTCACCCCACTAGCAATAGGAAACAGTAGGATCTCAGTGTTTTCAGATTTTACACTAATGGTGCAGTGGCAGTGCTCCTTTTTCGTGGTGTGAACTGCAGGCTGGGGGACCTTCACCTTTAATACTCACTGATGTATGCAGCAAAATTGAAGATCATCCACAACCACATCGCATATTGTTTCACATAACCCTCTGCAGACTGGGACTGGATTTAATACCACACTGACAGTGGCAGCCACACCCCCCCCCCAAAGAGACGCAGGAGGTACACCACACAATAAACTGAGATGTGGCCACGGTGACCGGCATGCCACCAATCCTCTTGAGAGCCCAAGGGTGCCCTTCCAAGGACTGCCAAGGGAGCAACAGTAAGCCTTAGCAATGACATTAGTGTTCAACCAGTCCTACCCCCTGCCAGACTCTGACACTAATTCTACCATTAGTAAGGATGACTCACCTCTTGCCCCTCTCAGCACTCGGAGTTGACTGCTTCCCCATAAGTTACTCTACAAACAGCTGATGACCTGCTCTGATGCTCGCCCCACCCACACTGAACAGATATCAGCACGTTGCCAGAACACAACAAATGTTAACTAGGACTCACTCCCTACTTTACACTGGGGGCCCAGCCTCCTCCACTGGTGCTACCACTCCCATGGCCAAGCAAGACATTAAATCAACGCTATTCTGTCACATGGCTCACCAGCTGCTCACACCGAGCCAGGGTTCCCATGAACATGGATTCCCTTACACCTGCCTAGTACCCCCTTGCTTCCCCAACTAGGTCACTAGTCGGCACAACCCCCCAAACTACGGAATGTCTTCTGGGTATTGTTTGGGCATGCAGTTGATTGCTGCAGACTCATGGAACTGTTCCAGTTTGTTCATACGTTGGTGCAGTTACTCCACTTGCAGCATGAGCATCTCAAAGCTCACACCCGAAAAGTAGGGTGGGGGAGACAGGCCGCAGGCAGGCCGTACAGTGGCAGGCAGCTGAGCCTCACTTAATCTTGTTCCTACCGCATGGCACACTGCTCTTAGACTAGGTATTTAACTCTTAAAGTCAGGGACAAGCACATAGTGCACTGTTGTTACACTGACTACTACTACATTAAAAGGCAAAATGCACACATACGCTTCCTACAGGAATTTCAGCTAACCTGCAGTGAGCTCCAACTGCTTTATAAGCAGTGAAGAGGTACTATATATGGCACTACATGCTCTGCATATGCATGTGGTGCGCTGGTTTGGCTACGTCCTGGCACACCCTTCCAGACACTCAACACAGTCATCGACAACAAAGGCAGGCATGTTATCATAGGAGGCTTCTTAGATGGCACCCAGGTGCTTCTAGGGTGTATTTATGCTCCCACCTCTCATCAATCTAGCTTCTGGGCCTCTCTGTCAGGGCTCGCAGACCAAATGGATAGATATTCAATGGATGCTGGGTGGGGAATACAACAGCGTCCATGTGGACAGATCTTACCAGCCCTTCCCTTAAGCTCCCGCACATCTCCACCCAGCACAATTTGCTCACTGGGTCCAACACTGGTCACTGTCAGATGCCTGGAGAGCACACAACCTGTGGTTCGTTATATAGGCATCCAACTATACCATTCACAACACAACCAATTTGAGGGAAACCTGAGATAGGCGCTTATGGCCATCAAATCCCAGACCAAGTTCTGGAAGCAGTTACCCCTTGCTATCACGGGTGAAATAGCCTTCTCTAAAATGATCTTCCTTCTCTGTTTGCTGTGTTTTTTTGATTTTTTTTGCAGAGTTTTATATAGCGCGAACTTGACCCGAATCCAATCAGGTATCACATCACTCTACATAGCACCAGTTACGTTAGATGAGGACACACATTCATTTTTTTTGGGTTTTTTTAGGCACAGGGAGATTAAGCAATTTGCCCAGAATTAGAGGATGTTTTAGCGTTGTTACCGAGAGTCAAACCCAGTTCCCCCTGGTCCGAGGTCGAGAACCCTAACCGTTTGACCAACTCCTCTCCCCAAACTTTGTAAATGTATCAGTCTATCTACTCAGACAATTCATACGAGAGCTGTATTTGATGCTTGGGGAGTTGATCTGGAATGATAAACTGCACTAAACATCCCTAAGCAAACTACAACTGCCGATGGGACGAGAAGGCTTGGGAACCCCTGCCTTCGAGTCATGCTACCAGTCTCAGCCAGCATGACTCGCGGGTTGGGGTGGCGGGGGTCACACGGGGAGGAGGGGGGTTGATTTAATAAAATAAACAAAAATAAAGAAACATACCTTCGCCTCTGGTCCCGCGTAACATCTCCTGCTCTCTCTCTCTGCTCACAGGAAGCAGAAGCAGGCAGCCTCCCTCTCCTCCCCTAATCCAATCACAACGCTGCAATAGCAGTGTTGTGATTGGCTAGGACTCCATCCATACAGGTATCTATGGGGAGGCCGTTTTCTCCATGCAGGCTGCATGCAGCCTACATGGAGAAAATGAGAGAGTGCTTATGACTGGACTGGTCGGCCGTGGGGCCAACCAAACAGTCAGTGTCCATAACATTGGGCTAGCCACTCCCCCCCGACCCGCCCACCTACTCGCCCCCAACCAAACCCTTCTTCTGCTTTCTCGCAGTGCAAGAAAAAATAAATAAAATGGTATGAATACCATTTTATGTTTCTGCCTCTCATACTGCGAGAAAGCAGTGGGGCGATGCTCCTCCACCCACGTGGAGGAGCTGCCCCTGCATACTATCTCATGTCCATACTGCAATGGGTATCCTACTGACTACCAGGCAATAATCTATATAAAACCAGCACTGGAGACCTCTAACTTCTGACACCCTCAATCAGCTCCTGCTACCCACTGTTAAACTGCAATGCTCGTGGTCCAGCCATTTACCCATGCAATTTCCTCCAAGGCTTGCCAAGAATACCTAAGTCCTTCACTGCAGAAGACTAGTCTGCCCGGCATGATAAATCCATTGAAAGAGTGGGCAATTTATTCCAAGACCACCACTTCCTGATATTTGACTAACTTACGCAAGATTACGGCATCCCGCTTGGTCATTTTTTTTTTATTGCCAGCTGCTGACTATGGCCGCCTCCTTTGGCATGCATTTGATGAAGAGCTCCCGCCATGCCCATGCCTTCATACACACTTTATACGTCATGGGCTCCAGGCGCCACTTGATTACATGATTGAACAAGACAATCAGGGAACACATAGAGGTCTCTCTCTCATACCTCAAACAGGTGTGAGAAGATGATGTTGGACACTCATTGCATGATTCTGAATGGAATGCAACATTGGAGTCCCTGCAAGATGTCTCCCGTAATGGGAGACCTAAAAACATACAAGAATACATAGAGCCTATTTAACATCATCCAAACTGAATACCATATTCCCAGAGGCAAACCACACATGCTCCAGATGTTAGCCCAGTGCAGCCTATCTCCAGAGCATGCTCTGGTCATGCTCCGCCCACACACACTACTGCTGCATCATACACAATAACATTTCTATTGTCACCGAACTCACTAATCGGAACATATGGGCACCAACTGCCTTGGAAATCTTCAAATGGGGGTAAGATCATAAAGTGTGAGTGTGATTCACAAACAGATCCTTATTGTTAGCCAAATGGACACTCTCATTACATTGGTTAGCCCACCAACCCCCTGTGATCAGAATATTGCACAAGCCGAGAGCGTCCATCTAAACTATGAGGAAGCTTGGCACCTCCGTAAAAGACGTATTGCAGTGGACTGGGACACCATGCTTATACAGTTTCAAGAATTGGAACACGAGGATGCTTCCCTCCGTGAAAACCTGCCAAAAGACCCCCCCCCCGTAGCCCGGCGTCTGGTCTGCAGACCACGACCATTCATTCCGGAGGTGACACTGCAACTGATCATCATACCCTATCAACTACCACAGTTGCTACAGTTGATTGATACAAGTGGCACGCCCAGTGGGCCTGTGTCGCTTCCAACCCATACATAGTTCCCCTGTAGCAACATCTACTGCTCTTGCTCATGCTGCTGTTTAGTTGTCCTCCTCCCTAACAGTTTTATAGAGGTTCCTTCCTTAATAACCTAGCAGCTTAGTTACACACACCTTTGGGCTTAACCCTGATAAATGCGTACAGCACAATATATACTGTGGCCCTACTCTGATACTTAGATCCAACACCAGTCATGCACCACAGTGTAGGTCAGGAATTCAGATCCAGCAAGATACACCCATTTCATAGTTCTAATATATGGATATGTAAACATTACCTCAATGAAGAGTTAAAGAAATGAAGGCTAAAGGCTCCTTTCATAGCAGGATGGACTGCCAGGCCCAACCAAGTGCCCCATTCTGGTTGCAGTCTCCTGAAGTGTGGAACTTTGAACATTTTTGCAAGGGCTACCTGTGCATTTTAGTCCAGTTTTCACTCTCAAACAAGTAATGGAAGACTGTGAAAACACAATATTTCTATACCAGTTTCATACTACCTTGCTCACTCTCTGAAACCATTGTTGCAACAACACATTAGATCTTTGTGTTGCAGGGAGGACGCCCAGCAGCAATATTTAAAATGCAATGCAAAGTTCTTATTCTGATTTTCACTGTATTATAGTTTACCACTACTGCCCTGTAAAATCACCCCAGTACAGTGCAGTTATGAGAAGAACACAATGGAATTGGGAATTACTATGTAAAAGCACAAGAAATGTATCATTCCGATGGGTTTTACCAGCTGCTCTGAGCAGGTGAGATGGGATGTGAATGAGGATGGGAGTGAGAGCAGTAGGGGAGGGAAAGTGAATTTTTGTCTAGCTGCAGGAGCATATATGTATGCTGCATCCGTTAGAAGAAAAAAACACACAAAATGAGGCTTGGCTGCTTCTGCAGCAAAAGCATCATGCAATTATTCTGGCTGGCATTACAGACTGGATAAATGTGATCAGGTTGTCCCTCACTCTGAAGAACCAAGACCTTATGGGCCTGGCGGCGCAGGGTATGCCTTAATCTCCTGAGTTCACCTGCTTTGTCGAACAGAGACACGGGACACTCGGTTAGGCGTAGAAGATAGGGTTTATTAGCTGCAGCTAAGTACAGTTGTCCCAGAAGTACACTCGGTATGTTCTTAGGAGAATGCCTCTTCACTTCGTGGCGCACAATCTTTTATAACACACATATTCACAAAGAACACTCCCAATGCATACAGGGTTAACCAATGAGAAGAATGTGAAAACAAGATATTAAGTAACTCAAACAAGCCTCTCTCCCAACTATGTTTGTCACTCTTCCCCACAAGTTAATCAGTGGTAGTGTTTATAAGTCGACTTGTAGGTGGCAGGACACATTTGTATGCCCCGGAGGACAGTTGTGAAATGAGAGAATACGAGTAAAGAATAGCGAAGGCCAGAGGATAAGATAAAGTCAGAAAAGAATGGTGCGAACCAACAGATAGTCGAAACAGGGATCAGTCAGACCAGACGAGGATTAGTGGAGTCGGCCGGACCCTGACACCAGTTATAAACAGAGGCAGGAGGTTATTTGACACGTTGCAGTAGGATGAGGGAAAACAACACTTCGTTCACCGTGCCGCCTGAGTGAGGGCAACACAAAATGGCGGAAAGACACAAAATGGTGGCTAAATACGAACCTGATCGGAAACTGAATTACCTCAACTCTGTAAAATGAGATGACGAAAAAGCTAACCACTCATAATTAAGCATACCAAAATTAATGCAGAAAAACATATGCTAGTTCGGCTCCACCTGACTTGTAATCAGACCTCAAGTTTAACATAATAAAGTAACAAACTCATCATCTATCTCATTCTAAGTTAGATTATTTTCAATGGCTTTTGTCTGAAATCACATTCAGTGTATTACAACATAATGCTGGGTAGGGTATCCCTTAGCCAAACCTGGTTATGGTGCGACGTGTTGCGGGATCATGGACCCCAGTGATGTAAAAGGAGGATATTGGGAGTCGACTTACCTGCAGAATATAGGAAATACCATGACATGTCGTGGAATTTTAAAGGATCCCAAGCAGTGTATATTTGAATTTGATATTTGGATTTTATCCTTCCCTGGAGACTTTTTGGGAAACGTATGACAAGACGTCCACGGGTGTACCAATGACTTCTTGCATAAATTCGAAAATCATTGCGAAGAGATTTAGATAAATTACATTGTTCAAAACTGGAAAACAGTTTTAAACAACTTTACAAAGAGGTTGGTGGGTGGAGCAACAGTCCACCAAATTACTTTTTAAGTGAGTATTTGAAACAAATTGAACATTTCAAAGCACACCGGACCCAATTCAATTTATAAAAACTAGAACAGAATGAACAACTGTTGTTAAAGTGATACATTTCAAAAGCATGTTGGGGCAGTACAATTGCTGAAATCTAAATGTAGTTTTAAGACAACTTTATAGATTATTTGGTTTCTGTTCCCTTGAAATGTTTAGCTAAAGGACACCTTTTAAAGCACAATTGGCCAGAAGATCAATGAAAGTGCTTCTAAAGTAGTTTCAAAGAGGACTTGAAAGGACTTTCTAATTAACGTTTCTAATTATTGCACATTTGTGCCACCTTCCACGGTGAACATCAAAAATAATGGTAGGATACACTGTCCGAGACAATGGGCGCTTTATCAAAATTTGGATTGAAAAGCAAAGGGTGGCGCGGTTGTTCTGAAATTGTTCTGTTTCCTATTTCTGCTGATATTGTTTTGCTTCAGTCCTGACTCGTTCAGTTTGACTCAAAGGGGCATATGTACAATAGAACTGGCGGAGCGTGTCGTTAGCCTCCTGGGCTTAACGACACGCTCCGCCACTTCGGAAAGGCAAGGCTGCACCATATTTACAAGAATGTGGTGCAGCCTTGCGTTTCCCCCTGCAATGGCACTAAGTTTAACAACTTAGCGCCAACGCAGGAACCCTTGCACCAGAGTGCAAGGATGTCTGTGTGTAGGGGAGGATTGGTTATGTGTAGTAAGGTGTCCCTTCCTGCACATAAACAATCCTAAAATGCAATTTTTTAACTTTCATGTGTGCTAGTTCATGCAGCACACATGAAAGTTACAAAATGGCATTTTTTTAAAAGGTTTGTTTATGTAGAGGAAGGGGCACCTTCCTGTACATAAACAAACCATGGCATTTTGCTTTTCCCATGTGTGCTGCACAAGCAGCACACATGGAAAAAGCAAAACCGAGGAGAAATAATGCATTTCTCCTCGTTTCGCCAACTTAAGACCAAGGTTTTCCTAGTCTTAATTTTGGCATTGCCTCCTATGTACACCACCCTTGTACATAGGGGGCTGTGTCAAATACAATGGGTGTTGCGGTGGAACACCCACCACAACACACACTGCACGCCCCTTTCACGCTAAACATAGCTGAGTACTTACTGAAGCACCTCCAGGTGGTTCAGAATGCGGCGGCCAGAGCCATTCTCATGGTGGGACCCAGAGCACATATGACGATCCACCCTAAGACCTTGCACTGGCTACCGGTACAGAAAAGGATCCAGTTTAAGGCTCTGGTTTTGGCTTTTCGGGTCTCTCATGGCACTGGCGCTGTATAGCTCAGGAGAAGGGTCCACCACTACGAGCCGCAACGTGCCTTGAGGTCCTCAGGGCAGTCTCTGATGTGCATTCCTAAATTTGCCTGCTCCCGGGTAGGTGGTCGCTCCTTTCAAGTGCTGGCTGCCCGTTTATGGAATTGTCTGCCTCTTCATCTAGGCAGGTCCAGGACCTGCTCACCTTTAGGAGACACCTAAAAACCTGGCTTTTTCAGCAATAATTCTATTTGGCGGCCCGGCCTTTGGGCTATGGTTTCCTGTAATCTGGTGGGTCTTTAGCCCTGGGACACTCTGTGGAGTAGCCGTGCACTTTATAAGTGTCTAGTTTCATTTCATTTCATAGCGTGAAAGGGTGCCTTATGTACAAGGCAGCGTTAAGCCACTTTAAGTGGCTGAACGCTGCCTTGTACAAAAGGCAAAGCCCCTATCGCCACGGGAACGTCACAAAAAGTGATGTTCCCATGGCGATAGGGGCTTGTACATATGCCCCACAGTATCGATTGGCTTTTGAGCTACTTGCGATGGGTGTCTTATTGATAAACTGAAACAAAAAGTACAAACGACTTAATGGTGTGACTTTTGGAATGATAATGAACTCTGTGAAAGGCCTCGCACTAAAATAATTGATCTGACTATGTACGGGAGTATTTTTTGTGTGAATTACTCTCCAGATTACATTTTTCTCACATGGCGTTTCTCGACTGCCTATGTAAGTTTGCTTTTGTATATTATGTGCACATTATGATTAAACATGATATATGCACATTTTGCAGGCCTCAAATATGCACACATTAGTATACACCCAGCATATAGACCTAAGTTCCATGCAGTATGTGGAAAATCAATACCTGAATAGAAAATAGAGCTCTGATATATGTTATGAAACATGTCTGTGGTATATATCCATTAGGCACATCTCAGACCTCTGAGCCAGTGCATATGCAGGAGTCTTAGTACAGTACATATGACGAAGGCCTGCATACAGCGTATAATAAAGGTGCTGGATGTGTGTACAGTATTCAAACCTTGGAAAGCTGCACTTTACAGAATTCAGATCATCTGAGTCCTCAAGCCAGCATTATTTGCATACACTGAAGCAGTGTTATTTAACCTGTTGTCTTCTGTAGAACTACACTTAATCATCATTAGCATCCGAGGTCCCTCACTGAATCATTATTGGAAACTGGGGACCCTCAGTGAGTCATTATTGGAATCTGGAGACCACGGCCTGAGCACTTTCCATGATTTGAACAGTAAAACAATACACAAAAATACAGAAAGAAGCATTCATCAAAAAATACATAAATGATAAAATGTTTGACTTAATTCACAAATGATCTTAAGAAAAATCTAAATGTTCATTTTAATGGGAAGGCTGGAGCTTTTCTAAAATTAGTTGTGGCCACACATTGTCCATACTATATTCTGTTTGGTGCATTCGCACTGCTCCAACGAACCAATCTATGGATATCAACATAGTTTTTGGCCTCCAATCAAATTCCTTCACGTTTACAGAGCGTTTTATAACATTAGATTTTTTCATTTTGCTTCTGTTTTATATACACTTTAATATTCTGTAAATAATATTTAATTGTCTAAATAGTCGCAGGCCCCCTGACTATGCTTTGCAGACCCAAGGGTTCTCCAGACCACAGGTTAAGAACCACTGCATTATAAAAATGCACACTGTACATACCATGCATTTTTCAGAGAAGGGACAGTACATATATACCAGATGCCTTCATACTATGTAAATACATATAACTGACAAATAGGTGCACAATGTTCAAGCCTCTTGCATGCGCAAGTTATATGGGACATATCAAGTGCCGACTGGTAACATATGCTAATTATAGAAACCTCTCATAGTTGCCCAACTGTAGAGGTCTCTGCCATATAAACATTGCCCCCCACAACCAGCTATGTGTCATACTGATCGTCACTCTTGAGCACAGCCTTGTGCTCAATGATGCTGCTCCACTTAATATTGCTAAGAAGGAGTTCACATCTTGAATTCTTTCTCGTCAAAAGATCTCTCTTTATTGCAATTTCACATGATTGCCCTTTTTGCTCAATGTTCTCGAGAGTCAACATTTCAATTCTTCATCTCAAAATCACCTCAATTAATTTAGGACTGAAAGTCCTGTCCTTCATTGGAGGAAATTATTTTTTGCATTTTGAATCAAGCTGAAAATAAAAAAAATCAAACATATTACATTGCAAATCTAAATCGGCACCTCATACACTAACACCACACAAGAAAAATATAAATGCATGCAATTACAATGGTTGCTGTTCTAACAATGTAATGCAACAGTGAACATTAGGGACAAATTCGCAAAGGTAAATTTACACGTCTGTGCAAGTTTAGCTTTTTCAGTATTTACTGAAAACTACATTTAATTAGCAAGTTTTATGAGGGAAGAATTACGCAGACAGGACAGGCCTATCTTTTTATGTTCATAATTCTCCATCCCAGTTGCAGAGTCTCCGCACTTGTAAACTTACTATTAAAATGTAGTTTTGTGACTATTGAAAAAGTGTAAACTTACACAAACTTGTAATTCTCTTTTATTAATCAGAACCTTAGTGTCTTATCTGACCTAACACACTAGTAAAGTTGCTCAGATGGCGGAAATGCATAAACTCACTCGATGGCGGCCTAATTGTAAAAGAATCTGTCATAGCAGGTGTATCTGTTAGCCATATGCAGCCTTAGCGATATGGCATTTTAATAGCCCATACTGTAAAAAGCCATATAAACAACCACCACTCGCTGGAAAGCGATATTGCTTATCAGTAATTTTCACTAAAAAGCTACTTAGCTGAGAGTAGCTATAATGCAGGAAATACAGTATAAAGGAAATAGCATCAGAACAACCATGTTGAAGGATTCCTATTTCTTAACATGTGCGACAAATAATTATTACAAATATGTCTACATGTCTAAAAGAACATGAATATTGTACATATGCCTAAATGTGCATTCCATAACATCACTGATGTTCGTATACCAGGCTCCTTCATCAGATATTGCTATACGAGAGACAGAATGCCCTTTAACCATGCTGTTTCACATTCAGGGGTGTGTCCATCTGCATGTATGTGTAAAAAGATAATCACATTTACTGTGACATCTGGTTCTATCACACTAATCATGCCTGTGCTAATGCTCATAGAAGCGTAAAAAATTTAACCCACCCGTTGCGGACATGTTGTGCCATATAGTAAATGTCTCCCTAAGGGGATCCACGTTGCTCTCCTCTGTGCAATAAACCTCAGACATGGAAGATGCCCATTAAACTAAATAGGGTCTCTCCATCTCTATAGACCCATAGTTCTTCCCCCGGTCTTTCTACTATTCTATTTCTCATATAGTCCACCTCTGTAGTGAATCAAGTCCTTCTCTTGTCCCACGTTTACATTTTTTTCCTGCACCTTTACTCCTATTCAGACTCTCTAGGTCTCTCCTATCCACTTTTCATTCTTCTACAGTTTTGACAAAGACATATTGTCAGAAGAATGGCAGAGTTTCTCTATGTGCTTTCTTTCTTTCTACCAGCTTTTGGCTTGCATAGTCATGCCCCATCTGTTTCTCCTTTCTTGGCATTCCAACTTTTGCTCATCCTCTACTTTCATTTTCACTTTTTACTTTGAATTTGCTCTAATTTCTTCTGGTCTCTCTCTTTCTCTGTGTGACTGATGCCTGGACATTGAGGGCCTATTCACAAACTCCATGTTGTTATACATTTAGTAATAATAATTGCAGTAGTAATTCAAAAGTAGTACAAAACATTATCTGCAAACCTATGAATGTAAAACTCCACCTCTATAATTTTTTAATAGGGAAATACTCACACATATAAGTTTGCTACTTAGTAGTCAATGCAGGAGGCAACGGGGTAGTGTTTGGAAAAGGAACATACTTACTACTAAATGGGAGGGTTTAAATAGAAGTAAGGAAGAGTTTAGGGAGGGTTGTTGAGTGGTTTAGGGAGGGACATAAATCCATCAGCAAAAGAGTAAAACCACTGTGATTAACAAACTGCACTTTCAAAGTTACTACAGCCAAAAAGGGGTCAAAACAGTACTAAATCTCTCCAGCTAAGAGCAGAAGTAATTTAAGCACCGCACATGGCCAGCCACTAAAACAAAATCACTGATGGTTAATATACAACAGTATTATCACAGAACACATTGTAAAACAAGACACTGACAAGTTCGATTGTGATGAAGGAACAGGGGCCAGCACATGTTGCATCGCACTGCCACTACTCAAGCAGAGGACTCACAAGCAGTCAACAGGTTAGAGTTCCATGCACGGCAGCAATGTTGCATCAGGGATGGTACCGTAGATGTTCTACCCACAACCCTTGAAGAATCACCAAGGTTTTCTCACATTCATTAAGTAAACTCAACATTTTACTATACAGACATGTTTCTTTCACAGCATTCTGGGGGTCTTTTGAATAATTGGGAGTGAAAATATAACTCCTTAAGGCTTTTCAGTGTCATTGTTGGACCTAACATGGTGTTTGTTAAAAAACACACAAATGTGTGCATTTTCTATCACAGTGGCAGGAATTGCCAATCATACTCATTATTATTAGTGTTTCCCAGTTTATATTATTTAATGCTTCATTTGTTTTTCAAAACAATTGTGCCACCCTGGTTGTTAGTTTGTGTTGCTGTACATTCACAATTACTCCTGCTCATTTATTCATGATAATAGACAGCTACATATATACTGAATTTAGGCAAAATCTATGAAAAATACATCAGATTTCTATAGATGAGTGATGGAGTAGGGAAGAGATATTCCGACTTGATTTGAACATATGCTACAGGATTAGTTATTGTCTTAAAAAGAATACTTATTGTACTACTTTAATGCTACTGATTTTAGTGTCCTTTTCATAGATTGTCCAGATTTGCGCAAATAAAATATATGAGGATTCAGTTAAAAAATGAGGCACGGGATCTGACATGCATTTTCATATACTGAAAAACAGTGCAAATAAAAGTCTATGCTAATTACACATCTACTTGGATACACTTTATAATCATGTCGTGATCCAATTTTGCCCTGGGTTATTTCTTTATATAATGGGAGTGAATGCAAGAACAGCATGTTCAAATTATTCCTTTCTACCTATATTTTAATTCGAAGCAGGTTCAAGAATTTTGCATACACTATAGTGACAGCTGAAAGGCATTGATTATACGATCTATTTCTTTAAAGAACTGTCGCAAACAAAATGTAGATGCAACATTTCTTAAAGCAGGCAGCTAGAATGGCTCGCCACTTTGAACAAATTGCATTTTCAAGGCTGGAAGTGAAACAAAGAATCAGAAAAGTAATCACAATTAATCAGAACATATTCACCTTTTTTGCAAACAGGTGAGAGAAAAGATGTAGATCTAAACGTCCCCATCCCTAGAAAAAGGGTTGCGGAGTCAGTAAAAACCTCCTATGCTACCGCAAATTTACTATTTGTAGTGAATTTAGGACCGTATTTGATGTTCCACTCATTTTATAGGACCACCACAATCAAGGCAGAGATCTCATCATGGAAAAGTATAGAGATAAGTCAAAAAGTTTATTGAAGTTAATAAAATACGAACTTATGGACAGTGGCACTGCACTTTAACTTAAATAATATTTTATTTTTTAACAATTTTTTTTCTGTCAAATAAAAAACATTTGATTTGTAAGTTTAAATAAATAACATAATTTGCATCCAAAGTATACATTTTGCATAAAAATGCTAATAATCACGTATAGAATCATTTTTTCGTATTTATATATTTTTATGCATCATGGGCCTCATGTAGGTAGCCTAATACCGGTCGGTAACGGCCGATTTTCGGTAATTATACCGTTACCGACCGGTATTTAGGCTTTTGCTATGTAGGGGGATCATTTCTGTATTCGGTAATTTACCGAATCGGTAAAATTACCGAATCGGTAATTTTACCGATTCGGTAAATTCCGAATACAGAAATGAGATGTAGGGGGAGTGTGTGGGTGTTGTCTGGAGTCGGTATTTACCACCAACTAATAGTTGGTGGTAAATTAAGAATGGATGTGTAAAAGCATTTTAAAGCGCTTAGAAGTGTGCAATGTGGCAGACATACATGCCCTTAGGGCATGTATGTGTGCCACATGTGCACACATGCAGGAATCAGGGCTGCAACAGGGTGTCAATGTGACACCCTGCCACCCTTAATTGTGTTCCCCCCATTACCGAATCGGTATTTACCGATTCGGTAATGAAGCATACCTTCCCATTGATTCAATCAATGGGAAGGTATGCCTCATTACCGAATCGGTAAATACAGATTCGGTAATTACCGAATTACTACGAATCGGTAATTTTTACCGCAGGAATACCTACATAGCATTTACCACTTCATAAATACTGATTCGGTATGATTCGGTATTTATGAAGTGGTAAATGCCAGCCCACCTACATAAGGCCCCAAGTGTCTGGAGATCAACCTTCAAAAAACTAAATATATGGGCTTTAATGAGCATAACAGCACTCACCCAAACCCCTGTCTAGATGGAAGGGCCCTGGAAAGAGTGTCTATTTTGGAGTATTTGGAGATCACACTAACTGAGAAAATGGAATGGGGGGCTTGAATAAAAAAAGCTAGTCTAAAACTGGCCCAGTCCACGGGGGTATCTCAAAGGCATATACGAGCTGCACACACAAAGTGATAGGCCCTGCAGCTGCACTCTACAAGGTACAGGCAAGGTGTGGTAAATAAAATTCCTTTACCGGGACTTAATTTGATACGGAAACATAATAAAACAGCTCAGTAAAAATGAGAGGCAGAATCCGTGATGTTAGAGGTTCGGAATGGGCTTTATTCCAATGAACGATTATAATCGGTTGCTCCAAGTTCCATCACCACGGAGGTTCAGGAAGTGAAGTACATACTTTATTGACAAGAAATGACTTTTATAGTACATACATTACAATGAAGCGAATGCAGTAGGCGTAACAATTGATAAGGAAAATGACGATTCATATGCGTAACCGAAAATGGGTGTAATAAGGAGTAAAAAGGAACATAATTGGTTATGATGTCATATATAGGTGGATCTATAAGATAATACTTGGCATAGATGCGCGCGCAGCAGCATGACGTGTGATTGACGTGCAACTAGGGGTTGAAGGGGACTTGACATTTAGCTCTACATGTGGAGACGAAAAGTCTGGGGGGTCAAGTCAACCTAATCCCAAATCATATCTAACATCCTATGTTTAAAGAACTATGTTATCCACAAAAGAAGGACTCTCGGACAGAATCTATTCTATACTGACTGTGTGTGCGTGTACAAGCGTCTAAGTGTCTACACTAAATGCGAGGGGGTAGGAATATTCCATGGTAACAGGGCTATGAATTACTTGCATAAAGACAGAGAAGCCGAGCCATTGCTCGGTAGCTGGAAGAATGTTTACTTAAACTACTAGACAGGAATGCATCGGCTGAGGGGTGAAGCAGATAACTCGAAGGTGAAATACAGTTCTTGGCAGAGAATAGGCTGATGTCAGGCTTCGTGAGCCGCGCAGAGAATGGGACAAAGTTCATGGTCACGGTTGCAGGCTCAGACTGGAGTTTTCAGAGCCAGAAGGCAAGAAGAGTTTGATGACAGAATCAGGGCCTACTTGCCTGGACTGTAAAATGGCATAGGTAAACCATATAAAGGCGGTGGCCTTTCGTACTTAGGAATGGAATATCCGGCCTATTCATGGCGGATCTGACAGAGGACATGTTGACGGTGGACACACATGTGTTTGTGTCTTCATAACTGGAACTGGAGGGAACATACATGTACTTGTAACATGCACATAGAACCGTTGGGGTCCAAGATAGGGGACATAACTGACCAGAAAAATCCATATTTCCACATTCCCTCCTTGTCCCCTACTTGCCCGTCAAGAGATATCAATCTTCATTAATCCATTGATCTGTTCATATAGCATCATTTGTTCTTCTTTCTTCTTCCGGGATCTTGAATGAAAATCTTGATGTGGAATGCACGATGTGGCACACAGACCACAAATCGCTGGTCCACATTGCAGGCATAGACAGCAACTGAATAGTATGAGAAGGCCAATACCTAGAAAGGATAGAACTCTCCATCCCCAGGCTGATATCACACTCCAAAACCAACCGGACCAAGTCCAAGTGCCTGGGTTCTGGTGTATCTGGCTTACAATCTTATGAAGGCGAGTTATAGCTTTATATACAGATGGCGAATTTTCTGGTATGAATACGCAGCAGCTTGATCCGATGACCCTACAAGCTCCGCCCCTATCAGCCAGGATGACGTCAAGGACAAGACGATTTTGAAGCACAACAATCCGCATAGCAGACTGCTCTTCTGTTAAATTGCCTAAGGCGGAAATAGTTTCATTCACTACCGCTTCAAGGGTTCTAGTTAATCTACGTATCAGCTTACTATTAGTAACAGTACCTATATAGGGAAAGATGCCTTTATTGAAATCTGTGTATTTTTCCCATGCTGTTTCAGTGTAATCGACAATTGGGAGATCTCTCCGCTCTCTGTTGTGTACTAAATGAATATTTCTATAATAATCAGGAGGAGCTAGGAAAACAGGTGGCAAAAGGAATGCAATGTAGCAGGTACCATCCCAATCTAGAGGTAGACGCATATATGCAGTCTGACCACATATAAAGTAGGAGTGGCGATAAGCTCTAAATGAAGATTTGCCTTGATCACTGAATTCTACTGTAGTGGTGCATTTACTATGGCCCATATGTATGGAACCAACTTTTCTTACACACAATTCACCTTTCGCTGGGAATACTGACATGGTTGGTAAAACTAGTTCAACTTCGGATTCGACATTTAGAACCGTGAGATTAGGAGTGAAGTTACCTAATCCATATACTTCATTTTCTAGATCAGTTCCTGTTCCTTTGGGGCGACCCTCCTTGTCAGGGTAACAGACTTTGAATAAAACTAGGTTCAGATTTCCCCACACCCACTGGTCTTGGTAAACGGCTGTATCTGAGTCTATGGAATTGATTAAACTAAACCATGCTCCACAGGAGCCATTATGTGTAAACGGATGTGGAAAGAAAGGCAGGACTCCTTCATAATTCTGATAGGGAGGGAGTCGGCCACACACCCAACAATTAGTTGCATTACTAGTCTGATGGGAATGATGTAACATACTAATGAAAGTGTTATTGCGCAGCGCAAGTCTATAAGACAATTCGTGCGGAGGTAAGTCACTAAAAGAATGTTCAGCAGTAACATTGTAAACATTTCTGGCAATAGGGTAATATATGTGCAACAATATACTTGCAGTAATTATTAAAAGACTCAAGAAAAACAAGATTAATAATGTCACTATGCAGTGGCTACGCAGTGATTTACAATACGCCTGTCGTTTCAACATTTTCCGGGTGCTTTCTCTACTCAGGTCCAAGGGATACATGTCGGAGACAATTCAACCGCTTCACCTTGGAGAGGACTTAAACAATCAAATTGCTCGACTGGTTGGGCCTAGGCTTTAGTTTATAGTGTTCAGAGTTGCTCTGTTCAACAAAAGGAAGTTTTGAGTCAATGGGTGAAGACACACGAGGTGGGCTGTTTACATCTGCAGGAAGTCCATGAAATTTCTTGATATGACTTGAATGAATCCAGCCTTTCCTGCCTTCAATCTTCACGGCTGTTCTTGTGGTCAGCAGGACCAACTTGGGTGACTTCCACCTGGGCTCCAGCTGAGTCTTTCGGTCGAAATTCCTCACAAGTACGAGGTCCCCCGGAACTACGTCATGGGGTTTCACCTCAGTGTTGTCGGGAAAGGCTGCAGCTACCTGTGAACGACAAGATTGTAGTGCAGACATCAAGGAAGCCAGGTAATCTGTCAGCATATTACAGTCAATATCAGTTATTTTGCGTGGTATAGGCGTCCCCCACATATTTGGTGGTCTGCCGAAGATCACCTCATACGGGGATAGCCCTGTTCGAGAGTGTGCTACCATTCTTGTGAAAAAGAGTGCAACTGGTAGTGCTACTACCCAGTCGACACCTTTCTCCCTGCATATTTTGGACAATCTAATTTTCAGGGTCTGATTATGTCTTTCTACGAGACCTGCTGCCTCAGGGTGTCGGACACAGTGGAATTTCCACTGATAACCTAACAAAAGTGAAACATGTTTCATTAATTCGGATGAGAACGGCTGGCCGTTATCTGAGTGAACAACACGTGGTAAACCGTATCGTGGGAAGAATTCTCGAACTAACTGTTTGGCAGTAGTCGGGGCAGTGTAATCTGAAACCGGGTATGCCTCCGTCCAGCGGGACAGAGCGCAGACAACTACGAGAACATATTTGAATCCTCGACATCGTTCCATCTGGATATAATCCATCTGGAGGACTTCAAAAGGGTGATTAGGAGGATGAAATCCACCTTGTTCTACGGGAACACTTTTTCCTGGGTTGAACTGGCAACAGATCATACAGGTACGGACCTTTTGTTTGGCTGCTGCTCGTAAATGTTTATTGAACCAAATGTGTTGAATGCTATCTAGCATACCTTTTTCTCCTAGATGTGCTGGACTATGTATAGTGTTAATTATAACTTGGACCATTGAATCAGGAAGGAACCATACAGACTTTTCCTTCATCATCCATCCTTGGTCCGTTTGGATCCCTCCTAATTCAGTCCATTTCTTTATTTCGTCTGGTGTAGCATGTGTCTGGATGTCAATTACGTCAAGGGTAGGATCTTTAACTGTCATACAATGTGTCGGCATCCGGACTATTGTCTTTGTCATGTCGGGGGTTTGAGTTTGAGCAGTCTGTTTAGCTGTTCTGTCGGCTAGATCATTGCCTTGGGAAATGATATCAGTAACCTTCGTATGAGCCTTACATTTCATAATTGATATTGCAGTGGGTAGATGTATTGCATCTAATAAGGCATGAATGAGGGGTCCGTGCTGAATGTGGGCACCGTGGGAAGTTAAATAACCTCTCTCTCGCCACAGCACGCCGAAGTCATGTACAACTCCGAATGCATAACGTGAATCAGTGTATATGTTGACTTTTTTATTTGTGGCTTGAATACAGGCTTGTGTCAGAGCAATAAGCTCTGCGGCTTGAGCTGACAAAGTATTTATACGATTAGTTTCAATGACTTCAGTATCTGTTGTGACTGCGTAAGCAGCCACCAACTCTCCTGTATTTGTTCTCATACATGAACCATCTACATACAATGTCAGGTCTGGGTCTGACAATGGGACATCGGTTAAGTCTTGTCTGGGTTTTGTCGTTATAGTAATAACTTCAATACAGTCATGAGCTAGTGGGTCTGTTCCGGTTACTGGCAAAAGTGTGGCAGGATTCAATGTGTTACAGCGTCTGATTTCTATGTGTGGCTGAAACAATGTAAGTTCGTACCCTGTAAGTCGCGCTATAGTCAGGTGTTGTGTTTGCGTTCTATTTACAAGAACCTCTACTGCGTGTGGTACTTGAACTGTCAATGGATGTCCTAACACTATGGCATCGCTTTGTCTGATTGCTAAAGCTGTCGCTGCCACTGATTTTAGACACGCAGGCAAAGCCTGGGCTACGGGATCTAATGTACTAGAAAAATAAGCACATGGTTTGTGTGCTCCTGCTTGTTCCTGTGTGAGTACTGACAAGGCAGTACCTTCGCGTTCTGTAACAAAGAGTGTAAACTGTTTTCTGTAACATGGCGTGGCTAAAACAGGTGCTTGACATAAAGCTTTCTTTAGGCTTTCAAAAGCTTGTGTATGTTCCTGGGTCCAAGGGAGAACAGTCGATGTGGCTGCCTCCTGTGTTGTCAACTGAATGAGTGATTTTGCTAGAAATGCATATTGAGGGATCCACTGTCTACAGTATGAAGTGAGGCCTATGAAAGCCCGCACCTCCTTTTGTGTCTTGGGTATTGGCATGTTAGCTATTAACTGAATGCGGTCGGGTGTAAGCTGCCTTCCCTCCTTGGACAGCGAGTGTCCAAGATAAATAACTCGCTGGACACAGAATTGCAGCTTAGAAGGGGACACCTTGTGCCCCTTTTCGGCTAGAAATTGTAAAACTGTCAGTGATGCTTTTTCACATTCCGGTTCACTTCTCGCGGTGATCAACAGATCATCGACATATTGAAGCAAGGCAGTGTTAACTGGCATGTGGATACTGTCAAGTTCTCGTTTCAGTGCTTGGCTATAGATGCTGGGGCTTTCTGTAAATCCTTGAGGTGCGCGTGAGAATTTAAAGCTACGTCCATTTAAACTAAATCCGAACAAATATTGGCTTTCCGGATCTATTGGGACGCTGAAAAAGGCATTCTTGAGATCGATTACAGTAAAGAATGTCGCTTCGGAATCAATAGCTGTCAGTAATGACGAGATATCTGGGACCACAGGAAATTGTGGCACAATGCATTTGTTTAATTCGCGCAGATCAATAACCAATCGATATACTGGCGGGGCCTTTGGATCTGTTCGTTTAAGAATCGGAATTATCGGTGAATTACATACATTGGAGTCTGTTTCTACAACTACTCCTTGGGCAATGAGCTCGTCAATGATTTGTAGTAAAGCCACTACAGCATCTGGTGGTAACTTGTATTGTCGCATTCGTGGTAGCACCACTCCTGCCTTTAATGTGACTCGATATGGTGTAATATTCATGCATCCAACATCAGTAGGGCCTTGTGCCCATAGATGTGTAGGTAAAGTCTGCAGTCGGGGATCCATGTCTCTAGACACATAATGACCTTTAAAATCACGTAAAAACAACCTTACTCCTTCCGGAGAACAACATATTATAGCTCCTAGAGCTTTCAGTGTTTTTATTCCTAACAGATTTTCTGGACATGATTTAGTAAGCAATAAATCGGTAGTTCGGGTCAAAGGTCCTATCGTAAGTGGGAGAGGTTGTGACACTTCATTAACAATAGGTTTTCCTGAAAAACCAAGGGAAATATTCTGTGAGCCTGAGAGGGGTGCCCCTGGAACTTCACTACGTTTTATGGTCGTTCGACTTGCCCCTGTATCGAGTAAAAATTTTCTGTCTTGGCCTAATAATTCACTATGTACATAAGGTCCTTCTTGATCTACAGGGATCTCGATAAGGGGTAAGTCAACTTCCCTCTCTAGGCTGGTTCATGCGTATCGTTGATAATCAGGATAGTCGTACTGTGCGGTCTGGTACAGTTGTCGTGTCGTGGTTTGTGTGGCAGCAACAGGCAGCGCTGGTGCAGCTGGCACAAACTGTATAGACTGTTGTGAAGCTGGCATGGACTGTGCATGCTGCGGAGCTCCTTGTTCATTCTGGTCCTGTCTAGGTGGCCGTGGTCTTTCTTGTGTTTTACCTATGGTGATATTATGTTTCAAAACTGGACAATCGTGTACGTAATGACCTGGCTTTTTACAATAATTGCATGTCCCTTTTACAGGTCCGGCTGAGTCACCGGAATGTGTCATACTCTTTTTATGTCCTTCAGCTGGAACTGTCTGAGAAACTAACATTTTCATTTTTGTGTCTTTCATGCGTCTGTGCTCATGTTCTTGTTCCTCTCTAATTCTATTGTGATGGTACTGTAACATTTGTAACATTTGTGATGGAGTGTTACCTTGCCAGGTACTCTCGAATTTTAATACTCTATTCTTTACTTGGGGCAGAGCATTTTCTACTAATTTTGTTACAAACAGATGTGGGTATGATTCGCTACTTGCTTTTAGGCCACTATTTATACCAAAACATTTTTCAAATCGGGCATAGTAATCACTAGTGTCTTCATCTTGCTTCTGTTTACAGGCTGAAATTGTACCCCAATCTTCCTTTTTCGTAGTTAATAAACGTGGCAGTACCTGTACTAATAAACCTGGTAGTGCTTTAGTTTTATCCCCAAGTCCTGCTCCTGCAGTTCGGGCCTTTTCTTCTGCTTCTAATACTGACCATTCTATCTTTTGGTCTCCTACCTCCCACTCTTTTTCCCTGAGTTTCTCATAAATGCCAGCAGGCATCAATACCTTTAATATTGTCATAATGTCGGGATAGGTATACTCTCCCATGAGTAACATGTCTTTAATTTCTCGGTGAAAACCCGCTGGATCTTTGTTATGACTGGGTACCACTTTCTTCATTTCTAACAATTCTATTTTTGATATGGGCGTATATACAAATACGCGCTTAAACTCATTGTCCTCGCCTTTTATTGGGTGCACTTCTCGTAAAGGATTCTGTCTATCCATGTAATACGTGGTTCTTTCCTTGATGGGCAATGAGACACGGTCTGAACATACAAAAAGAATATACTGCTTTCTTGATTCTAGAATTTCTTTAATTAATTTAGTACCTGAACCTTTCCATCTATTCATAAGCAATTCAGTCAATATATCGGGTAAGGGACCAGGGTCCGAATGCTGACTCTGATATAGTATAATGAGTTGTTGAATCATATAAATCCCAGCTAACCGCTGTTCATCTGGGGTGAGATTCAAGAATGCGCGTGCTACTGTATCATCACTATATTTTCCGGGACTGTCAACCCAATGGACAGCTGCCCTAGCTAAATCTTGTTCATCCATAGAATCGAGGAAATGATAACCCCTTCGTTCTCGGAGTAGTTTGTCGGCGGCTTGGAACGAATGCTCGTTAGACCTGATGTTAATTATAGGTATTTGGAAATTCCTGTTATTATCTGGACATATTGGACGTATCGGGTCAATAGGACATCTATTACTATTACAAGATCTTCCTTTACCTACATAGGCTATGGTGTCTGACTGTCCTGCGGGCAGTCCTGACCTTTCCTCCTCGCTTTGTTCGAACTCGTCTACCTCTAATCTTTCTTCGTGTAGGCGTTCTATTTCTTTACGGATCTTTCGGCACATGGCTATTATACAATTTTTCTTATCATGTCTACCTTCTGATATATTCTGGCTCCATCTGGTAAGAATTTGCATTGCTTCCGGGTCTACCCCCGATCGGTCTTCATTTCTGATCACACAATTTATGAGGAAACGTAACAGTTCCCCCTGTATCTCCACTTTCTGGTATTCCATAGCTCTGTTAATACATTCTGGATCTCGCCCTGTTTGGACAAAATGGTATATTTTATCTAGATGCGTAGTCATTCCTGGTAATTTCCCTAAATACACTGCGGCTCGTCTGATACGTAATGATGCTAGGGTCATTTCGTCCTCTTTGCCGGGCACAGGGTCATATCTACAATCTACAAGAAGTTCCTTAAGCGTACGGGCATTTATGAGTTTGGGGGTACGTGAATGTGCTGACTCTTGAAAAGTAAGTTTATTTATTCTGGGTGGCGTAGAAAAAATGTTGCTAGCACCTCCCGCAGCCCCATCTGGGGTGTCGGGTGTGAAAGGATTCGTTGAACGTGACACAGCAACTATAGGTGTGGACACAGCTATAGAAGCAGCTGTAGGAACAGATGTAGAAACAGATGTGTTTGCCGGAACTTGTGACACGATCGGTTGCTGTAGGGATACGGGTACTGGGTCTTGGCGTTGAACCTCCCTGATAGGCGGTCTATGTGGGGCGGAATTAGCATACTCGGGAGCTGCGTCATCTAAATATGAGGAAAGAAAAACATCTTCTGCGGTTCTAGGATGCCCCTTAGGATGTACCTTTATTGGAAATAATGGGGGCGGCAAGTCTTTCGGTGTTTCTGGAGTAGCTTTAGGTAATCCTTCGGCCAGAAGGGGATACATACCATTCATAAGGGCATTCCTTTGTCTGTCTACTTGTTCTGATTTCACTCGGATACCTTCCTCAATTAATAGATTTTCTCGAACTTTATTGGAATTCTCTTTACTCTTCTCCTCCTGTCTACGTGCTTTTTCTGTACGTCTATGAGATTCTTTACGCCATAACTCAACGGCATCTTTCTGTGACTGTCTGACTTTCCTTTTCCATAACTCTTCTTCTACTTTCATGATGCACTCTGCATCCCAGGTTCCCGTCGTGGGCCACCTCTGACTTTCTGGTAATTCCTTGGTGTAGTCTACCCATAAATCAAGAAATAATATAGCGTCTAAGCCATGTTTATGATACATAAAGTACCCTGGAGTGTCCCTAGGAGGAATAGGAACGGCTTCTTCGAGTACCCCTTTTCTTGTAGTGATCTGTCTTAATTTCGAAAAGAGCGGCATATTGAGAACTGATCTGATACTTAATCTTGAACACACTTAGTACAAAAGCACAATAATGAACAACCATTCATACCACAATATGCAGGACGTTTAACACATTAAACATTAAACATTAAACATTTTTTTAACCTTTAAAAATAACCAACAATGATGATCGTCTGCATAACTAATCACCAAGCATAATTCTTTGACAATAACTAGATACTTCGGAATACTTGATATACTGCTAAACAGTACATATACACTGCTAAAACAGTGCAGACCGGATTTGTGTACCCAAACCCGTCTTGACCGGCACAACCTATGTGCACGTCAGAAATGCCTCCCCAGTAATGGTACTCACCGGGTAGCTTCGGAAACGGAAGGCCTCGGAGACTGAACTTGGACCGGACTGGACTCGACTCGACTCGTCGGAAACTGGACTCGACTTCGAACTGGTGGGCCTCTGTATACCTCGGATCTTGCTCTCTCAGCTAGGCTCTGGTCGGGATACTTCGCACTTCTCACCGCCTCGTCTGGGTGTTGATCGCAGCCTCAGTCGCCCCCGCTTGACCGGAGGGAGATACAGGAAATCCTGCTGGTACGCGTTATTGTCCGTCCTGCTGTGGCAGGAGACCGGGCCTGCAACTCACCGCCGGCGCGTGAGATGAGAAAGTGTCCCTGTTCGGGCGCCATTCATGTGGTAAATAAAATTCCTTTACCGGGACTTAATTTGATACGGAAACATAATAAAACAGCTCAGTAAAAATGAGAGGCAGAATCCGTGATGTTAGAGGTTCGGAATGGGCTTTATTCCAATGAACGATTATAATCGGTTGCTCCAAGTTCCATCACCACGGAGGTTCAGGAAGTGAAGTACATACTTTATTGACAAGAAATGACTTTTATAGTACATACATTACAATGAAGCGAATGCAGTAGGCGTAACAATTGATAAGGAAAATGACGATTCATATGCGTAACCGAAAATGGGTGTAATAAGGAGTAAAAAAGGAACATAATTGGTTATGATGTCATATATAGGTGGATCTATAAGATAATACTTGGCATAGATGCGCGCGCAGCAGCATGACGTGTGATTGACGTGCAACTAGGGGTTGAAGGGGACTTGACATTTAGCTCTACATGTGGAGACGAAAAGTCTGGGGGGTCAAGTCAACCTAATCCCAAATCATATCTAACATCCTATGTTTAAAGAACTATGTTATCCACAAAAGAAGGACTCTCGGACAGAATCTATTCTATACTGACTGTGTGTGCGTGTACAAGCGTCTAAGTGTCTACACTAAATGCGAGGGGGTAGGAATATTCCATGGTAACAGGGCTATGAATTACTTGCATAAAGACAGAGAAGCCGAGCCATTGCTCGGTAGCTGGAAGAATGTTTACTTAAACTACTAGACAGGAATGCATCGGCTGAGGGGTGAAGCAGATAACTCGAAGGTGAAATACAGTTCTTGGCAGAGAATAGGCTGATGTCAGGCTTCGTGAGCCGCGCAGAGAATGGGACAAAGTTCATGGTCACGGTTGCAGGCTCAGACTGGAGTTTTCAGAGCCAGAAGGCAAGAAGAGTTTGATGACAGAATCAGGGCCTACTTGCCTGGACTGTAAAATGGCATAGGTAAACCATATAAAGGCGGTGGCCTTTCGTACTTAGGAATGGAATATCCGGCCTATTCATGGCGGATCTGACAGAGGACATGTTGACGGTGGACACACATGTGTTTGTGTCTTCATAACTGGAACTGGAGGGAACATACATGTACTTGTAACATGCACATAGAACCGTTGGGGTCCAAGATAGGGGACATAACTGACCAGAAAAATCCATATTTCCACAAAGGGGCGCTGCATTGTATGGAGCAGAATTATGGGGTTATTGTCCAACTACTCCCATATTGTTTATAAAGAACTCCTTTGCTCGGCAACTCTTGGGTCTCCCCTCTAGTTCCCCTTCAATACCCCTTAGAATGGACCTCGGGATTAGTTCTATTGCAGATGAAGTATCTTTAAGACCCCTTCTATTTTGGTGACGCCTCTGGAGTACTCCCGAACGAGCCTCTTACAGGGATGAGTTGAGAGAAGTTATGAACCTCATAGGCACGGGAAAGCTCCCATGGTTGGCACATATTAGGAACACTTGCCAGGCCATGGCAGGGCAAATCTGTGGAGCCCTGCTGAAGAAACTTGCCTTGTGACCCCTAGAAAGGTACTCCTTGAGAACTATAGCGCATATAAAATGGCCCAGTTATGGAGGGGGAATATGCCTGGGAGTTTAACTCTTAGGTCTATGGAAGTAAAAGTGCAATATAGGCTAGAACCAGCACTAGATGAAATCCATCCGCTTCTTGCGAAGAAGCTAATCCTCCAATTCAGACATGGCGTGCTCCCGCTCAGATCTTTTACCAACAAGTGGTCGGGTGCCCGCCGTCTGAATTGTCCAGCGTGCGAGAATGTAGAGGAAATAGAAATGCATGTACTTTTTTTCTGCCCAGCTTACAGGAGGTCAAGGACTTGCTGGCTGTTACTGTTGTGCAGGAACCTGGGGTCTAGACACTGCTCCAAGGTCTTTAGGCTACTCAAGCATGACAGAAATATGCCCATTGTGTTTTCCATCTTGCGCTTTTTGTATTCTATCAAGTGCACTCGTAGAACCATCGTAAAGAAGAGCTCATAGGCCAATTCCAGTCCATCATTATCTATTATGCCTTTTTGGATATGTACTCTCTCTTTTAAATTGAATTAATTTAACCATTGCCCTCCTGGTATACTACTACTTTGCAAATAATTAGTCCCTATAGGAGTTTTAACATTTTTATCCCTATATTTTATGCTACTGTTTTTCTAAATGAAATTGCTAGTTTCATTTTACATTTGGATATTTTGCTATACAATGTATTATCTACGTGTCTCCTTAAGATATTATATCTGAATTAAATTGATCTTTCGCCTAAAATTAGCTTCCTGTTTATGCATATGCACTTTATTGTCCCTTACCTCGCGGCTAATGTAGAGGCCATATGTTGCATGTATATTGCACAACCTTTTGTCCGAGGACGTCTAGAAGAGTTGTCTTTGCTAACATAAGATCTCAGATAGGAATATACATTTCCCCAAAAAAGTGCTATTCAATTATAGATATCTCAAAGGATGCTGCTATAATTTGTATATAATGTATTGTTTTTATTATATGTGCTTTTATAGCACTAGCGCCCGAAATGAAGGTTTTTGATTGACTGATTGATATTTGTATTTAGACACTGATTTCCAATTGATTTAAAACAGTAAACACATTATTTATATTAATATTGACTGTTTACTTAAATATAATTATTTGAACATACATTGAATGTATGTACATCTAAAAGCATTTATGTTTCACATGTAGCTGACAGTCTTCACTTTCTTGGGAGGGATCATCTATAGTGAGGTGTAGGAGAACGTTTAAAAGTTTGAAAACAATATTACCTTTTTTGGACAATATCAATATATTTTTAATGTTAAATATTATTGTAAACTAATTGCAATTAATTATTTGAAATGTAGCAGAACATGTAAAATATGGCACAGCACAGTCACCTTGCTTTCTAATGAAATAATAATGTAATTATTTATATTACAATAAATACATAGTATTTTTTAACATATTTATTATCCATAAAAATTCCCACCTAAAATATAAAGTGTATTGTTTTGAATTAATGTCGAAGAATAGATAATCTTTAGGTTTCAAAAGACTTTTTTTTATAAACAATTTTTTTAAATGATCAGTCATCATTCTAGCTATAAAATACTATTATTCATATTTTTTAAAAGTTAAAATGTAATAATGTTTTTAATAATATTCCCAAATTGAAGTCCCTACCTTCATTATATCCTATAGGGGTGTCATTCTGAAACAGTAAGTGGCCATGCGTAGTGCTGAACTCCCTCTATCTAGTGTACATTTACTACTGTTTTGTACCCTTACTAACAGTAATACCTATAGTAGTCCAGTTTGTGAATAGGAGTGGGCTTCCTCTTTTATGGGTTGGATGTATGTTCCTTAAGCCCTTACCTTTTAGATTGAATTATTCCTCATTTTCCAGCTACTCTCCTGTCCCTCCCACATTTACTACTAAAACATATACTTAGGTGTGTCGAGGCTCGGGGTGAAGATACCCGCACAGAAAAAGATAGGGCAAGTGGAACCATCCACACTTAGGGGCTCATTACGATGACGGACGGAAGCCAATCAACACCAAGGCAGTGGCGGAAAATGTTCACCTTCCTGCCCCAGGTGCGGACATTACGACCACTGAATTACAATGGTCCAACAGAGGCCATTTTCCGTCCACTGTGGTCTTTCAGGCTCTGCACGTTTCTTGCGTATGCAAGGGTGGCGGATGGAGCCAACAGAGCAAGACCGGCATGCAGAAACACATACTGTCCGCCAACCAGATTACGATGTGGCAAACAGCCCTTCCCACTGCTGAGTAAACACCACATTGTTGCCGATGGCAGACACACAACAACGGAGAGGAAGAGCCAATACAAAACCCATCTAAACCATCGGAGCTGCCATGGATCCTGTGTTACAGGCCTTCCAGCAGCTCTACCCGATGCAACCCAGCAGACAAGACGCCACTGCGCCCAACAGTAGAGGTTCGTACCAAACATCTCCACGCATGCAACCCCTGAACAACTACAACTCCCAGCAAGCGTTGCAGCACCACGATGAATGTGGAAACCTGCCTAATGCAAAGTGCGAGGCCACCCAAACTTCATGAGTGACCCTCTGTGCCCCTGAAGACAACTGGGGCCAATGCCGAGCCCCGCAGTTGCAGAGCGCGCACACCGCAATATCAAAGTATGTACGCTCAATCCCCCCATGGCTGATGGCTCATTCTCATAGTGGCTGCCACGCCGCAGAGGCTGGGAAGCTGCGACTGCAACCCTGCCTCATTCAAACGTGGCCAATGTGTGTCATTGCTGCGGATGCCAGCTACCGCGCATGCAAACACATATTGCATTTGCATTGGCGCCATGCGATTTACATCACACATCACAACTCATTTGCCTAAAGTGATTGGTGCACCACATGTGTAATGTTGTGGGCCACGAGGCCCCCATGCATTTAAAGTAACCACACAGACACCGTACATGTATAGGGGAACTGGCCCAGGGCACATGCGGCCGGCCCCGTTTGTTGGCAGGGTCACATGTCCAGTGATGCCTGTGCTGGGTGGCTGTGGGGTGGGGCTAAAGCCAGCCCTCTGGGAGTGGCTGGTACATCAGAACAACTAGAATAGTGACCAGCTGGTCACTACACTGTGAAGGTATGAGAGAGTTTGACCCTGAGTCAAGTCTTCACACACATGGCATGTCCAAGAAAAGGAGATCGAAAGTACATACATAGTCATGCCTTGTGGCCAGCATGGACTGAAATGAGAGTAGGAGTCTAAAAGGACAAAGGTCTCTTGCACTGTACCAATGTTGTGTAATGAAACATCCAACCTGTGAACATTGCCTATATATCCCTTGACATCTGACTGGTATCTCTTGGCCAGGGATCGACTTGTGAAGGGCCAGTGACGTAGGCAGAAAATCAGAGATGTCCATTGTCTGCAAATCTGACATACTTGTAATCCCTAGCACTCCCAACACACGTACTGGTGTGGCGTGTAGTGTGCATAGCTGCTATTGCCTGTAAATGTTTCCACACATGTCATAGGAGTGCACATGTGGAACAAACCAACATAGCTCAAACTGACATCATCAGTCATGGTCAGCCATGTGGGCATGTATACACAATCCATGTACATCTGTGCCTCATTCAGATGAACATTGCATTGTCTGTTAAGCAAATTCCACACACCCTCACGCAGGACTGACCCCATAATGTCCACATGTGTCTGTGTTGTCCACCATGCTGAACATCCATGTTGCATTGTCCAGATGACACTCACTGTCCTCATCCCGTAATGTTGTTGTGTATTGTGGGACTAAAGCTTGCGCTCGTGCAGTGACAGCAGCTACATGCAACTTTGCAGTGATGCTGGGAAACACAACTGCTGTGCCATCTAACCACAGGGCAGATCATCCTTGATGTAGCAGTGTACCATATGCCATACACATCGACTTCTTTGGATGTCGTAGTGTCAATATGTCGAGTGAGTGAAGAAAAACAACATCTGAATGCAGGTAACTTATGCATTTCACCTGACCATGAGTCCTGTCAATGTTATGGATGTTCGAGTCTCTGGGTAAGCTGTGCACCGCATCTCATCCATAACTCAGCCCATGCTTGTATACCCTGACATACGCAGGAGGAGACCACCCATCATTCAACCTGTCCACGACCTGGCAACGATGGAGGACAGCAAAATCATCCAGAAAATGCGATTGGATCGCCGCACACTACGAAACCTATGTGCCCAGTTGAAGCCCTATTTGAAGACCGAAAAAATATATCCGGCTGCATTGTTTGCTACAGTGAAGGTTATGGCTACACTGCATTTCTTCGCTACTGGGTCTTTCAGTACACTGTGGCCAGCGCCGGTGGGATGGCACAGCCCATGTTCAGCATGGAGTTGCGTGATGTCCTGTCAGAACTGAGGCCTGACAAGGACAGTCATATCCATTTCCCAAGGATGGATGGATTGCCAGCTGTGAAGGGGGAGTCCTATGACATGGGAGTCATTCAAATTTTGTGGAAGGCATTGATGGTACCCACATTGCCCTTGTTCAGCCACAGGCAAGTGAACACATCTATAGGACCCGGAAACACTACCACTCCATCAATGTGCAAGTGGTATGCCAGGTGGATCAGATTATCTCACACATGTGTGCAAAGTATCCTGTGTTGGCACATGACTCCTACATCTTGCGGAACAGCACCATACCCCAATTGATGGCCAGTCAGTACCCTGAGCAGGCCTGGCTTGTTGGTGAGTGGTCTGTGTCAATGACTGTGATTTATGTGTGACATGTTGCTCTCCCCACATATTCAGATCACACTGCTTGCCTGTGTGTCTCACAACTAGGTGAGTCTGGGTATCCCAATCATCCGTGGTTGCTGTCCCCACTACCCACTACGGTATCCAACAATGCCAGGGAAAGTCCAATACAATGATGCACATGGAACAACACATCGTGTGGTGGAGCACACTTTTGCACTGCTGAAGTCAAGATTTAGGTGCCTGCACCAGACTGGTGGTGCACTTACGTACTCACCACAGAAGGTATGCCAGATATAAGTCCGATGCTGCATGCTACACAGCCTGGCCTTGCGCAGAAGGATCCCCCTGATTCTGTACAACAAGGAATAGCAGCAGCCCCCCACTCCCAAACCACACATGCCCAGTGACGATGACAGGGACTGAGCACCCAGAAGCTCCCATTAGCACAGGACCCAATTGCTATACACGAAACACGTGTCCAGGGATGGCTAACGCTATTCACACTTGCACTCACGACACGAGCATAGGTGTATCCGCCGACGCTAACTACAGGGACCACAGTTCTTTGGGGTAACACGCAGGTAGGTCAGCAGTGTGCGACCATTTTGTTGTAACTATTTAGTGGCTCTCTGAGCCGGGGAGTCGACGGACTCAGGTTACGCACCTGCGTTGCTACGAGAGGTACTAGACCTGATAATGATTTTAGCAGCTTACATTGCAACCCTACACTCTTTCCTTCTCCCTGCTGACGAGAGGCAACTACCTCGAAACACGTGTCCAGGGATGGCTATCGCTATTCACACTTGCACTCACGACACGAGCATAGGTGTATCCGCTGACGCTAACTACAGGGACCACAGTTCTTTGGGGTAACACGCAGGTAGGTCAGCAGTGTGCGACCATTTTGTTGTAACTATTTAGTGGCTCTCTGAGCCGGGGAGTCGACGGACTCAGGTTACGCACCTGCGTTGCTACGAGAGGTACTAGACCTGATAATGATTTTAGCAGCTTACATTGCAACCCTACACTCTTTCCTACTCCCTGCTGACGAGAGGCAACTACCTCGAAACACGTGTCCAGGGATGGCTAACGCTATTCACACTTGCACTCACGACACGAGCATAGGTGTATCCGCCGACGCTAACTACAGGGACCACAGTTCTTTGGGGTAACACGCAGGTAGGTCAGCAGTGTGCGACTATTTTGTTGTAACTATTTAGTGGCTCTCTGAGCCGGGGAGTCGACGGACTCAGGTTACGCACCTGCGTTGCTACGAGAGGTACTAGACCTGATAATGATTTTAGCAGCTTACATTGCAACCCTACACTCTTTCCTACTCCCTGCTGACGAGAGGCAACTACCTCGAAACACGAGTCCAGGGATGGCTAACGCTATTCACACTTGCACTCACGACACGAGCATAGGTGTATCCGCCGACGCTAACTACAGGGACCACAGTTCTTTGGGGTAACACGCAGGTAGGTCAGCAGTGTGCGACCATTTTGTTGTAACTATTTAGTGGCTCTCTGAGCCGGGGAGTCGACGGAATCAGGTTACGCACCTGCGTTGCTACGAGAGGTACTAGACCTGATAATGATTTTAGCAGCTTACATTGCAACCCTACACTCTTTCCTACTCCCTGCTTACGAGAGGCAACTACCTCGAAACACGTGTCCAGGGATGGCTAACGCTATTCACACTTGCACTCACGACACGAGCATAGGTGTATCCGCCGACGCTAACTACAGGGACCACAGTTCTTTGGGGTAACACGCAGGTAGGTCAGCAGTGTGCGACCATTTTGTTGTAACTATTTAGTGGCTCTCTGAGCCGGGGAGTCGACGGACTCAGGTTACGCACCTGCGTTGCTACGAGAGGTACTAGACCTGATAATGATTTTAGCAGCTTACATTGCAACCCTACACTCTTTCCTACTCCCTGCTGACGAGAGGCAACTACCTCGAAACACGTGTCCAGGGATGGCTAACGCTATTCACACTTGCACTCACGACACGAGCATAGGTGTATCCGCCGACGCTAACTACAGGGACCACAGTTCTTTGGGGTAACACGCAGGTAGGTCAGCAGGGTGCGACCATTTTGTTGTAACTATTTAGTGGCTCTCTGAGCCGGGGAGTCGACGGACTCAGGTTACGCACCTGCGTTGCTACGAGAGGTACTAGACCTGATAATGATTTTAGCAGCTTACATTGCAACCCTACACTCTTTCCTACTCCCTGCTGACGAGAGGCATCTACCTCGAAACACGTGTCCAGTGATGGCTAACGCTATTCACACTTGCACTCATGACACGAGCATAGGTGTATCCGCCGACGCTAACTACAGGGACCACAGTTCTTTGGGGTAACACGCAGGTAGGTCAGCAGTGTGCGACCATTTTGTTGTAACTATTTAGTGGCTCTCTGAGCCGGGGAGTCGACGGACTCAGGTTATGCACCTGCGTTGCTACGAGAGGTACTAGACCTGATAATGATTTTAGCAGCTTACATTGCAACCCTACACTCTTTCCTACTCCCTGCTGACGAGAGGCAACTACCTCGAAACACGTGTCCAGGGATGGCTAACGCTATTCACACTTGCACTCACGACACGAGCATAGGTGTATCCGCCAACGATAACTACAGGGACCACAGTTCTTTGGGGTAACACGCAGGTAGGTCAGCAGTGTGCGACCATTTTGTTGTAACTATTTAGTGGCTCTCTGAGCCGGGGAGTCGACGGACTCAGGTTACGCACCTGCGTTGCTACGAGAGGTACTAGACCTGATAATGATTTTAGCAGCTTACATTGCAACCCTACACTCTTTCCTACTCCCTGCTGACGAGAGGCAACTACCTCGAAACACGTGTCCAGGGATGGCTAACGCTATTCACACTTGCACTCACGACACGAACATAGGTGTATCCGCCGACGCTAACTACAGGGACCATAGTTCTTTGGGGTAACACGCAGGTAGGTCAGCAGTGTGCGACCATTTTGTTGTAACTATTTAGTGGCTCTCTGAGCCGGGGAGTCAACGGACTCAGGTTACGCACCTGCGTTGCTACGAGAGGTACTAGACCTGATAATGATTTTAGCAGCTTACATTGCAACCCTACACTCTTTCCTACTCCCTGCTGACGAGAGGCAACTACCTCGAAACACGTGTCCAGGGATGGCTAACGCTATTCACACTTGCACTCACGACACGAGCATAGGTGTATCCGCCGACGCTAACTGCAGGGACCACAGTTCTTTGGGGTAACACGCAGGTAGGTCAGCAGTGTGCGACCATTTTGTTGTAACTATTTAGTGGCTCTCTGAGCCGGGGAGTCGACGGACTCAGGTTACGCACCTGCGTTGCTACGAGAGGTACTAGACCTGATAATGATTTTAGCAGCTTACATTGCAACCCTACACTCTTTCCTACTCCCTGCTGACGAGAGGCAACTACCTCGAAACACGTGTCCAGGGATGGCTAACGCTATTCACACTTGCACTCACGACACGAGCATAGGTGTATCCGCCGACGCTAACTACAGGGACCACAGTTCTTTGGGGTAACACGCAGGTAGGTCAGCAGTGTGCGACCATTTTGTTGTAACCAATTGCTATAGTGCCTCACTAGCGCTTCCACTCACTCAGAGGTATGCAAGCACGTGTACACAAGTCGATAAGTTGAAGACAAGACACAATTTTAAATGTGCATTTTTTTTTACTACAGTGTCAAAACAGGTAACATATGTGCCACAAGAAGTTGAGAATGCATGTGTACATATGCAGTTTCCATAGTGACACATCCATAACACATGAAGCAAGATGTCATATCAATAATCCCTCTGGACGAAGACCCACAAGCATATCCCCCCACCCCTTGCTGGAAGGAGTTGAATGAGATGTCCCAGGTCTATGGGCTTTGTCAGCCAACTCATTCCGCAGCCAGGACATGATGAAATGTACATCCCATGTGCTGTGTCGCCCTCATCACTGGATAGATCACTCTCCAAGTGTGGGGCAACTAGTCCGCCTCCCTATGACATCTAAAAGGCACCCGTGTCCTCTAGCAGCTGTGACACTTTGTTGAGTGGGGGTGCTAGGGCCTGAACAAAACAGAATTACAACGGACAATGTCCTCCGACCATGGACAGAATGTTCAGGCAGTACTCCTGAACCGCACAGAGAACAAGCTCTGCAGACACTTCTCATGTGACAGACAAATACTAATGTACTTGTAAAATGACTATGCCATGTACATTTTGTGCACTACAGCTGCATGATGGAAGCCAAGCTCATGCCAGTCGACAATGTCCATGACAGTCAAATGACAGCCACCCCTTGCTCAGGTCTGTGGTACCAAGCGAAACTGACCGCAGAGGACAGCAGAGTCAAAGCAGATGCAGACAGGGCACAAAGTCAGAGAGCTGAATGACAATTCCTGTTAGAAGGCGTGAAAAACGTATAAGGACATTGAATTAGTCACCAACAGTTCCTGTTGCTGTTAAGTAGTTACGAATCCAAGAAGGCACAGGCAGCTTCGAAGGCAGTCAGTTCCAAAAGACGATTCAAAGCGTCTTCAGCAAAAAGGACGGCCATCCAATCCAGAAGTAGAAAAGGGACAGATGTGCTCCTTGCACCACAACGATGAAAGGAGCATCCCATGGCAACCTGGGAGAGGGTCGATGTAGGCATGGCACAGGAGCCTTTGTGCAAATGCAGCGGCACAGCTGGCAGCCTGTCTGGCACATTGAAAGGCATCCCACAAACATCTATCACCGGAGAAGTCCTGATTGTGGACCAACAAAGGACTCACCCACAGTTCATGATCCAGGGTAGCAAGAGATGTGTTAGAAAGGCAGACATCCATGGACCACTGAAAGGGACATAGTCGGCAGTAGAACACAGGTTGCACGCAGGTGAGATAGGCATAGCGGAAGGTTAGCATATAACTGATGCGTAGCACAGCTAATGGTACGCATCCAAAGAAAAGCTGCATGTCGTCAAGGTACAGTTGCAACTGACCGGGGTTCGCCTTAACCATAGGACAGGCATACATGGCGTGACAGCACTCCTAGAACCAGCGCTTAGCTGTACAGCAACAAGTAGTGATATCAAACCTCTGAATGCAGTCTGGAAATTGGAGGAATGACACCCAGTAGTACTCCAGAAATAGCATGAAACAAAGGGACTAGGCCAGAGCACATAAGTGTTAAAAAAGTGCGCAACAGCCTTCAGTATCAGAGGCTTTAAATGATTTTTGTGTCAGTCCCCTGGAAAACAGTGGGAGTGCCGTGTTCAGCAGTGACTGAAACGCGCGGGACTGTCAAGGCACCTGGAATTCGAATTTCTCAGGGCTGATGTGTGAGCGACTACTTGTTGAAACAGAAGCTCATTGTGCCTGCACTTATTGAAGTATGCTTTCGCTGTGGGAATGTGAGGCCACAAATGACTATCCACAATGACGTACTGGGGAGTAAGGATAACATTGCTACAGCAAGGAACACGGTGTGCAACAGTTGCTATATATGTGATACCTGCCCTGTGACCGCAGGACTTGTGCCCATTCAGGAGAAGATAAATTCAGTTGTAAAACAGATTTAGTGCGGGTATGTTGTCAGGGACTGGTGTACATGTGGATAAACATGCATAGATCGTACATGTCACTTAAAAATCCCTGGGCAACAGTACTTGAGTGTGTAAATGTGATAATGTCACCATCGTCCACATGACAGGATGTGTTGTGATGCTGGATCTTGTGGGCACACTGCTAAGGACTTCATTGTTCTGCGCTGTGTAATCTGTGACAACTTCCGTCATGTCCAAGATGAAATTCTTAGGGGGATGGGAGCACACTGCTTCACCTCCCAGCACAGTTCACCGCTCGGCATTCTGGTAAATGCAGTTCAGTCATGATGCTTACTTGTCATCTGACTGTGGTGTTTCACCTGAGTTGGGCAGGGAGAGGTACAGAGACCGGAGTAGATTGGGGCAGCTTCTTCAGCAGACACCGATCACAATGTATCTTACCCCTACTGATGTAGGAGGATAACACGACACACATGTGTCTAGAGATTCACAGCACTGACCTGCACCAGCCTTGGTGACACACGACAACGGTAACAGAAGTGAGCTTTTCAACTGAATTGCTTTCACCAGGATGCTAAGGGCTAAACTGTGTTGGGAGGGGCATTCGTGTGCTCCAGTCCCCCTGCTGTCCATATTGATGGTGTTTGCCGGTGTTGTCTGTAATGCATATTGAACAGTGTTGCCTTGTGGTGTGCTTTTGCGGTTATTCCATAATATGGCAACGCACTGTTGTTTCCTTGTGTCTTTCCGTGTTCCTCACCTCTCTCAAAAGATTTTCACTTTTACATATTCGGATACATTGCAATGTGAGTCAACATGCTACTTACTGTGATGAGAATACTCTTGACACGAAGGCAAACGTTTGTGAGTTGTGTTAATTTAGCGATGTGTGACAGGTGAGGGGTGAAGTAGAATGTGATGCTACACGGATAGTTAGAGGAGAACACACAATGGTAGAGTTTCAAAGTCCAAACAAACACTCCCCATCCTTGTGGCAATGTGGTTTGGTATTTTCACCGAAATCCAATGCTTTGTGTTACAGTGGTGACATCAGCGGTTGCTCTGAGAAATGTTACGGCACAGTGCTGTGCCACGTGATCCTCCCGGGGTCTTTTTCGCACACCCCCTCTGCCGTTTGGCCAGGGGATACCTGCTAAATGCTCAGAGGTGTCTGAGGATTCGCCGTGGTGTGACTAACCCCTCCCTGTGGCCACTGCTGAGGTGGTGTGACTATCATCCTACTGGCCACGGGGGGTTGGCAGCGATTTGAGCTGCATGCATGTCCCTCAGGACACCCACAAACTGGCCCATGTACTCCACATGTTGTCTCAAGTGAGTGTCCATGGAGCTCTGCAGCGGCTGAGTTCCCCCAGGTCTTCATGGGCCTGGCCCATCTGTCCCTGGTTCTGCTGATATGCACCAAGGACAGTTAGCACGGTGTCCAGGGCCTCAGTCTCATTGTCCTCCTGTGGTTGTCTCTGAGTTGGCTTCCCACCTGTGCTGCTGCCACGGACCTGTGGTGGTGCCCGGTGCTGCCGTCGCACACCGTCCCCTGAATCCCTGGTCTGCCTCATGGTATTTGCAACTGCTGGCAAAGGGACAGTGTTGGAGGCAGCAGTGGTGGTGCAAAGGTGGCTGCCACACAGGTCATTGCTGCAGGGGTCTGCAGCTGTTGCGGGAGTCGTGGAGGTGGTGGTGGTGGTGGGGACAGTGAGGGCCAGAGACTGAGCTGTCCTGAGCACGCCAGACGGGCCAGGTCGGTCGTCCTCATCTGAAAAGACCAGGGAGTCTGCATCCGAGGGTTCACCTTCATGGAAGGGAGACTGGCTGGGCTCGTCCATGGCATGGGTGCCTGCTGTTGAAAGCGAGTCACCTGTTGAAGAGAGGTTACATTGTCAGCATGTTCAGTACACAGCACAACTTTGATGTTCATGTTTTGCACATTTCATTTGTGATGGCCTTACTTTTTAGCTTGGCATTACTATGCATTCATGACAGTTTGTCAGCAGTCGAACGTGATGTGGAGGTACATACATTGCTCGTTAGCTATGTGTTATGGCTTAAGATACAAAATCATTTGTACAGATATTGTATTTCCAAGGACATGTCCTCTGGTACCAACTTGTTGCTCATCCGATTCAGTTTATGCTTGGACATTTGTGTCTTCTCAATGAGTATCTGACTACTATGCCGCAACTTCATGATTTGTGTTATGCTTTTTGTACTTGCCTCTTGTGGTTTGTGAGGTTTGACAGGGTTTCCAGGCATGTGTTGTGTTGACCTGAGTCTTTCTGCTTTGAGGCAATGGGACTTGGACATTGGCTTTTTGTGATTGCGTTCTTGTATTTTGCTTTACAGTTACATGTGACTTCATCAATGATACTGTGTATCATGTGGCCTCTTGATGGTATTGGCTGTATGTGCACTTCCATATAACTTATGGGGAGTTCCAGAGTTGGCTGCCAAGTGCGCGATGTGAGGGTCATTTGGCTCCATACTGTCTGTGACGGAAGATAGAGGGCCCTGTGGGAGTTGTTGTCTTGCTGTCAGGGCTCAACATCCCCCTCCCCAGTGAGATGGCTATCTACCTGTTAGGAGACACTGTTGATGGAGTTAGTTGACACATGGCTGTGGGGTGGGGAGGGTGGGCCATGCTGTTTGTGAAGGAGGGCAGGGTGCATGAGCTGATTACCTACCTGTGAGGTAAAGCTGGGTAAGGAAAAGCTCGCCTTGTGATCCATTCATATTGAAAGAATGCGTTCCACATGAGTTTGATGTGGGCTGGCGATTGAGGCTCTCTTGTTGTGCACAACAGTACACTGCAGTGTGATTGGAGACAGTTGTTAGTACTTACCAGCCTCCACTCCCCCTCGATTCCTGTGAGACACTGTGGATGCATTATGGCAAGCACCTTCTCCTCCTATTCGGTGAGGGTTAGTGGTGGAATGGGAGGGCCGCCACCATTTCTTTGGGCCACTGCATCGTTACTCTGGGCCCAATGCTTGACCCGGCCCTTGAGGTCACCCCACTGCTTCCTGATGTCACGCACTATGCATAGGATGGTCCCTATGGCATTGACTTTGCTGTGGATCCTTGCCCACATCTGATTCTTGCGCGCAAGTGGGGTGTGTTAGACCAGGTGCACCAACAGATGTGGTACTACCCTGATTATCTCATCTACCATCACTTTCAACTCTGAGTTGGTGGATTTGGGCATTGTCTTGGTGGCATGGTGCAAATGAATGAGGGGTGCAGGGTGCAAGGTAGTGGTGGAGATGTGTGCAGTGTGTGTAGTGTGTGATTGGAAGTGGAGTTGTGTGGAGATAGGTGGGTGTGATGTTGTGCACTGTGAGTCAATGGTGTACTGTCTCCCTGTCTTGGATTGTGGTGTGCATAGGAAGCTGGTCCAGGAAGGGGTTGGTTTTATACTGTAGTATGTGGGTGTGTCCACATGGGTGACGACCTCCAGTTGTCTCTTCCATGCTGCGCATGGCTTTCCTTACCAGGAGCTGGGGTGTATCATTGTGGTGTGTGTGTTGTGATTGAGGGCGGCAGGGAGTACAGGTACACTTCGGGCATAGTTGTGAAGTTGGTTCCGTCCCCCATTCATTTGGCAAATGCGCGTGCACGGCGGTCAGACGCAGTGCTCGGTCAGCCTGCTCCACATTCTCAACGTAATTTGCCGTGCGGTCATGCTGCTGCGGGAGCGGCCTTATCAAGCCATTGACCAGCTTTTCCCATCCACTGCGGGCAGATTTGCAGCTTTTCCGACCGTGGTGGACAGTCTTTTGTGACATCCGTCTGCCAAGGTATGATTTTGCATTCATTGCAACGTAATTTGGCTGATGGAAATTCCGCGGGTCATGAGGGGGAATTTTTCCTAAAACCATGGCAGTCGGAGGGCTTTTCCATACGCCATCGTAATTGAGCCTTAAGTTTGTGAATAGCATTTTATAGTACTAATGTAGTACTAATGTAGTGCTGCAGCAGGTACTGCGAATCGCAGTTTGTGAATAGACCGCTTTATTTATTTTTGCATACCATATATGTAGTAATATAGGTTATTACTTGAGAAGGATGTGGATCCTTCTCAACTAATAAGTCTGCAACCTTTTGACTACTGATAACCAAGCACTGTGTTTCCACAATTGACTGTCTCAAGAAAGCCAGGCACAGCAGGCCAGCCCTACTCAGGGGACGTGGTGTGGGCTAGTACCGCAGTCCGCAGACACATAGTAAACAACTCTCAAGTCAGAGCTTTTTATTATAAAAAGGAAAAAGTACTTTATTACACTCACACTACTCAATACTATGAATTTCTTTACAAGTGTTACATGATTACAGAAGGAAATACCTACAGCAATTTCCTTCTAATGGTCCCCACCCCTAGCAGGGCCCTGAACCCCCTAACCACAATATCTCTGCATATGATAGGCACCATCCAAGGGGTGTGGCTATCAAAAGCAGGCCTACTGGCTCTGTCAGACTGTCACCACATTAATAAACACTGAAATATACCATAATAAACCAATGTAACACCATTAAAACCACTAATGCTAGTACCTTTTTAGAATAACAAGCATCATAACATGTAAGTTACATACAGAGAAATTTGTGATTGTTAATAAAGGATTTTATTGACCTTCATTAATACCTGTAACGACTCAGTGTTTAATTTGTCATTAAAGCATTTCCATGACTCTCAATAAAACATGTAGTTACACACTGCTGACTTTGTCAAAGTAAATGAAGGTCAATGAAGTATTTTAATGAATGTGCATTAACATCTTTTCTGTGTTTATTCATTCTGCAAAGCAGCCTTAGGTGTCACCATTAGAAATCACTGCACTCAAGAGTGTTTTAAAGTGTTTAAAACACTACTGAACAGCCTTCCCAGATCATGTATCTATGGCCTGCAAGACTTAGGGTGTCTTCATCCTAGTACGGAGAAGGGGTTCTTGAGTCTTAGGGGATCTAAAGTTGTACAAGGTTGGATCTGTAACCTTGTAAATTAGCACTACATTGCCCCAGCCCTCCTGGGAACTGTGCATTTAATTTTCAAATTAGGAAGTGCCAGTGTCTTCTGGGGTGTGATTTTGCCTTAGGGCAATGTACAAAATGGGTTCCACCCCTTAAGTGAATCAGGATGTTTTGAAAACGACTAACCATTTTTTGACTTTTTACTGTGAGTTTCACTACCCAAGTCCCACTCATGCTGATTTCACAATATTTGGACAATGTTTAGTACCAGTGTCCACCTTTTAAGAAAAGGCCACTGCTGCATAGCTTGGATAAGGGGCACTGGGCTCATTACACAATTAACTCATGTGTGTGCACGTGTGTGAATTGTGTGTGTGAGACTACCACTATGCATATTACAGTAGCTTCACAAAAGTAGCCTGCTGCTGAAGCCACTTTGCAAGGATAAATGGTGACCTAGGGTAGTTCCGCTAATATGAGTGGTCATTTATGGAGTATGAATCTGGATCTCATATGTTTACTGGAAAATCTGTGGTGTTTTCACTGGATATACATGAGGTGAAGTCTGCCCTAAAATGCAGTTTCACTCTTCCTCATTCTACAGGGTACAGACGTTTCCAAACTGGGGTCAAACATGCATACAGGGGTTGAACCTGCAATACCCATCACACTAAATCCATATCTTTTGGGATTTCAGGAAATATCAAATTTCTCTGGTTCAGCTCATTATCAAATTCCTTGCCTTTGTCCCCCTACTGGGCCAAGTTAATTACCGTGCTCTCCAGCAGAGGGAACAAAGACCTCCCCACACAAAAAGATCACCTATCAGTGATTGCCTCTTCCTGGGAAAGGAAGGGGAGTGTGGGAAATCAGCACCTGATTATTAGCTTTCGACACTGTGCCTGGGATATCCCAGGCCCATTAGGCAAAAGAAGACGGATGAGACCTCTGGAACTAATAAAGAAGAGGCTCGCCTTTGAAGTTTTGTTGGGAAGGGATTAGGCAGTGGTGTCAGCTAGAGACAGAGCAGAGGCCCTCAGAGGAGCTGTTACCAGAGAAAAATGTAAGTGCCATTTTGGACTGTCTCAGAATGAAGTACAGGAGGGTTGTGTCAAGGTGGAGGGGTAATGTGGCATAAAAGGATTGGACAGGGATGTCTTGCCCCTAAGGGTTGTGCGAAGGTGGAGGGATGATGTGGCAGAAAATGAATGGTCAGCGGTGCCTGGCCCCTAAAACATTCCCCCTCACTTAAAAATCCCTGCACAATGGAAAACAGTTAGAAATACCCTGGACGTGCAAGGCCACAATAGCAGAAAAGAGGCCCAGCTGGAAGGAGAAGTCACCTGATGCCCAGAAAGGATGGACTAAGGAATCTGACACCTGCTGAACACCAGGACTAGGATGGGTCTCTCCATGGCCCTTATGCCTCTTGAGGACCAATTGGGGGAACAAAACTGAACTCCACTGCCCCCACAGATTTTCTGAAAGACAGACAGGAGGCACTGAGGTCTGGGAAATATGGGCAGGATAATGTTCTGCTGGCTGGTTGAGGAGGAGGCGCACAAGATGCCCCCAACAGCAGGAAAGGAGCACCAGGGGCCAAGTAGAGGAGAAAGCTAGGGCAGGTAGACAGAAGATGTAGCTCCCCACAAAATATGCTACTTTAGAGGCCAGGATGTCTGTCTCTTTGTCACTAAGCCCGGCCAACAGGGCCAAAATGAGCCCAGAGTTAAGAAAATCAGAAGTCAGCCCATTAACTGCTGAGACTTTTTCACCACAGGGCTGAGCCCATTTTCGGCTATTGGAGTATTTTGCGATTATGCCTCCATAATTCTTTTACACATAATGTATCCATCCCAAAATCTGTGTGCTTTTTTCCCATCATCATTCTAGCTTAGTCCAGGAATTGTACACTCCCAAAGAGGGGACTGAGAAAATAGGCAAACCAATGCTAAATTTGGGGGGAGGGGTTCGAAAATTGGAGGAAAAATGCTCAGCAAAAAGGTGTTTTGTTCCCTGAAAATGGCATCAATGAAATGTTTGCTTTACTAAAATCACCATTTTCCAAGCTTTCAGGAACATGCAGAGCTGTAACAAATTTTTGACCACAGTTTTGGTATTTATGCGAAAGTTTGTGGTAGAAAAGATACGACACTCATGGATGATACTGGAAAGCTATAGTTTTTTAAAAGTAGACACAAATTTCAATTCAGCAAGAGATCATTGTGTAGCTGTGGATTTTGGGCTATAGTTCAGCCGTCAAACAGGGTAGCCTAACAAACCAGCACATTTCAGAAAACGAGACACCACAGACTCTGGGACTCTAAATGTTCACCACATTGTTTTATCTAAAGCCTTTGCAATCCTCAAATCTTTGCTAAAACACACATTTTCCTCACATTTCTGTGATGGAAAGTTCTGAACCTTGTGGGGAGAGACAACTTGCCTACCACCCAGTGTTCCCCAAAGTCTCCTGATAAAAACGGCACCTTACTTGTGTATGTGGGCCTAGTGCCTGCAACAGGAAAGGACCCAAAAGGCAACACGGGCACGTCAAGTTTTTCCACTGAAAACTGATATCTTTTTTGCAATTTGTGCAGCTGTGGGTTTTAAGCAGTAGCTCAGCCAGCACCTAGGGAAACATTTGAAACCTGCACATATCTGAAAACTAGACACCTGTGAAAATGCAGGGTGATGTGCCTCATGTGAATATCACTACACTTTTTTTTTATCCAGAAGCCCCTGCAATTCTGATACTTTGCCTAAAAACACAAGAATTCCTCACATTTCTGTGGTGGAAACATCTGGAATCAGCAGGAACCACAATATACCTATCACCCATGGTTACCCCACTTGTACAGACAAAAATGCTGCCCAACTTGTGTGGCTTGTTCTAGTGACTGCAGCAGTGATGGATCAAACCAAGGTCAGTGAAGCAATCGCAAAGAGGAACATGAGTGATTTTAGGCAAGGTTTGAGGTTTGCAGGGCTTTTGGGATCCACACAAGGCACACCACCTGGAATCACCTGGATGTCAACTTTTTAAAAATGCCTGTATTTGGTAGGTTTCCATGGGTGTTACCGAGCCCGGACCCAAATACCAGAGCTGTCTCTATTGCTGATCCTTCCTTGAAGCTTTTTAGGGCCTTTTGTATTGCAGTCTCTCGACTCATCCACACAAGTGTAGAACTGCAGTTATCAAGAGACTTGTAGGATCATTGGGTGAAAGGAAATTAGTTGATCCCTGTGGATTCCAGAGCTTTCTGGCGAAGAAATGTGAGGTAAATGTGTGTTTTTACCCAAAGTTTGTGGTTTTCTCAAAGGCTTCTGGTGAGGAAAGCCTCATAAGGTCAGCCAAAGTCATGGTGCCCTGGACTCTCTTGGTTTTCTAGTTTTCATAATATGTGGGTTGGACAGTTTCCTTGGGTAGTGGTAGAGATAAGCCAAAAATCCACATCTACCCACGTTGGGAAAACAGGGTTAGTTTCCATATGTTCCGAGCAAACCGAACAAGTGCGAAGTGAGTTTTTACTAACAGCTCCCATGAGAGCCACATGAGGCTCTGGAAGATGTCTTTTATTCACCTTTTAGCGCATTCTATTTGTTAAATCCAACTTCTTCCAGTTTTTGGATGTGAGTTGGGGATGTCGGAGGATGCCCCAGGGCCTAAATTCCTCAAACTAATTGAGCATATCTCCCTTTAAAACTAAGATAAACATGATAGGGACGACTGTCCTAAGTTCCCTAAAGAGTACTTCAAAGACTACTAACAGCTTCAGGGTTTACAGCACAGGGTACTCTATGGCCATGTGGCCTATGTTCTCTCTACCGTTATGTGCAGTGTGATGACTGCAATGCATATGTCATAAGGTAAACCTGAACATCTCTCAAATGTTGGTGTTAGATAAAGGTGTCAAGCAGACCATAAGCAGGTCCAAGATTTTCTCAGCTAGATGAAACAATTTGAAAGGCTGCTTGGTTTGTAAACTAGTGGCCCGTGGAATTTATCTATTCATGTACAGCCATAGAAAGGTATATACTAGCGCTGCTCCACCTTAGTCAATTTGCCAGTTCTTCACTTTTGTATGGTACAACCTAAAGCAAGTTTGAAAACAAAGTCCCGACTGAGAGGGGAACTGAGGGGCAGTAATACTGACTATCCCACCTCTTTCCTTGCTTAGAGAATGATCTGCAAATACAACATGGTCAAGTATTTCTCTCAGTTGCAGAAATGCAGGCAGCAAAGTGCCAATCCTACAGCCTGGCAATGTCCTCCAAAGCAGATGAAGCAGAGGTTGCTGCTTCTGCAGCATTGAGACGTTCGATAATGGTCAACTGACATTCAAGTAAGATATCGGTCTTCAGGTGATGGTCAGATGGTAAATGAGATATGCATTGTATCTTTCCAAATGGATAAGGTGGGCAAATGACTTCTTATACTACTACGTGTGAGTTTTATGACTCACATTATATTCGCTCTGCCCATGTACCTGTTGTAATCAAGGATACAGGTGGGCTTGTGAACTTTGGCCAACTGACCCTAAACCGTTACCTGGTAAGCTCTCTCATCATGGATTGTAGTGAGCACATATACATCCTGCCTATTGGAGATTTTGACTGTAAGCAGTCCATTCGAACCCAACACAGTGCTCTCAGAGTTTTGCACCTTCTTCCAAAAACCTTTTGCAGTGACATCTAACTGTACTGCATCCCACAGTGCCAGCTTCATAATACTCACTGACCAGCTCTACTCCTGAATAACAATTCTCTACATAAAGATTATAACCTTTATGAAGGAGTGATAGGCCAAACTGCTATATAAGTTTTGCCATGATTCCTAGCATGGAAGGTCACCCTACAGGGTTTAGATCAGAGTTCTTCCTTGCACAAACTTTTCCACTGTAAACATAACCAGTATAATTCTCACACAGCATGTCATTTTTATGCTATAATGAACTATTTTGCTCTCTATGTACACCCTGAACAACAGCCACCTATTGAAAATGTTTAATGGCTCATCAATGGATATATTTTTTCAAGGAAAATAAATCTCTGGAAACAGGGTGCACAAACGTTCCACAACAGGATCAATTTTGAACAGCGTGTCATGGTCTGGATGGCCCCAGGGCAATGAGGCAGAATTATCACCGAAATGCAGAATAAGCAGCAATAGAAAGAAATTATCTCTGGTACGAAGCTGGGTATTGCTCAAAACGTGCAAGTAGATCAGGAGGACTGTATGCTTGGTTTGAGCACTATCCACATTTTGAGAATATTGCCCACAAATTACTTCAACTCCCTAAATGAAGTGGGAGTTCACCTGTGTGCAATAGAATATAGCCCAAAATTGCTCTATGCTCCCTCAGAAATTGGTTGACACGCAGATTTTTTTGGTGGACAATTTCTTCAAAAAATTCAACATCCAGAAAGAGATGCACATAGTCACATTTACTGCATTGACTATATATCTTGCATCTGCAGTGTAAAGGGGAAATTGGGGCTGTACGAAATAGAGGCTGCCAAGGGAGCACTCAGTCCGGGCTTGCCTCTGCCGGTGCCTTCTCTCTGGATTTGTCTACACTGCAACGGTCTTTCAACTGCACAAATAGTGCTTGCAGAGGAACATCACAAGATCATGATCCTCAGAATCATAGTAGGATGAGTCAATTGATATAACTCTGCTGACTGAAAACATGCTTCCAGATTCTGCTCATTTTCCTCTCCCTTGGATGCTGCCTCAGAGCTGTCCTCCACAACTCTCATTAGTGAATGGGCAGCAGTCATCCACAGAGACACCATCTCTGTTGACTGTCAAAAACCTGTTTAAAGCCTTCCTTCTCAAATGATTTTGCCTATGTTGAAGGCAGAAATGTACTTAGGAAACAGTGGGTGGGTGGGTCAGTCTTCCTGTGAGATATGTGTGTGATATACAATGTGAAAAATAAAAAAACACTTAGCTTACAGATGATTAACTCCTCTGAAAAAACTCCTCCAAAGACACTTAAAAAAGAAAAAAAAACACCAAAGTATGACTTCAATTTGTCATACTCAATACCGGAACATACTTCATGGGACAAGCGGAGCAACACAGCAAGCAAAATTGTTGTGCTGTGTCACCTGAAGAGAGCAGAACTATGCCATATTGTCCAATAAACGGCAAGAGTCTTCTCTCTCTATGTTGGCACACTGGATACACTGCCTTGCACCAGCACAGATACCCTTACACTATAATAAAAAAGTGTCTTTATATATGGACTGAACAGTGTTTGCGCAGGAAGCAGCCCATTCCTACATAAAATGTACCCTTTGAGGGTTTTTTTATGCATGTGTTCTCCAGAATGCAGCACACATGCAAATAGGAAATAATGAGCAGATGTTATTTTTTCTTGCTACACCAACCTCAGGCAGGCGTCACATTTTGGCACAAATGGATGTCCACAAATCTTTGAACTTGCATCAAAAACCAAGGGTGGATGTACAGCATGACCTAAGGAATGCCTTCCTGAAGCAAAGTAGTTAGTAGAAGGCGGAGCAGTGCACTGCATTACCTTTTTCTAGCAATTTCTGTTACTTGTAAAATCCCAACAAGGGTTTTGTGTCTGGTATGTGTGAAATAAATCACGCAAACATGGTGCAAAATATTTATAAGTCTGGCCTCTCTTTATTTCGGTAAAGTCAAAATTAGCCCACATCTCAACATTGTGACACTTTTTAATGTGAAAACACAAGCTTTGCACGGTAAAACTGCATGCATGCATTTGTGCTTGCTGCAAGCAATGTTTGTGGTAATATCGGAAAAAAAACACTAAAACATGCTTGTAACATGGTCCAACACACTCTCGGTGGTCCAGTGGATCAGGCCCCAGAAAATCCCACTCGGCCTGGGAGCAGTACTCACCTTCATTTTCTCTGCTCTGGTGGGGGGGGGAGCGGGGGGGGGGGGTTGTGAAGGCAGCATGCCTTGCCGCAAGCTGACATCAGAAATGGTTGTGCCAATGGGTAGATTCCACTTTTCCCGCACACTGGGGATTAAAAAAAAGGAGATGGTCCATTACAAAGCCTTCCCAGCGGTAAGGTAGTGCAGTTCGCACTACCAAAACTTTCAATGAAAAGGCTAAAGTGAAATATTCACTAAGTACTTGATAATTAACCTCATGCTTTAAAGCCTTTTTATATCTCCAGGGAAAAGACTTAAAATATTATTTTCAAGTATTAATCAGACATCTAACAGCATTTCCTTAAGCACCCTATAATATGCCTCCTGGGTCATACATAATTGGTCAATATGCATTCTGTTTAAATTGAAATAATATAACAGAAGTGCATGAATCATAAATGAGTCATGGATCGTCAAATGATTGCTAGACATTATGGACCAGTAAAAGAAGCAGCTCTTTGAAGCACAGTGGAGGTGTCTTCAGAAAAAAACAGCATTCAGCATGGGAAAATGCAGGATGATTAGTGATTAAAGAGGTAGGGCCATGAGCACCTCTGTTTTGTTAGGGTGATGATGTTAATCACTACTTGATCCTTTCATATCTAGACACCACTACTATTTACAGAAAGATGAGTCAACATTTAAAACATTAAACATCAATCAATCAATTATCGTATTTATATAGCGCACTACTTACCCAGAGGGTCTCAAGGCGCTGGGGGGAGGGGATCCTCTACTGCTAGAACAGCCAGGTCTTGAGTTGCCTCCTGAAGGCGAAGTGGTCCTGGGTCAGGTGGAGGTAGGTGGGGAGGGAGTTCCATGTCTTGGCGGCGAGGTAGGAGAAGGACTGCCCCCCTGTGGTGGCTCTGCGGATGCGGGGGACGGCGGCGAGGGCGTGGCTGGTCGAACGGAGCTGGCGTTTGGGAGCGTAGAAGTTGAGGCGGCCGTTGAGGTATCCTGGGCCTTGGCTGTGTAGGGCTTTGTGTGCGTGGGTGAGGAGACGGAAGGTGATTCTCTTGTTGACCGGGAGCCAATGCAGATCTCTCAGGTGTCCGGAGATGTGGCTGCGACGGGGGATGTCCAGGATGAGTCGTGCTGAGGCGTTCTGGATCCGCTGGAGTCTCTTCTGGAGTTTGGCGGTGGTTCCGGCGTAGAGGGTGTTGCCGTAGTCCAGACAGCTGGTGACGAGGGCCTGGGTGACTGTCTTCCTGGTCTCGGTGGGGATCCACCGGAAGATCTTACGTAGCATGCGCAGGATATTGAAGCACGACGAGGAGACGGCGTTGATTTGTCTGGTCATGGAGAGGGAGGAGTCCAGGATGAAGCCCAGGTTGCGTGCGTGGTCTGTTGGTTTGGGTGCGCTGCCTAGGGCGGGGGGCCACCAGGAGTTGTCCCAGGCGGAGGGTGAGGATCCCAGGATGAGGACTTCCGTCTTGTCCGAGTTCAGTTTCAGGCGGCTGTTCTTCATCCATTTGGCTACCTCTTTCTTCCCTTCGTGAAGGTTGGCTCTGGCGGTGGCGGGGTCGTTGGTAAGGGAGAGGATCAGCTGGGTGTCGTCGGCGTAGGAGATGATGTTGAGGTTGTGCTGGTGTGCGATGTCTGCGAGAGGGCTCATGTAGATGTTGAAGAGGGTTGGACTGAGCGAGGAGCCTTGAGGGACGCCGCAGATGACTTCGGTGGCTTCGTATCTGAACGGGGGGAGGCGGACTCTCTGTGTCCTTCCAGCGAGGAAGGAGATGATCCACTCCAGTGCCTTCTCCTGGACTCCGACGTTGCTGAGGTGTTGTACTAGGGTGCGGTGGCAGACAGTGTCGAAGGCCGCGGAGAGGTCGAGGAGGATGAGGGCCGCTGTTTCTCCGTTGTCGAGCAGCGCTCGGATGTCATCGGTGACTGCGATCAGGGCGGTCCCGGTGCTGTGGTTGGCCCGGAAGCCAGACTGCGAGGGGTCGAGGGAGCTGTTTGTCTCGAGGAAGGCGGCCAGCTGCTTGTTGACGGTCTTCTCGATGACTTTTGCAGGAAACGGGAGCAGCGAGATGGGGTGGTAGTTCTTGAGGTCGTTGGGGTCAGCCGATGGCTTCTTGAGTAGAGCGCTGAGTTCGGCGTGTTTCCAGCTCTCCGGGAAGGTAGCGGTGTCGAAGGAGGTGTTGATGATGTCCCGCAGGTGGGGTGCGATGATAGCGTCGGCCTTGTTGAAGACGTGGTGAGGGCAGGGGTCGGTTGGAGATCCGGAGTGGATGGAGTTCATCGTGCGGACGGTGTCTTCGGTGCTGATCGGAGTCCAGGAGCGGAGGGTGGTGGTGGGGGGTGGTGGTTCGGTTGTGGTGCTCGTCGGTTGAGTGCTGAAGCTGTTGTGTATGTCCGCGATCTTGTTGTGGAAGTAGGAGGCGAGCGAGTTGCAGAGGTCTTGCGAAGGGGTGATGTCGTTGTTTCCGGCGTTGGGTTGGAGAGCTCTTTGACGATGTTGAAGAGTTCTTTGCTGTTTATCTTAATCAAGGTTTATATGGGGTGTAACAATACTTGATTTTTTTCCTTGGATGGAAGTTAGGTTTCTCCTAAACACCACACAACAACATTTTTCAGATCAATAACTCTGAATTTTTCTGACTTGATGCATGAAATGCAGAAAGCTCAATTCGGAACAGTGAACGTGGATTGCCTCCCACTTTTTCCAACTTGTTTTGGCTAAAGCTTACATATTAACTCAATAATGCATGAACTGAGCCGAGAGCCTTTTTCTTTCTGTGCCTGGAGCAAAAATTAATTTAACAGTCATATTTACAGGGCATATTTACAAGAAAATGCCGCAGTGTAGTGCCACAAGCTATTTTCTTGCGCCGATCTGTATAATTTTCTAAGTACAGGAATGCAGCATATTTACAACAATACGGTGCATTACCCCCAGGTCCCTTATGTCCTCGTCCCACTCATTACTATGTGGTGATAACCATCTCCCGACAGAAAAAAGGATCAGAAGAATGCTGGGACACTAACCCCGCCCCTTTCACTGGGAGTACATAAGGGGTACTTACCCAGCATTCCGCCTGTTCTTTTTTTCCGTCTGTCGACAGAATGGTCTTGGATGCTGGTGCTGCTCCTGCTGGGCTGGGATGGCATACGCTTCTTCTCTCCTCACCCCACCCAGCTGCCTGGCTTTGCGGGCGGGAGGTTTTGTGTTGGTCTGCCTCCCGGCCTGCCGGGCTTGCTGGGAGGCGGGCTGTTCCTGGCTGGAAATCCTGGTTACCGGCCCTTTGTGGCTGGTGCGCTGCCTCCCGGTTGCTTTCGGTTCGCTGAGTGCGTCTTTCTGTGGCCTGGCCGGGTGGAAGATGCGCTGCGCTTGATGTTACTTTGGATTCCCGGAACTGGATGTTGGAGTGGGGGCCTTGTTCCTGTTGGTGTTCCGGCCCCCACTCCGGGTAAGTCCCACGTAGCGTTGTTTTGTTTTTTCGCACTGCTTGTTCCCCTTGATCGTGATGCCTGCCTAGCTTTCAACCTCCGTACGGGATACGCATGGCACAAGTCTGGAGATGCCGGGGATTGCTCCTCCTACAATGAAATGTCTGTACGGCATTCGGTCATTGTTAGATTTCTCTCCTACACAATGGCAGGTTTGGCTTCTGGAGTAAGCCACAATGAGCAACGGAGACTCCTGGAGATGTCGGGTTTGAAAATGGGGCCTCAAACGTGCGGGGCATGCGCTCTACCACTGAGCTACATCCCCGCATCTGCCCTCAAATATTCCCTTTCTCGAAGTTGTTATGTTATCGTCCTTGCTGTGAGGGGCTGAGTCACTTATACTGCGCAATGTTCTTGTTGGTGAGGGGCGGCAACATGGCTAGTCAGATTCCTGCCTCCTGTACTATTTGAGGGACGCAGTGTTTCCGACAGCTCCATTTGGTGTTGTGCTTCATGGTGCTGTCGGTCTTGGGGCCTGGAGTCCCATGTTTGTTATCCTGGACAGTGCTCTTCCTTCGGGATCGTGTGATTCTGGACACGTCACTTGATCTTCCATGTTTATGTAATGCATTTGCTGTGTGGTGTGAAATGTATTTGTGTGATCCCTGATGTGTGTGCATACTTTTGTAGCACACGAGGATGCGGCCTTGAGGCATGCACTCGGGCCTTTGCACCATGTCACTCGGTTGTGTACTACCTGTCTGCCATAGGTTCTGGCCTGGAGGGTGGCGTGCTGCTCTCAGTTTCTTTCTGTGTGGCATGCTTTGCTTCTCCTACACTTTTGGTGGCGGGGAGTCTGTCGATGTTGCCGTGGCTGGCAGTGTCTTTTGCTTCCTGTTCCTTGGGCTGCTGCCTTTTCCTCGCGTTTGGCAGGCTCATCCAGGCAGGGCTCGTGCCTGTTGTTGGGCTCTACTCAGGTCCTGTGTTCTACCACCATTGTGCCATTGGCACAGGCACTGTTGCAGTTGTGTTTCTCGTTAGGTGGATTTGAACTGCGTTCTTCTCCTTGTACATCGGGACTGTGCTCTTTCTTCTCGGCTCTGGCATTGCCTTTGTGGCTGCCTTGGGCTGTCTGTCGGGGTGGGGGCCTTGTTCATGGTGGTGTCCTGGCCTCCGCACTGGGTTTGCGGGGGGCTGTGGCCTTCCGTATTCTGGTGGGTGCTCCGCGTTTCGGGTTTAGGGGGGGAGGTGCATGTTTGTGGCTACCTCTCCTCCTGGATGCTGCGGTCCTTCTCTGGTATTTTTTGGGGGTCCTTTTCTTTGGTGATTTCTCATCCGTGGCCTGGACTTGGCCTTCCCTGTGTCTCTGGGGTGGTGCTCTGAGCGCTGGGTCCTCTGTGGGTCTCTGCCCGTTGCTTATCCTGGAGGATGTGCCTGTGGTTGCAGTGCCAGGTTGTTGTCTTGGTCATCCTGCTCCTGTTCTGCCTCTCATGGTCCCTTTCCATGTTGCGCTTCTACGTGGTTCTTCCTGTCATGCTTGTTTGTGCTGCTTTTTGCCCTTGTTGTCTGCTACCCCTGACATTCGGGCTTGGTGCTGGAGCTCCTTGGCTGTGTCCTGGGCCTGGTTGTTGTGGTCCTGGCCTCCGGGGTTTTTGTCTGTGGCCTTTCCTCCCGGGGGATGGCTTCTCTCCTTGGTGGGGTTGCCCGCTTGGGTTTCTGGATGAGGTTGGGTTCCTCTTTTTCTGCTTCCCCGGGCTGCTGGTTCTTGGCAGGCGCTGTTGTGCTGGTCTAGCCTCCTTTCGGGGTCTGTCTACCTTGCCGGTGTGCTTGGGTTACCCAGGTCGATCATCTCTGGTCCTCACTTCTGCGTGGTGTTCTGGGTGCCTCGTCTGCTCTGGTGCCTCAGTGGATTTTGGCTTCCCCTGGGGTGTCTTGTGTTTGGCCTCTTGGCTGTGCTTCTTCCTTCGGCCTTTCCTCCCTGCTTCTTCTGGTCTCGTCTGGTATCAGTGGTGCTGCTAGGTGGACGTTATTTGATGCCTGGATGGATTCCCCGGGTACTGTTGGCCCCTGCTGGGTCTCTTCTGGCCTGCGGTGTTCTTCTCCGGCTTGGTTCGCTGAGGAGGGGGGGTGTTGTCCCTGCCCTTTCTGGTGGTTCTTTTTGACGGAGTTGTGCCTCAGCTTTTCCCTGTACTCCTGTTGTTCTGGGGGCTGTGTTTCGGTCGCTCCTGGTCTGCAGGCTTGCAGTTGCTTCTGCTTGACATTCGGCGGTAACTTCTTGTGGTTGCCTGTTGCCTTCGGCCTTCCTCCCTGTTGGCTCCTGTTCTTGGCTGGTCTGCTGGTTTTTGTTTGATGTTGGTTGCGCTCTTGCTGCAGTCCTGGACTGCCTGATGGGGCTGTGTTGGAGGTTTGTTGGGTGGCCTGGCACTTCTTTGCAGGTGTCTTTTCTGCCTGTGGGTTGGCTGGTCCCTCTGCTATCGGGTTCCGGTCCTTGTGGGTGTGGTGTGTTCCTGACGTTGTGGCCTCTTGGTTCTGGCTGTGCCTGTTTGGGTCTGTAACCCACTCCTGTTTTCCCTGCTTGCCTCCTCTTGGGTTTCGTTTGGGCGATTTGCCCTCTGGCCTGTGCTCTCCTGAGGCATTCCCTTCTTTGACCTTCCCCCGGTTTTGGGTTGGGCTTTCGAGTCCTTATGATTGTGCGGGTTGCTTGGCTTCGGCTTTGGCTTCCCGGCTGTGTCCTTGGTTGCCGTTTTGTGCCCTGGGAGTTTGTCCCCTGCACGTGCTCTGCCTTGGGTCGTGCCGGGCTGTGGGGTTTGGTTTGGTTTGCTTCTGCGTTCCTCCCTGGCTTCTGTTGCTTCTGTGGTCTGGTTGTTTTTGTGTTTCCTCTCCCCTGGTGGGTTGGGGTTCCTTGATCTGTTGTTTGGGCCGGTCCTGCTCCTTTGGGACCTCTGAGGGTTGTTGTCCCTCGGTCTCGCTGGCCTCTGTGTTTTTGCCCTGCCTTCTGCTTGGGCTGTTTGGGGTCGTCTCTGCCTGGCCTGTCTCTGGTTGGGCTTGTCTGTGGTTGTTGTTGGCTCCCTTAGGGTTCCCTTGCTATGGTCTTGGGTTCTCTGGGTCATTTGACCGTCCGGGTGCACTCCTTCTCTGGTGTTCGGGGTGTGCCTTCTTCGGGCTGTTGCTTCCTGCTCTGGTTTCTTCCAGTTTGGGGTGTTTTGCTGGAGCTGTGTTCTGGGGTTCCAGTGGTTCTTGTGGTTCCTCCTGTTCCCTTTTCCTCCTTGTTTTTCCAGGTCTCTTTGTCCTGGTTGGTTGCCCTTGTTGGTTCTTGCTGCTCGGGTTTCCTGGAGGTGCTGGTTCCCCTGGTGCCTTGTTTCCTCGTCTCTCGGGGCCTGATGGGTTGGCCTCCGGGGTTTGTTCTTCCTTCCCCGGTGCCTTGGTTTTCCCTCTTTCCCTGTCCGTGGGCTCTGTCTCGCCTTCCGGGCTGGATGCTGGTGGACTGTTGGCTGCTGCTGGCCCTTTTCAATGGCAGCCTGCTGCTCTTTTGTGAGGTTCCGATGGTTTGTCCTCCGGTCTCTCTGGGGTCAGGTCGTTTACTTCCCTTCTCTTCTGGTTTGGTCCTGCCCTTGGTGGGCTTTGTGGCCCTTTTTTTCCCGGGGACGACTTTGGTTGTTTTTGGTTGGGGCTTCGCGTTTCTCTTGCCCTCTTGTCCCCTGGGTGTTTCTTTTCTTTCCGGTGCCTGGGTTCAGCTGGTGTGGGTTCTCTGGGCCTGGGTTTGGCTCCTGTTGCCCGGTTCTGGCTTGCTGGCCTGGTGTCTCTTGGCCTTTCTCTTTGGGTGGCCTCCTCGCTGTTGTTTTCTCCTTGCCTCAGATGGTTTGTGTGTCCGTTCTCTCCCATTCTCTGGTTGGCTGTGGGGTGTTCCTGCTGTGGGCCGGTTGGCCTCTGTGGTTGTCGGTCTGGTCGTCTGAATGTTCTCCCATTGTTTTGTTGGGTGCGTCCAGGGTTGGTGGGGCTCCCTCTTGTCGGGGGCTCTGCCTGGGGTTTTGCCAGTTCTGCCTTTTGCTTCCTGCGGTTGCTGCCTTGGTGTGATTTCCTGGGTTGGCTTCTGTTTTGTTTAGGAAGGCCGGCTTTTCTGCTTTGGTATTCTCCACATAGTAATGAATGGGACGAGGACATAGGGACCTGGGAGTAATGCTCTATTACTTACCGGTAATCTTCATTACTCCGGGTCCCGTTGTCCTCGTCCTATTCATACACCCCGCCCTTCCTCCCGGACGGCTGGCCTTCCTGTTTTGGACTTGGTTGTTTAGGCGGAATGCTAGGTAAGTACCCCTTATGTACTCCCAGTGGGGGGGGTGGGGTTAGTGTCCCAGCATTCTTCTGATCCCTTTTTTCTGTCGGGAACTGGTTATCTGCACATAGTAATGAATGGGACGAGGACAACGGGACCCGGAGTAATGAAGATTACCGGTAAGTAATAGAGCATTCCTCTACTCACCCCTTCATTGGCACAAAAAAAGCAGACTAGCGCCAACACAGGCCCCCTTGCACCATGGTGGAAGGGTGCCTGCATTGCAGAGCTGATTGTTGATGTGCAAAAGGGGACACACAAACAATCATCAATGGCATTTTGCTCCTTCTATGTGTGCTGCAAAATGCAGAACACATAGAAAGAGCAAAAAACAAGGAGGAATAAAAGTATTTTTCCTCATTGCACCACACCTACACCTCGCCTGGGAAGGTGTACATTTTTAGCACTGCCTCTGATTTACAGATCTTTGTATATCTGGAGCAGTGTGATAAAGCAGTGGGTGTTGCATGGGAACACCAACAGCCACACGCATTTTATGCCCCTTTGCCGCGGAAAACTGCATTGATGAAGGACCATATTTACAAGTCGGCACTAATGGTCTCCAAAGTGGCTTAGCGCCACCTTGTAAATATGGAGCAGGGCGCAGCCTTACTGGCGTGTCACAAAATGTGATGCTTCAGTGGCGTAATGCCCTTGTAATGATGCCCCTGGATTTCTCCGAATTAGAGCTTGCTTTTCAGAAGTATAGCTGTGAACAAGGTTTTCTTCATTCTGTTTCTGGGCTGTGCTGTCTAAAATGATTCACTAACTCAGAGAAATATCATGTTGAATTGATTGAATCTGTACACTGCAGGTACATCAAAGCATTCACTCGGCCAAGCAGAGGCCATCAAGATACGGCTCTATAATTTGCTTCCTAAGACTGTTTCTCTAAAGAGTAAATTTGTATCCTATGAGCAGCAAAGCATTTTTCAAAGACTATTTTCTTGTACCAGTGACGTCAACAAGATGAGTTGGTGTGGTCGGTGAGGTGAGCCCAGTTCAAAGCAAATGGAGAAACTCTGAAACACATAAAATGATTGGTATTGTACTACATAGGCTTGTGATTTACATTAACATCAAAAGATTGTAAACATGTGCAATCTGTGTTACAGAAAAAGTGATTTGCCAGAATCTAAATATTTTTTTTGCAAAGTACTATAGCCTCTGGTGGAAAATACTCTTCCATGATGGACAGTAAGCAATTTAGGTCACCATATTTCATTCATTTGAAATGTTATTCTATTATTCAATTGGTATTTGTTTACATCACATACTCTGCTATTAGTATGGCTTGGTAGTGTCTTTGTCAGTCCCAGTGCTTTACACCTACTTCTGGGTAAAAGCATTCACGATTGGAGCTGATCCAACTTGTGATAGTAGTATACTGGTACTGTACTATTTTCTCTACTAGGAGATTATATTTTATTTATTGAGCCACAGGTGTCTGGTTTTAAAGGCAGATGAACAATGCCATTTGCTTTCACATCTTCCATTTATAGTACACAGTAATGCCCATTGTCTGGTGGATACAGATATGGACGTGGTAGTTTCTGATGGTGGGGACTGTTGTTATCATGATAACTGGTGCACGTAGTCCAGGTTGGATGAAACTCTGATATTTTGTCTAATGTGTACTGTTGAATGTTAGGTTGTAGCTCAAGATGCAATTGTGAACCCAGCTATATGGCACTTCTATGCTGTTTTGTATGTAAGCAAGATGATCTCTCTAATGTATTGTGAAGGAGGTTTGTGTGTGCTGTTCCATAGTGATTAATGCTGTTGTGGTCCGTGTAGTAGCTGACTATATTGCCTACCTTGCATGGTGTGTTGTTTCTATGAAAGATATTCAAGCTAATGTGTTTCTAATGCAAGTGTGTGTTTCGTTTCTTCACTTTTATCAATACACTGTGAACATCTTGTGGCCTGTTTTTCATTGTGACACAAGACTCTGGTAACTTTCACCTTCAATACCAAAATCTCAATTTGGATAGGGACTACCTGTGCCCCCTTTCCTTTGGCAGTCACAGTCTTTCCTCTCATGAGAAGGGGTGTTGAGCCTCTTATTTTGGAAACCATACCACCAATGCCATTCTATTTCAAATGGTTTATGAAGAATCAGGATCCAATGTACTATAGCTGTGAAGATTTGAAGCTGACAGAAAGATAACGAGAGACACAATATTTAATTAGCAGTCTATATATAACCACATGTAAAGAAAAGTGGTTGGTCCTCTGTGATTCCAAAGTTGCTTCATGGATGGTATCTTGGATGTTCTAAAAAAAACAACCCCTAAAGGATCACTAACGTTTTCTCATATTCATTAAGTAAACTCAGCATTTTACTATACACTTGCATTTCTTTCAGAGCTGTCTGGCGGTCTGTTGAATAATTGTCAGTAAAAATATAACTCCTTAAGGTTTGCAGTGTCATTGTAGGACCTATTGTGGTGTTTCCTAAAAAGCATACAAATATGATAAAAAACAAACGTGTGCATTTTCTATCCATGTGGCAGGAATTGTCAATCATGCAAATAATTATTACCATTTATATTATTGAATGCTTCCTTTTTTTTCAAAATAATTGTGCGTCCCTGGTTGACAGTTTGTGTTATTGTACATTTACAATTGCACCTGCTCAGTTATTCATGATAATGTACAGCTACATAGATGATGAATTTAGGATAAAACAAATCTATGAAGAATACATCAGGTTTCTACAGATGGGCGATGGTGTAGGAACGAGCTATTCTGACTTGATTAAAAAATATTCTACAGGATTTGTTATTGTCTTAAAAAGAAGTACTTATTGAACCACTTTAAAGCTACAGATGTTAGTGTCCTTTTCATAGATTGTCCAGATTTGTGCAAATAAAATATATGAAAACTCGGTTAAAAAGTGAGGCAGGGGATCTGCCATGCATTTTCTTATACCGAAAAGCAGTACAAATAAAACCATGCATTTTCATATACTGAAAAGCAGTACAAATACAACTCTATGCTAATTACACATCTACTACTATGAACTTTATAATCATGTCATGATCCAATTTAGCCCTAGGTTCTTTCCTTTGAGCGAATACAAGAACAGCATGTTCAATTATTCCTTCATAAAAATGTTTTTAATTCAAAGCAGCTCCAAACATTTTGCATACACTTTAGTGACAGCTGAAATGCATTGAATAGTTGATCTATGGGGTATATTCACAAGAACGTGTGCTAAACATCACCAAAAAATGCTAACGCAACCTTACACATCGCAGCCTATCGTGGGAAAATAACCCCGTGTCAACATGGAATTCATGACACGGCGGTACCATGCGATAGCCCGCCGAAATCGCAGCCAATGTCTGCGATACAACCAACTCGGCGGAGATAAAAAAGCAAACCTCAACGGGAAAAAACATGCGATGGGCTAAAGAGCGATGAGGAAATCAGCGATAAGCAGCACCAGGCCTAAATAATCACTATAAAAGTTGAAAAAACACTCAAACACAAACTGACCAACACCCAAGCACCATGGAGGCAGCCGGAGCATGCGCAGAGGACGAGCGCAACAACACAAGCACCCCAGACGACCAGCCTGGGACCTCAGGGACAGGGAAGGGCAAGGACAAGAAGAAGAGGAAGACGAATTTCAGTCTGCAGGAAAACAGGATCCTAGTCACGGAGGTGATGGAACACCATCAACAACTGTTTGTCACCTCCAACGTATCATTGGGCACCAAAAATGGAATATGGCGGGACATCGTGGACAAGGTGAATGCCATTGGAGAGCACAAGAGCTCAATGGACGAGGTCAAGAGGCGAGGGACTGACATCAAGCGCAAGACCAAGGAAAAACTCGCAGCCAACCAGAAGGCAGCAATGCAGACTGGAGGTGGGATCCCAGTGCCACAGCTCGTGCTGGATGACATGTAGGAGCTGGTGTCAACAGTCATCAGTGTGGAGACTGTGGTCGGAGTCGGGGGACCGGACACTGCTCGACAGGACACAAAACAATGGCAACAGGGTGAGTGACCACCAGGTACTGGGGGGACGGGTGGAGATGGCCACGATGGCACACATGCACAATCAAGCAGAGCACAGTGCACACCCACAATGACTCTGGGTCATGGCCCTGATCTACAGACTGTCACAATGTACAATGCCATGCTGTCTGAATGTCAACATGTACCATGCGGCTACATACATGTGGACACATTGTAATATGCCATCTCCCATTCACATTGCAGGGGCACCGTCAACACCTCCTGCAGAGCATTACATACAAAATGGTCCAGCACTGTACATCATATTATAAAAAGTCCACATTAGAGTCAAGACAAAGAGCACATGGAATGATATCCAAATCCAGAAGTGTAATTTCTTGAAAAAGTTTTTCTTTATTTTTCTTAAAAGGATTTCTCTTTATTTTCTCAAAGGCAAAGATTCATAGCCAACGCGTTTCGTCTCCCATAGAGACTTCTTCAGGGCTATTGAAAAATACATACAAACACAAATGAGTCAGTGGCACACAGTGCCGCAGCTGGTACTGCAACACCCACAGGTGGGGCAGATCACACATCCGAGGACGAGGATGTGGATGGGTTTGAGTTCAGAAGGAGAAACTAGCATTCATTTCCGCCACCTGGCCTGTTTTTGCTTGGTGCCGCACATGGCCCCATGACCTTCCACTGACCCCCGATACACTCCGCTGAACTCACCTTGGACCGCGACATGGACTGCCATTTCCTGTTCGATGACCAATGACATGGCGACCAGACTGCGGACTGTACCCTTCCTCTTCCGCAGTACTTGTCATCCCCGGATGGACACTGGCTGGCCATCCATGGGCCCATATTGTGGACTGTGCTTGGCATGGCCCTGTACCGCTCCAGCTACAAAACTCCACTGAATGTGCAATAAACATGACGGACGCGCCACGGTTCTCAATCATAATGGGCCCATGAGTTGTTGCGCACAGGGTCAGTGTTTGATTGGTTCTGATGCTCCGTTCATCGCCACCCCCTTTTGTACCGCTTTGTTCGCCATAAGTTGGCAGGGTATGCTCAGACGTGAGTCCCTTGCTCACTCTGCCACCGGATTCAAGCAAGCCTGGCTGAAGACGGCTGAAATGCCAGAAACCGGTCCTAGGAAGCTTGTTTCCGGTCCAGGGAAGGCATGGCTTGGCAGTTCGGGCTGGACTGTTCCCATGAGGCACAGGGTCAGACTGATTTGCATATGGCCATGTCTGAACTGGGGTGGCAGAGTGGGCTAAAGAACGGTGATGGATCAAACCCAGATCTGTTGACTGGGTGTGAGTGTTTGATTGGTTCTGATGCTCCGTCCATCGCCACCCCCTTTTGTACCGCTTTGTTCACCATAAGTTGGCAGGGTATGCTCAGACGTGAGTCCCTTGCTCACTCTGCCACCGGATTCAAGCAAGCCTGGCTGAAGACGGCTGAAATGCCAGAAACCGGTCCTAGGAAGCTTGTTTCCGGTCCAGGGAAGGCATGGCTTGGCAGTTCGGGCTGGACTGTTCCCATGAGGCACAGGGTCAGACTGATTTGCATATGGCCATGTCTGAACTGGGGTGGCAGAGTGGGCTAAAGAACGGTGATGGATCAAACCCAGATCTGTTGACTGGGTGTGAGTGTTTGATTGGTTCTGATGCTCCGTCCATCGCCACCCCCTTTTGTACCGCTTTGTTCGCCATAAGTTGGCAGGGTATGCTCAGACGTGAGTCCCTTGCTCACTCTGCCACCGGATTCAAGCAAGCCTGGCTGAAGACAGCTGAAATGCCAGAAACCGGTTGTAGGAAGCTTGTTTCAGGTCCAGGGAAGGCATGGCTTTGCAGTTCGGGCTGGACTGTTCCCATGAGGCATAGGGTCAGACTGATTTGCATATGGCCATGTCTGAACTGGGGTGGCAGAGTGGGCTAAAGAACGGTGATGGATCAAACCCAGATCTGTTGACTGGGTGTGAGTGTTTGATTGGTTCTGATGCTCCGTCCATCGTCACCCCCTTTTGTACCGCTTTGTTCGCCATAAGTTGGCAGGGTATGCTCAGACGTGAGTCCCTTTCTCACTCTGCCACCGGATTCAAGCAAGCCTGGCTGAAGACGGCTGAAATGCCAGAAACCGGTCCTAGGAAGCTTGTTTCCGGTCCAGGGAAGGCATGGCTTGGCAGTTCGGGCTGGACTGTTCCCATGAGGCACAGGGTCAGACTGATTTGCATATGGCCATGTCTGAACTGGGGTGGCAGAGTGGGCTAAAGAACGGTGATGGATCAAACCCAGATCTGTTGACTGGGTGTGAGTGTTTGATTGGTTCTGATGCTCCGTCCATCGCCACCCCCTTTTGTACCGCTTTGTTCACCATAAGTTGGCAGGGTATGCTCAGACGTGAGTCCCTTGCTCACTCTGCCACCGGATTCAAGCAAGCCTGGCTGAAGACGGCTGAAATGCCAGAAACCGGTCCTAGGAAGCTTGTTTCCGGTCCAGGGAAGGCATGGCTTGGCAGTTCGGGCTGGACTGTTCCCATGAGGCACAGGGTCAGACTGATTTGCATATGGCCATGTCTGAACTGGGGTGGCAGAGTTGGCTAAAGAACGGTGATGGATCAAACCCAGATCTGTTGACTGGGTGTGAGTGTTTGATTGGTTCTGATGCTCTGTCCATCGCCACCCCCTTTTGTACCGTAACTGTAAGTGGCCATGTATAGTGCTTGACATCATCCAGCTTTGGGCTAGTGTATATTTGCTACTGTTCTGTGCCCTTTTTAAAAGTAGTAACAATAGAAGTCCAGTTTGTGAATAGGACTGGGCTTCCACTTTTGGGGGTGGGTGCATGTCCCTCCCTGTAACCTTCCCCACCTCTTCTTTAATCTCTGCTTACTGCTACCTAAGCCCTTAACTATTAGAGGGTCTGCAGTCAATCCCTGCACAGAAAAAGATAGGACAGACAGAACCATCCACACTTAGGGCCCTGTAGGATTGCTATGGCATCATAATTGACTGTTCGGATTCCTTTCCAACTGACCCATTTTGATGGAGTCGGTCGGAAAGGAATCTCAACCGGATTTCGGAATGGCCTCCGACGTACTCAGAAAGCCTGTCTGCCATTCGGAAAGCCTCCAGTAATCCCTCAAGGGATTACAATGGCAGATTCCCACAGCCTTTCTGTGCCGGCCTTTCTGACACAGAAAGGCTGTGGGAATCCAAGTTTGGGGGCCCCAAGCAGGGCTCCTAGGGGTGCATGGCTGCAGGATGGTGGCCTAGAGGGCACCTATGGTGCCCCCCTGTTGATCCCTGCACCTGGTGGCAGGCACTTTGAGGTGCCTTCCACAGGGTGCAGTGATGAACTGAACCTCAGCTCTTTAAAATGAGAGCATACATTCCAGTCAGAATGCATGCTCCCATTGTAAAGAATGGGAATGCGACCAAACAGTGTTCAGTAGCATCCTAACTGCTGGATTGGGACCGAGGGGAGGAGGTCATTCGGTATCACATCACGAACTTATGTAGTACTAATGTAGTGCTCTGCAGGAACTATAAAAAGCAGTTTGTGAATCCTTACTTGGAAAGGATGTGGTTCCTTCTCAACTAATTAGTCTGCAATCGTTTGTCTTCTGATAACCAAGCACTGTGTTTCCTCACTTGACTCTCAAGAAAGTCAAGGAGAACAGGCCAGCCCTACTCTGGAGAAGTGGTGTGGGTTTGTACCTCAGTCTGCAGGTACTTTATTACGCTCACACTACTCAATGCTATGCATTCATTTACAAATGTTACATGATTACAGATGGAAATACCTACAGCAATACCCTCCTAATGGTTCCCACCCCAAGCAGTTCCCTGAACCATCTAACCACAATACCCCTGGATATGCCAGGCACCATCCAAGGGGTTTAGCTATCAAAAGCTGGCCTACTGGATTTGTCAGGGTGTCACCACATTAATAAAAACAGAAATATATCATAATAAACACCATTACAACCACTAAAGATAATACCATCTTAGAATTACAGGCATTATGACATGTAATGACTCACTGTGAAATGTGTGATTGTTAAAAAATATTTTTATTGACCTTCATTAATACTTGTAATGACTCACTGTTTATTTTGTAATTTAAGCGTTTCCATGACTCTCAATAAAACATGTAATGACTCACTACTGACTTTGTCATAGTCGATGAAGTATTTTAATTAATGTGCATCTGCATCTTTTCTGTGTTTATTAATTCTGCAAAGCAGCCTTAGGTGTCACCATCAGAAATCACTGCATAAAAGAGTGTTTAGAACACTACTGAACAGCCTCCACAGGTCATGTATCTATGACCTGCGAGACTTAGGGTGTCTTCCCCCTAGTATGGAGAGGGGTTCTTGAGTCTTAGGGGACTGAAAGTTGTCTAAGATGGATCTGTAACCTTATAAAATAGCACCATGTTGCCCCTGCCCTCATTGGTACTGTGTGTTCTATATTCAAATTAGGAGGTGCCAGTACCTTCTGGTGTGAAATGTTGCCTTTGGGCGATATAGAAAATGGGTTCCAGCCATTTAGTCCATCAGGATGTTTTGAAAATGAATGTCCATTTTTTTCTTTTTACTGTGAGTGAGTTTTGCTACCCGAGTACAACTCACACTGATTTCACAATATTTGGATTGACCATGTTTACCACCAGTGTACACCTTTTAAGATAAGGTCACTGCTGCGCAGCTTGGGTAAGGGGCACTGGGTTGATCACACATGAATACGTGCGTCAGCAAATGCGCGAATTGTGTGTGTGAGACTAACCCTATGTTCATTACCATAGCTGCACATAAGTAGCCTGCTGCAGAAGCCACTCTGCAAGGATAAATGGTGACCTAAGGTAGGTCCTCTAATATGAGTGGTCATTCATGGAGTATGAATCTGAATCTGATATGCTTACTGGAAAATCTATGTTTTTTTCACTGGATATACATGAGGGCGAAGTTTGCCCTAAAATGCAGATTCTCTCTACTTCAGCCTACAGGGTACAGCAAGTTACTAAACTGGGGTAAAACATGCATATAAAGGTTCTACCTGCAATTCCCATCACACTAAATCCATATCTGATTGGGATTTTCAGGGAATGTCACATTTCTCTGGTTCAGCTCATTATCAGATTCCTTGCCTTTGCTCCCCCTACTGAGCCAAGGTAATTACTGTGTTCCCCAGCAGAGGGAATAAAGACCTCCCCACACAAAAAGATCACTTATCAGTGATTGCCTCTTCCTGGCAATGGGAGGGATGTGTGGGAAATCAGCATCTGATTATTAGCTTATGACACTGCACTTGGGCTGGGACATCCCAGGCCCATTAGGTAAAAGGAGAGGGGTGAGGCTCTCATTTGAAGTTCTGTTGGGAAGGGATTAGGCAGTGATGTCAGCTAGAGACAGAGCTGAGGCCCTCAGAGGAGATTTTAAGGAGGGTTGTGTCAAGGTGGAGGTATGATGTGGCATAAAAGGATTAGTCGGGATGTCTAGCCCGTAAGGGTTGTGACGAGTTAGAAGGATGATGCGGCATAAAATGATTGGTCAACGGTGCCTAGCCCCTAAATCTTTCCACCTCACTTAAACATCCATGCACAATGGACAGCTAGTTAGAAATACCATGGACATGCGAGGCCACAATGACAGAAAAGATGCCCAGCTAGAAGGAGAAGTCATCTGATGCCCAGCAAGGATGTACTAAGGAATTTTACATTTGCTGACCATCAGGACTAGGCTGGTTCTCTCCATGACCAGTGGCACTTACCCCCTTATGCCCCTTGAGGACCAATTTGGCAAATAAATGTACTCCACTACCCCCAGAGATTCTCTGCAAGACAGACAGGAGCCACTGAGGTCTGGGAAATATAGGCAGGATAGTGTTTTGCTGGCTGGTTGAGGAGGAATTGCACAAGATGTCCCCACCAGCAGGAAAGGAGCACCAGGAGCCAAGTAGAGGAGATAGATAGGGAAGGTAGCCAGAAAATTCAGCTCCTCACAAAATGTGATACTTTAGAGGCCAGGAGGTCTGTCTCTTTGTCACTAAGCCTTGGCACCAGGACCAAAATGAACACAGAGTTTAGGAAATCAAAAGTCAGCCCATTAACTGCTGAGACTTGTTAACCCCAGGGCTCAGCCCATTTTTGGCTATTTGGAGTACTTTGTGATTATGCCTCCATAATTCTTTTGCATGTTCTGTGTCCTTTTTCCCATCATCATTCCAGCTTATTGGGGTGGGGGAGAGATGGGTTCGGAAATTGGGTAAAATGCTCCGCCAAAAAGTGTTTTTTTCCCTGAAAATGGCTTTACTAAAATCAACATTTTCCAAGCATTCTGTATAAAAAAAAGAAAAATTAACACAGTTTTTGTATTTATGTGTGAAAGTCAATGTTTACTGATGTTTTTGCTTTCAATCTGCTTCCAGTTTGTGGTAAAAAAGGTGTGACACTCATGGATGATACCTTAAAGCTATAGTTGTTTGAAAAGTGGACACAATTTTGGATTCAGCAAGGGGTCATTGAGTAGCTGTAGATTTTGGACTATAGCTTAGCCGCCACACAGGGTAGCATACCAAACCTGCACATTTCTGAAAACTAGACACCAAAACACACATTTTCCTTACATTTCTGTGATGGAAAGTTCTGAACTTTGTGGGAAGAGACAACAACCCTACCACCCAGTGTTCCCCAAAGTATCCTGATAAAAATTGTACCTCACTTGTGTGGGTGGGCCTAGTGCCTGCAACTGGAAAGGGACCAAAAGGCAACATGGACACATCAAGTTTTTGCCCTGAAAACTGACACATTTTTGTGCAAAGGGAATCCTTTGAAACCTGCACATCTCTGAAAACAATACACCTGGGGAAATGCAGGGTGGTGTGCCTCATGTGGATCTCACTACACTTTTTTATGCAGAAGCCCTTGCAAACCTGACACTTTGCCTAAAAACACAAAGTTTTCCCAAATTTCTGTAGTGGAAACTTCTGGAAGCAGCAGGAATCCACAAAATAAGTATCACCCATTTAGGCAAAGTTTGAGCTTTGCAGGGCTTTTTGGGATCCACACAAGGCACACCACCCTGGAATCACCTGGGTGTCTACTTTCTAGAAATGCCTGTGGTTAGTAGGTTTACATGGGTGGCGCCGAGCCAGGACCCATTTAGCACAGCTGCCGCTATTGCTGATCCCTCCTTGTAGCATTTTAGGGCCTTTTGTATTGCAGTCTCCCAACTCATCCACACTAGTGGGGAACTGCAGTTATCGAGAGACTTGTAGGATAGTTGGGTGATAGGACATTTGTGGATCCCTGTGGATTCCAGTGCTTTCAGGAAAAGAAATGTGAGGAAAATGTGTGTTTTTTACCCAAAGTCCGTGGTTTTCAAAGGCTTCTTGGGAGGCAAGCCTCATATAATCAGCCCAAGTCATACCGCCCTGGACTCTCTTGGTTTTCTAGTTTTCATATATATGTGGGTTGGAAGCTTTCCCTGGGTCGTGGTAAAGACAAGCCCAGAATCCACAGCTACCTACATTGTGAATACAGGGTTGGTTTCTGTGGAAATATTTGATGTGCCCATGTTTTGTATTCTGCTTCTGGTGCTAGGCCCACTCACACAAGGTGACGTACCATTTTACACAATGTTCTGAGTAACCAAATTGGTGCCAAGTGACTCTTTACTAGCAACTCCCATGAGAGCCACATGATACTTTGGAAGACGTCTTTTATGCACCTTTAGTACATTCTTTTTGTTAAACCAACTCCTTCCAGTTGGTTGATGTGAGTTGGGGGATTTCTGAGGATGGCTCAGGACCTAAATTCCTCAAACTAAATGAGCATATCTCCATTCAAAAAAAGATTAACATGTTAGGGAAGACTGTCCTAAGTTCCCTAAAGAGCACTTCAAAGACTTCTAATAGCTTTTGGTTTTACATCACAGGGTACTCTATGACCATGTGACCTATGTTCTCTCCACTGTTATGTGCAGTGTGGTTACTGCAATGCATATGTCATAAGATAAACAGAACATCTCTCACATTTTGGCAGTGGATAAAGGTGTCACACAGACCGTAAGCAAGCCCAAGATTTTCTCAGCTACAGCAAACATTTTGAAAGGCTGCTTGCTTTATAAAGTAGTGGACTGTGGAATTTATGTATGTATGTATAGCCATTGAAAGGTATATACTAGAGCAGCTCTACCTCCGTGAATTTGCCAGTACTTCACTTTTGTATGGTACAACCTAATGCAATTTTGAAAAAAAAGTGCGGACTGAGAGGGGAACGCCGTGGCAGTAATACCGACTACCCCGCCTCTTTCCTTGCTTAGAGAATATACTGAAATGACAACATCGTCAAGCCTTTCTCTCTGTTGCATGAATCCAGGCAGAAAAGTGCCAATCTTGCAGCCTGGCAATGCCTTCCACAGCAGATGAAGTAGAGGTAGCTGCTTCTGCAGCAGTAAGACTTTCAATATTGGTCGACTTACATTCAAGTAAGATATCTGTCTTCAAGTAATGGTCATATGGTGAACAACATATGTATTGAATCTTGCCAAATGGAGAAGGTGGGCAAATAACTTATTATACTATGTGTGAGCTTTGTGACTCACATTATATGGCTGAAGTACCTGATGATTCTTATCCACTCTGCCCTTATACCTCTTGTAATCAAGTATACAGGTGGGCTTGTGAACTTTGGCCAACTGACCCTAAACCATGACCTGGGAAGCTCTCTCATCATGGATTGTATTGAGAACATATACATCCTGCCTATTAGGGGTTTTGACTGCTTGTAGTGGGTATCCTGGTTTTAATTTTCCTGATTCACAATGGACATCCCAGTTCATTGAGAGAGGGAAAAAGTACTGCTGGTGCAAAGTTGTTGTGAGCGCATGGTGCTTCATCTGGGCACACCTCAGGTTTGGGATCTAAGGAAGTATTGGTTTCTATCATTCAGACCAGTCTGGGTTGACTGCATCTTGCCTGTGTTCCACTGCCTATTCTGCAGATGCAAATTCATGCTGGACTTGTTTCTGACCCTTCCATTGGTTGCGCCAGCAGACATAGATGTACTACTGGATCCCTTAAAGGCCATCGCGTATCAGTGTACTCAGCATATTCCCATGATGCTGACGGCATTCTTAGAGCCTCGACAGGATGCTTCAGCTCCTGGTGGAATGGACAATGGCTCTACAACAGGCTCACAGGTGTTGCGTGCTTCCTCAATGGCCTATGTGGGAAGTGGAGCAGATTACATTTATTTATTTATTTATTATTAAGTTTATAAAGCGCGACAGCTACCCAAAAAGGGGTTCCCGGCACTAAAGATATGGACCACTTGGGGGAACTAGAAACTTAGAGGAGAGGTTGGAGCAAATTACTGGCAAAAGAGCCAGGTTTTGATGGCTTTGCGAAAGCGCGTATAGTTGGTTTCCAAACGTAAGTGCTGAGGAAGGGAATTCCAAAGCTTAGGACCCAATAGGGAAAAAGATCTGCCCCCCATCCTTGCTAAGCAAAGTTTAGGTACACAGAAAAGACCTTGGTTGGATGATCTCAGACAGCGACCCGGAATGTAGGTTCGCACAAGGGTTTGCAAATAACTAGGGGCATTGCCCCATTTGATTCTGTGCATAAGGCTGAGTGTTTTAAATTTGACCCTTTTTCCGATCGGTAGCCAGTGGAGTGCCTTAAGATGTCCGGACATATGTTCCCTTCTGTTGCATTTGCAGAGCAACCTTGCTGCAGCATTCTGCGCCAATTGTAGGCAGCGCATGGTTGCCTGTGAGGACCCCAGGTAGAGAACATTTCCGTAGTCTAAACGGGAGGTGATTAGTGCATTGACCACAGACTTTTGGGTGTCGTCCGGTAGCATCCAGATGATTTTCCTGAGCCACCTCAGGATGGTAAAACAGGTGGATGTTAGGTTTATAACCTGGGGCTCCATGGTTAGGCCGTTGTCGATAATAATGCCTAGATTGCGAACTTTTAGTGACGGAGTGGGTAGGGAACCCATTTCGGATGGCCAGTGTCTTGGGTTCCAAAGGGTTTGATTTGGGCCCACAATTACAACCTCCGTTTTGCTACCGTTGAGTTTGAGAATATTTTTGCTCATCCAGGTGGAGATGTTCCTAAGACCAGACTTCAGAAGGGAGCGGGAGTCATGGTCACCATTAGAGAGTGAGAAAATAATCTGTGAATCATCAGCATAGGTAAACATGTTTAGACCTGCTGCTTCAGCGATCTGAGCAAGCGGAGTGACATATAGGTTGAAGAGCAGAGGGCTTAATACCGAACCCTGGGGGACACCGTGAGGGGATAGGTGGACATTCGAGGTCGCATTACTGGAGGTGATTTGAAAAGTCCTAAGAGTTAGGAAAGATGATATCCAGTCCAATGCTGTACCCCTGATACCTATAGTAGAAAGTGAGTTTAACAAAGTGTCATGGGAGATAGTATCGAACGCTGCACTGAGGTCGAGTAGGATCAGTGCGGCGGTCTCACCTCTGTCAACTAGGAGGCGAAGATTTTCCGTCACACCCAGCAGTGTGGTCTCTGTTGAAAAACCAGGGCGAAAGCCCGATTGGGAGGGATGAAGTATGTTATTCGCCTCTGAGAAACTAGCAAGGTGTCCATGAACATGTTTCTCCATAACTTTGGAGAAAGCAGGTAAGAGAGATATTGGGTGGAATTTTGCCAGGATTTTTGGATCTGCCGATGGTTTCTTAAGAAGAGGTGAGACCATGGCATGTTTCCACATGGCTGGAACCTTAGCTGTGGAGAGAGATAAATTCAAAGCTTGGCAGATGATAGAAAGTTGTGGGATGTCGAGAAGTCTAAGTACAGAGATTGGGAGGGGGTCCCTGGGAGAGCCAGATTTAACTTTCCCTAAAATGTCTTGGAGACCCTGAAGATTTATCTCGGGCCATACTGTAAGTGGCTCGTAGGACAGATATGATGCTGGGGAGATGGTGATCATCTTCGGGACAGGGTCCCGATCTGTCGCTGTTTGTGTCTGGTGTTGCTTTACTATGTCCTGGTGAATTATGTCGATCTTATCTGTGAAGAAGCGCGCCAGTTCTTCGCATTGAGCATAATTCAGTGGAAGAGGTTTGGCTGCAGTATTTGAGCCTGCTAAATCTTTTACAAGATTAAACAACATTTTGGATTTATTGGTGGCATCTGAAATTGATTTTGCCACGTAATTAGCTCTGGCCTTGGAACATGCTTTGTGATAGAGCTTGAGTTCTTTTCGGTAAGTCAGGCAGGCTGCAGGGGAGTAGTCCGTCCTCCAAAGACGTTCCAAGCGTTTACACTTGGATTTGGCTGCCTTCAATTCCTCGTTGTACCAGGGCGCAGGAGCATTGTGGGATGCAAATTTAATTCGTGCCAACGGGAGACAGATGCTCCATTGACAGATTGCTCCATTGACATGATACAGGAGGTGTTTCAGAGACCGTCATCTGCGAATGTGAGCAACAGTGATGTTGCGTCTCCCTCACAGGACACATAATCATTTGGCTCTCCATGTGCTGTGAATAATTCAGCCTTTTTTCCAAAACTAGCCAAATTGGAATGAGAGACATTGTTTTGTTTTATTTTATTTTTTCTTCTGCTCTCACTGAGCACCATGGCTTTTGATGTGCTCAGTCAATCTAATCACAAATTGACTCTTTAGTAGAATTGTATAGCTTTTGAATTTTGATAGCATCTTTTTTTTTTACATACAACATGTTTTTAGACACTGGTTTTTTGACAATTTTTTTTGTTTTTAGTAGGTTTATTTTAGCAATATTTGACCTTGTTGGCCTTCGGATGAGGAGTGAGTGTTATGTTCCCCAACCTAGGTCGAAGTTGCAAACCAACCTATTACCTTCATTTGTCCTACCTTGCTCTGCATAATGGTTGTAGCACTGACCTTTTACCCAGTTATGTGCTGAATAAATGTAGATTTGTTTCCTTGAAACTAGTCTCATTTAGTATGCATGAGGATTCTTAGTAAAATCCCCTGCACATGATGTACAAAACAGGATTATCATACTCTGTACAAACGCCATCATTATCTTTCATCCTAGTGCGACAGAGCTACTTTGTATAATTGCAATTATTGATTTAGGCTCATTTACATAATCGCACCCACAAAATACTGATTGTGGTAGGAACCTCTAGGCTATCTTTGTGGTATAGAAGAATGACACCTTCACTAGGTAACTAGAGGAGACTCTTCCACGCTGACACAAGACACTAAGGTACCTGCATGCTGAAGCTTCAACATGCAACGGTCTGACATCCCTTGCAGGGCGTCCAACTTGTGACCAACATGGGGTCCTTCATTCTCTCACATCAGGTAATGGGGTTGGCTTTTTCTTAGGGGATTCTTGGCTTTACACCCACATACATGCCAGATACACTTAAGTAGGGTCCGCAAAGTAGGAGTATGCTTGATTACTGTCATGTTTATATGCCTGCATATATTCACTGTTTTAGCACCATGGTAGAATTCTACCTTATATTTACTCTGTTGGTTCCTGTAATCTTTCACATTTGCTTCTGTCTAATGACTGTCGCAGCTAACATGTTTTATACTAGAATGAGACTGATTCAATAAATGCTTATCGAAAATGTCCCCAACGTTTATTCTGTGTATCTCTCTGAGACAGAGGGGCCGATTCACAGAACTAATCTGAGACAAAATCCTAAACTTACTACTTTTGGTATTCACAGAAGGCATTTGGTAGTAGTAAAGTTAGGATTTTGGCTCAAGTTTGACTTAAGACAGACTTAAAACAAATTTATGACAAACTTAGAACAGACTTAAGACAGACTTAAGACAAAATCCTAACTTTACTATTACTAAATGCCTTCTGTGAATACTAAAAGTAGTAAGTTTAGGATTTTGTCTCGGATTACTTCTGTGAATCGGGCCCTGAGTGAGCATGATTGACTGAGCAAAAAGTACTGTACTGTTTCCACGATCCCTGAAGGGTTAAGGGTTGTAATGTTCAGTGGTCTCCAGAAACTATTCGCTCCTTTGTAATGTTAGGGGGCCCATGTTGGCACTGTGAGCTAGCGGGTCAATAGGCTGACATATACTGTGGGGTTGTCCAGAATCATTCTTAGCACCAAGCCCTTAGTTTTTTTAATCCAACAAACGCACAGATACTATGTATTTTTAGGAACTACACACAGTTCATTGGAACACAACACAGTCCTCTTAGAGTTTTGGACCTTCTTATAAAAAACCTTTTGCGGTGATATTTAACTGTACTGCATGCCAGAAGGCCAGCTTTGTACTGCTTACTGAACAGCTCTACTCCAGTATAAAAGTTGTCTACATAAAGGTTATAATCTTTATGAACGAGTGATTGGACAAGCTCCCATACAGTTTTTGCCATGATTCCTATAATGGATGGGACCCTATATATCTTGCATCTGCAGTGAACAGGAGAAACTAGAGGCTGCTGAGGGAGCACTCAGTCTGGACTTGTCTCTGCATGCGCCTGCTCTCTGGATTTGTCTACCCTGCAACTGTCTCTCAAACGTACAGATAGTGCTTGCAGAGGAACATCACACGATCTTGATCCTCAGAATCACTGTAGGATGAGTAATTTGATGTAGCTCTCCTGACTGAAAAAATGCTTCCAGATTCTGCTCCATTTTCCTCTCCCTTGGATGCTGTCTCAGTATCTGATTTTGCCTCAGAGCTGTCTTTCACAGCTATACTTAGGGAATGGGCAACAGTCATCCACTGAGACACCATCTCTGTTGACTGTCTAAAACTGTTTTAAAGCCTTCCTTCTCAAACAACTTTGCCTATGTTGAAGGCAGAAGTGTACTTAGGAAACAGTGACTGGGTGGGTCCTTCTGTGAGATATGTGAGTGATATACAAAGTGAAAAATAAAAAAAATACATAGCCAATGCTTCAATAGGATTACCTCCTCTTAAAAACTCCTCCAAAGACTCTTAAAAAAGGAGAAAAAACACCAAAGTATTACTTTTATTTGTGATACGCAATACCAGAACATACTTCATGGGACAAGCGGCACAACACAGCGAGTAAAATTGGTGTACCATGTTACCTGATGAGGGCTGAACTATGCCATATTTTCCAATCATTAGCACAAGTCTGCTCTCTCCATGTTGGCGCACTGCATGCACTGCCTTTCACCAGCGATGACACCCTTGCATCATAATTCAAGGGTGTCTTCACTATGGTCTGAACAGTGTTTGCGCAGGAAGCTGCCCATTCCTGCATAACAATTACCCTTTGAGGGTGTATTGCAGAATGCAACACACATGCAAATAGGAAATAATGAGAAGTTACTTCTCCTCGTTACGCAAACCTTAGGCAGACGTCAGATTTTGGCACAAATCCAGGTCTACAAATCTTTGAAAATATGGATCTGCATCAAAAATCGAGGGTGGATGCACAGCATCACCCATGGAATGCCTCCCTGATGCAAAGTATGGAAGGCGGCATGTTGGCAGAGGTAGGTACCTTTGACCAAATAGGGACCCTTGCGTCTAGTCAGGGTAAGGGGCTACACTCCTAAAATAACCACTTCTCACCCCCTTGGTAGCTTGGCATGAGCAGGCAGGCTTATCTCAGAGGCAGTGTGTTAAGCATTTATGAACACATACAGTAACCCAGTGACAACACTACAGATGGACACCACACAGGTTGTATTATAAAAATAAGTATTTTTATATAGACTTAACACAAGACCAAACGACAAAAATCCACAATATTGTACTCAAAAATAGACTTTAAAATGGTTGAAAATAGCTCAGTTCGCTTAAGATTGTAAATGCGACACTTTACTCTCAAAGTATCTTGGATGCGTAATGCAAAGCAAACAAAAGGGTCGCTGGGAATGTGATGTGTCGGTTCCTTACACTCAGGGTAGTGGATGCGTCGGTTCCTTACTGCTGCGCAGGGGAGTTGATGCTCACTTCCTTACTGTGTGGGGAGGTGATGCGTCGCTTTCTTACTGCTCTCCAGTACGATGCTACAAGATGGCGCCTCAATGTGATACTTCTCTCCTGTGTGATACAACAAGATGTTGTCTTGGTTACGATGCGACAACATTGATGCGATGCGTGCACGCCCGGCGGCCGTGTGGTGACTCAATGATCTTCTGAGCCATGACAGGCCCTGCAACGCGCTTCTCTGGTGATGCGAGGCGCTTTGGTGATGCGGTGGCGACAGCTGCAGCACGCTTCCTTGGCGATGCCACGGAAACTGCTGTGCCTGCAACACGCTTCTCGTCGTTGCGTCGCGCTTCCAGCTCCCAGCAACATGCAGTCTCTCAGAAGGCCCAGCACAACAGCATGCACTTCAATTCGCAGCCAGGGAATTCAGGGGGGAGCTGGTTGGTGAAGTCTTGTATCCCTGAGACTTCAGGCAGGAGGCAAGCTCAAAGTTCAAGCCCTTGGAGATTCTTCTTCAAGTTGATAAAAAGCACACTCAGTTCTCTTCTCCTTTCTTTGGCAATGAAGCAACCACTGCAGTCCAACCCCATAACACACAGCACAGGGGTAGTCTCCTCCTTCAGCTTCCTGGTTCTTCTCCTCAGCAAAGATTTGTCTTGATTCCAAGAAGTTACCTAAAGTTCTGAGGTCTGGGTCCCCCTTTTTATACACCAAAATCATTTATCTCTGAAGGCAGAGAGTGTCTGTACCTAGTCCAAACCAGTTCTGGGTGCATTCGGCCGGTGTACACCTTCTTCCTTTGTCAGTGTGGGCCGTGGTCGTCAGAAACACCAGAGGAGGTGGAGCCATAAATGTGGAAGGCAGGCCCAGGTGCTACTCCTCCCACCACTCCTCATGCAGATAGGTCTATTCAGCTTTGTGCTGACTCACCCTGTCTCCTGGAGCCCCCCAGCCCCTGTCACTCAGAAACCAGACATGGAATATACAACCTAGCAGAGGCAGGCTTGGATAGTTAGGCAATTAAATACCTACTTTCTAAAAGTGGTATTTTCAGACACAGAATGTTAAAACCAACTTCACTAAAAGATGTATTTTCTCATTCTGAGTTGAGTTCAGGCATACTAAACTCGAATTCCTACCATGTTCCCTGGGTCAGTTAGGGTTACAAGGTGTTATAATCAAACTGCCCATTCTGGCCAATGAGAGCATGTAGCCTTGCAATAGTGAAAACCGAAAATGGCTGTAATTCACTATTCTCCAGAACCATGCCAGAAATGAATGTCCTCTCTACATAATGAAATAAGAACCTGTATATTTTCTGATGAATGTTTAATTAATTCCATACACAACAATATTCATTGTTAACACTGTGAGAGCAAAAAGATTCATAGCACAGCATCAGGATGTATGATAGGAATTAGAATTATAAATGTGCAAATATTATGCATTTTTTGATTATAGAGGGCATCATCCTCTTAGCATGTTCTTTTTAAATTGTATAGAAATATAATGGTCTATATCAACAATATAAAATATAAATGAAAAATACCTTTTTCTATATCCAATTTGACAGGGTGTATTTATATCATATTGTGTATGCTCTTTAGGTCCATAAATTACCTTTAACTTTCCTAATTTGTTTTGTTTACATTTGTAATTCACTATTAGGACATGCCACACACATCAGGGCATGTCCTACCTTTTACCTACAATGCACCCTGCCCTGCCCTTGGGCCTACCTTAGGGTTGTCTAATATGTAGAAAAGGGAAGGTTTGTGAACTGGCAATTGGGTGCACTTGCCAAGTCAACATGGTTGAACTAAACTGCACACAGGCTGTGCAATGGCAGGCCTGAGACACACTTTACAAGCTTCTGTGGGGGGTGGCACAATCAGTGCTGCAATCCCACCAGCAGCATTTGATTTACAAGCCCTGGGCACACTCAGTGCACTGTACTAGGGTCTGACAAGTAAACCAAATAAGCCAATCATGGAGTCACTAATCCATACATCAATTTAACATAGGGAGTACTGGCACTGTGGCACTGAATAGCAGTGGCACAGTGCCCAAAGCATTTAAAACCAGCATAAACATAAGAGGCAACAGCAAAAAATGGAAGGGAGACCCACGCCAATGGTGCCAGGTCTAACATGGCACAATGCACTGCATTTCTTTTACAAGTAAATGGAAATAGTGATTTGTGTACTTTGTAAAATCCCAACAAGGGTTTTGTGTCCAGTATGAGTGAAAAACATCACGCAAGCACTGTGCAAAATATTTGCAAGTCTGGCCTGTATGTATTTTGATAAATTCAAAAGTAGTCTCAACATTATGACCGTTTTTAATTTGAAAACACAAGCTATACAGGTTTTTCACGGTAAGTTGCATGCTTGCATTTGTGCTTGCTGCAAGCAATTTTGGTGGTAATTTCAGAAATAAACACTAAAATCATGCTTGTTACATGGTCCAACACACTCCTGTTGGGCCAGTGGATTAGGGTCATTTGGTTTCCACAGGGGTAGTGATTTCACCCAGTGGGAAAAAAACCCATTTATTTATAACAATTATTCCCTTCAGAACATCTTTGCTTAATTTGTTTAGCCTAGGATGCAATTGTGCCTTCACTGGGGGGTAGGACTGCCCCCCCCCCAGGTGAAACTAAACATTTTTAGAAATAAATAAGCCCTCAGGGCTCTGAACGTTCGACCCCCATGAAGGTTTGACACCTAGGCCCAAGAACGTGCAGCTGCTGTTTTGTTTTCTCCTAGGGTGAGCGTTTATGCCCCTCAGGGAAAATCACACATCTATTTCTAATAAAATGTGCTCCGATATAGATCGGCCCAAATGCCCCCCACCCCAAAATAAAAAACCGAGATTCCCTCATGTCTAGTGGCTTTGGTAATCAACGAGCAAGAAGCTATTTAAGGGTGGTATCATTGGAAAGGGGAGACTGTCCCCATCCAGGGATGCTTCCCTCAAAAGTGGGGAGGTATCTTTGGCCCCAGAAAATCCCACCGGACTTGGGAGCAGTACTCACCTTCATTTCCTTTGCTCTGGTCGGCGGTTGGGACTAGAGGTGGGCGGAATTTGCGAAATTAACTTTCGCAAATTATCGCAAAAATGTTTAAAATTATCGCAAACAAGCGGAAATATCGTGAAGATGCGGAAGTTTTTTTCCGGCATGTTCGCGAGATTTTCTGCATGGTTGCGGGTCGCCAACTTACCCATGTGGTTGCTTGCGGGCGCGGCCATCTTGTTTTGAGTTGTCTCGCGGTGCATGATCGCGAGAAGAAAGACGTGATCGCGCGACGCATGACGTCACTGCGGGCGTGAACTGTCGCGAGACAGCGCAAATGGCTAAAAACAATACAACATCTCATGGAGAACGCGACCGGATCAAGAAAACTTGTCGGCGAACGCAGGGATTCAGGTAAGGCGATCGCGCGCGCGCGAGAATGTGTTATTTTATAGCGCGAGCAAGAAACAAATTATCGGCAAGCTGCGGAAACCGGAATTTTTGCCATTTTCGCGCTCTCCGCAGAACGCAAAAATGTCAAATTATCGCAATTTCCGCGAACGGAACAAAATTTGCGCCCAGGCCTAGTTGTGACAGCAGCACGCCTTGCCGCAAACTGACATCTGAAATGGGCGTGCCAAAGGGTAAAAGGATTCCGCTTTGCAGGCATACTGGGGATTAAAAAAAAAAGGAAACGGTTTCTTTAAAAGCATTTCAGCAGGAAAGTGGTGCAATTCGCACTACCAAAACCCGCAATGAAAAGGCTAAAGTGAAATATTCACTTAGGGGCAGATTTATGACGACTGGCGCATCCCTGCATATTAGCAGGGATGCGCCAGTTATTATGCGCCACAGCTGCGCCACCATGGATGCGCCGCATTTATAATGCGGCGCACCATGGGGCAAAAACGGCACAGATGCGTGACGCATCTGTGCCGAAAAGTGGCGCATTGCTGGAGTTGCGTCGCAAGCGCGACGCAGCTCCAGCAATGATCTGGGGGGCCCTATCTGTACAATGCTGCGTCAATCCTTACGCCTGCTTCAAGCAGGCGCAGGGTTTTGACGCAGCATGGGCCTGAAAGTGACTGAGTGAAATCTTGTAGATTTCACTCAGCCACTTTTAGGAGGCGTTCCTGTGCCGGAACGCCCCCACCTGCCCTGGAACGCCTACATGTGGCGCAGGGCTTTACAACGTGACGCATCTGGGAGATGCGTCACGTTTGTAAATACCCCGCACCATGGCGCAGGATTTGCGCCGCTGCTGCGTCACAAAAGTGACGCAACGGCGGCGCAAAAGTGCCGCAAGTGCAACATAAATCTGCCCCTTAGCATTTAAAAGGCTTTTTATATCAGCAGGGAAAAACCCGAATTATTATTTTCAGTTATTATTCATTTCATTAAGCATCTTATAGTATGCCTCCTGAGTCTTACATAATTTGTCAATATGCATTCTGTTTAAATTGAAAAATCTACTATACTGTTAAAATGTAAACAGGAAATAGTATAAAAGCAGCGCATGAATCGTGAATGAGTCATGGATTGTCAAATGATTGCCAGACATTATGGACCAGTCAAACAAACACTTCTTTGAAGCACGGTGAAGGTGTCTTTAGAAAACGCAGGATGATTAATGATTAAAGAGATAGGGTCATGAGCTTCTCTGTTTTGTTAGGGTGATGATGTTAATCACTACTTGATCCTTTCATATCTAGACACCACTACTATTTACAGGGAGATGAGTCAATATTTAACACTAAACATGAATTGTTTATATTAATCAAGGTCCGGAATGGGGTGTAATGATACTTGATTTTTTTCTTTGGATGGAAGTTAGGTCTGCGCTTGCTTTGTCTTAAACACCACAAGACAAACCTTTTCAGGCTTGATGCATAAAATGCAGAAAGCACAACAGTGAGCATGGATTGCATCCCACGCTTTCCAACTTGTTTTGGCTAAAGCTTATATATGTAATGAACTGAATAGAGAGCCTGTGTTTTTTTTCTGTGCTGGTAGTAAAAATTAATATAACACTCAGCGGCATATTTTCAAGAAATGTGTGCAGTGCTCAACACAGAGAAACTGAGGTGATAGAATTTGGCCAAAACCCTCCTATTTGGAATCATTCATGGTGGCCCCCAGAAGCTGGCATCTGCCCCTCCCCGGCACAAAAAGTTAAAAAGTTAAGAACTTAGGTATCCTGGTTGACAAAGATTTAACACTCACTTCTCAAGTCAATCGGGTCACCTCGGCCTGTTTCTATACGATTAGGGTCCTCCGATAAATACTGCCATTTATACCTTTTGCATTAAGGAAGACAGTAGTAGGAGCCTTGGTTTTATGACGTATCGATCGACTATTGCAACGCACTGTATGTTGGAATTGGAGAAAGACAGCTCTCCAAACTCCAGTCATTGCAGAACGCTGCTGTAAGAGTGCTGTTGGATCTTCCGAAACACCACCCAACGTCCAATGGCATAATGCACTACATTGGCTTCCTGTTCGCCGAAGGGTGCAGTTTAAGGCTTTATGCCTAGTATATAAAGCTGTAAACGGAGGAGGTGCAGAGGACATGAAATTTCTTTTTCCCCTTTATGCACCGTCTCACACATTAAGATCAGGTAGTCTGGGTCTGGTTTGCCTACCTAAGATAAAGAGAGCCCGATGGGGTGGCAAGGCTTTCTCATTTCAGGCGGCAAAGATGTGGAATTCCTTGCCCACGGAGTTACGCCTAGAAACGAATAAGATCCTGTTTAGAAAGGCTTTAAAAACCTGGCTATTTACTAAATCCTAGATTGGAAGTGGCCAATCTCAATCCTCACACAGCGCCAAGACGCCTCGGCAATAGTGCGCTTAATAAATAATTCAGTCAGTCAGTGTGGTGCCACAAGGAATTTTCTTGCATTGAGCGTTATCATTTTCTAAGTACAGGAATGCAGCGTATTTACAACAATATGGCGCATTCCAGTACTCATCCCTGCGTTGGCACAAAAAAAGCAGCCTCACACCAATGCAGGTACCCTTTCTCCATGGTGGAGGGTGCCTGCATTGCAGGGATGATTGTTGACGTGCAGGAAGGGTCACAAAAACAATCATCAATGGCGTTCCGCTCATTCTATTTGTGCTGCAGAGTGCAGCACACATAGAAAGAGCATAAAACAAGGAGGAACAAAAGTATTTCTCCTCGTTGTGCCCTCCTATGCCTCCACTGGCGAGGCATACGTTTTTGGTGCTGCCTCAGATTTACGGATCTTTCTATATCTGGAGCAGTGTGATAAAGAAATGAGTGTTGCATGTGAACGCCCACAGCCACACCCATTTTGTGCTCCTTTGCGGCAAAAAACTGCTTCAAGAAAGGACAATATTTACAGGTCGCCATCAATGCCACGCAAATTGGCTTAGTGCCACTTTGTAATTATGGAGCAGGGCGCAGCGTCACTTGAGCATCGCAAAAGGGCGCAATGCTCTTGTAAATAGAATTAGGGTTTGCACTTTAGAAAAATCCGTAAAAAAATACGGATACGGGTCGAACGCAAATTATTTTTAACGGATCGGAATCGGCACCTTAATCTTTGAGATTTATGAATAGTCACTGCATATGGAAATTGTTTTTTTTAAACTGCAGTGTGTACCGGTAGGAACATATGGGGCTGACATATGGGGTCTGGGAAAGACATTTAGTATTCAAACCGAGGAAAATAGTTCCTGCAGGAAATTCCTTGGAGCCCCTATTTCTACCTCAGTGTATATTTGTCATTGTGAACTAAATTTGCACTACATATCAGATTTTATAGCAACAATATCAGCCTTGTTTTGGCTGGCCATCTGGAGGAATACAGCGGCCTCTTTAACCCATGAAATTATAAGAGATTGTCTCAATTGTGAGAGAGGGATGATGATCCTGTGGCTTGCTGGAGTTTTTAAGAAACTAAGCAGCGTGGGAAAAAGTCATTTATTTACCGATCCTACCAAGATTGAGCCCACCGACAAAAATGAAACTAAGTTTGCACTGTACGCACTTTATAGTAAAGAAAGACTGGAAGTGGAATTAACAAAAACAACTGTCCAGGCTTATGTGAATAAAAACCTGTATAGACAACCAATTCCTTTGTATCTCACCTTATCAATGACAAATTGGGAAAGATCATTGCTGTTTAAACTAAGGGCAGGTACTGTCAGATTTCTATTATGCTTTCCATTAGGTTACTTTTCATCGAAATCTGAACATATGTTATGCCCATGTGATGGAGTGAGTTTACAAAATGATCTACACTTTTTCTTTACTTGTAAATTTTATATAAAATATATTAAATGGTTTTTACTTCCATATTTTAAGAAACAAAGACCACTTTCCCTGGAGCAGTCTTATTTGATGTTGCTTACCCTGCACACTGACAAACTGATTTTTCGTGTTAGCACTTTTTTGAGAGTTACTACCTACGTACGCAACCCCCTGAAATAATCTTTGTTGCTAAATAATATGTGATTTTCTAATGTGTGTTGTTTTTAATATGTACTCAGAATTATAATTAATTATTGGGATTGTATATATGTGATTGCTTTTATGGATTTCATAAAATTCGAATAAAGACAATGAAATCGAAATGCACAAAAGCAAGCATCAAGTTTGAGACCATGCTCACCTCATCAATAATGAGAAGTTTCATTTTCTTCAGGACTCTTGAAACTTCACAACAAGCTTCTCCAGATAGCTTGTGGTATTCCAATTTGTTCTCATGCTCTACTGGTAGCATTAGTAAACGATGTTAAGTAATTCCTTTAATATTATGTGCTGCCAACCCAGTTGGAGCAGTGACAACCCAAGACAAATGCGACTCAGTTGTTTTCTGCAGATAACTTGTAATTACTTTAATTAAGAAACTTTTTCCTGTTCCAGCTTGACCACTCACATACATTCGGATAAGTTGAAATGATGTACATGAGCACTCTTTCTTTTCATGAAGTAATCCATGGTCAATGTGCTCTTTCACTTGTTGATATATTTGTTTCTGTTCAACATTTAGTTGTTCTTCCAAGTTTTCTAACTGTATTACATCTTCTTATGCTTGATACATTGCTGTTTCCACCTCATTCATGGCAGTCGCTGCTTCATTTTCAACAATTGGTTGTCCAAGTGGATCTTGACTCAGTGCAGCAGAACTTTGACTGTCTTGAGAACTGTCTCTAGCAATCTCAGCTGCAATTGTAGCTTCTTGATCAATTTCATCATTCAACATTTTCACATAATTTGCAAAAGCACTGCATTGTATGCTATCTTTACAAGCATTAAATGAATCTTCATAGCTCTGAAAATCTCCAAGTAATTCCAATTCTGAACGCCACAGTTGGAACATTTGCAAAAGGGCTAAAAAGTAAAATTCCCTTTTGTCAACAGTGTCGCAACTCAGTTTCCTGTGATAAATTAAATTTCCTTTCCTTTGTTTCAGACATCCTTTGGAACCAATCACTGCATATTTTCCATCATTGATGTTCTCTGTAGTATTCCGTTTAAAAGTGCAGTTTTGCAGCACTTCATAGAGACACATGCTCTCAAGATGATGACCTCTGTTTGGGTAATATGTGTCCAACATATTCGTTTTAAAAATATCTGTACTTTCTGGTTCTTTTTCTGCTAAATATTCAATTTCTTGAACAGATTTCAGTATCCGATTTCACATTCCTGCAAGACCTAGACTCACCCAAATGATTCTTCTACTTTTGGAATATAGACTGCAGATGATAACCGATCTGAAAATTCATATGCTCCAATTTCACATTTCTTTCAATTCTGTCTTTTCTAATTTAGTAATGTAGGACGTTACCCATCGAGCAACAGCAATGGAATTGTCCACAACATACTGAATATCCATGTTAGCGTTCCACATGGATAAAATAACTGGATTGTAGTCATTTATGTATTTTGATTCTTCGCTTCTTCTTAAGTTGTAGGGATTTTTTGGAGAGTTTCTTGTGATGGTATGTCGCATAGCTGACATATAAAACTGTTCACTCTTCCTTTGGATAATACAGGACGTGGAAATCCAAAACGACATTTGGTGTAGAACTTATCCTTTGACTTGTACTTTCATCGACAGTATTTTCCACACCTATGGCTTTGGAATCATAAGACTTGTTGTTTTAAGTTTTTATCTTCTCTGCTATAGGGTACAGCACATGTGGCATAATCTTCAATGAAAGACAAAACAGTTTCATCTGAATCTGTTCCAAATTTGGGGGCATCCTTGATCCATAACAACATATGTATATGAGGAGCACCTCTTGCTTGATACTCCAAAAGAAATCCACAACTTCTCCAAGAGGAGGATTCTTTTTATTGCAGATGAAATACTTCATAGCTTCAAATCTATGATTGAAATATATGCATACATTATCAGGATCCAAGGAGCACAATTCTTCAGGTGTCTTGTATTCAATATATTTTATATTGGAATTTGCCTCTCGAAGAAATTCAAGTAAATCGTCCCAAGCATACTGAGCACAGCTTAGTGTAATAAACCATGTAGGAGTTCCCAAGTTCCGTAGCATACATTTCAGTTCTCCATGATGACGGTACCAATATTCATTAGTCCCACGCTGACATGCCATCAGATTAATCAACTGAGATTCTAAATGATCATCTCTCTGATGCACTTTATCCATAAAATCCTTTGCAGTTACATTTTGCAGATGCATTCCAGTTTTTAAAATGTGATTTACTGCATATGAAAGTCCAGACAAGTCACTTTCAAACAGAAGATGAAACATATAAGGGATACACTGTCGAAATCTTGGATCTTCTGCATATAATCTTGTTGTCCGATATTCAGATGCAGGAATCTGCACAGGACGTTCATCATATCGTCCACCTTTTCCTGTTGGAAACAACCGCGGGAAACAACGAGCTTCCTGTTGCTTTTTTCATTTGAAACAACTCAATCGTATTCCCCATCTCCTATTTGGAATGAAGTGGATGTACACTGTAATGTTCATAAATTTCTTCACATCTGGACATGTCCACTTAATGTTTCAGTATCTTCTGCTAAATCTATTTCTTCTTCTCCTACAAACACATTTCTATAGTACTCATTATTTTTTAACAGATATAATGATGCCTTTTGCACTTTTCTAACATCCACTAACTCTTGCCAGATTGTCTTATTCTTAGTAGGAACACCATTAACTAGAATGACTAGTGGCTCATTTTCTGCATGGTCTACACCAATAGTTGCAATATTTTTGCCTTAAATCTAACGGTAAATACACAACTCTTCCTTTCAATCCTCTTTGCAACTCTGATGGAGGTAATTTAGCTGTTTTAGGCTCCATACCAACAATAGTCTGAAAAGGGTGAACACATTGAATGAGAATAGACTCATACGTATTTAAATCTATCAGCTCTGGAGGAATAGCAACCAACTCTAGATTATTATGAATAGCTCTAGCAGGCATTTTATTCTCATCTAATTTGTTATAACAATATTTGCAAATACGCTGCTCAGATCCCAAATCAAAACAATCCTCTATCAACAAATAAGTTGCAAATTCCATCCACTTATCATTATCTTCTATTTCACTTTTTAAATACAGATTGACACCCCTAGACTGATTTTTATAGTGACTTTGCCGACAACAAATACAAGAAACATTTGGTCTTTCACCTGAAATTACCTTAAACTTTGTCATTTCATCCTCAACATTTTTTGTAATTACGGGTTCTACATTGTCTTCAACATTTTGTTCTACTAATGTGTCAGTTTCTGCACTCTCTTGCTGAGGACCAAAGTAACAAAACTCAATATCATCACAAACCTTCTTCACATCTGATAGTGACCCACGCAAAAGAGCACTGTTCAACTCATTTAACTTTAATGCTGGACTTTTTGCATAATACAATCTTTCCACTAACTTCCGCATTTGAGTATGATGTACTGCCAGCATCCTGAAATGGTGAAAAACACTTTGACAAACTGTTGGACTTGGACCTTTTTCCCTCATTTTTTTCGTTTTTGTAATGTTAAGGTGCAGGTGCTTACTTCGCCCAAGATGGCTGCCACAGACCCCTGCTACTGCAGGGTGGTCGTTTTTGATAGTAGCACCCTAGCTGCCAGGAGCTGGCTGGGACCCACAACAATGTTGCGACACCAGCCCGCCTTTTTGTCCCATAGTTAGAGTGGGGAAGCTCCTGGAAGAAGCTGGAACCTTCTAGAAGGGAGGTGGGGTTTTACTTTTGCCGCCTTGGCTAGAGGTCACCTGACCTAGGGCTACTTAAGAGTGGGAGGGAAACTTGTGTGGTGAGTTGGCCATTGGGGTGAAGCAGAGCTGGAAGAATCCACCAGGAGTGTAGGCGGTAGGGCCTAGCCTGGGACTTATGCCTCTGAGAGTGACAGGATTTAGGTACTGCCTCTTAAGTGAGTGAGGTGCCCTGTGAATCCCACTGATCTTGCCCAGTAGTAGGAGGACCCAGAGACTCTCTGCCAACCTGACTAGGAAGGATCTAGTCGCCCTCTCCATCCCTACCCCTGTAACAGAACCCCTTAAGGGCGCCAGATACATCTGCGCCACAAGACTTCATCTGTCAACTGAGAACTGAAATCTAACTTCAAGAACTGAAACTGCATGACAAGAGCGAGCTGTAAGCCTTGAATGCCAGAGCTGAGACTGCGTGTCCAAGCTACTCTAGTGAACAAAATACTAAGCCGATTGCCAAGACACCGGGGATCGACCAGGTACTAGCGCTGTGACCCCCGCGCTTCCTACCCTGGTCTGGGACCCCCGGCAGCGTGCTCCGCTGAGCACTTTACCCCATCCTTAATTTGAGCCCCCCCCTGTGACGACGAAGCCAGCGCGCTCACCGCTGCGGCCTGGAGGCCTGGAGGAGTGCCCTGCTGTGTCGCGAGGCCCAGGAGAAGCCCGGGGCCCCGTCGCTGCCGTCGCAGCCGAGTGAGGAGGTGCGCAAGGTCGGGGCCGAGTTCCCCCAACGCCGTGAGGACGGACGCCTGCTGACGCCGAGACGGAGGTAAGCCCGGAGGCCGAGATCCCCCCTGGTGCGCCCCCTGCTGGTCCGGAAACCGCACCGCACTTGGCCCGGGTCGTCCCCTCCGTGGGAATCCCCTCCCCTGCCTGCGCGACGGAGAGACCCCGCCGAGGGATCCTGTCCGTGTCCCCCCTTCTGTAAGACTAAGAGCAGTGCTTAGTGAACTGCACCGGAGCATAGGGACCCGCTCCGCAAGTCCTGTCAGTCTCCCCGCTGGAAGCCGCCTAAAGGAACTGACTAACATTACCCTCGTGTGGCGCTTCCCGCCACCGACCCTGCTTCCCCCGCTGGAGTGACAAGGGATGCGAGTAGCGCACTGTATGACCTGTTCCGCTCGAAAGTATTCACATGCCCGCGATCGCGAGTAGTGCCTTGTGTTATATGCTCTACTCGATAGTGATTACCTTAAAAGGAAATGCGAGTAGCGCCTTGTGTTACATGCTCTACTCGAACGAAGTTGTTTGCCAGGAAATGCGAGTAGCGCACTGTGTTCCATGCTCTACTCGATAGTAATTGTTTTGCCAGGAAGTGCGAGTAGCGCCTTGTGTTATATGCTCTACTCGGCAGTAATTACATGCTAAGGGATGCGCGTAGCGCATTGTGGTTTATGTTCTGCACGAAGGAAATTCTACACCAGGATCACGAGTAACGTATTGTATTATATGCTCTGCTCGACTGTAATTACCTACAAATGGTTGCGCGTAGCGCTTTGTTTCATATGCTTTACTTCACAGGATTAGGGGCCATTGATTACGAGGAGCGCTCAGTTCCACAGGCGCCATGTTAGTGAGCCCAATGTGTCCCCGTTCAAGTATCATGCTTAGTTAGACGGCCCGTTCAGGGAAAGACTTTACGTAAGCGCGCACAGCGCTAGAACAAGGTTAGGCACTGCATAAGTATCACCCAGAGTGTCGAAGGTAATGTCATGATGGTATTATAATTCATGTATTACCTTGTTATTTCCTGAACTACATCTGACCAACTAAACTTGGATAAACTTGAAGTATTTGCATAATTGAACGGTGTGGCGTCCCTTATTGTGTGTGTTCCTAGCCCATGAGAAGCGTGTGGTGTATGGTTGCTTAACACATAGCCCTCTGGTTGCCCGACCGGCTCGCGCCACGCTACCGCCTATAGGGCCTGGTGACCCCGGGTTCCTACACAAACTTTCCTAGAAAGACGAGCCAGAGAATGACCTTGCAAATCAGTATTTTTTCTCACTCTGCAAGGGTCTAGTCCTTGCAACACCTTAATCTTTTGTTTAACACTTTTTTTACTATATGCTCGTAAAAAACAACATCATTTATCAATAGATTCCTGTTGTACACTACAAATACTACTTCAATCCCAAGTGTACACAGGGTGTTTAGGACGTCTCCCTAGAACTTCATCAGCTATCACTTATTCTGCATTTCTTTCAACCATTTTCTCTTTGTCAATTGGACAACCATCTCTAACCTCATAACCTCTACCACTGGTGTCAACTGCATACAATATTTTTTTGCTCTGTAAATAACTCTCTTCATTAAAGAAAGGCTCTGAACTGGAACTGTGTTTCCATTCTCCCAAAAAAAATCACCATTTTTTTTTCTATTAATTATTCTTTTCCTCCTACTTTTGGCCTTCATTAAATGGATTGGTTTATCTAGTGATAGAATTCTGTTTAATAATAAAATGAATAGTTACCTTTTTACTTCAAAAGCCTTTTCAACAATGTTTTCAATATGCTTCTTCTTTTTATATTTCTTCACATCTTTCAGCAAATTATGTACTACTCTCTTGTAAAATATTTTTGGGCGTAATTCCCTATAATGATTTTGCCTTCTTTTACCATAGTTTGTCTCCTTTGACTGTCCATTTACTTTTTTGCTTTTCGTCTTATTTTGAATTTTTTTTCTAGTTGCAGCATTCTCAGAGGTTTCAGCATTCTGTACATTCTGTTTGGTCCTACAAACATTTTTAATAAATTGCTTTGTGTTCTTACCAGAAGATTTTTTCTTTTTAGCCACATTATCTTTTTCATTCAATACTTGTGGTTGATGTTTCTTCAAGTAATTCTCCTGTCTCTGTTCTTTTCTTTTTTTTTCTGGCATGATTTCTCTATTTTAACGTTGAAAAACAGTATCTGTAAAAAAGAATCACAAATAAATGTATATTAATAACTATCAAATTTATACTATTCTATTACTGTAGAAACACATTTTATATAAATACTGACTAAGAAACTATTGCCCTGAAGAACAAATGTGACTATGGTTAAAACACTACATGCATAGTGCATACTACTTTGAAGCAGTTCATGCCCTAAAGCCTACCTCACAAAAAGACTACATGCTAACTGACTGAATGATTACAGTACTATAAGGAGACACACTGGGTGAGTGACAGGGTGTTTGCTAGAAGTGTATGAATACTGACATGGATATTGACGATGTGAAAGACAAGTGTGTAGGTGATTAGAGACCTACATGCAGAGTGGATACGTGTTTGAATCCATCCATATGTTAAGGCCTGTCTCAGTCCAATAGAACTTGAATACTGACTGAATGTTTTCAGTATTGCAAGGATAGTGCCAGGATGAATTTATAAGTATTTGTATTTTTGTGCAGTAAATACAGTAGTACATGGTGCTGAATAAGTCACTGGAGAAGTATAAGGAGAGTGACAGAGTGTTTGCGGTTACTGTATGAATACTGTCTGGGTTATTGAAGGTGTGAAAGACAAGTATGTAGGTGGCTAGAGACCTACATGCATAGTGGATAGACGTTTGAAACAGTCCATAGAGTAACACTTGGATCACTGCAAAACTACCTGAGTACTGACTGAATCATTAGAGTACTACAAAAAGAGTGACTGAGTGAATCTTTTTAAGATTTTGGATTCTAGTGCAGTGAATAGATTAGTACTTACTGCCAAATGAGTCAGTGCAGGTGTGCAATTAAAGTGACAGAGTGTTTATTGGAGTTTATAGATACTGACAGAGAAATTGAAAGTCTGAAAGGCAATTGTGTTGGTAGTTAGATGCCTCCATGCATAGTGGAAACACGTTTGAATCAATCCATGTGCTAAGACCTGCCTCACTCCATTAGTACTTTGGTACTGACTGAATGATTAGACTATTGCAAGAAGCGCACCTGGGTAAATTTATAAGTGTTTCAGTTTTGACGCAGTGAATGCATTACCACATGGTGCTGAATAAGTCACTGGAACAGTGCAAGGGAAGTGACAGGATGTTTGCTGGAAGTACATGGATACTGACTGGGTAATTGAAGCTGTTAAAGACAAGTGTATAGTATGTTAGAAGACTGCATGCATACTGCATAGACATTTGAAGCAGTCTATGTGGTAATGCATGGTTCACTACATGAGTACCTGGAAACTGAATGAATCATTAGACTACTGCTAGGAGAGTGCCTGGGTAAAAAGTTTTTCAGTTTTGGCGCTGTGAAGAGATTAGTACATGGTACTGGATCAGTCACTGGATGAGTGCAAGATCAGTGACAGGATGTTTATTGAAGTATATAGATACTGACTAGTTAATTAAAGAAGTTAAAGACAAGTGTGTAGATGACTAGAGGCCTGTATGCATACTGGATAGACGTTTAAACAGTCCATGAGCTAAAACCTCAGACACTGCATGATTACTTCGGTACTGACTGAATCATTACACTACTGCAAGGAGAGTGCCTGGATTAATCTTTTTAAGTTTTTGTGTTTTGGTGCAGTGAATAGATTACTACATAGTGCCAGATGAGTCAGTAGAGGTGTGCATGTGGACTGAAAGAGTGTTTACTGGACTTTATAGATACTGAGTAGATAATTGAACTAGTGAAAGACAAGTTTGTAGGTGACTATAGGCCTGCATGCATACTGGACAGACGTTTGAATCAATCCATGTGATAAGGCCTACCTCACTCCATTAGCACTTAGGTACTGACTGAATGATTAGACTATTGCAAGGAGAGTGCCTGGGAGAATTTATAAGTGTTTCAGTTTTGGCGCAGTGAATGCATTACTACATGGTGCTGAATAAGTCACTGGAAGAGTGCTAGAAGAGTGACCGGGTGTTTGCTGGAAGTACATGCATACTGACTGGAGAATTCAAGCTGTTAAAGACAAGTGTATAGTAGGTTAGAAGCCTGCATGCATACTGGATAGACCTTTGAAGGAGTCCATGTGGTAATACACAGTTCACTACATGAGTACCTGCGTACTGACTGAATCATTAAACTACAGCTAGGACACTACCAGGATGAAACCTTTAAGTTTTTCGGTTTTGACGCAGTGAATAGATTAGTACAAGATACTGGATCAGTCACTGGAGGTGTACAAGATGAGTGACAGGGTGTTTATTGAAGTATATAGATACAGACTAGAAAATTAAAGAAGTCAAAGACAAGTGTGTATGTGACTAGAGTCCTGCATGCTAAACAGATATATGTTTAAACAGTCCATGAGCTAAGACCTCAGACACTGCATGATTACCTGGGTACTGACTTACTCGTTACACTACTGCAAGGAGAGTGCATGGGTTAATCTTTTTAAGTTTTTGTGTTTTGGTGCAGTGAATCGATTATTACATAGTGCCAAATGAGTCAGTAGAGGTGTGGAAGTGGACTGAAAGAGTGTTTACTGGAGTTTCTAGATACTGACTAGTTAATTGAAAAAGCAAAAGACAAATGTGTAGGTGACTAGAGGCCTGCATGCATACTGGACAGACATTTGAAGCAGTCCATGGCCTAAGGCATGGGTCACTGCATGAGTACCTGGGTACTGACTGAATCATTAGAGTACTGCAAGGAGAGTGCCTGGATAAATCTTTTACGTTTTTGGGTTGTGGCGCAGTGAATAGATTAGTACATGCTGCTGAATAAGTCACTGGAGGTGTGCAAGGAGAGTGACAGGGTGTTTATTGGAGTATATAGATACTGACTGGGCAAATGAAGGTGTGAAAGACAATTCTGTAGGTGGTTAGAGGCCTGCATGCATAATGGATAGTCATTTGAAGTAGTCCATGTGCTAAAACCGGGTTCACTACATAAGTACCAGGGTACTGACTGAATCATTAGAGAAGTACAAGGAGAGCGCCTCAGCGAATTTATAAGTGTTTGGCTTTTGGCGCAGTAAATGGATCAGTACATGGTACTGAATGGGTCACGGGAGAAGTGTAAGGGGAGTAACAGGGTGTTTGCGGAAACTGTATAAATACTGACTGGGATATTGAAGGTGTGTAGGTGGTTAGAGGCCTGCATGCATAGTGGATAGGGGTTTGTAGCAGTCTATGTACTAAGGCCTGCCTCACTCCATTAGTACTTGGATTTACAGTTCCTGGGTGAATACATAAGCAATGACTGCCTTCTAATTCTACCAAAACTTGAGAACAGGAAAGGTTTTTAAGCAGGTATGCGTATGCAAAGTTGTCAAGTACTCAAATGCTTCTCTCACAGTGGTTCCCAAATGCACACAGACTCACAGTGTGATTCTAGACAAGCAACACTATCCTAGGGGTTTACCAAAACTCATACACTAGTCTGGAAGGGGTAAGGGTACTGCACACAATCTACATATCTGAGTACTGCAATTTAGTGTCAAAGCCTGACTCATTTTATCAATGCATAAGCAACGACTGGCTTCTAATGCTACTAAAACTTGACAACATGACAGGTTTTAAAACAGTTATCTGTCAGCAAATACATGATGTTACCAAATGCTTCTCTCACAGTGGTTCCCAAATGCACACGGACTCACAGTGTGATTCTAGACAAGCAACATTATCCTTGGGAGTTCATCAAAACTCATTCATTACTGTGGAACAGGTAAGAGGACTGCACACAATCTATATATTTAAGTACTGCACTTTAGTGTCAAAGCCTAACTCATTTTATCAATGCATAAGCAACGACTGGCTTCTAATGCTACTAAAACTTGACAACATGACAGGTTTTAAAACAATTATCTGCAAGCAAATACATAATTTTACCAAATGCTTCTCTCACAATGCTTACCCAAATACACACAGACTCACAGTGTGATTGTAGACAGACAACTATCCCTTGTACAAAGTACATTTACTAGTCTACAAGGTGACTGCACACATTGCAGAAAATCTACAGATTAGTACCAAAATGTTTCTCTCAAAATAATTCCTAAATGCACACAGACTCACTGTGTGATTCTAGACAAACAAGACTATGCCTTGCACTATACCAAAACACATTTTTTAATCTACGAATACTACATTTTAGTGTAGAAACATGACTCATTTTGCAAATTCATAAACAATGACTGATTTCTAATTGTACCAAAATATAAAAACAGCACAGTTATCTGTCAGCAAACACATGAAAAACAGAAATACTTATCATCATCATCATAGTCTTTATTCGAAATTTAAAATTCATAGAAGACACAAACAAAAAAAACCAAAATAAGACAACTATTAACGCACCCTGTAAAATCCATAAAATCCATAAAATCCATCCGATCATAAATACTTAAAAAATACAGGTTAAAAAAGCATTAAACAAGTCGATCGACTAGATGGTAAGATAATATGTGAAATACTACAGTGTAAAAACAGTGAAAGGAGATGACCATTAAACAATTAAACAGGGGTCTTGTCACAATACAAAAGGAAAAAGGACCCATGGCCCAACAGTACAAAACCTCAAGGGGGAACTATTGGAGTGTTCATGGGAGCTTTATTCCTTAAAAACCATGCCCAACCCAGGTATTTAGCAAGAGCGATAGAAATAATTGGTAGAGTGTTTGTACGTAAAATTCTTAAAGCGACAACGCTACTCCTTGTGCCTAAAGTTTTGCACAATGGGGACAACCAAACTCATCTTGGAATAACGTATGCAGGACAAACAAACAAAAAGTGGGCAATTGATTCAGCTTGCAAGCCACAAGCAGGACATGTTTCCACACCTGCACTTGTCCACCTACTTGTGAGGGACCTGAGTGGTAGAGAACCAGCTCTTAGCTGGAAGTAAAGTTTCCTGTCACCAGGTTTGGTGATCAGGTCCCAGTAAGGTTCCAGAGCTGGTGTAACTTTCGCTTCCAGATACCAACTGGTCATCCAAGAGCGATTAGCTCTGCTCCAAATTTGATAATCAATGTGCTCCCAATAAATCATTCTCAAGGAACTCTTAGAAGGGAACAGGACAGCTGCCGGATCACTCCACAGCCCCTCCAGGCCCAGATCAATCAGAGACGCACGAAGATTCCTCAACCATCTGATCTTATGGAATGTATCAGATTTTATAACGTCCATAAGACCGTTGGCGTAAAGAGAAAGCTCCGGAGTTGTCCAAAGCCTCCGCCAGTATAAAACCGGACGCAGTTTGGCTAGGTCCAGAATGGCCTTCCTGCCTAAATCATATCTCAAAAGAACCAAAGGTGTACTCTGTGGGAGGCCAGTTATACTACGGAAAAATTTGTTTTCAACTACTGTTAAAGAAGTTAACACGTCGAAACCCCATAGCTCAGCCCCATACAACACAGAACTTAAGGCCTTTGCCTCATAAACTTGGAGCACTGGTTTAATTGGCTTAGTGAGAGATGTTTTATACTCACTAAATAGAGCTCCTGATATCTGCCTAAATTTCAAGGCAGTCATCTGGATATGCTTGCTCCACTTGTTGTCATTTGTTACATGCATACCTAGATAGACGAAGTTATTAACCTCCTCAAGTGGTTGGCCATTCATAAAAAACTTTCTCGCTCTATAGCTTGGGTGTGGATTAAAAACCATGAGTTTAGTCTTCGCCACATTTACCTCCAAACCATGTCCGAGGCAAAAGTCGTCAAAGACTTTCAAAGCTCTTTGCAGACCACTCGGAGTTTTTGATACAATGAGGGTGTCATCCGCAAACATCAATATCGGAGTAATTACCCCTGCCAGCTTAGGAGCGTCAGTAGTAACACTAAGCATGCGTTCTACTATCCCATTAATGTACAGAGAAAAGAGCGTGGGGGCCATGGTACAACCTTGGCGCACACCACGCTCTACCGGGATCTCTGAGTTAACTTCGCCAGGACCTCCCCACTGAATTTTGGCAAAGTTAGACTCATGTAACCTCATAACCAAGGTCAAGATTTCCACAGGAAGCCCCAGTTTTTCGAGAACGATCCACAACCGCGAGCGGGGCACTAGGTCTAAAGCAGCTCTTAAGTCTACAAAAGCGACATAGAGACTACCTTTCCCCAGAGTAACTACCTTCCAGTGTAGTTGGACAAAACGGAAGACCTGGTCCACTGTACTAATCGATTTGCGGAAGCCAGCTTGGAATGAGGACAAAATCCCATTGTCCTCAATCCAATCCAATATTAAGTTCAGGACCATCCTCCCGATGATCTTCTGTATTGTATCTATCAGACTAATAGGTCTGTAGTTACATGGGAGTGCCTTGTCTCCTTTCTTGAAAACTGGGATAATGACAGCACCCCCCCATGATTTAGGAACAGGGGCACCTTCAGCCACGGCGTTAGCCACTAATACGATGTACTTGCTCCAGCAGGTTTTGTTATGGAGAAAGACATCTGATGGAACCCCATCTAGTCCCGGGGCACGCCCAGTAGCTGCAGAACCCAAGGCTATTAATACATATTTGGTACTAAAAGGACCTTTACATTAAAAAACATAAGATATCGCCCAGAGGGATTATATAAGAGGTTGCATGCATATTGTGGCTTAAAATATTTAAACCACTCCTCTTGGGTAACATGGTTTGATGGTCTGTCGGGCAGGCCACCCCTGTTCCACTTAATAACGTTCCAGAACAATATAGAGTCCCTGGCGTTGCTTGCTCCCTTCAGATCTTGCCAATAAAGTTCATCCCAATTCTTTTTTGCCTAGCCAAGGCATTTTTTATATGATTGTCTGGCCAACTATACACAGGCCCTATGGCCACTAGAAAGGGCTGCGGCCAGATTTGCTCTGGCTCTTCTGCAATCCCCATCATACCAACGAAGCCACTTGGGAGGGGGCTTTTTGCCTTTGTTAACTGGTTTTTAAAAGTACCTGCGTAATCCCTCAAAGAAAGACTCGTGAAGCCCGGTAACTTGGGTGCCACCTTCTTTGGTGGCCATTACACCCTCTAGTTGCAGCGTTACTCTGGCCAACTCGGCATCAATGTTGGCAATGACCTTATCGTTAATCTTGACCTCCCGCCACTTAAGTCTACGCATGTCGTTAGAGGAGACGACTTCGGGAAACTCGGATTGCGTCGCCTCGGCTACTATATGGGTACCCCCCCACCACTGATGTGTAACACAGATAGGATTATGGTCGCTCTCTACTCTTGATTCAACCACCATATCTTTGATGGATTGCCATAACCTCATACAGCAAAGAACATAATCGATCCTACTTTTAGAGCAGCCATTGTCAAAGGTGCTGACACCCTTCTTATCCCCCGGAGTTCTGCCATTCAGTGCCCTTAGTCCTTTCTCGTAGCAAAGGGAATTTATCCGCTCTACCACCTCAGACCATCTTTTAATTGGGACAAGGGCCAAGCCAGGAATACCCCACAAGCGGTCCTCCTCAGGGTCAAGGCCCCATTCAGAGTCCGGATCTAAGAGGGGTTCAAACGTAACATTGAGATCTCCCACCATGATCACTCCCCTCTTACTCGAATGAGCATCTATAAGGGTATCCAAAATATCCAACACTCGCGACCTTTGCCCATTAGTCCCTCTAAGATAGAGGTTATAAATGTCCAAATCACCCTTAAGGCCCAGAATCAACCTAACTAATTGTATGTCGGGAGACCCAGTTGGTATCACACTAACCTTAGGGAATTAATCCTGACAGACCCAGGTGGTTAGGCCACCCATGGGGCGGCCTTTGAGGCCCTTGGATGATGGGACATGGAAATTCAAATATCCATGCAGGAGCTGGGGCTCGATAGACCATGTTTCCTGGAAAAGGCAAACATCAAAGTTACCTATGAATTCAACCCATTCGGGAGAATCCATCTTTGCCTTTAGGCCAGCTATATTCCAAGAGATCAGTGAACCTGGCCCTGGTCCTGACGATATGCCCTGTGTAGCAAAGTTGGAACTTGCTTCATATGGCCTCTCGGTCTCCCTGTGCAAATTTAAGGTTGGGTCCCTATAGGGGATAGACTTACTAAGCGGGGCCTGATAAACTACATCTGAACCACCCAGGAACTCATCTCCAACTGCCCTAACATCCCTAAAGGCAGTTAGACTCGGCCCTCTCGACTCCGGTCAATCCAGGACGTCCATGGTTCTCGCACCATTGTAGTAATCAGGGGGTAAAATAAAGAATCCGGGGTTCATTCCTCGCACCACCCAATCCTGTCCCGTTCTACCCTCACGACTAGGGGACTGTTTATAAAAATGGTGTAAGTCATGCACCTCAATCCCCGACTGAATCCCAAAAAATGCGTGGCCACAAATGAAACTCGCTATACGCCTATCTTTAAAGTTAATGATTATGGAATCACCCGGCGCATCTTTAGGTCTTGATCCCACCCAGCTGACGCTTCTGACAAATAAAATCTTCCCGTCCATGTTATTGGGAATAGGTCTATTCTTATTTAGCCAGAATGTCACTTTATTTTTAAGTTCTTGGAAGGATTCAGATTTGACACTTTTTAGTTCGGGGACACCAGTTAATACTGCCACATAAGGAAGGGACTCCGGTGGAAGATGGATATGGGCCAGGGAGGATTCAATAGGGTTTTCGCGAATCTCTGGGGTTACAACTTCTCTCGCTTTCCTATCTTCCTTAGTGAGGTTACCCCCAGATACATTAGTTGTCCGACCAACCTCCCTAGTTAACTTGTGGATTTTAGCCCGGGTCTTCTGAGGACCAGAGCCTATACTAGCGATAGTTGACACAATAGGGTTGTCGATGGAAACAGGTACAATGGTCAAGGAGTTATCAAGGGATGGAGAATTAGATTTATCACTGACTTTTGTAGAAAGTTTAACAACGTTTTTTAGTGAACAAAAGTTGTCAAGAATTGTTTGTTCCAAACGTTCAATTTTATCACTAACTAATTTTACCCTTTCTAGGAGGGGCAATATTAAAGATCGGACCACCTGCTCGATCTGGGGGATCATATCGCCAGCATGAGGCCGACCAGGGGGGCATTTAAGGGAAATACTTATCACAGAATGATTTCTACATGCACACACACTGTCAATAAGATTGTAGACAAAAAAAAGTACTCCCTGCACTTTAGCAGGAGAAATACATTAGTCTGATTAAAAATAGACCACATACATCCCCTCATATTTAAATAACCCACCTTTCAAGTTGTTTTGTAGATTAAGAAGTATATCAGTCACACACCAGATTTTCTTATACAGAATGTCTGCACGGTGCACCTGTCAACAAAACCAAAGAATGGCAAAGTTTCCCTCTCATTTTCCACACATATACATGTAAACATCAAATCACATTCTTTCCCACATAAATTCAAAAGCTAACACACATTTCTATTGGTTAAACATTTCAACCCTTTCCAAATTACATACATTTGAACCCTACCCCCAATCTGCCTTCTGCCTGTTACCATAGAAACAGGTCATGGAACACTGAACTGAGCACACAGGTCAAAAGTTCAGCACACAATGTTGCTAATCAAAACAGCAAGTGTGCTTGACTTTTCAACATATCAGCTTATCATATATAAAGTTCCTTTCAATCAGTTTTTGTTAACCAATAAGAATCATGCGTTTAAAAAACAGAAACATGCACCCTACCTTTCAGTGTAGAAGGTTGTCAAACAACCAATGATTTCTTGTCTTTTTTCAAAACTGCATCTTAGCCACCATTTTAGAAAAATCTTACTTTCAAACTGCCATTTCATTTACAGAAACCATCTGAGTGCATCCAGATCTCCCTTCAAGATGCTTAGAGTGTGGATTGTGGGACACAGCTATATTTTCTGGAGCCAAAGGTATGCAGAAAACAAAGGCATTCACAATTCCTAGGTTTGCCAAATGTAGACATTACATGGATTGGACAGAGAGGGTTAAAGTGGCACCAATTGATGCCATTGGTAAAATCCTTTATGCATATCCAACACCCCGACCTCATAATAGTGCACTGTGGTAGCAATGACCTAGGCACTTTGACTGGGGTAGGTCTGGAAATGCTTATGAAGGACACCTTTGCAGAATTGATTTCACTTTTTCCCAAAACTGCCTTTGTGTATTCTAACATATGCCAAAGGCAGAAATGGAACTGGTCCAATCATTTTTGTCCACAAATTGAGAAAGCTAGGAAACATCTGTTTCTGCTTTTCTCCGAGACTATAGAATGGAGTCCATTTACAATAACAAATTGCTCTTTCAATATGCAAGAGATGTATAGGAGAGATGGAGTACACTTTACTGATGAAGGAAACAGAGTCTTCCTCAACAACTTTAGACTCTGTACAGGTACTTACTTATAAGTACCAAAAACTCTCTAAGAACACAACGGCTCTTTTTAGAGCCACTCAAGAACAAAACACTTAAGCTTGATGTTTATCTCCCAAAAATGTCAGGTTTTTTTCCTTGGATCCGCGCACCCAACGCGTTAGGAACCACGCAAACAATGCGAGAGAAATCGTGCACCCAACGCGTTAGGATGCGCGACTCCTCATTATACCTCATTTGAGTGGCTCTTTTTAGAGCCACTCAAGAACAAAACACTTAAGCTTGATGTTTATCTCCCAAAAATGTCAGTTTTTTTTCCTTGGATCCGCGCACCCAATGCGTTAGGAACCGCGCAAACAATGCGAGAGAAATCGTGCACACAACGCGTTAGGATGTGCGACTCCTCATTTTACCGTAAAAAAAAAAATATCCCCTATCACTAATTTTTATTATACCCGGGGACCCCATCCCCCGGGGCTTATAAAAAAACGTTGGAGACTGTGGGGGGAGCCCCAACGCCCCACCGGTCCCAGTCGGCTCGCCGCGTACTACGGGAGCCGGCATTGCTTTTCCACATTTATACAGAATACGCGGCCATAACACGATATTGCCCCCCTTGTCCGACTGTTGCACTGCAATGTCATTCCTGGCCGAGATCTTCTGCATCAATGCATCATAATCAGGCATTGAACCTGCTATATCCTTTTACATGTGTCCCGCAATTCTGCTAGCCTCGTCCACCAAGCAGTATTGGTACTGAGCTATGGGTGCGAGAGCCGTTTGTAGTCCAAAAGGCAATTCCTTTTTAATCCACAAGAAAAGAAAGCTTGCACACGGTGTGTCAGCTTCACTTCAAGTTTAATCAGCCTTAACCTGGACTGGTCTTCGGCATGGCCTAATTTTACAATTTCTGCTTCATCTCCTTTAAAAATTAAACATAACAATAGAAATAAAAGAAATACTCCCAACACCAATTAGAACAGCAAATTACATTTCATCACATTGCAGTTTGCGAGTTACATATTTTTGTATATATATTTTTGTTCATGCATAAATTTGCAATTTATATTTGCCACCATTTATGATCACTTCAGATGTCTTTTCTCCATCATATCAAACGCAAGTGGCTGAATCACCATATCACCATTAAACCTAAACAAATGCCTGATAATGTACTGTATTATGTTGTAACATTATCTATCTAATGTGAGGAAACATTCATATAAGAAAAGGTGGATGTGTATGCATATTCTGTTATGAAGGTGTATATAAGCCTCTAAACCAAAAGATGAGTCAAATAATTGTGTTCCTTCATACATGGCCCAGTGGACCCTGCATGGAGGTGCATACGATATGTAATATTCCTGTAGGAAAGTAGAATCTGCTTCTTATGGTTACCCCCACTTTTTGCTTGAAGTGATGCTGTTTTCGACTAGTCTGGCTGGGATCCTGCTAATCAGGACCCCAGGCTATCTGCTTTCTACCGACATTGTTGTTTTCAGTACTTCGGTACATCCCAGATTGACACTGGAGTACACTTGTCAGTCCCTAGGATGTGGGACCCATGAACCCAGGGCATAGGTACCCCAGAGGTCTCCCATGGGCTGCAGCATGTATTATGCCACCCATGAGAGACCATTCAAAATGGAACTACAGGCCTGGCATTGCAACCTATGTAAGGTTTACTATGTCCAAGGGGCATTTCATTTGAAACCTATAAGTCACCCCTAAAGCAAGCAGGCCTTTACAATCCTGAGAGCAGGGTGCAAGGTTCTAAGTGAGAGGGTGCCGCTGCATGAGCAGAACACCCCTGCAGCCTTCGGACTTCATTCTCCCGGGTTGTCAGTAAAGCAGCCATATACTATATAGAGGGTCATTGCTATAGAGACAGAATATCAAGTAGGAAATGTCGGCTTGCGCTAATATCGAGTTGGTAATATCGAGACACAGAAATATCTACAGCAAGAATATCATGGTCAAGAATATCGAGTTTAAGGTAAGAAATATAGTTTTTTTAAATATCAAAGTCATTAATATCGTTTGCAAAAATATAGTTGTTAAACATATCGGTTTTTTAGTTAGTGTTATGTATTTTAGTATGTATTTTAAATGCATGTACTCTATTTTTTTGTCTAAGTATTGCTTTTGTTTTTTAATATATATGTTCCATTTTTAGTGGTTATTAATTTATTTTTAATTTAATTTTGCGTTTTAGTTCCATAGCGGGTTGTGGGTTTATAGGGGAATAGGGTGGGAAGTAATTTAATTATAATACATTTAATATGAATTTTTACTTATTAATATTCATTTAATTTAGATTTTATAGAGTTAATTGTGGGAATTCATTTATTATTCATGAATTAATAATTGGCGGTGAATTTTTATTAATTAATGAATTGGCAAATATGTTAATTGTGTAATTTCTTTAGGGGCAGGCTGTGGGTTTATGGGGGGTATGGTAGGAAGTTAATTATAATGACATTATTATTTTTTATTAATTTATGTTTATTAATTTAATATTTTTTGCTATTAATTGCGGGAATCAATTTATTATTAGTTATTTATTAATTGGTTGGTAATTATTATTAATTAATTAGTAATTATGATAATTGTGTAATTTATTTTTAGGAGCAGGTTGTGGGTTGATAAGGGAGTAGGGTGGAAGTAATTTAATTTTAATACATTTATTATTATTTTTTATATGCTGTTTATTTATTTTATTTTATAGTGGTAATTGTGGGAATTAATTTCTTAATAATTATTTAAAATGTGCTTGTTTTTTGTTATTAATTAATTGTTAAGTAATGATGTTAGTTATGTCATGTTTTTATAAATGGGTGGTGAGGTTTATAGGGGAATAGGGTGGGAGGTAATTTATTTATAAATAATTATGTATTTGTTTCTGTAGGTGGTTAGAGGCCTGCATGCATAATGGATAGTCATTTGAAGTAGTCCATGTGCTAAAACCGGGTTCACTACATAAGTACCAGGGTACTGACTGAATCATTAGAGAAGTACAAGGAGAGCGCCTCAGCGAATTTATAAGTGTTTGGCTTTTGGCGCAGTAAATGGATCAGTACATGGTACTGAATGGGTCACTGGAGAAGTGTAAGGGGAGTAACAGGGTGTTTGCGGAAACTGTATAAATACTGACTGGGATATTGAAGGTGTGTAGGTGGTTAGAGGCCTGCATGCATAGTGGATAGGGGTTTGTAGCAGTCTATGTACTAAGGCCTGCCTCACTCCATTAGTACTTGGATTTACAGTTCCTGGGTGAATACATAAGCAATGACTGCCTTCTAATTCTACCAAAACTTGAGAACAGGAAAGGTTTTTAAGCAGGTATGCATATGCAAAGTTGTCAAGTACTCGAATGCTTCTCTCACAGTGGTTCCCAAATGCACACAGACTCACAGTGTGATTCTAGACAAGCAACACTATCCTAGGGGTTTACCAAAACTCATACACTAGTCTGGAAGGGGTAAGGGTACTGCACACAATCTACATATCTGAGTACTGCAATTTAGTGTCAAAGCCTGACTCATTTTATCAATGCATAAGCAACGACTGGCTTCTAATGCTACTAAAACTTGACAACATGACAGGTTTTAAAACAGTTATCTGTCAGCAAATACATGATGTTACCAAATGCTTCTCTCACAGTGGTTCCCAAATGCACACGGACTCACAGTGTGATTTTAGACAAGCAACATTATCCTTAGGAGTTCATCAAAACTCATTCATTACTGTGGAACAGGTAAGAGGACTGCACACAATCTATATATTTAAGTACTGCACTTTAGTGTCAAAGCCTAACTCATTTTATCAATGCATAAGCAACGACTGGCTTCTAATGCTACTAAAACTTGACAACATGACAGGTTTTAAAACAATTATCTGCAAGCAAATACATAATTTTACCAAATGCTTCTCTCACAATGCTTACCCAAATACACACAGACTCACAGTGTGATTGTAGACAGACAACTATCCCTTGTACAAAGTACATTTACTAGTCTACAAGGTGACTGCACACATTGCAGAAAATCTACTACTACAGATTAGTACCAAAATGTTTCTCTCAAAATAATTCCTAAATGCACACAGACTCACTGTGTGATTCTAGACAAACAAGACTATGCCTTGCACTATACCAAAACACATTTTTTAATCTACGAATACTACATTTTAGTGTAGAAACATGACTCATTTTGCAAATTCATAAACAATGACTGATTTCTAATTGTACCAAAATATAAAAACAGCACAGTTATCTGTCTGCAAACACATGAAAAACAGAAATACTTATCATCATCATCATACTCTTTATTCGAAATTTAAAATTCATAGAAGACACAAACAAAAAAAACCAAAATAAGACAACTATTAACGCACCCTGTAAAATCCATAAAATCCATCCGATCATAAATACTTAAAAAATACAGGTTAAAAAAACATTAAACAAGTCGATCGACTAGATGGTAAGATAATATGTGAAATACTACAGTGTAAAAACAGTGAAAGGAGATGATCATTAAACAATTAAACAGGGGTCTTGTCACAATACAAAAGGAAAAAGGACCCATGGCCCAACAGTACAAAACCTCAAGGGGGAACTATCGGAGTGTTCATGGGAGCTTTATTCCTTAAAAACCATGCCCAACCCAGGTATTTAGCAAGAGCGATAGAAATAATCGGTAGAGTGTTTGTACGTAAAATTCTTAAAGCGACAACGCTACTCCTTGTGCCTAAAGTTTTGCACAATGGGGACAACCAAACTCATCTTGGAATAACGTATGCAGGACAAACAAACAAAAAGTGGGCAATTGATTCAGCTTGCAAGCCACAAGCAGGACATGTTTCCACACCTGCACTTGTCCACCTACTTGTGAGGGACCTGAGTGGTAGAGAACCAGCTCTTAGCTGGAAGTAAAGTTTCCTGTCACCAGGTTTGGTGATCAGGTCCCAGTAAGGTTCCAGAGCTGGTGTAACTTTCGCTTCCAGATACCAACTGGTCATCCAAGAGCGATTAGCTCTGCTCCAAATTTGATAATCAATGTGCTCCCAATAAATCATTCTCAAGGAACTCTTAGAAGGGAACAGGACAGCTGCCGGATCACTCCACAGCCCCTCCAGGCCCAGATCATTCAGAGACGCACGAAGATTCCTCAACCATCTGATCTTATGGAATGTATCAGATTTTATAACGTCCATAAGACCGTTGGCGTAAAGAGAAAGCTCTGGAGTTGTCCAAAGCCTCCGCCAGTATAAAACCGGACGCAGTTTGGCTAGGTCCAGAATGGCCTTCCTGCCTAAATCATATCTCAAAAGAACCAAAGGTCTACTCTGTGGGAGGCCAGTTATACTACGGAAAAATTTGTTTTCAACTACTGTTAAAGAAGTTAACACGTCGAAACCCCATAGCTCAGCCCCATACAACACAGAACTTAAGGCCTTTGCCTCATAAACTTGGAGCACTGGTTTAATTGGCTTAGTGAGAGATGTTTTATACTCACTAAATAGAGCTCCTGATATCTGCCTAAATTTCAAGGCAGTCATCTGGATATGCTTGCTCCACTTGTTGTCATTTGTTACATGCATACCTAGATAGACGAAGTTATTAACCTCCTCAAGTGGTTGGCCATTCATAAAAAACTTTCTCGCTCTATAGCTTGGGTGTGGATTAAAAACCATGAGTTTAGTCTTCGCCACATTTACCTCCAAACCATGTCCGAGGCAAAAGTCGTCAAAGACTTTCAAAGCTCTTTGCAGACCACTCGGAGTTTTTGATACAATGAGGGTGTCATCCGCAAACATCAATATCGGAGTAATTACCCCTGCCAGCTTAGGAGCGTCAGTAGTAACACTAAGCATGCGTTCTACTATCCCATTAATGTACAGAGAAAAGAGCGTGGGGGCCATGGTACAACCTTGGCGCACACCACGCTCTACCGGGATCTCTGAGGTAACTTCGCCAGGACCTCCCCACTGAATTTTGGCAAAGTTAGACTCATGTAACCTCATAACCAAGGTCAAGATTTCCACAGGAAGCCCCAGTTTTTCGAGAACGATCCACAACCGCGAGCGGGGCACTAGGTCTAAAGCAGCTCTTAAGTCTACAAAAGCGACATAGAGACTACCTTTCCCCAGAGTAACTACCTTCCAGTGTAGTTGGACAAAACGGAAGACCTGGTCCACTGTACTAATCGATTTGCGGAAGCCAGCTTGGAATGAGGACAAAATCCCATTGTCCTCAATCCAATCCAATATTAAGTTCAGGACCATCCTCCCGATGATCTTCTGTATTGTATCTATCAGACTAATAGGTCTGTAGTTACATGGGAGTGCCTTGTCTCCTTTCTTGAAAACTGGGATAATGACAGCACCCCCCCATGATTTAGGAACAGGGGCACCTTCAGCCACGGCGTTAGCCACTAATACGATGTACTTGCTCCAGCAGGTTTTGTTATGGAGAAAGACATCTGATGGAACCCCATCTAGTCCCGGGGCACGCCCAGTAGCTGCAGAACCCAAGGCTATTAATACATATTTGGTACTAAAAGGACCTTTACATTAAAAAACATAAGATATCGCCCAGAGGGATTATATAAGAGGTTGCATGCATATTGTGGCTTAAAATATTTAAACCACTCCTCTTGGGTAACATGGTTTGATGGTCTGTCGGGCAGGCCACCCCTGTTCCACTTAATAACGTTCCAGAACAATATAGAGTCCCTGGCGTTGCTTGCTCCCTTCAGATCTTGCCAATAAAGTTCATCCCAATTCTTTTTTGCCTGGCCAAGGCATTTTTTATATGATTGTCTGGCCAACTATACACAGGCCCTATGGCCACTAGAAAGGGCTGCGGCCAGATTTGCTCTGGCTCTTCTGCAATCCCCATCATACCAACGAAGCCACTTGGGAGGGGGCTTTTTGCCTTTGTTAACTGGTTTTTAAAAGTACCTGCGTAATCCCTCAAAGAAAGACTCGTGAAGCCCGGTAACTTGGGTGCCACCTTCTTTGGTGGCCATTACACCCTCTAGTTGCAGCGTTACTCTGGCCAACTCGGCATCAATGTTGGCAATGACCTTATCGTTAATCTTGACCTCCCGCCACTTAAGTCTACGCATGTCGTTAGAGGAGACGACTTCGGGAAACTCGGATTGCGTCGCCTCGGCTACTATATGGGTACCCCCCCACCACTGATGTGTAACACAGATAGGATTATGGTCGCTCTCTACTCTTGATTCAACCACCATATCTTTGATGGATTGCCATAACCTCATACAGCAAAGAACATAATCGATCCTACTTTTAGAGCAGCCATTGTCAAAGGTGCTGACATCCTTCTTATCCCCCGGAGTTCTGCCATTCAGTGCCCTTAGTCCTTTCTCGTAGCAAAGGGAATTTATCCGCTCTACTACCTCAGACCATCTTTTAATTGGGACAAGGGCCAAGCCAGGAATACCCCACAAGCGGTCCTCCTCAGGGTCAAGGCCCCATTCAGAGTCCGGATCTAAGAGGGGTTCAAACGTAACATTGAGATCTCCCGCCATGATCACTCCCCTCTTACTCGAATGAGCATCTATAAGGGTATCCAAAATATCCAACACTCGCGACCTTTGCCCATTAGTCCCTCTAAGATAGAGGTTATAAATGTCCAAATCACCCTTAAGGCCCAGAATCAACCTAACTAATTGTATGTCGGGAGGCCCAGTTGGTATCACACTAACCTTAGGGAATTAATCCTGACGGACCCAGGTGGTTAGGCCACCCATGGGGCGGCCTTTGAGGCCCTTGGATGCTGGGACATGGAAATTCAAATATCCATGCAGGAGCTGGGGCTCGATAGACCATGTTTCCTGGAAAAGGCAAACATCAAAGTTACCTATGAATTCAACCCATTCGGGAGAATCCATCTTTGCCTTTAGGCCAGCTATATTCCAAGAGATCAGTGAACCTGGCCCTGGTCCTGACGATATGCCCTGTGTAGCAAAGTTGGAACTTGCTTCATATGGCCTCTCGGTCTCCCTGTGCAAATTTAAGGTTGGGTCCCTATAGGGGATAGACTTACTAAGCGGGGCCTGATAAACTACATCTGAACCACCCAGGAACTCATCTCCAACTGCCCTAACATCCCTAAAGGCAGTTAGACTCGGCCCTCTCGACTCCGGTCAATCCAGGACGTCCATGTTTCTCGCACCATTGTAGTAATCAGGGGGTAAAATAAAGAATCCGGGGTTCATTCCTCGCACCACCCAATCCTGTCCCGTTCTACCCTCACGACTAGGGGACTGTTTATAAAAATGGTGTAAGTCATGCACCTCAATCCCCGACTGAATCCCAAAAAATGCGTGGCCACAAATGAAACTCGCTATACGCCTATCTTTAAAGTTAATGATTATGGAATCACCCGGCGCATCTTTAGGTCTTGATCCCACCCAGCTGACGCTTCTGACAAATAAAATCTTCCCGTCCATGTTATTGGGAATAGGTCTATTCTTATTTAGCCAGAATGTCACTTTATTTTTAAGTTCTTGGAAGGATTCAGATTTGACACTTTTTAGTTCGGGGACACCAGTTAATACTGCCACATAAGGAAGGGACTCCGGTTGAAGATGGATATGGGCCAGGGAGGATTCAATAGGGTTTTCGCGAATCTCTGGGGTTACAACTTCTCTCGCTTTCCTATCTTCCTTAGTGAGGTTACCCCCAGATACATTAGTTGTCCGACCAACCTCCCTAGTTAACTTGTGGATTTTAGCCCGGGTCTTCTGAGGACCAGAGCCTATACTAGCGATAGTTGACACAATAGGGTTGTCGATGGAAACAGGTACAATGGTCAAGGAGTTATCAAGGGATGGAGAATTAGATTTATCACTGACTTTTGTAGAAAGTTTAACAACGTTTTTTAGTGAACAAAAGTTGTCAAGAATTGTTTGTTCCAAACGTTCAATTTTATCACTAACTAATTTTACCCTTTCTAGGAGGGGCAATATTAAAGATCGGACCACCTGCTCGATCTGGGGGATCATATCGCCAGCATGAGGCCGACCAGGGGGGCATTTAAGGGAAATACTTATCACAGAATGATTTCTACATGCACCCACACTGTCAATAAGATTGTAGACAAAAAAAAGTACTCCCTGCACTTTAGCAGGAGAAATACATTAGTCTGATTAAAAATAGACCACATACATCCCCTCATATTTAAATAACCCACCTTTCAAGTTGTTTTGTAGATTAAGAAGTATATCAGTCACACACCAGATTTTCTTATACAGAATGTCTGCACGGTGCACCTGTCAACAAAACCAAAGAATGGCAAAGTTTCCCTCTCATTTTCCACACATATACATGTAAACATCAAATCACATTCCTTCCCACATAAATTCAAAAGCTAACACACATTTCTATTGGTTAAACATTTCAACCCTTTCCAAATGACATACATTTGAACCCTACCCCCAATCTGCCTTCTGCCTGTTACCATAGAAACAGGTCATGGAACACTGAACTGAGCACACAGGTCAAAAGTTCAGCACACAATGTTGCTAATCAAAACAGCAAGTGTGCTTGACTTTTCAACATATCAGCTTATCATATATAATGTTCCTTTCAATCAGTTTTTGTTAACCAATAAGAATCATGCGTTTAAAAAACAGAAACATGCACCCTACCTTTCAGTGTAGAAGGTTGTCAAACAACCAATGATTTCTTGTCTTTTTTCAAAACTGCATCTTAGCCACCATTTTAGAAAAATCTTACTTTCAAACTGCCATTTCATTTACAGAAACCATCTGAGTGCATCCAGATCTCCCTTCAAGATGCTTAGAGTGTGGATTGTGGGACACAGCTATATTTTCTGGAGCCAAAGGTATGCAGAAAACAAAGGCATTCACAATTCCTAGGTTTGCCAAATGTAGACATTACATGGATTGGACAGAGAGGGTTAAAGTGGCACCAATTGATGCCATTGGTAAAATCCTTTATGCATATCCAACACCCCGACCTCATAATAGTGCACTGTGGTAGCAATGACCTAGGCACTTTGACTGGGGTAGGTCTGGAAATGCTTATGAAGGACACCTTTGCAGAATTGATTTCACTTTTTCCCAAAACTGCCTTTGTGTATTCTAACATATGCCAAAGGCAGAAATGGAACTGGTCCAATCATTTTTGTCCACAAATTGAGAAAGCTAGGAAACATCTGTTTCTGCTTTTCTCCGAGACTATAGAATGGAGTCCATTTACAATAACAAATTGCTCTTTCAATATGCAAGAGATGTATAGGAGAGATGGAGTACACTTTACTGATGAAGGAAACAGAGTCTTCCTCAACAACTTTAGACTCTGTACAGGTACTTACTTATAAGTACCAAAAACTCTCTAAGATCACAACGGCTCTTTTTAGAGCCACTCAAGAACAAAACACTTAAGCTTGATGTTTATCTCCCAAAAATGTCAGGTTTTTTTCCTTGGATCCGCGCACCCAACGCGTTAGGAACCACGCAAACAATGCGAGAGAAATCGTGCACCCAACGCGTTAGGATGCGCGACTCCTCATTATACCTCATTTGAGTGGCTCTTTTTAGAGCCACTCAAGAACAAAACACTTAAGCTTGATGTTTATCTCCCAAAAATGTCAGTTTTTTTTCCTTGGATCCGCGCACCCAATGCGTTAGGAACCGCGCAAACAATGCGAGAGAAATCGTGCACCCAACGCGTTAGGATGTGCGACTCCTCATTTTACCGTAAAAAAAAAAATATCCCCTATCACTAATTTTTATTATACCCGGGGACCCCATCCCCCGGGGCTTATAAAAAAACGTTGGAGACTGTGGGGGGAGCCCCAACGCCCCACCGGTCCCAGTCGGCTCGCCGCGTACTACGGGAGCCGGCATTGCTTTTCCACATTTATACAGAATACGCGGCCATAACACGATATTGCCCCCCTTGTCCGACTGTTGCACTGCAATGTCATTCCTGGCCGAGATCTTCTGCATCAATGCATCATAATCAGGCATTGAACCTGCTATATCCTTTTACATGTGTCCCGCAATTCTGCTAGCCTCGTCCACCAAGCAGTATTGGTACTGAGCTATGGGTGCGAGAGCCGTTTGTAGTCCAAAAGGCAATTCCTTTTTAATCCACAAGAAAAGAAAGCTTGCACACGGTGTGTCAGCTTCACTTCAAGTTTAATCAGCCTTAACCTGGACTGGTCTTCGGCATGGCCTAATTTTACAATTTCTGCTTCATCTCCTTTAAAAATTAAACATAACAATAGAAATAAAAGAAATACTCCCAACACCAATTAGAACAGCAAATTACATTTCATCACATTGCAGTTTGCGAGTTACATATTTTTGTATATATATTTTTGTTCATGCATAAATTTGCAATTTATATTTGCCACCATTTATGATCACTTCAGATGTCTTTTCTCCATCATATCAAACGCAAGTGGCTGAATCACCATATCACCATTAAACCTAAACAAATGCCTGATAATGTACTGTATTATGTTGTAACATTATCTATCTAATGTGAGGAAACATTCATATAAGAAAAGGTGGATGTGTATGCATATTCTGTTATGAAGGTGTATATAAGCCTCTAAACCAAAAGATGAGTCAAATAATTGTGTTCCTTCATACATGGCCCAGTGGACCCTGCATGGAGGTGCATACGATATGTAATATTCCTGTAGGAAAGTAGAATCTGCTTCTTATGGTTACCCCCACTTTTTGCTTGAAGTGATGCTGTTTTCGACTAGTCTGGCTGGGATCCTGCTAATCAGGACCCCAGGCTATCTGCTTTCTACCGACATTGTTGTTTTCAGTACTTCGGTACATCCCAGATTGACACTGGAGTACACTTGTCAGTCCCTAGGATGTGGGACCCATGAACCCAGGGCATAGGTACCCCAGAGGTCTCCCATGGGCTGCAGCATGTATTATGCCACCCATGAGAGACCATTCAAAATGGAACTACAGGCCTGGCATTGCAACCTATGTAAGGTTTACTATATCCAAGGGGCACTTCATTTGAAACCTATAAGTCACCCCTAAAGCAAGCAGGCCTTTACAATCCTGAGAGCAGGGTGCAAGGTTCTAAGTGAGAGGGTGCCGCTGCATGAGCAGAACACCCCTGCAGCCTTCGGACTTCATTCTCCCGGGTTGTCAGTAAAGCAGCCATATACTATATAGAGGGTCATTGCTATAGAGACAGAATATCAAGTAGGAAATGTCGGCTTGCGCTAATATCGAGTTGGTAATATCGAGACACAGAAATATCTACAGCAAGAATATCATGGTCAAGAATATCGAGTTTAAGGTAAGAAATATAGTTTTTTTAAATATCAAAGTCATTAATATCGTTTGCAAAAATATAGTTGTTAAACATATCGGTTTTTTAGTTAGTGTTATGTATTTTAGTATGTATTTTAAATGCATGTACTCTATTTTTTTGTCTAAGTATTGCTTTTGTTTTTTAATATATATGTTCCATTTTTAGTGGTTATTAATTTATTTTTAATTTAATTTTGCGTTTTAGTTCCATAGCGGGTTGTGGGTTTATAGGGGAATAGGGTGGGAAGTAATTTAATTATAATACATTTAATATGAATTTTTACTTATTAATATTCATTTAATTTAGATTTTATAGAGTTAATTGTGGGAATTCATTTATTATTCATGAATTAATAATTGGCGGTGAATTTTTATTAATTAATGAATTGGCAAATATGTTAATTGTGTAATTTCTTTAGGGGCAGGCTGTGGGTTTATGGGGGGTATGGTAGGAAGTTAATTATAATGACATTATTATTTTTTATTAATTTATGTTTATTAATTTAATATTTTTTGCTATTAATTGCGGGAATCAATTTATTATTAGTTATTTATTAATTGGTTGGTAATTATTATTAATTGATTAGTAATTATGATAATTGTGTAATTTATTTTTAGGAGCAGGTTGTGGGTTGATAAGGGAGTAGGGTGGAAGTAATTTAATTTTAATACATTTATTATTATTTTTTATATACTGTTTATTTATTTTATTTTATAGTGGTAATTGTGGGAATTAATTTCTTAATAATTATTTAAAATGTGCTTGTTTTTTGTTATTAATTAATTGTTAAGTAATGATGTTAGTTATGTCATGTTTTTATAAATGGGTGGTGAGGTTTATAGGGGAATAGGGTGGGAGGTAATTTATTTATAAATAATTATGTATTTGTTAATTAATGCTAATTAATTAATTACATTTTAAATATGGCAATTGTGTAATTAATTTGATGTGTGAGATGTGGGGTTTATAGTGGTAAATGGTGGGAAGTAATTTTTGTCAAGATAATTAATGATTTGTGGTTAATTGATATTAATGTATTAATGTAAAATTAGTACAGGAAATTGTGTAATTATTTTTAGGTGTGTGTTGTGGTGTTTATTGGGATAGAGGGTGGAAAGTAATTTAGTTTAAATCAATCAATAATTACTTGATCATTAATATTCATTTGTTACTTGATAAATATTTTTGGTAAGTGTTTATGGTTTTTTTGTTTGTGGATATTGGTTCTATATGGGTAACGTTTGATGTGTACATTAATATGTATCTGTTTTAAAGTGTTTTTTAATTAATGATACTTTTTAAAATGATAATTAATTGTGTTAATTATGGAGGTACACTTTTTTAATGTGTGTTGTAAATTCTGTGGTGTTATAGGGCAGGAAATTACATTTATTTAATAATTAATGTTTTTGATTATAAATGATTTCTATTACAAAATATTTATGGAGCACTTCATACACCCCTGCAGAGACCCAGAAAACCATTCAGACACCCATGCAGTCACTCACACACCAAGTCAAACATCCAGACAGCCACTCACTCAATTCACTCCCATACACCCATGCAGTCACTAATGCATTCACTCAAAGACTCAGAGAACCACTCACACACCCACTCACAGACCCACATACTTGCACATCCACTTACATACCAATACAACCACTCACACACCCATACCACCACTCACATATTCACTCAGAGACCCAGAAAACCACTCACACACCTGCTCAGGTACCTATACAGTCACTCACAAAACCAGACAGAGACCCTGAAACCACTCACACACCCATTTACATACTCATACAGCCTCTCACACATCCACTTATGAACCCAGAGAATCACTCATACATCTGCTCACAGACCCAAACAGCCCCTCACAAACCCACACAGTTAGTTACACAGCTACCCACAGATAGGCAGTGATATAGTTATATAAATTGTGATCTGATATATTTGCATTAAATGTGTTGCTGTTTTGTATTGAATGTGTGATTTTGGCTGGGAGAAGATCTGTGCAACATTGTCAGCAGATCCCTTATTTGGCTGAGTATCAGTGGTGGATCCGCAGATGTGAGTGGGAACTTAGGCAAAAGGATTTGAATAAAAAAAGGACCAGTGTTTAGGAAAAGGTTTGGCTCTGAAAAGATCCTTTGTGTTTTTAGAACTTAGATGATAACTACACATAGAACATGATTTAGTCTTTTAAGTTGCTGTGGAACACCCTGTTACCTGTGTCTATCAAATGGACCCCATCTGTTTGACATATTCTGTCCATGACGAAGAATAAGTAGTTATGGTATATAGAGCCCATATTATGGTCTCACAGAAATGCAGAAACAGATAGGAATGTTCAAATCTCCTATTCATCTTCCACCGAATGCTAAGATAAATATGAAAACCAAGTATGTCAAGCACTCTGTGGAGGAAAAGTTATGGGGCTATTTACGCAGGTCCAAGAAGTAACGTTCTGATTCCTTTGTTACACGAGGTAGACACAGGTGAAAGACATACAGCACAGAGCTCATTGTAACCCTATCCCTATCACCTAAAAGACAGTTCACAGCACATAATCCAGTCTTTTTTGACTACTACTCTAAACAATAATGACCAAAGTAAAACTTCTAAAACATATTGAAAACACCCACCTCCAAGACCAGCTCTAAAGATAGAGCCATCAATGTATGTAAGCAACACAAAGCAATTCAAAAATTGTACAGAAAAAATTGTGTCCAAATAATTTGTTATTTATGCATCAAAACGTTCTATTGTCCATGCAATAGTCAATGCTTATGCTTGGTCAAACTTACATTCTCAACATAGTCATAAACCTCCCATCCATCGGGGTACATATCTCTCAGACACTCATCATAAGTACATACCATTTATTCCCACTCACTACACTCATTCATTCTAGAAAAACAAGGCATACATACAGCCTTTGAATGGAACATCCTTAAATAGATCATACTAAGCTGGAATCACAGGAACAAACTGAAAGAGAAGATCAAGCTCAAAACTGTATCAGTAATTCATCTAGTATGACAATTTAATATATATGGTATACTTTCACTTTTTTTCCTTCTTTTTTATATATACTGATAACTCAATTTAGATTCTTATTCTTGGTGTGTGTCCCTAAGGCTCTAGTGTAAAACATCTAACTGTATAGGCTAGTCTATTGCAAACTACAACAACACCATTCATACACCTGAAACAAGGTTTTAGTGCAAATGTCAGATTTATACAAACCACTACAACATACAACCAATGGAGTTGTTAGAAATAGTATTACTCATTAGTAGTACAGAAAGAATAGTAATGTATCTTATTCAGTAGCTTAGTACATATCTTTAAATCTCAGAAACTTTAATGAAACACACTCACTGGATAATGTGATCATTGATGTCATCAGTAATGTCAATTGGACGTAAGTTATAGTTAGCTCAGGTAAATATAACTACTGAATTTCTATGGCTTTGGGTCTGTAAAATCTGAGCCTAACCCGAATGTCCCTGTTACCTTTGTTTTTTTCAGTGAATGTCTATGTTTTTTGTTGCTATTTCCTAACTGTATGTCCCTATAATCTTCGTTTTTTTAGATAGATAGATAGATAGATAGATAGGTAGGTAGATAGATAGATAGATAGATAGATAGATAGATAGATAGATAGATAGATAGATAGATAGAAAGATAGATAGATAGATAGATAGATAGATAGATAGATAGATAGATAGATAGATAGATAGATAGATAGATAGATAGATAGATAGCTAGATAGATAGATAGATAGATAGATAGATAGATAGATAGATAGATAGATAGATAGATAGATAGATAGATAGATAGATAGATAGATAGATAGATAGATAGATAGATAGATAGATAGATAGATAGATAGATAGATAGATAGATAGATAGATAGATAGACAGATAGATAGATTTAAAAAGTAAATATAACAGTTTATTCTACAATTTTTTCCTAAGGTGTTCTATTTCAAGTCCCTGTCTTCTTAATTTTCGATTAAAGGTTGGCTGTTGCATTACCCGTTGTTGACCATGTGTGGTGCTAGGCTCACTCCAGTTCTGAGTGGGATTGCTTTTATTACCAATTTGGTTCCTTTTTAGCTGAGATAACTTTAGAACTGCAGTTTGTGAATTGCAATGGTCTTACTCTTCTATGGGTAGGTATCTGTCCCTCCTTCTGTCCCTTGTTGTCAGATGCAGCTGCTGGATGAAGTTGGGGTGAAGATGTTTACATTTGGGCGTCACTTTTCTGGAAGTCAAAAATCTCCAAAGTTGCAGGCTGTAGCATGTTAGGGCTCCACAAAGTAGGATAGCCCTTCTGCAAGTAGTCACTGAACAGGATTTTGTACTGTGGAGAAGTACATAGCGGGAGCTACAGCAAAGTCAGGCCGAATGGCGATGCACCTTGGGCAGATCAATGAGATGGTTGGTCCCTGTCTCCTATCAGTTCACAGAGCAATTCTTGGCTGGAAATGTCCCAAGTTTGGATTGTAGGCTGTTTGGGCCCCTTTAGCCTCACGTCCAAGGGACCAGGAATGGGTGGCAACCACTTGGTGGGCAGAACTCACCTTCAGGCAGGTTCTAGGTGCAGGGTTCAAGCTGTTGGAGCTTTTTATGCCACTTGAGCTCAGAACAGGAGGCCCGACAACTAGTCTTTTGAGTCACTTTGGTAAGCCTGTGTTCAGACGGCAAGACAGTTTTCAAGCAGCAGAGCAGTCCTCTGAAGATTCAAAACAGGCTTCAAGAAGCAGGGCAGTCTTTGGGGATCAGCAGGGCAGTGCCCTGAAATACACAGCAGGCCTCAAGCAGCAGGACAACCTTCTGAACTGCAAGGCAGGTATTCTGAGTGTCATCCATAGATCCAGGAGTGAACTGAAGAGTAGGTCTGAAGGTCCTATATGTATACATAGTTCTAGCTTTGAAGTTGAGGTAACTTCTAGAATTTTTCCCCTACAGATAGTTCTAAAATCTCCTTCCTTCCTGCCCAGGCTCCAAGGGGTGTGGAGTGACAAAAGACTGGTGTGAAGTTCTCTGGTGGTGTGCTGAAGCAGTTATTTTGAAATATAAGTGGGACAGGGAACAGCTCTTCCCTTCCCATCCTGAGAGGATGGCACATCCTGCTAACATTAAGTTGCCCTCTGTCTCACTGTCTGGGAAGAATACACAAAGGTCAACTGTTCGCAATCATGTGACCCAGGACACCGACTGCAGACATCATATGGTTAGGACTAGAAAATACCAACTTTCTAAAAGTTTCATTTTTAGAATTGGGACTTAATATCTAACCTTACCATTAAATATGATTTTAAAATGTAACTCCTTAGAAACCAAACATGACATTCCTACCTTTTCCCTAACAAAATTTAGGAAATAATAACTGTAATGCGATAACCCAATTGTATCCTATCTAAGAGGTAGGCCTCACAGTAGTGAAAAAGAAATGTACGAGTTTTTCACTGCCAGGACATGTAAAACTTAAAAAGAACACGTCCACATTTTAAAATACACTGCACCCTGAGGTGGGCTCTTTAGGGCCTACTCAAGGTGTGATATCTATGTATTAAAAAGGGAGTTTTAGATCTTGCAAAAATGTTATTCTGGCAGGTAGAATTGGCAGTTTAAAACTGCACACAGACTGCAATGGCAGGCTTGAGACATGTTTAATGGGCTGCTTAAGTGAGCGGCACAATAAGTGCTGCAGTCCCACTAGTAACAATTTATTTACAGGGCCTGGGTACATGTTGTACCACTTTACTAAGGACTTATAAGTAGATTACATGTGCCAATCAGATGTCGGCCAATTGTACCATGTTTTAAAGAGTGAGCACACGCACTATATTACTGGTTAGCAGTCATGAAGACAACAAGAACAAATTTCAGCCAAAACAGGAGGTGAGTAGGCAAGACGTTTGGGAGAAGACCACTCTGAGAATGATACGTTTAACACCCTCCCACATTTACTACTAAGGGCCTAATTATGAGTTGAGGTGTTATTTAATGCCTCTAATAAATAATGATACCACTGGGTACATTATTTATCGGGTGAGATAAATAATACCTATTATGAGTTTTTGGCGAATAGCATGCAGATTTTAGTGTTAAACACACCAAAATCTGCATGATATAGTAAATAATGTATGGTTTCCTCTGTTAAATTTCATCAGGTTTGACCTGCCGAAATGCAGCCAATGCTGGGTTTTCTAATGCATCTGATAGTTATCGGTTATGTTAAATACAACCAAACGCTTAATTCCATCCCAAGCGTAAACAGGTGTTTACACATGGGGCAGAATTTAACAAGCCACTCATAATTCAGCCCTAAGTACTTAACTTACATGTGTGAGGATCTCTCTATACAAAAGACTGGAGAGGTGGAGATTTTCACAAGTAGGATGGTGAATTGCTTTTTGTAGTAAGTCAGTAGTACTACTGCAGTAGTACTTTACCCTTAACAAAATGCGGTTTGTGAATCAGGCTCCCAATCTCATCCCCTGATTTGAGGGGTTGTGAATAGCCTCAAAGCAGTTCTCGTTTTGAAAACTAATATTGTCAGAGAATGTAAACACACTTGATGGTTCCTGAGATACCGTTATTTGACGCTACATTATCAATTTTGGTGTACACTTAAAAAAGTACTATTATAAGCAAGTGGCTATTTATCTGCTCCCTAGCGAAACATTTCACAATCACTGTTATTACCCCAGTGGTCCGTAAAACAATGCGCAGTCTCTGCTACATTGCCAGCCGCAGGTTGAAATTCCAACATGTCACTATTTATACAGCTGAAGGGTAAATAAATACCTGTGAATGGATAAATATTGGTAAAGTGGTCTTTATTTAGCCAGAAACAGAAAAGGTAGTATAAGCAACAGCAGGGTGGTGGCCATCGTCTAATAAGAGTGCAGACAAGTGTGTGAAGCAATTACAAAAGGGCCTTATTCTGAGTACGGCAATACTCGTGGAGAAGGTCTGACCACCTTTACTCTACGAGTCCGCCCGCAGTATTCTGATTGTGGCATTCGGACCGCCACCTGACCGCCGGCTCCTCCAGGATCAAGGATCCCGCTGAGCCGGCAGTCTCAACCCGGCCTGAATATGTTGGTGGTGCTGCTGCCAGCACTGCTGAGCATATCACAGGTTGCCTTTTCACCACCCTTTTCATGGCGGTGAGCCTGCCATGAAATGGGTGGCAGAGAGGCAATTAGGGGGTCCTAACAGGGCCTCCTGCTGGATGTGAACCTGGGGTGTATGCGGGGAAGGCACATATTGAGCCCCCCTGTAATTGCACCCCTGTTTCTGCACAGTGTGGCATGCATGCCACACTATGCAGGAACGTGCTGCGGATGCTGTCACCGTGGCAGTCTATATGTTAGGCTCAGTCCGCAATTGTGAGACCACCGCAGCACTGCTCACCTGCCATGGATTACACTCGCAATCTGGTAGGTGCACTACGGGGCTTGGTGGTCCTCCTGTTGGCGTGGCGAAAATCAAATACTCCTAGGGGCAGATTTATGTTGCCTGGCACATCTCTGCAAATCAGCAGGGATGCGGCAGGAAATATGCAACACGCAAGTTTACCCTTGCGCCACCCATTATGCGCCGCATTTACAATGCGGCGCATCATGGCGCAGGAATAAACAGATGCGTGTCGCATCTGGGGCGTAAAGTTGGCGCAGTGCTGGAGTAGTGTTGCGTGCAATACACAACTCCAGCACTCTTCCAACTTGCCCTATCTGTAACGTGGTGCGTCAAGCCTTACGCCTGCTTCAAGCAGGGGCAGGGTTTTGACGCATCAGCATTGGGAAAGTGACTCAGGGGCGTTCCTGCGACAGAACGCCCCCCCCCCGCATAGAAACGCCCACATGAAACCTGACGCAGGTTTCATGTGGCGCAGGGCTTTACACCGTGACGCATCTCCATAGATGCGTCACGATGTAAATAGGGCGCAACGAGGCGCAGGGTTTACGCCGCCGCTGCGTCACAAAAGTGAAGCAACGGCGGCGTAAAAGTGGCGCAAGTCCAACATAAATCTGCCCCCTAGTGTTCACATATGCAAACATCTTCTTTTTGTATCGTAGTATTGCTGACTTAGTAAATAAAACAATGTCATCAATGTTTTGACCCTATGATCACGTGTTATTGACTGCGCATCATACCGGGCTTCCTGTGTGTCACACATGGAGATCGCAGAGCAAGCCGGCAGCTGCTCTTCTTCGACGAAATGCTTGGAAACAAAAAACAGGAATCCAATTGAGGAGTTTGCGATTAAGGTGAACAAGAAGAGTTATTGGTTAATGCATAATCCATTCGTACCAAGTGACCACCAATTGGGTTCCATGGTGGCACAAACATACTTTGTTGTTTTCAAAAAGGACACAAGCTGCGTGTTTCTGGTAACATCCATTGGTGACTGTGCTTTGGTCCGTCATCATTTTAGTCCTGCGGAAGACCCAGTATGATGCATAGTCAATAACACGCGATCATAAGGTTGAAACATCAACAACATTATTTTGTGTCCTACATCAGCTATCCTACGATACAAAAGGAAAATATCAGGATATCCTGAAATTGAACCTTTGGAAATTTGACTATATATGTTTTCAGGGTTCCGTGTTTGCAATTGTGAACACAGGGAGTATTTGATTTTCACCAGATATATGTTAGTGTGATTAATTGTATGCACTTTATGTGTTATGGCCAGCTGATCATTTACAAGAAGCATAAAAAAAGTGATAAATATTTTGGGATATATGGCAAACAATATCTTGAAGTATGAAATTGCTTTCCGTGAGGTGCTGTGTGGTTTATATATATTTATTTTCTTTTCCTCAAGGTTGGTTTGATTTATGTCTCAAAGAAGTTTTCTTATTCTGTATGTAAGTGATCCTTTTTGGCTGTTTAATATCAATTCTTAATGAATAGCATTGTTTACAACTCATGATGAAGAATTGTGTCACCTGACAGAACTCTTTATCGTTTGTAAATACAAATGATTAGTCAGTGATGCTCAGCGCAAGGAAACTGACTCTCTCTCTCTGTCATTTCACTGATATATTTCTTGGCTGCAGCTTTCTGAACATGACCAAGCCCAAAGAAAGGTCAGGATTGTCTTGTTTACTCCTCGGTTCTGCAACCATGCTGCCAGGTCCACAACTGCTGAATTCTCAAGGCTGCCAGCTTTAGAAATCTGACTATAGTCTGCAGAGCCGTCACATCTGGAACTGAGAGCTAGATAAAATATGTAGCGCCGACACATAGCACCTGTAAGCAGGGTGTGAAAAGTGCTTAATTTTATCCGGTGCTTATCGGGTTTGAGCACCAGCACTTACTTGTCAGCACCAGCTCTAGTGCTAATCCACCACATGGTGGCGCTGCCTGTCAAATTTTGAGATAAGCACGACAATATTATTTAATAAGTCAATATACAAAAAAAATGAATAAAATGCTACTCACGCCATTATTATATCTTTGGGTGGCCAGGGATAGTTTGAATTATCACACTTGTAGCAGTGCTATGGTTAGTACTCGTGTTGATTCTATCACTGGCAGTGCTGACAGGGGCAATGAGTGGGGCAGGCTGCAGTGGCCTCCTGAGAAGGACCCTGGCAGTTACCTTTTTACAAACTAAGTACTGGGGAGAAAGACCTAGCAGCCTGACAATGTGATTTGGCTATGCACCCTTGCTCCCACTCGGGTTCGTGTTCGAGGAGCCACTGAACTGTCACTGAATCTCGAGTTGTGCTGACAGCGACAACAGCACCATGCTACTTTTTGATGAAGAGGGAGCTGTGTTGGCTCCAACAAGCTATCGAGAGCTGGGGCGGCCATCAAGCTCGTAGTTGGTTTTCACCTTCTTGGCACCCTCTACACTAGTCTACAACTGGTGTTCCAGTTTTTCTTAATTCCATTCCTATACTGTTTTCTGCAAAAAATTCTAAGCTTTGACTTAGAAAAAAATCGCACAAACATAACATAAGACTTATGCATGCATATATAGTATTTGAAAAAGTTTGGGACAGATTTACAAGACCCTTGCGACACTTTTGCTCCACAGTTGTGTCACTTTTGTGACATAGCGCCAGCGTAAAAAATGTGGCCAATTTACAACAAGACTCATGTAGGGAGATGCGTCACGATAAAAAGCACTGCATCACATTATACCTGCGTCTGGTATAATGTATGCAGGGTGGGCGTTCCCACACAGGAAAGCTTTTTAAAATAACGCAGTGAAATCTGCATCACTTCTAGGACGCCACTGCGTCAAAACCTTATGCCTGCTTGAAGCAGGCATAAGGAGTGATACAGTGTAGTGGGAATAGGCCTCAATATGCATTGCTGGAGTTGCGTCTTGCTTGCGACACAACTTCAGCAATGCGTGACTTTTGCCCCAACAGATGCGTGAACATTTCTGATGCATCTGTCAATCCTTGCGCCATGGTGCGCAGTATAGTAAATACAGCGCATTCATGGTGGCGCAAGGGTTTCTCAGGGTGGTGCAGGAAAGTGACGCATCACTACAGATGCGTCACTTTCTTGTAAATCTCCCCCCTTTGTTCTTGAGCTCATTGCCTGAAAATAGCCAGTGCTTTGGATACATGAAGCCCGTATAACAATATTGCACAATTGCATCACGTTAAAGTTGTCAGCAAAATTAATGGCCTCACTTCAGTTGTTTATATGTGGAATTACTGCCTATTGCAGAAGTAATGTGTGCTCCGTGCAGACTCTAGTATTTTCAAACGAGCTGTATTCATTGTGAAGATCGCACCATTGCCCTGTCTTCTTTTGTGATGAACGGTAGGAATATTTTCTGGTTTTTAGAGGCTGGGCATGGGACACAAACATGCAGATCTGGATTTTAAGCTGGCACCAGTTGCATACAGGGTCTGTGAAGCTCCTGCTTTAAAAGGGAAAAACAAAAATACGTGCTCCAGAATGCAAGGTACTTTTGGAAAAAAATATCAGAAGTAGGAGTTACATAATATGGGTCACTTGAAAGCTATTTTTTGACTTCAGTCACATTTGGGGACTTATTATGTTTGAAAAATGTAATAACATAACAACCATTTATCCAAAGGAAGCTTAGGGCTTCATTTACAATATTTTGATGCACAGCAGCGCAGCAAGCCTTCCTGCTGTGCTGCCATTTGTCTAAATAAAAGGGCAGGAATGCGTTGTTTCTACAAAACATGGTGCATTCCTGTCCTTTTCCCTCATGCTTGTGCACAATAGGCTGTCATGTGCCAACGCAGGCACCCTTGCGCTATGGTGCAAGGGTGTAGACTTTGTGGGGGTGATTGTTTTTGTACAGGAAGGGACATCGTCCTGTACAAAAACAATCATGATAGGTGTTTTTCTCTTTCTATGTGTGCTGCAGAATGCAGCATACACACAAAAAGGAAAAACGAGGAGAAATAAAAGTGTTTCTCCTCTTTGTGCCTCCCTTACGACTCCCTGAGGAGGCGTAGAAATGTTGCTCATTCCCGGGCTTACAATAGCTCGTGCATCATCGAATGCGTCAGGTTCCATGGATGTTGCATGGGAACACTCCCAGCAACAGCCATGGAACGTCCCTTTCACACAGAGTAATGTGTAAAAGAGGGACATATTAACAGGGCCATGAAAAGCCATGCAGGGTGGCTTTGTGTGACCTTGTAAATATGGGCAGGCACACTGCGTCAATGGTCTTGTTTGTACATCCTACATTTAGTATGAACGAGCTAGAGTGGCATATTTAAAGTTACCTCGGGTGAGGATGGGGAGGGAGAAAGGGAAGTGTGAAGCCCATTGCAGAGCTACCAAACAGCCTTGTGAGTTGTGTGACCAATACCGTCAGCCAGACCAAGGTTTAGACTGATTGTGTCATTGCATTTTGGATTCTTTGTAGACCATTACTTACGGAAAGAGGACATTCTTTTAATATTTCTCCTATTACATGGACCGAACAGCTTTATTTTACTCACAATGTAATGTCACTCAAACTGTCACACATGTTATTGGAATGTCACACATGAGCTTAACGAAATGATGAAAATGTCATAGATAGTCAAACCAAAATCTTAGCAGCTATAGGAATTTATGAAAGAAGTGTCTGTTCACTGAGCTGCCAGCTGAATTAACACACTTTTTCACGCTATTCACACAGCACAGTGGGATTCAGCCATAGACGCTTAGTAGTCATGTCAGGAATGGCACACTGTCATTTTAGTCACTTGTCTAATGTATCTTGGGAAATGTAGTTTAATTTATAACATGCTAAGGTAAGTTTTTAAGTAGGATGGTTCCTATCTCTACTGGGCCTCATTTCTGTTTTTGAAAGTGTTGGCTCAGCAAAAGAAATCTGGAAGCTGGAAGCCAAAAAATGCTGTAGCTAACTAAAGTTATTGTGGAAGGGACCTTGGGAAGGTAGGAGCAGGAGCAGTAGGAGGAGGATGATTGCTAGTAGGAAGATAAAGACCAGTAGGAGGGCTAGAATGAGCAGAACCATGTGGCCAGGGCAAGAAGGACCAGGAACATATAATCGACAAGCAGCAGCAGCAGCATTCTCAAGATGGGATGCGACCAGGAACAAACAGACATGGAGGAACTCAACCAGGAAAACAGCATTAGGGGTACTGTGAGTAGAGTGAGCAGGATCAAGATGCACAATAGGATGTGGAAAAGGAGGTACAGGGCCGGAAGATACAAAAGGACCAGGGGTATGAGTATCCAGTAGATTGGATGAGAAAGACAATAACGCCTAGGATGGTCTGAGAGCAACAAACAGGATCAGGGGTATTAGGGCAATTGCCAGAAGTAAGAGGCACACGAGGACAGACCCAAGATTATGCCACATGAAAAATTAAAAGCAGGGTCAGGGCTATTAGAACCGGGGACCAGAGTGAGGAAGAGTAGATGGAATAGAAGGATCAGGATAAGCGAGAACAGGAACAGGGTTAGGAGAAGCAGGGCATCAGACCCAAAGAGACAAGGACCTGGAGTACTAATTGGAGCAGGAATACCAAAACCTGGGATAGTAAGACGTAAGCAAGTAGGATCAGAAGGACCAAGAAACCTAGAGCAGGAAGGACCAAAGGGACTGGACAGGAACAAAAAGGACAAGGCCCAATTGGATCTAACACCCAGGACCAGAGGCCACAGTTCTATGTGGACCATGAGGACGGCCACCAGATCCCGGAGGATCAGGGTGACCCAAACCAAGAGGACTAAGAGTGCCAGACCCATGAGCACCAGGACATAAAGGGCAAAGTAGAGCAGAAACCTGAATACCAGAGGGGCCAGGGCTGGAAAGATCTGTATGACCAGGACAGGGGGGATTAGGGTCAGGAGGACCATAACATACCAATAGAAGGAATGGATAGAACCAGGAAGTGCCTAGAAGAAACTGCATTGTGACTGACTAACACCAGTAGTACCAAGAAATCAGAACAAGGCTGACCAGAGCAGAGGAGAAAAGTGTCAAGAGGAGGACCGGAACAACCAATACAAGCTGTATGTGGAACAGAACCAGGAAGAGAACCAAGTCCAGGAGGCCTAGAAGGATCAGGAAGAGGAGGAAACATGTATGGTTGTAGGCCACATGTATTAGAATGCAACTCATGTAAAAGGCTTTTAGTCATGATTCTCATGTTATCAACTGCTAGAGAACACCACCATGTCAGCCCATCGTAAGCACTGATGGTAAGTATGGGCTGAAGAATCACAGCATGCAACTTTGTGTTTTGAGTAACAGCAGATGCTATTGGATACTGGCATGGTGGTCTGATGGTGGATTCGGAGGCAGAGGGACTGAAAATTGGCAGATGGAAGGGTGAAAAGTATTTTAGTCTATGAAGGATGGCAGAAAGGGGTTTAGAGGTTCTGAGGGCTGAAGTCACCAAAAGTGTCAGTTGCTAAGAAGGGGATCAAAGGGCTGTGGAAGCCAACAAAGGAGAGCTTTGGAGAAGAAGGCACTAATTGGCAGAGGATGAATGTTAGTGAAGCTGCAGATAGATGGGCTTAGAAGGTCTACAGAGAGACTCGGGCTCTGATTGCCATATGTGCTAGCACTAAGAACCGAGGCCAGCTGTGGTAGATTTATGGTGGAGAAAAGTGGTGGAGGTGAGTATACAGATATTGGTTTAGGAAGACCTACAAGGAAACTCTGAAGGAGAAAATCAGTAGATCATCCTGAAAAACTCTAGGGAATCATACAAATTTGAAGATAGATAGTGCTGTTTGAATATGAAAAAAGGGTTGGTAGGTTTGTAAGGATAGCATAGATCATTAGGAACTGACATATTGACAGGTGGGCTTTTAGGGCTGATGGAGAAAAATCGAAAGCCAAATTAGGTATTCGCAAGGCATTAGTGAAGCTGTCAAAGCCATATTAGAGGGTCTGTGTTCATTAAGGGGCAATAGACAGATTCAGTGGTCTGTGAGGACCAGCAAATAGGAGAACAGACTATTGAGGGTGAACAAAGCTGGGGTGGTAGGAGACAGCGGAGAGTGAAAGCTGACAACAATGAATTTTTGGAGGCTTGAGGCAATGTGAAGGCTGACAGAGTGCTGGAGGAAGGTCTAAATGCCAAGATGAGCAAAGGGGCTCAAGGCCTAGCCAATTGGCAGTGATGATCACTTAAGCATGGTCTAAAAAAAATAGGTTCCGATAGTAAGCGTAGGGACTCTGAGAGTTGAGATGGCAATGAATTGTAACAATATGGGAGGTGGTCTGAGCATTGTGGAGGCTCTGGGTTTTGACAAACAGAAGGTGTTTGAAAGTTTGAGGGTCAGCTAAAAGACTGTGGTGCTGGCAGAAAGGGCTGAAAGAGATCTTATAGTGACAAAACTATAATCAGCTTTTGAAAATGGTAGCATATGGGCTCTTAGGTGTGAGGCTGGTAGAACTGAACTCAGTACATGCAGAATGATAGGCTAATCCCTGTGGGTTAGCAGAGGAATCTAAAATCTAGTAGAGCGAGAGATGAATAGGGCATACACACTCTTAGAAACTGGGCAAGTTGAAGGTTAAGAGGAAATCAAGCACCAGTGTGGAGCAGCAAGGGAATTCCAACAGCCAGCATAATGGCTTAGTGGCTGTAGACCCAGCAAAGGGTGGCACTGCATGTGTCCTATGAATTACTAGTTTTTACCTCTTTTTCTGTGTCAAATGTGAGTGAATTTTACCGACCTCATTCACATAAAGTTCTAGTTTAGTGTGGCTTCCTGACCCTTGCCCTAACATTCTATGTGTGTGCTGAATGCATGTTTTTGTTGTACATGTCCAGCAAGTATGTAGTAGTAAAACTCCATGTGTGGTGCGAGTCAGGGTGTTGAGACCAGTCGTTTGCATTGTGCATGAGACCCTAGCTTAGTGTAATCAAGATGTGTATTGTCTGATTGTTGTGGCTTAAGGGTGTGTAACCAGGCACTAAAGTGAGGGTGGATGGAGAAATGTCTACTCTTCGAAATTCAATGAGGTTCTTGTAAACAAAAGACTTCTGATCATTTCTTCTTGAGTACTGTCATTTACGTACATGATAGAGGTGAGGGGTCAGCCAGCAATTTCTTTTGTTCAAGGTGAGGGACTATCTAAGTAGGGCCTGCCCTTTTGTCTGCTCCTGATTACTGCTTCGGGAAGACTGTTAAAAACTAGGTGCGGAGGGCTCACACTTCAATGCTCCGTTTTTGAATACTCTTGCTTGCAACTACAATAATTGCTATCAGAGCTGTGTCTGAGCTACAACCAGAAAACAAATGAACATGAATCACTCCAATAAATTCTGAAATGTTAGTCAGTGGATCCAAATCCCCTGTCAAGAAAGTGAGTGTAAAAGTGAGATGGTAAAAAGATTGATCCATGGGATTCACAAATGAAGGTAATAAAGAGTATCTGTTTATTCACCATGTCTTACTTCCCACAATATTTTGTAATAAAAACAGTGAATAACATATCTCTCTTGGAGGCAAGATGGCGCTGCTGGCCGGTTGAGCGGGCTGCTCCTCACTCCCCTGATCTTTGTTACAGACGCTGTAATTCTGCCTTGGCCGATTCTACTTTGATGATGACTAGATGAGATTGAAGGAAAAAGAACGAACTGTGGAAAACTCCTGATGTGCTGGCGGCTGTTGCTGTTCCGTAAGTCCCTTCACCGGCTCTCTTATCTGGATTGCTGCTGGTTCATGCTGAGGCTGCCTGACTACGGAGCACAAGCTATGGCGACTAAATTGTCATCCCGCACAGCGAGACCACGAACTGCTGCACCGCAGACCGGCACGCCGGCTAAAACACGGTTGGCCGCTAATGCCGCTAATGCTGCTTTAAACAAAAAAACTTTAACCTTACCCGACTCTGAAGGGGCTCGAAGGTATATTCAACCACCGTCAGTAGCAGCGATGGAAGCCTCGGAAGCCTCGGGACAGGGTACAAAAGGCTCGATGGATGGTTTTCAAGGCACGGAGAAAGTGCAGAGTCCGGCAATACCGGCTATACCGGCGATGTTCACACAAAAGGTGAGCAGAAAGAAGCAAAAGAACGAGACCGCTACCCGGGTGAATCTGGGTGAGGATTCGGATGGCCTGGAGTGCAATGAAGGTACTGTGACAGTGGCGAGTGGGGAGAATACAAAATCGGGGGTAGCGGAAGATATTGTTTTGCCTCCAGTCTCGATTCATTTAGCTACCCTGCAAGGTGCTGAGCCGGGTGGTAATGCATTTACAGATGGCATTCTGGGAGATGAAGTCCAGTTAGTAGATTTAATTAAACAGCCTGTTGATAATGCCTCTTTAGCATTTGTGGATGACAGTGGAGGAGCTAGAAGTACTATAAATGAGAATGCCAGGATTGATGAAAGGACCGGCGTCGCTACGGATCCTGTTATGGTCTTTAATGTGGCTGACAATCAGCATCATGTGGAGCTCTGTGAGCCACCTGATAAAATATCCAATGCAGAGGATTTTTTTTTTTTTTGTCGGACCATTCCTTTTTAGAAGATGGGATGGAGGAAGCGGGATCTGGCAAAGGTGTTGATAAAGTGGCAAGGCCTCTAATTGGATTGAATACAGAGCATGTAATTTGCGGTACGATTGCAGCAGAAGGAGCCGAAAGACTGAGTCCACCTGGCTCATATGCATCACTTTCCTGGGATTATGAGGGCTCGCCAAATACAATCGTTCCCCCTTCAGAATCCTATTTACTCTTATCAGCTGGGGATGCTGCTGCAGGGAGTGAGAAAGGGTAAATAACGCTGGCAACTATCCACGACCTGATTGTGGCACATAGGGCAGAAACTCAGGCCGAGAGTATTCATATGCAAAATTCATCCAAGAAATTACAGAACTCAATTCGGAGGATGGTGAAGACATGTGCGCATATGTCTAATAGAATCAGCGAGGCTGAAACACGGATCTCCGCTCTGGAGGATGACCTCACCAAGCAGAGACAAATTACGGGATCTATGAAAGCTCACCGCGATGATTTACAATGGAAGATGATCGATTTAGAGAATCGTGTACGACGTAACAATCTTAGAATTTTAGGGGTTCCTGAAGGCAAAGAAGGAGCTGATACATGCAAGTTTGTAGCCGAACTGTTGGGAGAGGCTTTTCCGGAGCTTGTACAATGGGACTGGCGAGTAGAGATACAATGAGCGCACCGTTTTCCAGCTAGTCAGAGAAAGAAGCCAGGCCAGAGTGCTGCTTTTCCTCGCGCAATTCTTATATCGTTAAATAACTTTCTGGCCCGTGAAGCCTTGTATGATATCGCACGACCTAGTAAGAAAGGCCATGCGAAGGACTTTGATTTTTTTGTGAGGCCTGATTTCTGCCAGTCCACAGTTGATCTTCGTTGGAGGATGCGGTAGCTGATTCCACAGTTTCAGGCTAAAGGCGCTCAAGTCTTCCTCCAGAACCCGTCAAAGCTGAAGATTGTTGCTAAAGGGCGGACACTGGTGTTCTTTGATGAGCCGTCAGCTAATGAGTTTCTTAAATCCTTATAACATTTAATTGATGACTGTGTTAATCTTTTTGAATAGTAAGGCTTTCAGTCAATTAGGAGCTCTGATTTCCTGGTTATAGTAATTCGTTTGATTGATAATCTGAAAAGCAGATAAGCAGATTTATTTTTGATTTGGGTGAGGAGAAGAGGGGAGTGGGAGAGGTGGGTGCCCGACTCTGCATCGCAAGGGACTTTGGTCCCAATGCCTTATGGGGGTGGCAGGGTGATTGTAGGGAGGTGGGGGGGTTTGGGGAAGGGGCTGCAGGGGTGGTTTGCACTGGATGGGGGGGTTAAGGGATACAAGGGGGGGTTCGGGGTGAAAATTACAGCAGTGGATGACTTTTTTTTGTACTGGTATCAAGGGAATTCCTCAAATTTTTTTTCTAGTACTAATCTGATATTAGAAATAGCGTGTTTAAGCCAGAGAAGAAATGTTAAATGCAAGGGGGGAGAGCACTGGAGAAGAAGAAGTGATATATCTGGAAAATATATAGTAATATAAATGGGTAAACTTACAGTCTGTTCTCTCAATATATGTGGTCTGAATGACTCTAAAAAGAGGCGGGTTTTGGCTAGGATAATTCAGGTCCTGTCTTAGGATATTTTGTGTCTACAAGAGACGCATATATCATGCTATTTTATCTAAGAGGGGGTATTAACGGTTAGGAAATTTAAGGAGGATAATTGGGGGTGCTGGGCAATTGCTGAAGTTATTGTTAATACCAAAAAGTTTACAATCTGCACTGTTTATGGTCCAAATTTAGATGAATCTGAATTTTTTGATAAAATTAATCTAGAAATGTCTACTTGGACACAACTGCTTATAATTTGTGGGGACCTAAACATACATTTGGACGAGGGGTTTGATGTCAAAGGTAATCAAGTATATTACGGCAGGAAGCCTAGAGTATATAAAAGTATGCATAGATTGTTTATGGATCAAGGACTATCTGATGTTTGGAGTGAACTCAATGTCGGGCAGCCAGGCTATACGTTTTTTTCAGCCCATCATAAAAAATTGGTTCGATTGGACTACTTTTTTGTCTCTAACTCTTTGCTTGACAACGCGAATATATTTACTTTGCCAAGGTTTATCTCTGACCATAACCCTTTAGTCTTAAAAATTGAGCTTGACTCAGCCTCCCCACGAAATTCTGAGTGGACATTTGATAGGAAACTGTAGCTGGATTCTGAGTACTGTAATCATATTAAGGATTGGATTCCATGCTTTTTTGAGATTAATAGGAACTCTGCCTCTGAAGGGATGGTATGGGACGCTTTTAAGGCGGGACTCAGGGGTGAGACTCTTAGTTTTGTTGCCCATAAACATAAAAATATGAAGGCAGTTTTGGAAAATCGTATTTGGGATTTAAGTAATATCGAACGTGAGGTGGATAAAAAAATTAAAGAAGGAGTGGATCTGACTGAGATATTGAGAAAGCTAGTTATTAATAGATCTGTCTTATTTCAACAGTTTGCTGAGGAGGTGGCTGCTAAGTTTCAGTTGTATAAAAGGGAATGTTATGAGTATGGGGAGCAGACCGGAAGAGTTTTAGCCAATTGACTCCGACAAAGAGAGGTACAGAATAAAATCTTTAAAATTAAAGATACTCAGGGAGTACTTCAGGTAATGCCCCAAGGGGTGAGGAAAGCTTTTCAAACTTTTTATGAGAATTTATATTGCAATGAGGAAACGGAGAGGGCGGAGGGCTATTTAGCAGGGATTATCTCCTCCTCCCTGACAGAAGAACAGAAAGGTATTCTGTCTGAGCCAATTACGTTAGAAGAAGTGGAGGCTGCCATTTTATCACTTCCATGTGGTAAGGCGATGGGCCCTGCTAAAATACCTTTGGAGTTTTACAGGAAGTTCAGGGCGGAGCTGGGGTCAGAGTTAATGGTCTTGATGCAAAATGCTTCTAAAGGATCTCCGCTGGACTCTTGGTCTAAAACGATAATTATGGTCTTTAAGAAAAAGGGGAAGGATGGGCTACAGCTAGGCTCATATCGACCCATCTCTTTAATAAATTCAGATAGTAAAGTTTACTCAAAACTCCTTGCTAGAAGAATTTCAAAAGTCATTATCTCAATTGTTTCATTGCGTCAGCATGGTTTTATTGCCGGACGGGGCACCACTGATCATATTAGCCGGGTTATATCTCTTCTGGACTGGGCACAGGCAACGGATTCTCAGGTTGGGGTGGCCCTGTTGGATGCCGAAAAGGCATTCGACAGGGTCTACTGGGCTTATTTATGGTCGGTTCTTATTTGGAAGGGATTCCCTCCTGACTTTCTGAAGGCTATAGAGACTCTATATAGGAAGCCGGTTGCTACTGTAAGGGTTTTAGGGGTGGAATCAGAGGAGTTTAAAGTGCTAAGGGGCACCCGACAGGGATGCCCTTGTTCGCCTCTGCTCTTTGCTCTTTAGATATAGCCGTTGATTTATAAATTGGAACATGACTCATTAATTATTCCCGTCAAACCTCAGTTATATGACTTGAAAGTTCTAGCCTATGCTGACGGCATAGCAGTCTTGACAAGTGACGTGGTTAGTGCGTTAGATAGAATTGAGATTTTGACGAATGAATTTGCTGGGTACTCAGGCTATAAGTTGAATCTAGTCAAGACCCAGATTCTGCACTCGGAAAAGGGACACCCAGTAGACCCTAAAATAGTTGAAGAGGCCGTATATTTGGGTATCAAAATTTCGGCGAAAGTACAGTATATTCCAGCCCTGAATGCTGATCCTATTGTATCAGACTCTAATAAGACCTTGGAGAGATTGGATCATTTGCACTTATCACTTTATGGAAGAAGCAATGTCATTAAAATGCTAATTTTTCCGAAGTTTCTGTATCTATTTCAGGCTTTTCCGTTACTGTTTCCCAACTCTCTATTTTTGAGGATAGAAAGGCTGTGCTCACGGTTTTTATGGAGTTATAAAAGGGCGAGAAGAGCCATGAAGTGGCTTTACCTACCTGGTACTCGTGGGGGGTGGGCTATCCCTAATTTTCGTTTATACTATTATGCATCGATGCTCCAACATTTTGGAATTTTGATTTATGGAGAAAGGGCAAGTCAGGATCTGGCTATATCTCCCTCTATTTTTGAATTAGTTTTGGGTTTAGAAGCACGGCATCTATTAGTTAGGGTTATAGAGCCAAGCTATTACAAAAAAACTACATTTAACATTTTATCCGCAGCATTTTTTGTTTGGAAGAAGATATGTCTGCTGTACAAGATAAAGGAATTTAATTGCTATACCCCGATTGGTTTGCCAGGGGCTGTATCAACAGTCCTTATGGATTCTGTTGCCCGGAAGTGGCGCACGGCTGGTATCTGGACTGTTGGGGATTTATGTGAACATGGTCAAATAATGTCCTATGCCTCAGTGAGAGATAAATTCGAATTAGATGAGGGGGACTTTTTTAAATATTTACAGCTGCGTAGTTATCTAGACAAAGCTATTATGAAGGGTATATGTTCACTTAAGGGAATTCCTATATTTGAGGCTATAATACGCAGGGGGAAACTGTCGCAAATATATAAAGAAGTTATCCGTGGACAGCAAGATGACCTCCCAAAGCAGGAATTAAAATGGGAAAGAAGGCTTGGGATTCAGAATATAGATCTGCAGGAGTCTTTAGAGATGGCAAGCTCTATCTTGCTGTCCGGGAGCTTAAAGAGCCAGTACTTTATGTCAATTTTTGATCTTTATTATACTCCAGCTAAGATCGCGAAATGGAAGTCGGGAAGGGGGAATAAATGCGCGCGGTATGGTGAGATGGCAGCGGATGCTGCACATATGTTCTTTTTGTGTCAGTCATTGGCCCCTTTCCTTTTTGATTTACAATCCTTTCTGAATTCCTCTTTAGAACTATCGGTAGTTCTTAAGCCGGGCTTAGTCCTTTTTGGTAAGGAGTTTGATTTATCAACTAGTAGAAGGTCAGTACCACAAAGGGGCTTTTTATTTCTATGTATGGCTGTGATGCCCCTTTGTATAACCTCAAAGTGGCTAAGCCCGGATCCACCTCTTTTCTCTGAATGAAGGGCCAGGATTCTTGCTCTATATCATATGGAAATGGCTCTTTATAAATTGAAGGGTCATAGAAGAAAGCAATCCGGTGAGCAACTATGGGCACCGATAACAGAATGGTTGTGAATAGTGATAAATGTTAAAATAGCTGGGGATTTTTTTTTCTGTGCTTTGATTTGTATAAAGTGTGGCTATTATGTAACCCTTATTAAATCTGTCACTGCTGAATAAAAACTCAATAAAAAATAAATAAAAATTAAATAAATCTGTATCTATGGAACCTTCCAGGGGATGTTTCTCACCAAGAACTCTAAAAAATTATAAAAATATAGTTTACTTTAAATAAATAAATAAATAAATAAATAAATAATTATAATAAATAACATATCTCTCTCTGTCTCTTTTGTTCTGTGTCTTTCTCCTCAAAGTGTCAGATCTTAAAGGTCTGGTGTCCATGCAGTATATTAATCTACAATTACAGTATGGGCCATAGTATAGCCTGTGTTGAAGAGCCAGTAGCTAATCTCTCTCAGAATGGGTACAATATGGGAGGCCTCCCATCATCAAATCACCACCAGCAGAAAAGCAAAAGAAGAGAGCAGTTCCAGAGGACAAATAATTGTCCAGTTCTCTGGGGGAAACACAAGGATAGGCAGAATGACTGAAATGGTAAGATGTCATAGCATTTCTAACCATGGAGAGGGCTTTCATCTCATTAATTTGGTTTAACCTTTCTGATCTTGAGAGAGCAATCAAACAGTCAATAAAGCATACGTATTCCCTCAACCTCTAACTCTCATGATGATTGTTCTGTGAACATTCCAAATGTATCTCTGAGTTTCTCATCATCATACCATAATCTTTATTAGGCAGTTACTGCCATAAAAGGACACACGTAAATGCAGTGCACATAAAAACATTAAAACTATAAAATCAATAGGAATCCTTAAAAAACATATTCAAACCATTGGATCATTACCCGTGTAAAAGCTTGTAAAATCATCGTCAATCATAGAGTTTCTCAGTATGTCCAGAGCCATAGACTTATAATCTTGAGTTCCAGTAGCAACACGTTAGGAAGGGTCATTAAATTAGAGGGTCGAGCTAAAAACGTGCGCAAATCACATTACTAACAGCATTACACAGTACAGTAGGGATGTCAGTACCCAACACTACTCTGTCTGATTCTCCATACCCCCATTAGAAAACAGGATAAAGAAAACACATTCAAGGGTGTTTAGTAAGATCTAAAAACTATGGATACAACCCTATAATTCCTGATCTTCATGGTCCAACAAAATGGAAGTAGCCACTTCTTTCTATTATTTGAATATCGCTGACAGAAAAATAATATGTGATTAATGCATTCTTTCACCTGAAGACAAAAAGGGCAGGTCAGATTTAGTTCACTGCCATGGGGCCTCCATTTGACAGTGAAAGTGCGCAATGGTAAAGTCCCAAGATGAAATTTGATGTGCAAGGTTTTTGTCAGTGGCAGTTAAATGAAATCCATGCATTCTCCCATAGGGAAGTTATCCTTGAATTCCGGAAAGGCTAGTGTCAAAGTGCCCAGACTCCTATTCCTGCTCAATTCTCTTTATAGCTACCTCCAGTACATCCCCTTGAGTGCAGCCTTTGTTATACTGGTCGAAGCTCCTCGGTTAGTCCACAGATGTTCACACCCCATTTTAGCCAGGAAGGTCTTGACTAAGCCTGGGCAAAGCACTACGCTACGCTCGCGTAGTTTGCGAAGTTCGCGCTACTTCGCACTACGCGAATTGCACGTAGCACAGTGCAAACATGCGTAGCGTAGCATTGCGTAGTGCAGCGGTCATTTTTTGCTTGCTCGCGGTCCTCAACATCAAGTTGGCGACCGCGAGCAAGCAAAATGACATCCCGGCGAGACTTTTTCCTTGTTCGCGATCAGCAACATCAAGTTGCCGATCGCGAGCATGGAAAATGAACATCAACGCAAGGAGGTCAGGTTTCTCATTGCGAGTGGTCGCGTATGCTCACGACGAGAAACTACCAGTCCGCGTTGAGAAATCTGCCGCTCGAGTAAAAATCTACTCGAGCAGCAGAAAACTACAGCTCGCACTGTGCAAGATGCCGTTTTCAATAATTGCACAGTGCCGGATGCTTGCCCGCACTGTGCAATCATTGAAAACGACATCTTGCACAGTGCGAACAGGGTACTACGCAGTTCGCAAAGTGCTACGCGTAGCTCGTGTAGTGCGAAGTGCACTTTGCGTAGCTTCGCGTCGTGCAACTTCGCGAACTACGCCCAGGGTTAGTCTTGATATGTCCTAGAAAGGGGATCCTGGAGACCCCGGGCTGTCGGAGAAGCTCCTTTAAGCACTCCAGATACACAGCTAGGTTCACTGAGGTCCATTGCAGACTCCAGTATATTAAAGGCCTAAGGGCTGCCTAATAGAGTATGGGCCTTTGGCCTAGATCCAGTCGCAATTGCTGGAGCAGAGTGCTGGTGGGGAGATCCACCAAGGATTGTATAAATGTATTCTTACCCACCTCTAGTGCTGTCACCTTCTCATGTCCCCTTAGTTCGCTCAATACAAGGACCCAGCAAAAGTTTGCAAGTTAAAAATGTGTATGGCTGGGGATACATGTCAGAAACTAGAGCCAATAAGATCCCTCAAAATTCCCCCTACATAGTGTTCAAGCTTGAGCGTACACTTGTGGATCTGGGCGGACCAGCCAAAATTCTCAGTCAGTGTGAGACCCAAATACTCAAACGTGCGAACTCTCTCAAGTGGAGCATGCAGGGATGGCTTTGTACATGTTGTATGACTGCGGTTGAAAACCATATACTTGCTTTTCTGTAAATTGTTTTCAAGCCCTCTCTGCTCACAGAAGACACCAAACTGGTCCAAGAGATTTTGGATATCCATAGGGGATTTGGATATTAGTAGGGGGTCGTCAGCAAACAGGAGGGCTGGAATCTTCATACCTGCCAGATTGAGTGCATCATGTTTGCACTTCTCTAGGTTTCTCCAACAGATTCTTTACTTGCCAAATATTATTACGAAGGCTTCTGTTAAAAAATTTGTGGCATTTGGCTATGTGCATGAGTTTTATTTCTGTTTAGTAAATGTAGATGTCTTTCTTCTGTCTGGAGACTGGAATCAAAACTCGCAATCATATTGAGTTGGTAATTTGCATACATGGCCATGTGGAACTCTTTCTATTTTAAAAACATCACCCCGTATCCGATATGACTAGGGTTATCATATGATATCATGCCACCGGGATATGAATATTCCAGTTCTGTCCTTAGCTTTTATGAGTCATTGTTTTCAGGTGTTTATTTTGAATTGTTTAATTGAACCACACTAGAATTACTAATTCCAGAATACATATTCAGATTGTTACGAGGCAGAAAAAGAAGAGTTCAAAATATTTGCCTTTTGGTAATCTTTTATCTGTTCCTGGTGTTTTCACTTGCATGAGTATAAGCACATACATAGCTCTGAGAGTAAACTTCTTCACCAAGCCTACAGCAGGATCTGCTCATCTTTATCGTTTGCCACTTCTTCAGATACATTTAGAGGAGTCTGTGCATTTGTGGAATTAGTGATAGCTCCATAATGGGCATTCCAAGTCACTGTGTCTTGGCCCTTGATACAGGTCAGTGGCATTCTGTTCCATGGCAGCCAAATTTACTTTGAAATATTTATTTTTTAGTTTCAATGGCAGTTGGGACCTGTATACAGTGCTGTTCATGTTCAAATTGTATTTTGGCTAGTAGAACTCAAACAATGCGATCAGTGCAAATTGTGTTTACCCTTTCCAGATATGCCTGGTGGTAAATACCTATTGAAATCTCTGCTAGGCATGGTGGCTCATAATTGTAGCTGATTGGACAGCAGCCAGGTAAATAGTGAATTTTCTCTGACAGTTGCCCAATCACCATCCAAATAGTGTATAGTGTCTGTTATTTAGTCAGCAGCTCTGTAAAATGTTTGCTATGTGCACAAATGCCAGCCAAACAGTGCATAACCTCTGCTATTTAACCAGTGGCCAGTTAGTTAATGAAGTTTCTTGCTGCTGGTAAAACTATGCATAATCTCTACTATTAAGCCAGCAGCAACCAAGAAACGTTTCATGGCCAAAATACATTTTTTTTGTTATTTAGTTAGCAGTTATGTAAATAATCAAGTCCCAGATTTATTAGACTTTGTTTTTGTCAAGGAAGTGGTATCCTCCTGCACAACAGCAATCCTCTAAGGCTTTTTCCTCATTCTATGTGTGCTGCAGAATGAAGCACATGTATAAAGGAGAAAAAACAAGGAGAAATAAATATATTTCTCCTCATTTTGCCTCCCCTGGGAAGTTGTAGTATTTTGATGCAATCCAATGTGTACCACTCATGGTAAATCTGGAAATGTATCAAAATCCATGGGTGGATGTGTGGGAACACCCACTCTCTACCCATGTAGCGTCTCCCTGGTGCAGAGTAATGCATGGCAGCGACATGCACTGCCCTGAGTTACTCCAGATTTATCAAGCACCACAGGGCCACATAAGATGACTTGCTCTGCTTGGTAAATCTGACTTTAGTATTACGTTGACCTGGCGTTACCTTGTATGATGCAGGAGCAACCGAGCACTATGATAAATCTGTCTCTGAGTTCTCTGCCTAGACATCCTTGGCATGAGCCCTCTACCTTGCATAGTTTCATATTCTCAGAAGTAGACCATTTGCCTTCAAAGGTGATTTAACTGACATTGTTTGCACAATGCAACAGCCCGTGTTGTGGACAGAAGAATTGAGATCGCTCAGCACCAGGTTGTGGCAGGCTACTCCTGTGTCCCACTGGCAATAAATGCCAGATTTCTCACCGTGTTAGCTTAGCTTGCCCTTGCATCACACAAAGTAATGCAAGGGCAATGCAGCACTATATTCAGTTTTACCAAGCAACACTAGGCCAACGTGCGTGGCCCTGAGGTGCTTGGTATATCTGTGCCAAGGAGGAGTTACATGGGTGGACCGTGGGTGTTCCCTCGCTCCACCCATGGATTTTGGCACATTCTTAGATTTACCATGAGTGGTAGTCCTGAGAATGCATCAAAATACAAAGCCTTACCAACTGAGGTGTAACTACGAGCAATATGTGTATTTATCCTCTTTATGTCCGCTTTCTATATGTGATGCATTTTGCAGCACACCTAGAAAGAGGAAAAAGCCTTAGAGGATTGTTTTTGTGCAGGAAGTTACCATTTCTTGCTCAAAAACATTCCTGCCTAAAACACAGACACCTGTGCAACACAGAGCAAGGGTGACTGTGTTTGGCGCAAGGCAGCACATTGTGCACCAATTCAAGGAAAGGACAGAAATCTTCCATATTTGTTAAATATGGAACATTTCTTCCATATCCCTTTGATGCAGTGCCGTGCAACAAGGTGTCTTGCTGCGTGAAAATTGACAAATCTGGGCCTAACATTCCTGGGGTGTGCATGCAACCCTAACAAGCAGGGATGCAGAGTTATCCCTTGCCAAAACTGTTTGCAATCCCCATTGGTACCATGCTTGCATGAGACATTGGTATAAGAGTACCTGGCATTAATATTTTGCCTGGGGATCTGCACCTCCCCACCATGAAAGGTAATTATTGTGATGACTAGCGTGCTTGGGACACCTGAGTCCTGGGGAATCTCCAGGGCTTCCCCTGACTGATATCAACTACATGCACATCACTGGGAACTGAATCACTGGTAATTCTCCAGAGACCCAGCACCCTCTACAAGATGTCATTACTTACAGTCACCCTGTAGGGCCACCAGGCACTACAGGTATATTATCATGGTGATGGTGTTTGCCACTGCATGCTGTCAGACTCCGTGTTCCTACTCCAGTCATGTTATGGGCCTCCCCCTGTAGGGGCGTAAACAGGCCCCCGCGGTGCCGGGGGCCCCCAAGCTCCTGGAGGCCCCCTCAGCACAGCACTCTGTCTGCAGAGCTCCTGATTGAGTCCGAAGGGGGCCCCTCCACGTGCCTTGAAGCGGTGCCCCCTCGAGTTTCGTTACACCAGTGCCCCACTGTGATATCGTAGAAATTCCACTGGCGGCTATGGTGAGATATGATGCTGGTGACTGGCTGTGGGGAGATGGCTCCTCTCCACAAGTCTATATGAGGCACTAGTTGTTTACTTAGAAAATTGCCTGTAAAATGCATTCAAGTTTGCATTGTTCATGCAAGTCGATCACACAGTTCCAATGACTGTATTAGCATCAGTCTGAGAGAACTCTATATAGTGCATTGCTAACAATTCCTTACAATGTCAGTAAGTTTAATTTTGTGTATTCACGTCTCATTATTTTTAATGGATTAAGACTGATGTAAAATAGTCAAAGTGTAAACCTTTCCCTGTTTTCTTTAAAATCAATAATCAAACTTGGCCTTTCCATAAATACCTTTCGCCAAAAAAACCTGCAAAATGCAACCATGTAAAGCAAGCAAAACATGTAAGTATTTTTCAAGCTAAGTCATAAACATTTAAATGTAGTTATGTTGTGGCTGTCCTTGAAAAATATATCATTGTCATCCATAAATGCCTTTAGGCAAAATCCACACATAAATCAGAAAGTGGACATACATGTTGGAAGATTGCTTTTGAATTGCAGCATATATTACACATGCTAATATGCCAGGAGAAAACAGATGTCGAGTGGTTTTTAATGCTATGTTAGAATTGCCTTTTTAATAGTTCTCAATCTTTAGCCTTTTTAATAGGTCTCAATGTTTAGATTTGGGACCTTTGCAGATTTATAAGCGGAATAATGGCATTTTGGATCTTTAAGTCAGCAAAACATGTAGTCTTCATTTTGCAATATCAATGTCATGAATATGAATTAGGCTAAACCGCAAAGGCGGAGATTCTGCTGTTTAGTTTACTTCTGGTAGGTGACATTGCATCCTGCATGCCCTATAACTCATGCTTATATTATTTATGATAGGATGTTGCACATGGTGCCAATGCTAATGAGCTGTCTGCAAATAACTGCACAACCACATTAATCAGGCTAACATGATTACTGAAGCATTATAATTGTTTATTGTTTTTTCTCCCCTCTTCTTGGATGGAGAATATAAATATGTACTGGTGCAGTTTGATTGTCAGAAGTGCTAAATGGTAGAGCCAGACTGTATAATTACATCTGCAGAACACAGCATCCTGCCTTGGAAATTCAATTCTGCAAGTCATTTTGCAAAGCTAAAGTACCATATTCCTTTTAACTAAAGGTGCAGGGTTCTTTTTATTACATGTTATTATATTCCTTCGCAAAGGGAGCCATTGGTAAAGATTTGTTATCACCTAAGTTTAATGAAAAGTAATTTGAGATGTCAAGAGCCTGATGTACACAGTGATTGTAAGGTCGAAAGGGTCAAATTCAGGCATTTGGGACCACAAAATGGCTTTTTTAACTGTACAAATACCATATAGCAATTTAGTAACACGTTACCAAATCACAATTTGGATTTCAGACAAAATACAGAATTGGTATTTGAAAGGGGTGTGTAAAGGACATCACTTCCAATACTGACTCCTTAATTTATATATTAATATTTTATGAATGAAATACGGTAGCAAAACATTAATATTTTTCCACCAAATCCAAATTGGTGTTAACCATTCAACAATGAGAAGGGTTACCCAAGGAACTGTTAATAGTGATGTCAATATACTCAACGATTCTTGTATGTTCAACAACGAGATTGAATCACTGTTGTCAAAATCTAGCAAGGTGACCTCTCTATTAAGTCTGAGTAAGAAATATGTGGTCAGGCAAGCTTGTGAACTAGCGCTGAGGCTACTGATTGACAGATCACAGGTGGGACGGCATGTAACCAGCCAGACAAACACACGGACAGGAAAATAGTTACACAGTTAGGCAGCAACACCACAATGGCCCCAGGAGATTGGCCTCAAAAGAGCGCATATGGCCAGAGGGGTGAGTGCGTTCCTATAACACCAACAAGTTAGGAACACTCAGCCAATCAGAACACAGCACACACGGTACACACAGTGATCATGTGCTCCTCATGCCAGATATCTAGATGCCTCACCAGCTGGCCCTTATTGTGTCCATGCAAGGTCAAGATCTACCTTCATTCTGTGTCCATGCAAGGTCAAGACATACCTTCATTCGCTATCAGGTTGTCTTATTTACAGTTCCATGACTGAGCCCACATTCCTTTTTCTAAATGAAGATCTAAATTGTTTTATGGGGCTACAAAGACTGTACATAATGGCACTCAGAACTAATGTATGTTGAGACAGTCCTCAGACCCGTTTCTGTAACTGTTTCCGGGCCTCAGTGTTTAATTAAACCAGCTGTTCCTGTTTTGCCAAATGCCGCTTTTCTTTTGCTTTTTCAAGGTAAATTCACATTCCAAAAACAGAACCTTTTCCTCTTTGTGAATGTCCACAAAAACATTTTGTAGGGGCAAGCAGTAGTCCATGGGAGCACTACCTGCTACTAAAAACATTTTTAAGATGATTCATTTTCGTTTTTTAAAGGAATCCCATTTCCCTTTTAGGCTAATGGTGTGCATTTAAAAAATATATATTGCTTTACACCTTTTGTAGTGGGTCTCAATTTGCGACCTAACCCATGCATATTAATGAGGTATGTCAAATTACGACCCACTGCAAATCAGTATTTTGTGAACAGACCTATTAATACACAGGTGGTTCACAAAATACTAATGTATTCAGTAGAACTCGGTGTGCAAATTGCACTCATTTCTATCTAATCCACTTTAGTATATTTCTAATAAGAAACTGCAAATTGCAATGTCTTATTTGATGCAATTTACAATCCCTTATGAGGAATTTGGTACATGCAGTACCAAGTTCCACTTTGTGAGCCACAGAATGCGAATAAGAATTTTAGGATTGTAAAGAGCACTTACAATGAGATGCCATGGAAGTATTTTTATGGCCCAGTCACTGCTTCAAAGGCTTGAAGAAATATTCCACAGAAATGTTTAGAGTAAAAGACTTTCCAAACTGGCAAATTAAAGGCAACACCCTCCACTTTCAAGGGAGCCCAGAAAAAAAGTTTCTTCACAAGGAAAACTTTGTTTACTTTGAGAGAGAATAAAACCAAATGTTAAATGAGAAAACACACTTTTTCTCCAAATTAGGACTTGATTGTGAGTATAGCAGGAAATTCAGATTTCAGCAGTTTCGTTCAGGGGTCGAATCTGGAGTTATGTGGTAAACAGCACAACCCACGATTTTTCCAGACACATTTTGGTATGACAAACAAGCCAACATTTATTGTGGAAAAATGTGAGAGCAAGTTAATGAACAGTTTGGTGCAGTAAACATCAATTTTAAATGTAATGTCACATTTTCCCCTCCAGATCTCCACATATGAAAATAAGGGGAAACAGCCTTTACAGTGAATGCGCTACAACTCATTCCATTACATCGCGGTTGTTACAACGACCGCGTTGTTACAACGCGAACCATTACATTGCAGTCGTTCATAATCCAACACCTTCCCCGCTGTTGCACAAACTGGAGTAGGAATAGTAAATAATACTATTCCTAAGTCCAGCACGCACCCTACAGCAAGTTGTTGTAATGACTTGCGATGTAATGGTTCGCGTTGAAACAAAGCGGTTGTTGTAACGACCGCATAGTAATGGAATGCGTGAAAAATGCATTCTTTGTAATGGGACATATTCATTCAAAGCCTTAGCCAGATGGATTATTCAGGTAAGTGACCATTCACATGAGTAAGCACCGAGTAGGAGGAGTGCTCCTGGAAATATAGAACACATGAACATTTCCGGTACTACATGAGAACTTTATGACTATAATAAATGTTGTAAATATATTAACCTTGGCTGGCTAAACATGCTACAAAATATTTTTACCACTTCAAAAATGTAGCTGAGAAACAGGCTTAAAAATGCTTCTCTGTAACTATTGATATACAGGAAAAAATGTTTAATTCAAAACAGTCTACTGATATCATCATTGAGTAATGATAAGTGATAGAGGAACATTGGATATTTTTTGATTTGTTCAAAATATATATATTTTTTGTTCTGCTATAGTGTATTTTATAAATGGACAATGAAGGAAATTATCTCACTTTTGTAGAAGGAGTACATTGACCCTTTATAGCAGCAGTGAGAGAGGTCATTCCCCACTGAGGGCTCTGTTTGCATTAGTGACATTTTAGAGTGTCCTTTTTGAGAACACAACCATCCAAAATGTTGTCTGCATTCAGAAACGGTCACTGGTCTATTCATTTTTGAGAGGGTTCATGTGAATATTTTTAATATTAATTGAAACAGCAAATTTGGCATAGTCTATCCCTATTGCTTTTAGCAATAAAGAGATTTGCTCATTACTAGACCATTGCTAAAACTCTTCACAGTCTACAATTAAAAGGGGTCATTCATATAATCTGTGCCTGTTCTATTACTGCAGATGGTCCGACAGAGAGTAGCTTTCAATGTGATTATGGAGAATGCTGGGCGGCTTCTCCATTTGAGTGGAGGAACGTTGCCACACAGGCCAGAGCTGAAAAATAAAATGGTAATAAAATGTATTTATTACCACTTTATCTTTCAGTAGCCAACCCATCCTGAACTGAGCGACAGGATGGGGTGGGACCAGTGCTTCTGAGTAGCAACAGCTTGGAGCTGTGTTCCTCAAAATATGCATGTGTCTTCCGCCCGCCGACTTGGGTCAGCCAGCCAGACATGCACATTTTAAAGTTCTCTAACTTAGCTGCCTTATACAGCTGGGTTAGAGAAAGCACAGTAAAGAAACAAAAGAGGGTCCCTGAGAACAGAGCAGATTCTGGGGGGAACAGGCCAGGGAAAAACACAACATTAATCAACGTGAAAAATGTCCCCCACTTAATATTTATAAAGATAGGTAATATATCCAGACAAATATGTGCACCACAATACTTTTCATTTTCAATCATTTATTATCAAAAATATACATATCTTTCTTATTAATTTTTCATTTGTTTTATCAAAGTTTGTTCTAAAAGACACACTTATACATATAATAAGCAATCCACATAATAGTGTGTAAAAAGAAGAAGAGCCCTAAATCTATACTAGATGAACATTCAATGGCTCTACATGTCTCCAAAGTAACAGCCATAGAAATCATGTGAAAAAACACTACAATAAAATACACAACTACAATAGACATATTCATGACACAAAATGAGTACAAAAAAACGGGAAAGAGGGGTGTGTGCGCAAACGCCCGTTTCGGAAGTACCAAGTACTTAGAAATCCTTCATCATGGCGCAAGGTTCACCATTATTGGGTAGTGGTCAAAAGAGACCATCTGTAATTATGGTACTTTATCCAATTATGCAGCAGGGCTCTGAACAATGAAAGTCAAGTGTCTGTGGGGGCAAGCAAGCAATACTAATAATATGGAGCAAGATCACACTGCCAGATACTGATGTCCGAAATATGTGCAATCCAAAGACAAGAGACCATCACCTAGAGTATGGTGCACCATCTTCATGTATGTACCACTATTCCTGTGAACTATTAAGATCCGTCTATAGATAGGAACCTCAACATAGATGTAATGCCCTTATTATTATGTTTTCAAGAACTTTAGACACTATATAAGATTACCTGGGGTATGATCCCTTTATGCAACGCCTCACTACCATCCTCAGCATCTTGGTTCCGCCTGGGCCAGGAACTGCCATGACAGTATGTAAATATTGGTTTCTTCACTCTCCATCCTAGATTGAATCCTTGTTGCTATATCTTGTTCTCTGACTCCTTTTCTGGTATTATGTGTCTATATACTTCACACTTTTTGGGTTTAATGTCATTATTATCTTCCATACTTTAGGTAATGGTCTCTTGTCTTTGGATTGCACATATTTTGGTAGTTCATTACAGACAGGATACGTGAATGTCTTTTTGGAGTCACCAGGGGTGTTTTCTGTCAATTTTTGTATTACTCTTATAGTGAATAATATTGTATTGTTCACTATTAGCCTAATATAAATGGAGTACATGACATTCCATTGCAGCTGAGCTAAGTAAAACATGCTTTTTAAATGTATGGTGCATGAATACTTGGGTTGAAAGTGTGTTTATGTGGGTGAGTGTTTGTAAGTGTGAATGTACAACATGTATAAGTGTATGAGTGAGTGAGTGAGTGAGTGAGTGAGTGAGTGAGTTAAAATGAAAGTCAAAGAGCATGTCGAGTCACTTCTGCTTCCCCTGGCATTTTGGTGTATTAACATCCATGACAGGATAGATGAAACAAGTGCAGTATCATAAAAGAAGATAGGCAGCAATTACATATAATTCAATAATTGTAATTCCTAGGAATCTCAATGAACACTCCGGGCCCGATTCACAGAACTAACTTAAGACAAAATCCTAAACTTACTACCATTTTGGTATTCACAGAAGGCACTTACTCATTTTGGTATTCACAGAAGGCACTTACTCATATCGGTATTCACAGAAGTTAGGAGTCCTAACTTTAGGACTCCTAAATGCCTTCTGTGAATACCGAAAGTCTTAAAATTAGGATTTTTCTCAGTTTAGTAGTAGTATAGTTAGGACTCCTAACTTTAGGACTCCTAAATGCCTTCTGTGAATGCCGAAAGTCTTAAAATTAGGATTTTTCTCAATTTAGTAGTCCTAAGTCTAAACTTAGGACTACTAAATTGAGAAAAATCCTAATTTTAAGACTTTCGGTATTCACAGAAGGCATTTAGGAGTCCTAAAGTTAGGAGTCCTAGCTATACTAATACTAAACTGAGAAAAATCGTAATTTTAAGGCTTTCGGTATTCACAGAAGGCATTTAGGAGTCCTAAATTTAGGAGTCCTAAACTTAGGACTACTAAATGGAGAAAAATCCTAATTTTAAGACTTTCGGTATTCACAGAAGGCATTTAGGAGTTCTAAAGTTAGGACTCCTAACTATACTACTACTAAACTGAGAAAAATCCTAATTTTAAGGCTTTCGGTATTCACAGAAGGCATTTAGGGGTCCTAAAGTTAGGAGTCCTAAACTTAGGACTACTAAATGGAGAAAAATCCTAATTTTAAGACTTTCGGTATTCACAGAAGGCATTTAGGAGTCCTAAAGTTAGGAGTCCTAACTATACTACTACTAAACTGAGAAAAATCCTAATTTTAAGACTTTCGGTATTCACAGAAGGCATTTAGGAGTCCTAAAGTTAGGACTCCTAACTTCTGTGAATACCGAAATGAGTAAGTGCCTTCTGTGAATACCAAAATGAGTAAGTGCCTTCTGTGAATACCAAAATGGTAGTAAGTTTAGGATTTTGTCTTAAGTTAGTTCTGTGAATCGGGCCCTCCATATTTAGATAGAAATCAGAAAGCACAAGACCAATAACTGTTCTCATAAATAAACAGATAACCACATGATATATACATATATGACATATATGCCATCTGTTCTTCTGTATTTTCATTTTTAGCTTTGCATTTTTCATAGATTTTTTAAAGGGGGCCCATAAACTCGTTTTGGACTTGTCCAGAAACACTTTTCAATGGGTCTTTTTAGCAGTATGAAAGTGTGAGGGGGAGAACATCATTAGTGCACAATCAATTTAAAACACAACTTCTGAATACATAATAACCAAAGGACAATTTAGAAAGGTTAATTTGATTTATTACAAAGCCAAAAATAATTGGACATAAACACACATCAACACGAGTATATAGAAAAACAAAGGAAACTGCATATGGCCAAATCTATGGACCCAATTCAGACGATGCAAAATGAACAGAACTATTATTTCAAGAAAGAGAATACAGATGATTAGGAATCATGAATCCAAATTCCCCTGCACTGAGAGTTGGTGGATGAAAATCATTAAAACTATCCATACACTAACGCTAAAATGACATTCCTATGTTAATGGGAAAGCAATTCGAAGCAAGAGGAAGTCTCTCCACTGTCAAGATAAGTCAATAATAGGGTGGATGCACGGGAGATGCAGGATATTGAGGGGGGAATCCAACAGTTAGAGCAGGAGAGAGATCTAATCAATCAAGAGAACTCTTGTAGGTTCGTACAAGTTTTGAGGGACCTCGAGAGTGCTCGGCAGTAGTATAGAGGAAGGCTGGATCAAAAGTGCAGAGCCCAATGGATGAGTAAAAACATGCAGGGCCCGATTCACAGAACAAACTTAAGACTAAATCCTAAACTTAGTACCATTCTGGTATTCACAGAATGCACCTAGTACTTCTGGTATTCACAGAATGAACTTACTACTTTTGCTATTCACAGAATGAACTTAGTACTTTTGCTATTCACAGAATGGATTTACGACTCCTAAACTTACGTCCGCACTCGGGCCGGAAATTCCGGCCCGGAGGCGGAGCTTCCGGCCCGGAGGCGGAGCTTCCGGCCCGGAGGCGGGGCTTCCGGGCCGGAGGCGGAGCTTCCGGCCCGGAGGTGGAGATTTCAGCCATAGCTAAATCGGCCGGAATCCCCACCTCCGGGCCGGAAGCTCCGCCTCCGGCCCGGAAGCCCCGCCTCCGGGCCGGAAGCTCCGCCTCCGGGCCGGAAGCTCCGCCTCCGGGCCGGAATTTCCGGCCCGAGTGCGGACGTAAGTTTAGGAGTCGTAAATCCATTCTGTGAATAGCAAAAGTACTAAGTTCATTCTGTGAATAGCAAAAGTAGTAAGTTCATTCTGTGAATACCAGAAGTACTAAGTGCATTCTGTGAATACCAGAATGGTACTAAGTTTAGGATTTAGTCTTAAGTTTGTTCTGTGAATCGGGCCCGCAGAATTTTGAGTACGGCGAAAAAGCAGGAGCACTATTGGCTTGGAAAGCTAGAGTAGAACGCTCACAAAATTGTATCAATTACTTAATTATAAATAAGGATGGGAAGAAGTCAAGTAACATAGAGGATATACAGGCCTGTCTTCTCTCCCTCTTCTCCGAGCTCTATGAGAAGGAAATGGCCCCTAGCCCTGAACGCCTGCAACCCTGGCTGAAAATTAAATCTCTGTCTAGGTTAGCTGTATATAGCAGTAAGATTTTAGATGTTCCAATTACTGAGGAAGAGATCAAAGTACAAATTAATGAATGTAAGAACAATAAGGCTGCGGGTACAGACGCGCTTCCAAGTGAGGTTAATAAGATGCTGTCAGATGAGCTGGCCCCAGTATTATATGAGTTATTTAATTCAGTATATAGCACAACAGGAAGGGTTCCAGGGACCTGGAAGGAAGCTACCATAGTACTTATTTTAAAACCAGGGAAGGACCCCCTAAAGGCAGATTTGTATCGACCAATATCCCTGCTGAATACCGACTATAAAATCTTTATGGGTATTCTGGCAGGGAGACTGGCTAAGTTTGTTCCTAGCCTAATCAATGCTGACCAAAAGGGGTTTGTAAAAACCAAAGGAAATGATGGATGGAGTGTTGAACATTGCAAGCACTCACCCCCAGTCAACTGATCTGGGTTTAATCCATCACCGTTCTTTAGCCCACTCTGCCACCCCAGTTCAGACATGGCCATATGCAAATCAGTCTGACCCTGTGCCTCATGGGAACAGTCCAGCCCGAACTGCCAAGCCATGTCTTCCCTGGACCGGAAACAAGCTTCCTAGGACCGGTTTCTGGCATTTCAGCCGCTTTCAGCCAGGCTTGCTTGAATCCAGTGGCAAAGTGAGCAAGGGACTCACGTCTGAGCATACCCTGCCAACTTATGGTGAACAAAGCAAAAACCAAAGGAAATGATGGACGGAGTGTTGAACATTGCAAGCACTCACCCCCAGTCAACTGATCTGGGTTTAATCCATCACCGTCTGAAATGCCAGAAACCGGTCCTGTTTGATATTTACATTGAGCCACTGGCGCAAGCCATGAGACTAGATAACTCAATTACCCCCTTTAAATCACTACAATACAGTAGCAAGCTGGCCCTTTATGCCAATGAACTGCTGTTATACACAAATAACCCAGAGGAGACTATACCAAGAGTTGAAGCACTGTTAGCTGAATTCGGCACATTATCAGGCTATCTGGTTAATACCTCTAAAACAGAGGTAATGTGTTGGAACATTGATGGCTGGGAGGGACAGACAAGTGAAGAATTCAATTATCTAGGTGTTACCATTGTGAAAAATTTGGACAAGATTCCACAGATCAATCTTACTAAGATTAGTAATGAGATAGACCGTATATTTGTCAGGTGGAGAAATCTCCCACTGACAATATATGGTAGGGTCAACCTGGTGAAGATGGTTATCGTGCCCAAATTGACATATCTTTTTAATACTATCCCTCTGGTCTTCCCAGCAAGGGTATTGATAAAATTCAAAGCAAGATCGGAAGTTTTATCTGGGCCAATAAGGGAGCCAGATTGTCCTGGAAAAAGCTAAGACGCAGGCTTGTTAGGGGGGGGGGTTAGCCCTCCCCGACATTAAGTGGTATTCTGTAGCTTTCCAGTTCAAAAATATTAGGATGCTACTTGTTAAGCCGGGGGAATCATCTTGGGGGACATTACTGGGTGAAATGGTTATGACAGAGGGTGGGTATGGGGAGGAGAGCTTTTTGTATAAATTCGGGGCACCAAGGTTTTTCAAGCGAGTGCGCCTGAAGGTACTAAGGGCTGCCTTGGATATATGGGTTAAGGTGAGACGCAGATGGGGGATTGGGTATTATTCCGATTTTTCCCCTATCTGGGATTCACCGGGAACTCCGATCTGCCTGAAGGATAGCCTTGCAGTTCCTATAAAAAGTGCAGGTATCACAATTTGGTCAGATCTGATTTCAGAGGAATGGGTCTATCCTTGGGCGGTATTGAGGGCCCGGGTTGGAAGTGATTTCTCCAGGTCTAAATAAAAGCAGCTGACCTCTTGGTTCAATGCAGACAAAGGGGATATAAGTGGTGACTGGGAAACAGAACATCTCCTGCAGACTCCTAACCGCAAAAAGAAATAAATTTCCCCCGTGTTTTCGAGGCAAGATGGCGGCCGCAACGCGGGCTGTGTAAGCAGCTCTGCTCCTCGCTCTGAATATTGAAGAGAAGATATCAATCTAATCACTTTTCCCTTGAGAGATTTTTATTATGGAAAAAATATGAAGGGAAATAATATGGCAATTTAGACTGACAAGAAATGCTTGCTGCGCTGATTAAACACTGGGAGCCTTACTTACTCGCCATAACTGAAGTTCGTGGAGCCTGCTGATGCTGGGAGGAGCCTTTCTCCCCTTTCTCGCTGTCGGAGTTTACAACGGTCAGAAGGTGTTTGCTGGCCTATGTCGGGTTAAAGTCTCGGTTTGTTGGCCCTTCACCCTTGTTCGGGGTGTCTGTCAGAGTGTGGCCAGCAGATACGAGAGAATCGTCCATAGGAAAATGCCGCCGAGAGCGGCGACGCGAAGCACCAAGACGCAAGCAGCCACTGCGGGGGATTCTCGAGATGGAGTGACCGGTGAGACGGCAGGGGTGCTGGGCAGCGCTGGGTTGACCCAGCACACTGTTAATTCAGCCCAGAAGAGAGGAGAGCGAGCTGGGAAGGAAAAGACACGTATAGGAAAACAGGGAGCGAGAACACTGCCAGATTTGTTTGAGAAACAGGCAGCGAAAAGAGATACATTGTTGCGGTCTGAGCAGGTAGGGGAGCCTGGCTCTGATACATTTGATACTGGCAATACTGTTTCCAGCAGTCTCTCTCCCCTCCAAGATTGTGTCGCCCTGCCTTCTCCCAGTCTCTTAAAACCAGCTCTAACAGACGAACAGCAGGGAAAAGAAATTCAGTATGCTGCTAACTCAGACAGGGGCATTCTGGGAGTTGGGGTATCTGAAAACCCTCTGTTTGAAGAGCTAATTGGCAATCCAGTTGACTCAATATCAGAAACAGGTTTGTCTGGGTCAAGTAAGGAGTTGTCATTACAGGGTATGTCGGGCTCTCAAGAAATCGTTGATCATTTTTATTCTTTATCAGATCTTTCTTCAGATGAAAGTGGCAAAGATTGGACTGATAATGAAGCAGATAATAGTACTGATGATGATGTCAATTTAAGTAAGGACTCCCCTAGCGTAGCGGTAATTACTGTTAAAAAAGCTAAGAAAGGAAAAGATCGACCTATTAATTGTGATATTAATTGTGATAGACAACTATCCAGTGGTGATGTGCCCTGTGGATCGATATCTTCAGAATATACGAAGGTTGGATCGGTTTCAGAAGTTGTCCCTAGGCTAGACACAGATACAGAACCTGCTATACAACCATTGGGTCAGGAGATCACGTTGTCAATGATTTATAATACTATGTTGGAACATAGAGCTGAAATTAAATCGGAGAATGTTCGTATGCAAGCTACTTGTAGTAAGGTGCAGAATTCTGTGCGACGAGTAATTAAAATTTGCTCTGATACGGCTCTTAGAATGACTGAAGCAGAGTCAAGGATTTCCACATTAGAAGACGCTCTGGCTGCACAGAAAACGGAGATAAATTCTATCAGAGAACATAGGGATGATGTTGTCTTTAAACTGGCAGAGCTGGAAAATCAAGCTCGAAGAAAGAACCTCTGTATTTTAGGTATTCCGGAGAAAAAAGAAGATGCTGATGTCCGGAAATGTGTTTGTGATTTGTTTGTAGAGGCTTTTCCGGAATTGACTTTATGGGACTGGTCAATTGAGATTCAAAGAGCTCATAGGATTCCTTTTACTATGACAAAAGCTAGGCAGGCGGAGGAAGATAGACCACGTGCTATTCTTGTTCGATTTAATAATTTCTTGGCAAGAGAAGCTGTGTCTGGCCTTGCTAGGCCAGATAAAAAAAGAGTGGCAAAAGAGTGCAATTTTTTTGTCAGACCTGACTTTTGTAAAGAAACGTTTTCGAAGCGTTGGCATTTAAGCCAATTAATACCAGGTTTTCAAGAGAAAGGTGCAACTGTGTATTTGTAGAGCCCTGCTAAGCTTAAGGTTATAATTAAGGGCCAGACAAATTTTTTTTTCTCAGAAATCGCAGCTAAAGAGTTTCTGCACTCTTTATAATTTATGATCTGTATATATAAAGGGCCCAACTCAAGGGGGAGCTCAGTATAAATGTGTGGCTAACAATAAAGCTTTTTTTTTCTCCCATTCAGGGGGGGAGGGCGGCACTCCACCTTTCTAGGGTCTGTTTTGCCCCTATGCCTCATATGGTGGATTGGGTGGGATGGGAGGGATGGGTGGATGATTTAGGGCACAGGGTGCGGGGTGAGTGGGAGGTGATGGGAAAGGGGTGTTGGGAGGGTAAAAAGTCATCGGCAGCCTTGATATATAATTTTTTTGACTTGGTATGTAGCAAATATTATTCTAGGATCATGCAAATACAAGAGCAATATATTATGTCAGTTATTTTTTCTCTAAATATGAGCTACTTTCGAAATATTATTTTTGTAATATGGCTAGGAAATTAAAAATTTGCACGCTCAATATTTGTGGACTTAACGATTTGAAAAAAAGAGATGTATTAGCTAAATTTATTCAGATTATAAATGTTGATATACTTTGTCTACAAGAAACTCACATTGCCTGGGCGAAAAGGGGATGTTTGAGTAAACTCGGGCTAGAGCTGGTTGTATGCTCTAAACAAACAGGGGTGAAGAGAGGTGTAGCTACTCTCATGAGACGAGGTTTAGGCACATGTATAAAGTCTTCAGAAGATAAATGGGGGCGCTGGGCGATCAGTTTATTTCAGATTGGACAGCTTAGATTTACGGTATGCAATGTATGCGGCTCAAATTTGGATTATACGGAGCTTATACATTTTCTTAATTTAGAACTAGCCCAATGGCCGCAACCGTTAGTCCTATGTGGAGACATGAATATTCATTTGGATGCTAATATGGATGTAAGGACGACCTTTTTATATAATGGTAGGAAGCCACGGCTATTCACTGCGTTACGGGAGTTAACTCTAGATCATGGTTTGTTTGATGTCTGGAACGCAATTCATGGAGATGACACTGGTTATACTTTTTACTCAGCCCCTCATAGCAAATTTGTTCGATTAGATTATTTTTTTGTTTAATTGCAACATTTAGGAAAACTTGAGTTAGAGATTTTGCCTAAGCTCGTATCTGATCATAACCCGTTAATACTTGAATTTATGATTACCCCGCAGCTAGTGGAAGGAAATCACTCATGGTCTTTTGAAAGGAGTTTTCTTTTGGATGAAGAATACTGCCAATTTATGGTCAAAGTGATACAGGAGTTCTTTATATTTAACAAAGGAACGGCATCTAACAAAACTGTTTGGGATGCTTTTAAAGCTACAGTCCGGGGGTAAACCCTAAGCTTCTCTACATCACGACGTAAAAAACTGATTGCTAAATATAAAAATGATTTTAAGATGGTTATGTTAGCTGAACATAAATTGGCTGACACAATCAGATCTGGCCAGGACTCAGATTTGGCTCAAAGAGAACTTACTGTTAAAAGGGCTAGAGCATATTCTAATATAGCCGATAAAATTGCTTTAAAATATAAACAATATAAGGAACAAGCATATGAACTTGGTGAGAAAACAGGTAAAGTATTGGCCAAAAGATTAAGGCAAAAAGCTGCCTATAATGACATAGGTAAGATTATTGACGTCAATGGGGCCATTCAAGAAACAAAAGAGGGGGTTTTGGAAGCCTTCCAAATATTTTATCAATCCCTCTATAGTGCACCGTCAAACGAGACGTTAGTTTATGATGGGGGGGAATATTTGAATGGATTAGTGTCTACAGGACTTATAGAGATACAGAAAACATCATTATCCGCCCCAATAGTATGGGAGGAATTGGAAAAAGCCATATTAGATTTAGCCCCGGGTAAGGCAATGGGTCCGGATCATATTCCTTTGGAATTTTATCGTACTTTTAGAAATATATTAAAAAAAGAATTGCTGGAAGTTTGCCAACAATCCTTTCTGGGTAGTCCTCCGGATTCATGGTCAGAGGCTATTATAGTAAAAAAAAATTAAAAAGGGAAGAAAGAAACTGACATGGGATCTTACAGACCAATATCTCTTCTTAATGCGGATAGTAAAATATACTCAAAAATTATAGCGAATAGGCTAAATAATGTTAAGCCTTTGCTGGTATCTAAGAGATAACACGGCTTTATTTCGCAGCGTGATACGACAGATCATGTCAAAAGAATTATTTCTCTATTAGACTGGGCGCCGGCCTCTAATTCTCCGGTTGCAGTGGCCCTGTTAGACGCCGAAAAAGCGTTTGACCGGGTTTGTTGGAAGTTCTTATGGTCAACTCTAGTTTGGAAGGGCTTTCCTGTTGAATTTATTAAAGCAATTCAGGCTCTATACATTTATCCAAAAGCAGCGATTCGTATTGCAGGTAGACTTTCTGGCAATATAACAATTACTAGGGGGACAAGACAAGGCTGTCCTACTTCGCCTCTGTTATTTGCTTTGTATATCTAGCCTTTTTTAAATAGTTTGGAAAATAATGCTGGAATCGAATCAGTGCGGATATATGATATTACTTATAAGGTGTTTGCATATGCAGACGATATCGCTATAGTAACAACAAATATCAAGACTGCTTTACCCAAGCTAGTAGAAGCTTCGCAAAAATTTGGCAAGTATTCTGGGTATAAATTAAATGCCTCTAAGACTCAATTGCTGCATTCAGATTCAGGGCGTCCAAATGACATGCATTTTGAGGCTGAAGTAATATATTTAGGAATAAAAATATCCGCAGATATCGATAAGATTGTTCGGCTCAATACTGATCCAATAATTGCTTCTGCTAATAAAACCTTAGAAAGGCTGGATAATCTTCATTTGTCTTTATATGGTCGAAGCAATGTGCTAAAAATGCTCATTTTTCCTAAATTTTTGTATTTATTTCGAACGATTCCTCTACTTTTCTCTATATTTATATTTAATCAAATCGATAGAATGTGCTCTAGATTCCTCTGGGGTTATCATAGATCTAGAAGAGCCCTGAAAATGTGTACCTTACCAAGAGATAGAGGGGGATGGGCTATACCTAATTTTCAGTTATATTATTGGTCTGCTCTTTTACAGAACATGGGTGTTTTACTCGTCAATGATATACGGTTGGACGAGTCAGTAAGACCATCAATATATGAGATGGTATTAGGAGAGGAGGCCCGACAATGTTTAGTTCGCATTATTGAGCCTAGTTATTATAAAAAAAACAAATTTAAAATTATTAAAACCGCTTTTGAGATTTGGAGGAAAATCAAAAAAAGAATTGGACTCAATTCCAATTTAAATTATTATACTCCGCTAAACAATTGCCCTTTGTTGCCTGACATTTTTAGAGATTCAATTATGGCTAGATGGTATCGGGCTGGTATACGTCAATTGGGAGTCTTAACTGATGGACAACAGATATCTTCCTTTTTATTTTTACAGCAAAAATATGGTGTAGCTCGGATAGAATTTTTTAAGTTCTTACAGGTACGTAGCTTTTTAGAAAGGAAAAGTGCTGACAATCAAATTTTGTTTGAAAAGGTTAAGCTTATTGAAGTAATTCAAAAAAGACCAAGAATTGGCTATGTTTATCAATTACTGTTGGAAAAACATCTTGGGCTTACAAACTAGCAGGGATAGTGTTAGGACGGTTATGGACGATAGGTTTATATTTATATGTATGTCAATCTTTCGGTGGTGTATTAGAACACAATGGCTCGATATTGAACCACCTGTCTTTAGCAATTGGCAATCTAGATTACTGTTCGTATATCATTTGGAAATGGCAGTTTATAAGAGAAAAGGCAAGAGAAGAAGGATAATTGGTTTGAAATTGTGGACTCCACTCTCTAACTGGCTATGAATCTCATTTTGTGTTGTAAATTATACTGACTGTGTGTGTTATGGATCTACTTTTGTTGATGTTATATATCTTGCTCTTATTTATTGTTTTTTCTTGGCTGTGTGATGACACAAAAATTAATAAAGAAAAAAAAAGAAATTTCCCTCTGGTATGGAAAACTTATGGATGCTGATGATAAAGAACTGCCTTTGCAACATGCAGTTTGGAACCAATCCTCCCTTGATGGGATTGTGGTAGATCTTTTTGAACCCTCTATGAAACTTCTGTATAAATATGTTAAACCGGCCAGTTTACAAAAGAATCACTTTTATGTGGTAAATAGACTCTACTATACACCTGCTGAAATTGCCAGGTTTGCCCCTTCATCATCCCCCAAGTATCCAAGATGCAATGCCCCGAGTGCCAATGATATACATATCTTCTTTGAGTGCCCTGTCCTTAGAAGATATTGGAGAGAAGTGGGGGATGCCCTCTGTGATATTTTTAATTTAACATCAGGATGAAAATCTCTTTGATAATCTTCAGAGGAGTTGGAATACCAGGGAACCACCTATCGCAGTCACAGAGGGGTCTGCTGTTAAACCTAGTATTATTAGCTCAACGTGAGATATGTATGAAGTGGAAAGATCCGGGCCCCCCTAGGGGTGAGGACTGGTACAAGGCTGCATTCGCTATGGCCCGATTGGATCAGGGAGGAGGCAGGGAGAGTGAGATGAACATCTGGCAACCCCTACTGTCCTGGGGCCTGAACTTGAGATTGATATAACTTGTCCCTGGTGCCTCCACCCCACCCCACCCTCCCTCCCCCCTCTTCGTCCTATGATTACACCAAGCCTGCATCAATGGGGCAGGTCTGGTCAGACCTAAGCGAAAACAGTGGCCGCAGGGTGTATAGAACAGAACGACGGCCTTCTCTGTTAATGCTTATTGGCGAGATGAGGATAAAAAAAAAAAGACCTGGCAAGGGACACCAAACTTGCCCAGACCATAAAAGAGTGCATCCCAATTAACCAGGTCGAATGCCTTTTCGGCGTCTACCATCATAATGAGCGCTGGAATAGAATTATTGTTAAAAAAGTCCAGAGCCTGAATTAAAAACCCAGTATTAGAGGACATTGACCTTCCAGCGACAAACCCGGACTGATCACTATGAATCACTTCCTGTGCGTGAGTGAGTGAAACGTTGGGCCCAGATTTTCCTAAGAATTTTGTAGTCAGCATTTAAAAGACTAATCAGTCTATAGGAATTGAGACCCTTGGAACTTTTGCCCTTTTTCTCAAAGATCACAATTTTTGCCTCTTTGAAGCTTGAGGGAAAAGCACCACCCATCTTAATATGATTAAATAGCTTTGTCAGGAAGGGAGTCAATTCCTTTGCAAATGCCTTATAACATTCTATAGGAAGCCCATCATTTCCACAGGTTTTCGCTCCCGCAATAGAGTTCAGGGCTGCCAAGGTTTCTGCACCTGATATTTCAAGTTGAATCTGTTCTATAAGGGAATTAGATAGACTCAGATGATTTACGCTCTCAAAATATTCCTGAATTGAGTCCAGTCTAACTGCATACTAACAAAAAAAAAAAAATACAACAAAAAAAAAGATAAGTCAAGTAGCTTAAAGCCACAATCACCAGAAATAACGTAGTCTAGGATGTTTCTTCTCCAAAATGCAAGAAAGATGTGGGCACTTTTTCTAATTCCAACAATCACTTTAGCTACAGGTAGAATTCCCATAGTGCACTTCACACATGCCATCCACACTGGGTACGGTCATGAGTAGGCCTGGGCAAAAATTTCGTTCCGTTCGCGGAAATTGCGATAATTTGACATTTTTGCGTTCCGCGGAGAGCGCGAAAATGTCAAAAATTCCGGTTTCCGCAGCTTGGCGATAATTTGTTTCTTGCTCGCGCTGTAAAATGATACATTCTCGTGCGCGCGCGATCGCCTTACCTGAATCCCTGCGTTCGCCGACAAGTTTTCTTGATCCGGTCGCGTTCTCCATGAGATGTTGTATTGTTTTTAGCCATTTGCGCTGTCTCGCGACAGTTCGCGCCCGCAGTGACGTCATGCGTCGCGCGATCACGTCTTTCTTCTCGCGATCATGCACCGCGAGAACAACTCAAAACAAGATGGCCGCGCCCGCAAGCAACCACATGGGTAAGTTGGCGACCCGCAACCATGCAGAAAATCTCGCGAACATGCCGGAAAAAAACTTCCGCATCTTTGCGATATTTCTGCTTGTTTGCGATAATTTTAAACATTCTCGCGATAATTTGCGAAGGTTAATTCCGCAAATTCCGCCCACCCCTAGTCATGAGCGTACTTTTCCATGATGTTCTTCATGTACATCCTTTGTAACAATTTGTCCATGGCTCCTATGTCTTCTCCCGTGTGAAACCCATGTCTTTTCTTTATTGGGCCAAGTCACACAATTGTAACTTCTTTCTCTCCTTGCCTAGCAGCTAAAACAAGGACATTAGTCTTCCTTGAAGAACGCTTTTCTACCTACAATGCAAAACGTAAGAAAGAACAACTTCCACAGTGCACATGAAATTAGCAACGTTAATCCTAAGCGAGAGTTATCAGGGGTCTGCATTTCAGACCTACAACTTTAGCTAGCATAAGAGTGCATCATTTAAACATTACAAGTTGTATCATTAGATTTGCATTTCAACTAACACGTTTACCTAATTTGGGAAAATATAATTATTGTTAAACACGTTTAACACATGAGCAAAATCAAACTTCACAACACAACTCTTCATGTTAGCATTTTCTGCTAGTTGCATTTAATTTCTATGTTAACTCTTCACACTACCTGTCAACAACCTAAAATATGTCACATAGATAAATCAACATTGTTCATAATTCTAGCACTTACAACTACACAAGACACGAATATATGAGATAGCTCTCAACACGAGATTATGATGCACCCCTACAGTTGAAAAAAATGTAAAAACAAGATCTCCCCTCTATCATTTTACAAGAAGTTATACTTCACAATACAGACATCATGAATGCAAAATGCTGTTTGTTTGCATATGTGTGTTTTTGCATGTGTGAGCTTATGCATATCAGGTGCTGGTTAGGAGATGGCAAGAACATATGTAAATATAAAATGATTGTTGCCAGTATTTGGTAAGAATACTAGGAATGACCTTTGCTACACTCATGGGTACAATCAGTGCTTCCCACCTCAGCCAGCCAGCCAAAGAAAACCTTGCCCACGTTCCACTCCTCAGCCAGATTCCACATTAATAAGCAGGTTTAATAAGACATTTAATCTGCCATGACCATCATGCAATTTGGAAAATTCTATAAGCTGTCACTTTAGGCTTGAGGATGGATTTCTAGTTTAAGACCAATTCAGACAAACAATGTCATCAAAGGTAGAGCAAGACAGCCTGCTGAAAATTTGGTAGTAGTGGTTTTCACTTGTTCTTTTTCCTCTCCTTTGTTTCTCTTCCCTCCCGAACCCCAACCGTTCTTTTACCCTGTCACATTATGCCTGTCTAAATTGTTGTTACACAAGTGATGTACATGGATGAATATAAATGTGGCACAAGTGACTTATGCTTCAGTTCCTCCAACATTTTAGCATCTTCCTATCAATCTGCATAGACCAAAATGTCTGTGAACCTGCTCTGTTGTGTTCTGAAAATAATAGAAATATACATTTAAAAAAGACACACTCCTGAACAAATATATACATCAGTGGTGAATTTATTTTCATAATTTGGTGGGACTAGTAATGTTGATTTGACAATCAGCTTTCTGGAATGTTTTTCACATTTTTGTATTCCTTGGATTTGAGTGACATTAAATGACACCAAGGTGTCGATTCCGATCCGGTAAAAAAAAATACCGTACGACTCGCCTCCGTACTTTTTTACGTACGAGTCGCACAAGTACCGTACAAACTGGCAAGTACGAATGGGTCGTGAAAAATAACTAGGAATAGTGTTGGGAAAAGTTTACGAGCATGCGTCGGAAAGTGACCACGTCCGAATATCCACTGGAAAAGTGTACGAAAGTGATCCGGACAGTTTCACGTACAAATCGTAAAACACGAGTCCGAGCGCGCAAGTACGATCCCGATCGCCCGTCCGAAAACCCATTCGCACTGAAAAAGGCCCATACGGAGCCAACGCTGCAGCACACAAGTACACGGGTACATCCATGCCCGTGTACGAGCCGCACAGCCCCCCCCAATACGTCTGCACCTTGCACCACCCTGTCTGCACTGTACCCCCAGATCCCCCACCGCATTAACTTGCTGTACACCAACCCCGAACCCAGCACCCTCACACACCATCGCGAATGTACTGTGCCTACAAACGCGAAATCACACATACAGAACCAGGACAGTGGAAAACAGTACAAGGAGGTACAAAGCGACTCGCACAAACACACAAAACACGTTCACACTAAACAACACAACTCAATGACTGACCTGCCACATCCAAACTGCCCAACAGAGGCCCCAAACACAACCACCTCTTATAACACACCCACCAAAATTCAAACACAGCCACACCCAACAATGGACCAATAAAAAGGGCCACACACACAAACCATGAGCCCTTGCAACAGACCTACTGCGGACAGAGCTCACACACAAACCAGCCCACAGAACTCATACCTTTGCTACCCCGCCACTCACACACCTTCACACAACCTCCCCCACAAACATCCCCCTCTGCACAGTCACACACACACACATTCACACCCACACACCCACAACCACCCACACCCCACACCATGCCCACAGACAAGAATCCAAAGTTCACTACGGCGGAGCTGGAGATCCTTGTCGACGAAGTCATCAGAGTCGAGCCACAGCTGTTTGTAACAATGGTCAGACAGACCAGCATATCGGAAAAATCTGCCATGTGGCAGAGGATCGTCGACAAGGTGAATGCTGTTGCGCCCGCTCGAAGGACCAGGCATGAATGCCAAGCCAGGTGGTACGATCTGCGCAGGGCTGTCAAGAGGAAGATGAACGAAGAACATGCCCAGGCCAACATCACTGGAGGTGGGCCACCCGCAGACGCGTACAGTACCATCCCTGGGAGGAGAGGGTGATGGCCATGCTACCACCGGTGGGAGTACAGGGAGTGGACGGAGTCACAGAGCCTGGTGAGTACACAAACAACTCATGTAACTTGGGGGAATGGCATCCACACCCCAACCACCAGAGGCGCAACTATAGCAAAATTTCGGGGGAGGCTGAGAAAAATTGCCATGGGGGGATGAATCTTGTAAGCCATAGGCAGAGTGGAGCTGCAGGGGCTGTCAAAGGGGTGAAACAACCGCGAGGCCTCATTAACACGCAAATGGCCTCTGAAAGACCTGTGAAGTGTTCGGGTGCGGCTGTGAGTGCACCGGGAAGCTGTCTCATCCCGAGCTGCCACACACGACGGGGGTGGGGCTGAAGCCCTGTGAGTCCAATGGCTGTTGCGCACCTGCCAACCACAACAAATGCACGCACCCACCCCCAAGCACTCACCGCACACACAACCACACTCAATAACCATGGCCATGCCACGAACGTCACCATTCACCCTTCACAAATCAAGGCAAGGCCATGTCCAAGGCCACAACAACCACAAACACAAGACAGGATGTCCGGGAGGCTGGGAGGGTGGGCCCCACACAACACATCGTGAAAATGAGATGCAGACACCAATGTCCCAGCCCATATGGCATAGGGACATACCCATGCACAATGCACAGGGACTGGCAAACTACTAACAAGGTCGCTGACACTGGGCCCTGCTGTATGCAGCACAAGGCCCTCCTGGGACCACTGTACACTCAAACACCAAATCCACAAGCACAGGCAACCAGCACAGGAACCCACACACACTGTCATGCCAGCATACACCATGAGGGGACACACACATCACCTGGGAGACCCAATGACGACTCACACAACACACCACAGCACGGCAGGTCACCCCCCCCCCACAAGCACACCCCCCGGGGCAGGCAACGGATACACCCACTCCCACAATGGACATGTGACACAACAAGACCAATCCGGAGCCAAGTAAGCATCAGAGCCAGGCGGGCAACTACAGCCAACTTCCGGGGGGGGGGGGCAGTAAAAGATTGGGGGGTCAAATCAACCAGCTCTAGGCAGAGTGGCTGTAAGAATGGGTGAAAACACAACAGAAGCCGAATGTTCGAGTAAATGGTCTACCATACACCTGTGAAGTTCTCGGGTCCGGATGCAATTAGACGTACGCCAGCCCGCGAGGCCGTCTCAGCCGGGCTGACACACATGACGGGGGGGCACAAGCCCGGTTAGCCCAATGGGTGTTGCGCGCCTGATCAGAGCCAACTATCTACAGGCAACACACTCAGGAGAACATCCCAATCTGTCCCCCGCAACATACCCATCCCCAAGTGGACACTGAGAGGAATGCCAGGGACATCCAAATACCTGGGGGAACTGTGTCAACTTGAATATGTATGAAACATGGATGTGGCATGAAACAGCATTAACATTGTCCCTCTCTCACACACAGGGCGACGTCGACCATCTCCCCCCAACACTGGGGGGGAAGATTCACAGTCCCAGGCACCGCGTGACGACGATCCCACCGGCAGCAACGACGCTCACCACTCCGTGGATGACCCCGACCAACCTGGCTCCTCTGGTGTACAAGCTCCTGCAGCACCTGCGTCAGGTACATCTGTGCCAACCACCACCCCCATTCCCGCCACATCCCAGGACACACCCAGGATCCCTGCTCGCACTGAACAACACAGCCAGTCTGACCGGGAGGGACAACGTTACGCGGGCACCCAGGAGGAGGCAGACAACCCTGCCGATGCCATCCCTCAGGGGTCCCGTAGACCAGATGTTCCCACAACGGCAGGCCAGGCACGTGTGGGCAGCGGTGGTGGGAGTGGAGGCAGGCGGAGGCGTGAACCTGACCAGCCAGCTCAGGACCCCGGTATGGCCCACCTACACAACATCCTGGACTCATACCGGCGTGACACCAGAGGCATCGACCAGGCCGTGGTCATACATTCCGGGATGCAGGGGACCCTCGATGAGATCAAGAACCTGCAGGTCGAGCATCATGCCAGTCACGAACAACTACTAGGACGGATGGAGGCAAGACAGGCTGAGCTCCTGGCGGTGCACAGGGATGTGAGCCAATCACTCCGTCAGATTGCCCAAAGTCTGGCAAACCCTCCCTGTGCCACCAGGCGTAGACCAGCACCAGACACGGGGAGGGAGGAGGAGGAGGATTCATCTGACGGAGCGTCCCTAGCATCGTCAAGGCCTGCATCTGAGGGTCCCCGTATTAAAGTGGGTCGTCCACATAAGAGACCGTGAGAGTCAGCGGACCATCCCCATCTCCCAGGTCACCTGGCCTGGCACCTGGCCCTCGGGCGCAACAGCAGCACCTCACCCAATGACATTCTCTGCCACATGGACTTGTTGGTCCCAGTCTGACCAATGACGACCAACACTGTGGTCTTGACTCTGATGACTTCCAATGCCAAGGATGCCATCTCCCCCAGTAAACTTTGGATTCTATTCCCCCAGCTGTGCACCTTAGCACATCTTCCAAATGACGCACCCCACCTAAAATAAAGTCACATTGTTCTGCAGATGAGATGTTGCTGTCATTTAGCATTATTCTACGACATATGTGTGTGTAAATGTCTAACTATGCGTGAGTGTTGACCCAACTCCAGCCATCCATCCCCTGGGAACAGAGTCTGGTACAGGACACACATGGGTCACAAGTATCAGTCACTGTAGGCATGGAGCACAACACTCACCTGTGATGGCCTCTGGCTGCTGAGGGGGGGCTTGCTAAACTGTGTGGACAGACCTATTTGGGAGATCATCATCAAGGTGTAGAGGTCATGGCCCATGTGGAGGTACCCGGGGAGGGAGTCCCAGGGATTTGTGGCCAGGTGGGGGAAATATGTCCGGTATGCTAGAGTACGGTGGACAGGGAAAGGTCGGATGCACGTAGATGGACGAACGGGATGTAGGATGTCAGACGTTCAAGGTTGGTGTGGGGTCGGGTTTGTGGACTGGCTCCTGAGTGTGGGTGGGGTGTGCGGAGGACATCCTGCAGCAGACAGTGATCCATTGCAGCCAGCTATGGTGGACGGTGAGGTGGCTGGGGCGCAGGGCGTAGAAGCTGAGGTGTGCAGATGCCCCCTGGAAGTGGACCAGTGTCCTTGGAGTGTGGATTTACTTGCTCCGTAGAGGACAGGGCAGTATATGAGATGGATGTCGTCATGGACCTGGGGGATGGCCTGTCGTAACTTGGAGTGGATCCATCTGTGGATCATGTGCATGATGCAGAGTGCGTTGCAGCATGGGGTACAGATGCTGTGGACTAGCATGGCAAATGTGTGCGAGCAAAACATGATGCACTACATCCTGTGAGTGTGGCCACTGTGTGCCTGTGCAGGGCCTGCAGCAGCAGGCGCTATCCCCCTGCAAAATGGCCTATTTTGCACACAAACACTAGGATGTCAGAAGGGCAACTGCAACAGGCGCGTGTGTTAAGTGAGGAGTGTCCAGTGTCACATGGCACACCCAGAGACAATGCATGCCCAATCTCCAAAGAACCATTACACAGGATCAGGAAACTTAAGGTCGACCTGCGCACTGGAGACACACCCTCAGCAACTGGTGATGGCCCATTGTGTGTTTGACCTCGCTAAAAACAAAAGATGTTAAAATATATACCATGTACTACATGCCCAATAGGTAGCCCAATCCATGAGCAACTGAATGCATGTCGCTAAACTACACAAGGACTCCCATGCATTATCTACAGCAAGTATGCCAGAGATGCCGCATGCCAAGTGGCAAGAGACCAGCATTGACAGAGACGAGGCACCTTGGAGTATGACGAACACCTTTATTAACCAGCCTCACACTAATGGAGTTGCATCCATTGGAACAGAATCACATGTCATTCGGCTGAACATGTGTGACCCACACTGGACACCCCCTGCAACACACAGATGCGGTAAATCCTACTGAGCTGGCACACAAGTGAAGGGGTTGAACTCACACCCCTTGCTACACACGGCGAGTCTACAATCCCACATTGAGCCTCATATGGGGATGTCCCACACCATGTCCAGCATGACCATCCCGTATGTTCCTGAGGGACGTTAGACACACATTGATGCCTTCCTCAGAATCCACAATCCATGACAGATGACTGTCAGGAAGGTTGACTATCAATTAATGGGGGCCATGCAACACATCACGTGGCCCATGGTGAGTCGACATGTATGCATGGTAACACAACATGCACAGGAGCAGTACCCACATATCACAAACTTGTACCACCCACAAAAGGCCTTGCTGCACTCCTTACCAAAAACAGACTTCTCTCCATCTCTTTTCATGTGACTCTGATCCAGCACACGTTTGAAAAATCATGAGGAATAGCAGGAGTGCAATGATGACATGAGCAGACGACAGCCGCAGGAACCTGGGGAGGACAGACACACAACAAGTCAGCGAGGAGCTAGTAATCCGCACACATGTACATGCACCCTACAGGATTGATGTTGTCACCATGGGAATAATGATTTATGTGCACCTGCACAAATATGGGGAATGACATTTGCACTTGTATGACACATCAGAACACACCTCCAAGTTACTTGGCACACAGTCAGCTGGACACACACATTGCAACACATGCCACACAAGGCACTAGGCGTGCACACTCAGACACCGGAACTCACCATTGTGAGAAGAAGTTGCGGATCAGCTGACTCCGGATGTCCTCATCCTCATCCTCATCTTCACTTGCCCCGTGCCCAAGCCCTACATCCTCCACGGGTGGATGATCTTGCTCATCAGGATCCAGGATGAGTGGCACGGCCTTCTCCACTGCCATGTTTTGCAGCATGCAGCACACAAGGAAGATTTTGCAGACCTTCACCGGGGCATATGGGAGGGCGCCGCCGGTCTTGTGGAGGCACCGGAATCTGCTCTTCAGGAGTCCAAACGTCCTCTCAATCACGCGCCTCGTCTGCCCATGGGTGTCGTTGTACCGGTGTTCTGCGGCTGTTCTGGGGTGGCGGAGAGGCGTCATCAGCCATGGCATGTTGGGAAAGCCAGCGTCCCCTACATGGAAACATCATGGACAGAAGTGGGTCAGGAGAAGCAGTAAGACATGAAGAAACGGCTAAATACCGGACTAACAGATCATACCCACCAACAAGACATGCACGCTCGTTGCGCAGCTGCAGCATCATTTCAGGCACCCTGCTACGCCTCATGATGTAGGCATCGTGTGCTGATCCTGGAAAACGTGAACAGACATGGGATATCATCATGTTGGCAAGACATACCACAAGGGCATTGATGGAGTGGTAATGCTTGCGGTTACGGAAGGCTACCTCCTGTGCGTGTGGTGGCACCAAAGCCACATGTGTCCCATCAATGGCCCCAATGACATGGGGCATACGTCCCAGGGCATAGAACTCACCCTTGACACCTGTCAACTGCTCACGAGTTGGAAAGGCAATGAATTCATCAAGGTGTAACAACATGGCCTCTAACACATCATGCAGGACACGGCTGAACATGGTCTGGGACATGCCACCGACATCAGCTATAGTCAATTGAAACATACCGGTGGCAAAGAAATGTAGGGCTGCCATCACCTTCATCTTGGGTGTCAGTGCAGTAGGATACCTGTGTAGCGGTTGGAGGTGTGCCTCGAGCCTTGTGGTCAAGTCGTCAATCAACGGTTGGGTGATGCGGTAGCGGCGTACACAGTCACGTTCCCTCATGGCAGCCAGGTCTGGCATTGGTCGGGGGAGAGGCGGTGCCCTGCAGAAATTTGGAAGGAATAACGAAGATTGAGTACAGCACTACACCACTGTCAATGAACTGAGCACATGTTCAACAGCTAATACACAAATGCTACATACAGAGTCTGTACTGTGCAATGCATCCAGGACACGTATGCCAGCAAGGTAACACCCCTAACAACAGTCATCTATACACGTGGGTGCGCAGGGTCAACATTACATGACATGGAACTAGCTGTGGGCCAGTGTAAGTGAAGAGGCTGACGCAAGACAGGAGTGACAGGCATCCACATATGTGCATTAGAAGGATGTATTATCACACAGACCGGTTGCGGGACACTAGAGGCACAGGTCGCATGTCCTTGAAACAGGACAATCCATACACCTTGGCAGGAAGGGGGACATGTCAGGTATGATGACACATACATTGAGACTGCGCAGAATAGTCCCAATCTCGCAAGTGCATGTGCGATGCACACATGCACACGTTAAGGCTGATTCCACATGTGGCCTGGTGTGCGTAACAGTGTGCCATGCCCATTGACACGCAGACACCTGTTGGATGCAGGAAATGCAGATGCATGTCACGGAACTCATACAGCTGGCTCATGGGATCACATGACACTCACATGACATGGTCACAACGTTCAACGCCAGTAGTAACATTTGAGGTGTAATTAACCGTGTCCCTGGAATCGGTGGACAGTTGCGGGTGTAGGTGGCCATGGCATGCCAGTGATGCAGTGCTCGACTGTCCCCAGTGAGTAGCACCTCTGTATCGATTGCGGACAAGTACATTTCTGTTGTGTCATGCTCCCCATTGTTTCCCAGTGGCATGGTGGGTAAACCAACTGTGTGGTGCAGGGCCTACTTATGTTGGTAGTTTTGTAGATGTCACCCATGTTGGCGTTAATGCAATGCGCTGTGTCCTATGTAGATTGGACTCATGTGTCATGTGTATACAGGTGTGTGGTCATTTCCTGTCTCTTCACCTTGGCCACAGCATCGTCGGGGGTAACAGAGGGAGACACTGGCACGGATGTGGGGGAGGTAGCCAGCACCGGGGCCACCAGTGCTGGGGAGTCTGGCGCAGCATGTGGCACGGCATCAGAGGGGAGTCAGGCAGAAGACCCGTCCAGTCCCAACACCGGCTATGACGCTGACCGCGCCGGGGCTGAGCCCCCAGAGGGGGCGGGGGCTGCCACCAGTGCTGAAGGCAGCACTCCAACCCTCGGCGCACCCTCCATTCTCATCATCGCCCCCCCAGTTGCTCTGGTCCCTTGTGTCCGTGCTAGGCGACAACAGGTGCGTGAGTGACGGCAAGGAGGTGTATTCAAGGGTTGAAGGGTGCACTTCCACTCCGGATCATTCTGTGGTGTGTAGGCACATTCAAGTGCATGGTGCATGTTACATGCACGCTCATGATGTAGCTTGTATTCTGTAAGGGATTCGTGTGCCAGTCATGACCCCTTCTTGTGCGCTGCTTGCTAACGGTAATTATGTGCTATTCAATGCAGTTGCTTGCTGTGGGATGCTTCCGGCAATTCCTGACATCGTGACTGTTTCACTACGAGTGCTTTTCTGTCATTACGACCTTTCCCCCCCCCGCATGGCCGGCTGGATGTATCCATCTGGCCTCCATTCCGACCTTGAAAGCGGAGTACAACAAGATGAGCAGTGTAAGGGCTCCATTGTCTCAAAAACAAGACGTGTTGACTTCACCCCGAGAAACATTTGGCCTTCACATAGATCACACGCGCACAGAGGTGCTTGCGCTTTTTAACACTGATCTCCCACTACATATTTGGGACTCGGATTCAGACTATCTTTCATGCCTCGTCCACAAGTGGGCTGGCTGTTTTTTTCAACATTGTGGGCTCCGGCCTCGTGACCTCCTTCCAAACTCTGTTTGGTGTGATCCCCGCATTTCATCATTCAATTTTGGCTACCATCTTCGGAGGTGTCCCTTTGCTTCTCGCCCTCGTAGCTGGGGTGCCATAATAGATCTGCGTACTACGCTGTGGCTTCACAACTTGCGTTGCAAGACAGCATGCACCGGCTGCTCCATCTTCGGAACATGATGCTTCAATTCTACGGCACTCTGCCGCTGGCGACCTTAAGCAGTGCCTATGGATTGTCCTTCCGGTTTCCCTTCTTTACCTGTGTGCAACCTGTCTTCCATTGCCTAGATTGTCCATTCGAATGGGCTCTGGATTTGTGCCTGTCTAACTCGGTGGCTCCTGAGCCGGATTTTGATCGACTGATGTGCCCCTTAGTGGCTCATGAGTTGGACTGTTCTGGCGTCAGTGTCATGGCCTGTGCTGCTGCACATGGAGTCCTGGGGAATTGGGACATCCGAACAGCAGCAAATGAGTTCTTAACCAGGAGTTATCTTGATGTCCCCACCTGTTGTCCACAAGTTGTGCTGGATGGCCCGATTGTTGAGGAACACGTGTGTTCTTTCCCCCTGCTTAACTGGATGGCAGGCAATTTTTCGGAACGTGCAGATGATTTCCTCTTGGAAGCTGTTGCAACTTATAGTGCCTGTGCCTTGATGGATTGACTTTAGCCCTGCTCATTTCATGGTGCATCCGTCGATGTGATATTTTCCTCCCCTTTTACATGGTTACTTGCCCTTCAACATCGTTCATGATTGACATTTCTTTTCTGACTTTTTCGCTTCCCTTCTATGGACTTCCAGTTCATGGCCTTGGTTCCGTTCTATCACACTTGAACTCTGCGTTCTCGAATTTGCGCACCTAATGGATGGATGACTTTTGCAGGAGATGGGACTAGATGATCCTGTGATGTGATACCACTGAGCTGATCTGTGCGGTGGGGGGTCCCCCCTTCTAGCTTAGGGACCTGCTATTAGTCCAATGATACTACTATTAGTTTACTGCCGACAGGAAGATTGCTGTTTCCACTGTCAGTTTCTTAAGATTGCTCCTTTCAATGTCTCTGATCTTGCAACAATGCTGATGTTACTGGCCTTGACCATTTGTCTGCTTATGTTGGCCACAGTCCTGCATCTTAGGACGCGAGGTTCATTGAGTGTACTCATTAAACTTTACCTTGTCTGTGTCTATTCTGTTGTGGACTGATCTGTGAAGCATGACGCACAGCTATGTCTGATTCACACCATTCATGGGGATGTTGTAAGTCGCTTGTTCTGGCTTGTCTATACATTGGGACTGCCGGGCCCAACCTCGGATATAGAATGGGACAGTTAGCTTGTCGTATGTGGGGTTCTGGGTTCTGAGGGGAGTTTGTGGTACACCAAACATGTCTCCTTCGTGCCAGGCACCACACCCCCTGTGGTGGGGTCATCCGTCCCTGCAGCCACGACACCTACCCGTGCCCCTCCTGTCCCTGCGGTGTCTGGTTCTTCCCCCCACATGATGCCCCCACTTCTGTGGATAATATGGTACAGTGTACTGTGCAGGCGAGCATGGGGAGACACGTCCCTACGTGTCCCCCCCCGGTGCTTCGCATCTGGTGTGGCCTATGGGCTTGTGGAATGGTGTACTGTGGCTACTTTCCTTCGAGATGCTGCATGTGGTTGTTATTTTCTCGTTTGCACACTATTTCTATTCTGCTGTTGCTGCTGGTGCTGCTGCTCCCTGGGTTGGGGTGGTGATGATGTGTTGGGTGTCTGGTAAATGTTGTTGTGTCCTGCTCATGGGGTGGACCCTGGTATCTGCATGCCGTCACATGGTGTCTGCATGTATTCGTGGGTCACGTTGGCTCTTACTGCATGGTGACATTGTCCCAAGGTGTGTTCCTTCCTCTGTGGCACCTGTAATCTTCCCTGCATGGTGTTTCCCAATTGTTGTGCTGAGCTGTGTCAACATTGCCTCAGTGTGTGACACATCCCTTCGACTTTGGCCATGCATGCTCTGCAATGTCTCCACCTGCATAGTTTGTGGCATTCTTGCTGGTCACGGTACTTGTGTATGGCGTATGTTGACATGACTTCATGTGTACATTTTCCGTTTTTCGCACTTTGCATGTGTGTACTCCCTGCCTCACACACATGTGTTGCGTGTTCTGCAGTGTATTTGGGCACCTGCCTGATATTTGTGGGCATTGTATCTGTGTGTACTCCACCCTTTCACTTCCATGGGGGCCAAATGCTTGTTGGCTGCCCCGGTACCTGTGCATTCCTCTCATTCGTGGACTGTGCGTGACAGTGTGTGTTCCCTTTGGCTCGCATTGTTTAGTGGTGTTTGACATGAGGGTGCAGTCTTGTGGCCAAATCTGTGTGTGTGTATTGTGCTGCCTCTGCCAGGGGTGGGTATGCATGTGTAATTTGTCCTCACACCCACATGTGGTGTGTCATGCAGTGGGGGTAGGCCGGCCATCCTCCTGGGAGTGGGACACTGCTGTCAGTGATGTGTTGTTATGGCACTATCGTCATTGTCCTGAGTTGGGGATACGTACATTCACCCATGGAGCTGTGGTCATCTGATAATTATGCTGGCCCCCCCATGTCTCTGTCCACTGCTGGGGCTCCTCGGCACCCACCCCTCATATGTCTGGGCACTGCTGGGAGTGATAGGCACACACCCCTATGTATCTGTCCACTGTCGTGGTATGTGCCGAATCCACGCGCTGATTGCCTGGGTGGGGCCCGTGCCCCTAGGGTGGCCTGTACACATGCCTTTGGGACGTGGGTGCGGCCGTACCGGCGTGGTTCCTGTGACGTAGGGGTGGGCGTGGTATGTGCCGTGTCCACACGCAGATGGCCTGGGTGGGGCCCGTGCCCCTAGGGTGCCACAACTTTGGGGGTGCGTCCCATACACATGCCTTTGGGACATGGGTGCGGCCGTACCGGCGTGGTTCATGTGACGTAGGGGTGGGCGTGGTATGTGCCGTGCCACCATTGTGGTGGTGACGGGTACGCGTCCACGTCCACTTCCGTTGTGGCGGGACGTGGGATTGGTGGACACGCCCCCCGAAGTGACCAGTCCATGGTGGCAATTGCTGTGCATGCTGTTGTAGTTATTTGGGGGGGGTGGGTTATGATTCCTGGCCCTTGCATACACACACACCCCCCTTTGCCCCTGGGGGTTGTTCTGACCTTCTGCGGCGTCTGCGTCGGTTTCTGTATACGAGGTGGTAGGCTATGAGGGCCGGAACGACGTGTAGGTTGGGGTCCATCGCTGTCTCTGGCGTGCCGGGCTCCTTGTTCGCGGCGTCCTCACTTTCCCGGCAGTTTTTGGCTCCCGTAAAAACTGCAGCGTGCGGAGTGACGTCGGCACGATTCGTACTTGCTGGTCTGTGAAAAGCTGCCTGACTCCGTCCGGACGTCGCATGTGCACCGTCCCGACAGTGATTCGTTTGTAAAATTTTTGCCGGTCGGTGTTTTTTTCCGACCTGGCCGGTGATTGTATTTCTGTGCGAATGGTACTTGCGAGTTTTTAAGGTGTTTTTCCCGGGTACCATTCGGATGGGAAAAACGCTCCGTCCGACCATTCGGTTTTTCCAGGATTGGAATCGGCACCTTAATGTTGCATTCTGAGAATTTGAGGCATATTAATGACACCAAACTCTACATTTTATTCAAAAACAAAAATTTTGCAAATCTAAAACTTTCATAAGAAAGTGTTGATGGGATATTTGAGATTTAAACCTATAACATATGTAGACTATGCCTTGTCCCTGTCACAGCCCCATCATGTGCCCTGTGTAGTGGGCCTAACGTGAAGGGCTAGTGCTGCTTTACTCGTGTGGAGCTATATGGTGTGATTGGATACCATGAGGATATTCCCCAAGCTCCCTCGTAATTGATGTTCCCTCAACACCCTCACAACTGATCTTTACCCAGCAACCTTATGACCAAAATTCCCGCAGCACCGTCATGACTGGTGCTCCCCAGCACACTCATGACCTATGCTTCCCCAGCATCAGTAATTCCATTGTGAATAAATTCCTTCAAGCATTCCCCAAATCCTGTGAACCAATGGATTAACTGCTCTCATTGTTACCAGAGGCCTGGTGTGGTTTTCCATTGAATACCTGCAATCTTCCCCCAGAATTCCATGAGCCAATGGCAAGCCTTGCATTTGCTGTTACTGGGGCCTTGGTATTGTTTTCCATTAGGCATGTTTGAACGAAAACGATACATTAGTTTCCTGTTATTTGATTCCAGTCAACAAGTTGCACATCCTATTCTGTATGGTCAATAGTGTGTACTAACATATGCCTTCTCCAAGATTCGAGGACCTTCCAGTGGGACATGTGTCCTACGTGCCACACCTGATCCAGCTACATCAATGGAGCCTTCAAGAGGGTATATAAACCCAGTTCAAACCTAAATCATGGCTTGGCATTGCTCCCTGCGAAACAAGCGTCACCTTTCCCACTCACCTGAAGAAGTCTGCTGGAACCCAGAAGTGCTCCAGTCTCCTGCAAGTCCATCCAAACCCTTGGTTGCCGTGGCACCAGCTCGCTTTACAGCTTCCTCTTCACTCCCCTCTGTCCAGCTATTCAGGAACCCTCTTGACTCCCTGAATCAACGCCTCGAGATCTTTTTTGAACTTCAGTGAAGTGGAAGAACTAGGCTAAGTACTTGTTATCAGGTTAGTGCGCACAAATTCTCCTATAGTAGTAAACCGGACCGGGAATCCCAGTTTTCAACGGCTATAGATTTTTCCTCCTTGTCCTCTCTGTGATTTACTCCACCACTTCTTGTGCGTTTATCCTCCAGACCCTTCGTCCAACCTTGGTGCTAGAACTGTATCATGCAAGGATTAAAGACTTCAGTTTCATGTTTCTCAGATGAACGGTAGTGCCAGGTTAAAGCACTTACGAGTCCTTGTTATATGTATGAACTTGTATCTAAATCTGTGCTCCGAGTTTAATCCTTGGTATGGTCCCAAAACCACGAGTCTTTGATTTTGGTTATTCGGCTCTCATGTTGAGCTGCTGATTAAATCTGTAAGTGAATGTAGTTGTGTCAATGTATTTAAAGACCTGTTAGTGTACGAATGGGAACTGCCTCCTCTTGTTATTTCCAGTGCTTTGCATCATCACAAAACCAGAGGTTCTGGTCCAGTGTGAATCTACCTCACAAACGTAGAAGGTCTCAGAAGTGACAGATCCTTTTACGCAGTGTTGCACATCTGCAGAGTAGATCCAATACCGCAAGGTTCTCTTTTATAATTGTATCCCAATCCCCCTTCCACGCAAATGCCACACTTTGTTTAAGGAGTTTCTGTTCCTTGAACAGGCTCGGCCCTGAGAGGGATAGGAGTTCCAGCATTGGTTCTAGTGTCGTCCCCGAAGTTGAGACCAGGTGAGTGCATGACTGTCCCCATGCATTATGTAAAGCTTGTAGATCACCTCTTTTAGCTAATGTGTCCATGGATAAATGATTTGTATGCACAGAATCAAGAGACTCTAAGAAAACCACAAGCCGAAATGTACAAAACTGAAACTCTTTCTAATGGCTACTTGCCCAAATCCCAACCAACAGGGGACTGTTTCTGTTTCTTTGAAAAAGTGATGACCTTATCTTTATGGTGTTTAAAAAAAAAAAAGAACATGTCTCTCCATGTATGACATTGGAGTGTATAATCCCCTTTGAAGGCCAACTGAGGGAGGTCCAACACAATCCCATTGTTACCATTTGAGGGTGTATGAATTTGTTTATGATCCAATGCACACAGAGATTTCCTTAAATTCTCAGAAATAAAAGAGTCCTTAAGATACAGAGAAAATAAAAAATGGGCCATAAATAACCTTTGTTTTAACCCATAAGCTGTTTTGATTCTTTCTTTTAAGTCTTTTTTTGGCCACATTAACCAATGTACAATGTGTTACAATGTAAAGCTATCAATAACTTGAGGAAACCAAAACATGTACTCATAAAAGCCAGTATAAGCAACAGAAAGGGTCTTTCAAACTGACCAAATGCTGTTGAAAAATCAGTAAATGAAGCATAAACTGACTCATTATGGGTTATAGTATATTCATCTACCACTTAGTGTGCAACGGCTATATAGTCCAATACTGCACAATTCTGTCTAACAACAGATTGTTTGTGAAGAATGGTGTTCTACCATTGGACCACAATACCAGATGATCTAAATATCTAGCAAATATTTTCCCCGAAAAGTCCTAGAAAGATCTAGAAATGCAACTACCCAATAGCTTTGTGGGGCAAGTTTAGAAATATTTCCTCTTCTTGAACCTGAGCTTATGATCAAACCAGCTATACAAGATTTAAAAAGTAGAAACAGAAATTCCCTCCACTTACTGCAGGATTGTTGTTTATAAATGAAATAGGAATCTTATCTAGCCCTGCTGCCACAGATTACTCTTAGCTTTACACGCAACATTATAACTCTGGAGGTGAGGTTAAAAAAGACTTAGGGCCCAATTACGATGACGGACGGACTTATGTGAACTGGGCCCGAACGATCTCCTGTCATCGTTCCCTCCCCAGCAATTAGGATGCAACTGAACACTGTTCGGTCACATTCCTATTCTTTACAATGGGAGCATGCATTCCGACTGGATTGCATGCTCTCATTGTAATGAGCTGAGATGCAGTTCATCCCTGCACCCCATGGCTGGCACCTGAAGGTGCCAGCCAACAGGTACAGGGATCAACAGGGGCCGCCATCCATAGGCCTTGCACCCATGGGGGCCCTGCTGTGGACCCCAAAGTCAGATTCACACAGCCTTTCTCTGTCAGAAAGTCCGGCACAGAAGGGCTGTTAGAATCTGCCCTCATAATGCCTCGGGCACAAAGAGCCACCTGAGGAATTATTGGATGCTTTCCGAATGGCAGACAGGCTCTCCAAACCCATTGAAGGCCATTCGGAAATCCGGTTTGGATTCCTTTCTGACCCACCCCATCAAAATGGGTCAGTCAGAAAGAAATCTGAACAGTCAATATTGATGCCGTAGAAATGGCTCCTACCGAGGGTCAGAGTCGTTTCCTACGGCTTCCGAATCGGGCTCATAGTGTCTACATTGTCAGAATTTTGTTGTACATCAGATTTATCAGAGTCAATGTAAAGAGCATATAGTAAAGTTAAAAATGTAGCACAAACCGTTGAGGATTTAGAAATGGTACTAGTTTCCTTCTTGCCCTTCTCTTGATGATTTTTTTTGGGACACCAGTGGCTGACCCTTTCTGATTATTATAAATCTGCAGTGTTAATTTAACAATCACTTTCCTAATTTCCGAATATCGCATACACTTCACATGAAGACATTTTTTATGATACAATTGATGTTTTATTTGTTGCTCCAACTATTGCACTCTGCTACCTGTCAGGATACTTAATTTAATTATTGCTTTTTCCTTATCCTTATCTCCTTATCTGCAGAGTTTTTAACTAGGAGATAATAAATTCAAACTTTGTGTTACCATTATATACATGCATAGTTTTCTGGACCCAATGAATTTGTATTTTTCAACTGTAGACTCCTTTCCTTCTAAATTCCATTGCAAATTGATGGTAGGCCAGAGGCTGATGGCACAGTTCAATACATTATGCCTACTTAAGTCAGAGGACACAATCTCCATACATTCAAAAAAGAAAAAGTCAGTGAAGGTAATTACAGAGCTAATTATTGCACAATGTACCATGCCTATCTGAGCTATTTATGTAGGTATAGCGCTCTTGATGTGACCATTATGAATTGTGGGGTAAGACTTGGCAAATGTCTCTAGTAGTTGTAACCATCACTGCTTCCCCTACTAGTCTTTTCAAAATGACACTTCCAAAATATTCCACACATTTTCATCATTTTCATTTCTATAAATCTCAGGTGAGTTTGATGATACCTTTGCATTTCAATTGCTACACATGATGCTGTCATGAGAATATTCCTATGTATTTACTTCAGCATTAAATTAAAAACTTTTATACATTTATATTATGGTTTACCTGGAAGATATAACCATTAAACCATTAAACATGAACCTCAAAAGATTAGATCATAAGCTTAAATAACAACATATATTCATCGCTCATTTGGAGCTGTTCACACTGGCAAGCAATTCTTAGTACTGACTGAATAGTAGATCCCATGATGAAAAGACCTCTAGTTTAATTCACAGCCGGTTGAAGACTATATATATATATATATATATTACCTACTGGCGGTCGCCAGTAGGTAGTTATAGTTAGGACCCTCTTACCATAGGAAATCCGCAACATTCTATTTTGAATAACTTTGGCGCCGGTCGACGAATCCTCACGAATTTTTCAAAATAGGTGGGGCGCTACGCTCCGCTCCTACCCTGAAAGTCTCGGGGGGACTCGTCAAGCGGGTGCTGAGATAAAAGGGGGGTCCCAAAACGCGTTTTTCCCATGCATTTTTCCATAGGACCTTTAGACACAGCTACAGCCCGAACGGCTGAACAGAATTACTTGAAATTTGGCAGAGAGGTAGTCCTCAGGTCAAGGAAGTGCCTTTTGTAGGTTTGGTGTAAATCTGTTCAGTAGATTCTGAGAAAATAGCCTTTAAATCAATATATATATCTGAGCCAGCTTACGGTGCGCTTACGGTGCGCTTACCGTACGCGTACGGTGACGTGCGCGAGCGCGATTCTGATTGGCTTTTAGATCTTAGTAAACATTCGAATCGGTCGAAACCAGGAAGCGGCGGCCGCCATTTTGTGTATTTCCCTCAGAAAAAAAAGGGTGATAACTTGAAAAGGGGGCAAGGAAGAGAGTTACAGACCCCCTAACATTTGTAAGGGGGTCAAAGAAGGACAGAAAAGTACAAAAAAAAAATTTATTAATTTTAAAAAAAATCGCGGGGTACGCGTACGGTAAGCTCACCGTACACGTACGGTAAAAAAAAATAAAAAAAGAAATGAAATGCAGATTTAAGTGTTTAGATATTAGGGGGCTCTAAAAAGAGCTGTTGTGTTTATTAAGTGTTTTTTTATTGGTACCTACAAGTAAGTACCGATGCAGAGTCTAAGGTTCAAGAGGAAGACTCTGTTCCCTTCATCAGTGAAGTGTACACCATCTCCTCTATAAATGTCTTGCATGTCGTAACGCAAGTTGTTGTGGTAAATGGAACCCATACCATAGTCACGGAGGAAAGCAGAAACAGATTTGTTGACGTGCTTTCTTGCTTTGTCAATCTGTGGACAAAAATGATTGGACCAGTTCCATTTTTGCCTTTGGCATATGTTAGAAAACACAAAGGCAGTTTTAGGGAAAAGTGAAAACAGTTGTGCAAAGGTGTCCTTCATAAGCATTTCCAGACCTACCCCAGTCAAAGTGCCTAGGTCATCGCCACCACAGTGCACTATTATGAGGTCAGGGTGTTGGATTTGCATGAAGGATTTCACCAATGGCATCAATTGGTGCCACTTTAACCCTCTCTGACCAATCCATTTAATGTCTACATTTGGCAAAGCAAGGTCTCTCACCATATCTGTTTTCTCTGCATACTTTTCACTCCAGAAGACATAGCTGTGCCCTACAATCCACACTGTGAACATCTTCAAAGGAGAACTGGATGCACTCAGGAGGTGTAATTCAGCAGAATGGTAAAAAGAAATGAAAGACAGTTTGGAAATGGAGGCATACATATTTTTTTTATAAAAAAAAGGAACTGATTGGCTGTTTCATACCATTCTAGAATAAAAACTAGGCTGTATGTGTAAATTTATAGAAGCATGTTTTGTATTGGTACAGAAAAATGTGTTACCAAAGAACAGTACTATGGATTTGCTGTTAGGTTTGAAAAGTCAAGCACTCCTGCTCTTTGGAAATGAAACATTGTGTGGCGAACTTCTGACCTAACTCCACACAGCAGTGTTCCATGAGCTGTTGCTATGGTAGCAGGCAGAAGTCAAGTTGGGGGAAGGGTACTAGGCAGAAGTCAAGTTGGGGGAAGGGTACTTTTGGAAAAGGGTTGGTTTTCAACCAATAGAAATGTGTGATTACATTTGAAAAAAAGGGGGAAGCACTGAGATTTGAAATTAATATGTATATGTATGGAAAAAGAGAGGGAAAGTTTGCCATTATCTGGTTCTGCTGAGAGGAGAGAGGTGTACAGAACAGAGATCCTGGCTCTGATAATCTGCTGTTTGAGTGCCACATTTCTTTTACAATTAACTAATTTTAAAGGTGAGTTTAGAGTTTGAGAGGGGATGTATATGGTAAATTAAGAAATGAATAATAGAATTGGAATTCCTTTTGTTGAAGTTGTGTTTATTATTTTCTGTTTTGGGAGAAATTTAAATGTGAGGAACATGTAAAATAATATGGACTATGTTTTCACGATAAATTAAGGTGTACTGGTAAAAATAAGGAATACTTTAAGGGTTTAAGGTTGCACTCAGTAATGCAAATAGATTCAGCATCAGTAAGGCTGGTTGCCCTTGCTGGAGTGTAGTGAGTCACCCAGGTTACACATGTTGCTGGTCTCAGAAAGCTGTTTGGTATTGCTCTGGTGATTTTACATTTGCATTAGATGGAAAGGGGGAGGTATTTTTTTATGCAGAAGCAGACTCTTAGCACACAGCCAGCTGCTTATCCTGTGGAATCATGGATAGTATTCACAACCGAGTGGGGTTTGAGGTTTCAGTTAGTAATGCAAATACATTCAGCATCACTAAGGCTGGTTGCCCTTGCTGGAGTGTAGTCAGTCACCCAGGTTACACATGGTGCTGGTTTCAAAAAGCAGTTTGGACATGTGCTGTTTTCAGAATCTGAAAAGTGGATTCAAAATGTGTCAGTCTGTAAAAGTGTTTATCACTTGCCAAAAAAAAGAGTAGTAAGTGTGCTTTCAAATTGGCAAAGAAATTTCGTTTTGTGACTAATATGAAAACATGACTCTGTGTGCAAATAGGAATTACAGGCAGAGATTTATTGCGTATTGCTCTGGTGATTTTACATTTGCATTAGATGTAAAGGGGGAGCCATTTTTTTGTATGCAGAAGCAGACTCTTAGCACACAGCCAGCTGCTTATCCTGTGGAATCATGCATAGTATTCACAACCGAGTGGGGTTTGAGGTTTCAGTCAGTAATGCAAATACATTCAGCATCACTAAGGCTGGTTGCCCTTGCTGGAGTGTAGTCAGTCACCCAGGTTACACATGGTGCTGGTCTCAAAACGCAGTTTGGACATGTGCTTTTATCAGAATCTGAAAGTGGATTCATAATGTGTCAGTCTGTAAAAGTGTTTATCACTTGCCAAAAATAAGAGAAGTAAGTGTGCTTTCAAATTGGCAAAGAAATTTCGTTTTGTGACTAATGTGAAAACATTACTCTGTGTGTAAATAGGAATTACAGGCAGAGATTTATTGCGTATTGCTCTGGTGATTTTACATTTGTATTAGATGAAAAGGGGGAGGTATTTTTTTATGCAGAAGCAGACTCTTAGTACACAGCCAGCTGCTTATCCTGTGGAATCATGCATAGTATTCACAACCGAGTGGGGTTTGAGGTTTCAGTCAGTAATGCAAATACATTCAGCATCACTAAGGCTGGTTGCCCTTGCTGGAGTGTAGTCAGTCACCCAGGTTACACATGGTGCTGGTCTGAAAAAGCAGTTTGGACATGTGCTTTTTTAAGAATCAGAAAAGTGGATTCATAATGTGTCAGTCTGTAAAAGTGTTTATCACTTGCCAAAAAAAAGAGTAGTAAGTGTGCTTTCAAATTGGCAAAGAAATTTCGTTTTGTGACTAATGTGAAAACATGACTCTGTGTGTAAATAGGAATTACAGGCAGAGATTTATTGCGTATTGCTCTGGTGATTTTACATTTGCATTAGATGGAAAGGGGGAGCCATTTTTTTGTGCAGAAGCAGACTCTTAGCACACACCCAGCTGCTTATCCTGTGGAATCATGCACAGTATTCACAACCGAGTGGGGTTTGAGGTTTCAGTCAGTAATGCAAATACATTCAGCATCACTAAGGCTGGTTGCCCTTGCTGGAGTGTAGTCAGTCACCCAGGTTACACATGGTGCTGGTCTGAAAAAGCAGTTTGGACATGTGCTTTTATCAGAATCTGAAAAGTGGATTCATAATGTGTCAGTCTGTAAAAGTACTTATCACTTGCCAAAAAAAAGAGTAGTAAGTGTGCTTTCAAATTGGCAAAGAAATTTCGTTTTGTGACTAATATGAAAACATGACTCTGTGTGCAAATAGGAATTACAGGCAGAGATTTATTGCGTATTGCTCTGGTGAATTTACATTTGCATTAGATGTAAAGGGGGAGCCATTCTTTTGTGCAGAAGCAGACTCTTAGCACACAGCCAGCTGCTTATCCTGTGGAATCATGCATAGTAATGACAACCGAGTGGGGTTTGAGGTTTCAGTCAGTAATGCAAATACATTCAGCATCAGTAAGGCTGGTTGCCCTTGCTGGAGTGTAGTCAGTCACCCAGGTTGCACATGTTGCTGGTCTTAGAAAGGTGTTTGGTATTGCTCTGGTGATTTTACATTTGCAATAGATGGAAAGGGGGAGCTATTTTTTTATGCAGAAGCAGACTCTTAGCACACACCCAGCTGCTTATCCTGTGGAATCATGCATAGTATTCACATCCGAGTGGGGTTTGAGGTTGCACTTAGTAATGCAAATATATTCAGCATCACTAACGCTGGTTGCCCTTGCTGGAGTGTAGTCAGTCACCCAGGTTACACATGTTGCTGGTCAGAGAAAGCTGTTTGGTATTGCTCTGGTGATTTTACATTTGCATTAGATGGAAAGGGGGTGTTATTTTTTTATGCAGAAGCAGACTCTTAGCACACAACCAGCTGCTTATCCTGTGGAATCAAGCACAGTATTCACAACCGAGTGGGGTTTGAGGTTGCAGTCAGTAATGCAAATACATTCAGCATCACTAAGGCTGGTTGCCCTTGCTGGAGTGTAGTCAGTCACCCAGGTTACACATGTTGCTGGTCTGAAAATGTTGTTTGGACATGTGCTTTTTTAAGAATCTAAAAAGTGGATTCATAATGTGTCAGACTGTAAAAGTGTTTATCACTTGCCAAAAAAAAGAGTAGTAAGTGTGCTTTCAAATTGGCAAAGAAATTGCGAATTCTGACTAATATGTAAACATGACTCTGTGTGCAAAGAGGAATTACAGGCAGAGATTTATTGCGTATTGCTCTGGTGATTTTACATTTGCATTAGTTGGAAAGGGGGACCTATTTTTTTTGTGCAGAAGCAAACTCTTAGCACACACCAGCTGTTTATCCTGTGGAAACATGCACAGTATTCACAACCGAGTGGGGTTTGAGGTTTCAATCAGTAATGCAAATACATTCAGCATCACTAAGGCTGGTTGCCCTTGCTGGAGTGTAGTCAGTCACCCAGGTTACACATGTTGCTGGTCTGAAAAAGCTGTTTGGACATGTGCTGTTTTCAGAATCTGAAAAGTGGATTCAAAATGTGTCAGACTGTAAAAGTACTTATCACTTGCCAAAAAAGTAGTAGAAAGTATGCTTTGCAATTGGCAAAGAAATTTCGTTTTCTGCCTAATTTCAAAGCATGACTCTGTGTGCACACAGGAATTGTTTTTAGATATTTAATTTGTGAAGGTGTTATTGTGATTTTCATTTATAGGAAAGGGGTTTATAGTATTTTAAGATTTCAAAAGATCATAAAAAATGTAGTAATATATTTAAATAAAATAAAGGAATTTTTTTTTGTTTTTTTTCAGGTATTGCTGAAGAGCAGTGAACAAAATTTAAGATGCCTACAAAATCCAGACTAAAGAAAGACCACAAAAAAAACCTATATTTGAAGACAACTGGAGGACCTAAGTTAGTTGGAGATGCTCATGTTGGGAAAAAGAGAAAATCTTCTGGTAAGCAGACAAAAGATTTTTTAAAGAACATCTTCAAAAAAAGGAAAAATGTACAAAATGTCTGTACTGGAAAGAATGTTTTCAATAGAAAAAAACAGGAAAAAATTGAGAATTTAGTTAATGCAAATATACCTTCTGCAACAATAAAGATTAACTTAAACAGAAAAACAGCGTTTAAAGAGATACGTAGAAAAATGTTTCAGAGAAGAGTTATGTCCAATTTGATAAAGGATGTGAAGAAATATAAGAAAAAGGCAAAATATTACAAGAGAAAAAAAGAAATTGAAGCCATTGCAGCAAAGGCATTAGAATTAAAAAGGAAACTATTCATTTTAATTTTGAATAGGATGCGTACATTAGATAAAATGGTTAATGTACTGAAATCACAAAGCAAAAGGAAAAGAGTAGTGAACAGAACAAACTTTTGTAAAGTGTTTTTAGGAAAATGGATGCATAGTTCAAGTAGTGAACCTTTCTTTAATGAAGAGAGTTATTTTCAAAGTAATAGTTTGCTGCATGCAGTTGACACCAGAGGTCGTGCTTATGAAGTGAAAAATGGTTGCATAATGGAGAAGGAGATAATGGTTCCAAGAGATGAGGTAGAAGTGATGGCGGATGAGGCTATGGGGAGACGTCCTAAAGCCCCAGTGTACACTTGGAATTGTAGTAGTATTTGCACTGTGCGTCAGGAATCTATTGATAAATTTCGTGAGTTTCTAAGAGAATATAGTAAAAAAAGTGTAAAACAGAAGATTAAGGTGCTTCAAAGTCTAGATCCATGCAGAGTGAGAGAGAATACTGGTTTGCAGGGTCATTCTCTGGCTTGTCTATCTAGAAAAGTGTGTAATAGTGTTTTCCATCATTTTAGGATGCTGGCTGTTCATCATACTGAAATGAGAAAGTTTGTGAGACGGTTGTATTTTGCTAAAAGTCCAGCAATAAAGTTAGATGAATTGAATAGGGCTCTGTTCAGTGGATCGGTATCAGATGTAGAGAAGGTTGTTGATGAAATTCAGTTTTGTTACTTTGGTCCTGAACAAAACAGTGCAGAAAAGGACACAGTAAATGAGGAAGAAGTGGAAGAGAATGTAGAACCCTCTGTAAGTAAGACATTTATTGATCACATAACAAAATTTGCAATAATCTCTAATGAAAGACCAAATATTACTTGTATTTGTTGCCGCAGAACTCATTATAGAAAACAAACTAGGAATGTTGATCTCTACAGAAAGAGTGAAAATGAAGATAATTATAAGTGGAAGGATTTTGCCACATATATATTTCTTGAAAATTGTTTTGAATTGGGTGAAGATCAGCGTATTTGTAAATACTGTTACAACAAGTTAGAGGAAAATAGAATGCCGACCAGAGCTGTACATAATAATTTAGAATTGGATGCTATTCCTGCTGAACTTTCTGAATTAAATACATATGAGTCTATACTTATTCAATGTGTTCATCCGTTCCAGACCATAGTACGTATGGAGCCCAAAACTGGTAAATTACCTCCTTCAGATTTACTGAGAGGTTTAAAAGGTAGAGTGGTGTAATTGCCCTTGGATTTGAAACAAAAATATGGAAACTATTGATGCAGATACTTTGGAAACTGAACCATTAGTTATTCTGGTTAATGGTGTACCTACAAAGAATAAGAAGATTTGGCAGGGGCTGGTAGATGTACGGAAAGTACAAAGAGCAAATTTGTATTTGAAAAGGAATAACAAATGGTATGAATCAATTTATATAGAAGAAGAAGAAGAAGATTTACAAGAAGACACAGAAACACCAACTGGACAAATTGAAAAAGTGGACAAGTCAAAGGAAGAAGAAATTTATGAACATTTTAGCATACATCCTCTTCATTCAAAAGAAGTTATGGGAGACAATATTGATCTGTTTCAGATGAAGAAAGCAAAAGGAACTCCCGTGAGTGTATGGGAGGAGAGCTTGGAAGCTCGATGTTTTCCCCAGCTGTTTCCTAAAGGAAAAGGAGGACGATACGATGAACGTCCAGAACAGATTCCAGCTTCTGAGTATCGGACTACAAGACTATATGCTGAAGATCCCAGATTTCGACAAAGTATTCCTTATTTGTTCCATCTTTTATTTGAAAGCGACTTGTCTGCACTATCTTATGCAGTAAATCACATTTTAAAAAGTGGAGTACATTTACAAAATGTGTCTGCTAAGGATTTTATGGAGAAAGTGCAGCACCGAGATGATCATTTGGAAACACAACTGATCAATCTGATGGCTTGTCAGCGTGGGACAAATGAATATTGGTACCGACGCCATGGTGAATTAAAATGCATGTTACGAAATTTAGGAACACCAACATGGTTCCTTACCCTAAGCTGTGCTGAGTACGCTTGGGATTATTTACTGGATTTTCTACGAGAGGGAAATTCAAACATTAAAAACATCGAATACAAGACAGCAGGAGAACTGTGCTCATTGGATCCGGTTAATGTTTGCAGATATTTCAATCATAGATTTGAGGCTATGATGTCCTTCATCTGCAATAAAAAAAATCCACCTCTGGGAGAAGTAGTGGATTTCTTTTGGAGAAAAGAGTACCAGGCAAGAGGTGCTCCTCATATTCATATGCTGTTGTGGATCAAGGATGCCCCAAAGTTTGGAACAGATACTGATGAAGCAGTGTTATCTTACATTGAAGAATATGCAACATGTGCTATACCAAAAAGCACAGAAGAGAAAAAGTTAAAGGAGCAAGTTTTACGTTTCCAAAGTCATCGGTGTGGAAAATACTGTCGACGGAAATACAAGAGCAAAGATAAATACTACACTAAATGTCGATTTGGATTTCCTAGACCTGCTCTTTCAAATGGAAGAGTAAACAGTTTTATGTCATCTGTGAGACATACTATCACAAGAAAATCACCTAAGAATACCTACAACCTAAAAAGAAAAGAAGAATCAAAAAATATAAATGACTACAACCCAGTCATTTTATCCATGTGGAATGCTAACATGGATATACAGTATGTAGCTGACAATTCCATTGCTGTTGCTCGATATGTAACGTCTTACATTACTAAATCTGAAAAAACTGAATTGAAAGAAATGTGGGAAGAGATTTCTCACGAGAAGACTGTCAGTAAGAAGCTGTACAGTTTCATTTTAAAGATGTTATCGCATCGAGAAATTGGATCCTACGAATGTTCAGATAGGTTATCTTCTGCAAGTCTCTACTCGAAATCAAGAAGAATAATTTGGGCAAGTTTAGGCCTTGCAGCAATGAGAAATCGGGTACTGAAATCTGTTGGAGAAATTGAATATTTGGCCGCGAATGACCCAGAAAGTACAGATATTTTGAAATCAAACATGTTGGACACATATTATCCCAAGAGAAGTCAACATCTGGAGAACATGTGTCTCTATGAAGTGCTGCAGAACTACATTTATTCACGGAAAGCCGCAGAAGACATCAAAAATGGAAAATATAAAGTCATTGGTGAGGAAGGATGTTTGGTGAAGCAAACAAAAGGAAGTTTGATAAATCACCGGAGGCTGAGTTGCGACACTACTGACAAAAAGGAATTTTACTACTTGGCTCTTTTACAGCTGTTTAAACCATGGCGTTCAGAGGATGAACTACTGGGAGAATTTCAAAGCTATGAAGATTCATTTAATGCTTGCAAAGACAGCATACAATGCAGTACATTCACAACTTATCTGCAAATGTTAAATGAAGAAATTGAACAGGAAACTACAATTGCAGCAGAAGTAGCTAGAGACAGTTCTCAGGACAGCCAAAGTTCAGGAACACTCAGTCAAGATCCCCTAGGACAACCAATCGTTGAAAATGAAGCATCAATAGCCATGAATGAAGTGGAAACGGCTATGAATCAAGCTCAAGAAGAATTTATAGACTTACAAAATTTGGAAAGACAACTGAACGAAGAGCAGCAACAAATTTATGAAGAGATCAGAAACAAAATTGATCACGGATTTCTACATGAAAAAAAGAGTGCTCATGCACATCATTTCATCCAATCAGGATGTATGTAAGCGGACAAGCTGGAACTGGAAAAAGTTTCCTAATAAAAGTCATCAGAAGCTACCTACAGCAAAAAACGGATTCTACTTTGTCTTGTGTGGTTACTGCTCCAACTGGGTTAGCAGCATATAACATAAAAGGAATCACCTTACATCGTTTGCTAATGTTACCAGTAGAGCATGAGAACAAAATACAATACAACAAGCTAACTGGAGAAGCATGCTTGGAAGTTTCAAGAGTATTGAAGAAGATGCAAGTTCTCATTATTGATGAGGTGAGCATGGTATCAAACTTAATGCTTGCCTTTGTGCATTTAAGAATGCAGCAAATTCTAAGGACAGACTATGACGTGTTATTTGGTGGAAAACATGTCATAGTTTTTGGGGATCTTCCACAACTTACTCCAGTTAAAGGACAACCAGTGTTTAATACTGTGACACATGAAGACACAAACAAGTCATTGGGAAGCATCGGTAATGCAAATATTTGGTCCTTCTTTGAGTACAAGGAACTTACTACTAATATGAGGCAAGCAAACGATGAAGAATATGGAAGTATTCTGAAAGATATCAGGATTGGACTACTCACAGAAGTTGGCAAAAAAGCATTACAGAGTCGGCTGCTACATAATTTATTTCCAAAGGAAGAAATAGTTGCAGAGAAGATATACAAGAACATTGCAGAAAAGAAAAGTGTCATCTGCTTAATGCCAACTCTACGTGAATGCTCAACATTCAATGAGGAGCTTTTAAAATTGGAAAAGGAAGATATCAGGAAATTGGAAGCAGTGGACAAAATTGAGGATGGAAGAATTACTATCACATTAACAGGCACACTGAAAAATAAATTGGATTCACTAGAGAAGAACATTTCCAAAACAGCTGGATTAGAAAAAAATCTATATGTTTGCATGAACTGTAGAGTATTTTTAAGGAGAAATTTGGATGTTGAAAAAGGTTTAGTTAATTGAGCTATGGGAAGAGTTGTGGGTTTTATTAATTATCAGAAAAAAGATGGAATTGAATGTTTAAAAATAAAATTTGATCAGATAGAAGAAGTTAAAGATATTTGTCGTTGTTCAGTTCGTTTCATGCTTGTGAAAGACTTATATGTACGTAGGAAGCAGTTTCCGTTTTCTCTAGCATATGCTGTCACTATTCACAAGTCTCAAGGATTGACTGTAGATTGTGCTTTTGTGAACATTGGTTCAACTGTGTTCAAAGAAGGTATGGCTTATGTAGCTTTGTCACGAGTGAAAACATTATCTGGTTTATTCATGATAGACTTTGATGACTCAAAAGTTAGTGCTGATACAAATTGTGTAAAGGAGTATAATAGATTAAGAAGAACCTATGCTCCTCATTTAGGTCAGTATCCTGTGTTGGAGAAACGTGTAGTTTCTCGTAAAAGGAGAAATGAGAATATCTGTAATGAAGATGTAGAGAGGAGGAAAAAAAAGAGGAGTGATGTAATTGCAAGCAAAAAGAAAAAGGAAAATGAAGAAGAGGTTGTAGGATGTCATTTTGAAAATCGCTCTGGTGTCAACTGCTACGCTAATGTAGTGCTGAATGTTGCATTTTATCTGGAAAGTGTGCAAGAGCAGATAATAGTAAATCAGGGAAAAAGATTCTGTTCTGAGTTGAGTCTCCTTTTTCACAAGCTGAGTAATGATAAAACTCACATAGAAAGTGCTACTGAAATTAGAAAACTTTTAGATGTATGTTCAGGACGAACACAGTTTTCTCAAAATGTACAGCAAGACGCACAGGAATTCTTGATGTTTTTTCTTCAGGTACTGGAAGAAGAAGGGGTTCCCATTGAAAATTTGTTTGGTCTCTCTTATAAATGGGAACATAGTTGTGAAAACTGTTACAATATATGTGGCTCTAATGTTGATTCTGAAAGGTTTATTTATTTAACATTGCCAGAAAGTAAAACAGTCACTTTTGCTAAATTAGTTAAAGATGCTAATCATAGCATGGAATGCGGTGAGTGTAAATCTGAAATGTTTTCAACGTTAATTTTAAAGGAATACGGACAATATGTAATTTTAATGATGCAACGATGTAAAGCTGATGGTTCAAAATTAGATACTTTAATAAAGAAGTTTACAGGACAGCAATTATCAATTTCAGGAAAAACTTTTGTAACAGTTGCAATAATTTTCCATGAAGGACCTACTGTTACTTCTGGACATTACACAGTTTATCTTAAATGTGAAAAAGGCTGGACACTGTGTAATGATTCAAAATTGATTTTCAAGCAACGTTTGCCTTTTGATTTAGCAAATTCCTATCTAATCTTCCTGAAACCAAAATTTTAGAGACTTGGCAAGATCTGTACAAAACAATTTTACCATTTTATTGGATTACCATTGGAATTTTCAAAAAAAATGATTTTACAAATTATCATTTGGCCTAATGGAAAGGTAACCAATTGTAATGTGGACTTTTTAAATTTTTAATGAAACTTTGGAAAACCAAAAATTTAGACAAAATCGGTAACATCTGCACAATTTAAATTTTGGAATGTTATTGGATTGCCATTGGAAATTTATTCAAAAAAGATTTTTAAAATTACTATTTGGCCATGAGGAAAGGTAAACAATTGTATTGTGGACTTATTTAATTATTAATTAATCTTTCGGAAACCAAAATGTTACAGAGAATCGGTGAGATCTGTACAATTTAAATTTTGGAATTTTATTGGATTAACATTGGAAATTTAATCAAAAAAGAATTTTAAAATTACTATTTGGCCTAAAGGAAATGGAACCAGATGTATTGTGGAGTTATTTAAGATATAATATTTTTGGGATTATACTTCTGATACAAAATTGTCAGACGGTATTTTAAAGAAATAAGTATTGATATTAGATGATATTTTTTAAGAATATTATGCATTTCTATAATGTTATGTTTAAGCAAAAAGAGATTCTGGGCTTTTTTAAAACAATCTTTGAGATTGTTATTTTTTTTTGCCCGCTGTTAAATGATGAATGCAATTGCTTTCACAATTTATAGTGAAATGCAATATATTCTGAAAACAGCAAAAAAAAGGCAAAAATTTTTGGGGGAAAATATGTAAATATGTGTACTGTATTATAAAATGTTTTATTAAATATTAATACTTTTTTCTTTTTTTTCAGATTGAGATAGAAAATTTTCGAAATCTTGAACCATTTTTAAAGCAATTAAAATTAAATTTAAATTAATAAATAATTTTTTAAATGGGTATGGTAAGTCAAAAATTTCATGGTCCCTTTTTTCCACTTCTCCACAATCACATTTTCAGTTTTTCATTGTAGTCTCTCAAGGACCTTGTAATGTGATAATTGATTTTTAGTGTTTTTTAAAAAAAAATAAAAAAAATTACGCGTACCGTAAAAAATAAAATAAAAAGTTTAAAAAAATATATAAAAAAAAGTTGAAAGGTAAGGTTGGCTCTTAAAAGAGCCGTTGTGTTCATGCAGGGACAGAGGAAAGAAAGAGTGGGAATATTAGTTGTTACGACAAATGTGCTGATCTATTAAATTGTTCACTAGGGCAACACTGGTCTCCCTATGACAAATTAGATCATGACAAGTGGCGCACCGAACTAAAACCCTCGAAAACCGATGGTTGATTTCCAGAGGACGAGAAAAAGGAGATGCTCCCCCCACAGATGAAGGGCTCAGCTGACCTGCCGAAGATGGACTCGGCCCTGCAGATGATGGACCAGGCTGAGCTGCTGTGGATGTGCTTGGTTGACTTACTGAAGGGTTACCTTCAGTATGTCGAGCAAATGTCCTACCGTGTACATCTTGAAGGTGTCTCAACATGGTGTGATTCCCGAAGGAATACTTCTTGTTGGGATTCCCTCTTGAAAGTACACGGCCACAAAGCTTACAAGTCACTAAGGGTGCATTTACCTTTTTCTTGCCCTCTGGAAAAGAAAAATACTCCCATATGAAAGAGCTCTTTTGTTTCCTCCTTCTCTGCCTCAAGGTAGTGCTGCTAGCCTCACTCTCAGAAGAGTTCTGCTGTTCTGCCATCGTATCACAAAGACAACTCAGCTCCTTCTCCTAAGGGATCACAAGCAGAAATGAGGGGAATGGGTGTGGTGTAGGAGAGTTCTAGAACTGAAAGTAGTTTCAACCAATCAAAAGTTGTGTTTCATGATCACATGACCCACCGTGCGCGTATGTTACGCTTACGGAGCGCTTACGGTAAAAGTACGCATGCGCGTAAAAAAGACACGCGCACGCGCGCATGCGCAAAACAGGCACGCCCCTTCACTTCCGCGTAACAAGCGCGTGCAGCGTACGCGTTACGCGCTGCACGCGCGTGACGTACGTCTACGCAAATTGCGTAAATGAACGCAAACAGCGTAGAAATCTAACGTTATGAAAGCAAGACGTGCGCTTACCGTACGCGCACGTTAAAAAAAAATAAAAAAATAAAAAAAGGGGAAAAAAACCCAATATGTTATACTAATAAATCTTACCTGTTTAGTTTAAAAAAATGGTAAAAAAAAAAAAAAATTGTAGAATTTTTAAAATTTAACAATAGTCTATAAAAAAGGATAGAAAATTAAAATAAAAATATGTTAAAAAAATAGAAAAAAAAATAAATAAAAAAATAAAAATAAGAATTAGCATTTAAAAAACCTTGCAAATTCACTGAAAAAACCATGGGTTTCACACACGTTATAGTTAGGAATTAGCATTTAAAAAACCTTGCAAATTCACTGAAAAACCATGGGTTTCACACACGTTATAGTTAGGAATTAGCATTTAAAAAACCTTAGAAATTCAATGAAAAAACCAAAGGTTTCACACATGTTATAGTTAGCTGGACATTTCACTCGTAAAAAACCAATGAAATTCCCCCGTTATAGTTAGTTCAGCTAACTATAACTCGCGCGCCCGCAATGCACTACTGATGACGTCACATATTACATCACTCATGACATGGTCACTGACATCACTCATGACATCACTGATGACATCTCAAATGACATCACTGATGACATCACTGATGACATCATCCTTGTGATAGAGTGGCAGACCTCCTCTTCCCCTAATATAACCTTTGATACACACATTCAAAAATAGAAACTAACATTTTCAAAACAATGGACATACCAATATCAGTTACAACAACCTATTCAGTAATTCTAAGAACCACATACACATCCACTCATTCACCAACAGTCCTATACAGTCACTCATACATGCACTCACTCATCATATGTACTCATACACCTATACATCCTGTTACACAATGCCACTCATCCATAGAGTTACTCACACATACTCACTCATGCTAATAAAGAAACAAACATACATTTATTAGCTTATACAGTTATACACACACCACCACACTTACTTCTACGGAAACTTACACATACTTAGTCTTATAAACAATCACTTATAGAAACACATACTTATTCATACAGGAACTCTTTCAATCTCTCACTCTCACATATACTCACTTATATACACCAATAGTCACATATACTAGTTTAATAGATATGTAGTTACTCATAAAGACACTATTGAGACAGTCATTCACTCACTAACACACCCATACACACACTCATCCACCCATACAGTCCTGCACACATGCTGTCTTCAACACATACAAAGAGTGAATCACTCATTCATGCACCTATGCACTACATAATACCCCCCACCGAACCATACAGACACTCAGACTGATACTTAAAAAAACAACTAATAACCTATATAGACACCCATGAAGCTACTCACCAACCCATGCAGCCACTTATACACAAAGTGAGAGACTGATACAGATATTTTCATATTTAAACATTACTCAGTAAGCCATGTATTCACTATGATACACTTAATCAGTCAGTTACACAAAATATTTTCAAAAACAAAGCATCCATTTAGACACTTATATACCCATTTATTCTTCCATTGACCTTGAGATATACATATATAAAACATATTTAATTTTCAGAAAAACACACATTCACTGGATGATGTCATCAGTGATGTCATCAGTGATGTCATTTGAGATGTCATCAGTGATGTCATGAGTGATGTCAGTGACCATGTCATGAGTGATGTAATATGTGACGTCATCAGTAGTGCATTGCGGGCGCGCGAGTTATAGTTAGCTGAACTAACTATAACGGGGGAATTTCATTGGTTTTTTACGAGTGAAATGTCCAGCTAACTATAACATGTGTGAAACCTTTGGTTTTTTCATTGAATTTCTAAGGTTTTTTAAATGCTAATTCCTAACTATAAGGTGTGTGAAACCCATGGTTTTTTCAGTGAATATATATATATATATATATATATATATATATATATATGGCAATAAACCTTTCTTTAAACGATCCTCTGCATCCCGGATCAAGAAATATATATATATATACATATAATTTTTTTTATATATATATATATATATATTTAAATCGAACTCATGATGCCGCCACATGTCCTGCAGACAAATGAAAGAGGCTTTTAAATGAAGTACGAAGCAAATGTGTGCTGTGTTTGCAGAGAAGTGTGCTGATTACAATGAGATAAACTGGGGGCGCCCAAGGAAGATGGCGGCTGCATCGTGATCTTCAGAGCGACGGTTCAAGCTGACAACAGTTTTTCGTGGGTCTTGTGACCCAGTGACTCCCTAAAGCGTAGGTCTGACATGCGGAACCACCCAACTACCTCTTGATAGTTTTTGACGCCCGCCGCAACCAAGGAAACACGGTATTTACTGCCTTCGATGGTGTCTCAGAAACAGCTGCCATTTTGTAATGCCCCCACTATGTTTACTGTTCTTGTAGCACTGAGATGTCGTGCTTCAGTTTTCCTGCTGTTCCTCTATTCAGAGATGGCGTGGTTGTTCAACTGCTTGTTTTGAGGTACATTCTCACTTCTATCTGAATATTCTTTCTTTTCTTTTTCTGGCACTCCTGAAGTCTCTCACATGAATAAGAGACAGTCTGACTAGATATTTAGAAGGCCATTTTCTGTGTTCCTCTTTTTTGGCTTCCTCCTCCTGCTGCCAACAGGAGCATGCCCTAAATAAATCAGCTTGTTATCGGACCTCAGACAGTTTTTTGGTCTTTTATTCGCTGTCCCAGCTGACTTTGCCTCACCAAGGATTCTACATCTCTCAAAACCTTCCCCTTCATCTTTTTATGAAGCTCCTGAATTTAAGTACATAGACAAGAGAAGGTTTATGTTATTACTAAGTAGCCCAGCTCGCATGTCCCTTGTTTTGGCTTTTTGACTCTGTTGCCAAGGGAATTATGCTCTAAATAAATAATCAGCATAATATCTGACCCAAGTCAGTGCTTTAATGTTCACAAATCCTGAATCTCTATAAACTTTATTCTTGTGCAGCTTATGGGGAGACTAAGAAGGCTTAACTCTTCTACTTCATCTCAGACACACAAATTCATCAAGAACTCCACAGTTTTCTCGAAGCTCACTGCAATGGGATCCACCTCAGTCTCTCAGTCAAAAATTGGCACGTCTTCATATGCGACATCAACGGCAGCCAATCTTGTGAATCCTGTCAAGGTTAACCCCAAACGTCTCAAAAAAGATTCACCTTCTCCTGCCTCGTTGGACCTCATTTTGGAAGAAATACGCGCTTTAAGGCCCTTCATGTAAGAAACAAGTACCAAACTTCAGTTTCTTACCAACAGGTGGTCCCAACTGGATGAAAGGCTCCTCGTAGTGGAACAGTGTGTTTCCTCATACAATGCAACTGAAAGTAAAGTTAACACCCTTCAATCACAAGTCTCTTCCTTGCAGAAACAAGTTGAAGATTTAGAAAATAGAAACAGAATGAACAATTTAAGCATATATGGTCTACCAGAAAATATGGAAGGTCCAGACCCTCTCAACTTTCCCAAAAACTTTCTGCCTAAAGTGCTGAGTCTACCTGAAGGCACTAATTTGAACATTCAATGCGCACACAGACTGGGCCGTCAACATGTCAATACATCTAGTTCTAACTGCCCAAGGGGTGTCATTTTATATCTTCTGGAATATACAGATCTTCATAAAGTTCTTTCAGCTTCTAAAACATCAACATGTATCTCTTGGTTGGGTCATACTTTGCTCTTTTCACAGGATTATGCTAAAAGTACTAAAGACAGGCACAGACAGTTTCTAAATATGAAACGGGATCTTCGCGCTCTTGGAGCTAGATATGTCCTCTTTCATCCCTGTCTTTTTAAGGTCACATACAGGAATAAGCTAATCTCCTATGAAGATTCAGTCAAACTGAAAAGTTTTCTCAATTCTTGTAGAGTTGAAACTATGGACACCTCTGGCGCTTTGACTTCTCAGTCTGGTTGAAAATGTATTTTTGATATATTGTTGATGTTCACCCCTTTGCCTGCAGTTTTTCTTGTTTAATGCTATTTCCTAGGTCTTTCTTGTTTTTTGATGCCAAGATTGTATTGTGAATATTATATTATTAGTCCATAACCCGCTTTAATCTGTTTCCTTCCTTACGCATCCCAGTTTATGTCTTTCTCGTTGTCCTGGACCTTGTTATATCCAGTTGCCCTTGTGACCCTTTCCGTGAGATCTGGATGCACCAGTCTTCCATGTGGTTTCATAGACATTTGATTGACGCATGGAGATTATGTAATCCCACCCTGAGAGAATATACACACTTCTCTCCAGCACATCAGACACAGTCATGCATCGATCACATTTTCATTTCTCTTAACATCACTCAATCCATACAATCTGCAGAAACTGGCTCCATATTGATATCTGATCATGCCCCTGTATTTATTTCACTAGACATACTTAACAAGCCTTCTGTCTCCAGAGGTTGGCGCTTTAACAACTCGTTGCTACTTGATTCTGCTTTTACTTCTTCTTTCACCTCTTTTTTTGAGGAATATTTTCATTTTAATGAATCTGACACTCTTCCCTTCCATTCAATATGGGATGCTTTTAACGCTGCAGCTCGTGATTTTATTATTAATTATTTTGCCAAAAAATGACACATCACCCGCAAGACTGCCACAGACCTTTTTGCACAGATAAAGAGATTAGAACATTCCTATTATGCTACCAAGCCAAAAGATTGTTTAACGGAACTCATAGCTACTAAACTTAAATTTAATAAGGAATCTACTGAAAATGCCTCTCTATATTTGCTCAAATCCAGTGCAAAATGTTATGGTGGCCAAAATAAATCTGGTAGATTGCTAGCAAATTATCTTAAAGTTAAAAAACATAGATTTAACATTGAGTCAATATATGATGATCAACAATTACCTAAATATATAGATTCAGAGATTTTGTTTCTATGAATCCCTGCACACACCAGAGTCTTCACCTACTGATAAAACCATTTTGGAATATCTTTCTTCCTTTGAAAAATCTTTGGACATTCACTTGAATTTTGGCTCATTGGAACTTGATATTTCATTGAATGATTTACACACTGCATTACTCACACTCAAAAAAGATAAGGCCAAGATGGTTTCACTGTGAATTTTTCCTATATTTTTTGGAGCTATGCCTTCCCAAACTACACCAACTTTTTATTTCCTTTTCACAAGCAGGAACTTCTTCTGGTTCCTTTTTAGAGGCCTTGATTTGCCTCATACCCAAAGAGGATAAAGATCCACGTTTCTGTAAAAATTATAGACCAAACTCATTAGTGAATATTGATTATAAAATTTCTTCAAAGTCCTTGGCCTTGAGATTGGAATAATTTCTCCCTGATCTCTTAGGCAAGGAACAGTCTGGTTTTGTTAAAGGCAGCTTCCTGACAGACAATACGCGCCTATTCTTTGACAAACTTTCCAAGGCCTCTCACACTTCTGAATCTCTAGGTGCTTTCGCTCTAGATGCAGAAAAGGCATTTGATAGAGTTTACTGGACTTTTATTTTTTCAACGCTTAAATGGTTTGGTTTTGGTCCTAAAATTGTTAGTCCATTTTCTCTACTATATTCAAATCCTAAGGCGGCTATTTTTGCGAATGGCCTTACCTCCTCATATTTTAACTTGAGAAGAGGTGTTAGACAGGGATGTCCCTTGTCCCCCCTTTTTGTTCAATCTAGCTTTAGAACCTTTTTTATCTAGAATCCGCCAAAACTCAACTAATTTTGGATTTGCTACTGAAAAGACGCATATTAAAATGGCAACCTATGTGGATGATATTTTATTATTTCTCTCAAAACCACAATCCTCCCTTCCTACTTTCCTACAAGAGGCATATGCTTATTCTTCTGTTTCAGGTTATAAGCTTAACAATGATAAATACAAAATTCTACCCATGACTAAATTTACTTTTAAAGATGGTTTTAAAATAACTCATTTTAAATGGAACCCCCAATATATAAAATATATGAGTATGTACTTCTCCTGGGGTGAATGTATGACATTGTTCTGCATTCTGTCCATCAATTGTTATTTTTGCATTTGTCACCCCGAGTGGGAAGGGTATGCTCAGACGTGAGTCCCTTGCTCTCCATGCCACTGGAATCAGGCTATCCTGGCTGATGAGGGCTGAAAGCCCGAAACCGGTCCTAGGATGCTTGTTTCCAGTCCAGGGAGGACCTGGCTTGGCAGTTCGGGCTGGACTGTTCCCATGGGGCACAGGGTCAAGACTGATTTGCATATGGCTGGGTTCAAACTGGAATGGCATGGTGAGCAAAAAAACGATGGATTTAGGCCCAGATCCCTGTACTGGGGTGAATGTATGACATTGTTCTGCATTCTGTCCATCAATTGTTATTTTTGCATTTGTCACCCCGAGTGGGAAGGGTATGCTCAGACGTGAGTCCCTTGCTCTCCATGCCACTGGAATCAGGCTATCCTGGCTGATGAGGGCTGAAAGCCCGAAACCGGTCCTAGGATGCTTGTTTCCAGTCCAGGGAGGACCTGGCTTGGCAGTTCGGGCTGGACTGTTCCCATGGGGCACAGGGTCAAGACTGATTTGCATATGGCTGGGTTCAAACTGGAATGGCATGGTGAGCAAAAAAACGATGGATTTAGGCCCAGATCTCTGTACTGGGGTGAATGTATGACATTGTTCTGCATTCTGTCCATCAATAGTTATTTTTGCATTTGTCACCCCGAGTGGGAAGGGTATGCTCAGACGTGAGTCCCTTGCTCTCCATGCCACTGGAATCAGGCTATCCTGGCTGATGAGGGCTGAAAGCCCGAAACCGGTCCTAGGATGCTTGTTTCCAGTCCAGGGAGGACCTGGCTTGGCAGTTCGGGCTGGACTGTTCCCATGGGGCACAGGGTCAAGACTGATTTGCATATGGCTGGGTTCAAACTGGAATGGCATGGTGAGCAAAAAAACGATGGATTTAGGCCCAGATCTCTGTACTGGGGTGAATGTATGACATTGTTCTGCATTCTGTCCATCAATTGTTATTTTTGCATTTGTCACCCCGAGTGGGAAGGGTATGCTCAGACGTGAGTCCCTTGCTCTCCATGCCACTGGAATCAGGCTATCCTGGCTGATGAGGGCTGAAAGCCCGAAACCGGTCCTAGGATGCTTGTTTCCAGTCCAGGGAGGACCTGGCTTGGCAGTTCGGGCTGGACTGTTCCCATGGGGCACATGGTCAAGACTGATTTGCATATGGCTGGGTTCAAACTGGAATGGCATGGTGAGCAAAAAAACGATGGATTTAGGCCCAGATCTCTGTACTGGGGTGAATGTATGACATTGTTCTGCATTCTGTCCATCAATTGTTATTTTTGCATTTGTCACCCCGAGTGGGAAGGGTATGCTCAGACGTGAGTCCCTTGCTCTCCATGCCACTGGAATCAGGCTATCCTGGCTGATGAGGGCTGAAAGCCCGAAACCGGTCCTAGGATGCTTGTTTCCAGTCCAGGGAGGACCTGGCTTGGCAGTTCGGGCTGGACTGTTCCCATGGGGCACAGGGTCAAGACTGATTTGCATATGGCTGGGTTCAAACTGGAATGGCATGGTGAGCAAAAAAACGATGGATTTAGGCCCAGATCCCTGTACTGGGGTGAATGTATGACATTGTTCTGCATTCTGTCCATCAATTGTTATTTTTGCATTTGTCACCCCGAGTGGGAAGGGTATGCTCAGACGTGAGTCCCTTGCTCTCCATGCCACTGGAATCAGGCTATCCTGGCTGATGAGGGCTGAAAGCCCGAAACCGGTCCTAGGATGCTTGTTTCCAGTCCAGGGAGGACCTGGCTTGGCAGTTCGGGCTGGACTGTTCCCATGGGGCACAGGGTCAAGACTGATTTGCATATGGCTGGGTTCAAACTGGAATGGCATGGTGAGCAAAAAAACGATGGATTTAGGCCCAGATCTCTGTACTGGGGTGAATGTATGACATTGTTCTGCATTCTGTCCATCAATTGTTATTTTTGCATTTGTCACCCCGAGTGGGAAGGGTATGCTCAGACGTGAGTCCCTTGTTCTCCATGCCACTGGAATCAGGCTATCCTGGCTGATGAGGGCTGAAAGCCCGAAACCGGTCCTAGGATGCTTGTTTCCAGTCCAGGGAGGACCTGGCTTGGCAGTTCGGGCTGGACTGTTCCCATGGGGCACAGGGTCAAGACTGATTTGCATATGGCTGGGTTCAAACTGGAATGGCATGGTGAGCAAAAAAACAATGGATTTAGGCCCAGATCTCTGTACTGGGGTGAATGTATGACATTGTTCTGCATTCTGTCCATCAATTGTTATTTTTGCATTTGTCACCCCGAGTGGGAAGGGTATGCTCAGACGTGAGTCCCTTGCTCTCCATGCCACTGGAATCAGGCTATCCTGGCTGATGAGGGCTGAAAGCCCGAAACCGGTCCTAGGATGCTTGTTTCCAGTCCAGGGAGGACCTGGCTTGGCAGTTCGGGCTGGACTGTTCCCATGGGGCACAGGGTCAAGACTGATTTGCATATGGCTGGGTTCAAACTGGAATGGCATGGTGAGCAAAAAAACGATGGATTTAGGCCCAGATCTCTGTACTGGGGTGAATGTATGACATTGTTCTGCATTCTGTCCATCAATTGTTATTTTTGCATTTGTCACCCCGAGTGGGAAGGGTATGCTCAGACGTGAGTCCCTTGCTCTCCATGCTACTGGAATCAGGCTATCCTGGCTGATGAGGGCTGAAAGCCCGAAACCGGTCCTAGGATGCTTGTTTCCAGTCCAGGGAGGACCTGGCTTGGCAGTTCGGGCTGGACTGTTCCCATGGGGCACAGGGTCAAGACTGATTTGCATATGGCTGGGTTCAAACTGGAATGGCATGGTGAGCAAAAAAACGATGGATTTAGGCCCAGATCTCTGTACTGGGGTGAATGTATGACATTGTTCTGCATTCTGTCCATCAATTGTTATTTTTGCATTTGTCACCCCGAGTGGGAAGGGTATGCTCAGACGTGAGTCCCTTGCTCTCCATGCCACTGGAATCAGGCTATCCTGGCTGATGAGGGCTGAAAGCCCGAAACCGGTCCTAGGATGCTTGTTTCCAGTCCAGGGAGGACCTGGCTTGGCAGTTCGGGCTGGACTGTTCCCATGGGGCACAGGGTCAAGACTGATTTGCATATGGCTGGGTTCAAACTGGAATGGCATGGTGAGCAAAAAAACGATGGATTTAGGCCCAGATCTCTGTACTGGGGTGAATGTATGACATTGTTCTGCATTCTGTCCATCAATTGTTATTTTTGCATTTGTCACCCCGAGTGGGAAGGGTATGCTCAGACGTGAGTCCCTTGCTCTCCATGCCACTGGAATCAGGCTATCCTGGCTGATGAGGGCTGAAAGCCCGAAACCGGTCCTAGGATGCTTGTTTCCAGTCCAGGGAGGACCTGGCTTGGCAGTTCGGGCTGGACTGTTCCCATGGGGCACAGGGTCAAGACTGATTTGCATATGGCTCGGTTCAAACTGGAATGGCATGGTGAGCAAAAAAACGATGGATTTAGGCCCAGATCCCTGTACTGGGGTGAATGTATGACATTGTTCTGCATTCTGTCCATCAATTGTTATTTTTGCATTTGTCACCCCGAGTGGGAAGGGTATGCTCAGACGTGAGTCCCTTGCTCTCCATGCCACTGGAATCAGGCTATCCTGGCTGATGAGGGCTGAAAGCCCGAAACCGGTCCTAGGATGCTTGTTTCCAGTCCAGGGAGGACCTGGCTTGGCAGTTCGGGCTGGACTGTTCCCATGGGGCACAGGGTCAAGACTGATTTGCATATGGCTGGGTTCAAACTGGAATGGCATGGTGAGCAAAAAAACGATGGATTTAGGCCCAGATCTCTGTACTGGGGTGAATGTATGACATTGTTCTGCATTCTGTCCATCAATTGTTATTTTTGCATTTGTCACCCCGAGTGGGAAGGGTATGCTCAGACGTGAGTCCCTTGCTCTCCATGCCACTGGAATCAGGCTATCCTGGCTGATGAGGGCTGAAAGCCCGAAACCGGTCCTAGGATGCTTGTTTCCAGTCCAGGGAGGACCTGGCTTGGCAGTTCGGGCTGGACTGTTCCCATGGGGCACAGGGTCAAGACTGATTTGCATATGGCTGGGTTCAAACTGGAATGGCATGGTGAGCAAAAAAACGATGGATTTAGGCCCAGATCTCTGTACTGGGGTGAATGTATGACATTGTTCTGCATTCTGTCCATCAATTGTTATTTTTGCATTTGTCACCCCGAGTGGGAAGGGTATGCTCAGACGTGAGTCCCTTGCTCTCCATGCCACTGGAATCAGGCTATCCTGGCTGATGAGGGCTGAAAGCCCGAAACCGGTCCTAGGATGCTTGTTTCCAGTCCAGGGAGGACCTGGCTTGGCAGTTCGGGCTGGACTGTTCCCATGGGGCACAGGGTCAAGACTGATTTGCATATGGCTGGGTTCAAACTGGAATGGCATGGTGAGCAAAAAAACGATGGATTTAGGCCCAGATCCCTGTACTGGGGTGAATGTATGACATTGTTCTGCATTCTGTCCATCAATTGTTATTTTTGCATTTGTCACCCCGAGTGGGAAGGGTATGCTCAGACGTGAGTCCCTTGCTCTCCATGCCACTGGAATCAGGCTATCCTGGCTGATGAGGGCTGAAAGCCCGAAACCGGTCCTAGGATGCTTGTTTCCAGTCCAGGGAGGACCTGGCTTGGCAGTTCGGGCTGGACTGTTCCCATGGGGCACAGGGTCAAGACTGATTTGCATATGGCTGGGTTCAAACTGGAATGGCATGGTGAGCAAAAAAACGATGGATTTAGGCCCAGATCCCTGTACTGGGGTGAATGTATGACATTGTTCTGCATTCTGTCCATCAATTGTTATTTTTGCATTTGTCACCCCGAGTGGGAAGGGTATGCTCAGACGTGAGTCCCTTGCTCTCCATGCCACTGGAATCAGGCTATCCTGGCTGATGAGGGCTGAAAGCCCGAAACCGGTCCTAGGATGCTTGTTTCCAGTCCAGGGAGGACCTGGCTTGGCAGTTCGGGCTGGACTGTTCCCATGGGGCACAGGGTCAAGACTGATTTGCATATGGCTGGGTTCAAACTGGAATGGCATGGTGAGCAAAAAAACGATGGATTTAGGCCCAGATCTCTGTACTGGGGTGAATGTATGACATTGTTCTGCATTCTGTCCATCAATTGTTATTTTTGCATTTGTCACCCCGAGTGGGAAGGGTATGCTCAGACGTGAGTCCCTTGCTCTCCATGCCACTGGAATCAGGCTATCCTGGCTGATGAGGGCTGAAAGCCCGAAACCGGTCCTAGGATGCTTGTTTCCAGTCCAGGGAGGACCTGGCTTGGCAGTTCGGGCTGGACTGTTCCCATGGGGCACAGGGTCAAGACTGATTTGCATATGGCTGGGTTCAAACTGGAATGGCATGGTGAGCAAAAAAACGATGGATTTAGGCCCAGATCTCTGTACTGGGGTGAATGTATGACATTGTTCTGCATTCTGTCCATCAATTGTTATTTTTGCATTTGTCACCCCGAGTGGGAAGGGTATGCTCAGACGTGAGTCCCTTGCTCTCCATGCCACTGGAATCAGGCTATCCTGGCTGATGAGGGCTGAAAGCCCGAAACCGGTCCTAGGATGCTTGTTTCTAGTCCAGGGAGGACCTGGCTTGGCAGTTCGGGCTGGACTGTTCCCATGGGGCACAGGGTCAAGACTGATTTGCATATGGCTGGGTTCAAACTGGAATGGCATGGTGAGCAAAAAAACGATGGATTTAGGCCCAGATTTCTGTACTGGGGTGAATGTATGACATTGTTCTGCATTCTGTCCATCAATTGTTATTTTTGCATTTGTCACCCCGAGTGGGAAGGGTATGCTCAGACGTGAGTCCCTTGCTGTCCATGCCACTGGAATCAGGCTATCCTGGCTGATGAGGGCTGAAAGCCCGAAACCGGTCCTAGGATGCTTGTTTCCAGTCCAGGGAGGACCTGGCTTGGCAGTTCGGGCTGGACTGTTCCCATGGGGCACAGGGTCAAGACTGATTTGCATATGGCTGGGTTCAAACTGGAATGGCATGGTGAGCAAAAAAACGATGGATTTAGGCCCAGATCTCTGTACTGGGGTGAATGTATGACATTGTTCTGCATTCTGTCCATCAATTGTTATTTTTGCATTTGTCACCCCGAGTGGGAAGGGTATGCTCAGACGTGAGTCCCTTGCTCTCCATGCTACTGGAATCAGGCTATCCTGGCTGATGAGGGCTGAAAGCCCGAAACCGGTCCTAGGATGCTTGTTTCCAGTCCAGGGAGGACCTGGCTTGGCAGTTCGGGCTGGACTGTTCCCATGGGGCACAGGGTCAAGACTGATTTGCATATGGCTGGGTTCAAACTGGAATGGCATGGTGAGCAAAAAAACGATGGATTTAGGCCCAGATCCCTGTACTGGGGTGAATGTATGACATTGTTCTGCATTCTGTCCATCAATTGTTATTTTTGCATTTGTCACCCCGAGTGGGAAGGGTATGCTCAGACGTGAGTCCCTTGCTCTCCATGCCACTGGAATCAGGCTATCCTGGCTGATGAGGGCTGAAAGCCCGAAACCGGTCCTAGGATGCTTGTTTCCAGTCCAGGGAGGACCTGGCTTGGCAGTTCGGGCTGGACTGTTCCCATGGGGCACAGGGTCAAGACTGATTTGCATATGGCTGGGTTCAAACTGGAATGGCATGGTGAGCAAAAAAACGATGGATTTAGGCCCAGATCTCTGTACTGGGGTGAATGTATGACATTGTTCTGCATTCTGTCCATCAATTGTTATTTTTGCATTTGTCACCCCGAGTGGGAAGGGTATGCTCAGACGTGAGTCCCTTGCTCTCCATGCCACTGGAATCAGGCTATCCTGGCTGATGAGGGCTGAAAGCCCGAAACCGGTCCTAGGATGCTTGTTTCCAGTCCAGGGAGGACCTGGCTTGGCAGTTCGGGCTGGACTGTTCCCATGGGGCACAGGGTCAAGACTGATTTGCATATGGCTGGGTTCAAACTGGAATGGCATGGTGAGCAAAAAAACGATGGATTTAGGCCCAGATCTCTGTACTGGGGTGAATGTATGACATTGTTCTGCATTCTGTCCATCAATTGTTATTTTTGCATTTGTCACCCCGAGTGGGAAGGGTATGCTCAGACGTGAGTCCCTTGCTCTCCATGCCACTGGAATCAGGCTATCCTGGCTGATGAGGGCTGAAAGCCCGAAACCGGTCCTAGGATGCTTGTTTCCAGTCCAGGGAGGACCTGGCTTGGCAGTTCGGGCTGGACTGTTCCCATGGGGCACAGGGTCAAGACTGATTTGCATATGGCTGGGTTCAAACTGGAATGGCATGGTGAGCAAAAAAACGATGGATTTAGGCCCAGATCTCTGTACTGGGGTGAATGTATGACATTGTTCTGCATTCTGTCCATCAATTGTTATTTTTGCATTTGTCACCCCGAGTGGGAAGGGTATGCTCAGACGTGAGTCCCTTGCTCTCCATGCTACTGGAATCAGGCTATCCTGGCTGATGAGGGCTGAAAGCCCGAAACCGGTCCTAGGATGCTTGTTTCCAGTCCAGGGAGGACCTGGCTTGGCAGTTCGGGCTGGACTGTTCCCATGGGGCACAGGGTCAAGACTGATTTGCATATGGCTGGGTTCAAACTGGAATGGCATGGTGAGCAAAAAAACGATGGATTTAGGCCCAGATCTCTGTACTGGGGTGAATGTATGACATTGTTCTGCATTCTGTCCATCAATTGTTATTTTTGCATTTGTCACCCCGAGTGGGAAGGGTATGCTCAGACGTGAGTCCCTTGCTCTCCATGCCACTGGAATCAGGCTATCCTGGCTGATGAGGGCTGAAAGCCCGAAACCGGTCCTAGGATGCTTGTTTCCAGTCCAGGGAGGACCTGGCTTGGCAGTTCGGGCTGGACTGTTCCCATGGGGCACAGGGTCAAGACTGATTTGCATATGGCTGGGTTCAAACTGGAATGGCATGGTGAGCAAAAAAACGATGGATTTAGGCCCAGATCTCTGTACTGGGGTGAATGTATGACATTGTTCTGCATTCTGTCCATCAATTGTTATTTTTGCATTTGTCACCCCGAGTGGGAAGGGTATGCTCAGACGTGAGTCCCTTGCTCTCCATGCCACTGGAATCAGGCTATCCTGGCTGATGAGGGCTGAAAGCCCGAAACCGGTCCTAGGATGCTTGTTTCCAGTCCAGGGAGGACCTGGCTTGGCAGTTCGGGCTGGACTGTTCCCATGGGGCACAGGGTCAAGACTGATTTGCATATGGCTGGGTTCAAACTGGAATGGCATGGTGAGCAAAAAAACGATGGATTTAGGCCCAGATCCCTGTACTGGGGTGAATGTATGACATTGTTCTGCATTCTGTCCATCAATTGTTATTTTTGCATTTGTCACCCCGAGTGGGAAGGGTATGCTCAGACGTGAGTCTCTTGCTCTCCATGCCACTGGAATCAGGCTATCCTGGCTGATGAGGGCTGAAAGCCCGAAACCGGTCCTAGGATGCTTGTTTCCAGTCCAGGGAGGACCTGGCTTGGCAGTTCGGGCTGGACTGTTCCCATGGGGCACAGGGTCAAGACTGATTTGCATATGGCTGGGTTCAAACTGGAATGGCATGGTGAGCAAAAAAACGATGGATTTAGGCCCAGATCTCTGTACTGGGGTGAATGTATGACATTGTTCTGCATTCTGTCCATCAATTGTTATTTTTGCATTTGTCACCCCGAGTGGGAAGGGTATGCTCAGACGTGAGTCCCTTGCTCTCCATGCCACTGGAATCAGGCTATCCTGGCTGATGAGGGCTGAAAGCCCGAAACCGGTCCTAGGATGCTTGTTTCCAGTCCAGGGAGGACCTGGCTTGGCAGTTCGGGCTGGACTGTTCCCATGGGGCACAGGGTCAAGACTGATTTGCATATGGCTGGGTTCAAACTGGAATGGCATGGTGAGCAAAAAAACGATGGATTTAGGCCCAGATCTCTGTACTGGGGTGAATGTATGACATTGTTCTGCATTCTGTCCATCAATTGTTATTTTTGCATTTGTCACCCCGAGTGGGAAGGGTATGCTCAGACGTGAGTCCCTTGCTCTCCATGCCACTGGAATCAGGCTATCCTGGCTGATGAGGGCTGAAAGCCCGAAACCGGTCCTAGGATGCTTGTTTCCAGTCCAGGGAGGACCTGGCTTGGCAGTTCGGGCTGGACTGTTCCCATGGGGCACAGGGTCAAGACTGATTTGCATATGGCTGGGTTCAAACTGGAATGGCATGGTGAGCAAAAAAACGATGGATTTAGGCCCAGATCCCTGTACTGGGGTGAATGTATGACATTGTTCTGCATTCTGTCCATCAATTGTTATTTTTGCATTTGTCACCCCGAGTGGGAAGGGTATGCTCAGACGTGAGTCCCTTGCTCTCCATGCCACTGGAATCAGGCTATCCTGGCTGATGAGGGCTGAAAGCCCGAAACCGGTCCTAGGATGCTTGTTTCCAGTCCAGGGAGGACCTGGCTTGGCAGTTCGGGCTGGACTGTTCCCATGGGGCACAGGGTCAAGACTGATTTGCATATGGCTGGGTTCAAACTGGAATGGCATGGTGAGCAAAAAAACGATGGATTTAGGCCCAGATCTCTGTACTGGGGTGAATGTATGACATTGTTCTGCATTCTGTCCATCAATTGTTATTTTTGCATTTGTCACCCCGAGTGGGAAGGGTATGCTCAGACGTGAGTCCCTTGCTCTCCATGCTACTGGAATCAGGCTATCCTGGCTGATGAGGGCTGAAAGCCCGAAACAAGTCCTAGGATGCTTGTTTCCAGTCCAGGGAGGACCTGGCTTGGCAGTTCGGGCTGGACTGTTCCCATGGGGCACAGGGTCAAGACTGATTTGCATATGGCTGGGTTCAAACTGGAATGGCATGGTGAGCAAAAAAACGATGGATTTAGGCCCAGATCTCTGTACTGGGGTGAATGTATGACATTGTTCTGCATTCTGTCCATCAATTGTTATTTTTGCATTTGTCACCCCGAGTGGGAAGGGTATGCTCAGACGTGAGTCCCTTGCTCTCCATGCCACTGGAATCAGGCTATCCTGGCTGATGAGGGCTGAAAGCCCGAAACCGGTCCTAGGATGCTTGTTTCCAGTCCAGGGAGGACCTGGCTTGGCAGTTCGGGCTGGACTGTTCCCATGGGGCACAGGGTCAAGACTGATTTGCATATGGCTGGGTTCAAACTGGAATGGCATGGTGAGCAAAAAAACGATGGATTTAGGCCCAGATCTCTGTACTGGGGTGAATGTATGACATTGTTCTGCATTCTGTCCATCAATTGTTATTTTTGCATTTGTCACCCCGAGTGGGAAGGGTATGCTCAGACGTGAGTCCCTTGCTCTCCATGCCACTGGAATCAGGCTATCCTGGCTGATGAGGGCTGAAAGCCCGAAACCGGTCCTAGGATGCTTGTTTCCAGTCCAGGGAGGACCTGGCTTGGCAGTTCGGGCTGGACTGTTCCCATGGGGCACAGGGTCAAGACTGATTTGCATATGGCTGGGTTCAAACTGGAATGGCATGGTGAGCAAAAAAACGATGGATTTAGGCCCAGATCCCTGTACTGGGGTGAATGTATGACATTGTTCTGCATTCTGTCCATCAATTGTTATTTTTGCATTTGTCACCCCGAGTGGGAAGGGTATGCTCAGACGTGAGTCCCTTGCTCTCCATGCCACTGGAATCAGGCTATCCTGGCTGATGAGGGCTGAAAGCCCGAAACCGGTCCTAGGATGCTTGTTTCCAGTCCAGGGAGGACCTGGCTTGGCAGTTCGGGCTGGACTGTTCCCATGGGGCACAGGGTCAAGACTGATTTGCATATGGCTGGGTTCAAACTGGAATGGCATGGTGAGCAAAAAAACGATGGATTTAGGCCCAGATCTCTGTACTGGGGTGAATGTATGACATTGTTCTGCATTCTGTCCATCAATTGTTATTTTTGCATTTGTCACCCCGAGTGGGAAGGGTATGCTCAGACGTGAGTCCCTTGCTCTCCATGCCACTGGAATCAGGCTATCCTGGCTGATGAGGGCTGAAAGCCCGAAACCGGTCCTAGGATGCTTGTTTCCAGTCCAGGGAGGACCTGGCTTGGCAGTTCGGGCTGGACTGTTCCCATGGGGCACAGGGTCAAGACTGATTTGCATATGGCTGGGTTCAAACTGGAATGGCATGGTGAGCAAAAAAACGATGGATTTAGGCCCAGATCTCTGTACTGGGGTGAATGTATGACATTGTTCTGCATTCTGTCCATCAATTGTTATTTTTGCATTTGTCACCCCGAGTGGGAAGGGTATGCTCAGACGTGAGTCCCTTGCTCTCCATGCCACTGGAATCAGGCTATCCTGGCTGATGAGGGCTGAAAGCCCGAAACCGGTCCTAGGATGCTTGTTTCCAGTCCAGGGAGGACCTGGCTTGGCAGTTCGGGCTGGACTGTTCCCATGGGGCACAGGGTCAAGACTGATTTGCATATGGCTGGGTTCAAACTGGAATGGCATGGTGAGCAAAAAAACGATGGATTTAGGCCCAGATCCCTGTACTGGGGTGAATGTATGACATTGTTCTGCATTCTGTCCATCAATTGTTATTTTTGCATTTGTCACCCCGAGTGGGAAGGGTATGCTCAGACGTGAGTCCCTTGCTCTCCATGCCACTGGAATCAGGCTATCCTGGCTGATGAGGGCTGAAAGCCCGAAACCGGTCCTAGGATGCTTGTTTCCAGTCCAGGGAGGACCTGGCTTGGCAGTTCGGGCTGGACTGTTCCCATGGGGCACAGGGTCAAGACTGATTTGCATATGGCTGGGTTCAAACTGGAATGGCATGGTGAGCAAAAAAACGATGGATTTAGGCCCAGATCCCTGTACTGGGGTGAATGTATGACATTGTTCTGCATTCTGTCCATCAATTGTTATTTTTGCATTTGTCACCCCGAGTGGGAAGGGTATGCTCAGACGTGAGTCCCTTGCTCTCCATGCCACTGGAATCAGGCTATCCTGGCTGATGAGGGCTGAAAGCCCGAAACCGGTCCTAGGATGCTTGTTTCCAGTCCAGGGAGGACCTGGCTTGGCAGTTCGGGCTGGACTGTTCCCATGGGGCACAGGGTCAAGACTGATTTGCATATGGCTGGGTTCAAACTGGAATGGCATGGTGAGCAAAAAAACGATGGATTTAGGCCCAGATCTCTGTACTGGGGTGAATGTATGACATTGTTCTGCATTCTGTCCATCAATTGTTATTTTTGCATTTGTCACCCCGAGTGGGAAGGGTATGCTCAGACGTGAGTCCCTTGCTCTCCATGCCACTGGAATCAGGCTATCCTGGCTGATGAGGGCTGAAAGCCCGAAACCGGTCCTAGGATGCTTGTTTCCAGTCCAGGGAGGACCTGGCTTGGCAGTTCGGGCTGGACTGTTCCCATGGGGCACAGGGTCAAGACTGATTTGCATATGGCTGGGTTCAAACTGGAATGGCATGGTGAGCAAAAAAACGATGGATTTAGGCCCAGATCTCTGTACTGGGGTGAATGTATGACATTGTTCTGCATTCTGTCCATCAATTGTTATTTTTGCATTTGTCACCCCGAGTGGGAAGGGTATGCTCAGACGTGAGTCCCTTGCTCTCCATGCCACTGGAATCAGGCTATCCTGGCTGATGAGGGCTGAAAGCCCGAAACCGGTCCTAGGATGCTTGTTTCCAGTCCAGGGAGGACCTGGCTTGGCAGTTCGGGCTGGACTGTTCCCATGGGGCACAGGGTCAAGACTGATTTGCATATGGCTGGGTTCAAACTGGAATGGCATGGTGAGCAAAAAAACGATGGATTTAGGCCCAGATCTCTGTACTGGGGTGAATGTATGACATTGTTCTGCATTCTGTCCATCAATTGTTATTTTTGCATTTGTCACCCCGAGTGGGAAGGGTATGCTCAGACGTGAGTCCCTTGCTCTCCATGCCACTGGAATCAGGCTATCCTGGCTGATGAGGGCTGAAAGCCCGAAACCGGTCCTAGGATGCTTGTTTCCAGTCCAGGGAGGACCTGGCTTGGCAGTTCGGGCTGGACTGTTCCCATGGGGCACAGGGTCAAGACTGATTTGCATATGGCTGGGTTCAAACTGGAATGGCATGGTGAGCAAAAAAACGATGGATTTAGGCCCAGATCTCTGTACTGGGGTGAATGTATGACATTGTTCTGCATTCTGTCCATCAATTGTTATTTTTGCATTTGTCACCCCGAGTGGGAAGGGTATGCTCAGACGTGAGTCCCTTGCTCTCCATGCCACTGGAATCAGGCTATCCTGGCTGATGAGGGCTGAAAGCCCGAAACCGGTCCTAGGATGCTTGTTTCCAGTCCAGGGAGGACCTGGCTTGGCAGTTCGGGCTGGACTGTTCCCATGGGGCACAGGGTCAAGACTGATTTGCATATGGCTGGGTTCAAACTGGAATGGCATGGTGAGCAAAAAAACGATGGATTTAGGCCCAGATCCCTGTACTGGGGTGAATGTATGACATTGTTCTGCATTCTGTCCATCAATTGTTATTTTTGCATTTGTCACCCCGAGTGGGAAGGGTATGCTCAGACGTGAGTCCCTTGCTCTCCATGCCACTGGAATCAGGCTATCCTGGCTGATGAGGGCTGAAAGCCCGAAACCGGTCCTAGGATGCTTGTTTCCAGTCCAGGGAGGACCTGGCTTGGCAGTTCGGGCTGGACTGTTCCCATGGGGCACAGGGTCAAGACTGATTTGCATATGGCTGGGTTCAAACTGGAATGGCATGGTGAGCAAAAAAACGATGGATTTAGGCCCAGATCCCTGTACTGGGGTGAATGTATGACATTGTTCTGCATTTTGTCCATCAATTGTTATTTTTGCATTTGTCACCCCGAGTGGGAAGGGTATGCTCAGACGTGAGTCCCTTGCTCTCCATGCCACTGGAATCAGGCTATCCTGGCTGATGAGGGCTGAAAGCCCGAAACCGGTCCTAGGATGCTTGTTTCCAGTCCAGGGAGGACCTGGCTTGGCAGTTCGGGCTGGACTGTTCCCATGGGGCACAGGGTCAAGACTGATTTGCATATGGCTGGGTTCAAACTGGAATGGCATGGTGAGCAAAAAAACGATGGATTTAGGCCCAGATCTCTGTACTGGGGTGAATGTATGACATTGTTCTGCATTCTGTCCATCAATTGTTATTTTTGCATTTGTCACCCCGAGTGGGAAGGGTATGCTCAGACGTGAGTCCCTTGCTCTCCATGCCACTGGAATCAGGCTATCCTGGCTGATGAGGGCTGAAAGCCCGAAACCGGTCCTAGGATGCTTGTTTCCAGTCCAGGGAGGACCTGGCTTGGCAGTTCGGGCTGGACTGTTCCCATGGGGCACAGGGTCAAGACTGATTTGCATATGGCTGGGTTCAAACTGGAATGGCATGGTGAGCAAAAAAACGATGGATTTAGGCCCAGATCTCTGTACTGGGGTGAATGTATGACATTGTTCTGCATTCTGTCCATCAATTGTTATTTTTGCATTTGTCACCCCGAGTGGGAAGGGTATGCTCAGACGTGAGTCCCTTGCTCTCCATACCACTGGAATCAGGCTATCCTGGCTGATGAGGGCTGAAAGCCCGAAACCGGTCCTAGGATGCTTGTTTCCAGTCCAGGGAGGACCTGGCTTGGCAGTTCGGGCTGGACTGTTCCCATGGGGCACAGGGTCAAGACTGATTTGCATATGGCTGGGTTCAAACTGGAATGGCATGGTGAGCAAAAAAACGATGGATTTAGGCCCAGATCTCTGTACTGGGGTGAATGTATGACATTGTTCTGCATTCTGTCCATCAATTGTTATTTTTGCATTTGTCACCCCGAGTGGGAAGGGTATGCTCAGACGTGAGTCCCTTGCTCTCCATGCCACTGGAATCAGGCTATCCTGGCTGATGAGGGCTGAAAGCCCGAAACCGGTCCTAGGATGCTTGTTTCCAGTCCAGGGAGGACCTGGCTTGGCAGTTCGGGCTGGACTGTTCCCATGGGGCACAGGGTCAAGACTGATTTGCATATGGCTGGGTTCAAACTGGAATGGCATGGTGAGCAAAAAAACGATGGATTTAGGCCCAGATCTCTGTACTGGGGTGAATGTATGAAATGTTTCTGCATTCTGTCCATCAATTGTTATTTTTGAATTTGTCACCCCGAGTGGGAAGGGTATGCTCAGACGTGAGTCCCTTGCTCTCCATGCCACTGGAATCAGGCTATCCTGGCTGATGAGGGCTGAAAGCCCGAAACCGGTCCTAGGATGCTTGTTTCCAGTCCAGGGAGGACCTGGCTTGGCAGTTCGGGCTGGACTGTTCCCATGGGGCACAGGGTCAAGACTGATTTGCATATGGCTGGGTTCAAACTGGAATGGCATGGTGAGCAAAAAAACGATGGATTTAGGCCCAGATCTCTGTACTGGGGTGAATGTATGACATTGTTCTGCATTCTGTCCATCAATTGTTATTTTTGCATTTGTCACCCCGAGTGGGAAGGGTATGCTCAGACGTGAGTCCCTTGCTCTCCATGCCACTGGAATCAGGCTATCCTGGCTGATGAGGGCTGAAAGCCCGAAACCGGTCCTAGGATGCTTGTTTCCAGTCCAGGGAGGACCTGGCTTGGCAGTTCGGGCTGGACTGTTCCCATGGGGCACAGGGTCAAGACTGATTTGCATATGGCTGGGTTCAAACTGGAATGGCATGGTGAGCAAAAAAACGATGGATTTAGGCCCAGATCTCTGTACTGGGGTGAATGTATGACATTGTTCTGCATTCTGTCCATCAATTGTTATTTTTGCATATGTACTTCTCCACGTCAATTAAATAATCAAACTCCATCAATTTAGATAAATGCTCTTTAAAAATATCTACCCTGATAGATAGATGCCATCCCCTTTATCTCGCTTGGTGGGGGAGATTAAACACAATACGATGATGCTTTCCACGATAGTTCTTTTTACTATTTCTAATATTCCAGTTGCCATAACTCAATTTTTTTTAAATAAAATTAACTCCTTATTATCATCTTTTCTTTGGAATAAAAAAATGGCCCGTATGTCCATATCAAGACTCACACGTCCAAAATTGGAAGGTGACGTTAATTTTTGTGACTTTCCTACTTACTATAAAGCTTTCACATTACGTCAATCCTCTCATTTGCTAATGGAACCCTCACCAGATTCTCCTCTTTGGGTTAAGCTTGAACACTCATACCTTACCCCCTTCTCTTTTCAAGAGTTTCTGTCATTTACTCGGTAACCCCAGAAGTTATCTACTCCTATTGTTAAACAAACGAATAAACTATTGTGTACATTCTTGTTAGATAACTCCATTGACATGGGAACACTCTCACAATCCACCATATGGCATAACAAAAGCATAACGATCGAGGGTAAGCCCATCTATTGGAAGTCATGGAGGCAGAAAGGTTTACTATGGGTTAATCAACTAATTCAGAATGATACGGTCATATCTTGCCTTCAGGCTAGATCTGTTTTTAATTTCCCTGTCTCATTTCGTAATAACTATCAATTGCTATACATTGCTCTAAGTCTAGCTATTTATCAAGCTGGTCTCACTCCTATGGCTACCAACATCACTGGTACATTTCATAGTTCATGTCCTAAAGCATCCACCATATATGCTTGCCTATGCAAATTAAAGATCTCTAGAGATAAATCTAAAGTGGAAACAGATAGGGAACGAGATTTATATGTAAATTGGTCCATTCATTTGGCTTAAGATAAGAAAATCCTCCAGGGCAGCTAATACCTCGCAGACACTTTTCTTTATCTATAATAGATTACTTCTTTCCCCCATGACATATCATAAGATGAATGCTGATATACCTGCAACTTGCTGGTCATGTTCCTCCATGGATGCTGATTTAAAACATTTGCTGTTTACTTATCCTTATGTCTATGATTTCTGGAAACGTGTTTGGAAACAAATTACCCTTATTTTTAGTTCTACTGTGTCCTTCACAACTATCAACATTTTGTTGGGCTCTATTTCTGAGGATGGGTCTGATTGTCCCATGAATATGCAAATTTTGGACTCACTTTTGGGAGTAGCATTTCAAGAAATCACCAGAAATTGGAAGAACTTGTCTGATCTTTCCTTCCAAGTTTGGTGGTATGCAGTTTGTCACAATCATAGATTGGACACAGCTCACATATACCCAGTATCCCTTGCTGTAAGACGTCTACATTTATGGTACCCGGTTACAAAATGTATTGATTTCTATGCTAAACTTTCCCATGCACGTGACGCTTCAGAGCAAGAATTGATATTCCCTTTTCTGTTTTTAGAACTGTTTATGTATATTTAATAGAAATGCATTGATAAATGACCAGACTTGTTTTATAACTTTATATTTTCCTCTACCCCCTTTGTTTCCCTCTTGTTTTTCTGTTTACGTTGTAGACATGAATTCATGTATAACTATATGCTGCATATTATATTGTATATATGTTTTTACTGTATTTTCTCTTTCTTTCTTTTTCTTGAATAAACTTTATTTTTTTAAACTTAAAAAAACTATGAGATAAACTGCATAATTCCACTAAAGCAATAGTGGTGTAGGTAACATATGGTAATTTCTTATGCACATTAGTGGCAGCAGATAGATAGGACCACGTTTGCTGCTCCTCTTAGGTTTCTCTTCTGAATATTTACAGACCTTTCCTAAAGGCAAGCTTGAATTTTGATTAGATGGGCATTTTGCAAGAACCTTCAAGGAGTAGTGATTGACCCTATTAGACTACATAGAAAGTCACTGTTGATTGTGTTTGATCCAATCTCATATTTTTAAATATCACTGGGTGCATTTTGTGGACTGATATTTGCACCTCCACTTTGCAGTAAGTCAAAACTAGCACATACAATTGCCAAGGTCAAAGTTGAGGAAAGACTACTTTAGACATCACTTTCATATACCCATCTTCCAGACAATCCAGAAGGTACACTAATGGAATGCCACTAGAATTATAGAATCTTTAATAAAGAATATAATAAAGTATATTTTAAATTATTGATCAGTTAATTGCTAACCCTGTATCTTTGAACAAATCACCAAAATTAATAATCTTGCAGCTGTCTATAATAGGAGGTCAATCTTTTACATTGTTTTTTACTTTGATTCCAAAGCCAAAACATTTGCAGATTCAGTTATAATGACCTTGCTGGGAGACTTTGTTTCTCTGATTATTCTGGTTTATATCATTTTTCATCTAGAAAGATCAGGGCCGGTGCGTTCGATCACTGCAATGGACACTGACTTTGGGAGGAGGGGTGCTGTGTTTTTCACGTACTATATGGTTATAAATGCACATGTTGCACCGTTCCTTGCCTTAAGCAATTTTCAGGCAACCATAAAAATGTCATGATTGATGCACCTGCGGCAGAGAAATCGGAGTTTTGTCTAATGGAAGTTTGTACTCATTATAAGGTAGAGCAGAGGGTTAAAATGCCTGCTGCTATGCACGTGTACCTTGCAGATCACAAAGTGACTACAATGTAAATAGGTCATTGTGTTAATTCTTCTGTCAGAGAGTCCCGTTTGTTACTTGCAGGTTATGAGTTTAAATCCTAATATAGAACAATGACGTATTATCTATCATCAAAAAGCCAACCCCCAATTGCGTTGTTACATTTTAAATTCTGAGTTTGTCCCTCCCCAGACTATACTGTCTACCAGTATGGATGACATGTGAATCCTACACCTTGTAGTCCTCTCTCTGATGACACAATTCATATACACTGATTTACACACTTATGATTCATTTTCTCTGTGTAAAGTGTATGTGATGTAGGGTGCTCGAACACATTACAATGGCATGAGTGGTGCTATAGAGCAAAATAAATGCATGAGAGAGAGTGGTTCTGGAGACTTGAGGGGCACTGTTAAAGGGTGTCAGTTAGGGAATCCGTGGAGAAGGAGGTCATTGGCGGGCATCAACAAACATTGTCGCACCGGGCGCCACCAACGCCAAAGCCTGCCCTAAAGAAGATAAATCATTGGACACATGTTAAGGCTAGCAGTTTCAATAGGCTAGACTTGAATGTCAGTCATTGTTTCTGCCCGCAGAATTAATTGCTGGGGATTGTGTTTAACCTGTACTTAAAAACTATTTTCTTTTTTAATTGAATCTTTTTTGACTTTTTAACAGTAGTATTAAATTTATGTAATCTTTTTTATTTTCTCAATTTCATAGGCATTTAAATGCAGAAGAAACTGTAGGACATTTCTTTCACCCATTATTTTTATTTTGTCTTGAACATCTTCATCTCTTTGCACTCAATCCTGGTCAAGCAATTTTAATAACGAGTAAACAGCAATGTACATCTTTTTAGCATGTCTACCTCACTTTTTATACTAACCTATGGTCTTGGAAGTCACTTGAGCTAAATTACAATTAATTTTGTGCATTTTATTAGGTCTTTCAATTGATTATGAAAGAAATCTTATGCATTTATGCCCAAGCCCATTACTACTCTTCTCTGCCTAAAGGTTTTTTCCTTTTTTATTGAAAGTAACAGAAGCTTGGTTGATTGCAAACTATTGTACTGAAGAATATTTTCTATCTCAATTCCAACTGATTTATTTAATTTTTTTACTAGCATCTTTTGGGATTGGCTAATACCTCATGTACAAAGGGAATGATATTTAAAATATTGTCAGTCACCTAACAGCTACTCTATTAATTTCAATATGTAACAAAGCACTCCCTGTAACTCATGATGTATTTCAGATACCGTCACATAGTTAGCAGGATAGCACTATAGTCATGTTGAAAGAGAGGTGGAGGCCAAATTAGCTTGATTAAAGTATTGAGACTGCTCTTTAGGAGTAATATTAAACACCTTTTGTGGCGATAGGCAAATCAGTCTGACCCTGTGCCTCATGGGAACAGTCCAGCCAGAACTGCCAACCCATGTCTTCCCTGGACCAGAAACAAGCATCCTGGGACCGGTTTCGGGGCAGTTCGGGCTGGACTGTTCCCATGAGGCACAGGGTCAGACTGATTTGCATATGGCCATGAGTGAGCTAAAGAATGATGATGGATTAAACCCAGATCAGTTGACTTGGGTTGAGTGTTTGATTTGCTCAAACGGTCTGTCCATCATCCCCTTTGGTATCCCTTTATTCGTACGAAGTTGGCAGGGTATGCCCAGACGTGGGTCCCTTGCTCACTTTGCCACTGGGTTCAAGATAGCCTGGCTGATAAGGGTTATGCACCCGAAACCAGTCCCAGGATGCTTGTTTCCAGTCCAGGGAAGACATGGCTTGGCAGTTCGGGCTGGACTGTTCACATGAGGCACAGGGTCATGTCTGAACTGGGATGGTGGAATGAGCTAAAGAATGATGATGGATTAAACCCAGATCAGTTGACTGGGGGTGAGTGTTTGATCTGCTCAAAAACTGTGTCCATCATCATCATCAGTCTCCAGTACATCCTTTGAGAGCTGGGCATCAGAGTTCCCCCAAATCCTAAACAATGAGAGTAATGGTGCCAGCTTTATTTTTATCCCCTATGGGTACCTGGCCCAATCTCTGAAAGGCACATAAAAGCAGGGCATGATTGGGGAACAGCCAACAGTCTACGAGTAAACTTATTTTCAACCTGCTGGATTGGCCCGGGACTTTTATAGCCCCAGATCCCTGTGCCATAAGATGACACAGCGCCACATGTACTTCAATAAATCTCAGTGATTTCTTTGATTGGTTTGTGGCCCAAGCTTCTCGAAAATGAAAACACCGCCTCCACAGCTCTTTGAGCATGTGCAGTCCTAGAATGGCATAAGCTATGCCAGGTTAAGCTTTGAACAAAAGAAAGCCCCAGATAATTAAAACAAAATTCCCCCCATGGATTTCTGTTCCCCCCAAAAAGAAAGTCCTAGTTTTCACATTTCTGTGGTCTAAATTCATGGTGAAAGATTTTATTTTAGGATCAAGAGCTCCCCTAAAATTATGAAAATCCATCTAAATGATTTTTGCAACAATGTAACCTCTTGTAAAGCGCTCTGATACCGCAGGGTCTAGCCAGCGCTATATAAAACTCATCAAATAAAATAAAATAAATAAGATGGAGACCATTAGCGCTCCTCGCCAGTAGGGCAGCGTCGTCCGCATGCAGCAGCAAAGGCAGGGCTCTTGTCTGAATCTTAGGGAGATCCTTCCCCATCTGAATCAGATGGGAGTCTAAACACTTGATATAGATGAGGAACAAAAGAGGAACTAAAACCCACCCTTCTCTCACCCCTAGGTGTGACCTAATTTTGTCTGTTAGTTCACCATCTCTACCAAATCTTACCCTGATGTTAGTATCCCTATGCATTATTTGTAGGAGCCCAATTAGACCTGGTTTAATCCCCATCCTGGTCATACAGTCCCACAACTTTCTCCTTTTGACGAAGTCAAAGGCAAAGGAGAGGTCCATGAATGCAAAATGAAACCTCTGCTAGCCTTGACATATTTCCCTATGGTGAGAATGTAATTGTTGTGTTAATAGAAATTATTGCATTTTTAATTATGAATTTATATTTATTATACCGTTAAAGGTATTTTAATTACTTTAATTTTGACATCTATATGACTTTAGTGGTTAATAAATTACTGATATGTCATTGTCATTAATGTTATGTTTATTTAAATACACATTACATTTTTAAATGTTGATTAGTTTGGAGTGTGAATTGGAAGTGTGACTACAACAGAGATAAACATTGTCTATAGTGATGTTTACTGTCTTGCTGTCACACAGTCCCCTTCCTAGAATCCAACACTTCTCCTAATGTTGCTTAGTAAGGAATGGGCATTGTCAACCAGCTCCCCGCCCCTCCCCCCAAGCAAACGGCAATACTTCCTTCAATGTTGCTTACTTTGGAATTGGAACAGTAAATCTGGTCCCCACAGAATCCAACACTTTCCATAATGTTTCTTATATTATGTTGTGAATACTAAATCTAACCCTCAGAGAGTTTAACAATTTCCCCAATTTAGTTTAGTTTGAAGTGGAAAAAGTACATCAGCAGTCGCAAATTCAAGCATTCTCTCTAATGTTGTTAGTAAAGGTGACAGCCTCTTCCGTGTCTGACACTTCCCACTTCTTTCAATGTTACTTAGTTTGGAGTGGAAAAGTAATTCTGATCTCCCCAAGCCCCTCAAGTCCAACACTTTGCCACATGTGTCATTCTTTTGAGTGGGAATAGTAAGCCCCAATACCTAATCCAGAACCTAACATTTTCTGTACTTTTGTTTAGTTTGGAAAGGGAATAGGGAATCTGATCCCAAATATATGCATTTCCCCGATGTAAGCTTTAGATTAATTGGAATTATTGACCCCATTAAATATATATATTTTCTCCACTGTTAGTTAGATTGCAGTTAAAATTATAAATGTGACTGATGCTACATGGAACATGTGACGTGCAAAGCATTGTGCTGGGTTAGGGTGTTCAGCGGTTGTGCGGCAGTGAGAGCGGTGAGTGCTCTGCCCCTGCAAGCCTGGAATCCCAGCAGCTGGACATAACGGACACAACCCAACCTTCCTCAATTTCAGTCCCTGGAAGGATATGGCAGTGGCTGAAGTACCACGGCGTGGCACATGGTGCAGTGCAGTCCTGTTCCAAGGATGATACCTGAGGCTACTGGAGCAACAGCTCCTGGTGCCCTGGGTGCTGTGGATTGCCTCAAGAGGAGCAGATGAGTGCTTGTCCTGCCTAGAGACCACGGGCCCACGTGCCTGCATGCTGCTGGTTGGGGGCCCATGTCTGAACCAGTCTGGGCCTATATTTGAGCCTCATGGCTGGCTGGGTAGTCTCACTGTACCCTACTGCCTGCGGCCTGACCTGGCCTTGAAGTGTGACCAGTCCCTGGTGTGAGGACGGCCCCTCACCTAAGGCTAACATTTGCTGATAGTCGCAGTCACTCACTGTGCTGGGCATGGGAACTGAGGCCTGATTGGCTGTGAGGAATATTGGGAAAAGAGTTTTATGTGCTCCGAGCGCACGAAGTTCCCAAAAACTCATCTTTGCATAGTGGAGCAGAGATTTTTCAGAACTCCCCCTTGCCAACGGTAAATTGGTGAGTGTGAGCAAGGAAATTCTAATGGCAGATGACTTGAGATTTCTCAACGCAGGCGGTCGCAGATGGTCACTACTGCACACATTGAGAAACCTTCTGTTTGCATTCAGCAAAGTTGCAGCTCGAGTAAAAATTCTACTGGAGCAGCAGAAAGAAGCAGGGCTCTATTGCACTGTGCGAGATGCCATTTGTGCTGATTTTACAGCATGAGACAAAGACCCGGCACTTAAAATCAGTGTGAAAGGCGTGAGGTATCCCACTCCACCGCTTGCAGAACTCCGCAGAGTGACAAAAAAACTCAGTCCAGGCTTAGAAATTATTGGAGCTTGCTAGAGGCTGTAGGAGGCTGCTGGAGACCTTTAACATTTTCAAGGTGTTTCTTCACTATACTATATAAGATATTATTATATTGTCTTTATGCATGGGTCAGTGACCTAGTGCAGTGGCCGGTAGTGCTACCGCTGCTAGAGGGTTGGTTGCGGTATGCAGAGGAAGCAGGCACTCTAGGGTGTGGTGTGGTTCACTGCCCTGCATCTCCTTGTGCTAATGCCATGTCCCCCTGACTTAAATCATCGATTGTCTGCCTCTTGTGATTATGCTCTAGTCTTCCTCTGCATCAGTTAGAGAGTTGCTCTGTAATTTCTCTGTGAAATCAGCGTCTGAGCTCTGGAAAGCGTCAATAAAGTCTGAGACTTAACAACGTGAAATCTCCAAAGATAACAATGACAACAAAAACTAATATCTGGTTGTTGGCTCCAGGGTAGGGCCTGCACAAAAGCTAAATCAAATCCTCTCCTGAATAAAGACGCTTCCTCTACGATGCTGAAAAGGAGAAACCAGATAATCATCCTGTGGAAAAAGGAAAATGATCACAAGACGAGCCAAATGTGGTCAAAGACTCGTCTGTGGTGCCTAATGGTTAGGTGGACTCTGACGGTTCTGGGGGTCTGGCTCTAAGCAGAAAGAGTTGCCTCTGTCACAGAAGGATATTATACAACATCCAGGGGGTATCTTTAGCCAACCCCATATGCCTTTCTCCCCCTCCTACTGCCTAGGGGCCCCCATTACTAGTCACCAAGCAGGTGGATAATCCTCATATAACCCCCCAAGAACTCCCCTCTTCCCAAACAACTGCAAACATTACGGGATGATGATTTTACTCTGCCAGATTTGGATTTAGATCTATGCAGGAGATATGGTTTACAAGATAAAAGTATGATTTCAGAGTAATTGGGGATGCCGCCTGTGACAGTTCCAATGGGATTACACCTTTTCAGCCGTACCCCTTCAAATTATTCTTCCTTGATATCTCATCTTTCTGTTATCCCTGATATTGATGTAAGTGGTATACAGTCTTGTCATCCTCCAGACCAAGTGCTTAGAAAGGCTTTTTTTCTCAATCTTACAGCTTCTAGGAAAAATATTTGATGGTTCTGACTGTATCTTTGACAGAGTAAGAACATTATTAAAGGAAATGGTAAGCAGCAAGAAGGGATAGGATATAGGTTGCAGATAACCAGTGGAAATGGAAGGGGCCTTGATTCCTGGCAGAAGGATCCATCAGAAAGAGGCTAATTGTCAAATCAACTTTGGATCCTAGGCAGTAAAACCCCAATGTATAAAGTTTTCCAAAATAGTTCCACATTATGATACTCCGGTTGATTCCATAATATTTATCCTCAATACTATTTCCAACAGGAAGAGTACAAATGGAAATTCCAAGGGTGCAGGCCAGGATGTGTTCCCAATCCTTAAATCCAGGTCCAAGCACGGGTTAAAAATGCTGACCGAAGTTCATCTCAGGCAGAGGTTGTGGAGAGGAAGTGAGGTTCCGTATGACACGGGACCGCAGTTTTGAGTGGTAACGAATATGGATGAGTTTGGTATCTACGAACCGCAAACGACGAGTATAATGGGTGTACGCAGTTTCGCTATGCAGCCACGTATGGTTCGTCTCATTTTTGGGTTCGTTCATCTGGACCCTCGGGTTCCATTTTAGATACAGCATCCATTTTGTTTCTTGCCCTCAGGTAGCCAGCGAACGGGCTTCTTGTCCGCTCCGTGACCCTGGGACTCTCAAGCTTACACGAAGGACACGTGTTTCTTTGAGGTGACTTTTACGATGAGGGAAATGACACGACTAAGGCAGATGGCCCCGCTCGAGGCTCATCTTGCCGCGCCGGTCTATTGTTTCAGCCATGCATACATTAGACATGAGGTCTTTGACCCCTCTATCAAGTTTCCTTTATTGCCCCAACACTCTTTTCTAACCTGTTGTGCATCCTTGTCCTTTCCTTGCATCTGTTCTTCGTCCTTCCTCTTAATGTGTTTATGGTTAGGATGGAATGTGTTTATTGCGGAGGAAATATGTTTTTACAGTTGGGAACCGGCAAGACTGTCGTAATTATGTTCCGGCCTCCTGAGACATGAACGCGACCCTTTTGAAGTTTATTGTGGGAACTGAGTTGTAACCTTTGTTCGCCATACTGCGCTATGGCAAAAACCTGTATAAAAGGACCGACCCACTTCTACGAATTTGAAGCAGTCTCCGAGAACCTACACGTTGTGTACTTCTTGTGACCTCTGTATCCCTGCAGTAAATAAACGCTGATCTCTGACGTCGCTGGAAGTGTCCCGTGTCTCTGTGTTTAGTACGCCAGAACAGGTAACCCACGAAGGTTTCAGGTGTTGTTCCCTGGCACCGCTGGGTCTTAAGAATAACCCAGTCCTTCAGTTGGCGCCCAACGTGGGGCGACATCAACGGTACCGGTCCAAAGCCCGACGATCGTGAGGAACTTCGTGTGAAATCTCCGAGGGAAGGTGCACCCCGCTTCATCGATCCAGTTGTCGAAATAAGTGGCCCGACGTCTTTTCCCGCGAAGATCCCCGCCTCCTGACGGCTGCGACGGACCGATGCCCTGACTGTCGACCTGTTTTGGCGCCTGGCGTAGTCCTTTGTACGGCGAGACGATTGACGGGCCTTCCTGGTGACGCCATTGTTCTCTCAGTTAAGTATTTGTGGGTCGCTCCCAGTGTTGCTTTGTTCTTTGCATGGTTCCATAGCATTCGTGGTTCTTAGTAGTTGGGTTTTATTTGACGATTGCAATTGCCAAAACCGAGGGTCTTGCATTTTTGTGAGGACATCGTAATTCGATAACCCTTGAAGTTTGTAAACTCGGTTAGTGTGCACGATGCCTGGCCGTAGTACTTTGTTTGGGTTTCTCAAATGTTGCAGCATGGATTCCCGGCTGGAGGATTCATGTCCGATACCTCCGGTTGGAACTCCGATTTACGAGCTCTATAGTCGTCATGGCGTGGGTCCTATCGTATATAATGAATATTGGGTCCGCTACACTAAAAAGGATGGCGTCCTCAGTTGGCCATCTCATGGTAGTTTCGAGACTGCCGTTTTAGATCATTTGGAAGCTAAATTGTTTAAAAAGAAAGCTAGGCCGGCCATGTTTGATTCCTTCCGGTTGTGGCGGAAAGAGGCCAAGCAGAAAGAAATCAAACAGAATAAGAAAAATAAAAGAGAAGGTGTTATTGCAGTGATGCGAAATGCAGAACAATATCAATTAGACAAAGATGAGAAAGAGCAGGAAGTTAGTGCTCGGCTACACCATATGGCAGTGGATAAGTGTTATCCGGTGCTATCTTCTAATATCGATAAGACAGGAGAAGAAGCGATGGAGGATCAGCTCTTGTCTTATCTGATGAAATCGCCACCTCCCTATGCTCCCGATGTTATGGGTCCCGTGCGTCCACCTCTTCCTCAACCCGCTGTTTTTGCGGCTGCTGGTCAGCCCGCCGTTCCTCTCGTACTCCCGAATCCCCTGGGGCCCCAGATCGTACATCCTCTTGTTCCGGCTTCTCTCCCTCCTGCGCTTTTCCAAGTCCCTCCTCAGCCTGTTGTTCCCGCTGCTCCTGCTGCTGCGTCTACTTCTACTGTTTCCACCCCTATTGTTGCTGCGCCCGCATCTTCTTCCTCTTCTCCTTCTGTTCGTAGTCGTCTTTTGACTGCTGTTGCTTCTCTTTATTCTCCGCTTTTTGGGCCGATACTTGGCTCGACTCTTTCAGATGTCGCTCAAAGGCGCAGTCAGCTTCCTGATGGTAGGGAACGTGAATCGTTGGTGAAAACGGCACGTAGATGGATTCGTAACCCTGTTAAATACACCTCACGTGTAGTGTTTGAAACGTTCTCCCAGTTTAATGTGCCTACGCAACGATTTGTGTTTGAAGAACTGTGCAACTCGTTGAAGGAGGAGTGGGACGATGATGTGACAGATAATGTACTGTCAGAGGTTTCTGAGCTGCAGCATCGGTTTGCCTCGGGTGTAATCGTAGGCGACAAAGTTCGAGAGGCTTTAGAGCGCTTGTTATCCTTTCGATGTACAGTGCAACCTCGTGCGTTGTTTAAGGACGAGACTGCAGAATGGATGGCACAACCTGGTCAATATCCTATGCGAGAAGTTCCTCCGGTATGGATGCCAGGTGATCCTGCTGCTAACCCTCCTGTTCCAGGCCGTTTCCAGAGAGTGTAGATACACCTCCCTTGGAAACGATCGGAAGTTTTACAAGTGAAGCAATCTTTGCCCGATCCCCGTAAGAATCCTGCAGGTTATTATAAGGAGTTGTCCCAATTGGTGGATGCTACTGTTATGAACCTAGCCGATATTGATATGTTGTTTGGCAATGTAGTGCCTCAGCCGATTTGGGCAAAAATTCGTCACGAGAATCACGCAGCCGAGTTAGGCGGTGACTGGGCTGCCCTTACGGCGGCAGATGCCCAGCAGGTCGGTGGGGCTAAACCTGAACAGCTTATTGTGGCTTTGCCTCAGAGGATAATTACCCTCATGAAAACGCTTATGCCAGCGATGCGCGTCAATTGGGACAAATTATCAGCATGCAAGCAAAAGAGGGATGAAAGCGTTTCTGATTTCTTTACGAGATTCGAGGAAGCGTTTGTTGATCATAGTGGTCAGGACATGGGATCTGAGGGTGGTCAGCGGCTGTTTGTTGATAAGTTTGTATCGAACTTGCTGCCCGACCTTAGCAACAAGTTGAAGAATTCTGAGAGTTCGTGGGCTGTTTCTACCACTGCCCAAATATTGGCTACGGCCCAATATTATGAAAACAGAGAAAAAGAGGAAAGTGAGCGTGCAGATAAGAAAACGAAGGATCTTAAAACTAAGGTCTTATTGCAGCAAGCCTATCCTCCGCGTTCACATTTCAGTGATACACAACAGCAAAATAGATCACAATCACAGTTCTCCAGATCGCAGACGCGAAATGCTTCCCCCGCACCTCGTTTTGTGCTGGGATATAATCAATGCGCATATTGTCGTGGGGAGGGCCATCTGAAGTTTGATTGTCCGGTTCTCCGTGATAGGAACAATGGTGTGTCGGCTCGAGGAGGACGTAGTGGCCCTCAACAGGCTTCCCGTGGTAGAGGTCGTGGGGTTACCCAGAATCAGGCCGAACGCTTTGCAACGTCTTCGGACTCGCAAAATTGTTTCGATAGGCGCGAACCATCGTCCGGTCGGTCTGCACAGTATCATGTGGATGACTGTTATGTTGAGTGTGATGTTGATACGGATGGTATCTACTAGGACAGCCATAGACAAAGGAAGGGAGAAGTATCAGTTCCGGTTGATCAGAGAGGGCCTTATGTTGCAGTGGCCACTTTGGGCGTCGTTGAGCCTTTTCTGTTGGACACTGGTGCAGCAAAAAGTTCCATCATGCATTCGAAACTCCCTGGCGCGCCTTTGTCTGGCTTAACGAATGTTTCCGTTGGATTTTCTGGCGCCCCCGTTAGCAATCCAGTTTCTAGCCCTTTGCCCCTTACAATTGGGTCTCATGAGCTAGAAGCTCCTTTGATTTTGACTACTGGTTGTGGTGAGAATCTTTTGGGTCTGGATTTGTTGAAAAGGTTACATGCGACTTTGTACTGTTCTCCTACGGGTGTGGAGCTCACGTTGGGTAAGAGCGTGATTTCCCCTATGTATTTATCGATCGACAAGCTCCCACCAGAATTGAGATCTCTTCCGGACTCCTTGTGGGCGACAGGTCCCAATGACGTGGGCCTGTTGGATATACCACCTTATGTTGTCCAACTGAAAGTTGGTGCGCGTTTGCCACGCATACCCCAGTATCGTATTTCCCTTGATGGTGAAAGGGCACTATTAGCGATCATTTACGACTTGATCGGTAAAGATGTTATTGAGGAGACACGGGGTAATGTGTGCAATAGTCCCGTGTTGCCTATTCTGAAACGAACGGATCCCTCCAAGCCTCCTGTGTACCGTCTAGTTATCGACTTACGGGAGGTGAATAAGGTCGTTGTTCCGCAGTTTCCTGTGGTGCCAGACATTACAGCTTTACTGACTCTGATTCCAGCCACTGCGTCATGGTTCTCGGTCATCGATCTGAAGAATGCGTTCTTTAGCATTCCGATTGCTGAGGAAAGCAGAGACTTGTTTGGTTTCTCATTAGGTGGTCGCAGCTTCAGATTCAAGCGCGCACCACAGGGCTACTGTGAGAGTCCATCAATCTACAGCCAAGCTCTTAAGAGCCAACTTGATGCGTTTGTGTTACCGGCTGGTGCAGCCTTGATTCAGTACGTTGACGATCTGTTGATCGCTGCTGACACCGAACAGCTTTGTAGGACTGCTACAATGTCACTGTTACAGCATCTTTGTGACTTACATCATAAAGTGTCACCTTCCAAACTGCAATATTGTTGTCAAGAAGTAACCTATCTAGGTCACTTATTGTCAAAGGCGGGAAGAAGGTTGACCCCTGAAAGACTCAACATCTGACGAGTGCAAGGTTGTCTGGGTACGAGCTGACCCTTTTGGCAAGTCATATACAGATTAAACGTTGTAATGTACTGAATCCGGCGACATTGTTGCCGATTAATATGGAATCAGATGATGTGCTGCCACATGATTGTTATTTACGGACTGAGGAAGAAACAAAAGGTCGTGTGGACCTGAAAAATACTCCCTTGGCAGATCCCGATGGTACTTTGTATGTGGATGGTTCTTGCTTCAAATTGCCGAATGGCGATGTGACGACTGCGTATGCTGTAGTGACGTTGAGCACGGTTGTGGAAACTGCGAGATTGAATCAGAATTCCGCACAAGCGGCAGAGTTAATTGCATTGACAAGAGCGTGTGTTTTGTCGAAGGGAAAGCGAGTGAATGTGTTTACTGACAGTCAGTACGCGTTTGGTGTTGCGCATAATTTTGGAAGGTTGTGGAGAGAAAGAGGATTTATGACATCGCATGGTACGAAGATCCAACACGGGCAGCTTGTGAATAATCTTTTGGATGCACTTACATTGCCTAAACAAGTGGCGATCGTTAAATGTAGTGCACATCGGAAAGTGACGGATGATGTTGGTCGTGGTAATGCGTTTGCGGATGAGATTGCTAAGGAAACGGCTAAGAATCTTGCGACTCGAATGTATGCCACGAGTTCAGTAAGGTGGTCGACGGAGACTGGTATGTGCGAGAATACTGTTGAGAGTGTGAAAGCAATTCAGAACGAAGCTACTGAAGCTGAAAAGACCAAGTGGGAAGAAAGTACAGGAAAATTGGATATGCATGGATGTTGGGTTGACCTGACGGAATGTCAGAGGTGGATGTTACCAGATGCGTATGTATTAGCTGTTGTGACGATGGCTCATGGGTTGTCACATATTAGTGCGAAAGGAATATGTAAGTTCTTGTCCCCTGTATGGAGGAATGAGGGTATTGCTAAGTGTGCCGAAAGAGTGGTTAAGAATTGTATGGTGTGTTTGATGCACAATCCCGGAAAAGGTACCCCCACTCCGCCTGGTCATTTCGCTCCTCCTGCTTGTCCCTTTGAGGTTATCCAGTTGGATTTTATCCATATGGAAAGATGCAATAACCTGAAGTATGTTTTGGTTGTGGTTTGCGCGTTCTCCAGATGGATTGAGGCCTATCCTCTTAAGGATAATACTGCCCTGTCCACAGCAAAAATCCTGCTGAAGGAGTACTTTCCTAGGTACGGAATGCCACGGATTGTGTGGTCGGATAATGGAAGCGAGTTTGTGGGAAGTGTGATGCAGAGTGTGTGTAAGGGCCTTGGAATTCGGCAGAAATTCCACAGTGCTAATCATCCTCAGGCAGCGGGTTTGGTTGAAGGGTACAATGGTACCCTAAAGCTGAAACTCGCTAAGATTCAAGCTACGACTGGTCTGTCATGGCCTGATGCCTTGCCTCTGGCTCTCCTATCGACCAGAGCAACCGTACACTCTCGAGTAGGGCTTAGCCCATATGAGATTGTGTTCGGTCGCCCTGCGAATATTTGGGGAGTCCCGAGGCCTAGGGCTTTTGATAGTCTTGAGTATCCAATGTTGATTGATTATCTGCATGATTTGACCACTAAACTACGGTTAATTCACCAACAGGTCTTTGAAGCTCTACCAGCGCAGACAGAGGGTCCTGGACACCAGCTTCGGCCAGGAGATTGGGTGGTTACCCGAAACTTTGGTCGAAAGCGTAATTTGGAGCCAAGATTCGTCGGACCCCACCAAGTCTTGTTGACGACGAGGACAGCGGTTCGACTGGAGGGCCGGAAAAATTGGGTCCATGCCAGCCACACAAAGAAGGTACCGATCCCTTTACCAACTGACGGTTGGGTGAGGACTGGGATTTCGGCCACAGAAACTGAGACTCCTTTGCACTTTGTGCCGTTTAGTGACGCTCAACTTGTGGATGAGGATTCGTCACTGCCAAACCCATATGTGGAGTCATCAGTAGCAGAAAACCCAAGGTCTGACTCGTTGTCCACTTCATCGAATCCTGTTGCGCCAGCTGAACAATTGTTTGTAGAGCAAACTCGACCTGGAAGAAATCGATACTTTCTTCGTTCAAGGACTAATAAAAATTAATAGTACGGTGGTTTTTGACGTTACGAATATTATGGACAATTACATCCTTTCTTTTTGAATTTTTATGTGCCTTTCCACTGCTAAGAGATTTGTAATAAATTTGAAAGTTTCGAGGAAACCTCTCCATCCGGGTTACCGTAGGGCCGTGCGGGTACTTCTTTCTGTTTAGCAGGTTTCTGACGCTAGGTCGGTTACTTTTGTCGATCTCTGGGAACTCCTGGGGATTGATAATCGCTATTCAGAACGAAGTGCGTCAAGTACGTCACGGACGGTTTGTAGAGGATGGCATTCTCTAAGCTGTTGGAAGAAGAAAGGGTGTCGGCACAGAGATTAGAGTTATGGAGGGTTGTACGAACAAAATGTTTTTTGTTTCAGGTGTTTCTGCTGTTTCTGACTTTATCTATGCTATTGGTGGGTGGAGTGTATTTTGGAGTATCGTTGTTCTTGCCTTCTGTTTCGCCTACCTTTTCTCCTAACCTAAGTTCCCTCACCACTGTCTCCCCACATTCCTTTCATCCTTTGCCTCAGCATGAGCAGGTTAGACGTGCGGAATTCATGAATAATTCCTTTGTTCAACTTCTACATCAGCATCAGTTGGTGGTGAATACTACCAATTGTTGGGTATGTGGTTTAATGCCACACACTATGGATAGGGGTATTCCGTATTTGGTCCTTCCTTACAGCTCCCAGGGTTCAGCTCGAGCATTCCAAACTATGTTCCGTAGTGCACTAGATTCCTACCCTAGTCGAGAGCCACGGTCTGTCAATTTTGGTCCTGGGCCGTACCACAAGCCTTTGGCGATAGCCATAGCAGATCTGGATAGAGATGTTTTTGATGCATCACTCATTCCAGATGAAGAAGTGCAGGCCTATAAGGATCTGAGTGAGACTGAGTATAGTACGTCAGTGGGTGATAGACAGCTTAAGAGCTCGTCCCCGATATGGATTGTACCGCACCTTGGTAATTTCTGCTTGAAAGGTTTGGGTCGAAATCCGAGAGCACAACTTGGGAACAGTGCTTGCACTGATACGTATGTTCTACCCATGCTCTCCTCCCCTGTTTTTCTGACTGCTAAGGGCACCTATTTTGTATGTTATGAACGCGCATATACCTGGTTACCCCGCGACTTTTCGGGTACCTGTTATATTGCGAATCTTTTACCTCCGACTTTCACAGTTGCTTCAGACTACCACAGAACTAGAGTCGTGAGAGGCGTTATTAGCAAAGAGGACACTGCTGGTCAAGAAGCAGGAGACTTCTTTAAAGGTTTCTTGCCGTTTTGGGGACCTATGGTTACTAGTAGGAACCTAAGACAGTTGACCCGTGTAGTTGAGTCGACTGCTAATATTACTGCAAATGCCCTTGGTAATCTAACAGCTGAACTACAGGCGGATAGACTCATGACGTTGCAGAACCGTATGGTTCTAGACGTTGTTCTTGCAGATAGAGGGGGTGTGTGTAAAATTATCCATTCGAGTTGTTGCATTTTTATTCCTGACAATGCTCCAACTGTATACCAAGCCATCTCGAAGTTGCACAAGATTTCCGAGTCCATACACGTGGACGAAGGTAATTGGACGCTCCTAGGATGGTTGTGGGGCCTAATGTCAACCTGGGGTTGGAAGATTCTAATGATCGTAGGGGCTGTTGTAACGTTTCTGTTCACGTGTTGTCTTTGTGTACAGTGTGGTCCTGCTTTATGTGGCCTATGTGCTGCAACGTGTATAAGGCGGCCATCTGTTACCAAGGAGACATTGATGAATAGGATGATGTTCCAGCAGCAGCTGAACGATCTGATGAATATTGACATAGATTCAGATTTTGACTAGTGCTTGCCTACATGAGGGCAAAAGGAGGGTCTGAGGTTCCGTATGACACGGGACCGCAGTTTTGAGTGGTAACGAATATGGATGAGTTTGGTATCTACGAACCGCAAACGACGAGTATAATGGGTGTACGCAGTTTCGCTATGCAGCCACGTATGGTTCGTCTCATTTTTGGGTTCGTTCATCTGGACCCTCGGGTTCCATTTTAGATACAGCATCCATTTTGTTTCTTGCCCTCAGGTAGCCAGCGAACGGGCTTCTTGTCCGCTCCGTGACCCTGGGACTCTCAAGCTTACACGAAGGACACGTGTTTCTTTGAGGTGACTTTTACGATGAGGGAAACGACACGACTAAGGCAGATGGCCCCGCTCGAGGCTCATCTTGCCGCGCCGGTCTATTGTTTCAGCCATGCATACATTAGACATGAGGTCTTTGACCCCTCTATCAAGTTTCCTTTATTGCCCCAACACTCTTTTCTAACCTGTTGTGCATCCTTGTCCTTTCCTTGCATCTGTTCTTCGTCCTTCCTCTTAATGTGTTTATGGTTAGGATGGAATGTGTTTATTGCGGAGGAAATATGTTTTTACAGTTGGGAACCGGCAAGACTGTCGTAATTATGTTCCGGCCTCCTGAGACATGAACGCGACCCTTTTGAAGTTTATTGTGGGAACTGAGTTGTAACCTTTGTTCGCCATACTGCGCTATGGCAAAAACCTGTATAAAAGGACCGACCCACTTCTACGAATTTGAAGCAGTCTCCGAGAACCTACACGTTGTGTACTTCTTGTGACCTCTGTATCCCTGCAGTAAATAAACGCTGATCTCTGACGTCGCTGGAAGTGTCCCGTGTCTCTGTGTTTAGTACGCCAGAACAGGTAACCCACGAAGGTTTCAGGTGTTGTTCCCTGGCACCGCTGGGTCTTAAGAATAACCCAGTCCTTCAGAAGAAAAAGCAAAGAGGGAAGAAGAAAACACCTCCCTGGAATTTCGCTAAAAAGGGCCAAAGGAAATTATGCTTTAAAGAGGGAATGGATGCCTCACAAAGTATAGAGGGCACACTGAGTATCTCAACAAGTCATGGACTCTGACTGTGGACTAGCTAATGCATTGACGGGCCTGTAGCAGGACTAGTAGTGGAACATGTGCCCCACCCTCCCTGTATACCGTCCTCACTGAATCCAATGGCCACCACTTTCTCGGATCTAGACACAAAGAGGGGCCCTTTGGTGCCAGAAGTCACAAACTCTCTCTGGTGTAATGTGGACACGTTTGATTTTATTCCCTTTTTAGATGTAGACCTAATTCTAAATAGATCATTGCTGCTTAAATGTTTTTCAAGGGAATTTGAAGTTAAGTCAAGGTTGTGATATTAATCTGGTTAACCTATTGCCCCTTGGGTCTGTATTTAAATCAAGAGCAATTTTGAATTCAAAACGCAGGGCAAATTTCAATCTAAATTTTCTAAATGTCTGCAATGTAGTGGGATTGATGTAATTCCAATTTTAGAATGGGATGGGTTACATGTTTTGGGCAGTGGACTACCACGTGGGGCCCTGCATCTTAGTCAGGGGTCTCTAATTGATTATAGGGGGCTAAATCCACCTAGGCAAGCATGGCGGACATATATCTATTAGGGAATCTTTAGTATCCCCCACCCAAGTAATACATGAAGATGTGCCCCTTGGATGGAACTGATTTCCCAGTGCAATTTCCAGTGTCTCTGCCAGGGTAACCACCTACTGCGACCTTCCAATTAGCAATGAGGTAAAGATTATATCCAGGAATGCGGCAGGAATAAAGAACAGCAGGGAGAAGCTACATTACTTGAGCTCATTAGGGCATGGAGGAATTGGTATGCAATGATTATGTTATTTTAGATTGTAAAGCAATAACTTCAAAGAGGGGCACACGAAGGGTGAGTGGCTTTTTTGCTGTCTAATAGAATTCAGTGTAGGTAAACATGTTATAGACTCATTTAATTTATTTTTGGCTGTTACTCTGTTTAACCTCGGACTAGAACAATGGCTCCCCACTACTAGTGATAAATGCCTATATCCATCCAGGGGCCTCCTGTGATGTGCTTTTAGGAGAGTTATCTTGCTATATTGAAAAATTCTCAGAGAAAGACATTCCCCCACACATAATCCTGGTAGGGGACCTAAATTACAACATTCTAATTTTTTGTTAGAACAATTGCTGAAGGTAGAAAAAGAGGAAGCATTGCGCATCCCCCCAGCTCTTTTTCCTCCTAAAGTAAGAAATAATAAAAAAGGTAAAGTATTATTGGCACAGCTAAAAAACTTCTGATGGAGCGGGTAGTGAAACATGTTGTATACCTCCTCCATTTTGCATGAAAATGCTAAATATATAATCTATTAATTGTACTATTATTAAATGAGTGATGCATGTACACTAATCAACATTATTGAATGTTGTGTCTATATTAAAATCAGAATTATACGTGGGATTTGCATTTTGCATGGCTAAATAATCATTGTAACTAAAAACCGTAGGCATTTTAATAATAGTATATGTGGTAATAGAATACTACATAATATATGTGGCTTTTCTAATGTTGCCCAGGAGGAGGACCGAAAAGGTGAATATAATTGCTTTGAATGTTGCTATATGCTAGATAAATACAAGCACATAGAGGGATTAGTAAGGGGTTAACATTAGATTTATTATTTCTATGCATTAATTACTCTTTTGTGTTTGTTTCGCTTAAGTTGGCATTTGGGCCTAAATCCAAAATGGCCCCTAACCCTACACGACTGTTTTAAAATATAAAAATGTATCTTCTTCACTTTATTTTATTATAAAAGAAGTAGTAGAATAGGGCTAAGGGCTGCTGCTACGGTTGTTGCTACGGCTGCTACTGAAACTTTGAGGGTCTAGATGCTGCCCGACTATCTGATGACTGCAAACTTTTCCAAAATCTACGGGCAATGATAGCTGCTTGCACGTATCTGGTCCTATGCAGATCTTTGGGACTGTAACGTGCTGAGCAAAGAACTTTGAGCTTTGGCCTGCTTCCGGACAATTTACGATAAAAACTATGCAGAGCCAATGAATTAGAGGACTCCAATTAGCCAGATTAGGTAAATATAATGTTCTGCGATTTACTAAAATTCTGATATAAATTGCAAATTCAAATCATTATGAAACTTTAGAAAAACAATTATTGATTAACGGAAAATTATGAGTTGTGAGTTTCATTTAAGGGATAGATTCTGAAGTCTTAAAATGTGTTTTAGCTGGTTCTAAATCACCATCAACCAATCCAACTAATTTGGTCCATTGACCGAAGTGGAAGGAGTGCCTTGATGTTTTAGGATTAAGGATCTGTAGGTGACAGGGCGTAACTGTATATTGTGTAAATAACTTTTCCTTCTCTATAGGTTATAAGGTGTTCCCCTCACATGTCCAGCGCTTGAATTATTCATCCCTCCTGTGTGTACAGACCGGTGTGGAAGCAACGTGTGAGTGTTGGTGTTATGGGCCCCACCAATGACTGCATGTGTGAATGAGCTAGTGTAAAGTTGAGTCTGTGATGCAGGGAGGATACCGGTACGGGTTGTTTCACCGTTGCCAGGGATTTCGCGCTGGATCACTTCCCTCTGACTCCCCTGTAGTACAAAGCACCAGTGGGAGCATCATTTTTGGATTATGTGGCGGTAAGATGTATTTCTTTCCATTTGTTGGGTGAACTAAAAGTCACAGACCCCCTACTCAGTGATCATAATCTTTTAACCATTGCTGTGAATTTTAACACGATCCCTATTAGTTCTTGGAATCTTACTTTCATCTGAAAATCAAGAGCCTCTACGACAAATTCAAAGACCAGACACCGGACTCCGCAACCACTCCCTCCTCCGGTAATGACAGCCAGCCCACCATCTCCTCCTGGACACTGGTCACAACTGAAGAAACCGCCTCGACTATGAAAAGCATCCACTCGGGCCCCCACAGACCCCTTCCCACCGCACATCTACCACAGAGCTGCCACCGCCATCGCGGCAGAACTACGTCACACCATCAACACCACCTTCAAGACCGGCGCTTTCCCGGACAACTGGAAATACACAGAAGTTAGACCGCGGGATCAAGTAGCCCTCACCAGATCCCATGGACCTAATTAACTACCGTCCTATCTCCCTCTTACCCTTCGCAGCAAAAGTCGCAGAGAAGACTGTCAACGCACAACTAACAAGGTTCATCGAAGACAACTTCATCCATGACCCCTTCCAATCCGGATTCCGCAGCAGCCGCAGCACCGGGACCACCCTACTCACTGTCACAGACGACATCCACACCCTCCTTGGCCAAGGACACGCCGCAGCCCTGAGCCTACTTGACCTCTCAGCAGCATTCAACACCATCTCCCACTGCACACTCGCCGCCAGACTCCACGACGCCGAAATGCAAGGAACTGCCCACGACAGGATCTGCTCATTCCTCACTGGCAGAACCCAAAGAATCAGACTGCCACCCTTACTCTCCAAACCCACAGAAACCAACTGCAGAGTACCCCAAAGATCTTCGCTCAGTCCTACCCTCTTCAACAGCTACATGGCCCCCCTCGCTGCCATCGTCAGACAGCACGGCCTCAACATAGTTTCCTATGCCAAAGACACCCACTGCATCCTCTCCCTCCCCAAGGACCCCACCACCAACAGACTCAACTGCCAGGAAGGAATGCAGGACATTGCATCCTGGATGAGCAAGAATGCCTGAAGCTCAACTCGGAGAAGATAGAGGTCCTCATCCTGGGAACTTCCCTGTCAGCATGGGACAACACCTGGTGACCCACCGCCCTCGGCAGCCTCTGACCCAGATGGGCCTGGAACCTCGGCATCGTACTTGACTCCTCCCTCTCCATGATCAGACAGGTCAATACCATTGCCTCCAGCTGCTTCAACACCCTCCGCATCCTCCAAAAGACCTTCGTATAGATCCCCCCGAGTGAAGGAAGATGTCACCCATGCACTCACACCCAGCAGACTAAACTACAGAAATGCCCTCTCTGCCGGGATCAACAAGTCTCTACTCTGAAAGCCCCAGACATTACAGAACACTGCAGCCCGTCTCGTCCTTGGCATCCCCTGACACCACCACATCACCCAACAGCTACAGAACCTGCATTGACACCCCGTCGAGAAGAGAGTCACCTTAAAGATACTCACTCACGCCTGCAAATGCCTCCACAATACCGGACCCCAATACCTCAATGATAGAATCTCCTTCCACGCACCCGAAAGAAACCTCAGATCCGCCAACATCGCCCTCGCCGAAATACCCCGCATCCGCAGAGCCACAACTGGAGGAAGAGCCTTCTCCTACATCACGGCCAAGACCTGCAACGTGCTCCCGATCGACATCAGACACGCCCCCTCCCTGAACTTCTTCAGGAAGTCACTCAAGACCTGGCTGTTTGACTGAATGGAGCTGCTTACCCCTCCAGCGCCTTGAGACCCTCACGGGTGAGTAGTGCGCTTTCAAGTCTGATTCATTGATTGATTAATTGATAGATGCACTTTCCCCCATTTCAGTTAAACTGTATTTACAAAAATAAATCTGACCTCTCTGAATACCTGTTCATTTATTAAAATGTAAAATGTGTTACACATTGTTTTACATTGATGTTGATTTATAAGATGTCATTTTACATTTTTTTAAATAAAAATTTGTATTTGTAAAGATATTTAATTTTGTTTTTTTAGATAAATATGTATTTTCTACGATTTCGTTTTTTATTGATCTCTGATTTGTATATTAAATATTTTTTAATATAAAATGTTTGATTTTTTATTATTTGGAATTTAAAATATATTTTTTGAAGAATAGTTTCAAAAGATATTTGTGTTATTTATTTAGGGTATATGCAAAATTAATTGAATAAATGTGATACAATTAAAATAATAATATCATCATTTTTACATTATATTTTGGTTTTCAATACCTTCCTTAATTCTAATATTAATTTTAAAACTCAATATTATTGTACTCTCTATTTTTATTTTACATTTTTTTAAACTTCAGATATTTTATTAGACTGTATTTTGGAATCAATATTTTATCATTGTGGTTATTAGTATAATGTACACAATTTGCGATAGTCAATATTGCGACTTCGGTATTGTGGAAGATGAATGTTATTGTAGCTGATGTTCAGGAATTCAACAAATGGGGATTTAGGCGAATCTGCCACTGGCTCTGTCTTATTAATGTTTGATGAAAAATATATTATCCATAAAGTATATGCCAAAATTCCAGCTTTAATACATCTACAAACAGGCACACGGGAAAAGAAAGGCTAGATTTCAGCTGTTTCGGCACCTTGCAGAGATGTAAAGAAAGCAATAATGGTACTTTAGGCAAGATTGAAAGTACTGAAGTTTAAATAAATCAATTAAAAAAATTTATAAAAAAATAGTAACAGGATACTATAAAAGCTATTTTGTTAAAAAAAGATGTTTCTTTTAAAATAAATACTGGTTTATAAACAGGGAATGGAAACTGCTAAAGAAACTCTCCAATACTGCATCCATCTTGCAATTTTAAGTCTCACAAATAATGCACACTGTATAAAGTATTCACACAAGCTGTTGCCCCAACTTCGATAATGCCTGGACCAGAATCTGAACTTCTATGTCCTGCTGACCTCAAAGTACACTCATCGATGGTGTTCCAGATAACAGTCCCCACAGAATCTGATTTGGGCATTTAAGCGTGGGACCGTAGGTATCTTATATCGGCTAGAATGCAGAATGGAGAAGGTCGAGCATTAAAGAATAAGTTGTAAAAAATGGAGTAAAGACAAATATCAGATCCACAGTTTGCAGTCTACTCCCGAAGAAAAGTGTTTTAATGGATTTAAAGTGAAAAGTGCACAAAAACAAAGGCTTGAGTTCTAGCTTTTGGACTATCATGTTCAGGATAAGATAGAAGGTAGAAAATGGGAATATATAAAAACATTGAGGAGCATATTCTCAAGCCCCCATCGCCACCACATGTTCACATGGCAGTGGCTTAACACGGCTTAACGCTGCCTTGTGACTAGGGCCCCCTTCATGCTGTTTTTAGCGTGAAAGGGGCGGGCAGTGGGTGTTGCGGTGGGCATTCCACTGCAGCACCCATTGGAGCATATTCTCAAGAACGTGTGACAACCATCGTAAAAGTTACTTAACGTAACCTACAACATCGCAGTCCATCGCAGGAATGTTACGCGGTGTTAACCAGGTATTCACACCATGGCGGTACATTGCGATAGTCCCCAGACAACGTGTCAAATGGCCATGTAAAAAACAACGCCACGCCGCAAAAATGCGAAACACGAACGCAAAAAAAGCTGTGATGAGGCCAATCACGATACAAAAAGCTGCAAATCCCACGGGAAAATGCACTATAAAAGCTACAAAAACAACACACCAGAAACAATCCAAAGTGCGTAGCAACATTGATGCACCATGACCGAGTGCAGAGGCCAACTTGAACCTCACAACCCCCACAGACCACCAGCAAGGAACAATGGGCTCGGGGAAGGCCAAGGAGAAGAGGCAGAGGAACACGGGGTGCAGTCCGCAGGAAAACAAGACCAGCGTCACGGAGGTGACAGAACACAACCAGCAACTGACCCACAATCAGACTACCTGGAATGCAGCCGGAGTGTCGAGGAGGACAATGGAGGAGGCCAAGAGGCACTGGCATGACCTGAAAATCTAAACCAGGTACAAAGCCGCTGCCAACAGGACAGCTGCAACGGCCACAGAAGGTGCGAGTCCTGCGCCACAGGAGGAGCTGGAGGAAATGGAGGCCACAGTCAACAGTGCGTAGACGGTGCAAGGAGTCGGGAGTGCGGACACAGCTTGGGAGGACCTGACACAACATCAACTGGGTGAGTAAAGATCAGGGACTGGGGGTACGGGGGAGATGGGCACAATGGCGCACATGCACAACCATGTGTAGCACACTGCACACTCACATTTACCCAGGGTCATGTCTCCCATCTCCGTGGCACACTGCAGCACAAACACATAGCAATCACAGCACATCCCATGACAATGTGGCACAAAGTGCAACACTGACACTACAGAACAGGGGACACAACTGTGTCCGCTCATGCGCAGAAACAGGCCAATTACATGTGACAGAGCAGGAAACTGTGAGATGCATATGTACGGGTGTAACCTCACATCAGTCATGTAGTCCAAATGTCCACTGTCCCCCTCAAATTGCCAGCACCTCCCAAACAGTCACAATGTACATTGTCACAAAGTCTGCATGTCTACAAGAACAATGCTCAAACATAAATGTCAGCCCAAAGTCAACATGCATCTCCCCTTCACATTGCAGAGGGAGCAACAACACCTCCAGCAGGTCAGACCAGACAACCCATCAGTGATGACAGAGACGACCAGCAGTACATGGACATTCCACGCAACCCACCACCAGAACCAGGGCAGACAAGCTACTTAGAGGAGAACCCAGCCCCTACAACAGACCACACAGCATGAAGCACCCTCAAGCACGGCAGGCTCACATCATTTCACCGACCCACACATGGCAGCCCAATGCCAGGTGTCAGAACGCCAAAAGGAGGTGGCCAAACAGGAGCGGGCGTGGTCCGAACCCATGGAAGTCGAACTAGACCACATACGTTGGTGTCTATTACCCTTCAGGGACTGCCTACACCCCCAAAGGAGACCCACACTGCCATAGAGACACATGCAGATGCACATTCCTAGTGCAGAACCACGCCCAGAGGCACGCATATGTCAGTCACACACCCACATTGGCTCTGCGTACGATGGCCCATGTCCACTCCCCTTACAAATTGAGTGGGTGACGACAAAGCTACATGTCCAAGCTCTAACCCGCTGCCTGTGGTGACATGTCTGCATCCGTTGTACACAGCACAATGCAATGTCCTTGGGCCCAGGGCCCTCATGCCTACAACAAGACCACAGGGACACACGCAGAGATCATGTTGAACTGGCTTTATTGGCAGGGCCACATGTACAATGACTCCTGTGATGAATGGGTGTGTGGTGAGTGTATGCAAGCCCGTTTGGAGTGGTTGGTGCTGGCAACAACTTGAACAGTGGACACCAGTGCATTGGAAGCAGAAAACACCTGCATAACAGATTCAACTGCTGAGCAAAATGGAGGGAGCTGGAGCAAGTGCAGAGGTCAACCAACACACAAACAGAAGTATCCCTGAGTTTCAGTGCGCTGAGGTTGGGGCCCCAGAGCGGAATGCCCTCATGTGAAGAAAATGTCTAGGATTGGGTCACTTCTGGACATTCCAGATGCAACAGCAGTGGGGGGGTGTCACCTGCATCATCCTCCTCATCGTTGTCCCAGGTCTCCTACACTGTCTGAGGTGACATTGCTGTGTGAGCTCTCCACAGCACATAACCAAAACAGAATGGACGATGATTCATGGTGCACAGAGCTAGTGGCACCTGGAGTGCTGAGCAGGGGAACAGACAGAAGATGGCATACACGACAGGTGGGAGCAACTCCCTCAGTCTGCCAGTACGACCATTTCAACACTGGAAGTTGGCGGTTGGACTTGGCCTTGGCGATGGTGGCGTGTGCCTCCTGCGGTGATGCAACATCCGGGCCAGTCAGGTCTCAATTTGATGCGTGAGCACTGGTGGGCTGCAGTTGAGGCCGGAGGCAGTGGACGGCGCAGGGCCACAGACGTGTCCCAGACCTGACCAGCAAAAAGTTAGTGGCACCGGATGCACTGCGGCCGGTACAGGCACCCCGCCATGGGATGGTCACTTGCGTTGCAGTCAGATGGGCCACGCGAGCTGAGCGGGTCCTCATTAATGTACGAGGTGCATGTGGCAGAGGGTTGTGGGGGACAGTGGAAGGTGTCCTCCAGGGCATGATGCAGAGGGTGGAAGCTGTCCGGAAGCAGCAAATGGAGGAGTGGAATTCCACAGCATCATTTTAGCCACGAGGTCAGTATCACTGACATGATGGCGACGACAACCCCAAGTCCATGGACTCAGTCACCACCAAAGTTCAACCAGAAGGTGTCCATGGGTCTCGGGGAACAGACTTAGTGGCACCGGGGCTGAAAGGGGATGCAGTCTGCGTTGAGGCCGGTACTTTGACATCAAGTCAGCCATTAATAAACCAAGACTGAATTTGAATAGTGTGCCCACTCGCCTGCAGCGTAGGCCGAGAGCAGTAGCCTGTGTGGGCCCACAGAATCTTGTGGATGTGATGTACCACTAAGTTCTGGTGGCACCACATCGAAGGATGTAGTGACATACACTCAGCCATACTTAATGTGCTCTGCCATGGTGAAATCAAGACTCAGTTCCAAATGTGTGACCTAGTTGGCCGCAGTGTTGGCCGGAGGCAGCAGTCAGTATGGCCCAGACGAGGTTCAGTGAACTTCTCCTGGATCTCTCACACATGACGTTGGAATGGCATTTGTATTACATTTGTGGATGACAGGTAGTGGCACCAGAGCTGTGCGGGTGTTCAGTCAGCAATGATGACGTGACCTGCCTGGTACGGACTGGAATGGATTGGCGTGAGGCCTGCTGTGCCGCAGTGTAGGCCGACAGCATAGTCATCAAGGACCCAGAGACACGTGTGGTTGGGATGCCAGGCACATACTTGGTGTCACCACATCGAAGGGAGTACAGTGAAGTATACTCTGCATTAATGTGCGTACTCGGATAATGAATGATCAAGACTCAGTTCCAAATGTGTGTCCTACTTGCCCGTGGGGCACCACATCACATAAAGAAGGTTCACGTCACACTTAACAACTTATCAAGGCGTGAGTGGGCAGGCACTAGCATGACTGCTACATACCAGCAGACTAGCCGACGAGATACACCATCATTCTACCCAGATGACGGTTACTATATAACTCCCATGCCAACGTAACCATTATGTCTGGTAAGACGTACCACTCTAAAGGGTGTATGTGTTAGAGCACATCCCGCAACTCTCTAATATGGCTTGTGACAGATCCGTTTCCGTGCATTTAGTCTTCCCTGCTGAAGCGACTTCCTCTATTACGGATATTCATTCCATCATCACATAAATTATAGAAAACCTTTTTCATGTACGAACTAGGATGCCTTACACAAGCATTTTGATTGACTACTACGTCACATTACACGTCTCCAAGATGGCCATTTTGTCTGTATCACCATACCGACTAGCATTCCCCCGTCGCAACAGGATGACGTATACATCTGCACACACTATTGAACCAATTAACAGCCCTATATCAATCGGAAGACTTTCTTCCAAAATATCACCGGCGGCTTTGGAGGACGGGTAGGTTTCCCGTACACGAAGGAAGGGCGATAAGTAAGTAGATTTCCCGCTGCTGCTAACCACCAAAGAACAAGGTAATACCCATGTTAAAGCGGTCACCGGTAATTCCTCTCTTTTTTATCACTTGCTTCGTTTTAGTCGCCTCTGTCTGCCCACGGTACCGCTGAAGAAGTCCATCTTCTAATTGGGGAGGGTATGAAATCATATAACCACCTCATAGAGTGCTTATGTTTAATGTATGTTTATGGTCACACCAAGCATGTGTTCACCATGTTTACGAAACACCTGTTTTCATTTTTTTAAGCCCGACTCCCCCCTGTGTACTTCGCCCTCCTTCCATTATGTTGGCAGGCACCGAAGCTCACTCTAGCGCTATCACGTAATTTGAGAACTTCTTTGCGATATATGCACAATGGTGAGCTTGGGATGGTATTTATTCAATCAAGACGCTTTAATCTCACCTCGTTGGGCCATCGTAACACACCGAGACTTGCCTACGTTGTGAGTACCAACGTTACGTTGAGCAGAAGACTAGTTCACTATTTCTCTGACCGGTAACATCTTACCGCAGTCCCACCTCCATTACCATGTTGGCACCATTAGCTATATTGATTTCACCCGCCAACCTCAGACCACCCAATCCCCCCACCCATCCCCCCCTTTTTCTAGCACCTTCTAAAGATCATGCGGAGCCTGCATCTAAACCAGTCACGTATGTGCATGCTCCCATTGGCACACCAGACGTGCACCCTATTAAGCACATTTGTAAGTCAGTATCATACTACAGATGTGTTACAGTTTTCCTTCATTCCCTTTTTTCCCTTACCCCTTTTTGTGTCTCCTCTAGGCTGAGAACAGGGTACACGCATAACAACGTGTCCCAACAACAGTACTTGTTTACTAGAACCTCAATGAAGGTCGCATGGGAATATAGGGCGTCTTTTCCCTGGTTCCCAGAGTCTCTCTCACTGGTCCTGATGAAGCGCTCTAGGACCCACTAGGGACCAATACATAGCGCGAAACATGTCGACCCCTTCTTACACCTAACACCTCAGTTACTCACCACACGGGTTGAGTGCAGCGGGATATAATTTGCTTGGTTTCCCCTCTCATTGTAGCATTATTTTGCGTCTCCATCCCCGTGATACTTTTATCCTGATCCAGAGCACCTCCCAATAAACTGTTTAGGCTCCCTGGGTTATTTTATCTTTCACTCACTATCACTTCCAGACCCACACACCCTCATGCACAAATGTGGCAACTCCTAGAAGATCTCCGCCAGAGATCCCTCCAATAGGGCCCGTGAGGGACTGCAGCGCCACCCCCACGAGGAGCATTGCCCAATGATTATGCTTTACACTCACAAGGGTGTGTGAGGGCACCACGATTTACATATAGGAGTACCCTCTCTCCTCTCTGCACACTCAAATCTATCTTGGAGACACATTACATCGCCTACAGCCGACTTGGTTGCTGTATATTTTCCCCTTTCTTTGTTAGGAACTGATACCAACCACAGTGTTTATGTGGGCAATGGTGGTCAGGATGAGGAGGAGGGTTGTCCCTTTGAGCTTGTAGTGTGCAATTACATTTTCTGGTGTTGGGTCTGTGAGAATGGTTCATTTTCGGAGGGTTGCTGTCTTTGTCTGCGCTGCCTCAGTGTTGGTCAGGGGGGCAGCTGGTGTCTGGAGGGTGGGGGTGGTCATTGGGGTGTTGGTGGTTGGTGTTGTGGCCCTCTTGGGTGTCCGGCCCACATGTTCAGTCGCTCCATGGCATCTGTTGTTCTTCAGGTGTGGCTGTGGGCTGGTCTCCCTTTTGTGGTGCAGGCTGCCGTCCGACTTTGCACCAGTTCAGAGCAGGTGTTAATATCCTGCAGTTAACGTGCCTTATCGCATGTTTAGTGGTCTTTTCGCAGATCTGTCTGGTCATTGAGAATGTTGTGGAGTGGTGTTGTCGCAGCTTTTTGCTCGGGAACGCCTACTCTGCATCTCGTTAGTGATAGTTGCTGGGGTCATCTGTGGCAATGTTTTTTGTGACCGCTATCGTGGGTAAACTGGTGTTATGGGCTGTTAGCACCAGCTTGTGAATGGGGTGGTAAGTTTATCGTGACTTTGGCTGAGATAAAGTGCCGTTAACTCGGCGATAGCTCCTTGAGAATATGGCCCATTGAGTTTGACACTACCTCCTATTCACAAGGGAAGCGTGAATAGGAGGTAGCGCCAAACTTAAGACCAGGAAAAATCTGGTCTTAAGGTGGCGAAATGAGGATAAATGCTTTATTTCTCCTCATTTTTGCCTTTTCCATGTGTGCTGCCTTGTGCAGCACATCTGGAAAAAGCAAAATGCCATGGTTTGTTTTATGTACAGGAAGGTGTCCCTTCCTGTAAATAAACACATTTTTTTAAAATGCTGTTTTGTAACTTACATGTGTGCTGCGTGAAGCAGAACACATGTAAGTTACAAACTGGCATTTAAGGTTTGTTTATGTGCAGGAAGGGACAACTTCCTATACATAAATAAACCTCCCTGCTCGCAGACACCCTTGCAGTCTGGTGCAAGGGTCCCTGCGTTGATGCTAAGTTGTGAAACTTAGCGCCATCAACACGAGGCTGCACCATATCCTTCTGAAGTGGCGGAGAGAGGCATTAAGCCAAAAAGGCTAAAGCCTCACTCCGCCACTTCTTCGAGAATATGGCCCCGACTGCCTTGTTGTGTTTAATTCATTGTGAAAAAACGTTTTAGGTCCTGAAGATACTCACATCTCTCCTCTATGACTACACTTTTTTCTCCTGATTGTCTCAATGGAGGAGCCACTTCAGGCTGCACCAGTCACCAAGCCCTAGAGAGGCCTCAGTATGAGGCTCTTAAACGCCCATGTTGCTGTGTTGCCACATTACCTGACCTCACACTCCCTAACTACACGCAAGAGCAATCTGGAGCCAGTGGCAGAAAACAACTGGCATCAGACGGAATGGGTCATCACATGCATATGCAGGGAGTTGGCATGAGCATTGCTGGAGGAGGAGGAACCCATCCTGCTTCTTAAAAGCTAACCTATAAACAACAGGGCTAGCTTTCATTCTCAACACGCCAGGAGCCACATGATGATGCTTTTCACACTGCAGACACACATGGGCCTACCATCTAGAAACACAGGCACGCTGTCAGGAATAAGAGCAGCATGGCTTCTTATGGCATGGTGTAACTGATAGCTACATAAAGAAAACATGGAGGAGAAAGAAACATTAAAAGAAGTACCATGCTCAAATTACCAGAGGAAAGGAAAGGGGAGGGGTTGTTTATTGGGGACATTTAGAGGTAAGGAGCATAATTGATTTGTTTTCTGATTGACAAGTTTATATATAGATTTTCAAGATTCTGTAGTACACACTTACTAAAAAGGCACACCTCTGACAAAACACTGTACATGTTGGTAAAATCCCAACCCCCAAGGTGTGTGTTTGGAACACTGTAGGGATATTATGTCTTCCATATCAGTTGTTGAAGACAATGCCACATGTCAAGTCTGCTGTGTTATTCTTCTGAGCCCAGCTACTACATGTTTGTTCCCTCCACAGAACCCCTAACGTTGTGAAGTATGCATTGCATATGTGGAGAATCAATCTATTTATCATGTTCTGAAACAGACCAGCCATGGAAGAACCAAATCACCGTTGCTGCATTGTCTCTCACCAAATATCAGTCCCTCGCCTACTGTCAGGACAGGTATAAGCAACACTGCAGTGTGTAGTGAGAAGACTGGTGGTGGGGCCTGGCAGGGCCAGCTTTAGGGCAGTGCGACTGATGCGCCACACTGGGCGCTGACCTGTTGGTCCACTGGGTTTAGCAATAACTTTTTATTGGAGAGATGAGGGGCACTTTTGCCCTGTGGTAGTGAGAGAATCGGAGGAGCCGGTGATGGAGTGTGGGGGGCGCCAAAAAAGATTGTCAAATCGGGCACCACCAGTCCTAAAACTGGCCCTGGGGCCTGGTATATATACTGCGATGCCTCAAACCGCTTCTAGCAGACTTTTCCTCACCTGACAACCCTATTTCCGCATTGCTTGCCTACATTTACAGTTACTGCAAACTGGGCCAGTGGTCCCTATTTTTTGTAGACCAGTGAGTAAGGATTGGCAACGCCCGGTGAATAAGGCTAGAATTGGTTTTTCTAGAGAATACATCTAAACAGTGTATAAAATAGGGGCGATTTTTCCTGCAAGTTGACACTTCCCACCTTAGTTTGGAGTGATGCAGTCACCAGTGGTGGACCAGTGAGATTAGAGAAAATTGGGTCAGAAAGTCTTAATTGTCTCTGTGCCATTATTATTTGTTTTGATGGATAAACTTGGACTCTTCAAGAAACAGCTCAAAACTTTTCTCTTTAATTAGCTGATCCACACTTTCCTCTCCCTTGGGTTTTGATAACTGCTCGCGCCAGGACACTTTTGAGTATTTGAGCGCACAATAAAACCCTTAATAACATAACATAACATAACATAAACAAACGTTAAACTTCCGTAGATATTCTTGATGCAGGCTCCTGTGAATAATACGATTCATTTAACTCCAATGATCAGTGTGTTCAAACATATTGTGTACATGGTTCCGGAGTGACGTCACTGTCACAACACTCCATGCTTAGTTTCCTCTGGAGAACCAATCACTCTTCTACACTGTAAAATGTGAATAAAAAATTGCAAATCTTCCCACCGACTTACATGATTTATAATTAAATATTTATTTATTGGTTTATAAATAAATATCTATTTATTTGCCTGGAAATTAGTATCCATGTTCTTCATTGCTTATGTAGCTGTCTGCTTCCCGGAACATTTGCCTAATAGCGAATGGCAAATTCTCTAACGTGTTTTGAAGATAGTTTTCATAAAATGTTCAAAGAAATACTTTGATAGAAAATAACCCCTAATAACAAGCAAGGACGATATTTTGAGAAACGTCTTTGATGTCCCTAAAATAAATATTTCAGCAACTTTTTGATGTGCCTGCAGAACTTTTATTTCGATAAACAGAACTGTAATAGACAACATGAAACAAATATTGTTATGGAAAGTGCTTTAAAAATTGGCCGTACCACTCCATTAGGAGTTATGGATTGATAATTTGGGACGAGAGTAAAAAAAAACTCTGATATTGCTTTCTGCCTGTTAAGTGGTATGCTGTCACAAAATTCTACAAAAAAAATCAGGGGAGGGTGAAGGTGCAACGATGGCTAGTCGGGGACAAACATGTTTTTACTGCAACCCATAACAAATAGTGTTCCCATACAAGTCATGTTCCCGCTCCCTGATAATGACTTCCGACAGGAACAATAATCATAAACTGCTGCATTTTGTGTAAATTCCATGAGGCTAGATCAAATGTCAAAACACTTTGGGGCATATCAGCAAGCAGGCGATAGAAAATTATCATAGTTTTTTGCTCACCATGCCATTCCAGTTTGGACCCAGCCATATGCAAATCAGTCTTGACCCTGTGCCCCATGTGAACAGTCCAGCCCGAATTGCCGGACTAGGTCCTCCCTGGACTGGAAACAAAAATCCTAGGACCGGTTTCGGGGTTTCAACCCTCTTCAGACAGGATAGCTTGATTCCAGTGGCATGGAGATCACGGGACTCACGGCTGAGCATACCCGTCCCACTCAGGGTGACAAATGCAAAAAGAACTATTGATGGACAGAATGCAGAACAATGTCATACATTCACCCCAGTACAGAGATCTGAGCCTAAATCCACCGTTTTTTGCTCACCATGCCATTCCAGTTTGGACCCATCCATATGCAAATCAGTCTTGACCCTGTGCCTCATGGGAACAGTCCAGCCCGAATTGTCGGACCAGGTCCTCCCTGGCCTGGAAACAAGCATCCTAGAACCGGTTTCGGGGTTTCACCCCTCTTCAGCCAGGATAGATTGATTCCAGTGGCATGGAGAGCATGGGACTCACGTCTGAGCATTCAATGCAAAAACAACTATTGATGGACAGAATGCAGAACAATGTCATACATTCACCCCAGTACAGAGATATGGGCCTAAATCCATGAGGCACAGGGTCAGACTGATTTGCATATGGCCATATCTGAACTGGGGTGGTGGAGTGAGCTAAAGAATGATGATGGATTAAACCCAGATCAGCTGACTGGGGGTGAGTGTTTGATTTTCTCAAACGCTCCATCTATCATCCCCTTTGGTATCGCTTTGTTCGCCCTAAGTTGGCAGGGTATGCCCAGACGTGGGTTCCTTGCTCACTTTGCCACTGGATTCAAGATAGCCTGGCTGATGAGGGTTATGAACCCGAAACCAGTCCCAGGATGCTTGTTTCCGGTCCAGGGAAGATATGGCTTGGCAGTTTGGGCTGGACTGTTCCCATGAGGCACAGGGTCATACTGATTTAAATATGGCCTTGTCTGAACTGGGGTGGTGGAGTGAGCTAAAGAATGATGATGGATTAAACCCAGATCAGTTGACTGGGGGTGAGTGTTTGATTTGCTCAAACGCTCTGTCCATCATCCCCTTTGGTATCGCTTTGTTTGCCCTAAGTTGGCAGGGCATGCCCAGACGTGGGTCCCTTGCTAACTTTGCAACTGGATTCAAGATAGCCTGGCTGATGAGGGTTATGAACCCGAAACCGGTCCCAGGATGCTTGTTTCTGGTCCAGGGAAGACATGGCTTGGCAGTTCGGACTGGACTGTTCACATGAGGCACAGGGTCAGACTGATTTGCATATGGCCATGTCTGAACTGGGGTGGTGGAGTGAGCTAAAGAATAATGATGGATTAAACCCAGATCAGTTGACTGGGGTGAGTGTTTGATTTGCTCAAACGCTCCGTCCATCATCCCCTTTGGTATCGCTTTGTTCACCCTAAATTAGCAGGGTATGCCCAGATGTGGGCCCCTTGCTCACTTTGCCACTGGATGAGCCTAGCTGATGAGCTTTACGAACCCGAAATCGGTCCCAGGATGCTTGTTTCCGGTCCAGGGAAGACATGGCTTGGCAGTTCGGGCTGGACTGTTCCTATGAGGCACAGGGTGGGACTGATTTGCATATGGCCATGTCTGAACTGGGCTGGTGGAGTGAGCTGAAGAATGATGATGGATTAAACCCAGATCAGTTGACTGGGGGTCATATTTGATTTGCTCAAACACTCCGTCCATCATCCCCTTTGGCATCGCTTTGTTCGCCCTAAGTTGGCAGGGTATGCCCAGACGTGGGTCCCTTGCTCACTTTGCCACTGGATTCAAGATAGCCTGGCTGATGAGGGTTATTAACCCGAAACCGGTCCCAGGATGCTTGTTTCCGGTCCAGGGAAGACATGGCTTGGCAGTTTGGGCTGGACTGTTCCCATGAGGTACAGGGTCGGACTGATTTGCATATGGCCATGTCTGAACTGGGGTGGTGGAGTGAGTTAAAGAATGATGATGGATTAAACCCTTATCAGTTGACTGAGGGTGAGTGTTTTGAAGAAGCAGAACCTTTTGGGCCTGGCGGCGCAGGGTATTACCTAGTCTCCTGGATTCACCTGCTCAGCTACACAGAGACACGGGACACTCTGTCGGTGTTAGAAGATCAGGTTTTATTAGCTGCAGCTAGTACAGTTATCCTAGAAGTACACAAGGTAGGTTCTCAGGAGACTGCCACTTCACTCTGTGGCGCACAAACTTATATACTACATATACATTAACCAAATATACATCCAGAGTATACAAGAAAGAGCCAATAAGGAAAGTTGGAAAACAGGACAGAACCAATAGGAGAGTTTGGAAAACAAAGTGTCAGATGACTCGAAGAAACCTCTCCTCCAACTATGTTTGTCACCCCTCCCTCCAACTAATTCATTAACGGACTCGTAACTAACTTGCAGGTGGCGAGATACGATTGTGTGTGTTGGAGGACAGTTGTGAAACGAGAGAATGCTAGCAGAAGACAGTGAAGGCCAGACGATAAGATGAAGTCAGAAAAGAATAGTGTAAACCAACAGATAGTTGAGACGGGGATTAGAAAAGCCAGACAGGGATTAGTGTACTCGGCCAGTCCTAACATCAGCTTTGCAAACAGAGGCAGAAAACGTATTTCGACACCAGGCTGCAGAAAAAGCAGAATAGACTTTGCTCGCCGTGCTGCCTGAGTGATGGCAACACAAAATGGCAGTGGAGCACAAAATGGCGGGTCGATTCGATTGCGATCAGAAATCGCAGTTCCTCAGACCCTCCTTTTGCCAGAACTCAGGCAAGATAGACTCATGCTAATCTGAGTCAATGTCGATAGTCATGAAGTCATCGAGCTGTTGCTGTAACATCATTCTTATGTTTTCTGTTACTTGTGGTTTGGGTTTTGGGACCACAGTGTATAAAATAATGGTCGAATTATTCCAAGAAATGTCAATGCTTTCCAACCCCATTTGGACAGTAGTCCCCAAAACCACTCCGTAAAAGACCAATCTCCTTCGTCCTGGTGAATAGACTCAGAGATTATGTGCAACTTGGAGATAGCTTGGTATAGTGTCGGAGCGTCATTAGGTATGAATCTACAGCAACTTGACCCGATCAGTTTGCACACTCCACCACGATCTGCAAGAACAAAATCTAAGGCAACTCGATTTTGTAATGCCATAAGACGGTCCGCCTGTGGTTCTGCCGTGATGTTACTTAAGGCTCCTACAGTGATGTCTATGGTGTTCTCTACGACACGAACCAGTTGCTTTATATTTCTGCTGTTGGCCATTGGACCCCAAGAAGGAAGAAATCCCTTAAGGAAATCTCCTCCCTCTTGTCCTGCTGTATCTTTCGAATCAATAATCCCTCTGCCGTATCGGTTTCAATGATGATTTGCAGAAGCGGTGTATGTAAGGGGAAGAAGGAAAGCTATATAACAAGTACCGGAGAAACTCGTTGGTAACCATGTGTAAGCTCTATTATAACAGATGAAATATGTGCCTTGAGATGGCACTAGAGGAGGCGAGTTTTGAGAAGAATAAATGTACGTATAGGAGCAGTTATTCCTTTGTATGGTGTCAGAAGAGCGATCGTTTATCTGTGAGCAGAAATTGCCCTGATGTGGTATAGTCCAAATTGGTGAAGACTTTCCTTTCTTAACTTTATCACTAAGACTAGACATATATTGGGTGACATTCCAGTTAGTGTACGCTTTTCTTTCGTCAATGGAGATTTTACTATTTTACATGATTTTAGCCATAGCTACCATTCCCTTAATCAAAGAACTATGACTAAAATCCGGATCACTAACATGTGAACTAACGGATTGTCTGAATTTGCTTTGATAAGCATTGGAGAAGATGTCAAAATAAGCCCAAGCAGAACCCTCATAAGAAAACGGGAGAACTAAATATGGCATTCCTTTTTCTGTGGTATGTGGCATAAGTCCGCACACCCAACAGTCAGTCGTATTGACCACTAACTGGTGTTGGTGTAACAATTGTACAAAGGAATTGTTATAATATTCAGTTCTTCTAATGAGTTCATGTTGAGGAAGGGTATGAAAGAGATGTGGAGAGACAGTAGAAGAAGACGAAGAGGAAGAAGGAGAGACAACTTTTTGCTGCAGAGCATAAATAATCCAACCTGTAAACGCCAAAACAATACACAATAATATAATAATACATAAGGTTATACTAAAACGACTGTACAGCAATTTACAGGATTCTTTCTTTATTTCATCTTTTCTCTCTCTTTTCCCTAGTGTAGTTTCCATCTTTCTAATGGATGCTCACGGCAATCTTCCTCGATCGCTCAATTACGATTGTCTGCCGTCCTATGACACTGCAAGTCCTGCAGGCCTATTGCCACTACTCAGGTCGCAATTTAGACTCCTACCGTGACCCTGCAGCCGGGACAGAATACTACACAAGAGAGAAATTTCAAGAGTTCTTTGTTCTAGGTCTTAAATTGTAGTGTTCCTTCCCAGACGTGGTTTGATCTTGGAACAATGTCTGTGGATTAGTCGTATTCAAGCGACGATGTGATGGTATTGCTTCTTGAAGAATGTCGTCGTCCTCTTTCTCAGACAGTGTCCCATTTAGGTGTGCATCACTAAAGGGCACGAATCGTGGAACCTTCTCACTTTCAGAGTCACCAATACCCCTGCGCACCCATTGATCGTAGGGTAAAGGCAAAGGCACTTTCTTACAATGTACACCGTGAATCCAATTTTTCTTTCCTTCGACTTTAACTGCTGTTCTCGTGGTTAGCAAAACCATTCGGGGCTCTCTCCACCTGGGTTCCAAATTTCTCGTCCTTTGGAAATTCTTGGTGCAGACCCAGTCACCTGGTTGGATGGAATGACCTGGGTCTGTGGAGGCCTCCGGCAGAGCACTCTGAACCTGTTGATGGAGTACACGCAATTTAGTCGTAAGATCATGCAGGTAGTCAATCAACATTGGATATGGCAAGTCTGAGTATTTCTTAGGGCGAGGGACTCCCCATACATTAGCCGGGCGTCCAAAAACCACTTCGTAAGGGCTAAGTCCCAAACGAGAGTGTACTGCAGTTCTGGTGGACAGCAGAGCCAATGGCAAAGCATCGGGCCAATTAAGTCCTGTACTTGCTTGAACCTTTGCTAGTTTTAATTTTAAGGTTCCGTTGTAACATTCTACTAAACCCGCTGACTGTGGATGATTTGCCGCATGGAACTTTTGCTTGATACCAAGACCTGCACAAACTTTTTGCATGACTTGGCCAACAAATTCGCTCCCATTGTCACTCCAGACAATGCGCGGCAAACCAAACCTGGGAAAGAATTCTTTTAGTAGAACTTTAGCTGTGGATAAGGCTGTGTTATCGTTTAAAGAGTATGCTTCTATCCATCTTGAAAAGGAGCATACTACCACCAGAACGTATTTGAGGTTGTTGCATCGCTCCATATGAATATAATCGATCTGCAACACCTCAAATGGATATGTTGGAGGAGCAAAGTGACCTGCTGGAGTTGGGGTTCCCTTTCCCGGATTGTACATTATACAAACAATACAATGTTTCACTATATTGTCTGCGCATTTTGGGATTTGTTCATTCTGCCATACTGGAGCTAGAAGTTTGCATATACCCTTTGCACTTAAGTGGGCTGGACCATGTGCCATAGTAACCACTGGAAGTACATAGGCATCTGGTAACAGCCAACGTTGGTGTTCAGATAATTCTACCCAACAACCCATCTCATCCAACATTCCTGTACTTTCTTTCCACTTGCTTAACTCCCTCTCTGAAGCCTCTTTCTGAATCGCTTTTACACTTTCCACTGTATCCTCATACATTCCTCTCTCTATGACCCAATTTGCAAGACCCGCCACATACATTCGACTTGTAACATCTCTTGCTGTCTTTTTTGCTACTTCATCTGCAAATGCATTTCCTTGACCAACATCATCTGTAATATTTTTGTGTGCACTACACTTCACGATTGCTATTTGGGTGGGTAAAGCAAGTGATTCAAGAAGATCAGTCACTAACTGACCATGTTGTATTTTGGTGCCATGAGAAGTGAGAAAACCCCTTTCCTTCCAGAGACGCCCAAAGTTAAACGCTACGCCAAAGGCATATTGGCTGTCAGTGTACACGTTCACTCTCTTCCCCTTTGACAATACACAAGCTCTTGTTAATGCTATCAATTCGGCTGCTTGCGCTGAATTGTGTCTAAAGCGTGCAGTTTCCACAACTGTATGTAAAGTAGTTACAGCATAGGCTGAAACTGTATCTCCATTAGGCATTTTAAAACAAGAACCGTCTACCCATAGAGTTCCATCCGGATTCTCTAGTGGTGTGTCTTTCAAGTCAATTCTTCCTTTTGTCTCTTCCTCAGTACGGAAGAAACAATCATGTTGCTCCTCAACACTTTTCTCATCTGGAAGTGGCAACAGAGTAGCTGGATTTAGGGTATTACATCGTTTAATGTGTATGTAACTAGACAAAAGCGTCAGCTCGTATCCAGTTAGACGACCACTCGTAAGATGCTGCGTTTTCGTTCTGTTTAGTAAGGTATCCACTGCATGTGGTACCATGACAATGAGAGTGTTATCCAACACTATTCCAGCAGACTGTCGAATAGAAATTGCTGCTGCTGCTGTCGCTCTGAGACAACTGGGCAATGCTTTAGCTACAGGTTCTAACGTAGCCGAAAAATAGGCACATGGCCGCTGTTTGTCTCCAAAATGCTGTGTTAAAACTGACAATGCACAACCCTCTCTCTCATGAACATAGAGCGAAAAAGGCTTAGTATAATCAGGCGTGCCTAGTACAGGAGCAGAACACAGAGCAGTACGTAAATCAGTGAAACTCTTTTGGCACTCATCAGTCCAAGGAAGGGGCTGAGGCGTATCTTTTAAAGTGAGTGCCAACAAAGGTTTGGCTATTAAAGAGAAGCTAGGGATCCACTGCCTACAATAGGAGGTGATACCCAGAAAGGCCTTTGTGTGGATGGCACAGACATTTGCGTAATCGCCTGAATTCGTTCTGGTGTTAATCGCCGTCCCTCCTTTGATAGGAGATGACCCAAGTAGGTAACCTCTCGACAGACATATTGTAATTTGGAAGGTGAAACCTTATGATTCAGATTAAACAAATGGCGTAATAATGCAACAGTGACATTTTTGCAAATATCTTCTGAATCAGCGGCGACTAACAGGTCGTCCATGTATTGGATAAGGGCAGCACCAGGCGGCAAATGAAAAGTATCAAGATGACATTTTAAAGCTTGGCTGTAAATGGAGGGACTTTCACAATAGCCCTGAGGTGCGCGCTTAAACCGGAAGCTTCGGCCTCCAAGAGAGAAGCCAAAAATGTCCCTACTCTCTTCTGCAATGGGAATACTAAAGAAGGCATTCTTTAGATCGATAACAGAGAACCAAGTCGCTGTGGAAGGTATCATCGTCAACAGAGCAGCGATATCTGGAACAACAGGAAATTGTGATACAACAATTTTGTTTACCTCCCGCAGATCAATTACGAAACGATATACAGGTGGCTGAGAAGGATCAGTGCGTTTAAGAACAGGAAGAATAGGACTATTGCATGTGTTACCTCTTGTTTCTTCAACCACACCCTTCTGGATCAAATCATGAATGATTTCCAAAAGCGCTCTTTCACCTTCAATAGAAATCCTATACTGCGGGATGCGCGGCAATTCAACATTGGGCTTGAGGGTGACAACAGAAGGTGGCATCTCAAGACAACCCACATCATTCGGACCCGTGGCCCAAAGCGCTGCTGGAAGAGAAAGCAATTCAGGTGGAAACTGATCTTTGGACAAATACATTGGAGAAGTCAATTTCTGTCCTAAAGTAAGGTGTACACCAGAAGGAGAACAATATATTGTAGCATGCATTCTCTTCAATAAGTCCAAACCCAACAGATTCTCACCGCAACCATTCGTCAATAGAAGTGGAGCTTCCAAATCATAAGGACCAACTGAAATAGGCAAAGGGTAAGAAACCGGATTACGAACAGGGGCGCCAGAAAATCCTACAGAAACATTCGTTAAGCCAGACAAAGGTGCCCCAGGGAGCTTAGAATGAATGATAGAACTTCTCATTGCCCCAGTATCTAGAAGAAATGGCTCTGAAACACCCATTGTAGTGACGTTAACATAAGGTCCATTCTGATCTACTGGGATCGACACAACTCCCTTACTTTGTCCATGGCTGTCCTAGTTAGCATGAAGACTTTCATTCTCGCCTTCAATATAACGGTCTTCATAGTAATACTGTGTAGACCTAACATTTTGCTGATCAAAGTAGTTCACGGAATTGGGAGAAGGAAGGGCACGTTGTTCTTGAGTCAACACACCCCGATCTCTACCTCTGTTTGCTGACTGGAGGCCAGCACGACCTCGTGGAGCAGATAATGCTCCGTTGCGTTGCAATAAAACCGGACAACTATTCTTAAAATGACCTTCCTCTCTACAATAGGCACATTGATTAGGTCCTAACAAAGGTCGCGGAATGTATGGCTCAGGTTTTTGATACAACCTCTGAAACTGCGGAGGCTTTTGAAATTGAGGCTGAGTATAACGTGGACGATAAGCTTGTTGCAAGAGAACCTTCGTTTTTAGTTCTTTCGGCTTTTTCTCTTGCTTCTCTTTTTCTTCTTTATCTCTATTTTCATAATATTGTGCAGTAGCCAATATCTGGGCAGAAGAAGAAACAGCCCATGAGCTTTCTGAATTGTTCAATTTGTGTGACAGCTCGGGAAGCAAATTAAATACAAATTTGTCCACAAATAATCGCTGTCCACCCTCTGTAGCCATATCTTGACCACTACGATCAATAAACGTCTCTTCAAAACGAGCAAAGAAATCAGAAACACTCTCATCTTTCTTTTGTTTGCATGCTGCTAATTTATCCCAATTAACTCTCAATGCCGGCATCATAGTTTTCATTAATGTAATAATTCTACCAGGGAGTTCCGAAATCAAAGCGTCAGGCTTTGCACCACCCACTTGATCTCTGTCTGTGGTAGTTATAACATCCCAAGTAGCACCTAGTTCCTGGGCGTGATCCTCTCTACGAATCTTAGCCCATATTGTCTGTGGGACTACATTTCCCATCAACATGTCGATATCTGCTAGGTTCATAATGCAAGCATCAACTGTCTGTGATAATTCTTTATAATAACCTGCAGGGTTTTTACGAGGATCTGGTAGAGTGTGCTTAAGGGCCAAAACTTCATATCTCTTCCAGGGGACATGTACCCATATACGTTGGAAATGAGCAGGGATAGGTGCATTACCACCTACTCCCGCTACCTCTTCCTTCCATACTGGAGGAACCTCTCTCATGGGATAATTTTTCAGTGTCAGTTTAACCGATGGATCAGAATCAAGGAAAGCCTGAGAGGACGATAAGGATCTATAAGAAATAAGTGTCCTTACAGCTTTCTCAACCTTAGAACCCACAATAAGTCCTTTATCAAAATCAGTCTGAACATCTAATAGATCTTGTGGGATTGGACTCGAACTCACATCTTCCCATTCTTTAATGAGTGTGTCGCACATTGTATTAAAAACATATCTTTGCGTAGGCGCATTCCATTGTGAAAAGGTAGACATTATATCAAGCACACTGTATTGAGGACACTTTTTGATCCATCTACATGCAAGAGAGTCCAACCTTTCTCGTTCTTCAAAATCTGGGAACTGACTACGAGACTGTCTTCGAGCAAAATCCAGAGACACATTTAAAGCTTCAAAGAAAGCAGATAGAATACCAGTGATTGTGTCCGTGAGACGCTTACGCACAGACGGAGAATTAGACATAAGAATTGGAGACAAAGTATTAGGAGAACTGACAGAAGGAGAATCGATAACTGCAGGAGGAGCAGAAGGCAAGAGAAATCTAAGATCAGGAGATGAGGGCAAAGAAGTTGAAGTTAACGGTAAAACCGGCAAAGGCGGTAATCCTGGAGGAGACAAATGCGGAAGAGCCGGAACAGGCGGAGGTACCGCTGGTGGCTGAACAGACTGTAACGGCTGAGGTGCATTGGCACTTTGTGCATAGGGCGGAGGCAACCTTAATAAGTGGGACATTAGGGGATCTTCTTCTATATCTTTCTTATTATCAGTAGGGGAAACAGGCAACACCGGATAGCATTTATCTATCGCCATACGATGCTGTCTTTCTGAGATTTCAGTCGCATTATCAATTTCATCGTTTTTAAACTGTTGGGCAGCCTGTATAATTGTCTTCCCATGTGCTTTTCTATCTCGTTTTGCTTGTTTAATTTCTTTCTGTTTGGCTTCCTTACGCCAAAGGCGGAAAGAGTCAAACATTGCCGGCTGGGCTTTTCTTTTGAATAAAACTGCTTCTAAATTGTCTAGCACATCAGGATCAAAACTACCATTTTCTGGCCATTTTAAAACACCATCTTTCTTCGTGTATCAGGTCCATGCCTCGCTAAAGGTGATGAGGCCAATACCATGTTTTGAATAGAGCTCATATGTGGGAGTTCCAACCGAAGGAATCGGACAAGAGTCCTCAAGTCGGGAATCCCTCTTACTACCCAAGCAACAAATTCTTCCAAACTTAGTCAGACCAGGCATCTTGTGATATCACCGGACTGTTCACAAACTTCAAGGGGGTAAAACTCAGTTTACGCAGCACAAATGCACTTACCCTCGGCTATTGCAATAGTCGAATCTAAGGACCACAAATACTAAGAAAACAAAGGACAAAAATTGTGGGCGCGACCCACGAAGATACTTAACTAAGGACGTCTTCTCACACCAACAGAGGCCCGTATATCGTCTCGCCTTACCATACATCATCAAAGGAAGGGCCAAGGCAGGGCAGCAGTCAGGGCAGCGGTCGTTAGTAGTCGTCAGGAAGGAGTAACTGCACTGCAAAAGACCTTCGGACCACTTTCGACATACAGGGGTCGCTTAATGTGGCTCGCGAACCCTCCGAAATTTTCTTGCGGGTTCCTCACGACCTTCAGGCAGAACCGGTACCACTGAAGCCGCCCAACGTTGGGCGCCAGTTGAAGAACCAGAACCTTTTGGGCCTGGCGGCGCAGGGTACGCCCTAGTCTCCTGGATTCACCTGCTCAGCTACACAGAGACACGGGACACTCTGTCGGTGTTAGAAGATCAGGTTTTATTAGCTGCAGCTAGTACAGTTATCCTAGAAGTACACAAGGTAGGTTCTCAGGAGACTGCCACTTCACTCTGTGGCGCACAAACTTATATACTACATAGAAACATATACATTAACCAAATATACAGGAAAGTTGGAAAACAGGAGAGTATATATATATATTATCTATATTATATTATCTACTGGCGGTCGCCAGTAGATAGTTATAGTTAGGACCTATTTTCCATAGGAAATCCGCAACATTCTAGTCCCAATAAGTCTGGCGCCGGTTGATGAATCCTCGCAAAATTTTCCAAACTTTTGGCCAGCTCCGCTCCGCTCCTACCCTGAAAGTTTCGTGGTGATCCGTCAAGCGGGGGCTGAGAAAAAATGGGGGTCCCAAAACGCGTTTTCCCCATGCAATTTCCCATAAGATCTGTTGTCGCAGCTACAGCCCGAACCGCTGAACGGAATGACACCAAATTTGGCAAAGAGGTAGTCCTCAGTTCAGACTCGTGCCTTTTGCATAAATGGTGTGAATCTGTTCAGTAGTTCCTGAGAAAATTAGGGTAAAAAAGTTAGTGATATCTATGGCCGGGGAGGATCCGCGGACCCTACCCGCACCGTAAGCGCACCCTCTCTGAAACAAGTGCGCACCCTCCCGATCGCGTGCTGAATGCTAATTGGCGGTCGAGTGTCTGTCTACATTCGAAACCAGGAACTGTTGGCAGCCATTTTCTGCCTCGGTAGAAGCGAGGCTGAAGAAGCAAGGGGAATAAGTGTGTAAAACATATAAAGGGGGCAGAGTGGAAATACTCTGACCCTCTAGAGGTGCTTAGGGGGTCCCAGAAGGACCCCCTGGAGCCCCCTTTAAAAAAAAAAGAAAACAGTGAAATGCGCGCATCCTATTGCGTTGGGTGCACGGATTCTCTCGCGTTGGGTGCGCGGAACCAAGGAAAAAAAATTGAAATTTTTGGGAGATAAAGATCAAGCTTAAGTGTTTTGTTCTTGAGTGGCTCTAAAAAGAGCCGTTGTGTTCATTGAGAGTTTTTGGTACTTATAAGTAAGTACCTATAGAGAGTCTAAAGTTGTTGAGGAAGACTCTGTTTCCTTCATCAGTAAAGTGTACTCCATCTCTCCTATACATCTCTTGCATATGAAAGCGCAGATTGTTATTGTAAATGGATCCCATTCTATAGTCTTGGAGAAAAGCAGAAACAGATGTATTTACATGTTTCCTAGCTTTCTCAATTTGTGGACAAAAATGATCGGACCAGTTCCATTTCTGCCTTGTGAATACACAAAGGCAGTTTTGGGAAAAAGTGAAATCAGTTCTGCAAAGGTGTCCTTCATAAGCATTTCCAGACCTACCCCAGTCAAAGTGCCTAGGTCATTGCCACCACAGTGCACTATTATGAGGTCAGGGTGTTGGATATGCATGAAGGATTTCACCAATGGCATCAATTGGTGCCACTTTAACCCTCTCTGTCCAATCCATTTAATGTCTACATTTGGCAAACCTAAGTCTTTGTGAATGCCTTTGTTTTCTGCATACCTTTGGCTCCAGAAAATATAGCTGTGTCCCACAATCCACACTCTTAGCATCTTGAAAGGAGGTCTGGATGCACTCAGATGGTCTCTGTAAATGAAATGGCAGTTTGGAAAGTAATATTTTTCTAAAATGGTGGCTAAGATGCAGTTTTGAGAAAAGACAAGAAATCATTGGTTGTTTGACAACCTTCTACACTGAAAGGTAGGGTGAATATTTCTGTTTTTTAAACGTATGATTCTTATTGGTTAACAAAAACTGATTGTAAGGAACATTATATATGATAAGCTGATATGTTGAAAAGTCAAGCACACTTGCTGTCTTGATTAGCAACATTGTGTGCTGAACTTGTGACCTGTGTGCTCAGTACAGTGTTCCATGACCTGTTTCTATGGTAACAGGCAGAAGGCAGATTGGGGGAAGGGTTCAAATTTATGTCATTTGGAAAGGGTTGAAATGTTTAACCAATAGAAATGTGTGTTTGCTTTTGAATTTATGTGGGAAGGAATGTGATTTGGTGTTTACATGTATATGTGGGGAAAATGACAGGGAAACTTTGCCATTCTTTGGTTCTGCTGACAGGTGCAGAGTGCAGAGATTCTGTATAATAAAATCTGGTGTGTGGCTGATATCTGGTTTGTGACTGAAAGGTGAGTTATTTAATTGTGAGGGGATGTATGTAGACTATTTTGATTTTAATCAGACTAATGTATTTCTCCTGCTAAAGTGTAAGGAGTATTTTTTTCTCTACAATCTTATTGACAGTGTGTGTGCATGTAGAAAACATTCTGTGATAAGCATTTGTGTTTTTCATGTGGTTGCAGACAGATAACTGTGCTGTTTATTTTGGTAGAATTAGAAACCAGTCATTGTTTATGAATTTGTGAAATGAGTTATGTTTCTACACTAAAATGTAGTACTCCTTCTAGACGAAGAAATGTGTTTTGGTAAAGTGCAAGGGATAGTGTTGTTTGTGCATTTGGGAACCACTATGAGAGAAGCATTTGGTAACATTGTGTATTTGCTGACAGATAACTGTTTCAAAACCTGTCTAGTTGTCAAGTTTTAGTAGCATTGGAAGGCAGTTTTTGCTTATGCTTTGATTAAATGAGTCAGGCTTTGACACAAAAGTGCAGTCCTGAAATATGTAGATTGTGTGCAGTTCCCTTACCACTTCCACTGTAGTGAATGAGTTTTGGTAAACTCCTAGGGATAGTAGTGCATGTCTAGAATCACACTGTGAGTCTGTGTGCATTTGGGAACCACTGTGAGAGAAGCATTTGGTAACATCGTGTATTTGCTGACAGATAACTGTTTTAAAACCTGTCTTGTTGTCAGGTTTTACTAGCATTAGAAGGTCATTTTTGCTTATGCTTTGATTAAACGAGTCAGGCTTTGACACAAAAGTGCAGTCCTGAAATATGTAGATTGTGTGCAGTTCCTTTACCACTTCCACTGTAGTGAATGAGTTTTGGTAAACTGCTAGGGATAGTGGTGCTTGTCTAGAATCACACTGTGAGTCTGTGTGCATTTGGGAACCACTGTGAGAGAAGCATTTGGTAACATTGTGTATTTGGTGACAGATAACTGTTTTAAAACCTGTCATGTTGTCAAGTTTTAGTAGCATTAAAAGCCAGTCTTTGCTTATGCATTGATAAAATGATTCATGCTTTGACACTAATGTGCTGTAGTTTAATATGTAGATTGTGTGTAGTCTCCTTACCCCTTGCACAGTAGTGAATGAGTTTTGGTAAGCTGCTAGGGTTAGTGGTTGTTGTCTAGAATCACACTGTGAGTCTGTGTGCATTTGGGAACCACTGTGAGAGAAGCATGTGGTAACATCATGTATTTTCTGACAGATAACTCTTTTAAAACTTGTCATGTTGTCAAGTTTTAGTAGCATTAGAAGCCAGTCTTTGCTTATGCGTTGATTAAATGAGTCATGCTTTGACACAAAAGTGCAGTCCTGAAATATGTAGATTGTGTGCAGCTCCCTTACCACTTCCACAGTAGTGAATGAGTTTTGGTAAACTACTAGGGATAGTGGTTGTTGTCTAGAATCACACTGTGAGTCTGTGTGCATTTGGGAACCACTGTGAGATAAGCATTTGGTAGATCGTGTATTTGCTGATAGATAACTGTTTTAAAACTGGTCATGTTGTCAAGTTTTAGTAGCATTAGAAGCTAGTCTTTTGTTATGCATTGATAAAATTAGTGAGGGTTTGACCTTAAAGTGCAGTACCATGTAGTATTCTCTTCCCTGCACCAGATCTGAAAATTTAAAAGTTTTACTTAGGCACTGTCCTAGCAGTAGTCTGATGATTTAGTCAGTTTCCAAGTACTCATGTTGTGAACTATACATTACCACATAGATTGCTTCAAATGTCTATGCAGTATGCATGCAGTCTTCTAACATACTATACACTTGTCTTTCACACCTTCAATTCCCTAGTCAGTATCCATATAGTCCAGCAAACATCCTGTCACTCCCTTTGCACTCCTCTAGTGGCCCATTCAGTACCAAGTACTAATCCATTCACTGTTTCAAAAGTCCACCACTTATAAATTCACCCAGGCACTCTCCTTGCTGTACTCTAATCATTCAGTCAGTACCCAAGTATTCATGCAGTGAGCTAGGCCTTAGCACATAGACTGCTTCAAATGCTAATTCACTATGGATGCAGTCCTCAATCACCTACACGGTTGTTTTTCCCACCTTCAATTCTTCAGTAAGTATTCATTCACTTCCAGCAAACACCCTGTCACTCCTTGTGTACTCCTCTAGTGACCCATTCAGCACCATGTACTAATCCATTCACTGTGCCAAGACCCAAACACTTATAAATTCACCAAGGCACTCTCCTTGCAGTACTCTAATCATTCAGTCAGTGCCCAAGTATTCATGCACTGAGCCAGGTCTTATTACATAGACTGCTTCAAAAGCGTATCCACTATGCATGCCGTCCTCTAACCACCTACATACTTGTCTTTTACACCTTCAATTCCCCAGTCAGTATATATACACTCCAGCAAACACCCTGTCACTCGCCTTGCACTTCTCTAGTGACCCATTCAGTACCAGGTACTAATCCATTCACTGCGCCAAAACCTAAACACTTATAAATTCACCCATGCACTCTCCTTGCAGTACTGTAATCATTCAGTCAGTACCCAAGTACTCATTCAGCAACCCAGGCCTTAGCACATGGACTGCTTCAAACCCCTATCCACTATGCATGCAGTCTTCTAACCACCGATACACTTGTCTTTCACACCTTCAATTCTCTAGTCAGTATCCATACAGTCCAGCAAACACCCTGTCACTCCATTTGTACTCCTCTTGTGACCCATTTAGTACCATGTACTAATCCATTCACTGTGCCAAAACCCAAACACTTATAAATTCACCCATGCACTCTCCTTGCAGTACTGTAATCATTCAGTCAGTACCCAAATACTCATTCAGCAACCCTGGCCTTAGCACATGGACTGCTTCAAACCCCTATCCACTATGCATGCAGTCCTCTAACCACCTATACACTTGTCTTTCCCACCTTCAATGCTCTAGTCAGTATCCATACAGTCCAGCAAACACCCTGTCACTCCTTTTGTACTCCTCTAGTGACCCATTCAGCACCATGTACTAATCCATTCACTGCGCCAAAAGCCAACCACTTATAAATTGGAGAAGTGTGGCTCAATGGTTAGAGCGGCAGACCCTGATGCAGAGGTCTGGCCCGGGACCAGGGTTCAATTCCCCACCTCGGCAGGTCTTGGGCTCAAAATTCCACGGACCTGACAATTCTCGCCTCGGTGCCTATTCCAATCATGGAGTCCCACTCTGCAACTCTTGGCAATAGCTTGCTTAATCTCCACAACGGCCCCCACAACGCTAAGGATGCCTGGCCTCCACCTTGGGGGTGCCCAGGAGTGGACACCTCACAGGGAAAGCCAGGATGGGTTCCACAGTGATATTCGTACAAGTGCCTTGAGACCCTTGCGGGTGAGTAGTGCGCTATACAAGTATCAATTTACAATTTACCCAGGTACTCTCCTTGCAGTACTCTAATCATTCAGTCAGTACCCAAGTACTCATGCAGTGAGTCAGGCCTTAGCACATGGGCTGCTTCAAACGCCTATCCACTATGCATGCTGTCCTCTAACCACCTACACACTTGTCTTTCACACCTTCAATTCCCCAGTCAGTATTCATACACTTCTAGCAAACACCCTGTCACTCAACCAGTGTTTTTCCTTATAGTACTGTAATCATTCAGTCAGTTAGCATGTAGTCTTTTAGTGAGGTGGGCTTTAGGGTATGAACTGCTTTAAAGTAGTATGCACTATGCATGTAGGGGCAGATTTATAATAACTGGCGCATCCCTGCATATCAGCAGGGATGCGCCAGTTATTTTGCGCCCCAGCTCCGCCATCATGAATGCGCCGCATTTATAATGCGGCGCACCATGGGGCAAAAACGGCACAGATGCGTCACACATCTGTGCCATAAAAGTGCCGCATTGCTGGAGTTGCGTCGCAAGCGCGACGCAGCTCCAGCAATGCTCTGGGGGGCCCTATCTGCACAATGCTGCGTCAATCCTTACGCCTGCTTCAAGCAGGCGCAGGGTTTTGACGCAGCATGGGCTCAAAAGTGACTGAGTGAAATCTTGTAGATTTCACTCAGCCACTTTTAGGAGGCGTTCCTGCGCCGGAACGCCCCCACCTGCCCTGGAACGCCTACATGTGGCACAGGGCTTTACAACGTGACGCATCTTCCAGATGCGTCACGTTGTAAATACCCCGCACCATGGCGCAGGATTTGCGCCGCTGCTGCGTCACAAAAGTGACGCAACGGCGGCGCAAAAGTGGCGCAAGTGCAACATAGATCTGCCCCGTAGTGTTTTAACCATTGTCACACTTGTGCTTCAGGGCTATAGTTTCTTAGTCAGTTTTTATATAAAATGTGTTTCTACAGAAATAGAATAGTATACATTTGAAGGTTATTAATATACTTTTATTTGTGATTCTTTTTTACAGATACTGTTTTTCAACGTTAAAATAGAGAAATCATGACAGAAAATAAAAGAAAAAGAAAAGAACAGAGACAGGAGGATTACTTGAAGAAACATCAACCACAAGTATTGAATGTACAAGATAATGTGGCTAAAAGGAAAAAATCTTCTGGTAAGATTACAAAGCAATTTATTAAAAATGTTTGAAGGACCAAACAGAATGTACATAATGCTGGAACTACTGAGAATTTTTCAAGTAAGAAAAACATTCAAAATAGGAGGAAAAGCAAAAAAGCAAATGGTCAGTCAAAGGAGACAAAGTATGGTAAAAGAAGACAAAATCAGTATAAGGAATTACGCCCAAAAATATTTTACAAGAGAGTAGTGCATAATTTGCTGAAAGATGTGAAGAAATATAAAAAGAGAGCTTTGTTTTATAAAAAGAAGAAGCATATTGAAAACATTGTGGAAAAGGCTTAGTATTAAACAGAATTCGATCACTAGATAAACCAATCCATGTAATAAAGGCCAAAAGTAGGAGGAAAAGAGTTATTAATTAAAAAAAAAATTGTGATTTTTTTTGGGAGAATGGAAACACAGTTCCAGTTCAGAGCCTTTTTTTAACTAAGAGAGTTATTCACAGAGCGAAAAATTATTGTATGCAGTTGACACCAGTGGTAGAGGTTATGAGGTTAGAGACGGTTGTCCAATTGAGAAAGAGAAAATGGTTGAAAGAAATGCAGAGGAAGTGATAGCTGATGAACTTTTAGGGAGACGTGTTAAAAACCCTGTGTACACTTGGGATTTCAGTAGTACTTGCAGTGTACGACAGGAATCTATTGAAAAATGATGTCGTTTTTTACGAGCCTATACTAAAAAAAAGTGTAAAACAAAAGATTAAGCTGTTGCAAGGACTAGACCCTTGCAGAGTGAGAAAACATACTGGTTTGCAAGGTCATTCTCTGGCTTGTCTTTCTAGGAAAGTTTGTCAAAGTGTTTTTCACAATTTCAGAATGCTGGCAGTACATCATACTCAAATGCGGAAGTTAGTGAGAAGGTTGTATTATGCAAAAAGTCCAGCACTAAAGTTAAGTGAGTTGAACAGTGCTCTTTTGCGTGGGTCAGTATCAGATGTGAAGCAGGTCAGTGATGAGATTGAGTTTTGTTACTCTGGTCCTCAGCAAGAGAGTGAAGAAACTGACACATTAGTAGAACAAAATGTTGAAGACAATGTACAACCCGTAATTACAGAAACATTTGAGGATGAAATCACAAAGTTTAAGGTAATTTCAGGTGAAAGACCAAATGTTTCTTGTATTTGTTGTCGGCGAAGTCACTATAAAAATCAGAATAGGGGTGTCAATCTGTATTTAAAAAGTGAAATAGAAGATAATGATAAGTGGATGGAATTTGCAACTTATTTGTTGGTAGAGGATTGTTTTGATTTGGGATCTGAGCAGCGTATTTGCAAATATTGTTATAACAAATTAGATGAGAATAAAATGCCTGCTAGAGCTGTTCATAATAATCTAGAGTTGGTTGCTATTCCTCCAGAGCTGATAGATTTAAATACGTATGAGTCTATTCTCATACAATGTGTTCACCCGTTTCAGGCTATTGTTCGTATGGAGCCCAAAACAGGTAAATTACCTCCATCAGAGTTGCAAAGAGGATTGAAAGGAAGAGTTGTGTATTTACCGTTAGATTTAAGGAAAAATATTGAAACTATTGGTGTAGACCATGCAGAAAATTAGCCACTAGTCATTCTAGTTAATGGTGTTCCTACTAAGAATAAGAAAATTTGGCAAGAGTTAGTGGATGTTAGAAAAGTGCAAAAGGTGTCATTGTATCTGTTAAAAAATAATGAGTACTATAGAAATGTGTTTGTAGGAGAAGAAGAAATAGATTAGCAGAAGATACTGAAACAATAAGTGGATAAATGAAAAAAGTGGATATGTCCAGATGTGAAGAGATCTATGAACATTACAGTGTACATCCACTTCATTCCAAAGAGGTGATGGGGAATACAATTGAGTTGTTTCAAATGAAAAAAGCAACTGGAAGTCCCATGAGTGTATGGGAAGAGAGCTTGGAAGCTCATTGTTTCCCACAGTTGTTTCCAACAGGAAAAGGTGGATGATATGATGAACGTCCTGTGCAGATTCCTGCATCTGAATATCGGACAACAAGATTATATGCAGAAGATCCAAGATTTCGACAATGTATCCCTTATGTTTCATCTTCTGTTTGAAAGTGACTTGTCTGGACTTTCATATGCAGTAAATCACATTTTAAAAACTGGAATGCATCTTCAAAATGTAACTGTAAAGGATTTTATGGATAAAGTGCATCAGAGAGATGATCATTTAGAATCTCAGTTGATTAATCTGATGGCATGTCAGCGTGGGACTAATGAATATTGGTACCGTCGACATGGAGAACTGAAATGTATGCTACGGAACTTCGGAACTCCTACATGGTTTGTTACACTAAGCTGTGCTGAGTATGCTTGGGATGATTTACTTGAATTTCTTCGAGAGGCAAATTCCAATATAAAAAATATTGAATACAAGACACCTGGAGAATTGTGCTCTTTGGATCCTGTCAATGTATGCAGATATTTCAATCATAGATTTGAAGCTATGATGTCTTTCATCTGCAATACAAAAAAACCTCGTCTTGGAGAAGTTGTGGATTTCTTTTGGAGAAAGGAGTATCAAGCAAGAGGTGCTCCTCACATACATATGTTGTTATGGATCAAGGACGCCCCCAAATTTGGAACAGATTCAGATGAAACTGTTTTGTCTTTCATTGAAGATTATGCTACATGTGCTCTTCCCAATAGCAGAGAAGATTCAAACTTAAAACAACAAATCTTACGATTTCAAAGCCACAGGTGTGGAAAATACTGTCGACGAAAGTACAAGTCAAAGGATAAGTTCTATGCCAAATGTCGTTTTGGATTTCCACGTCCTGTATTATCCAAAGGAAGAGTGAACAGTTTTATGTCAGCTATTCGACATACCATCACAAGAAATTCTCCGGAAAAAACCTACAACTTAAGAAGAAGTGAAGAATCGAAATACATAAATGACTACAATCCAGTTATTTTATCCATGTGGAACGCTAACATGGATATTCAGTATGTTGCGGACAATTCCATTGCTGTTGCTCGATATGTAACGTCTTACATTACTAAATCAGAAATGACTGAAATGAAAGAAATGTGGGAAGAGATTTCTCATGAGAAGACTCTAAGTAAGAAATTATACAGTTTCAGTTTGAAGATGTTATCGCATCGTGAAATTGGAGCATATGAATGTTCAGATCGGTTATCATCTGCAAGTCTATATTCCAAAAGTAGAAGAATCATTTGGGTGAGTCTAGGTCTTGCAGGAATGCGAAATCGGGTACTGAAATCTGTTCAAGAAATTGAATATTTAGCAGAAAATGAACCAGAAAGTACAGATATTTTGAAAACGAATATGTTGGACACATACTACCCAAATAGAAGTCATCATCTTGAGAACATGTGTCTCTATGAAGTGCTGCAAAACTACACTTTTAAACGGAATACTACATAGAACATCAACGATGGAAAATATGCAGTTATTGGTTCCGAAGGATGTCTAGTGAAACAAAGGAAAGGAAATTGAATTAATCACAGGAAACTGAGTTGCGACACTGCTGACAAAAGGGAATTTTACCATTTAGCCCTTTTGCAAATGTTCAAATCATGGCGTTCAGAACTGGAATTACTTGGAGATTTTCCCAGCTATGAAGATTCATTTAATGCTTCTAAAGATAGCATACAATGCAGTGCTTTCGCAAATTATGTCAAAATGTTGAATGATGAAATTGATCAAGAAGCTACAATTGCAGCTGAGATTGCTAGAGACAGTTCTCAAGACAGTCAAAGTTCTGCTGCACTGAGTCGAGATCCACTAGGGCAACCAATTGTTGAAAATGAAGCAGCGATTGCAATGAATGAGGTGGAAACAGCAATGTATCAAGCTCAAAAAGATGCAAATCAGTTAGGAAACTTGGAAGAACAACTAAATGTTGAACAGAAACAAATATATCAGCAAGTGAAAGAGCAGATTGACCATGGATTACTTCATGAAAAGAGAAGGTGCTCATGTACATCATTTCAACCTATCCAAATGTATGTGAGTGGTCAAGCTGGAACAGGAAAAAGTATCTTAATTAAAGTAATTACAACTTATCTACAGAAAACAACTGATTCGCATTTGTCTTGTGTTGTCACTGCTCCAACTGGGTTGGCAGCACATAACATTAAAGGAATTACTTTACATCGTTTACTAATTCTGCCAGTAGAGCATGAGAACAAATTGGAATACCACAAGCTATCTGGAGAAGCTTGTTGTGAAGTTTCAAGAGTCCTGAAGAAAATGAAACTTCGCATTATTGATGAGGTGAGCATGGTCTCAAACTTGATGCTTGCCTTTGTGCATTTAAGAATGCAGCAAATTATTAAAACAGAGTATGACGTGTTATTTGGAGGAAAACACGTCATAGTTTTTGGAGATCTACTGCAACTGACTCCGGTAAAAGGACAACCGGTATTTAAAACACTAGCCCATGAAGATACTAGAAAGTCTCTTGGCAGTGTTGGTAATGTGAACATTTGGACTCATTTTGAATACAAAGAATTGACAAAAAATATGCGACAGGCAAATGATGCTGAATATGGAAGTATTCTTCAAGATATAAGAATTGGAATTCTTTCAAAACAAGGAAAACAAGCTTTGGAGAGTCGATCACTTTGCAATGTCTTTCCAAATGAAAATGCAGTTCCTGCAAAAGTGTACTTGGAAATTGCTAAAAATAAATCAGTGATTTGCTTAATGCCAACACTGCGTGAGTGTTCCATATTCAACGAAGAATTATTGAAACTTGAAAATGAAGAAATTGTAAAAATGGAAGCCATCGATAAAATACTGCATGAAGGAATCACTATTATTTTGACGGAAAAGTTGAGATCAAAACTGGATTGTTTAGAAAAAAAATTATCTAAAACTGCTGGTTTAGAAAAGACACTATATGCGTGTGTAAACTGTTGGGTAATTTTAAGGCGTAATTTGGATGTAGAGAAAGGTTTAGTTAATGGTGCAATGGGTAAAGTGGTGGATTTTGTGAATTATCAGAAAAAAGAAGGAATTGAATTTTTAAAAATTAAATTTGATCAGATTGATGAAGTTAAAGAAATTGGTCGTTGTTCAGTTTGTTTTTTGCTTGTTAAAGACTTATATGTCCGTAGGAAACAATTTCCATTTACTCTGGCATATGCAGTGACTATTCATAAATCTCAAGGATTAAGTGTAGACAGTGCATTGGTGAACATTGGATCTACTGTATTTAAAGAGGGTATGGCATATGTTGCTTTGTCGCGAGTCAGAACATTATCTGGTTTGTTTTTGATTGATTTTGATGAGACAAAGGTTACTGCAGATGCAAACTGTGTAAAAGAGTATAATAGGTTAAGAAGGGCGTATGCACCAAATTTAGGTCAATATCCTGTATTTGAAAAGCGTGGGGTTGGTCGAAAAAGAAGGTTAGAGAATATCTGTTCTGAAGGTGTGAAGAAGGGAAAAGAACAAGATAATGTTGTGATTGCAGGTAAAAAGAAATTGGACACTGTTGAAGAGATTGTTGGTTATCAGTTTGAAAATTGTTCTGGTGTCAACTGCTATACTAATGTAGTGGTCAATGTTGTTTTTTATCTGGAAGGTTTGCAAGAACAAATTATGCAGAATCAGGAAAAAAGATTTTGTTCTCTGTTGCATTCGGTTTATGAAAAATTGTCAACAGAAGTAAAATACAATCTGTTTCAGATGTTTGTATTCTTTTGGATGTGTGTTCTGGTTCTACACAATTTACACAAAATATCCAACAAGATGCTCAGAAAATTTTAATGTATATGCTTACCATTTTTGAAAATGAAGGTGTAGAAATAGAAAATATTTTTGGCCAATCTTACAAATTGGGACATCGTTGTGAAAATTGCATGTATACATGGAGCACCAATGTAGACACTGAGAGATTTCTGTATTTAACATTACCAGACTATAAATCAGTGTCTTTCAATAAATTAGTTAAAGGTGCAAATCAAAACATGGAGTGAAGCCAATGTAAATCAGAAATGTTATCCACATTATTCTTAACAAAATATGGAAAATACATAATTTTAATGATGCAACGTTGTACAGCTGACGGAAGAAAATTGGATACTTTAATAAAGCAATTTGTAGCAGAACAACTATCAATATCAGGAAGGACTTTTGTAGCAATTGCAATAATTTTCCATGATGGTCCTTCCAACCCCTTCTGGACATTACACAGCCTATCTAAAATGTGAGAAAGGGTGGACACTTTGTAGTGGTTCCCAGTTGGTTTTTAAACAACGTTTGCCTAGGGAATTACAAAATTCCTACCTAATATTTTTAAAGTCAAACTTTTAGGAAGATAATTAAAACGAGCAAATGTGACTTTCTTGTAGGCAGCAGATCAGATCGATCGACTGCTCACCATAGCACAAAGTCACATTGCACTTAGTGCAGGGCACTTTTAAAAATTGAAATTGAGGACGGATATCCAAATTTTGGGCTGATGGATGCGCTCTTGAAGTGCTCGGCTGCGATGAGGTGGAAGGCGCAGGAGCAGGAGTTTGTCTCATCCGTCGGCATTCTTCTCGTGCAAGATTGTTTGGATGAAGGGTCCTTAGGTGCTTCATCATACTAGCCGTGCCACACGAGTATTTCTTGTTAGGATCCCCTCGCGACAGAACTCTTTTGCAAATCTTGCATGTGACCAAGGTGGCATTGGTCTTATTCTGCCCCTCAGGAAAAGTAAAAAATGTCCACACCACTGAAGAAAAACGTTCTTTGCGTGGTGCCTCCTCCAAAAATTCATCCTCAGATGTATGAGGAGATGCAGGTGATGCCTGCTGCCCTGAAGCCATTTTTAGTTGAAAAAAATTAGAGCTAAGTATAAACTTAGTCTAAAAAAATCTTCTTCTCTTCAAAGAGATGCTCCTCCAAAGAAGGTCAAAGAAGAATGATTGAATTGGGTGGGGTCTTCAATAGTTAGAAGAGGAAGTGTAATGAACCAATCAAATCTCTTTTTTTGCAGGTCACATGGGATCCGCGCACCCTGCGCATAGGCAGCACGCACCCAGCGCGCATCCGTGAAATTGAATTTAAAAAAATGATAGGATTAGATATAAAAATATATTAGTTTTAAGACTAGTTTAGAGTTTGTCTTCAATTAATATTCACATGAAATACATATATATACGTTTTTCTAAATGTTAAATATTTCTCGTGATCCGCGCATCTACTGCATCATAGATGCAGCTGACGCATCGCGGAAGCGCGTAAACGTTGCGTTACGTAAATCGAACGTGTTGCGTATAGGCTGGGAGTCGCTTACCTCTCGTATTGCGATCGCGCACTAAACACGCACCCAACGCATACCATACGCGGATGCTAACGCGTAGGGATCGAGATCGGTGCGCATAGGGTGCGCGGATCCAAAAACATTGGAAACAAATATATAAAATATGAGTCAAATGTCCAACTAACTATAACGTCCCTGAAACCTATGTTTTTTTAGTGAATTTCAAAAGTTTTTTAAATGATAATTCCTAACTATAACATCTGTAAAACCTAGGGTTTTTTCAGTGAATTTCCAAGGCTTTTTAAATGTCAATTTAATATTTTTTTCTATTTTTTTGTAAAATTTTGGAACTCTATTATACTTCATTTTTTTTAACTTTCAAAATTAAGTAATGTTTTATATCTTCCCCAAAAATATGTGTATCTTTATTTATTTTTTTAGAAAACTGCACCGGTAGTGTACCAAGCTCCATCACCATGTGAATCCTATCCGCCATATTGCTAAACTCGTAAAGGACGCGAATTTCGTATCTGACGGATTCATGGCACCGCGTCCCCCGTAACATCATATACATATCAGTTTGCGCCATCTGCTACATAGGTATCAAGCCACGTGTTACGTCATGTATGTATGGGGTCGGGCCCGCTGTGCATTGCGTATGCGACGAGTTCACGCTGCCAGGCCCTGTGTTACGTCATAAACGCATGGTGTCGCGCTGGGTACTCCATTCCATCGTTTTTTTTTATGTCTCAAAACTATATCTAAATAACTTTAAACTGTATATGAGAGCAAGCGAAAATCTAAAATATTTTAAACATTTATATATTTCTAACTGTAATAAACTTATAGTATGATAAATATATTTTCTCAAAATCTTGTTAGGTGTGGCCTCCTTGTGCCCTCCATGCGCGATTGCCATGTGACCTTAAAAGAATTTGATTAGTTCATAACATTTCCCATTGTAACAGTTGGAGGACCCCACCCATTTTAGTCATTCTCTCTACAGCGTTTGATGAGACACACCCCTTCTGCTTAGAGAGCTTTTTTGAAAAGTTTTTTGCTGTGTTCACATATCTTCTACTACACACAACATGCAACGATCATCTTGATCAATATTAATGGTCTGTACATTAGCCTTCCACGTGTGATGGCCATGCATCTCAAACGTTACATCAAAATCAAATGTGTGTTACACGATGCCCCTGGTGTGTGTGTGTGCACATTATTGTGCTGCCTTTCGGCCTGCGTATTGCTGGCCCGAAGGGGTATCATCAGCCACGGGCAGAGTGCACATACTAGATCACATGTGACAAACAGTAAACAGTAATGTGTACATTTGTATTGCTGTTTTCTCTGTTGTCCGGCTTTACCAGTATAGTAGTGTGTCATATGTGAGACTTTCAGATTCACGTTTGGCATGTATTGCTTGACTATAATGAACGTTATCACTATTTATGATGTAGCCTCACTGCTGATCCTCACGCCATCCAAGCACATTCACATGTGTGCACTTTGTGATAGCAACACTTTCAATAATACCGCACACCATTGACATAAGTGTCTGCACATATCCACAACCTTGACAACGACGTGTGATGTTGGCCATTCAATGTTTTCGAACAGCATCCCATTAGCGATAGTTGCCGCCCTCCCGGTACATGCTACATTAATGTAAATTGCGCATTCTGCGACGTAAAAACTGCAACAGAAACACACATAAGTACACTTCCTGGCCAGGCATGAACTGAACAACGCCCAGGTCCCCGGAACTATTATTCACACCCCTATGCTCGCCTGGCATATGCAAGTCCAGCCCACTTTGCGTACGTATAAATTGGATAACGACAGCGTCACATGTCCCAGTTCTTCTACACTGCCTCAGGTGATATGGCCGCATCCACCTCACATATCACAATGAGCAATAAAAAAAGGGAAACATAAGGCGAACACCATCGTCGCAATCAACACTGCACCTGAATTGTGAACATTGCTGCCCGTCGTATTTGGACACACAACAATGACAGCAGGTGAGCAGTGGGGCCTGGGTGCACAGGTGCTGCAATTGAGATTGATGCTGCGGGAGGGGTGGGGTGCATCAGCCTGGGAGCGCAGGTACAAACAAGCGATATTGCCCTGCTTAATAATGTGTTCTCTGACCTCATTCAGTCACATGTCTGTCTCATTTTAAGGACCTGCTGGACCGTACTGTAGGCCTGAGGCAGCGGGCAGCGCTGCCCGACAGACACGTGTTGAGCGCAGTGCTGCGGGAGGGGTGGGGTGCATCAGCCCGTGTGCAAAGGTGCGAACAACTGATGTTACCCTGCGTATCGATGTGATCTTTGACCTCATACAGTCACATCTGCCCTACAGACACGTGCCGTTGGATTTTGGGGCACTGTAGTGAGCTGATTACTAAGTGTACATGCACAAAGGCTTGCACCACTGCATTACACGTGCACATTATACTTCTACCATGCGCTCTGTTCCTTGTGAACGTTGGCATAACATATTATTATTTAACCTTGTGTATTCTCGTGCACTCCAACTCCTCTTTGAACCACGATTACCACTAACAGTTCAAAGATCGTACTTCAAGAAGGAAGGATGCACTCAACTGGTGTTCTCTATTAACGTTGAAAGAAACCTTCATTTATCGCAAGACATTTCCAACATTAGATTTTTTCTCCCTTTTCTGACACTGGGTTAGTGCAGCCAAAATAGGCGGAGCGGGTGCTCACCCCGTGATGATGCCCTGGGCATTCTGACGCCTTCCACCGTGGTATCAAGACAACGTCCCCGACCGGAGACCTGCTGGGCTACCCTGATAGCGGCACCCCGGAGTTGGAGCTCGCACCGGCATGTCCTTGGACACACTGGTTGTGGCAGGTGAGCAGTAAAGCCTCAGCACGCAGGACCTGCAATTGAGCACAGAGCGGAGAAAGGGGCTGGGGTGCAGCAGCCTGGGTGCACAGGTGCATGCAAGCGATGTTGCCATAGATAATAATGTAATCTCTGGCCTCATTCATATCTCTGTTTCATTTTAAGAACTTGCTGGACCGCACTCTTTCTCGTGGACCCCAGCGTCCCAGACACACGGATGACGGGAGGTGAACAGTGAGGGCTGGGTGTAGTAGGACAGCGCTCTGTCTCCTCCTCCCTCTATTCTTTTAACTCTCCCTCCCCTTCTCCCTTCCACCCACTCGCTCTCTGTCCCATTCTCACTTTCCTCCGTTCATTCTCACTACCTTTCTTTTTCTCTTAGACATGGCACACATACTTATGTTTCTTTTTTGTCTTGCAGGTTTTGTACGCTGCTTCTGGTGGAGTCCCACCCACTTCTTTCATGTTTTTCTGTTGTTCGAATAAAGTTACATTTCCATTTATTTGTGTTGTGTTAATAAAAGTAATTTTTTTTTACCAATAAATAACTGAGTGTATGGGTCTTCTTTTTCTGACAACACTTGTCTGTAGTTTATTGTGAAAATCGGCAGTTGATAGTAGCTTATAAGGGAAATTTTGTTTAATTTTCCGGTGCACCTACCAAATATAAACCAACAGACTATTACATAAATGAAGCCTGGGTAATTGTACAACGGCAAGAGTTCTATGAGTGTAGCACTTTATAACACCATGAGTACTGCCCGTGTGATTTCAGAGCCAATAAGGCACTGCCTAGGGCCACCTCGGCTTCAAGGACTGGCGGGGCCACCCTGCATATTAAAATAAAGCCCTGGAGGTTGCCGATCCCCGGTCTTGAGTTGGCCTCAAAGCCCCCCGAACAATTCATAAACAATACCCGGGGAGGTGTCGATCCCCTAGTCTGCGAAACGTCTCTGTGCCCTCCCGCGCCTAATTTACATGTGAGATTAAGATCCCCAGTGATGCAGAAACCCCGCAATATAATAATAGGATTGGCCCCGGAACATTACCCACCAGTGGGCTAATTTAAATGAACGGGTGAGACCCCGCTTCATTTTTCATTTCTCCATTTTTACCATCGGGTTCCGCTTTATTGAAACGATACGAGGTTTTCCTCCTCTCGCTTCAATGAGGCAAACAAGAATTTATTATCACAGGGTGCAAGCAATGCTCCCGCCCTGTAATAGCAAACAGAAATGTTCCGCGCTTCCACACCCCGGGACATTGTATGACCTGCGCCTGGGAGGTGGCGCTCCATGGGACCATGATGCTTTGTTTAATGCATAACTACAGAATTAGTATAAACGCATACTAACACTACTTGCACACATGTGATACAGCAACCAGAGTGTAGTGAAGAGGCAGAGGAAGCCCAAAATCAAAAAATATAAATCCTACCAGAGGTAGGATCACATAGTTTGATCAGCCGATGACCCTGGGATGAGTAGAAACAGATTCACCAAGAAAACGGGTCTTCAGCACACGACCCTGGGATGAGTAGAAACAGATTCACCAAGAAAACCGGTCTTCAGCACAACGCAAGCAAGCGCAAAATCTTGGTGAGTGCTGCCTTCTTTTCACATTCTCCCGCTCGTCGCCAAATTTATGTAGTGAACAGGAAGACAGCAGTGGATCCGATAAGTAGATTTATTGCAGGAAAAGAAGACAGCTTAAACAGCCACCAACAGGACCAGACACCAAGGCAGCCGTCTTCTCCAGCACGGTGTACAAACTCCCCAAGATTCCCCTCATGACAGCCCTACATTCTAACATTACATACTTACATTATAGTATGATTACATACTAACATTGTACTATGACTTACATTGAAATAGTACACAGAGCACATCACTTTACAGCAATGAGCTCACAGTTTAATCCCCGAGTCTTCAGACCAGTAGGGGTGAGTAGTTCGCTTCCCACTCCCTGTATGGTATAAACGCATACTAACACTACTTGCAGTTATACTACTACAGAGGCCAGTATGCTACAGCGCCCACAGCCCATCACTTTACAACAATCAGCTCGGTTTGATCCCTCAGTCTTCACACCGGTAGGCATAGTACTTCGCTTCCCACTTCCGGTATAGTATAAACGGACGGTGAAGCTCAGTAGTTCGCTTCCCACTCCCTGTACGGTATAAACGCCTACTAACACTACTTCCACAGGTATCCTACAAACACCAGAGCACATCACTTTACAGCAATGACCTCCCGGTTTAGGCTGTAGGTTTCATACCCGACTGTAGCAGCATCTCATATCAGCACTATGTCACTCTGAGCAACACCGCACTTTCAGACCAGTAGGTGTGACTACTTCGCTTCCCACTCCCCCACAGAGGTTACAGTGCTCCTATCCTCCTGTTTCCTACTCCTTTTGCCCTTTTTCCCCCTTACTCACTTCAACGGAATCACAAAATGGCAGCCAACACTCCCTAGTTGCAACCGCTCGCAGCGCTCACAACCAATAAGCAGCAAGCTTGTGCTCGTAACGCCTCAGCCAATCAGATGGCAGAATATCGCTATCTGTAAATTTTGATATTTCTCCAAAACTACTGAACGGATTTGCACCAAATAAACAAAAGCGTGCTTTCTAGACCAAAACCCTCTCACTGCCAAATTTGGGGCAATTCCGTTCACCAGTTCGACCTGTAGCCTTGTCTAAAGTTTCCTATGGAAATTAACATGGAGAAAACACATTTTGGGACGCCGTTCTTGATAATATGCCCATAAGTGAGCCAGGCAATGCGTGTGTTTTCGTAGCACCACAACAACACCCTGTGAAAGGTGGGAGCAAGGTTGTGTTGGAGTTTGCTGCATGTGGTCATCTCCAAAGGTTCAACCAGAGCAAAATTTCGGGGGAGGCTAGTTCTTTCAGCAATAGGCAGAGTGGGGAAGTAGGGGCTCTAAAAAGGGGTGGAAAAAACAGAGCATCATTTACAAGCAAATGGTCTTTTGAAGACCTGTGAAGTACTCGGTTGCGGCTCTGTGTGTGCTATTGGGAAGCTGTCTCAGGGAGTCCGGGGCAATGGGCGTTGTGCGCCTGGTGGTCTCTCTGCTAATCACGCCACGAAGATGTTGCTCCTGCGCTGCAAAAAGAGAAGGGAAATCGTGAGAGAAAATGGCTCTCTTTATAGGATTTCTTTTCTCCTACAACGCGACTCACCTGGCATGATGTCTCCACTTTTTAGTAGTGAGCAATGTGCATGGTCTCACTGTTTCACTACAGTGCAAAAAAAAAAACACAGACTACCTTTGCGAGGCCCGAAAATAGAGCCCCATAGAGATCCATTTCGAGGCCCCCAAAAATAAACTGCTGATGCTCAGACTCCCTCCCCTCCAATTAAAGCTTTGGATGCAGTGTTATGGATGCAAAGTTGTAGATAAAATTGTTAGGCTAATAATGGTAATTTTTCTGTGTGCCGTTTGGTTGATAATATCATCCTAAGTATATAGATTACAATTTTTTAAAATATTATCTATAAAGTTATCTGCGGTGGGTTGCAGAGGGAGTGTGTGGGGTGGTGGGGTGCGGTGGAGAGGTGAAAAGTACGAGGTAGTGCAGTTACATGTAAATTGTAAAGGGGTATGTAAATAATTAAATAAATACTTGCTGTATGTTCTATGGCACTACCCGTCATCCTACTGCTCCCCTGCCGTGCTCCATCACTTTGCAGCACTGCCTCTGGAAGCCGTCAGTAGAATTTATGTAATTGTATGTTATTATTGTAATATGTTAAACTGATGTAAAAAATAATTGAATCTATTTTTTTTTCCAGAAAATTACAAGAAAAGAAGCATTTATATTTGCAGAAGAGAAAAGATTTTTCAATTACAAAAAAATGAGAGCACTACACAAACAGTTCTTCTGGTAAAAACAGTAGACAATTTATGTAAAAAATATTACGAACATTTAATGAAAATAACATCACACAAAGGAAAAAGAAGAATTTTTCAACTAAGGAGAAGGAGACTTCAATTTCAAATACAAGGAAAAGAAAACATGATAAAGAAACAGTATCTGTTACTCGGAGACAAAAACAACTTCAAGAAATTCGTCAGAGACTTTTTCGACCTAGAGTGATTCAGAATTTAATGAGAACATGCTGCAAATGTAAAAAGAAAGTGCTGCAATTCAAACAGAAGCAGCGTATCGAAAGTATAGTGGATACTGCTTTTACTTTAAAACAGAAGTTATTCAATGTGATTTTGAACAGGATCAAAGTATTAGATAAAGTAATCAAAGTGTTGAAATAGAAAAGTAGAAGAAAAAGACTTGTGAACAAAACCAACTTTTGCAAAATCTTTAGTGGACATTGTAAACATGCTTCTAGTAGTGAGCCATTTCTTTATGAGGAAAGTTACTTCCAGGAAAATAGTTTACCATTTGCAGTTGATACTGGAGGTCGTTGCTACAGAGTTCAGGATGGTTGTTCCCTTTCAAAAGAGGAATTGGTTGGTAAAAGTGCAGAAGAGTTATTAGTTGAAGAAGTGCAAGGGAAACGTACACAAGCTCCTGTGTATAAGTGGGGTTGTTGCAGTATTTAAAGTATTCAAAAGCAATCTATTGATATAATGCAAAATTTGGTACGAGAATATATACAGAAAAGTATTAAACAGAAGATTAAGTTGCTGCAAGGACTAGATCCATGTAACGTAAGAAAATATACTGAGAAACATGGGCTTACAAGAAAAGTGTGTAAAAGTGTTTTTCATCACTTGAGGATGTTAGCAGTACACTATTCAGAAATGCGGAAGTTTGTAAGGAAACTGTACTATGTAAAAAGTCCTGCATTATGTTTAAGTGAACTGAATACAGCTCTTTTATATGGTTCTTTATTAGATGTTCAAAAAAAGTGTGATGATTTTGAAATGCGATATTTTGGTTCAGAAGAGCAGTCAATAGAAAGTGAAAGTTTGACATTTACAGATGTTGAAGGAGATGGCAAAGTGATTAGCACTAATCAGTTTGAAGAAGAAATTGGAAGGTTTAATGTAGTGTGCTCTGAAATACCAAACTATGTTTGTGTTTGTTGTCGACGTACTTATTATAAAAGTCAAACTAGGAATGTTGATTTATATTTGAAAAGTGAAAAGGAGAACAATAGTAAGTGGGAAGAATTTGCAACTTACTTGTTGGTGGAAGGTCGATATGAGTTAGGTAGTGCCTGCTAGAGCAGTACATAATAACTTAGAATTAGTAGCTATTCCGGAGGAACTGGCAGAATTGAATACATATGAGTCGGTTCTAATTCAATCTGTTCATCCTTTTCAAACTAGAATTCGGGTGGAACCTAAAACAGGTACACTGCCACCAACAGACTTGCAAAGATGGCTGAAAGGAAGAGTGGTGTACTTACCTTAGGATTTTAAGAAAAATATTGAAACTATTGCTGGAGGGAAAGAGGAAAATGAGGCAGTAGTCATTCTAGAAAATGGTGTACCAACAAAGAGTCGGAAAATATGGCAACAATGTGTGGATGTTAATAAAGTTGAAAAGGCTACCTTATATCTTATAGAGAACAATATTTATTACAAAACTGTAAATGTGGATGAACAGGTAATAAGTTTAGAAGATGAATGTGAAATTTCAAGTGGTCAAATAGAGAAAGTGGACAAGCCAAGGACTGAAGAGATTTATGAACATTACACAATATGTCCTTTGCATTCAAAAGAAGTAATAGGAAGCAGAATTGAATTATTTCAAATGAAAAAAGCACAGGGAACTCCAATGAGTGTATGGGAGAAGAGCTTGGAAGCTCTTTGTTTTCCACAGCTGTGTCCTACTGGAGAAGGTGGACGATACGATGACCGACCTGTACGTATTCCAGTTTCAAAATATCAGTCAACAAGATTATAGTCTGAAGATCCTAGATTTCGACAGTGCATTCCATACATATTTCACCTTTTGTTTGAAAGTGATTTATCTTCTCTGTCGTATGCAGTGAACCAGATACTTAAAACTGGAGTTCATCAATCACTTCTTTCTGCGAAAGAATTTGTGGAGAAAGTTGAAAAAACTGATGAAAATTTAGAAGCACAGTTAATAAATTTGATGGCATGTCAATGTGGAACAAATGAGTATTGGTATCGTCATCATGGAGAACTCAAGTGTATGTTACGGAACTTAGGTACACCAACATGGTTTGTCACACTTAGCTGTGCAGAGTATGCATGGGAAGATTTGCTTGAGTTTCTAAGAGAAGTGAATTCCAATATTAAAAATGTTGAAATAAAGACTCTTGGTGAACTGTGTTCATAGGATCCTGTAAATGTGTGGAGATATTTTAATCATAGGTTTCAAGCTATGATGTCTTTTATCTGCAATAAAAAGAATACACCTCTTGGAGAAGTTACCGATTTCTTTTGGCGAAAGGAGTACCATGAAAGAGGTGCACCTCATATACATGTCCTACTATGGGTCACGGATGCTCCTAAATTTGGAACTGATCTGATGAAACAGTATTGTCTTTCATCGAACAGTATGTAACATGTGAGATTCCAAGAGAAGAAGGAGATAGAAGCTTGAGACAGCAAGGTTTACGTTGTGGAAAGTACTGCAGAAGAAAATACAAGTCTAAAGGAACATTTTACACCAAATGTCAGTTTGGTTTTCCACGTCCAGTCATTTGTAAAGGAAGAGTAAATTCTTTTTATTCTTCTGTAAGGCACACAATAACTCGGAAATCTCCAAAGAATACCTTCAACTTAAAAAGAACAGAAGTGTCCAAGTATATCAATGACTACAATCCAGTCATTTTAAAAATGTGGAATGAGAACATGGACATCGTGTAAGTTGCAAATAACTCAATTGCTTTTGCCCGTTATGTTACATCGCACATAACAAAATCAGAAAAAACAGAGATGAAATAAATGTGGGAAGAAATTGCCCAAGAGAAAAGCGTTAGCAAAAAATTGTACAGCTTTACTTTGAAAATGCTTTCCCACCGAGAAATTGGATCCTATGAATGTTCAGACCGCTTGTGCCCTTCAAGTTTATATTCAAAGTCTCGAGGAATCATTTGGGTAAATTTAGGTCTTGCCTGCTCACAGAATAGAGTGGTGAAATCATTAGAAGAAATTGAATACTTAGCAGCAAATGAACCAGACAGTACAGACATTCTTAAAACTAATATGCTGGACACATACTATCCGAAAAGGAGTCAACATCTGGAACAGCTATGTCTGTATGAAGTACTTCAACATTACAGCTTCAAAAGAAATGTTAAACAGAATTTAAAAGAAGGAAAATATGCAGTAGTTGGATGTCATGGTTGTTTAACCCCTTCGCTGCGGCGGGAATTCCACCGCAGCGCTGGGGGGGGTTTGGGGGCAGCGCGATGGCGCTGTGCTCATGACGGAGCCACTCCGTCATGAGCCACGGTTGAGCTGTGCTCATGACTGAGTGGTTCCGTCATGACTCCGCCCACTACGCTAATCGCCCGCACAGGCGGGGAATCAGCACAGCGAGGGAGGAGAGGCGGCCAACGGCTGCAGCATGACGGAACCACTCCGCCATGAGCACACGGCACCCGTGGCTCATGACGGAGTGGCTCCGTCATGAGCGCTGAAGGGGTTAATAAAACATGCAAAGGGTAATCTTATAAACCACAAGAAACTCAGTTGTGAAACTCCAGATAAGCGAGAATTTTACTATTTAGCACTTCTCCAACTCTTTAAACCATGGCGTAGCGAAAGTGAATTACTTGGAGACTTTGACTGCTATGAAGATTCTTTTAATGCATGTAAAGATGACATTGCATGTACAATTTTCCCTACATATTTAAAAATGTTGAATGATGAAGTTGAAAAGGAAAAGACTATTACAGCTGAAATAGCTAATGAAAGTTCTCAAGATAGTCAAAGTAGTGGTCAATGTAGTCAAGATCCTCTTGGACAACCAATACGGGAAAATGAAGCAGCGATTGCTATGTATGAAGTCAAAATTGCAATGCAACAAGCACACAAGAAGAATATTACATTGGAAAAGTTAGAAGAACAACTAAATGTTGAACAGAAAGAAATATATGTACAAGTGAGAGAACAGATAGAACATGGTTTGTTGCATAAAAAAAAGAATGTTTGTGTTCATCTTTTAAACCTCTTCTGATGTACATCAGTGGTCAAGCTGAGACAGGTAAAAGTTTTTTTAATTAAAGTTTTGACCAGTTATCTTCAGAAAACTACTGGTTCATGTTTAAGTTCTGTGGTAACAGCTCCAACTTGATTAGCTGCACACAATTTTAAAGGAGTTACTTTGCATAGACTACTGATGTTACCAGTTGAGCATGATAGTAAATTACAATATCAGAAGTTGTCTGGAGAAGCTTCTCATGAAGTGTCCAGAGTGCTGAAGAAAATGAAACTATTAATTATTGATGAGGTGAGCTTGTTCTCAAACTTAATGCTTGCTTTTGTACACTTAAGATTGCAACAGGTATTAAAAACAGATTATGAAGTTCTCTTTGGAGGAAAACATTTAGTTGCATTTGGAGATCTGCTACAACTAACATCTGTAAAAGGACAACCAGTGTTTAAAACTCTTCTACATGAAGACACAAAGAAATCTCTGGGAAGTATTGGAAATGTGAATCTGTGGTTAAATTTTGAATATAAAGAACTCACTCAGAATATGCGACAAGCAAGAGATGAAGATTATGGAAATATTCTAAAAGATGTAAGAATTGGAGTTCTAAGCAAACATGGTAAAGAAGCTTTTCAAAGTCGTCTACTAAAGAACTTGTTTACAAATGAAAACACACCAGCAGAAGTAATGTACAAGAAAATGAAAGAAAAAAAGTCTATAGTTTGCTTAATGCCTACAGTGGAAGAGTGTTATACATTTAATAGAGAGCTTATGAAATTGGAAAATTAAGAAATAGTTCACATTTCCGCTATTGTTAAAATCGAGCATCAAGGAATAACAATTCTTCTTTCAGAAAAACTACAAACTAAATTGGATTCTTTGGAAAAGTCTGTATCAAAAACTGCTGGCTTAGAAAAAAATGTAGATGTATGTTTAAACTGTCGGGTGATTTTGAGGCATAATCTGAATGTAGATGAAGGTTTAGTGAATGGAGAAATGGGGAAAGTTGTTGATTTTGTGAAATATCAAAATAGAAATGGAATTGAATTATTGAAAGTTAAATTTGATCAGATTACAGAGGTAAGACAGATTGCGCGTTGTGCTGTACGTTTTTATGAATTACCCAACTCATACTTGATATTTCTGAAACAAAGGTTTTAGATACACCATTCGGCTTTGTGGGAAGGTGTAAAGATACTTTAAGGAATTCATACTGGATGCTTTCAAAGCAAGATTTTTGATAGATTATTTGGTGTATTGGGAAAATGTTCACAGAAACTAAGAATTAAAGGTAAGATTTGAAGATTGGAAATTGTATTGGATGTGTTATTTGTGTTGATTTTGTATTATATTTGTGAGAATTAGAGATTTTTTTTTTTAACAATCTAGTTGATTGTTTCTTTTCTCCCTGCTGTCTATGATGAAACTACTCTGACATCACTGTGAATAGTGAAGTTAAGTAGTAGCTGATGACAGCAAAAAAAGGGAGAAAAATAGTTTTCTGAATGTTAAATAATTTTGTATTATTTAAAAACTCACTGTTATTTGTGAAATATATTACATTACATAGTAGTTTTGCAGTTTATGTTATCTAGTTGAAAAGTTAGAAAAAACAGTAGAAATGACAAATAACACAATAGTAGTTCGATATTTAAAAAACCTTTGAAATTCACTGAAAATAACATAGATTTTACAGACGTTATAATTAGAAATGTGCATTTAAAAAACCTTAGAAATTCACTGAAAAAAACATAGGTTTCAGGGATGTTATAGTTAGAAATTAGCATTTAAAAAACCTTAGAAATTCACAGAAAAAAACATAGGTTTCAGAGACATTATAGTTAGGTGGACATTTGACTCATATAAAACCAGAGAAATTCGCCTGTTACAGTTAGTTGAGCTAACTATAAATCACGCATTCCATCACGGTCACGCCGGAGAAGTAATGGCGGTCAAAAGCAAAAACACAACAAGGCAACCAAGCGTGGCTATAAATCTGGCTCAGCGTCAAAAAACACCTAACACACCACAATGACACATGCCCATGGCAAGTAAAAAATACAAATCCCAGGCCAACCCACAAAACACACCTGACATGAATACTCATTTTTTACCCACCCACATAGCTGAGTTTAAAACCAGCTCATTCCCTGCCCATAATCCTTTGCACAACTCCACAACTGAAGGGCCCAATCCCAGAGCACAAAGGAGAGGCAAATCATCATACATCACACCATCACAACAACACACACACCACACCGATCACCACCACCACCTTCACACCTGCACTTTCCCTCATTTGCACATCACACACCATGTCACAGAAGAAGATACCCAAATTCACGGACAATGAGTTGTCAGTGATGGTAGATGAGGTAATCAGAGTAGAAGCACATATGTTTGGAAGCATGATTCAACAGGCCTGATCTGCAACGAAGATGGCCGACAGCTGAGGAGCTCTGGCCGGGAGCTCCCAAACCAGGGATCGCCTTTTGGCGAAATATCCCAGAGAGAGCCTCCTCTGGGCTCCACCACCCCTAGGGATCATTAGGCTTCGACTCAGCGATTCTCCGGTTCTGCCAAGCTACCGTCTCTGTTGATTTTTTGATGGCGAACAGCCCCATTACAGAGCAGATGGCTGTTTGTTCTCGTCTCTCCGTTAAGCGGACCCAGAGAGTGGCACCGGAGGCATAGCAAACCCTCTCTCGTGGCGGGCATCACGACCATGGCTACTACATCTGGGCTGCCAAATTATAACGGAGGCATAAACAGAGCAAAACATGAGATCACCTTGGACGGCGTAGCTGGGAATCAGCCGATTGAACTCCGACCTCTGAAAGTCACCGGTGCAATTACGAGTTCTCCCTTGTGATGAGTGGCGGACACCTTAACCATTGGTACTGCAGCCGCCTCTCCGGTCACTCAGGGGAGAGCACACACACCATCGGAGACCACCGGAGACTCTCCGGTCCTTGGAAACAGTAAGCCAGCAAAGATTTTACAAATTCTACTAACTTAAGCTCTTGTAATCTTGATCGGGTGCTCGACCGATAACCCAGGTGCCTGACCCTAGGATGGAGGTGCAATGCAGCCTCACGAGTTGCAAATTGAAACTAACGTACGGGTACCAAGAACATGTTTTACGCGGCTAATGTGCTATTATAGCTGATGCACCCAACATGCAAAGATCTACCTGAGCGCTTAAAAGCACAACTGTTTAGAAACAAAATGGAAAGCAGTGCCTGACCATAAAATGGCCGCTGCTTGCTAAATAAACAGTGGCTTTTCTCGATGCTTCCAGAGCAGAAGATTTTATAGATCAGAAGGACTAAGTTCACACCAATTACAACCAACCAATCCCTACTTCTGCCAGCAGCAACCTAATACGCAACCTGCCAGCAGCTGCATCGTTTTCTCCAATGACCCAACTTTCATTTCCCCTTCAACTGTGAGGGTCTTTCTCTTCAAGCCCGACTGTCCGTAAAACGGCCTCCATAAGTGTGCCCTGGTCCAAAGCACTCCTACTCCCCCTGGTTGGGTAGGGGTCCAGCATTTATGCCCTGGAGACTTTGAGTCCCCACTGAGAGAGTACACAGCGACAAGGGAGTCACACATAGCGGATGACTGGGAATTATTCCTTTACCGCTGGGAGCCGTGACATACCCAGCCGGACGTCAGACACTGTTACTTCCTCGTCTCCACGCTGTGTCTCCCACCCCCCTCTTCCTCTTCTTCCCTCCTTCTTTCTTTGTCTACCTCCCCTCTTCCTTTCCTCTCTCCCCTGAATTTCTCTCCCCCGGCCTGCGTTGTTTATCCTCATGCCTATGCTATGCTTTTTGTAACGTATGTAACTCATGTAACTATGCTCCAACAACTGATGTAACTGGGTAACTATGTTCTGAAACAATGTTCTTCCTCATGTGAAGCGGTCTGATACCTCCGGGTCTAGCCAGAGCTATATAAAACTTTTCAAATAAACAAATAAATAAATAACAGACACCATTAGCCACAAAAAAATAAATGTGGGCAAGGATAGTCAACAAAGTCAATGCAGTAGGGACCAACCTGAGCACCCTGAAGGACATCAGGAGGAGGTAGCAAGACCTCAAGACCAGGGTGAAAGAGCCTGCCAACAAGAACCATGAGCTGGCTCAGAGTACTGGCTGTGGCTCTCCAATTCCAATACTAACATTCACTGAATGGGAGGAGAAGGTGCTTGCCACACTGCATCCAGAGAGTCTCACAGGAATACCCGGGGGAGAGGAGGCTGGTAAGTACCAACAAATGTATACCATTACACTGCTATCTACTGTCTTGCACAACTACAAAGCTACACTTCCTAGACACAAATGCACTACATACAACCCACTCATCCCGACATATGTCTCACAGATCTAACATTCCCTTCCTCTGAATCACCCCAAAGGTAGCTAGCACCATTTCAATGGGGGCATGTGTGCAGGCAGCCAGCACTACAACTCCCACCAGGCCCCCTTGTCCCACAGCTGAGAAAGATGGAGCACTCCTCCCACCCAGATCCATGTGGCAGACATTGCATTGCTCTCTACAAACTTACAGGTAGTTCGCCATCTTACTAGGGAGGGGTGTTTGTGGAGCCTGCACTACAACTCCCACCAGGCCCCCTTGTCCCACAGCTCAGCAGGATGGAGCACTCCTACCACCCACAACCATGTGGCCGACATTGAATTGCTCTCTTCAAACTTACAGGTAGGTAGCCATCTTAACAGGAAGGGGTGTTTGTGGGTGGGAAGCCAGCACTACATCTCCCACCAGGCCCCCTTGTCCCACAGCTGAGCAGGAGGGAGCACTCTCCCCACCCAGAACCATGTGGCAGACATTGCATTCCTCTCTTCAAACTTACAGGTAGGTAGCCTTCTCATGCTCTCTTGTCTCACCCCTGAGCTGGATGGAATATTCCCCCCCCCAAGAGCCATGTGTAACCTATTCCCTTCCTCTGCTCCACTTCGCAGGTAGGTAGCCATCTTAACAGGGAGGGGTGTTTGTGGGTGGGAAGCCAGCCCTACAACTCCCACCAGACCCCCTTGTCCCACAGCTGAGCAGGATGGAGCACTCCCCCACCCAGAACCATGTGGCCGACATTGCATTGCTCTCTTCAAACTTACAGGTAGGTAGCCATCCTAACAAGAAGGGGTGTTTGTGGGTGGAAAGCCAGCACTACAACTCCCACCAGGCCCCCTTGTCCCACAGCTCAGCAGGATGGAGCACACCCACCACCTACAACCATGTGGCAGACATTGCATTGCTCTCTCCAAACTTACATTTAGGTAGCCAGCTTAACAGGGAGGGGTGTTTGTGGGTGGGAAGCCAACACTACAACTCCCACCAGGCCCCCTTGTCCCACAGCTGAGCAGGAGTGAGCACCTCCCCCACCAGGAACCATGTGGCAGACATTGCATTGCTCTCTTCAAACTTACAGGTAGGTAGCCTTCTCATGCTCTCTTGTCTCACCCCTGAGCTGGATGGAATACTCCCCCCAAGAGCCATGTGTAACCTATTCCCTTTCTCTGCTCCACTTCGCAGGTAGGTAGCCATCTTAACAGGGAGGGGTGTTTGTGGGTGGGAAGCCAGCACTACAACTCCCACCAGACCCCCTTGTCCCACAGCTGAGCAGGACGGAGCACTCCCACCACCCAGAACTATGTGGCAGACATTGCATTGCTCTCTTCAAACTTACAGGTAGGTAGCCATCTTAACAGGTAGGGGTGTTTGTGGGTGGGAAGCCAGCACTACAATTCTCACTATACGCCCGTGTCCCACAGCTGAGCAGGATGGAGCACTCCCACCACCAAGAAGCATGTGGCAGCTATTTCCCTCCACTGTGTGTTGTGTACAAGGCCCTGCACCATATAGGTCCTTTATTTCTTCAGAAGCGTTTTGTACGGTACCAACCGACCAGACACCTTCGGTCGATGGGGGCAAGATTACTGCTGACACCTAGGATCCGTACTGCCAATTTATTAAACTCAGAACCTTGAGATATTCCCCTCATTTTGTCGATGGATCAATTAGTTGAATTTGGATATTTGGTAACTCAATTATTTTAATCTACATTTAATCTTAATCTAATCTCTTCAAATAAATCACCCAACACATTTGTTTGTTAAAATAATAATTTTGTTTATCTAATTAATTGCAAATTTAAAAAATCATAAACCAAACCACGGAACATCATATTTACCTAATCTGGCTATTAGTCCTCCTCTAAGTCAATCAAGTCGTGAAAAGTCTTTAATTCATCAAAAGTCAGGCAGCAATTCAGTCTGTCAAAGATGCAGGGGAACAGCTGTCCAGCAGTGTCACCGTCCTCTCCGTCAGCATGACGTCAGGAATCAGGAAAAGATCTGTTTTTTAATTCGCTTAGTCTACCAACTTTTATAATGAAATTAACGTCAAAATGTAACAAAAATCAGTTTTAGGCAGTCCTGATTGGTGGGTTTGGGGTCGTTCAGTGAAGTTCTCACATAGTCTATTTGGTTAGGTCAACACACTTGCCGGTTACGGTTTTAAAGACAGTCTTTTGTTTAATAATCTTGGCAACTCTCCCAGTGTGACCTTGCTGGGTACATCTTGCATGGGGTCAGGACGAGGCCACTTTTTGCTGGCTGTGGCGCAGGCGCACTTCACCCGAAACCTCGTGGAATGGTGACTAGGGCCGTCAAGTCAAAGTCAGCCATCTTAATGAGGCCCAATCGGTCAACTTAAGCAAAACAAACACAAAACGTAATTAAAACATTGAAATAGCTAATAAAATGGTAAACCCTCACTAATTCCCTTATGTGTATGTAATTATCTAGCATGATAGCAACATTCAAAGCGTTTATATTCACCCAACGATGTCATCTGGTGCAACATACAGTTACATCACAAAAGCAACATATATCATGCAATATTCTAATTTTCTACCATTAATATGCGTACATATATTAGTATACAAATTAGTTCAGCCATGCAAATGCAAATCCCACGTGTAATTCTTTCATTAATGCAGTTGATTAGATATCACTGCAAACAGATTAATAATATTTCAATTAATAGATTATTCGGATTAATATAAACACAGAGAAATGGGGGGGTATACAAAATGTTGTACTACCCGCTCCATCACATGCACCCTGCCACCCTTCTCAAGATGCATGGAGCCATATGATCACACCAGCCCTCACATGTCATCCAACTTGGCATAGATCCAAAAGCCACATCCAGTGTTCAGACAGCTAAATGTACGTAACTGTCACAGAAATCAAACTTTGGACTACCAAGTCACATGTCGTAAAAATTCAGGGCCCAATCATGCACAGCACAGAAAACAATGTGTGAGTGCCACGGTGTCAAAGCACGAAGGCCCATAAGAAACACAAAACATTCATGGTCAATCACACAAACTAACTAAAGAACATGATATGAAAAAAGTATTATGACATCAAAATGGCTAGTCCTTGCTTAGCTGAAAGTGTTTCCATGCAGAGCAAACCAAAAAGATGCATCACATAACGTTGATGTGCTGCAAGTCGTTAGATGATGACATGTCCCTGTATTCACTCAATCTGTACGTGGCACATGGTTTCTATTTACATTTCACATCATGGACAAGTAATGTAGGCACCCCAACATCATGTCATGGTGTTCAGTATCTTGTAGACATTCCAAGCGATTGTTATGTAAAGTGTGTGGTGTATCACATGTAACATCCCAAACGTTGAACACCAAGCTTGTGGAACACATTCCAATGACCATTTCACCTATGTTCAACAGGAGATCCACAAGCAACTGCTGCACGAGACAACACCAACCTTTAGATCCAGTCTCCCCCCAGAATATGAAGTCTCGGATGCAGACTCCCTACGTTTGTCGGATGAGGAGCAACAACCTGGCCCATCCGGACTGCCAGGGCGAACCACAGCTCAGGCCCTCATTGTCGCCACCACCAACACCGCCACCATCACAGCAACAACAACAGCGTTGACCCCTGCTGGAACGACTTGTGCGGCCTTAACCACTACCACCGCCACTGCTGCCTGCAACACTCTCCCTGCCTCAGTGGTTACCAACACCACCACACAATCAGAGGAGGCCAGGGAGAGTTTGCGGGTGCGTCGAGTACCAACGCCACAGGTCTGGGTCAGCAGGACAGGTAGGAGGGCAACTGGGGGACAATCCCAGGAGGACACTGGGACCGAAGCCTTGGCCAACATCGCCAGAGTCCTTGGGGCATAGGAGCAGACCCAAGGATACATGATCCAGGTTATGGAAGAAGTACGTGAGCTCCCCCTGCTGCTGAGGTCCATAGACACATGTATGGGCCAACTTGTGGACCTCGTGGGCCAGCTTGTGGGTATTCTGAGGGACAGACATGCAGCCCAAATGACAGCTCAACCTCCGTCCAGTGGCCTGCATGCTGATACTCCCACCACATCAACTGCAGCGACAGAGAGGGGTGAGCTGCAACAAAATTATTCCTCAGACACCGCTGAGCCTGCAGCAGAAGCCCACCTGCCAAACGCACAAGGGGCCATCCGAGAAACACCAGGGGAGGATCAAGTGGTCATGCACCATCCAAACGCTAGTTGCCGAGCCAGCCATGATGGCACCTCTGTTCCCCTTGACATTGACTTTGTTGACTATCCTTACCCACATTGCCATTTTGATGGCAGGAGTCTGTTGGACTATGTGACTACATCAATGTGGTGACTACTCTATTTGTCTCATTTACCATCACTGACAACACATAAATTCACTTAGCACCATTTTTTAAATGTTCACTTCCTTCTCTGTCACAAATACTTATTGTAAATAAACACTCTTTACACACCTATGTATTTGTGTCAGCTCCATGTTTACCACAGTATGTACAATGTCAACTCAGAATCCAATGTACCACAAGCTCTGACTGTGACGAGGCATTGAGAGGGTAAAGGGACCTTGAAAGACAAAAGAGAATGACATTTACTTGTCAGGGGAGGCCATTACAGGTAGAACACACCACTAGTCTTCAAGGTACACAAGCCAGCACACATAACAATGAGCAACTACATCAACATAGACATGAGGTAACTGGATAAAAATACCCTGTGCCACACACATCAGCCATTAACACAGAGCCAACAACAGCCAGGAGTCAAAAAGGTCTTCTATGCCTTGCCACTACCATCAAAGACAACAGACAATTCACTGTTGTACAATCTCACTCACACTCAAGGGAAGCAGTTGTCGATGAGCTGTTGAAGCAGGTGAACCCCTTTCTATTCTCCACTATTATCATCACTGGGTATGTGTGGGTTTGCAGGGGGGCATCTGCTGCTCATCATCTTCCAGGAGCAGGGGATCTCTTTGCACAAGGCCAGGTTGTGGAGCATGCAGCATGCAACTATGGTCTGACACACCTTTTGGGGAGAGCAGAGTAGTGATCCTCCGCTCTTGTCCAGACACCGGAATCTAGACTTCAAAAGCCCAAAAGTGCGCTCCACCAAATGCTGTGTCCTCCCATTTGCATCATTGTAGCAGACTTCACCTGGGGTCCTTGGATTCCTCAGTGGGCTCAGCAACCAAGGCCGGTTGGGATACGCAGAGTCACCTAGGTGTGAGAATCAGAAAGCAATTTAGCACTATAAACAGTAGCTGAGGACAGCATGTCACACATACCCACTACTTGACTCTGCATACTCACCAACAAGCCCCGCACGCTCCGGATACAGATTTGCCATCAATTGTGGGATGGCACTGTTATGCAGTATGTATGAGTCATGTGCAGAGCCAGGGAATTTGGCTTGTGCATGGGATATAATGATATACGCTTGGCATACCACTTGCACATTTATGGAATGGAAATGTTTCCTGTTTCGGTAGATGTTCTCACGTGCCTATGGTGGAACTAGGCCAACATGTGTGTCATCAATGGCGCCAACAACATTAGGTATATGTCCAAGATCATAGAAATCACCCTTCACACCTGCCAATTCATGTTTCCTTGGGAAGTGGATGTAGCAGTCCTTGTATGCCATCATTGTGAACAGGCCATCATGTAGCACCATGCTGAACATAGGTTGAGACATCACACCAGCGATGGCCACCGTGTACTGAAACAAACCAGTTGCAAGGAAATGTAGGGCCACCATCACCATCACTATTGGTGTCAAAGCAGTCGGAGAGGTTCTGTGAGGCCTCAGATGGGGCTCCAACTGACCACATAGGTCTTGAAGGGTAAGGCCATCCAGACATAATTTCCTTATGATGTCCTCATCCTCCATGCTTGCCAGCACTGGCATTGGATGATGCACATTAGGTCGTCTCCTACATATTATGAAAGGGGACACATTTCAATTTAATTCCCCAATGAGATGTGTTAAAGATCTTACATCTTGACTGATGCAGCGCCAACAATGACTGGACTGTAACAACAGCTTAATGCACAAGTTACATGCATAGACACCTTGATCACATGTAGTTGTACATGTGGTCAGTATGTACATACTGACTACCTCCAAAACGGATTCTGACTGAATGGTAAACGGTACACTCATACATCTTGTGTCATCAGCCCTGGGTGTAGGTGACAGCACATGTTGGAAACAGCAGCACTGCAGACTACTATGTAGCTGCTTAACCTGCCACACATTCTTGTGTAAGTCACGCAGAGCACAACTCTTCTACACAATAAGCACAGTGTGTGTAAGCTGATCAACTGTAAAGATGAACACAGCAATGTACACAGTGAAATAGGCACATCATGTGGTCAGGCCATCATTACTGTATGTTGATTAGCCATCACACACAATAAAATGAGACTCCATTACACACCAAACCAGTGTACATGCACACAAATATCATAGGTGAAATGTGAGTCAGTACATGTCAAAGAATGTAATCATGTGCACTGACATGGCATCTGTAGTCATCAATGAGTTGCATCTCACACTAGCATTCAATTTTGCAAACAGGTGCGGTGTAACATTATGAAGGTCTAGGGTTCAATGATGAAAATTGGCTATTGCCATTGCTAGAGCATAATGTGTCCATAGGTGCTGTATGTGTGTGCTCCACTGCTGTGAGCACGGTCATTGGGTACAATTGAAAGATGCAGGATTGCGGTAGCGACTGCCTGGCCCCCGCGGTGTGCCACTGCCAAAGCCCATGCCATTGCAGCCAATGGGAACCACGATCGCGGTAGTGCAATTCAATTTTGAAACTCACGGTAGGCGTGCACCGCCACCGCAGTCCCGGTTATTGGTTACAATTGAAAAATGCTAAACAGGAAGACCAATTGCAGCAGCTGAGTACCACTGAAAAAACCCAGGGTCCTATATATGTCTGTGAGAGAGCCACACATTTCAATTGCATTCAGACGCTGCTGCCTGCCATTCTTCACCACCAACTGCTGCTGTTCCTGTCTCCTGGACCCAGTGATGGCAAGAACTGAGAATATCAGGACCCGTCCCTTCACCACAGAGGAGCTGGAGGTCCTGGTGGACGAGGTCCTTTCACAGTATGGGAGGCTATATGGTGCGCCAGATGTACTGGTAAGTGTTTCAAAGTTAAAGTTTGAGAGTGCTCAGACTGCTCACATGATGTTGCTTTGCAGCTGTATGTGCCTATGAGTGCAAGTTAATGTGTATGCATCAGCATTTTTCACATACCATGCTCCATACATGGCCTAGTAAGAGTTGCACTTGACTATTTGGGGAGGATGTCAACATGGACCTTTCCAAAGCCCTCCTTTAGCGATACAAAATACAAACATTGGTCTGAGACTGGGTAATGTAAATGTGTGATACACTGCCTAGCATGCTGACTTCATGTCAAAGGGGTGTGTAGCCTTATTTCCACGGATCCATGGCTGCATTGCAGGATGGGAGGGACATGCAGTGGTTTTGCAGCAATACAGTTGCACAGCTTGTTTGGACAGTCGACGTCTGAAAAAGATTGCCTGTGCTATATGATGTCATAGTCCATGAGGTTTGCACATGCTCATTTGAGACATTACAAATGTATTTTCTTCAGAGGGTACTGAAGAATGTGTGTACAGTTTTCAATTTGCCCCTATGAATATGTGTGAATTATGCACAAGAATAAAATGCCTGTGTGTAACACTCTTGGTGGTAATTCACTTCTGACACATCCGATAAATGTAATTTGAAGATGTCTTCCTTCCATTGTTTTCATTATGTGTTCTTTCTCACATGTGTAGACACTGTTTCCCCTCTCATTTTGTACATGCATGTGATATTTCTGATGGCCCAAATTGAACCTCAGTGTGAGTCACACTGGCCTGCACAGAACCTGCCCAATTTTAAAAGGACCCATCAGTAAATGGACTGAGTGAAACGTGTTGTCCGTCACCGTATTTCTCAATGAGCTATCTTAGGCCTGAGGATTGCACAAGACAGGACTACACCTTGTGAGAAGAGTGTGAGAATATAAGATTATGGCCCTAAATGTGACCTCCATGACACAGGTAGCCATTCACTGGCCAAGGACATTGAGGGGTGTGTAGTGTTGGACACAGTGAGTCTGCTCCAACACATCATTTTAAATGTATTGTATGTATTGCTCACTCACATACTGCATCACAGAGGAGGGTCTTCTTCACATTGGTTTTTGTGCTGGCACTCTGCATGTGTACGAGATGGCCAGGTACTGTGCCCATCATCATACATGTATACCTATCATGCTGTATGGCCTCTGCACAGCATTTATGTATTGGTGTGTTATGTTTTGTCATGCTCCTATACTGACACAGAGTGGGACATAACACAGTGTCACTGAAACTTCATCTTCTTGTCTCCCATGCCTGCAGCTTAAGGTCCATCAACATAAGGCAATATGGAGGGCCATTGCACGCAAGGTGCAGGCTCTGGTTGTCTCCAACCAATGGCACACACACTGTCACAAGAGGTGGGATGACATCTGCCTGCTGAGCAAAAACGTGGAAGAGATGACGCTTGGGGTGCTCCCTCGGAGTGGTAGGTTGGTGCGCAGGAGCATGACACCACTAATGGCCCGCATCTTGGCAGTGACACAGCCAGAGCTGGATGGACGCTTGAGGGCCCTTCAGTGGTAAGTTGGGGGTGAGTATTCAGCAAAGTGTGACTTTGGTTGTCAATGACTGCATAAATCCCAACCCTGAGCCAGTGGGAAGCTCTGTGATGTCTCTAGTGTGATTCAATGGCTTCTAAGTGGGCTCAGTGTTGAGTGCAGCTGTTATACATTTTTACAGCATGTGTTTTAGCCTGTGTTTAAAACAATGACGATTGTCTTTGACAGATGAGATGTGGGCTTGTGACATATGTTGCAGTATGAGTGTCATAGACATAACCTGGCAGTGAACAGCAATGAGCATCATGTTAGTGTGCATTTATAGATGTGTGCTGTGCAGAAAATATAATTTGTGACAACTACACAGAAGACACCAATGTGCAACTGTAGTTGTGCTTCAAAGCACAACATATGGTGGATAGCATGAGCTTGTGGCCATTGCAAAAAGATATTTGGAAGTCTGTATCTGTGGTGTTCCCTTAAAGTGACTGCATATGTGACAGAGACAGCATGTTTAGATGTATATCTATCTCACCTACAGACATGTAGGTATGCTTAAAGAGACTAGTATGTTAGGTTACAGGGAGGCAAGGGCCAGCTATTTGGTTGTGTCAACGTCACATGGAGCATAACTGTCAACTATGCATGTTTCCATGTATCTTCTGATGATTGCATAAAGGTTGCACATGCTGACTGTACATGGAGGAGGGCAACATGGGAGTATCATTTTCAAGTGTTGTACTTTGCCTGCATATGATGTTTGTGAGTATGTCACTATACTGAACCTATGTCTCTGTCTCTTGCAGAATCTACCAAGGGCACGGAAGGACAGGGGACCGACACCAGTGGAGAAGCTTCTGGCACGACTGCTACACATGTGCTCACTGACACTGATGTGACCAGCACCACAGAGAGGGACAGGAGTGCCTTGGATGAATCATGCCCAGAAACACCAACCTTCACATCATCAGACTCCAGCAGTGACTCTTCAATGTTGGCGGGCACAGGAAGTTCAAATACTGCCTCTTCTTTCACCACACATTGTCGAGTGCCCACCCTCCTGGTTGCCACCACAAGTGCTGTCTGTGCCCGCAGCCCTCATAAGGGTAGAGTCTCCTTCCCCCAGGCACCGCTTCCCCCTGCCCCTGTCTCCCCTGCTGCCCTCAGTGAGGAGGCAGTGGATCTTTTGCACCAGCTGTGTGTGGGTCAGACTGCTCTCCTGAATGCCTTCCAGGATCATAACAAAAAGTTGGCACAGGTAGTTGTGTTCCTGGAGGGGATTCATTCTGACGTGGGTGGCCTACACTGAACTGTCCAGTCTTTGTCCTCCACAGTGACAACAGCCATTCAGCAGTCACAGGCTCCCAGTCCACCTCCTGTCCCTTCAGCAACCACCCAGCCAGTGGCACCACCTGACAAGAGTTGCCACAGGCCACAGCCCTCAGGCACCAAGTCCTCCATATGCAGCACACAACAGCAGCACTCCAAGCAGACCAGACCACAGACACCATCCCCACATCACAAAACAGGCACACAGGGGCGCAACACCAAAAGCCCATCACATGACACTCATAAGCTTCAGGCCAAGAAGTAGACATCAACATCACATTCATCAAAATCACCTCCATCCAAGGGCACTCCCACACCATTTCTCCCACAGCGGTGCCTGGACTGCCCATTTGTAGCGCCTGAGCTGGGGTGATTCCCAAGGAAGTGGACGGTGATACCCATTCCCTGTGCAGTTTCTCATGCACACATGTGCATACTTGATTTTGTACTGGCCAATGGCCTTGCTGTTTGTCACTTGTGATGCCCATTCCCTGTGCAGTTTCCAATGCACACATGTGTGGACCAGAACTATGGACTGGCCAATGGCCTTGCTGTTTTTCACTTTTGATGCCCATTCCCTGTGTTGTTTCACTTGCACACATGTGCTTACTTTGATTTTGTACTGGCCAATGGCCTTGTTGCTTGTCACTTTTGATGCCCATTCCCTGTGCAGTTTCTCATGCACACATGTGCGGACCAGAACTATGAACTGATCAATGGCCTTGCTGTTTGTCACTTTTGATGCCCATTCCCTGTGCAGTTTCTCATGCACACATGTGCATACTTTGATTTTGTACGGGCCAATGGCTTTGCTGCTTGTCACTTTTGATGCCCATTCCCTGTGCAGTTTCTCATGTACACATGTGTGGACCAGAACTATGGACTGGCCAATGGCCTTGCTGTTTGTCACTTTGGATGCCCATTCCCTGAGCTGGTTTTCATGCACACATGTGCATACTTTGAGCTAGTATTGGCCAATGCCCTTGCTGTTTTGTACTTTTGATGCCTATCTGGGTATTATGTAATAAAGACTGTTACTCCTGTTGTCTGCTTTGCCAATGTCCTTGCTAAATAAAAGGTTTTATGTATGGATATTGGTTCATGTGACACATGCTCTTTAACATTGCCACTTGTTTGTTTTACTTTTTCAGAGGTTTCCAGAGGTAACAGGCACTTTTGTTCTTCTTCAGTCTGTAGCTTGAGGGTGCAATTATGGTTGTTTGTGATGAGCTACTCTTCTCCTAATCATTCTGTGCTCAGGTTTGCTACATTGTACACATGTCATGTTAGGATGCAATACCAGAACAGAGATGAATGCTATCCACAGGATTACTTGCGGGTGGGCAGGGTCCGGCATTTCTGTGGGTTCTTTCTTGATGTGTGCACAGCAGTGTTGATGTGTAGCCATCTTGTGTGGGCCTGTCTTCATAGTCACATGTGTACATTTGAATGTGTGTACTTGAGTAGTCATACAGTGTGATTGGCCTGTCATTATCAGCAGTGTTGATGTGTATGTGCCCCTGCACATGCCAACTTCACACATGTATGATACAGGTAATGTGTGCCTGTTTTTTTACATTGTCAGAAATGTGCTTCAGATTGTGGGCACATGTAGGAGTTGTAGGAGTTGTAGTTTGAGCACTGTGTGGGTGTGTCCTTGCACTCCTGGGGGACACCTACTTGTTGCAGCTGTCAGTTGTTATATGCAGAGTATGTCACTGCAAAGTCTGTGTTGTGTTTTGTTGATCAGCCATGTGTCTTGTTTAAGTGTGTGCTACCTGTGCTGAGTTGCTCAGCCACACTGACATTATTTGTGAGTTTTCTCATGCATCGCTGTCACTTAGCACATTTTGTGGTCCAATATGGTATGGGGTATGGGGAGTCATACCATCCCCTTTAGGTGCTTCTGATGCCTACACATTGTGAGTTACTTCTCAATGTGTTTGTGGACTGTACACTCCTCACCTGTCTACTACTGACGTACACACCACTTCAACTCATGTCTTCCACCACATGCCTTGCCAGGGGGTGAGCCTCCCCACCACTTCCTAGTGTTACACTATACTGTGGGAGGATGATCTGTGTCCAGGACCAATGCGCCACTCAGGACAGTTTCACAATTAGTTATGCGTCATTTTCTTCTACTAGTTTGCACTCTTGGTTGGTCATGTGCAGTGCATATGTTTGAGCAGCACAGTCCTCTAGTCATGTTGTTTGCATTTTGGTTTCCCTGAGTTGTGCATCTGTGGGTGATGGCTAAGCTGTATGTGTGTTTGCGGAGGAACGGCTACCCTTCCTGTGTGTGATGTTATCTGTGTGCTGTGATGCTTTGTGTTGTGGGAGTTCATGGTAGGGCACTCAGATATGTGTGCTACTGGGTTGGTTGGTGTGCACACACTGCTTGGTGTGCATGCAGTGCTGTCAGTGTATGTTGGCTTGTACTTGCCTGGTGTGCATCCCCCGATGTCAAGCTGAGTGTACTATGTGATGGACTGGTATGTGCATCTGTTGTGTTTTTGTTGTAGATGGAAGCAGTGTTTGAACTGTGTTGGCTTCCTACTGGCAGGTGCAATGTGTGTGTGATGTTCTATTTGCATGACATTGTGTGAGTAGTTTGTGCATTGTGATACATTTAGATGTGCGTTGCATGTGTAGTGTGCATTTCTTGTGTATATGTCACATGCAGCAAAGTGGATTCCTGTTCATAAGCTTGTTTTGAGTGCACAATAGTGGTTTGTCCTCCTATTTTTCACCTGTCGGTTGTCTGGATTATGCATGTGCATGCTTGTGGTACACTATGACACCATGTTCACTTGATGACTGGTGTGGTTTCTATGTCTGTGTTGGCTGATTTGTCCCATAGATCCCAGTTGGTGTTCATGAATGGCATTTGATGATACAATTCTTGTTGGGGTATGGTGTCTGTGCATTGGTCCAGAGTGACAATGTTGTGTATTCCTGTTCTGTCTAGGGTCACATTGCCTTTCCACTGTTTGGCTGCACATGGCTGGGCTTGTTGGACTTCTGTGGATGTTGTTTGTGAGATTTGTATTTGGCTAGTGTTTTTGGGTCATCATTTGTTCAGACATCTCTGAGTGTGAGTCTGACATTTGTAGATGCACACGAGGGTGTGTGATTGGTTGTCAGTAAACTCACAGGACCTTATTTGCACATGTATGTGTGTTTCTCACAGGTGTTAAATGTTGCATGTGTGAGATGGGTAGATGAGGGGTATGTGTGAAGGTCCTACTTGGGTTTGACAGTAATGGTGAGCTTCCAATTCCGTATTGGCTGAATACGGAATTGGAAGCTTACCTTTATGGATGGCTAGAGCAATTATGAGGGGCCTATCATAGAGCCCGATCTGGCATTCTGAATATTGATGCGTTTCTACAAATAAATCTTGGAGGATACATGAACTTCCTGGTATGTAAATATAGGAACTACGACTATCGAACTGGGTCTAACATACCCTTGAAAAATGTTGGGTTCAAACTATCAATACGCTCTGGATGACTGATAAATACATTGCATCTTGCAATCAGTTTTACTTAGGACCTACGATAAAAGTATCAGAGATAATACCTGAGCTTGATCTCCTGAACCTCAGCTTGTCGAGCAGGTTGAAAATGCTTTGGGAAATACACGAAAAACACTGTTGTAACTTACATCATAGTCGTGTCCTGTACAGCCTATGAAGAAGCACAGGGTCGGCCATTATTATCAGTAGTAAATCTATTCTAGAAAGCCTTGCGGAAGTCACTGGATGTGACGAAACACGTGTTGGCTCTTCTTGTGCACCTTGATCAAGACTGTGTAGCATTAAGTTATTTGTACATTATCTCCCCGTTTGTATTGGTTCGAAAATAGAGGTATACACAGTCTTGACTGAAATTGTAATGTTTTAAAAATGTCTGCACAAATTAAAGAAAAGAACGTTTTTTGTACAAACTCATCTCTGTTGTTTGTCTGTGATACATTGGTGATTCATTTTTGTGAAGTCAACTTATTAAGGTTCCACATTTGAAGGGGTATAACATTTAGAGTGCCGGGGTAGAATTATGCTGCAATGTATCGCACAGTGACTGTTGTCAGTACCTGTGTATTTGTGCACCCAAGGTAGTAGGGTACACTTTTACCTTTAGTGGCACCTTAACTAATTTTTCCACTGATCTGATTTACTAGGAGAGTTAACTACACTTGTGATTGCCCAGTCCCAAATTGTACATTTTTCTGAGGTGCGACCCCTTAGACACTACTACCGCCTCTCGTTTTTATAAATTGCAGTTGGATTTTCATTGTCTGTTGTGTCTTGCTTATTTAATGTATTGGTGTTTTTAAATGTTTTACACACCTGTCCCCTAAGCTTCACCTGCTAGCTTGTTGCCAGCTACCAAGGGTTGAGCAGGGAAATCATTTATTGAGACCTTGACTGACACTTTTATAGTGTTTGTGGCCTTACTACTAGTGGTAAGTCACTACTTATCACAACTAATAATCCTTTTTTCAACAACAATAAACCATCAATAACATAAAATTCTACACTTTTTATAACAAATATAATAAAAAACAAATTGTTTATATAAACATTATAAATATGTAAATTGTTTTAATTTGAATATAAATTAAAATATAGATGAATAACGAACTCTCATGGCCTGATTCACAAAGGTGCCTTACACTTTTGAGTAGGTTTAAACTTTTGAGCAAGTATATTACTTTCCGGTATTCACAAGGTGCACTTTTGTAGTTACTTACACTTTTGTATTAGCTTACACTTTTGTAGCAAGTATAGCACTCTCATGGCGATTCGCCGGTACTGCAACACCCTCCTATAAAAAATCGTGGAGGTAGCGATTTAAAATAAAACTCCATAAGAAATAATGTTAAATTGAATTAAAATATTCAAAATAGTTGGAAAATATAAATAAATATAAATTATTTTTTCAAAAATACATAAACAAAAGTACATATTTCATATATGAACTATCTGTCTATAAATGTAAACATTAATGTATATTTATTCAAAATATTTATATTTTCCAAAATATATTAAAAAAGTGTAGATTTATATGTACTAATTATATGTATTTTTAAACATGTTCAACAATTTTGAATAATGTAATTAAATTAAGCATTATTTTCTAAGAAGCTTTACTTTAATTCCCTAACTCCAAAAGAACCACACCAAACCCAATATTGACCATATTAATTTCTAGGACTTTGCAAGCATTGCAAATATACTGCAGAATCATTACAGCATCCAAGCCATGGGCACAGCATTTGAAAAATGCCCTGCCATGGTCTCAATGTCACGAATGAACCACAAAGCCCTCAACGGACTAGCAGTTACACCCCCCCCCCTCATCCCGGAGAACGTTGTGACCCTTACGGGTGAGTGGTCACACTTTATTCGCTACCTGATTGATTAATTGATTGATTGATTGATTGATGTGGATGCTCATCAGTGGCGTCCAGCTTTGTCAACTTGTGACCTATAGGTTTGTGGGAGTTGTGTTGCACCTTGTCCTTCACTAATTTTAAGGGGTACCGGGGATGTAGCCAACGAAGGAGGAAGACAACTGAACTGCTCAAGACTACAATTGTCAATTTCTGCACCATGGCCCAATCAAATCAATGGTACATTTAACCTCAATGACACAGAGAGTGAAGAGTTGAAGGGGAGGCAGGATAGTGCAAAGGGTTTCTCCATTTCCCACCAGCCAGAAGCAAGCGTGGCATTAAACAGGCGTGACAGGCCAAAGGGGAATCCAAAGTCAATAGCTGCCTCTCCCGAGGGCACCCAAGTGCCAACAGGAATGAGCAGGCTACAAGGGTCTGCAGTCAGTGGTGGGGGGGTGATAGGTAAGGATCCTGCCACAATGAGACTTGCCATCTATATCTGGACAAAGGTAAGCTCAGAGCTGGTATTTCCTGAAACAAGACTCCGCCATTTCACTGCTGCTCTATTGCCACTGCTCTGCCTGAAGGCACTAGGTGTCCAGAAATCCCATCATGTTGTCTGTCATTGGCTGCTGAGAGACTGCTTTCTTGGATCTCAGGCACCAATGGTGAGTCCCACACCCGCCGTCATGTGCATAGGTGTCATCTTCCTATTGAATGACACCATGAGGGACCATTATCATTGATGAAGCCTTGTCTACTGCTATCACCAACAGTCACCACAAGTATTGAATTTCTCCTTACCTGGCAAGGGCATGGAGAAACTAGATACTGACTCCTGAGGCCTTAGAAGCATTTGGCCCTGGTGTTGGAGGTCTTTCAAGCTCATGCGACGTATAATGGGCCAGCTTTGATTTTCACCTACTAAAACCACATCTGATCGCAAACTCATTGCTAGGCAATCGGGTGGATGTGAGAACCAAATCTGACTGATTGAATTCCTACCTATACAAGTGCTGAAGACCATCCTGAGAAGTGACCTCCATGGGATTTCTGGTTCGTCAGTGGAGATCTTGAAAACAACATGCATAGTTGTATAAGAAAACAAAGAGAAATCCAGGTCTGAGAATTGTAATTGCATTTGAATTAAGCAAGCACGTTTTACATAATTCAGAGAAAAGGCATAACAAAAATTGGATTCCAGAAAATAGTGGAAATCTGTGCAGAATCCAGGATCAGTCAGAAGCCAAAGAAAGTTGATACAAACAAATCATTGAAAGGAACATTAGATGTCTGTGAAGAAACATATTTAGTAAACATTAGATTAAAGACATTGTTTGGGAATTTGTACTGCATGAAAGTACAAGTCAGTGAATGAGTGCATTGGGTGCCTTCGGTGTAAGCAGGATTGTTTTTTGTGCAGGATGGGAGATGTTCCTGCACAAAAACAATTCTGAGAGGCATTTTCCTCTTTCTAAGGGTGCTGCAGAATGCAGCAAACATAGAAAAAGGATGTAACAAGGATATTTCTCCTCTTTACTCCTCCAGTGGAGGCATAGCCTTTTGATGCATTCCCAGGTGTACCAAAAATGGTACATCTGGGAATGCGCCAAATTCCATGGGTGGATGTTTGGGAAAACTCTTGCTTCACCCATGCAATGCCTCTTTAAAGCAGAGTAATGCAATGCAGCAATTTGCGCTGCTTTGCAGTGCTCTAGATGTATCAAGTCATGCATGGCCACACAGGTGGCATTGACTGGTTTGATAAATCTAATACAAGAGTTGCATCACTCTTGTGCCCTATTGCGTAGCACAAGTGCGATGCAAGTTTTTGATACATTTGATGCTGTGTTTGAGCTTTTTTCACTTGATGAATCTGCCTGTCCCTCTCGCTCTAATAATTCTTAACTACTGATAGTCCCTCACTACAAAAAATTTCAAATGGGTGGCCATGCTTTCTCTACAGTTACAGCTCAAACATGGTCTAGTCTCCCTCTTTAATTTGTTCTGAACCCTTTATGCTTAAGCTTCGTAGGCTACTCAAACCTAGCTATTTACGCTCTGATTTCTCCATTACTTTATTTTGACTAGCATCAGTACATTTAGGGTGTTTGTGCACTTAATAATTAGAAATAAAAATCATGTCTGGGTAGTGAGCCTTATCTATCTCATTTTTATAATGCCCATGACAGATTTTTAATGACACGCTTCCGGTTTAATCTCCTACACCACTTATTAGCTGACCCGGCAGGATATACCTTATCTATAGAGTTGAAGGGTCCGTGCGGTTGCGACCACCGTTCTCCGCAGGATACCCTTCACTTTGTTTTATTATGTCCTTTTTATTCATATCCTAGGAGCTTGTTTTTAAAAAGTATTTTAAAAAATGCTAGATTTAAACACGCTAAGGTGGCCTTGTTGTTTTTAAAACTGTCCTCAGTTGCATTAACTCTGTTCTGCACTGTAAACTTTTTAAGGGCAGCTGTCAGACTCAGAAATACAAGAGGTACTAGGTGAACAAACGTGGCATCTAGCGCGACCCTGTTAAAGGACTTAAAATGAATTTGACGAGGGGAATGGTTCGCTCAATCCAGGAGGGATTGAATATGCACTTATTTTTGGCTGTTGAATTGTTATGCATTTCTCCCATTACATGATGTACCCCTTCTGAATTTTCGTGAATGGTGAGGCTACTTCCGTATTGGCCCTAAATATGAATTTTATATGTTAAGGGGTGTTTATTTATGGATGGACTGAGCATGCATCATTCTCACTAGTTATGTGGCCTGTTTTTATTATGATATATTTCATTTGCACTTTTATGGTATTTCTTTTATACCGAATGAAGTATTGTATCTATCTATCTATCTATCTATCTATCTATCTATCTATCTATCTATCTATCTATCTATCTATCTATCTATCTATCTATCTATCTATCTATCTATCTATCTATCTATCTATCTATCTATCTATCTATCTATCTATCTATTGAACGGAATTAAATAGGACCACCATCAGCTTACTGGGCTGCAGAGGATTGACAGTGGTGGCAGAGAAAATAATTATAGTGTAAAGGCAGGGCTTTTTAACTAACCTTTCCTGAGAGAGATGCCTAGAGACCTCATTTAACACAGTTTGAATGGTCTGCCTGTCTACAGGACCCAGGTCCTTCACCCTTCCCGGAGGGACATGAATGATGCATGCATATACTTACCTGCATGTGTTTAGGATGTCATTTGTGTGTGTTTGACACCTGCAGCCTTAGCCACACTGGTATCCTCTTTTTATTTGGTTCATTGAAGTGTGGCCTAATAGTAAGCCTAGACAGCAGATCTAAATTTAAGGGCTCTTCCAGGAATTCTTTGTAGCTGATAAGACTTTCTGGGTGTGGAGGAGAGGAGACAGAGTACATCTTTAATGCTTTAGACTGTCCACTGCCCTTTCATGGCCATTGTTCATTGGGTGGTCTACCCCTCACAGTTTATTGTACTAGTAGTGTCTTTATAACTGCAGGGTCTCTGCACATCAAAAAAAGGACTGTCTTATCTTTTAATGTGTGATATTCCACAGTCATAAAGATACTACTGGTAAAATACATTTGTAAACACCAAACACTTGTAAACTTACACAAAGGTGTCAGTTTACCTTTGTGGATCAGACCTACTGGGTATCACCATCCTTACTCATCAATGTTCTGTACACTGATGCTTCCTTCTTTGTGGTAGATACCTAAAAACACGACTGTTACCTTTATTAACATATTTTTGTATTGAACCATCATACAATTGTTATAACAAATGACTTACCTCCAAATTATATATATGCTTCAGACTCTATGGTGTAATGATGGACCTCTGACATTCCTGGAATGCAAATATAAACAAAATATTTTCAATTGATATTACGCAGGTTTTGCATAAGACATAGGGCCAGATGTATGAACATATTTTCCCATAGGCACAGAATGGGTAAAACTGTTTGATACATCTGGCCCATACTCCCTTCTCTGATAAAGAAAAATATATTCGGTTTTGCAAGTGTATATGCTCTAGTACTGATGTACAATCAAGATTGCTTTCCTAAACTGTAATATAAATAAATGCTGATCAGGATTAAATAGTTCACTCTGATACCAATGAATTTCTAACTTAAAACACAGTATATGCAATATGAAAGGTCTGGTAGCAGGTCCTGTCTGCAGTAACAGAGTATCTCCATTGTCTAGCAAGAACACTCTGGACCAAGCAGAAACTGCTAAATATCTTCAAAATAGCTGATGCCAATTTCACACATTGGGATCAAATAGAGTTAGGTTGCAAGTGAGACATAGTACTTTGTACACCAAAGCCTTAGTCCGCCTCAGTTTTCCTGCCCCATTTAGAGATGAGTGGACCTTACGTTTTCTCTCAATGGATACCACATGGGTTCTGTCGATGGAATACTTCCTCAAATGACCCAAAGTGGTAAGGGCAATCAGAGGAAAGAAATACACTGCCCGTCCTATTTAGGGTAGACAGTGTAATGTCTTTTTTATATTGTCCGTCGCCACCAGGAAAAACCTGGTAGTGATAGACAGGAACAAATAATGACCCAAACACACTGGGAGAAAAATGCCCCTTTTTGCGTTGTCAACCCCATTTTTTAGTCGATTTTATTGTTCATTTTCGGACTCGGCACACTGGGACACTGCTGTTCAGTGACCAATAAATGTGCTCTGACACCTAAAACATGTTGAAATTTGCTATACTACTAATTGACATATTTAGCTTAACTGTAAGTCCCTAGTATATGGTGCAAAATATAGCCAATGACTCTAAGGTAAGTTTAACTAGTTTACTTCAGCACTTGTTTGTGTCACCAGTAGAGTGATAGTGCGAAAACATGACTACAGGCTTACCACTGTAGCCTGTCTGTGTAGAGGTCAAACTGCTGCTTACAACTATTAAAATAAACCTTTTGACAGGCCTAGACTTAACTTTTTCATACTTATAAGTCACCTCTAAGACAGGCCGTCATTGGTATTCAGAAGTAGGACATTTATGTTACATACCCTGGCAGTGAAAAACCTCCAAACTTTTTTTACTGTGGCAAGGTTGGTTCTCCCATAGGATAACACTGGTTTACACTATTACCTTTAATATTTGATTAATTCAGTTTGGGAATGCTAGGAAAATGGGTCAAATGACTCCGTTTAATAGTAATTTAAAATCCAATTTGAAGGTAGATTTTGTATTCTTATGAAGGAACAGACACTTTAAAAAAGTTATCTCTATTCTGCCCAAAATCAAAAGTATGCAAAAAAGTGATGAATCGAATGCTTTCATTATTCTCAGCCACTGGTAATTACTCAAGGCTGCATCCCAATCCATTTATATTTTGCACAGCATGTCACCTCAGTTTGGACCCAGCTGTATGCAAATCAATCTTGACCTTGCTCCAGTCGGAACAGTCCAGCTTGAACGTCCAAACCAGGTCCTCCCTGAATCGTAACACAACCAACGCAGGACAGGTTTTGCCTTAGTTATAGGCTTACTAGCTGGGTACAGCTTTGTTTTAGTGGTACAGTGTGCACAGGAGCCACTTAGGGTGACACAGTAAAGTATACAAAAAAGTGATGGATGAAATGCTTGAATTAATCTCAGCCACTGGCAATTACTCGGGCTGCACCCCAATCCATTGTTATATTGCACATTGTGTAACCTTAGTTTGGAGCCAACTATATGAAAATCAGTCTTGACCCTGCTCTAATCGGAATGAACCAGCCCAAACTGCAAAGCCAGGTCCTCCCTTAGCTGAAACACAAGCATTCCTTGACTGGTTTTGCCCTAGTCATGGGTTCATCAGCCAATTGCAGCTTGGCTCCAGCGACGCCGTGTACAATGGACCCACATCTGGGCATACCTGTCCCATTTAGGGTGATACACTAAAGTATACAAAAAAGTGATCAATGGAATACTTGAATTTTTCTCAGCCACTAAAAATTACTCAAGCCACATCCCAATCTATCATTATTTTACACACAATGTCACTTCAGTTTGGATTCAGCTATATTCAAATCAGTTTTGACTCAACTCCAATTGGAACAGTCCAGCTCGAACACAGGTCCTCCATGACATGGAACACAAGCAACTGGGGACTTGTTTCACCCTATTTATGGGCTCATCAGCCAAGTACTGCATGGTACCAGGGTGATGAGCCCATAACAGGAGCAAAACCAGTCCTGGGTTGCTTGTCTTCCAGTCAGGGAGGACCTAGCCTGGCAGTTTGGGCTGCACGGCCCCCTTGAACACCAGGTTTAAGAATGATTTGTATTTGGCTGAGTCAGAACTGACGTCGCAATGTGGGTGAAAATGATAGACTGGAATGCAGCCCAAGGGCTGAGATTAATTCAAGCATTCCATCTATTGCTTTGTTTTTTTAAGACCTAAGTGTGACGGGTATGACCAGGCGTGGGTGGGTCCCATGCTCACTCTGCCACTGGAATCAAGTTATACCTCTGTGATGATCCCTTAATAAGGGCAAAACCGGTCCTGGACTGCTTGTATTCTGGTTCAGGAAGGACATTGCCTAGCAGTTGGGGTTGGACTGCTCCCATGACTAGCAGGGTCAAAGCTGATTTGCAAATGGCTGTCTCCAAACTGAGGTGGCGTGGTGGGTGAAAAAAACAATGGATTGGGATGCGACCCTAGTGATCACCAGTGGCTGAGATTAATTTATTCATTCCATCCATTACTTTGTTTTTTGATGCCCTAAGTGCGACAGGTATGCCCAGATGTGGGTCCCGTGCTCACTATGCTACTGGATTCAAGCTATACTTGGCTGATGAGCTCATAATAAGAGTAAATTACCTGGGTCGCTTCCATTTCGGTTCAGGGAAGACCTGGTCTGACAGTTTGGACTGGACTTCTACCATGAAGAGGATGGTCAAGGCTGATTTGCTTATGGCTGGGTCCAAATGAGGTGGCTTGTTGGGTGAAAAAAAGAAAAAAGGGGATTGAGATGCAGCCCAAACAATCTCTAGTGGCTGAAAATAATTCAAGCTTTCCATCCATCACTTTATTTTTTGATGCCCAAATCCTAACAATTTTCCTGCCAATCTCCAGTTGTCCCCTGGTGCCTGATGGCTTCCCTGAATTGAGACGTGGATTGCTCCTAGACAGTGGACAAAGGACTCTTAGTGTGTGGAGATGCCTTTCTTCTGTTAGCAGGATGGCCAAGGGTTGTGCCCAGCTCCTTCCTGAGACTACCCTGTCACTGGCAGATGTACTCACACCTGGATCTGCCTCACTTTTGTCCTTCTATTTTGGCTGGCTGCAAACCCAATGGGAGGGAGAGCTGCCCAGAACTGGTTTAGGGAGGGACTAAGGATTGCCCTTCACCCACAGGCTGCCACTGGGCATGATAAAAAGGACACCTGTGGATACCTTATTCAAAACACTACTGTGCCTGTGGAAGACAGAAGAAGGGCTTCACCTTCTGGTGAGACCTGTGAGGTGAACCACAAGGGCTGGATTTGCTCCGATTGTACCCAGGACAAAAAACTGGACCCCAAGTGTCAAAGACTAACCTCCTGTTAAACTGCAAGGGCACAAACGCTGCAATAAGTCCTCTTTCCTGAAAGAGCCTAGTGACCAATGTCAACTGGAACTGCCCTCAACTCTGCAGGTGGCTTCTGCTGGAATGAGTCCTGACCCACCAAGTCCTGTTCCTTGGGTACTGGAACACCCAGCAAGTGTCATATTCTACTGCTCCTGTCTAAACATAAAGTTGCTTGGAAAACAATTGAGGGAACAGGACCAACCTATCATCTTGCCAGTGGACCTGACCATTACCATAGCTCCCAAAAAATGACAAAAAATCAGATGTAGCAGAAAGTAATACTCATAACAGGAGTTGAGCGAGGGAAGTCAAAGAAAGGAAGTCAACAGTCAGAGTCGGAGTAGGAGATGCAAGGAGCGAGAGATGCACACTGAGGGTGCAGAGAGGAGGAGGTGTTGAGGATGTTGCGGCGGACTGCAGTGAGCATCAGGGAGGAGATGCAGACACACCGAGTGCCCTGGGGGGTGCTGTAGTGTTAGGCTGTGGAGAAGGGAGTTAACCCACGGAACTCTCAGGACCCCGCGGGATTGACAGAGCATGCTCATGACCATTCCCCATGGTTTCTTGCCTGTCTCGTTGCCCACTGCCTGCTCTGCTGCCTGTTGATCTGCTTTGCTCTGTGGTGAAGCAATTCCCTGCTCCCCAACCCTGCATACCTCATAACCTCACAGCCCCATAAGCCCTGAGCGGCCAAACTGCCAGTTGTCTTGCCTCTAAGAGAGCTAGCAGAAGTTAACAGGAGAATGAGAGACAAAATAAGATCTCTTCCAAGAAAATTTACACCTGTGGGCTATGCTACTTACTAAGGTATTGAATGCTACTATAGATAATAACAATATACCCCAATCATGGCGATCGGTAGTTCTTGTACCTGTTTATAAAAACGAGGACCACAGCTACATTTCTAACTATCACCCTATTTCCCTTTCAGATGGCACAGGTAAAATTCTTGGGAAAGTTATATTAAACGGAATTCAAGAGTGAGTAACTAAAGGAAACATTCTAACAGAGCTACAGTCTGACTTTAGGACTAGGGTGGGAACGATTGACCAATCTATACGGCTATATATGATATGTCACAAATATGTTGAAATAAAAAAGCATCATTATACCTCACAATCATCGACCTGAAGTCAGCTTTCAGTCTTGTTGATTGGACAAGGTTATGGGAAACCTTGTGTACACAGGAAGTAGAGGGTTCTATGCTATGCATATTAAAGGCCCTATATACAGATAACACAGCTAAGGTTAGGTATGGGCTAGCTCGTGAATACAGTCAAACCTTCTCTGTGAAAAAAGGCGTCCGACAGGGATGTGTGCTAGCACCTACTTTTCAGCCTCTTTTTAAACAATGTAGCTGACCATCTTGTAGATAATCACATTGATGTTCCCACGATAGCTGGCCAGAAAGTTTGGATCTATCTTTTTGCAGAGTATGCAGTCTTATTGGCCCATCCAGAGAATTCACTTTATACGTTAATAAAAGGTGTTATTAATTATTGCAATAAGCATGCTCTTATCATCAACTGCAGCAAGAATAAAGTCATGGTGATAGAATCATCACCGGGACTAGAAAGAAAGCAAATGATAAAGGACAGCATCATCGAGCGTGTAAAGCTCTATGACTATCTACAGATACAATTTATGGAGAGATTTAGGGCCTGAATACAATGCTGTCGGAAAAGGCTTTGAACTTTGGTTGGAGCCTTTCTGACAGCATGGCAATGCCTCCAGTCAGACTCCTTTCACCCGCCTCATTACAATAGAGGCAGTCAGAAAGGAATCCAACTGGTCATTCCTACTGGCTTCCGACAGGCTCGGAGAGCATGTCTACCAGTCGATTTGCTGTCAGTAATCCCAAGGGTGGCTCTTTCTGCCCGAGGGATTACGATGTTGGATTTCAGCAGCCTTTCTGTGCCGGTCTTTCCAACTGAGAAAGGCTTTCAGAACTCGACTTTTGGGGCCCCAGCCAGGACCCCCATAGGTGTTTGGCCTCTGTTTGGAGGGTGTCCCCTTATTTGATCCCTGCACCCCGGGGCAGGCACCTTGACGTGCCTGCCACAGGGTGCAGGGATGAACTGCACCTCCTATTTTACAATGGGAGCATGGATTCCAGCAGGAATAAATGCTCCCAATTTAAAGTATAGGAATGCAACCCAACAGTGTTTTGTTGCATCCTAATCAGTCGGTCGGGACCACTGACTGGATGTCGGTTGGTCCCATGACTGAGACGATGTCAGGCAGAGGAAACTCCGCCCGACATCATAATAGGGCCCTTAATTGGAAGGCTCAAATATTGAAGGCTAGAACAACCTTATTACAGTCTTCTGGGGGATACTAAGTTTAAAGTAAAAAGGCAGGTGCATGTAGTATTATACCTTACTCCAGGTATACAATCTCAAAACGGTAGCTACTGCAACATTTAGGGCTGATCTCTTGGGCAATGGTAACCTAGATTTGTTGCAAGTGTCAGAAAATACTTTTCTGAGTGCTCTGTTAAAGTTGGGAATAGGTACCCTATTGCTACCTCTCTATGAGGAACTTGGGATAACTCCCATCTCAGATGCTCCTTGGGGAGCGAGTTGCATGCAATATCAAACGACAAATAATGATAATCTGGTAGCAATAAAGCCAGTAATGTACTGAATCAGTGGGGTAAGGAAACCTAAGGCTGCCTTAAACCTAACTCCCTTCTCGGATGCTCCTTGGGGAGCAAATCGCATGCGATATTAAATGACAAATAATATTAATAATAATCTAGTAGCAATAAAAACCAGTATTGTATTGGATCAGCCTGGTAAGGAAACCTAAGACAGTTATATACCTGCGGTCTCTGGAGGATGTTTCAAGATGTGGTGGTCGGAGTCAAATAAATTGGTTGCCGCATGTAGGGAGGTTGCTAACACAGATACAGTTGGGGGACCTCTGGGCAGATCTGAGTAAGCTTGGATGTGATACCACTGTCTTGTTAAAGATGGATATAACAAGCTGAAATGGGAATCAAAGGTACCTATTTTGAAATCGGGCAGCATATTCAGCGATTAGTTTGTGAGAAGAGAAGACCCCACCTGGAAATCCTATCTGGACCGAATCTACCCAGAACTGAAGCATACACTGTATTAAAATTCATATTGGGAATTTTCCTACCATGGATAATCTTGTTAGATGTGCAAGACTCCAGAAAGAAAGTGAATTATCTGACTTTATAAATGGGGGAAAAGATTGTTATTGCCCCTGTTTAGGTGCTACAATATTGGCTTTGTTAACACCACTCTGGCCTTCTGTCGTAGAACAGCCGATGAAATTATCTTTAAATCTGTACCTCCATGGGGCCACTAGTGAGCCCGGCCGAAAGATGGCCACCTTTTAGGGAGGCCGGTCAGAAAGACAATCTAGCATTTATCCAGCATTATTTGGAGGCATTGGGCTGGTGGTGCCCCAGGTCTTGGGGAGGTACTGCTCCATTTGAGCCTGCTCCTGGTGCAGAGGGAGAGACTTCCTATGTTTACCGGCCCCGGGCAGGTTGAGGCCTGTTGATTTGATGCTGCCAGCTCCACCCATTCTGCTCACCCATTCTGCTAGTGGATGATGGTGCGGGCGGGTGGCCTGGGGGTGGCCTGGAGGCAGCCGCTCCTCCTATACAGGAATCCAGAATGCTACTGTGGGGACTGATGCACTGACAGGGCTGGACCTGTCCCCGGGGGTGAGTTGTAGTTTGAGAGCTACCAGGTCCCCGTGGCGGCTCATCAAGAGAGAAAGGTGCCCTGCTTCTTCTTTTGTGCTGTGGGCCCATCCTCGCATCCATGTCTCAGACTATGCCGCTAACTGCTCATGCCCTCCAGGATAGGTGGCTCAGGGTGAGGCGGGGCCTAGGGTCTTGCAGATATACTCACCTCCCTGGAGCTCTGTACAGCACTGATATTGATGGGCGAGGAGGCATGCTCTAGCATGGCCCCTGCAACAAAATTGGAACCGTGCCTATCACGCAAATTGTTGTGCCCACAGGAGCCTTCTGGGAGAGCTGCTGCATCCTACCATGATTACTCTGTTTCGTGCTGAGTATTCCTCCTGCTGTGACTGTGTCTTATACTGTTGGGCCTTCTGATTGCTGTGGGCCTGTTTGTGCCCTCATGATTGGTCTTCAGGGCGAGGCAGAATCCATGGGCGAGGATCTGCCTTTGCCTTTGTACCCATCTATGAACTGCAATCCTCTGCTTTCTGGTGACTGATGGGTCGCAGACTGCAGTCAGAGGCGGTCATGTATGGAGGACCATAGCCTGCTTGAGTACGGCGTAAAGAGGTGCCTGACCAGACCAACCTGTACCTCCCTGAGAAGTATTGGTGGTTCCAAGGCCTGGTTCGTGAACCTCGCACCCCCTGGTTAGTTGGACATCTCTACTATGATTACATACATAACTCACCTGTACCACGGGGAAAGCAGACAATAAGTAATCTAAGTAGACTTAAGTAAACCTACAAACTGCGCAGAATGATGTGCACTTATGAATTGCCCAAAGAGGACCAGATGCTGGGCACTCAGGACAGCGGTGGGCTTGCGCCAGAGTCAGACATTCACTCCCTGTTTCTAGATCTCAAGCAGAGCCTGTACACCATCAACACAAAAAAGATCTGTTTGCTGACCAGTTTGACTGCCTGAAGGAGAAGGTTAACAAGCACAAAGAGAAAATAGAACAACTGGATCACCTACTAGCACCTTCTTTTTCACTCATCTCCCTAAATTGCCTCTGCTAAGTGCTTGACTTGGAACTTCAGGAGTCTTAAGGACCAGTGTAAAGCACAACACATCTTTGCATATCTACAACATCACAACATTGACATCTGTCTTTTGCAGGAGCTGCATTTGACAGAACTGATCCAAACACTCTTGAGAGTAAATTTGATAGCAGGCCTGCTATTTGAATTATGCACAGGGTATTGCGGTGTTGCTCTCTAGGGCCACCCCTTGGCACACTTGTTGGGTACTTAGTGACAAGCAGGGGCGCTACGCTATCCTGGCAGGCATTATGCAAGGGCATCCCTTGACATTAGTCTCTGTGTATGGTCCTAACACTGGTTACCTCCTTCTTCTTTGCTGAGGTCTGGTGGCTGGTTGGATTGATGAGCCAGGGGGCAGTGTTCTGGAGTGGGGACTTCAACATGGTGTTTGATGCTAGTGTAAACAGGTCTAGTGATTCACGACATCCACACCCTCATACTGCTGCACAATTATGCACTATAAGGACGGATAATAGCTCATTGATCTTTGATACTCACACCATGCCCTCAGCATGGAAGGTATGTCCATAACATTATCAAATAACACCTGGCTCAGAACTGACTACTTGCTGGTCACCAGAGAAGTAGCTTCCTGGACCACTGACATTCAGCATCTCCCATGCACACTATCTGACAACATCCCAGTCCTCTTTGAGTTTGACCCTCCCAAGTATATTTTGCATACGTTCTCTTTGTGATTTCCCCTTGAAATTCTGCGCAATCAGGTGTTTCAGAGCGAGGTATGAATGGCCATTTTTGTTTTCTTTTGACCATTAGCTACAGTCTGTATCCTCTCTGTCCATTATATGAGAAGTCTTTAAGGTGGTTACCCGTGGGGTGTGCATCCCTAAGCAGGCAGAGGTGCTGAAAACAGGGAGTTGTCCTCCTCAAGACCGAGATTCACGCCCTGGAGCTCGACTACATCGAATCTTGTGACATGGACCCCTTGGCACCCATCGACAACAAACTCCTGGAATATGAGGAAGCAGCAATTAGGGAAACACATTATTTGAGAAGGGAGTCCCACGTCCGGTGCTAAAGCGAGGGTGATAGGGTGTGTAAGACTCTTGCTGGGCTGCTTCACAAGTCTTGGGAGAGTGACTATGTAATCAAACTAATATACTATCAACATGCCGTTAATGCAGACCCAGACCCCATACAGCATCTTTTAGTCTCCTTCTACGCTAATCTGTATTCTTCCTCTCAGTGACTGCCCCCCTCTGACATTTCACCTTATTTGTACACAGGACAAAACACAGGACACAGTGGCTGGAAGAGGGATACTGCCTTTTTCTCAACCCACCATTTTCAGTAGAAGAGATAGTCCAAGTCATAGGAAGCTTACCTGGGGATAAAGCTCCAGGCCTTGACAGAATTATTACTGCCTTTTACAAAGAATACAAACCCATGCTAGCCCCCATCTCCTAAATCCATATGAGGAGTCCATAACAAGTGGACTGCTTCCCCCCACTCTTCTTGAAGCCCTCATAGTTACTACATTGAAAGCTGATAGGGATCCCTGGCACTGAGTGTCATATAGGCCTCTCTCTGTGATAAATATTGACAACAAAATCTTAACCAAGCCGATCGCCTCGTGTTGCCTCACTCTGATGCCAAACACAGTTAGCCTGCATTGTCAGGCTTCGCACCTGGCCGTTCAACGACTCAGAATCTTTGCACATTTTTTGATCTCCTACATACGATTGAGCCCAACCCCAGTGCTACCACAGTATTCTTAGATGCCACTAAGGTGTTTGACTCACCCTGGCCCTTCCTCTTCCATCGCTTAACTCGTCTTGGAATCGGTAATACATTCTCGCAGCAAATTTGACTACTTAATAAGCAGCCCCTCACACGCATGAGGATCAATGGAGCGATTTCTCCTCTTTTTGTGGTGTTTCGGAGCACCCGGCTGAGGTGCCCCCTGTCACCAATATTATTTGCAATTGCCATTGAGCCTCTGGCATCTCAATTGACACCATTCCAATCGCAAACTTGCCTTCCTCCCCAGGAAGGTACTAGTCTCCATGTACACGGATGACGTCACCTTATATGTTAAAGACTCTTCGACTAATCTAGGTCAGCTTTTTGTAAATTCATTTGTTTCGGTTGCATCATTAGCATTGCCATCATTTGGGAATTCCATCTTGTTCTTCTAACAGGGGCTACTCAGCCCTTTACCTCTGATTTACAACTAAATCAGACATGCGCCATAGTCCGCTTTAATGGGATTTGGCTTAGTCGGGAGCTGGGTGAGCTCTGGAGAGAGAACTATGGCCGACTGGTGACAAGGCTCGAGGACCAATTTGCGACATGGTCAAAACTGCCTCTGTCCCTCACTGGGATGGATGCTGGCTGTGGCCAAAATTGTAGTAATTCCCAAATTCCTATACTTGTTTAGCAGCTTGCCAATTCCACTACCAATGTTATTTTGTAAGAAACTACAGTCCCACATGATATCACTAGCATGGGCAGGAAAACAACCACAAGTGCCATGGGTGATATTGATGCTTCCCTTCAAGCAGGGTGGGTTAAGGGCACCTGATATGGATCTATATTTCTTCAGTGTGCAGGTGCACTTTTCTAATTATTAGTTGTACCCCACAAATTTCGAGCAGCACACAGAGCATGAGCATTATCATGCATCACAGTGCCCGCTGCAGACAGCTCTATAATATGCCCCCCCCCAAGCACATATGAAACCAGATAGACACAGTGGCCTGCACAGTTTGGGCATGGAATGAGCTGTGTTTCCTGATGTATCTTGTATCATGGGCCATCCCCCTGAGTGCTCACCCACTGTACTGCTGGGTTATGTTTAGGATGTTCCCTCGGAAGTGCATAGATTGACAGCAATGATGTTTCTGTTGGCCAAGCGAAGGTTAGCGATCCACTGGGGTACACGACCGGCACCTAGTCCATACATGTGGCTCAAGGATGCTGCCTATTGCAAGAGCAACTTCACAAATTTTGGCACCTGATGCTTCACCTGTCTCGCCCAAGAGACATATGGTTCCATCTGGTGACATTCCTTTGACATCAGCCCATGGATGACTCTGCGGACAACCCCGGACACTTCCCCCGACTGAGACTGTGCTTGAGTGACTTTCTTCATTAGGAGCTCTGCTAACTTGCACTACTAATGGTGGGTGGTATTAATCAAATCTGCTGTCAGACTAGTCACTATGATGTTGGAAACTACCATCTAGTCGTCTATAACTCTGCTGAGTGGCCAGTTAATTGCCTTACCCCCTCCAAACCCTCCCCCAATGCATTACACTTACCCTGATTTTGTATGCCTCTGATTTCTCTGAACCTTGAATTCATACTGTCTTGTGTGTGTGGTCTGGTTTATACTGCAAGTACCAATAAGAACAATATTTTAAAAATCTGTACATTTATATTTCTGGGCTGTCTGGCCACATGTAACAGATGTGTTTTACTAACCAATAAGTAATGAATTGACTCTCTGAAACTGAGGGATGAATCAAGAGGCATGTGCCTTACATGTTTTATACATGAAAGGTTGTATTTTATGTATTGCACTTGTGTTTCCATTTTAATCACCCGTGTACATAGGACTTGTGTTTAATAACTAATTATCGCAAGTCTGTGAAAAGTTTGTATCTATTCTCACTGGCACTATGAATTAAGAGGCACCTTATTTGATATACGCATTTTATGGTATTAGTATTCATATGCTGATATTTTACCACACATAGGATTTGTGTATTGTAGTTAAAGATTGCATGCTCGACTCTAACTTCAGACTATATGATCTGAAAGAGATTTGGCATATGTACCTTATAGAATTTAATTTCACATTTTGCATGTATTGTAAGCAGGGAAAAGGGTACATACTGCTAGAGGGACCCTGTCATTTCAAGTTGGCAGAGGAAAGTTGAACAATACAGTGCGATAATGTAAATTATAGACATAGAGGTAGGTTGTTGTTCTTCCATGTGTTTTAGTTTGAACAGAGCTTAATTTTTATATCAATTTATACATAGTGGTATTATTGATCAATTAATTTGAAAACTTATGGTTGTTATTGTGTGGCATAATGCTGAAACAATAAAGAATATGGAATTAAATTGTATACCATAGCTCCCACTACATTCTCCACTTGACATCCTAATCTGCCTCTTACCACCAGGTTTTACCTGGCAGTAAGGAACAGTAAAAATGACTACATGTCCGCCCGTCCACATAAGGTGAGTGGACATATAGTCATTTCTCTCATACCCCCTACTCCCTAGGGCTATCGGAGGGGATTAATACCGGTAGAGAGAGAGTAGTCTCTGCCCTGATTAACCCAAGGGTCCTCCCACATTTAAATGCAGCAGGCGGACCACTATATTGTTGGGGAGGGAACTCCATTACCGTTGCAATGGAGTACCCTCTACAACAATATATAAATTAGGACAATATTGCTAGTGGTGTACTATCCTTCTCCCCATCCAATAATCCACTTTTTTTTTTACAGTGCTGGTCATCGTTTTGGTTTTCATTTTCATGAAAACAAACTACCACTTTAAGTGTTTTTTTCTTAGAAACAAAAAACTGTTGAGGATTTGGTGAATGGTCATCGAAATTGGTGGTGGCCAGCCACCAAACCTTTTGTATATTGAAGGAACCCCCATGATGACAGTTCCTTTCAATGTACACAGATGACTGCTGGGCTGATGATTTTATATAAATTTGATGGACAGTAATCCGTTAGTTTGGCAGAGGAAACGTCTTCTGCCATCCTGATGGTAAACACAAAATCAGCCCCTTCATGAGTTCTCTGTATTTGTTATGGGAAATGTATTTTCCAAATGTGTGTTCAGGCATCCTGAAGGCATCCCCCAATGATGCAAATACTTTGTCCGAGTGGAGACAACATTCCAAATGTACTTTTTACCTTTCCTTCTCCGAAAGAGTGTAACCCTTGTGACTTCAGAGCACTACTTTTAGTGAGTTTCTGCCACAGATCTTGACAATAGTCTACCCTGAATGCTGCCTTGGAGCCTGCATTGAAGGAAAGAACTGATAGAATTCTGAGAGGGGGCATTGGAGGTATCCTTTCATGAGGAAGACGTTGCCTAAAAAAAGGAGGGCAGCAAATGAAAAGATGAAGTGGAGAGGCAAGTACACCTACACCATGGGCTGTCCCAAGGAAGTGCCCAAAATTAAAGGAATTTCTTGAAGATCCACAAGGTATTAGTAGCCGATCCCACTGATAGAAGCTAGTGTTTAGAAATGAGAGGCAATCATCAACTCATGACTGTGTCGTGCAGTGCCTACTAATCCATAGAATCTGCGCATAGTTTTGACAACATAAACTAAGGCCTTGGTGCCTAGACTGATTCTGGATACCCTTCAGGATATGTTGGCCTATAGACTAGGTAGCTCACAGTGCCACCGCAAGCCCCCTAATGTGTATAATAAAAGCAGCCTTCGCAGTGTGCTCATTAGATTAGTGATATAATAGATATGTGGATAGCGCTGTCGTTCCTTGGATGAAGATATGACGACTTTTGTACCTAGTGCATGGCTGGCCCTCCCAGGTATAGTGACCTGCTGGGCTCAGCATACCTCCATGTCTGAGACTGCTTTTAAATAAAGCAGTTTTCTTTTTTAAATGCTGCCCGTTTTCCTTAAAGGAAAACAGGATATATCAAAAAAAAGATAAATGAAATGCTTTTGCTTTATTTTTTAAGGGCAGGTAGTGGTCACTGGGACTAATGCCTGCCCCTAAAAAATATTTTCCCCTGCATTCACAAAGGGAAGGGGTCCTCTGGGGACCCCTTTCCATTTGCGAGCGCTTTACCACCCTCTTGAAGAGGGCGGTAAATTGTGAGTGTTTTGCGACCACAATTGCATTCACAAAAACATTCTTACACAGGCCTCTGACTCACTATTAGGAAGGGACGCCCTTGGAATGCCCCTTCCTGATAGCGACTCGCAATCCCTATTTAACGAGTCGCAAAGAAATTGGGATTTACATGGCCCTATTACATTTTTTGAATGCGCAAACAGGTTGCAAACACATTTGCGCATGCAAAATAGGGTCGTACATCTGGCCCTGAGTGTCTATTGTGTCCTTCCAAAAGTCAAAACCCTGTACAGACAGTTGGGAAATAAAGGAAGCAGAGTAAATCAGCTTGGTATTTGTGAGCATATTTTTCTTTGCAGGTGTGTGTGCAAGCCCATAGTAATAAGAGGCTGGGTCGGAAGTGTCAAAACCAGAAAAATATGCAAACTTCTTATGCAAATGTTTTTTAACTACCTTTCGGTGGTATTGGGAAATGCTCCTAATGGGTGTAGTTGTAAACAGCACGTGGGGTACTAGCTTTTTGTAAAAAATGGTGACCATAAAGTTGGTAACAGAGCATGTCTCAAAAATTACTTGTGCCATCATCCAATTCATCATTAGAAAATGACGCTGAATGCACTGGATCTGAAAGTAAATTATGCACAGTTTCAATGTACCAATCAGACGATAATGTACTAGCGTTGATTATGTCATTTAAAGAAATCTATACATCATACAATACCCTGTCCCACACTATTCCATCAGGAACTGGAACCACTGTAATGTTCACCAGGGACAGGTCCCTCTGCTCACGGTGCGATGATGCATGTGGTTTTAGAACCAAGTTCACATGTTGGACTGCAGAGCGTTCGGGAGATAATGTCCATTCAGATATAGAAAAAGACAGTCACCAAACCAATCCAGAGTATCAGGAAAATGCATCCAATTGTAACCCAGAGATGTATCCAAAGAGCAACAAGGTATGTCTTTTTCAGCCAAAGATAGAGAGAATAAACTCATAGCTTGAAAGTGAGTGGGAGTGTTGGAAAATCAGGTTCCTGGGATCCGATGAAAAATCGTTATAATGCACATAGAAGCCAGAAGCCGTCCGGTCTATTTTTGGCAACTCAACAGATTTGTAGAACTGGGAGATGACATACACATCATCAAGTTTTCGAATTGAAATTTCTGTACTGGATGACTGTACAGTTGTAGTTGTTTCAATGGGGAGAAGCATCATCTAATTTTCGTTGACAGCCTCTCTTTGGAAAGAGGAGTCTTCAGTCAATATTAAAGCTTCCATCTGAACTTCCTGTATAGTAGCAAGACGGGATCGTCGACTACACAGGAGCCCACGTGGCCTACTGCTGACTATCAGCCACATAGTGTGGTTTAATCAGATCGATGGAGACAAACCTTTTGTCTCGGTGACCAGTAAGAGGCGGAAGGTAACTTCAACCACCAGGACAAGTACATGTGCTCTGTATGATGGCCCAAATTCTTTCTTGTCCTCTATTTTTTCTCTGACCAGGTTCCCAATTTGGGGGACCCTAGCAGGTCCTGCCAATACAGCTTTCACTTCTCCAGTGGCGGTGCATTTCACTTGGACTTTGTTTTGTAAAGCTCTGTATTCTTTTAGGTCCTGTAAAACATCCAAATGATCATTGAGGTCAAATGGATTTTCAGCTGCCACTGTGCTGGCAATATCGAGGTCTAGGACCCATATTCTCACCCCAAACAGGATCTCATGAGGTGTACGTTCCCCACAGGGATTTTTTGTGCATGTTGCTAAGTGCTTTAGGATTGTGGAGGGGAATACAGCAAGGCCACACCCAAACCTCCCATGGCTTCCTTTTTGTAAGCCCGAGAGCTAAACACCGGACCCTGGTCGAACTGTAGTTTGCCAATTGCGTATGTCCCAATAAAGACTCGCAAATCCTTTAAAACAGTTCAGGCATCAGTCGAGCGCTGGGGCTAAACCCATAGGAATTTAAAGCATGAATCTACTGCCCCCAAGATGTACTTGTAAGCCAAGACAGAAGGTAAGGGGCCGCAGTGATCCAACTAGACACATGTGAGAGGTTTGTATGAGATCACTAAGGGTGTTTGCAGTGGATGTGCTACGGTGGAACCTTTCATCTGCTGTCAGATGTCGCATTTAAGGACAAAGTCCTTGGTCTGTTTAGCGAGACCTGGCAACCAGTAGCGCTGCTTCAGTAATAATACTGTGGCAGCAATCCCTGCAGGTGCTGAACCCAGACCCTCATGTGCAGCTAGTATTAATTTCAATCTCCGATCACTGTTTTCGAATTAATCTACCCCCCACTCATGGAATTTGAGCATACAGAATATTTTGCACATCTAACTAGGAGTACTTTAGTGAAAAGCATTTTGGTGTTGTTAAGCTGTTGCCTGTGGCATTGACAGCTATCATAGTTCCGTCTATTTTTGTGCTAGAGCAAGTGATGGCAGCAACAGCAGCAATTGACACTGTTGCCTCGGCGGCTTCATCCACCATTAAATTCCCTTCAAATTGAATGCCAACACGCTGATGACTCAATGCATGAATTACAAGAGCCCAAGCCAGGCCTTCTTTCAGCTTTGCCACTTGTTCCCAAAGCATCTTGTGCTTGATTGTGCAACCCTTTGAATCCCATCATGGCCCCATTAGTGTAGATATTCAGTATAAGACTGGACAATATAAAATGAATCACACACTCTAAGTGTGGGGAATTCGGGATCTGTATTTTGTAGTGCCACTATCGGGGATTTTAGTTCTGCTAACTGCGCCGTGCAGTCCACTAGAGACTATGTGTGAGTTATTGTGGTAAGAAACTTTCCGTTTCGCATGCGCCCTTTTACAATTGTTAATGCTGCGGAAAATTGTTATTTCGATCCTACGGCAGGTTGAGTAGATCCATCAGGATAAAAGAGATATTCATGTCGTTCTAGAAGCACAATTTCATTCAGCAAAAGATATTCTTGTTCGTACGAAGGAATGCTTGTGTTTGCAGTGTAGTGTCAAATCTGTAGTCTATATCTGTTGCAGTGAGAGAGTTAGCCCATTGAATCCATCTTGGATGTAGAGCCTTAGCATTCAGAATGCTCGCTTTAGTAATCGCCTCTTAGATTGGTACTAGGGTAATGAAAATAATGCATTTTCCCTGAGCCAGGACTCTCTCTTTCATTACAGCAGTCTGTTCAGCTGTGAGTATTTTCTCAGTGGATGCAATACTTATTTCAGCATTTGTGTACAGATGTGAGTATTATGCTGAAGGTACAGTATCAGCTTCATTGAAAGTGATGAAGGTGTACCCAGTTTGTGCAGCAACTTTGTGGATTACCATGTTAGGTGGGTTGACACTTGTATATAATGTCTGGAAGCTAGCATGTCAGCTTGTACTGAACGTAAAATGTCAGTATGTTTCTGTTTCCAGTGTTGCACCGAACAGTCAGGTCTAATTAAGTCGAGAAGGGTTTTAACAATTCTGTGTAGTTCAAAATGTAAGTTCTGCCAACATTTAAAAATCCCAAAATGGATTCTAGTCTCTTCAGAGTAGTTGAAGGTTGGAATAATGCACATTTGTCTAAAAAATATGTTGCCAGGCTTTTGCCTTCACATTATAACTCGTATCCCAAAAACAGGACACTGAGGAGGGCTATATTAGATTTTTTTTAAATTAAATTTGTAGCTCAGGTAAGCACACCCCACTGTTATGTTGTTTACCCCTTGTTTAATCTAGCCAAATGTCCCATTTATTCATCACCCGTCAGATAAATATAATCTACATAGGACACTGCCTCCTGATCAATACTTTGAAGTAACTCTGTTACGCTGGATGAAAACAGCCCAGGGATATTCTTATACCCCTGTTGCAAATGACAAAATTGACGCTGGGACCCCAGCGCAGAAAATGCAGTCAAATATCTACTTCCAGGTGCTATATTATGGCAGAAAACAACATTTGAGATGTCTAGTGTTTTTTTGTATTTCTTCCGCACAATGTTATTCATCAGTGTGTATAAGACTAACCAATATGAATTGTTGGGTTTCATAATGGGAAACAAAGATTTCTATAACACCCTGCTACTCAAGTTGATTTAAGATTTCTCTGACTTGTTTCTTTCCTTCATATTGGGTACTGTCTCTGAGGATGTGGGATCATTTTTAATGAGATCTTGTGATGAGGAGACTCATCATCCCAACAAACATGAGTGCGGTATAGAGCAGGCACTAAAGTTGACACCCTACTACTTCTTCCCCCATTGGGCAATCTATTAGAAACTCAGGTGGCCAATCCTTTTCAGCCAAAAGAATGTTGTAACCATGTGTCATGTCCTCCCAAAAGAGACACTTCACTTCTCATTGTATGTTCCCTTCTCTTTGAAGCATCATTCTGTGTAATTGATGTGGGACACTCACTCTTGTATCAGGTGTTTCCACCGTGATATACTCACTCAGTGCTAGTACTTCCAGAAAATCAATCATGTTCTGGCGAGTTATTGTGACTTCTGCTGCACTGTCCAGCATCGTAGCTGCCCATTCCACTTTCAGAAGCATAGTCCTCAGTAGCCTGGGCATCTATGATCTTAATCCCTTGTACAAGGTCAGAGAAAGCAGGTAAAATTACATCTTCCCCCATTGGGCAATCTAGTAGGAACTCAGGTGGCCAATCCTTTTCAGCCAAAAGAATTTCGTAACCTTGTGTCAGGTCCTCCCAAAAGAGACCCTTCAGTTCTCTTTGTATGCCCCCTTCTATTTGAAGTGTTATTCTGTGTGAACGATGTGGGACACTCACTCTCGTACCAGGTGCTTCCGCCATGATATACTCACTCAGTGCTACTACATCCAGAAAACCCATCATGTTCTGGCAAGTTATTGTGACTTCTGCTGCACTGTCCAGCATCGTCACTGTCCATTCCCCTTTCAGAAGCAGAGTCCGCAGTAGCCTACGCACCTCTGATTTTAATCCCTGCTACTTTTTTATTTTTAGAATCGATCATTTTTATTGTGCGGGATTCAGGTAGGGTGAACACAGCTTCCTGCCTACATCACAAGGCCGGCAGAGCGGATCTCTACACAAGTTTACACAGCTTTCTGGCAATCAACCTGGAGGCCGGCCACGGAAGAGGCAATCGTAATTACCAGCCATACCTTATCCCTTTTAAGGGAAACTGCAATACAACAACATTAACTAAAAGCAAAAGTAGAACAAACCTCCCTCCCCACCCCACCCCACCCCACCCCCCACCCCTCTCCGCACCAGTTCCATTTTACCCTCTAGAACCTCCCGCCAGGGACTGCGGTGTAGACGTATCAAGCGCAGCATACAGAACTCTCAGTATTGGTAAGGGGTTCTAGTGGTAGGAGTCTAAGGATCTGCAGGTATTTTGGACTACTTTTTTATGTTTAAATTAGGATTTTGTAGATTTTTGTTTATATTTTTGTTTGATGATGTAGTCTGAAGTGCAATGTGTCTCACTTTTCGGGTTTGTTCGCTCTTTTGATCTTTGCTCTGACCATCCTCCTCTCCCCAAGCGGTTCTCAGATTGATCCTGAAAGGAGCGAGAGGAACGTGTATCATTATCCGGCTATCTGTCAGGCTTTCCAATGCTATCACGGTTTCTGAGATTATATCTCTTTTCAGTGTGCTCCTGATAAGGAGATCCACTCCGTGATTGTTGTTTATTTTGTTTATAATGTTTTTGTTTATTATCCCATTTCTTTTTAGAAGAATCTGGTGTTTGCTTAGAGTTATCCTTTTCAGAATATCCCTTAACCACTGGTTTCCTAGGTACGGCTCCTAGATTATCTCTTCCCAAGGAAGCAAATGTTTCTGCGATAAATGATGGTAACTCCCACTCCTGTTATATGGGAGAGAGTCCCCCTTAGGTGTTGGCATATAGCTAGCACAGCTACCTCTCCTTTTATGTTGCTTAACATAATTGCAGAAACCTGGGCATAATTGCCTATTAGTTGTATCCCTAAATCCAGGGTAGGTTCTGCCCAGTACTCATTTTGTATTTGTTTCAAATTATCTGGTATCACTGCTATTGAAGGGGTTCCATGAGTTCTGGTGTTAACTGTATTAAAGACTGTACCCCAATTGACACAATTTTCTGTTGGGGGAACTATCACCATTGGCAAGCAAATTGGTAAAATTCTGTGTTTTAAATGTGGGCCCATATGGGAAAAAATGCTTCAAGCTGTGCAATTATTTGTCCTATCCAGACCAGTAGTTCCCGACTGGTGGGAATTCTTCCTATTATGGCATTCAGCGTTTGAGGGCTGATACCCGTGCTAGCCAATTGAGGTTGTGCACCCTGAGCAGCCCTCACAGGTGGAACTATAACTGTTTGCATTTGGTATTGTGTAAGACTTCTGTGAATTTTCACTAAATCTACGATAGTGTGCTCATTTATTCCGCGCCTAACCTATGAATGTCAGGTGTGGTACAGATGAAGCTAAGACCGGCCAGGTTGCTCCTTTTTTATTGAGCGGACCGAGTCTCACTTTTTCCCAGGTGTGGGGGAGGACGTCTTTAAACCAATCTATGTGCTCTTGGTAAGTTAACAGGACTTCTATGTCCACGTATGGAAAGGATTCCTCTGGTGTCTCATCTTCAATATGAGTGTGAAACTATTTTGTGCGTTCATCTGCACCTGGAAATTTAACCCACAAATAGAATACTTCTGTTCTGAATGCTTTGTGTGCATCTACCACAAAGGGAAAAAGAACAATTGATGGACCAAATGCAGAACAATGTCAAGCATTCACCCCAGTACAGAGATCTGGGCCTTAATCCATCGTTTTTTTGCTTACCATGCCATTCCAGTTTGAACCCAGCCATATGCAAATCAGTCTTGACCCTGTGCCTCATGGGAACAGTCCAGACCAAACTGCTAGGCTAGGTCTTCCCTGGACTGGAAACATGCATCCTAAGACCAGTTTCGGGGTTTCACCCCTCATCAGCCAGGATACCTTGACTCCAGGGACATGGAGAGCATGGGACCCACGTATGGGCATACCCATCCCACTCGGGGTGACAAATGCAAAAAGAACAATTGATGGACAGAATGCAGAACAGTGTCATGCATTCACCCCAGTACAGAGATCTGGGCCTTAATCCATCGTTTTTTTGCTCACCATGCCATTCCAGTTTGAACCCACCCACCCAGCCCATCCAGGGAGGACCTGGCCTGGCAGTTCGGGCTGGACTGTTCCCGTCAGGCACAGGGTCAAAACTGATTTGCATATGTCTGGGTCTAAACTAGGGTGGCATGGTGAGCAAAAGAACGATGGATTTAGCCCAGATCTCTTGACTGGGAGTGAATGTATGATTTATTCAGCATTCCGTCGATCATTTGTTTGCGTAGCACTCTACCACAAAGGTAACATCCCAACTGTCGCAGGGAGGCCATGTTGGAACAGTTTCATAGTAACTGCATGTCTGCAATTTTCCTGAATATTTAGTCCCAATTTCCTTGTCACAGTAGTATTGTCGTATTTTGCGCAATGTGAGAACCTTCTAATCCTCCAAGCTGAATTTAACCTGCAGCCAATACATAGGGTATGCCTACTCAGCTGAGGCAGATTTGTTTCCCATCAGGGCCGGACTGGCTGTGGCGGGCACCGGGCATTTCCCCGGTACACTGTCTGGGTGGGGGATGGTTTTAGGCCCTGAGGGGGTCGTTTTTGTCACAGGGTCCAGCAATATCATACCTCTGTAACAAAATAGGCCCAAATCAGCCGTTTTAAACAGCTTGGCCGCACCGCCCTCCTTACCCCAGGGTGGCCGGCCGAGCAGTTTGCCAGGGCCGGGTTCTGTTCCCAGTCCGGTCCTGTTTCAGTCCCCTCACTGGACATCTCAGAGTTAAAATGTAAGTAGGGGTCTCTGAGAAAGCATGACTACTCAGATTTGACTGCTAAATAAGTGCCTAACCAATGTTGGCAGTGCCATGTCGTGTAGTTCCTACTAATCTGTAGGATCTGTGCATTGTTTGGACAACATAAACTAAGGGCTTGGTGGCTTGACTGATTCTGGACACACCTGCAAGATATGTTGGCCTTTAGACCAGTTAGCTCACAGTTCCACTGCAAGCCCCCTTAACTTACCAAGGAGCAAACAGTTTCTGGCCACAACTGAACATGACAACCCTGATTCCTCAGGAATAGCTGAAACAGTACAGAATCTTTCTCTTTGTCCCTTGTGCTCTTTTGTTCTCAGAGAAATATACAGAGAATACACTGTGGGACATTTTCAGTAATATTTATTGAAGCAATGTTATTCTTACATAAAATGTGTGTGCTGCAATGATTAGCAGACAGAAGCAAATAAAGGTGATCCATTTCTGCCATGGTGCTGAAGCAATGAATATATGCAAGACTATATGCAAAATGGTAATCTAACATACTCCCAGGATGCAAACCCTACTTTAAATGTACCTAGAGTGTGTGTAGGTGTAGAGCCAAGTATCTCCCTAGGGACAATCCAACCTCATTACCTGATGGGAGAGAGTAAAGGACCCCGTCTTGGTCTCAAGTTGGACACCCCTAACGGAATGTCAAACCGGTGCGTTGTGGTTTCTCAGCAAGCAGAAACCTTCGGTTTCAGTAGAAGTGCCTCCTCTACCAATCTATTGGAATTCCTATTATTTATTCTAAAAGCAGCTTTCGTGATGTGCGTGCTAGATTGGTGATTTTATGGAAATGTGGATAGTGCTGTCGCCCCTTTGATGTAGTTAGGACGACTTTTGGACCTTGTGCTTAGAGAGGCCTAGTACATGATGTTCAGGGCATCATCACAATATTGTGCGAAGGTGGATGCATAAACAAAGTAGTTTCAGAGAAATTAATCCAACATTGTCGCGTATGCAAAATGTGTGCAAAACGTCATTGCTGAAACGTTATTTTCTAGAACAATGTAAGGAATCAGCTGCCTTGCTACTGTGGTAAATAATTTAATTACCGGTACTTAATTTGATGCGGAAAATTAATAAGAATAGCTCAGTAAAATAAGAGGCAGAATCCGTGGTATTTAGAGATTCGGAACGGGCTTTATTCCTATACAAAGGAACATAATTCGAATTATGGGCCTTCTATTCCATCACCACGAAAGTTCAGGAAGGAAGGAACAATACATTATTGACAGGTAATCATTTTTATAGAAGAGGCATTACAGTGAAACAGATGCAGGAGGCGTAACAGTTGATAACAGAGATAAAGACATACATGCGTAACTAAAATGGGTGTAACTAGGCGTAACTAAAGAACGTCATTAGGTATGATGTCACAAATGGGTGGTTCCATGAAAGAATTTCGCAATGTCAGCAAAAATACTTGGCAGAGATGCGCGCGCAGCAGCATGACGTGTGATTTGACGTGCAACTAGGGGGAGAGAGGGGCTTGACATTTAGCTCTACATGTGGAGACAAAAGTCTAGGGTTATGTCAACCTAATCCCAAATCATATCTAATATCCTATGTTTAAAGAACTGTGTTATCCAAAAAGAGAGGTCTCTTAGGATAGAATCTTATTCTATACTGACTATACTGACTGTTAGTGCGTGTACAAGCGTCTAAGTGTCTACACTAGATGCGAGGGGGTAGGAATATTCCATGGTAACAGGGCTATGAATTACTTGCATGAGGGCAGCGAGGCCTGGCCCTTTGCGCGGTAGCTGGAGGAATGTTTACCTAAACTACTAGACAGGAATGCATCGGATGAGGGGCGGAGGAGATAATCTTGAAGGTGAAATACAGTTTTCTGGCAGGCTACGGGCTGGATCAGGCACCGTTAGCCGCGCAGGGAGTAAGACAAAGTTCATGGTCACAGATGCAGGCTCAGACTGGAGCTTTCAGAGGCAGAAGGCAGGAAAAGGGCTTGATGGCAGAATCAGGGCCTACTCGCCTGGACTGTAAAATGGGATAAATGAACCATATAAAGCCGGTGGCCTTTCATACTTAGGAATAGAATATCCGGCCCATTCTTGGCGGATCTGAAAGAGGACATGTTGACGGTGGACGCACATGTATTTGCGTCTTCATAACTGGAACTGGAGGGAACATACATGTACTTGTGACTTATACATGAAACCGTTGGGGTCCAAGATAGGGGACATAACCGACCATAAAAATCCATATTTCCACATTCCCTCCTTGTCCCCTACTGGCCCTTAGGAGATATCAATCTTCATCAATCCATCGATCTGTTCATATAACATCATTTGTTCTTCTTTCTTCTTCCGGGATCTCGAACGAAAACTTGGATGTGGGATACACGAGGTGGCACACAGACCACAAATCGCTGGCCCACATTGTAGACATAAGCAGCAACTGAATAGGATGAGAAAGCCAATACCTAGGAAGGAGAGCATTCTCCATCCCCAGGCTGACAACACGCCCCAGAACCAACCGGACCAAGTCCAGGTGCCTGGACTCTGGTGTATCTGGCTTACAATCTTATGAAGGCGGGTTATGGCTTTATATACTGACGGCGAATTTTCTGGTATGAAAATGCAACAACTTGATCCGATGACCCTACAAGCTCCGCCCCTATCGGCCAGGATGACGTCAAGGACAAGACGATTTTGAAGCACAACAATCCGCATAGCAGACTGCTCTTCTGTTAAATTGCCTAAGGCGGAAATAGTTTCGTTCACTACTGCTTCAAGGGTTCTGGTTAATCTAAGTATCAACTTACTATTAGTGACTGTACCTATATAGGGGAAGAAACCTTTATTGAAATCTGTGTATTTTTCCCATGCTGTTTCAGTGTAATCGACGATTGGGAGATCTCTCTGCTGTCTATTGTGTACTAAATGAGTATTTCTATGATAATCAGGAGGAGCTAGGAAAACAGGTGGTAGGAGGAATGCTATGTAACAGGTACCATCCCAATCTAGAGGTAGGCGTATATATGCGGTCTGGCCACATATAAAGTAGGAATGACGAGAAGCTCTAAATGTAGACTTGCCTTGATCACTGAATTTTATCACAGTGGTGCATTTACTATGGCCCATGTGTATGGAGCCATTCTTTCTTATACATAGTTCCCCTTTTACTGGGAATACGGACATGGCGGACAAGATTGGTGTAGCTTCAGATTCAACGTTCAGGATCATGAGGTTAAGTGTAAAATTACCTAATCCGTATACTTCATTTTCTAGATCAGTTCCTGTTCTTTTGGGAAGTCCCTCCTTGTTAGGGTAGCAGACTTTAAGCAAAACTAAGTTCAGGTTTCCCCATACCCAGTTGTCTTGATAAACTGCGGAATCCGAATCTAGGGAATTGATCAAACTAAACCATGCTCCACAGGAGCCATTGTGTGTGAACGGATAGGGAAAGAGGGGCAAAACTCCCTTATAGTTCTGATAGGGAGGGAGTCGGCCACATATCCAACAATTTGTGGCATTGCTGGTTTGATGGGAATGATGTAGCATACTAATGAAAGTGTTATTGCGCAGCGCAAATCTATAGGACAACTCATGCGGGGGTAATTCACTAAAAGAATGTTCAGCAGTAACATTGTAAACATGTTTAGAAATAGGATAATATATGTGCAACAATATACTTGCAGTGATTATTAAAAGACTTAAGAAAAACAAAATTAATAACGTCACTGTGCAATGACTACGCAGTGATTTACAGTACGCATGTCTTTTCAACTGCATCTTTCGGTTTCTTTCTCTATTCAGGTCTAGGGGATACATGTCAGAGACAAATACGACCGATTCACCTTGGAGAGGACTTAAACAATCAAATTGTCTGACTTTTTAGACCGTAATTTTAGTTTGTATAGTTCCTTATCGTTTTGTTCAACCAAAGGAAGCTTTGAGTCAATCGGTGAAGACACGCGAGGTGTAACGTTTACATCAGACGGTAGTCCATGAAATTTCTTGATATGACTTGAATGTAACCATCCTTTGCGACCTTCGATCTTCACGGCTGTCCTCGTGGTGAGTAGTACAAGTTGAGGCGATTTCCACCTAGGATCCAGCTGAGTCTTCCGGTCAAAATTCCGCACTAACACCAGGTCCCCGGGAACTACGTCATGGGGTTTCACCTCGGTGTTGTCGGGAAAGGCTGCAGCTACCTGTGAACGACAAGATTGTAGTGCAGACATCAAGGAAGCCAGGTAATCTGTCAGCATATTACAGTCAACATCAGTTATTTTGCGTGGTATAGGCGTCCCCCACATATTTGGTGGTCTGCCAAAGATCACCTCATAAGGGGATAGCCCTGTTCGAGAGTGCGCTACCATTCTCATGTAAAAGAGTGCAACTGGTAAGGCTATTACCCAATCGACACCTTTCTCTCTACATATTTTGGACAATCTAATTTTCAGAGTTTGATTATGTCGTTCCACGAGACCTGCTGCCTCGGGGTGTCGGACACAGTGAAATCTCCATTGATAGCCTAACAAAAGTGAAACGTGTTTCATTAGTTCGGATGAGAACGGCTGGCCGTTATCTGAGTAGACAACACGTGGTAAACCGTACCGTGGGAAGAATTCTCGAACCAACTGTTTGGCAGTAGTCGGGGCAGTGTAATCTGAAACCGGGTATGCTTCTGTCCAACAGGAAAGAGCACAGACAACTACGAGAACATATTTGAATCCTCGACATCGTTCCATCTGGATATAATCCATCTGGAGGACTTCAAAAGGGTGATCAGGAGGCTGAAATCCACCCTGTTCTACGGGAATGCTTTTACCTGGGTTAAACTGACAACAGATCATACAGGTACGAACTTTTTGTTTAGCTGCTGCTCGTAAATGTTTGTTGAACCAAATGTGTTGAATGCTGTCTAGCATAGCTTTTTCTCCTAGGTGCGCTGGACTATGTACTGTATTAATGATAACTTGGACCATTGAGTCGGGAAGAAACCATACAGATTTTTCCTTCGTCATCCATCCTTGATTGATTCGTTTGGATCCCTCCTACCTCAGTCCATTTCTTTATTTCATCTGGTGTAGCATGTGTCTGTATGTCAATTACGTCAAGAGCGGGATCCTTAACCGTCATGCAATGTGTTGGTGTCAGAACTATTGTCTTTGTCATGTCAGACATGTGAGTTTGAGCAGTCTGTTTAGCTGTTCTATCAGCTAGATCATTACCTTGGGAAATGATATAAGTAACTTTCGTATGAGCTTTACATTTCATAATTGATATTGCAGTAGGTAGATGTATTGCATCTAATAAGGCATGAATGAGGGGTCCGTGCTGAATGTGGGCACCGTGAGAAGTTAAATAACCTCTCTCTCGCCACAGCACGCCGAAGTCATGTACAACTCCGAATGCATAACGTGAATCAGTGTATATGTTGACTTTCTTATTTGTGGCTTGAATACAGGCTTGTGTCAGAGCGATGAGCTCTGCTGCTTGAGCTGACAAGGTATTTATGCAATATGTTTCAATGACTTCAGTGTCTGTTGTAACTGCATACGCGGCCACTAGCTCTCCTGTACTTGTTCTCATACATGAACCATCTACATACAACGTCAGGTCTGGATCTGACAATGGGATATCTGTCAAGTCTTGTCTGGGTTTCGTCGTGATAGTAATAACTTCGATACAATCATGTGCTAGTGGGTCTGTTCCGTTTACTGGCAAAAGTGTGGCAGGATTCAATGTACTACAACGTCTGATTTCTATGTGTGGCTGAAACAATGTCAATTCGTAACCGGTAAGTCTTGCTATAGTCAAGTGTTGTGTTTGCGTTCGGTTCACAAGAACCTCTACTGCGTGTGGTACTTGTACTGTCAATGGATGTCCTAACACTATAGCATCGCTTTGTCTGATTGCTAAAGCTGTCGCTGCCACTGATTTCAGGCACGCAGGCAGAGCCTGAGCTACGGGATCTAATGTACTAGAAAAATAAGCACATGGTTTGTGTGATCCTGCTTGTTCCTGTGTGAGTACTGACAAAGCAGTACCTTCGCGTTCTGTAACAAAGAGCGTGAAATGTTTATTGTAACATGGTGTTGCTAAAACAGGTGCTTGACATAAAGCTTTCTTTAGGCTTTCAAAAGCTTGTGTATGTTCCTGAGTCCAAGGGAGGACAGTCGATGTGGCCGCCTCCTGTGTTGTCAACTGAATGAGTGGTTTTGCTAGAAATGCATACTGAGGGATCCACTGCCTACAATATGAAGTGAGGCCTATAAAAGCTCGTACCTCCTTTTGTGTCTTGGGTATTGGCATGTTAGCAATTAACTGGATGCGATCTGACGTAAGCTGCCTTCCCTCCTTGGACAGCGAGTGCCCAAGGTAAACAACTCGCTGGACACAGAATTGCAGCTTAGAAGGGGACACCTTATGCCCCTTTTCGGCCAAAAATTGTAAAACCGTCAGTGAGGCTTTTTCACATTCAGGTTCGCTTCTAGCGGTGATCAGCAGATCATCGACGTATTGAAGCAGGGCAGTGTTGACTGGCATGTGGATACTGTCAAGTTCTCGTTTCAGTGCTTGGCTATAGATGCTGGGGCTTTCTGTGAATCCTTGAGGTGCGCGTGTGAATTTAAAGCTTCGTCCATTTAAACTAAATCCGAACAAGTATTGGCTTTCCGGATCTATTGCGACGCTGAAAAAGGCATTCTTGAGATCAATTACAGTAAAGAATGTTGCTTCGGAATCAATGGCTGTCAGTAATGAAGAAATGTCTGGGACTACGGGGTATTGTGGTACAATACATTTATTTAATTCGCGCAGATCAATAACCAATCGATATACTGGCGGGGCTTTTGGATCAGTTCGTTTAAGAATCGGAATTATCGGGGAATTACATACATTGGAGTCGGTTTCCACAACCACTCCTTGGGTAATAAGCTCGTCAATGATTTGCAGTAAAGCCACTACAGCATCTGGGGGTAACTTGTATTGTCGCATTCGTGGTAGTACCACTCCTGTCTTTAGTGTGACTCGATATGGTGTAATGTTCATGCAACCAACATCTGTAGGGCCTTGTGCCCATAAATGTGTGAGTAAAGTCTGCAGTCGGTGATCCATGTCTCGGGACACATAGTGCCCTTTGAAATCACGTAAAAACAATCTTACTCCTTCCGGAGAACAACATATTATAGCTCCTAGAGCTTTCAGTGTTTTTATACCTAACAGGTTTTCTGGACATGATTTAGTAAGCAATAAATCTGTAGTTCGTGTCAAGGGACCAATCGTAAGTGGAAGAGGCTGTGATACTTCGTTAATGATAGGTTTTCCTGAAAAACCAAGGGAAATATTCTGTGAGCCTGAGAGGGGTGCCCCTGGAACTTCACTACGTTTTATGGTTGTTCGGCTTGCCCCTGTATCAAGTAAAAATTTTCTATCTTGGCCTAATAGTTCACTGTGTACATAAGGTCCTTCTTGATCTACAGGGACCTCGATAAGGGGTAAGCCAACTTCCCTCTCTAGGCTGTTTCATGAGTATCGTTGATAATCAGGGTAGTCATACTGTGCAGTCTGGTACATCTGTTGTGTCGTTGTTTGTGTGGCAGCAATAGGCTGCGGTGGTGGAGCTGGCATAGACTGTTGTGGAGCTGGCATGGACTGTGCATGCTGCGGGGCTCCTTGTTGGTTCTGATCCTGTCTAAGTGGCCGTGGTCTTTCTTTTGTATTACCTATGGCGATATTATGTTTTAAAACTGGACAATCGTGTACATAATGACCTGGCTGTTTACAATAGTTGCATGTCCCTTTTACAGAACCTGCTGAAACACTGGACTGTGTCATACCCTTTTTATGACCGTCAGCTGGAACTGTCTGGGAAACTAGCATTTTCATTTTCGTGTCTTTCATGCGTCTTTGTTCATGTTCTTGTTCCTCTCTAATTCTATTGTGATGGTACTGTAGCATTTGTAACATTTGTGACGGAGTGTTACCTTGCCAGGTACTCTCGAATTTCAATACTCTATTCTTAACTTGGGGCAAGGCATTTTCAACTAATTTTGTCACAAACAGATGTGGATACGATTCGCTACTTGCTTTTATTCCACTATTTATACCAAAACATTTTTCGAATCGGGCATAGAAATCACTAGTGTCTTCATCTTGCTTTTGTTTACAGGCTGAGATTGCACCCCAGTCTTCCTTTTTCGTAGTTAATAAACGTGGCAGTACCTGTACCAATAAACCTGGTAGTATTTTGGTCTTTTCCCCAAGCCCTAAACCTGGACCTCGAGCTGTTTCTTCGTTTTCTAATGCTGTCCAATCTATCTTTTGGTCTCCCACCTCCCAATCCTTTTCTTTGAGTTTTTCATAAATGCCCGCAGGCATTAATACCTTTAATATTTTCATAATGTCGGGATAGGTATACTCTCCCATGAGCAACATGTCTTTAATTTCACGGTGGAAACCCGCTGGGTCTTTGTCATGACTGGGTACCACTTTCTTCATTTCTAATAGTTCCATTTTAGATATGGGTGTGTATACAAACACACGTTTAAACTGATTGTCATCACCTTTTATCGGATGCACTTCGCGTAAGGGATTCTGTCTATCCATATAATACGTCGTTCTTTCCTTGATGGGCAGTGAGACATGTTCGGGGCATACAAAAAGAATGTACTGCTTTCTGGATTCTAGTATTTCTCTAATTAACTCAGTACCTGAACCTCTCCATTTATTCGTGAGTAATTCAGTCAATATATCAGGTAAGGGACTAGGATCAGAGTGTTGGCTTTTATATAATATAAGGAGTTGTTGAATCATGTAGATACCAGCTAAACGCTGTTCATCTGGGGTGAGGTTCAAAAACGTGTGCGCTAGTGTATCATCACTATATTTTCCGGGACTGTCAACCCAGTGAACGGCTGACCTGGCTAATTCTTGTTCGTCCATAGAATCGAGTATATGATAACCCCTTCGTTCTCGGAGTAATTTGTCAGCGGCTTGGAACGAATGTTCGGGGGACCTTATATTTATTATAGGGGTTTGGAAATCTCTGTTATTAACTGGACGTATCGGACGTATCAGATCAGTAAAGCATCTAGTATTATTACAAGATCTTCCTCTACCTACATAGGCCATGGTTTCTAACTGTCCTGTGGGCAGTTCTAATTCTCCCTCCTCCTCGTTTTGTTCAGGCTGGTCTACCGCTAATCTCTCTTCGTGTATTCGTTCTACTTCTTTGCGGATCTTTCGGCACATAGCTACTATACTTAGTAGTTTATCATGTCTCCCCTCTGATATATTCCGACTCCATGTGGTAAGAATTTGCATTTCTTCCGGATTTACCCCTGGTCGGTCTTGATTTCTGATCACACAATTTATGAGGAAACGTAACAGTTCCCCCTGTATCTCCACTTTCTGGTACTCCATGGCTCTATTAATACTTTCAGAATCTCGCCCTGACTGGACAAAGTGATATATATTTTCTAAATGTGTAGTCATTCCTGGTAGCCTCCCTAAATATATTGCAGCTCGTCGGATACGTAATGATGCCAGCAGCATTTCGTCCTCTTTGCCGGGCACAGGGTCATATCTACAATCTACTAGAAGTTCCTTAAGCATGTCGGGAGTTACTAGTTTGGGCGTACGTTGGTGGGCTAATTCTTGAAAGGAAAGTTTATTTACTCTGGGTGGCGTGGAAAAAATGTTTGTTGTACCTCCTGTAGCACCGCCTGGGGTGCTGGATGTGAAAGGATTCGTTGAACGTGATATAGCAACCATAGGTGTGGGTACAGCTGTAGAAACAGATGTGCTTGCCGGAACTTGTGTCGGAGTTTGTTGTTGCGGAGGTACAGACGGAGGGTCTTGGCGTTGAACCCCCTCGGCAGGCGGTCTATGTGGTGCAGTATTAGCATACTCGGGAGCTGCGTCGTCTAAATAAGAGGAAAGGAAAACATCTTCTGCGGTTCTGGGATGCCCTTTGGGATGTGCTTTTATCGGAAACAATGGAGGTGGCAAGTCTTTGGGTATCTCCAGAGTAGCCTTAGGTAACCCTTCGGCCAGAAGAGGATACATACCATTCATAAGGGCATTTCTTTGTCTGTCTACTTGTTCTGATTTTGCTCGGGTACCTTCTTCAATTAATAGATTTTCTCGAACTTTATTTGAATTCTCCTTACTTTTCTCTTCCTGTTTGAGTGCTTTTTCTGTACGTCTATATGATTCTTTACGCCATAATTCAATGGCATCTTTCTGTGATTGTCTAGCTTTCTTTTTCCATAATTCTTCCTCTACTTTCATGATGCAATCTGCATCCCAGGTCCCAGCTGCGGGCCACCTCTGACTTTCTGGTAATTCCTTAGTGTAGTCTACCCATAAATCAAGAAATAATATGGCGTCTAGGCCATGTTTATGATACATGAAGTACCCTGGAGTGTCCCTAGGAGGAATGGGAACAGCTTCTTCGAGTACCCCTTTTCTAGTTTTGATCTGTCTTAATTTCGAAAAGAGCGGCATATTGAGAACTGATCTGAGACCTAATTTTGAACACGTTTAATACAACAAAACACAATAATGAACAGTCATTCATATCACAATATGCTGAACGTATTTAAAACATTTAACATTTAATGAACAACAATGATGGTCATTTAGGGAACTAGTCACTAAGCATAATACTCGGCACTAACTAGGTAATTCTGAATTATATACTAGACATACTAGATATACTGCTAAACAGTACAGATACACTGCTGAAACAGTGCAGACCGGATTTGTGTACCCAAACCCGTCTTGACCGGCACAACCTATGTGCACGTCAGAACGCCTCCCCGGCAATGGTACTCACCGGGTAGCTCGGAACGGAAGGCCTCGGAACTGAACTGAACTGGACTTGGACCGGACTCGACTCGACTCGAAACTTCGGAACTTCGGAACCTGGTGGGCCTCTGTATACCTCGGATCTTGCTCTCTCAGCTAGGCTCTGGTCGGGATACTTCGCACTTCTCACCGCCTCGTCTGGGTGTTGATCGCAGCCTCAGTTACCCCCGCTCGGCAGGAGGGAGATACAGGAAATCCTGTGGGTACGCGTTGTTGTCCGTCCAGCTGTGGCAGGAGACCGGGCCTGCAACGCACCTCCGGCGCGTGAGATGAGAAAGTGTCCCTATTCGGGCGCCATATATGTGGTAAATAATTTAATTACCGGTACTTAATTTGATGCGGAAAATTAATAAGAATAGCTCAGTAAAATAAGAGGCAGAATCCGTGGTATTTAGAGATTCGGAACGGGCTTTATTCCTATACAAAGGAACATAATTCCATCACCACGAAAGTTCAGGAAGGAAGGAACAATACATTATTGACAGGTAATCATTTTTATAGAAGAGGCATTACAGTGAAACAGATGCAGGAGGCGTAACAGTTGATAACAGAGATAAAGACATACATGCGTAACTAAAATGGGTGTAACTAGGCGTAACTAAAGAACGTCATTAGGTATGATGTCACAAATGGGTGGTTCCATGAAAGAATTTCGCAATGTCAGCAAAAATACTTGGCAGAGATGCGCGCGCAGCAGCATGACGTGTGATTTGACGTGCAACTAGGGGGAGAGAGGGGCTTGACATTTAGCTCTACATGTGGAGACAAAAGTCTAGGGTTATGTCAACCTAATCCCAAATCATATCTAATATCCTATGTTTAAAGAACTGTGTTATCCAAAAAGAGAGGTCTCTTAGGATAGAATCTTATTCTATACTGACTATACTGACTGTTAGTGCGTGTACAAGCGTCTAAGTGTCTACACTAGATGCGAGGGGGTAGGAATATTCCATGGTAACAGGGCTATGAATTACTTGCATGAGGGCAGCGAGGCCTGGCCCTTTGCGCGGTAGCTGGAGGAATGTTTACCTAAACTACTAGACAGGAATGCATCGGATGAGGGGCGGAGGAGATAATCTTGAAGGTGAAATACAGTTTTCTGGCAGGCTACGGGCTGGATCAGGCACCGTTAGCCGCGCAGGGAGTAAGACAAAGTTCATGGTCACAGATGCAGGCTCAGACTGGAGCTTTCAGAGGCAGAAGGCAGGAAAAGGGCTTGATGGCAGAATCAGGGCCTACTCGCCTGGACTGTAAAATGGGATAAATGAACCATATAAAGCCGGTGGCCTTTCATACTTAGGAATAGAATATCCGGCCCATTCATGGCGGATCTGAAAGAGGACATGTTGACGGTGGACGCACATGTATTTGCGTCTTCATAACTGGAACTGGAGGGAACATACATGTACTTGTGACTTATACATGAAACCGTTGGGGTCCAAGATAGGGGACATAACCGACCATAAAAATCCATATTTCCACACTACAGAGGCCTAACTCTGGAATATAACAACTGCAGTTGATGGTTGCACTGGACTGTTCACAGGCGAGGACAACGAACATCACCTGACTCACCATCGTAGCCAGGGTAGGCACTTTGCTTTGTTTGGATGAGCACTGTTGTGTGGGCCTGACCAAGAACCTATGGAGCAGAACTTAGCTGACTACATGCAGTACAACAGCCGCCATACTGACAGCGCTAATGCTGCCTTCACTCCCCTGATGAGCACATGCTGTCACAACTACTGGGGACCACAATAGACCTCAGCTTAGCTTGGGAGAAGAAGGAGATGAGCAAGGCCCACACCACCTTCAACGGCATGGCCGATGACAAGCTGCAGGTGGGCCTGCATAAAATATAATGAAGGACAGAAAAGTATTGTGAAATTGTGACTCCGAAGGACAGGGAACAACCTTAGATTTTAGGGGACTGGAGCTGATAACTCTTGAAAAAGGAGGGTGAACTGAGCTGAGAGACCTCCTGCACTGACAATTTCTCTGAGATTCTCCTTGAAGGTCCATGGGCCACTGAGCATTACCTGACTATGGGAACAGTTTAGACTGTCCCGCAGATTACTGCATTTATTGTTTGTCTTGCTTAGAATGCCTTCTCATGGTTATGTACAGTAATTGCATTGTGTATTAGTATTAAAATTCTTTCCAACAGATCCTTTTTTTAAAAAATAATATGACTCTAACTCTACCCGACCCACCTCAGTAAGCCTGGGAGTGCTCAACTCAGCAATCCTGGGGGTCAAGTGATGAAAGTTCAAAATGTGTGCATCGATTTGAGCTCCATAGTAAGTTTAAACCCCAGTGGAAAAAGCGGTTGAATTGGATTGTGGCACCTTGAGCTCAGTGACCCCTCATTTCTCGGGGTCGTCTGAAAATGTTACCCCATCCTGGAATGTATTTTAAAAAATAGTTCAAAAAATACGTTGGGAAGATTTAAACCATGAAAAGTACACACTGATATAAAACCCGTAGAGCAGAACATGGCACTGAATGCTGACTTTCTTTATTTATATTGATGCTGTATGTGTTTGAAGAAAATATTCAATAAATATCAGCCAACCAAAACAGAAGCTGAAAATGAGATGTGCTCTGCATAAGTCTCTCACACTAAGGATTATGTTGCTCAGTTAAGCAAGCATCTTTCATTTAATACTTCCCATTGAACAGATGGTCTTCCTAACAAGTAGGAAAAAGCAAATTTGTCCATGGCTGCATCTCAGCTGCCGAGATATCAGAAAATACGGATTTATACAGTACTCTATCAAGAAGTGCTTTTGATATATTCACACTTTGCTTGTGAGCAAACTAGAAGCCAAATTAATAACGCCATTTTGTTCTGACAACGTCATAATCATTTGGATGCAAGCTGTATTTGATTGCTTTAACAGCTGCATAACATGTAAATGAGTTACAGGCCCATTACTCAAAAGATATCGCTGGAAGGAGTATACAAGCTGTTGAACCTGTGTCTGTGTGCTTGGAGAAAAGAACCTTTTAAACTACTCTACAGCTCCCTTCTTTTTCCTGAGAGCGGCGTAGCATCCCTGCTTTTAATTCCAGGTCATTGCTTCTTTATGGACTCACGATCATAGATGATTTAAAACAAAACTACCAGCATAAAATAATTGGCACCATCACTATCGTTTTATTAACTATATTCGCTTACAGATTGTATACTTTTGATGTGTTTGGAAAAGCACTGGCGCATAGTATGCTCAGATATGGAGATTCAGAAAAATTCAAAAACACCCAGGGACATGTTTATAATTTTTGTTGCGTCGCCCTAGTGCCACGCAAGGGGGCGCAAGGGCAAGGCAACAACAAAGTCAGATTTCTCAAGCCACGCAAGATTTAAATATAGACAAATGCATCACAGCACAATTTGCTGTGTTGCATTACTGTTCCCCAGGGTTGCATTCCATGGGTGGGAGGTGGTGGTTCCCATGCATCCACCTATGGATTTTGGTACATTCTCAGATTTACCATCACTGGTAAACCTGGAACTGTATCAAAATGCTACACCTCCCAGGAGGGGCGTAACAAGGAGAAATATCTGTATTTCACACTATCAAGGGTACCCCCTACAGGTTAATTATTAAAGTCTGAGAGAAAAGAATGGAGACAACAATCAAAAATCAATACGAAAACCTCCCACTAGACCTATATTGCTTTTATATAGGCTTAGAACAGCTCTATGGGGCCATCCACAATAAATATCTGTATTTCTCCTCGTTTTTTCCTTTCTTTGTGTGCATAGAAAGACGAAAATATCTGGGAGGATTGTTTTTGTGCGGGAAGGTTTCCTTTCCTGTACAAAAAGCAATCCTGCTTACAACATAGGCAACCATGCACCATGGCATCCGAGAGTGCACCAGGGCATAGCAAGCGCAGGAATGCACTTTATGATATTAAATACAGCACATACTTGCCCTTTCCCTTTTGGGCAGCGCAGCAATGTGGCTTGCTGCATTGGACTGCATGAACATTTGATAAATGTGCCCCTTGCTGCCAGAAGTATCTCTCACACCTACTCCAATTTAACAAAGCAATATTAATGATATTTAGTTAATGCATAGTGGAATTGATCAAATTGTGTGTCCTTGACAAAGAATGTGTGTGTGTATTAATTTGTCATGTACAGATGACTGGATTGTAAAAAGAAAATCTCGCATTCATAGATTCATTTATTAGAGTGAGAAGGTGAAATATAATGAATGAGTTACTCCCATTCAAGTTTTGGGAAGTGGGGATTGCAGGACTGGGGTTTCCTGTCAAGTGGGTGAATACCCATGAATTTAAGACTCTGCAGTTATGCAGGTGGAAATGACTATGCACATTCAAAACAAGGTATGCTTAGGTTTTCCTGAAGATGTACTTCTCCATAGTTTTGTGACTTTCCAAATGTATGTCTACACCAGTGCTTCCCAAACATTTTAGAACCACGCCCAATTTTAAGAACTACAAACTCTTGCAACCTAACTAGCTTTACTGGACATGAGGCAAGCAACGTTTTAATGTGAGTTAACCATCGTGTGGTAGAGCACTGTCAATCAATATATCAGGGACTGCTTTTTGAATCTAGGCAGCGGTGATTTATTGAGTGATCCTGATAAGATCTTTAAAAAGGATCTTATCTGGGTGAAAGATAATTTTTTTAGAAGGCGACTGCTGTATAGGGAAAAATGCATTTTTGTGAAGACTAGTGTTCATCGATATGCCATGCTGAAAACTGTGCCCACCATGGAGCCCTATATTTAATGGGTTAAAAGCAGATATGTTCCTTTTTTATTAAATAGGTTCCGACTTGAGACCTTTTTGTCTTACTTTTAGCCTACCCCAAAGGGATGAATAAGGGCTATAATTTCTTACCCTGTGGCTGCAATGGTAAGCCTCCACACGACGTGGTACATTTTATCATGTTTTTTTTTTATGTCATGCCAAGGGCTATATATTCTTCCCATCTTAATAAGGGCCAATTTTACCAAGGTCCGCCCCGCTCTCGTTTATTTACAATTGCTTCCAGGAGAAACTGTTCAAAATGTTCTCAGTTTTTTAAAAGGTGCTGTTAGGCTCAGAAAAACCTGTGATCAATAATACTAGTCATTGGGAGAATGATTTATAACTGTTTTGTTTAAACTCTCTCCCTGGTATACATTCTATTTTAATCTTATATTGTTGGCTTTTTTATGGGATTTTAATCACATTTTATCTATATTATGTGATTTTTTAACTGATGTGTATATTGTGATGTACTTTAGTGTGTTTTTTAAACAGCTGAATAAAGTTCATATTGATTGGTAGTGCACTGACATTTAGAGACAACACTTTTTCTATTGAAATGGCCACTACATTTGCACAGACATACAGTTTTACTGATAAAACTATATTGCACACAAATCATAGTGTTTGGAAATCGGGTTTCAGTTAACATTTCTCAGTTGTGAATCACCAACTAAAATGTATTGATTTGTTTTGATCCTATTATAATCTTTGATTACTTCACACTTCAGAGTTACAAAAAAATGTGCTTCATCTTTGATTTCCTAACTGCTGAATGTGTACAGGTTATTTACATGGATTTACATTTTGTTGGGAATTCCCAAAAAATGACATCCTACAGCCTTTCCTTTCACACTCCCTGTAACCCAGCAGCGATTGTCACATGATTCACTTTACTTTTGATTCTATGACTGCAAAGTCGAGGAGCTTAAGCAGAAATTTGTCAGAAGACATAGGGCCCGATTCACAGAATTAACTTAAGACAAAATCTTAAACTTACTACTTTTGGTATTCACAGAATGCACTTACTACTTTTGGTATTCACAGAATGCACTTACTACTTTTGGTATTCACAGACTGGATTTACGACTACTAACTTTACGTCCGCACTCGGGCCAGAGCTTCTGGCCCGGAGGCGGGGCTTCCGGCCCGGAGGTGGAGATTTTGGCCATGGCTAAATCTCCGCCACTGGCCGGAATCCCCACCTCCAGGCCAGAAGCTCCGCCTCCGTCCCGGAAGCCCCGCCTCCGGGCCGGAAGCTCCGCCTCCAGGCCGGAAGCTCCGGCCCGAGTGCGGACGTAAAGTTAGTAGTCGTAAATCCATTCTGTGAATACCAAAAGTAGTAAGTGCATTCTGTGAATACCAAAAGTAGTAAGTGCATTCTGTTAATATCAAAAGTAGTAAGCTTAGGATTTTGTCTTAAGTTAATTCTGTGAATCGGGCCCCATAGCCTGACACTCGACCCCTGATTTTGAAGCACAGCAAATATGTCAATATAAATACAGAATTTAAAGGTACTTGTATTCATTGCTTGTACATTCGCGATTCACTGAAAAGTGGCGCACAACCCACAGTTTGGGAACCACTGGTCTACACCCATATAATGGTGTTTCTCTGTGTGAGCAGACTTGTACGTTTTTTGTCAGTTATACTCTATGTGCATACAAATCATGTGTAATTGTTAAAGTTGTATAGTTAGGGAATGATTTTTTTTTTTTATAAATCTCAAAAATAAGGTTACTCATATATTCTTGTTTCTTTGAATGCAGAAAGTTAGGCAAGTAAGGCAGATATCTACGATGACATAATGCTAACATTGTTAGAGACCGTGGCTACCTTATCTATAGAATCAGGGTTCATCCCAGTGTCAGCATGGGTAAATACGATGTTGATGTATACCATGATATGTGCAGGCCTGACAACGGCAATACCAATAAATGCAATTTCAACATATGCCATAACCTATGCCCATATAACAATGTCAATACCCATAAATGCAATGTCAATGTATGCCATAATCTATGGCTCTACAACAGTGTTGATGCCGGTAGAAATAATGTCAATTTTTGCCATAATCCTTGCATGCGCAACAATGTTGATACCAGTAGAAACAATGTCAATGTACGCCATGATCTACGCAAACATAACAATGTCAATATTAGTAAAGGCATTATCAATGGCAAATGTATGCACAAAATTGAGAATGTCGGTAACAATGATATAAATGACCGCCACATTAGTTGTAGCTGTTCTAACAAACTTATGTGATTGCTGTCGGATTCACCCAAGGGGATCTCCCCGTTAACCCTGAGTCAGAGTTATGTGGTCAGATAGGCCTTGCAACCCCAACCCACACCTATCTAGTAATGGGTCACATGTTGGGTCTCAAACTAAAGACAAACACGCACCTAGGAAAAACCCTGACTGTTCCCACTGATAGACAATTGCACTCCAAACATGTCTGAGGAAACTGACCCCAATAAAGCAAGATCGGCCAGGGGCACATATTCACTAAAAATACCACAAAAGCTAGATGCAGCATTTTGATAGAAACACTCAGCCAATTAGGAGATAACATGCACACCACAAATAGTGTTCATGTGCTCCCCACACCAGACATCTTGACACATACACACAGGGAGATGCAGGAGATTGCCCGTGCGTAAGAAAGGAAATGGTGGATGGCCAGGGGCTGCACACAGACAGCACACAACCTCATATATCATCACACACCTTCCAGGAAACCTGTTATGCCCTGCAGTCTAGTTTACCTAGTCTTACCACAACTTCACCTACTCATGCACATGTTGAAAGATAACATAGTAGCAAAGCTTCAAAGTTCATCCCCAACACCCCCAGAGAAGTTGCTGCTGCATGGTTGCTCGGCCCGTATCCTGGACTTGCGGTGCAGGGTGGAGTGCTGTGACCAGTGATGGAGCGTGGGCATAGACAAGTTCTGGGCTGCTGCACTACGGATTTGTCATCTGCAGGGTGGAGCATGTGAACCAGGCAGGACCATGGCTCTGAGCCCTGCCTTACTTGATTAAGCCCTCGAGCATTGACTGAGTGGAGTCCTTTCTCTTTAACCCCTCCCTGTGACCCTTTGACGCTGGGCACGCCCAAGCTCTTCACAAGGGGGCCTGTTGGGGAGATCTCGCCTACCGGGCAGGGCATCGACCCTGAACCCTGCATTGGCTGGAGACAGTTGCTTCTTGTGGGGAAAGGTAAGACCACTGGCTATACCCTTAGTAAATTTAGGACACTGTGCCCAGCCTCCTCGTGTCTCAACTAAGACCCAGCACGCAACACTTCCTTCAACCACCCACAGTACCACACGGTTCTCACCCACTTCAGCACCCCGATGGGACGCACTATGGGTTGTGTTACTTGTGGGCCTTTTAGACAATGGTGCTGATTGCACCCTGTTTCTTCTAGTGATGATCACCCTCTCAATAGCGATACAGAGCACTGTGCCCCTCCACATACATGACTGTCTGTGAACCTGCCCTACCTTTGCTGGGGTGCTGGGTTGTGATATCAGTGCTTGCCTTTTGTGAGTGACTTGGGCCATGATGGTGAAAACGAAATCGGCTAAAATATTGCTTGCCGCTCATCGTGACAATGATGATGCCTCCCCTACACAAGGGCCCAGCTGGGACACACTGCATTATTTGGAGCTGCCATTGGACAAGCACTCCAGTCAGTTTGAGTGGATCCTGCTGGCCATTCAAGAGATTAAATCCACTCTAAAATCCAAGGTCAACTCTGTTTCCATAGAGATGTCACTGCTTATGGCTGACCAGAAGAAGCAATCAGAAATAAGAGCATACTGAATCAACCCTTGGTGCACTCCGACCCATGGTGCATGGGATGCAGGATCAAGTGTATCAGCTCTAACGGGATATGCAACATCTGCAGGATCATTTGGAAGATGCCTTGGCTGCAAAACATCCACTTATAAGGAATCCCGGGGCATGTGTAGGGCCCTACCGTGGAGGTATTACTTGAGACGTGGCTGACTGAGACAATTCCTGGCTGGCAAGACTCCCAGTGTAATAATAATAGTTTATTAGTCAGTTAAAACCATGAACAAGATCATACAGTACATAGGATCTAAAAATAAATACAGAAAGGATTAAAAAAGAGATTTATCATACAGCAATTATGGTCACTGAGCATCGCGCCGCAAGCCCTTCACTTTCTTCAACTCCCATTCCTAGGTATTTTAGTGGATGTGCCAAACACACAGATACATTGTATAAAAGTGGCTAATCCAGGGGTTGTCTTTTTCCTAGTGTATAAAGCGCAAGATTGCCATACAGGCGGCTAAAGATCCCTGAAGTAGATTAATATAGGTAATTATGGTACATATGTGCAGGACTGAGGCGGGTTTGTATACGGTGCCAGATGGGCTATTAGTCCCACTGTAAAAGTGCAAGTGTGCAAAACTTTGCATCATTAAAATACCAGAATAGACAAAATAGATATCTGAGCATAACGGGATAGGGAGCAGCTGATTATGAGAATCCCTAGCAGCCCGTCCTTGATGATTATCTGCTAATGTTGAGTTTGCCTGAGAGGGTTCTGATTTATCATATTTTAAAATTAGACTCGGGAACCCCCTCCAGATTACTCATCACATAACCTGTTAGCTGGTCATCCCTCTGAAAATATTAATTAACGGGGTTAGTCCAATGTTCAGCATTGTGTTGTACAGGTCCATGGAGCCCACCAGTGCGGGCCTCCATGACCTAATTTCCCGTTCAAGGAACTCCCGTCTTAATAGAGATCTTTGTTGAACCATCAATACAGGACAGATGCATACAATGTGGAGAAATATTTCATTCCCCTGGTGGCATAGACGGCAGGACCGATCTTCACTTAGACCGGTCATCCTTCATTTTGGCATGAGGTCTAGTGTGAGTATTTCTCCAAATCCTAAAGCCAGAAATGACTGTTTGGTCTTCTGGTGGAAGGGTGCAGCCAACAGAAATGATTCTCTTTAAATGGAATATGATTTCAACACCAGCCACCCATGGCAATGTCTAGACAGGGTTTGCTTGTCTGCCACCCAGCTTTGCAGTTCAGTTGATTTATTTACTAGTTTCTTAAAGGTTTACCCAGAGGTATTAGAGGTCCAAAGGTCACCCATTTCAAGCGTCCTAATGCTGTTTTCAAAATATTTCTTGTGAGCGCCATTGCCCCGTTGTAAGTTGATTTTTTTCCAGAATAAATTAGACAGGGTGTTTTCAGCTGCTACTCGCAGGTTATGACAAAGCTTTATTAACACCGCCGGACTAGCAAGTGTTTGTTTTGTAAGCAGGAATTCTATCCAGAACTGTGCAGGAGAGGGAGACTTAGGGAGCATAAAGTATTGTTTATAGGCTCTTATCATCAATTTATCTAACAGAGGAGCCTCATCAACTAGCATTATCTCCGATCCTTATGCAAGCGTTGGCAACAATTTGGCTTTCATAACTGATTCCATGGGTTTTAGATCAAGGCCTCGAATGGATCTGGCCAATGACGAGAAACCCTAATTAATGGCCTGCGCTTTCACCCTTATCCCCTTCTTCTGGGAGCCAAAGGAGCCAATTGTGTCTATTTTCACTCCTAGGTATATGTAGAGTTTGACCTCGTCAATTCTGTTTCCCTTATTAAGTCATTTATTATTGTTCTTAGGAGGATGATTGCATACCATCACACTTGTTTTCAAAACATTTATTTCCATGCCATTCTTTTCAGTGTAAGCTCCAAGAGTGTTAAGCAGCCTTTGAAGGCCTATTCGAGTGCTGCTAAACAGTACCATGTCATCAGCATAGAAGACATGCGACATTTGTTGTCCTCGAACGCTCGGTGTGTGAGCCTTCTGTTTGTCTAGCTCAGTAGAGAGATCTGCCAAAAATAAATTTAAGAGAAAGGGGGCTAGAACACAGACCTGTTTTATGCCAGAAATTGTTTGCATCTTTCTTGATACGCACAAACCATCTCCGATTTTGATCTTAACCCAAGTATCTGAGTATACCAGCCTAATTGCTGATAAGATGTTCAGTGGGATACCCTATCGCTGACGTTTGGCCCATAGTTTGTCCCGAGGGACACCATCAAAGGCTGTTTTGAAATCAACAAATCAACAAAGCACATGTAAAGAGGTGTCCCAGTTGCTTTTGCTCTGTTCCTAATTAGGCTCAGGGTCAAAAGATTGGTTGAAGTACCTTGGCCCCTTAAGAAACTAGTTTGGTTTAAGGGGAATCTTCCTTTGTCGTGTGCCCAGGATTCCAGATCATGCAATAACAATATTGAAAACTATTTTAACCCAACATCCATCAGTGCTATTAATCTATGGTACCTGGGTGAATATACCAAACCTTTTTTAAAAATGGGATGGAGTATTGAGCCCCTCCAGCTGTCAGGAATAACGTTGTTTTCCAGAATGAAATTAAACATTGACACTAGGAAGTCCGCCCATTGTGGGATGAGGTGTTTGAATAATGCCTGTGGTAGCCCATTTGGGCCGGGGGTGCAGTCGTCCTGGGACTTTTTGATGACCTCCTCTACTTCAGTTGCTGTAATTATCCACTGTGCCGCAGTGATTTTGTGTATGACAGTAGGGACTAGTTGTAAGCGCCAAACCGCTCTTGAAGTGCGACTTTAGTTAATGTACCCATTCTCGTTCACTGATATTTGTGTTATTTGCAGCTGCAGGACCTTTCTCATTCCTATTGATTATCTGCCAGAATCATTTTGAGTGTGTTTTAGAGGCATGTAATAACTGGGCCCATAGTGTTTCTTGTTTGGATTGTTTATACTTCCGGATCTCTTTATTTAGCCGCCGGCTCTCATTGCAGAGTTGTTGTAGTAGATCGGGATCTCCTGGATGTTGACGTGATTGCCGGAATTGTTTGCCTCTTTCCTTCTTTATGTTCCGCATGTGGGCGGGCATAGTTGACCATTTACCATGGTCAAGTTAAGATCCCTTTTTGTGGCTGTTCTCACTGTGGGTTTTAGTCATATTATTGGCAAGAGTCTCCCATGTCGCTATTGGATTGGAATCTAGTTGAGCTAGGACCTGAAGACTAGAGACTGCACCCTCTGCTATTGAGTTGATGGAGCCAGAGCTCCACTTTAGGTGTTTCAGGCTTTCTGAGTGTGTTTCTCCCAAACGAAATACCTCAAGTTTGCACGGGGATGCGTTCACTGTGATGACCTGAGGATTGTGATCGCTTTCCAAACAATAGCATATACTATAGTTGCAAACCTGGTTGTAAAGGGGCATTGAAATTAGGGTGTAATATGATTGAAACTGTGTTACCACAGACCCTTGACCAGGCGGGTGGAATGTCCGATGGTTTTCGGCCATCTAGTGCCAGCGGACCCAATAGTTCTCAGGCCTTTATGAGTTCTTCTCCTGATTTATCCCTCTGTGTTTTCAATGGCATTGCTTGCTCAGGGAGGGGGCCCACTGCGTCAATGTGTTCCTCCGAGGGACAATGAAAAAGGTAGAGGTTGAAGTCTCCAGAAACTAGCCAATGTGACTTATTATGGCTATCTTTCAACTGAGATAAGTGAGCTGCTATTATCCTGGATGTTGTCGCTTTTTGTTTTGGATTGAGGTATAGGTTGACGATGATGATTGGATCTTTAGAATTAATAGCCCAACATTACAGTGTTAATACCAGCATGTTTGGGTCGTCCACGAACACTTCTACTGTTTCACCTGTTATTTTGGCGTTTATATAAATTGCCAAGCCCCCTTTTGCCCTTCCATAGGTGCTCTTTCTTTCTGCTTGTTTTGTGTATTCTTTGTAGCCGATAAGAGGGATAGTGGTCTGCGCCCAGGTTTCCTGGAACATTAAGATATCAAAAGATCTCAGAAATCCTGTGAAATCTGGATCCGAAGGTTTTGTCTGTAGACCATTGATGTTCTAAGAACAGACTACCAGGCCACCCGGAAAATGTTCTGGTGGTCTTCCCTCGCCTCAATCTTGACTGCTCCGAATTCGAGACACGGCTTGCGGTAACCAGCCCCAAGAGGTTTGTTGCTCGTTAGTTGTTACCAGTCTTCGCGGCTGACGGGGACTTTTTCATTAGTTACTTTGATTGTCATTTTAGTGAGATCTGAGTCCGATTTGTGATGGACAGCAGGGGGAGACCTTCTGCCAGCGCCTCTTAGTACAGACCAGTTGGAAGCCAGTTGCTCACTCATTGGTGGTCCTGCTAGGAGCACATGTGGATATCTATTTCCATGGCAGAACATTACTTCAATGCCACAGTCTTTTAGGTACTTTTTCTTTTTCAAAATCAGAGCCAGAAGCCCCGAGGATGAAAAGGTGACTAGAGTGGGATCCGTAAGCTGACGTCTTCTAGCCGGCAGGAACTTGATTGAAAAGATATTGTCAGACTTTGCATGGGCCAGATCCGGCAAGGCTTTAAGATGTCTAGGAGGGGGGTGGGTGTAGGAACGTGGCTCTGTATATACTGTTCCCAAATAGGTACAGTGTGTACAGAGTCCACAGCCCCCAGAGGTTTGACAGAGGCTAAAGTTAGATATAACCTTACTCTCTATAGTGGTAGCTTGGTCAAGCAGTAAGGCAGTATCAGAGGACAGTGTAAAGCATTTGTTGTACACACTCAGTCAGCAAATGGTCTCACACACTCAAGAACTGAACTCTAGGCCAATGGTTAGTATATAAAAATGTATGGTTGTTTTATTTTTGAACCAACAATAGGTATCAAAATATACTTTCTCGGAATGAGATGCTTTAGTTAAATACTTTGCAAGAGGCAATTTACTTGGAATGCAATAGTTACAGTTTGTTGCAATAGGCAACACAATTCCAAACACAATAATACATTGAACTCAATGGGAATTTTAAGCTGTATGCAATTGATTACTTTCAGGATTACTTTTCTAACTCCAGGAGTGGATCCTAGATTCAGTCCTGGGACAGTTCTTGGAAACAAGTGAGTAAATACATTTTAGTTACTGTTGTGATTTTTAAGCAATATTTTGCTATTTTAAAAGTTGACACTTAGAAACTTTTTCTAATCAAATTACCAATGTTATCCTATGGGAGGAAATTCACTTAGCAGGTAAGTAGGGTTATGGTTACTTTTTCTAGGTCAGTGTTGGATCCTGGATCCAGCACGAGTGTACCACCTGTAAGCAGTTGAGAAACTGCGTTTAAGTTATACAGGTGATTTTTAACGAATATTTATACATTTGCAAAATTGACACAGAAGAAATTTCACAGAAAAACAGTCAATGGTTTCCTATGGGAGAAAATTGAGTTAGTGGTAAGTACGGTCGTAAGTACTTTTCAGGGTCAGTGCTGGGCACCAAGATCCAGCACTGGGATCTCTCCTAATAGCAGGTGAGTATTTCTGTTTTCGTTACTCGGTTGATTTTAGGTGAATATTTTAAAGTTTAGAAACCCCACACTTAGAAGAAATTTCATGAGAAAACATTCAATTTTACCCTATGGAAGAAAAGTGGTTTATCGGCTTTTGGGTAAGTTCTCGACTGGCAGAGGTAAGGTTCTGGGCATAGACTCAGGGGTCTCCCAGGGCCAGGTAAGTACAGTTGTTACACCCTCAGCGGCACAGGGGCAGCCGGGTGCAGTGAGTTAGGCCCAATGTTATCCTATGGGAGGCAGGGGGCCCTTGGTTGGTGGCTGCTGACTAGCAGGCCACGCAGCTGTGGGAGCTGGGCTCCTGGTCACTTGCTCAGGGCAAATGGGGGAGTAGGTAGGAGTAGAAGTTGCACTGCCAGGGCCACTCGGGCGGCTGGGTGCAGGGTGCTTTTGAGCCTTCCGGCACTCAATAGATTGCAATGGAAAAGCTCAAGGACGAACAAAGGCTGCAAGCTCGGGTACGAAGATTCTTCAGGTGTGACCACCACTTCGAGAGGTAAGTTGGGTAGTTGGAGGATAGGTAGGTACCCAGGAGTCAGGCACAGGGGGCCGCAGGGCGCTGGGTGCAGGGGTGCCTTTTGGTGTCGGGAAATCTTACCCTCTGTTGATCGCGGTTGGGGGGGTCCCTGGTTCTGAGGCTGCAGGCGTTGTCAGGAGCATCGAGGTGGGCCCTTGGGTGCCGGATTCGGGTCACAGTCGCCGGGGGGATGTCCTCGGGGTCTTTGTCCACTCCAGCACAGGCCAGGCTTGGCGGGGGCAGAGTGTGCAGGGTACACAGTTCCAGGCTGATGCCAGGGGTTAGATACTTGCTTTGAGCAGAGCCACTGCTCGTGGGAGTCGCAGGTGCTCAGAGTCACAAGGTTGCCAGGTCCTCCGGGGTTTGTGAGGTTGCTGGCAACAAGAGGTGCCGGGATTTAGCAGGAGTAGGTTCGAGGGTCGACAGACCGGTAGGGCTGGGGCCAAAGTAGTTGGTGTTTTCCTCTTCTTAGCAGCTGCACGGCAGGTCTTCTTTCTTCTTGCTCTTCTTTGCTGTATTGGAATCTGGAATCTGAGGAAGGAAGGTTCAGGGTGCCCCTAAATACTACATTTAGGGGCGTTACAGGTAGGTAAAGGGCAGGGACCACTGGGTCCCTGTCCTGGGGTGGGTACACCCCCTATCCTGCCACTCTCCTGTGGGAGGGGGGCAGTGGCCTAGTCCTGATTGGGCAGGGCTCCCCATCTTCAAGATGGTGAGAGCCCGGGGATGTGTTTCACCTCGCTTCCCCCACCTGAGGGGTGGGGTTGGTAGAGGCTGGTACACCCCCTGTCCTTCCTTGGGGTTTCCGGCCAGTCTCCCTGCCAGAGTGGGGGTTTAGAACTGGTAGGGGCCAGTTGCTGAGTACAGCAAGTGGCCTGAAGAAGCTCACAAATGTGGCATGCCTTTGAAGCTTCCCCTGCCCATCCTGGGGGAGGAGACCTAGCACCTCACCCAGGATGTGCATTGTTGCAGGCCCAGGGGAGCAGATGGCTCTCTACCCAGGGGTCCAGCAACATGTCAGCTGTGTGGCAGCCTAGGCAGCCCCTCAGACAAGACGTGGATTGTAGGTTAGGTTCAGGGGGCATCTTTAAGATGCCCTCTGTCTTGCATTGTACATTAAATCCCAAACTGGCATCAGTGAGGGTTTAATGTGCTGAGAAGTTTGATACCAAACTTCTCAGCCTTCAGTGTTGCCATCATGGTGCTGTGGAGTTCATGTTTGATGAGCTCCCGGCACCATATACTCTTAAATGGCAGCACTGCACTTACAGTGCCCAGGAATGGACCTTGGTACTGAAGGGGCACAGGGCTCATGCTCCTGTGCCCAAACCACTGGCATAGGGCACCCAGCTAGATGGGTGGCTGATGTATGCCAGGGCAATGTAGGTTGTGGGCATGGCACACAGGGATGTGTGCCATGTCGACTCTCTGTTTTGTCCTGTGCCCAGACACTCAGCCTGCAAGGGCAGTGTGTTTGTGTTAGGGTACGGGGCCTCTAAGGGTGGCACAATAAGTGCTGCAGCCCTTAGAGGCCTTCCCTGGTCACTAGGCCCTGGGTACCTAGGGTACCATTTACCAGGGGCAGACATGTGGCCAGGGTTTGCCAATTTGGGTTTTAGGTTTTAGGGAAGGAACATAGGCCCTGGGCACCTGATTGGCAGGAGTCCAGGGTACACTCAGTCAAAGTACATTCAGCAATTCAGTAAAATGTGGGGGCATACCATGCAAGAAAGATGGCACTTTCTCACAGTGGGCGCACACTGCCTCACACTCCAGCACTCAGTTTGCCCCGATGCATCATAATAAATGCAGTGCATGATAAAACTTTCTTTGGTGTCAGACTCTAGTTTTTCACCCATGTTGGTGCAGCCAGTGCTGTGTATCCCTAGACACGTGTTTCAGGATAATTGTCCTTCTTCAGTAGAGAGCAACACTTTTTTGGGGGGGTTCTGGAGATGCTGTCCAAAGTCTTCTCAGGTCTCAGTACCACTCGCTGGGCGCAGGTGCATCAATCAGTGCTCGTCAGCTCGTTAGCTCAAGGGAGCCTTTTCAAATAGGAGGGGGTTGGGCGCACACTGCCTCACACTCCAGCACTCAGTTTGCCCAGATGCATCATAATAAATGCAGTGCATGATAACACTTTCTTCGGTATCAGGCTCTATTTTTTCACCCATGTTGGTGCAGCCAGTGCTGTGTATCTCTAGACACGTGTTTCAGGATAACTGTCCTACTTCAGTAGAGAGCAACACTTTTATTGGGGGGTGACGGAGATGCTGCCCAAAGTCTTCTCAGGTCTCAGTACCACTGGCTGGGCGCAGGTGCATCAACCAGAGCTCGTCAGCTTGTTAGCTGAAGGGAGCCTTTTCAAATAGGAGGGGGTGGGCGCACACTGCCTCACATTCCAGCACTCAGTTTGCCCCGATGCATCATAATAAATGCAGTGCATGATAACACTTCCTTCGGTGTCAGGCTCTAGTTTTTCACTCATATTGGTGCAGCCAGAGCTGTGTATCTCTAGACAGGTGTTTTCAGGATAATTGTCCTTCTTTAGTAGAGAGAAACACTTTTTTTTTGGGCCATTGCTGCCACATTGTAAGCAAGAATCATGTACCCACGGCGTCTATGCCTGTGTTCGCGGACCTATTTGCATGCATCAACTGACGCATGTCAAATGAGATCAGCAAAGGGATTGTTTGGCAGGACTGTGAGCGGCGCACATACCTTCACTACTCTGGGATTTCTGCTAAGTGAGTATCGGTCCATAAGAAGTAACTCCACATTGTATAGAAATGTGCCGCATTTATTACTGAGCAGCTGCAGTTGTAGGGGTGGAAGACTGTGCCCTCAGTGATAGGGCAGCAGAGCAGTTGCTGAATATGTAAATGTCTAGTTCCATGTAGTCCTGCTTTAAACCTCCTTGCTTCAATTGCTCCTAGTTTAGCAGGGCTAGGAATAGTGGAACTGGGATTTTCAGAGGCTTGCTGAGAATCAAAAAATTTGGTGAAAGAATCAATGTACGTGGTTGGTGGCAAAATGAAGGGATGAGGTGTGGAGTCAGCAGGATGCATCCTGTGAGGAGACTGTAGGTAAAATACAATACACAGAGCCATTTTCCCAAATGTATTACCAATGGTTAGTATATTGTAAAGCACCTTCACTGTTTTCAGGTATGAGAGGATAAACCGAGTATTACACGGGAAAGCTGGGATTACCATTCAGGATCTCTGGTAGGGATAACCACCACATACCTGGGCTGGCGACCAAACCCCATGCCGATGATTGTGACTGTGTGCCTGAAAAGCTCCTCACATGCCATAATTGGACAGTACCTAACAGATGGCCACAATGTGCCACGAAGGTAACCAAGGATTTCACCATCATGACATAGGGGCAGAGATCATGGCCATGATGCCAAATACACATGCTAAAGTATGAACACACACGCACACACAGTAACATATATTCAAACACAGATGCATGCATGCACACACTCCCACATGCATGTACTGTGGGCCTTATTGCCAGAGACATCAAATATTATTTTTTCCACAAACATCATCACAGTTTACTTTCAAAATCCTCCTCTGGTCCAGTTAAATTCATGTCTCTGAAACATTGCTTCAAATCTACAGGTATTTTACCCACAACAAAAGAAACGACAAATGTCTTGTTTTGCATGTCCTGTTTTTAAATCATATCCCTTTTATCACATTGCCAATTTACCAATCAACACTCTGATACTGGTGTGGAAAATCTTACACTTCTCTCCGCTATTTAAATGCCAGGTTATACTATAATCAATGCACTGTGACATCCGCGCCATACTGACGTACACAACATCACCGTGTCTCATCCCTACCCTCCATGGGGGATATTCTCAAGAACGTGTGATACCTATTGCAAAATTTGCTTAACGCAACTTTGCACATCTCAGTCTATCGCAAGAAAATAACGCAGTGTTAACGTTGTATTCTCAACACGGTGGCACCATGCGATAGTCTCATGCCAAATGACCGCGTTAAAAGGAACGCGAGGCCGAAAAAATGCGAAACACGAACGCGGAAAAAGTAGCAATGTGGCCAATCACATTACAAAAATCAGCGAGAACCAGCACCAGGCCTGCAATTCCCGCGCATCATGCGGGAAAATGCACTATAAAAGAAGAACAAAAAAAAAGCAAAGGAAAATAAACTGCATAGCACCATGGATGCACCCGGACCGAATACAGAGGGCAACACAAACCCCACAAGCCCCACAGATGACCAGCAAGGACCCCATGCTCGGGGAAGGCCAAGGAGAAGAGGAAGACGCTGTTCAGTCCGCAGGAAAACAGGATCATCATAACAGAGATGATAGTACACTACCAACAACTGTTCGGCACCGCAAACGTGTCATTGGCAACACAAACGGAAATATGGCAGTCCATTGTGAACAATGAGAATGAAGTCGGAGTGTCGAGGAGGTCAATGGAGGAGGTCAAGAGGCGCTGGCATGATGTGCAAAGCCAAACCAAACAGAAACTCGCTGCCAACAGGAAGGCAGCACAGGCGACTGGAGGTGGGAAATGAAAAAACAACAGTTGATGGACAGAATGCAGAACCATGTCATACATTCACCCCAGTACAGAGATCTGTGCCTAAATCCATCGTTTTTTTGCTCACCATGCCAATCCAGTTTGAACCCAGCCATATGCAAATCAGTCTTGACCCTGTGCCTCATGGGAACAGTCCAGCCCAAACTGCCAAGCCAGGTCCTCCCTGGACTTGAAACAAGCATCCTATCACCGGTTTCGGGGTTTCACCCCTCTTCAGCCAGGATAGTTTGATTCAAGTGGCATGGAGAGCACGGGACCCACGTCAAGGCATACCCGTCTCACTTGGGGTGACAAATGCAAAAACAACAGTTCATAGACAGAATGCAGAACAATGTCATACGTGCACCCCAGTACAGAGATCTGGACCTAAATCCATCGTTGTTTTTTTCTCACCATGCCATTCCAGTTTGAACCCAGCCATACGCAAATCAGTCTTGACCCTGTGTCTCATGGGAACAGTCCAGCCCGAACTGCCAAGCCAGGTCCTCCCTGGACTGGAAACAAGCATCCTAGGACTGGTTTCGGGGTTTCACCCCTCTTCATCCAGTATAGCTTGATTCAAGTGGCATGGAGAGCACGGGACCCACATCTGGGCATACCCATCCCACTTGGATTGACAAATGCAAAAACAACAGTTGATGGACAGAATGCAGAAAAATATCATACATTCACCCCAGTACAGTGATCTGGGCCTAAATCCATCCTTTTTTTGCTCACCATGCCATTCCAGTTTGAACCAGCCATATGCAAATCAGTCTTGACCCTGTGCTTCATGGAAACAGTCCAGCCCAAATTGTCAAGTGAGGTCCTCCCTGGACAGGAGACAAGCATCCTAGGACTGGTTTCAGGGTTTCACCCCTCTTCAGCCAGGATAGCTTGATTTAAGTGGCATGGAGAGCACGGGACCCACGTCTGGGCATACCCTTCCCACTCGGGGTGACAAATGCAAAAACAACAGTTGATGGACAGAATGCAGAACAATGTCATAGATTCACCCCAGTACAGAGATCTGTGCCTAAATCCATCGGCTTTTTTTGCTCGCCATGCCATTCCAGTTTGAACTCAGCCATATGCAAATCAGTCTTGATCCTGTGCCTCATGGGAAAAGTCCAGCCCAAACTGCAAAGCCAGGTCCTCCCTGGACTGGAAACAAGCATCCTAGGACCAGTTTCGGGGTTTCACCCCTCTTCAGCCAAGATAGCTTGATTCCGGTGGCATGGAGAGCACGGAACTCACGTCTGGGCATACCCAGGAGGTGGAGGTGGGAGTCCTGCACCACAGGAGTAGCTGGATGAGCTGGAGGAAATGGTGGCCACAGTCATCAGTGTGGAGACGGTGGAAGGAGTTGGGGGTCCGTACACAGCTCGATATGACCTAACTCAACAGCAACAGGGTTAGTAACAACCAGGGACTGGGGGGATGGGGGAGATGGGCACAATGGCACACATGCACAATCATGTGTAGCACACTGCACTCCCACAATGAGTGTGGAACATGTCCCTGATACCCTTGGTATGCTGCTGCACACATAGAAACACCAATTAGGCCCCCATCCACTATGTGCACAAAGGGACCCCCTCCCTATCACCAATCACACAACCCAGACATGCAGAGATCCACCTAAGCAGCAGCGTTGTAAGCCACACTGACAATGCAAGTGCCACTGCATGACCAATAGCATGTCTGCAGTCAAAATACATGACATGGTGCACTCCACAACATTTAGATGGTCCAGTGTGGATCACATTCTCCTATGAGCAGGTCACACTCTGACACATCCACGTGCATATGCAACCCCTGGCAACAACAACAAAACTGCAGACAAACAATGCACATGAGTACAAAAACCGTCCAAAAGCACAAATGACCCAAGTCACCAACATCTCTGCACCGTAAAAGCACACACGTCAAAGGCACACCTCCTCAAAGGGATAAGGGGCAGCTAAATTAGAGCTGCAGGGGCAACTCTCCCACAATGCAGCACAAAAAAATAGCAATCACAGCACATCAACATTGACAACAATGTGGTACAAGATGCAACATTTTCACTACAGAACAGAGGACACAACTTTGCCACTTGTGAGTAGAAACTGCCCATTCACATCTGCCGTAGGAGGAAACTGGGAGGTGACAATGTACGAGTACAACCTCACATCCGTCATGTAGTCCAAATGTCCACTGTCTCCCATCAAATAGCCAGCTCCTCAAAAACAGTCACAATGTACATTGTCATGCAGTCTATAAGTAAACATCTACAAGGCGTCAACATCCATGGGACACACTGTTAACCTGCATCCCCCCTTTACATTGCAAAGGGACAATCAACACCTCCTGCAGAGCAGAACAGACATATCTTCAGTGATGATGAAGAGGACACTCTGGACATTTGTTCAGACACCCTTCAACGGCTCATGGACAGGGCAGCTGCATTGAGGTGACCCCACCCCTGCACAGACCACACAGCAGGAAGCACCGACCACCATGGCTGGCCCCCAGCACCTCACCCAAGAACACATGTCATTCCATCGCCTTGTTTGACTGCCAGAAGGAGCTGGCTGAACATGTGTGTCTGGGGTTCGAGATCATGGCAGCCAAACTCAATGCCATATGTGTGTGCATAAGTCCCATCAAGGACCACTTACAGTCCCTAACAGACACCCACAGTCTGGTCCATGTCCTACAACAATCCTTGGCTGATCTCGCTGGAGCCAATACTCGGATACAAGAACTGTCTAGTCGGACAGGCTCCATCGACGACAGCACAGAGTTGGCACAGATGCGGAGGGCAATGGAGAACATGCAGCTGAAGCTGGCAGGAAGGATGGCTGCCACGGCTGAACACCAGCGAGATGTAGCTGGGATCTACTATGCCCTGAAGATTCTCATCTTGCCATTGCTGCCACAGAGCCTGACCCAGATGACTGCTGCAGGAACTTCGACACACACAGGCACCTCCACCCCCTGATGTGTCTGTGGCACAGTGATGCAGCCATAACACCACCACACACACTTGGAACACCTGACACTGAAGACATATCAGAGGACGAAGATGTGGATGGTAATGACTCTGTGTCAAAAAGGAGGTTGTAGCATTCTTCCCCACCATATGGCCGGTTCCTGCTTGGTTCAGCCCTCTGCATCATGCCCTGGAACAGCACCTTTCACTGTCCTCCTAAACACTCTGCGACATTCACCTGGACCCCCGACATGGACTGCCATATCTGCACCGGTTACCGATGACACAGCAATCAGGCTGTTGACTGTATTCTTCCTCCCCCGACACTCTTGTCATTCCCCCAAGGACTGGTTGGCACTCCACTGTGCAACCATGTAATGTGGGGTGTGCATGGGCATGTACTGCTCCAGCTCCGACACTCCACAGAATGTGAATAAAACATTCCAAATCACACAGATGTGTCATGTTTATGTTCAGTGAAGAATAAAAGTATGGATGACTGTAGGGACATCGATTGCACAAAAAGCTGTACCCTGGGAAATAACATCAATGCGGATGTTTGACAGTGACACACATGGCCAATCATATGTCTGTGAAGGTGTGAACTAGATGTGGCCTCATTATTAACAATCTCACAACCCCCCAATGTAGCCCCCCGTCCCTTTATTAAATAGGGCTGTGTGTGAAAATGTCAAAGTCGGTAGAAGGACCAAAGTAGTGTCCCCCATTACATGTGACAACATTACATCTCTTTGCATACCTACACACACTCAACTGTGTGGACACAGCCTGTTTGGATGGATCACATTGATCCACATGGCAAGAAGTTGGACACCATCCTCACATTGCTGAAGACACGTAAGCGCACACATCTACCAGCAACTTTCCCAACCACAATGTCTGGCTCACAGAGGTGGAGCTGCCAATGGGGACTCACCCCTGAGTGAAATGTGTCAGTCAGTCCTTCCCTGTGTACGGACAATGCTCATTGAGGCAGACGATTTGGCATTCTAATCAACACTCATCACAGTTGAACACTAGTGAAGTTGCGTACACTTTATTAGCATGTGTGTGTCGGTACGGGCAAGACAAGGGCCACAACATGCAGACCAATGCATCATCTACTAACAGGCAGCAGAGGAACATGTAGAGGTGCAAGACATGTGGATGCAAACATGGACAAAAATCATCACGGATGGCAACGGTCTCAACCCACCTTGCCTTGCTGGACGAGTCATGTGATAGTTGGCGTACGCTCATTGTACCGTGTTAGGGGACACCACTCACAGCCCATGGGAACTGCATAGTCCTGTACCATCGGACTGCGCTGACTGTCTGATCTGCTGACAGTGAGCAGGCGACAGAGTCTAAAAGGGTCACATGTAGAACTACATTGCCATGTGTGTACATTCCCTCCAGCAGGGTTTCAGATTGAGGAATGGTGCCATGCGCCGCTGTCCACTCACCTTGCGCAGGTGTGTGTCAACCCACAGTATTGCACACACATGCATTCTGAGTCCAGGCGAATGCCACCATGTCCACTGTAATGGTGGGATATGTGACCATTTCTCCAAGATGCAAAAGGGTGTTGGGACCTGTGCTATGGGTTACAATCAGTTGTGGCTGTAGGAACGTAGTTACTCGTCCATGAGAGCGAGCGCAGCTTCATAGGCAATCTGTTCCAAGAGTACGTCATTGTCGGCTTCAACGAACATGAGGGCGAGCCAATCCATTAGCTGGTCCGGACAAATGTGCTCCGTCCACACAGTTTCACCAATCCACAACGCAGCTGAATAGGGAAGCGCCTCGATGTGGTCACTGCAAACGAGGAATTGTGCAATCTCCCATGCCCAACTGCCAGCACATACGCCAAATATCAAGGCATCCCATGAAAGGGTATCACGGTTACACTCCTGGTCATGGGCCAACAGGGGGCACACTCACTTGTCATAATCCAGTTCAGCTACTGTTGTATTGGATAGGCAGACATCCATGGGCCACTCGAATATCCATGATCAACAGTGGAACCAGGGCTGGATGCAGGTGACGTACGCAAGTTGGAAGCTCAAACGCTAATTGATCTGCAGCACTGCCAATGGCAGTGCCCCACCAGATGCAGCATTCGGTCATGGTTCAGTTCCGCATGACATGGGTTGCGCATGTGCCCAGGATGTCCTGCCATTGGGTTGTTGGGTCTTGGAGAACCGGCACTCTTCTGACCTGCGGCTGTTGTGTGGACGATATGCCACAGGTCGGAGCAATGAGTCGTATGGGTCTGCAAAGTTTGGACATATGGGTTTTGCTGTGCTTAAGTGTCAAGGGCATTCCATGCTGGGGTATCTCTGGCAAGGTCTTTTGTGTGTGGGGTCTGGATACGTTGTTCTTTCATTAGCGCTGTGTGGAGTGTGGGTGCCGTCATCTGCTCTGGTGTATCTTTCAGGGGGTGCCCGCTGCATGCACTGGCAAGGTCGTAGGTGCAGGTGTCCTTCCGTCTTCTGTATTGGGACGAAGGAGCTTTCATCCCTAATGTTAGTCTGACTACTGCTTGCTTTCTGGAAATGTGATGTGGCTTTTGGTTTGCAGATGAGGCTCGGCCTTAGACTTTTGGTGCACCAAGAGCGATACACACACAACAGTTGGCATGTATCAGCCAAGAACCTGAATGGCCTTGCACTCCTTGTACAATCTCTTCCTGCGCGGCCTCCCTCCGTGTGCATGCAACAGGGTGACATTGTGGGTTGAGGTCCGTGTGGCGCGACACTGCAACAGAGACACACGCATCAGTTGGTTTCCTGTCCAGCCCAGAAATGAACCACGCACATGGCGCAGGGATGATTCTCTCTATTTCTCTCTCTCCCTCTCTTCCTTTCACTGTCTTTCTCTTCCTCTGTTTCTCTCTCTCCTTCTCTCTCTCGCCCCATTTCTCTCTCCCCCTTTCTCTCTCTCTTTCTCTCTCTCTCTGCCCTTTGATGAGCGCATGACACACCTTCTTGTCTTGAATTTTGTCTTGCAGGCTGTGACTTACAGAATGTCCATGGGAGACCCGTCATGACTCTTCAAAATAGCAGTATTGAGTTACATTTGATTGAATTATTCTTTTTGGAAAATTCAAAGGAGAATGGATGATTTACCTTTGTCTGTCCACACATGAATGTTAATTGTTGTTATTGTGTGGCTTGAGGCGAATTGTTTGGTTCAAGAATTTGTGAAGTTGATGTGAACTATTTTCGTCCGGGGGGGCCTGGGGTAGGGCCCAGGGAAGGGGGGGTTCCTGGGGGTGGTGGCGGTGGCTGTTGTGGCCCTCTTGGGTGTCCGAGCAGCCTGATAAGTGGCTCCATGGCATCTGTTGTTCTTCAGGTGTGGCTGTGTGCTGGGCTCCCTTTGATGGTGCAGGTTGTTGTCCGACTTAACACCAGGTAAGAGCAGGTGTTAAATCTCTGCTGCTAACGCGCCTTATCTCATGTTTTGGGATCTTATTGCAGATCTGGCGGGTCGTTGAGAATGTTACTAATTGGTGTTGTCGGGGCTTTTTGAACGGGAACGCCTACTTTGCATCTCATTAGCGTTAGTTACTGGTGACATCCATGGCGTTTTTTTTTGCGGCTACTATCACAGGAAGATTGGTGATATCAGCTGTTAGTGATGGAGCGGGTAGTAAAAAATTTTGTATACCCCCCATTTCTGCATCTTCATAGTAATTAGAATAATCTTTTAATTGTAATAATATTAATGTGTTTTGAGTGGTACCTAACCAACCTTACTAATGTATGAATTACACGTGGGATTTACATTTTGCATGGCTAAAATAATTTGTAAACTAATATACGAATGCATACTAATAGTAGAAAAATAGAATATTGCATGATATATGTTGCTTTTGTGACGTAATTGTAAGTTGCACCAGATGACATAATTGGGTGAATATAAACGCTTTAAATGTCGCCATTATGCTAGATAATTACACACACATAGGGGAATTAGTGAGGGTTAAACATTTTAATTGTTATTTCCATGTTTTAATTACTTTTTGTATTTGTTTCACTTAAGTTGACCGATTGGGCCTATGACAAAATGGCCGACCAAAGTACACGACGAGACAGCTACCATTCCACGAGGTTTCAGACCAAGTGCGCATGTTCCAGGCTTCTGAACAAGTGGCCTCAAGATGACCTACACAGCCTGTACCCAAACAAGGTCACGACTGGACTTTTGCCAAGAGCTTTAACAAAGGACAACTTTTGACAACCGGATGGATCATGTCTGACGGAGTGACATCATAGACTTTGGGAGACTGAAACGGATGATCTTAACCAACCAATCAGAAGTACCCAAAACTGACTTTCGTTACATTTTGTCATTACTTTCATTATAAAAAGATGGTAGAATAGTGAGTTGTGCGGACCTTTTTCCTGACGTTATGCTGACGGAGAGGACGGTGACACTGCAGGACAGCTGTTTCCCTGAATCTTTGACAGTCTAAATTGCTGCCCATCTGATGAACTGAGGACTCTCAAACTAATGGGCAGTGAATGATGCGTACACACGCTTATGGTCCAGACCTAATTTTGGGACTGTAGCGTGCTGCATGACGACTTGATTGATCTAGAGGACGACTAATAGCCAGATTAGGTAAATATGGTGTTCTGTGGTATTGCATTAATTAGATAAAAAATATTATTGATTAACAAGCAAATGTGTTGGGTTATTTATTGAGAAGGAATAGATTAAGATTTGAATATAAATGAAAGAGGATTAAAATCACTTTTTCCAACTCAGCTAATTTGATCCATCGGCTAAGTGGAAGGAATATCTCGAGGTTTAGGATTAAGATGTGCTGGATTAAGGATATTTAGTGTATGTTTATGTAAATAAAATTCCTTTAGGTTATAAGGTATTCTTTTCACGTCAGGGTTTGGAACACTTATCTCTCCTGTAAGAGCAGACCAATGAAGTGTGAGTGTTGGTGTTATGGGCCCCACCAATGAATGTATGGAGTGAAAGCGTTAGTATGATATCTGGTCTCTGACGAAGAGAGGATTTGAAATTCCACGCTGCATCAGTTTTTCTGGTAGCAGAGTTATGGTTTTTACAGTTTTGGTTTGGTGATTATTGCTTGTACATTGCTTATTGATATTGATTATTGATTGGTATTGGTTTATGTATTAACACTCTATGTTGAGTCGTGTCAAGTTTTATGTTGTCTGCACGGCTTCTGGGATGTTGGAAGTCGGAAGTTTGTAACAGTTCCGTAGTAGAGCAGAGGTAAGCGCTGCTCTCGGCAAAGACGGAATGGTTGTTACCCTGTAGGTACACAGGGGAAACGTGTAACGATTGAAGTTGCACGACGCATTGTCTGGGTTTGATTCGGTAGCATCGTAGTGTGTTGCCATTAGAGACATTTTCTGTATGAGGGAAGTGTGCATGATAGCGAAGGTTACCTGTGAAATTTTGGTCTTAGGTACCAGGAGGCCCGAAGGTACTCTGATAACGCTTATCACTGGAAAGGGAGCAGATATTTTCTAAGCTTGTTAGAAGGACAAAGTAGAGGGAAGTTCTACTTTGTTAACGAATGTCATAATTCTGTAGTAGGGCAGACTGTTCGCTGCTCTCGGGAAAGACAGAATTCTGTGTGAATGTACTACATTTTTCCATGTGAAAGTGCGTGAATGAAATAGCATACCGGGTAATTGTGAAACTCTGGTTTTATTTCTCAGGAGCATTGGGTCTCCAACTAGGTGTCTTAATTCTGGAGAAACAGTTAGCAAATCCTTGCTAGAAGGGTAAGGTAGAGGGATGTGCTACTTTATCAACAGAAGTAGCGATTCTGTAGTAGGGCAGAGGTAAGCGCTGCTCTCGGGAAAGACGGAATTCTTGTGAAAAAGGTCTTTTGCTATTCTTTGGTTAGCAAAGCGGACAATGGTGGTGTTTTCATGTTGTTACTAACAGATTTGTAGATTCAAAAAACGTAAAAAGCTTACCGAGAGAATTTTGTAAAGGAGGGGTCAACAGGAGCAGGAGCTGCGGCAGCGGCTGCTGATGTCAGAAAGACTGTGCTGGGATTGGCCAGTCAGTTAGAAACGTAGACGCTCCTGATTGGTGCGTTAGTATACGCCGCGCTAGGAGTGGGGAATTGCAAAGGTGACGTAGACGCTCCAGATTGGTGCGTTAGTGTGAGTCGCGCTAGGATAGGTCTGAATAGCGGTACAGTTGTAAGGAGAGACTAGCGATACACGGAAGACAGAAAAGATGTATTACGACCCACCAGAAAAGGAGAAAAAGTCTTGGTTTGGGAAAATTTAGAAGTGGTTTAAAAGGGACAAACCGATTGTGACTAGGGAAGGACAATTACTTCCTCCACCGAAAACTCCTGCATCCTTTATGGTTGCGAAATACGGATATCATACTTGTATTTGGTAAGACAATTGGGTAAAATACACTAGAGATGACGGAGTCTTGGCATTTCCAGAGCACGGTTCATTTAATTTAGCAGTTTTGAGAAATTTGAGAGAAAAGATGATGAATTTAGAACCAAGACCTAGACCGACACAGTTTGAAGCATTGACCGAATGGGAAGATGAAATGCATGACAGAGAGAGACAAAGGTGTGGCGGAAGATATAAGTATATGTTTGGTAGATATGGGCATGACACTCATGATGAGAGAATGAGAAGGTGGCGGAATGCGAGTATGACTGAAGGTCTGTTTCCCGTACGAACTGCTGAAGAAATTGGAGGTAGAAAATGCACAGAAAAAAGACATAATGTTGAATCAAGAGGGTATGGAGTGAATGAGTCAGAGGATGATGTTCTTGATGACATGTTTTATAAAAATCCACCTCCGTATCAACTGGAATCAGAAATGTTAACACCAAGTGCCCCAATGAGAGAAACTTTACCAATCATTAAGTCAGAACCAGTGTCCCAAGATTTAGAGAAAAGTAATTCCAATAGAGAGGTAGAGAGAAAATCAGAGAGTAGGGTAAATGGTGAAAATTCGGCAGAATTAGCAAAAACAACCATAGAATTAACTGAAAAGATATGAGAATTGACTAAAAATCTAGAAGCTGTGACTGTTCCAGTGACGATAGGCCCTGTGATGCCTATTTTTGATAAACAGAAAGATAGCGAACATTGTTTAACAGTTCCTTATAATAACAATAAACAGGCTGAGAAGCCAAAGCAGAGCCAGAATGAAAATCCATGGAGACAGACAATGAGTATGATCGAACCAAATGTTTCAAGTAACCCTTTTATAGGCCAAAATTTAGTGGAAAGACATGCAATGACGGTGGAATCAATATTAGAAATGCAAAAGGATTCAGAACGAGGTAATGTAGAAAAACTAGTAGGTCCATCTACGGAAGAATTAAGTGAATGGTTGAGAAGCTTGCAGAGAAAAGACAAAGAATCCCAATCAATAGATGTGGCCAAACTACGAATGATACTGAAAGAGATAATAGTAGGAACTATTTCCACAGAGAAATTAAAAACTTATCAGGATGAGGAATTACTATTTTTGTGCAAAAGTGTAACATGGAGAGCGAAAAATCTGCACGAAAGACCAGAAGAAGTAGCAAATGATATGGGTATAGATATTGAAAAGGTAAAGGCCTTACAAAAACCATATCGAATTGATTTCACTGAAAAAGTTATTGAAAATTTAAACACCACAGGACGGATAAGTCAGATTAAGGAAATAATTATCTTGCTGAGAAAATGGGGAGATGTGGATAAATGGAGAAGCAGGTGGTACAGAAAACGAGATAATGCCCCAGATAACACGTTTGCAGCATTCCCTGTAAGAGAAAAAGAAAGGGTAGTAACAGAATGCCCCATGAGAGAAATTCCAGGAGGAGGATATGTGCATGTTCCATGGACAAGACAGGATATTTTGTCTTTTACAAATGATTTCCCTCGACTACGCGAAAAGCCTGTCAAGTGGTATAGGCAAGTAGACAGAAGTTGTCCAAAGTACTATGGATTGATCTGAATAGTCTATTTGACATAATAGTACCAGCAGATTTATGGACAGAGTGCAAATTAATGATCAATTGGCCAACTCAGGAATACCCTAGAGATCCAAAAACTGGAGCTCCTGATCCCGAGGTAATGAAGAAATATGAACAGGTTATTGCCTTTCTGAAAAACAAAGTACCTCCTAAAGAGACAGATTGGGTGAAAATTGACAGAACACATCAGGAAAGCAAATAGTTAGTACATGCATATTATGAAAGGCTGATTTTGGCCTTCAAACAGTTTAGTGGTGATGAAAATTTGAGTGAAAAGGATTTAAGTCATTTTGTATACAGATTTGTATATGGTCTACGTCCAGAGATTAGTGAAATGATAAAACAACATACTGTAGACTGTCAAAATAAGAAAATAGACGAAGTATTGAGGCATGCAAAATATTTCAGTGATGAGATTGAAGCAAAACAGCGAAAATTAAAAGAAAAGGCTATGTGGGCACAAGTAAAGGTAGCAGAGAGACAGGAAGCTCAATTAGCGGAACAAGTGAATAATACAGGCCCAAGACAAAAGTTCATTCCTGGGAAAGGTAAGGGAAATTTTAATATAGAAGAAGCTAAAAAGAAATTCCCATATCATAATTGCGGTAGAATGGGGCACTGGAAATCCGAGTGTAAATTTCCCCCTTGTACTAACAATGAAAATACATCATTGAATCCACAGGTGCAGAATGAGGTGAGTGGTCAACCGCAGCGACAGCAGCAGCTTGTAACCCAACAGAATCAGGTGCCAAAACCGCCTTTTCCACAGAGCAAAAACTCCCAGAAATATAGTAACGAAACAAGATTCTACAACGAAGAACAGGTAAACAAGCTGCCGCGCGCTAGCACTGTTTTGCAGTATTGGCTACAACGCGATGAGAGTGATTCAGAAGAGGGTTATTGACGGTGCCGAAGGGAGGAAGAAGAGTGCGTACTTGGCGCAACTCTAGAAGTAGACCAGACAGGCCCATTAGTAGATGGGAAAATAAATAATGAAAGTATTACTTTCCTAGTTGATACTGGTGCTACTCGATCAACTGTCAGGTCAGCTGATGTTAAGAACCTTCCTCTCTAGGAAGAAACGATCCAAGTAGTTGGTGTATCCAACAGACAGATTAAAACTTATCTTACAGAGCCAGTGAAAGTTAGCATAGGGACATTTTCTGAAATGCACCGCTTTGTTGTGTGCGATACCAGTCCTGTAAATTTATTAGGTAGGGATTTGTTGTGTAAGATGAATTGCACTATATTCTGTACCCCTGATGGTATAGCCTTTGAGACCCCGGATAAAGATGTGTTGTATAAAATGACAATGGAAAACAGGGAAAATGAGGTCACTGAAACCTATGTTGTATTTAACCCTGATGAATTACCTAAAGAATTGAAACAGTCTGTAAAAGCAGAAGTTTGGGATTTCACAGGAGAAGATGTGGGATTAATGAGAAATGTAGATCCAGTAAAAATAACAGTGAAGGAAGGAGTAAGCTATCCAAATGTCCCTCAATATAGATTGACACCTGAAATAACTGAAGGAGTTACTCCTGTGATTGAAAAAAGGATAAAACAAGGCATTCTGAGAGAAATAATGAGTAGTCCATGTAATTCACCAATTATGGGACTGAAAAAGCCTAATGAGAAGTTCAGGATAGTACCAGATCTGAGAAAAATAAACAAAATTGTTGTGTCTTGCTGTCCTATTGTACCAAATCCATCTGTGATTTTGTATCAGATTCCCCATAATGGAGAATGGTATACTGTGATTGATTTATGCCATGCTTTCTTTTCCATCCCATTGCACCATGACAGCCAGCAAATTTTTGCTTTTCGTTTCGGGGAGCGTATTTTGGCTTGGTGCCGAATTCCACATGGGTATACAGAAAACCCCTCAAAATTTAATCAGCTATTGAAGAAGTCTCTGGAAAGTCTAGAAATGCCCGAAAATTCAGTGTTAGTTCAATATATCGACGACCTTCTTGTGGTGTTGAAAACCCGTGAAGCTTGTGAGATAGACACAATAGCATTGCTGAATCATCTGGCAGATGGAGGACTTAAAGTGTCACCATCAAAATTACAATTTTTCAAGAAAGAAGTACAATATTTAGGCCACAACATCGAAAAGGGACTGAGAAAGATAACATTAGACAGAATCAGGATCATAAAAGGAATGAGAGCACCCATGACCCAAAGAGAGGTGAGAATGTTTCTTGGAATGGTTGGATATTGTCATCAATGGATCAGCAATTTTACGTTGATTGCAAAACCTTTGGTACGATTGACAAGAAGTGATGTAAGAGATCCCATTGATTTGAACAAAGAAGAATTGGCAGCTTTTAAACGATTGAGAGATGGGTTGTGTGAAGCACCTGCATTAGGTATGCCTGATTATGAGAAAGGGTTTGAGTTGTACTGCAGTGAGAGGAATGCATGTGCACTCTCTGTTCTAATACAGAAGCATGGAAAACTGAGGAGACCAATTGCATATTTCTCACCAATGCTAGACCCAGTAGCAGTAGCCCTACCCGGGTGTTTGAAAGCAGTGGCTGCTACCTGCCGGAGTTTGGAACAGAGTGAAGGAATTGTAATGGGATATCCTGTGAAAGTGTTTGTACCTCATGATGTGGCAATCCTTTTGACAAGGAGTCGCACTCAGTATATGACACATAGTTGGCTGACTAAGTATGAGAAAGTTATATTAGGTGCAACAAATGTAAGTCTTGTGAGATGATTGAATGTGAATCCTTCAACATTGTTGCCTGATGCTGAGAATGTAGAAGTCAGAGATGAAGCAGATCCCGACTGTCTAGATGTACTAGATTTCTGTACAAAACCACGACCTGACATAAAAGATGAATCTTTATCAGAAAGTGATTTCGTCATGTTTGTGGATGGGTCTTCTTTGAGAACAGATGATGGAGTGTTGAATGCAGCATATGCGGTATGCACAGTTGCAGCAGTAATGGAAGCGTCCTACTTGAAATGAGTAAAATCGTCCCAAGTAGCCGAACTTGTTGCTTTGACTAGAGCATGCAAGATTGGGAAAAGTGTGAGAGTGACTGTGATAACTGACAGCCAGTATGGCTTCGGAGTCGTACATGACTTCGGTCAAATATGGCTGCAGAGAGGGTTTTTGACATCAAGTGGAACTCCCATTAAGAATGCTGAAGTGGTTGGAAAATTGCTTGAGGCGATACAGCTGCCTAGGCAATTGGCTGTTGTGAAGTGTGCTGCCCACAGTCAAAGTGGTGATTCCATCGCCACTGGCAATAAATATGCCAACGACATGGCTCAATACTGTGCATCTAATCAGAATTCCATTAACAGGGCCAAGGAGAAAGAGGTGATTTCTTGTTCTTTGATGTTTACTAACATTGTGGGTACCGGGGAAGAAGTGAGACAATTACAGGAAGAAGCAGGAGATGAGGAAATGAAGCAGTGGGTAAAAGCAGGATGTGCACCAAGAGAGAAGGATCATGTGTGGGTCTATCGGGATGGAAGACCAGTTATGCCTGATAGCATGATGTCTGCCATGGCACGGATGTATCATGGTCAGGGACGCATAGGGAGAGATGCTATGATCATGTCATTTAGGCAGACCTGGTGCAATGCATAATTCAGACTTGTAGCAGAAAGTCTTTGTCAGAGATGCCTAATATGTCAGCAATACAATCCTGGAAGAAAGACAGTAGTGAGCCTAGGAACAATAGGTCAAGAAGGAGGGCCTTTTACCAGAATGCAAGTGGATTTCATTGAGATGCCTCCCTGTAACAGGTTGAGGTATGTTCTAGTTATGGTCTGTCTGTTTTCTAGATGGGTAGAAGCATTCCCAACAAGAAGAAATGATGGAATGACAGTGGCAAAATTACTTTTGAGGGAATTTATTGCTAGATTTGGATTCCCAGTAACAATTGAATCAGACCGAGGAGGGCATTTCCATAATGAGATCATAAAATTGATTTGTGAAGCATTGAATGTACAGCAAAAACTACATTGTGCCTACCGCCCAGAGGCTTCTGGTGTGGTGGAACAGATGAATGGTACTATCAAAAACAGAATAGGGAAAATGTGTTTAGCCACTAGTATGCAATGGCCTGATGTCTTGCCTCTGGTACTCATGACTATTAGATCAATTCCAGACAGAACTACAGGATTTAGCCCCCATGAAATCATCATGGGTAGAGCGATGCGGCATGTGTTCATACCAGTCAACAAGCTGTTGCCTATAACTGAGGACATGGTGTTGGATTACTGTAGAAGCCTGGCTCACGCAGTTCATTCTGTGTTTCATCAGGAGCGGATGCCACCACCCTTGAAAAGAAGCAAGCCCATGATATGAGCCCAGGAGACTGGGTGAGAATAAAAGTACACAGAAGAAGAAACTGTTTGGTTCCAGGGTGGGGAAAACCACGACAAGTCATCTTGACCACAACAACAGCTGTGAAGTGTGCTGGACTGAAAAACTGGATTCATGCAAGTCATACATTGAGAATTCCAAATCCAGTGGATAGCACAGAAAAGGTGTATTTAGACGAATCAGAATCCAGTACTGAATCAGATGACGGAGAGCCAAAAACAAAAGAAAACCCTGAAAGGGGGGAATCAGAACCAAGTCTAACATTTGTCCCCAGAAGTATTTCCTTTAGAAGAAGGTTACAGATTTCTGATACCAGCTCAGACTCAGAGACTAAACAAGGAACTCAATGTTCTAAGAAAAGACAAGAAAAAGACAAAGAAAAAGACAGTGAAGAAACAATAAAAGAAATTACTGAAAGAGAATTTACAGATGAAAGATTGAGAGAGATTCCACCTGAAATAACACATTTAGATGGACAGGTGCTAGATACAGAGAGAGAGGGAAAGATTACTGCGGAAGAACCCCGAGGAGGTGTAGGGAACTCCAACATTCAGTCAGAAGCAGCCGCGGCCCGTGGAGGAAGTTCCATGGGGCGGAAAGGCGGGGTGGGGGAGGCGAAGAGTGGGGGTACTAAAAACTGGAATATGGATAATTGGCAGTAAGTAAACAATTAAATAAATAAAACAAATTTCGTAGCGCGCGCTGCATCACAAAATGCAATGCAGCGCGCGCTACGAAATAGCTAGTTTATTTTATCAAACAGGGAAATTAGAGTATTATTTCTCAGATGTAGATAACATATTTTCACAAGTACCATCAATTAACAAGCTAAACAAGGTAAAACCTGCAAAGGTATTAGGTGAATTTTTCTTAGAGACTAAAGAACTAACATTAGAATATATAATTAAAAACAATTTGACTTGCAGTTTAAAGAAAGAGAAAAAGACATTTTTGGATATGGTCGAAGAAAGGAGACTGAAAATGCAAAGAAAGGCATCTGAAGGAAAGGTGGAGAAGACAGTCTGGGATGTAGAAATGGAAAAACACTTGAAAGGAGAAGCTAGTCCGACTATGGCTTTAGATTGGCCTCAGAAAGGAAAATTGTGTATTAGAAGGAATCAAACTGCATATGATAATTATTTTGTAGGTAATAGTGAGTGCCATGATACATACCGAATCATGGGTGGATGGGGATTTAAAGGTGGAAAAGATCCAGTTTTTCCTGGATTATATTTTGTTTGCGGGAGCAAGGCATATTATCGTTTGCCAGACCGTTGGTATGTCACATGTTATGTAGGCCTGGTTTTCCCGAAGATTTTTCATATGGATAGAGGAGAAGATGGTGTACATAGTTTAGGAAGTTATTTAGCATGTAGTAAGAGAGAATCTTGGTCAGAAATTGTGGGTGACATCTTTGGACATTGATACCAGCAGTGGGAATATCTCTGAATGCAAACAAAATTAGAAGACTTTCAACAGTAGTGGATCGCTTGTCAACAAGCACCGCTGGAGGATTTTTATTGGTGAACACTGAAATGGTTGCCATGCGTGCCATGGTAATGCAAAATCGACTTGCCCTTGATATATTATTGGCAAAAGAGGGTGGAGTCTGTGGAATGCTGAAGGTTCAACATTGTTGTACTTACATTCCAGACGAAAGTAAAGATTTGAACATTTATATTAAAAATATAACTGAACTGCATGACAAATTTGCACCTCTGGAGGTTGAAGGTGTTTCGGAAAAGATTGGAAAGAAAATATTAGCTATTAAAGATTTCTTAGTAAACTTAGGTAGTACTTTTTTAGGTAAAATCTTATTTCCATTAACCTGTGTGATTTTCATAGTATTAATAATAAGATTAGGGTGTATCTGTCGTAAAGGGAATAAAAGTCAGAAAAAGATCAAAGGAGAAAATTTAAGGAGAAAAGGTAATAAACAAGAGAGAGAATTTGAAGAAATAGAATTAGAGGAAGTTAAGGAGAGTATGTATAAGTCAGCAAAAAGAGAAGAGACAGGGGAAACTGAATTATGAATAAAAATAGGAAATCATCTTGAAACTCCATAAAAGAAATACTAAATGTTGATGGTGTGGTGATATAATCCCCAAAGGGGGGATTGATGGAGCGGGTAGTACAACATTTTGTATACCCCCCATTTCTGCATGTTCATACTAATTAGAATAATCTATTAATTGTAATAATATTAATGTGTTTTGAGTGGTACCTAACAAACCTTACTAATGTATGAATTACACGTAGGATTTGCATTTTGCATGGTGAAAATAATTTGTAAACTAATATACGAACGCATACTAATACTTGAAAAATAGAATATTGCATGATATATGTTGCTTTTGTGACGTAATTGTAAGTTGCACCAGATGACATCATTGGGTGAATATAAACGCTTTAAATGTCGCCATTATGCTAGATAATTACACAGACATAGGGGAACTAGTGAGGGTTAAACATTTTATTCGTTATTTCCATATTTTAATTACTTTTTGTGTTTGTTTCACTTAAGTTGACCGATTGGGCCCATGACAACATGGCCGACCAACGTACACGACGAAACAGCTACCATTCCACGAAGTTTCAGACCAAGTGTGCATGTTCCAGGCTTCTGAACAAGTGGCCTCAAGATGACCTACACAGCCTGTACCCAAACAAGGTCACGACAGGACTTTTGCCAAGAGCTTTAACAATGGACAACTTTTGACAACCGGATGGATCATGTCTGACGGAGTGACATCATTGACTTTGGGAGACTGAAACGGATGATCTTAACCAACCAATCAGAAGTGCCCAAAACTGACTTTTGTTACATTTTGTCATTACTTTCATTATAAAAAGATGGTAGAATAGTGAGTTGCGCAGACCTTTTCCTTTTTCCTGACGTTATGCTAACGGAGAGGATGGTGACACTGCAGGACAGCTGTTTCCCTGAATCTTTGACAGACTAAATTGCTGCCCATTTTCCTGATGAACTGAGGACTCTCAAACTGATGGGCATTGATTGATGCGTACACGCTTATGGTCCAGACCTAATTTTGGGAGCGTGCTGCATGACGACTTGATTGACTTAGAGGACGACTAATAACCAGATTAGGTAAATATGGTGTTCTGTGGTATGATTAACATTTTATTAAAAATTGCATTAATTAGATAAAAAATATTATTGATTAACAAGCAAATGTGTTGGGTTATTTATTGGGAAGGAATAGATTAAGATTTGAATATAAATGAAAGAGGATTAAAGTCACTTTTTCCAACTCAGCTAATTTGATCCATCGGCTAAGTGGAAGGAATATCTCGAGGTTTAGGATTAAGATGTGCTGGATTAAGGATATTTGGTGTATGTTTATGTAAATAAAATTCCTTTAGGTTATAAGGTATTCTTTTCACGTCAGCGTTTGGAACACTTATCTCTCCCGTAAGAGCAGACCAATGAAGTGTGAGTGTTGGTGTTATGGGCCCCACCAATGAATGTATGGAGTGAAAGCGTTAGTATGATATCTGGTCTGTGACGAAGGGAGGATTTGAAATTCCACACTGCATCATTAGCACCAGCTTGTAAATGGTGCGATTCATTTATCATCACTTTTGCTCTGATAAAATGCCGCTAACTCGGAGATAAGTCCTTGAGAATATGCCCCTATGTTTCCTAAACATCCTTTCTCAAAACTCTCTTCCTAAATCAACAGTTAATGCTATTCCCTAAAAACCCATTCCAATTGCACACAATCAGGAATAATAAACTAACACTTGAGAATATCGCATAAAAATACACTCATTCTCTGCACCAATCTCAAACATTTACAATTCGGGAATGGTAAAAAGAAAGAGAAAATAAAACAAATCGAGCCACAACAAAAATCGAAGCATCCATAAAGTGCTGCTTTATAAAGTAACTTGTGCAATTTCAAAGATCCCTTTTAAATCATAAATCATAAAGTGTCTGTCAGATCTTGTGTTCATACCGGTATGAAGAGTATATTCAACACATAAATCCTATTTGTTGTAATTGACATCTTTTACATGGTGTATCCACAGGTTTCTGTCTTGACTGTTTTATTGGCTGTAGAACGCTGTGCACTCTACCCCTGCTAACCAGTGGCAATGTGCCTGTGCTCCTCTCAACATGAAGAAACTGCCATACCCCTAACGGGCATATTTAACGTACCTATACCTAAGGGCCCCATTAACCTTTTTTTTGCCATCTCAGTCTGAAGTATACGCAGCTGAAGCAGACCGGTATCTTCTCATTCTTGGCAGCCGGGCCCCTGCAGGTACAAGCGGTGGGGCGGGTAAGGGGGATTTCGACAGACGACGACAAGGTAAAATTAAATAAATAATTAAATTTCCCTCGTCATCGCCCATGAAAACGGACCGCGACTGATTCTTGGGTGTGCAATTTGACTCTGGTGGTATATGGAAATAGCAAATCAATTTGAGAAAGCCATCAATGCTTTAGTTATCTCCTCATCAAGACTGGGACTGAGACAGCTCGGCATAATTTAATAGGCTAAGTTTGTAGCGATAGCCACATATGGGGCAAATATTTGGGGAGATGAAAATCTTAATAAAATGCAGAGTTCTAAAAAACGCTTTGTTTTGAAGATTGCTTGCAGTCCCTGTCAGCTATTCCTCCTATGGTATTTTTTTTATTTTTATTTTTTGCAGATTTAAATAGCGCAAACTCGACCCGGAGGTATTGGAGCACTTTACATGAGCACCAGTTACGTTACACAAGCACACATTCATTTTTTATGATAGGCATGGGGAGAGTAAGTGATATGCCCTGAATCACAGGATGTGGAGTCGACCGGAGACTCGAACCTTGGTTTCCCAGCTCCAAAGTCGGCATTCATAAAGAACTGGGTCTAACCCACTTAGAAGATCTCATAAGCGTCAGACCCTTCTTCTTTGGAATAGAGTTTGAATGCAAGAGGAACCTAAGCTGAACATACTGATAAAACAAGATTGTCTATTGATTTAGCCTTGTCAGTTGCCTGGTTGCGCTACATCACGACTGCCTGCAGAAAGCTGGAGAGACCCAGCCTCTTGACCTGCAATTTAAAAACCAACTTCACTAAAATGTGTGTTTTTAAATTGTGAGTCCAGAGACACCAAACTCCCATTTTCAATGAGCTCCCAATTGGAATATACACTTGTAAGATGTTACAAGGCAGCTACAATGCTAACCTATGGGAGAGATAGACATTGCTGTAGTGAAAAACACATTTTGCAGTTTTTTACTCCCAGGATATGTAAAACTCACAAGTACATGTCCTACCTTTTAAATATGCCTTATCCTGCCCATGGGGCTACCTAGGGCCTACCTTAGGGGTGCCTTACATGCAATAAAAGAAAAGGTATGATCCTGGTAAGTGGGTGCACTTGCCAGATCAAAATGGCAGTTTTATAACTGCACACACAAGCTCTGCTATGGCAGGCCTGAGACTAGTTTTCAGGGCTACTCATGAGGGTGGCACAATCAATGCTGGAGGCCCACTAGTAGCATTTGATTTGCAAGCCCAAGGCAAATATGTTTTACTGTACTAGGGACTTACTAGTAATTCAAATATGTCAATCATGGAGAAACCAATTATTATCAGGTTTAAAACACAGAGCATTTGTACTTTAGCACTGGCCAGCAGTGGTAAAGTGCCCAGAGTCTTAAAGCCAGCAAAACAAAATTCTGCACACAGTTAAAAACAGAATATGAGAACCAAAAAGACAGGGCAAATCATGCCAAAGGATGCCAGGTCTAACACGTGCCCCCTGAGATGAAAGTGGGGAGTGCTACCCAACCTCTTGAGTGTTCTCACCACAAGACCATCACTGCTAAAGTATTCTGTTCTAGGGTAGTGCTCCACTGTAAAGTTCATTCCTTGTAGGGAGATGGACCAGCTCAGCAGTTTAGGATTCTCATGTCACCTAAACACAGAAAGTGCCACTCACAGTCATTTGGTTGTTCAAGACTGGGAGAAAGTCACAAGCAGAGGAGGCTGCCATGAGGAGACTTTTCATTGGATGAGCAGGTCCAGCGTTGTAAAAGGTCACTGCTGTAAGGTCCGGTCATCACTGGAGATTCGAGTTGGTGGTCATCACAGGCAGTAGTAGCTGTAGTGTGAAGTGTCGTACTTGCATTGCCAGTCATCATAGAAAGTCACTGTCAGCGCAAAGAGGAGGTCTCATTGGAGTTTAATCTCAGTCATCCCAGTGGCAGAGTTCCGGGGCAAATGGGACAATTCACAGTAGCAAGGAGCCCAACTTCAGGGCAGTCACCCTTTTCTTCATGGAGGAGCTTCCACTGATGTCAGCCAAGGGTCCATGACCTGGGAGGGACCTTTTGGAGCTCAGGACTCACTTCAGCAAAGGCCAGCAGCAGGGCTCAGCCAAGTCCAGGCTGATCCAATTGCAGGTAGTCAGCAGTTGCAAGGAGGCCTCTGAAGCTTATTGTGTCCCTGTAGCGCACACAGGAGGCCAGCCAACTGACCCTTAGAATCACTCTGGGTAGCTTAGGATCAAGTTGAACAAGTCCAAACATTCTTCTTTTGACAGCATGGCAGTTCTTCAAGCCTCAGGGCAGTCCTTCTGGTCGCAGGGCAGTTTTACTTCTGAATCATTTCCAGTTCCTGTAGTGTTCTGAAAAGTGGTTCTGGAGGTCCTCTTATATACCTGTGCCAGCCTTTGTATTGGGAGTTCCCTGACCTAATCCCAAAATTGGTCTGGTCAGTTCATCCCCTTGTCTAGGCTCCAAACTGACTTGGGTGACAAAAGGCAGGATAGGCCTGGTGTAGGGTTCCTTTGCGTGTGCTATACGCAAAGGCCTTTGAAGTGTTAGTTAGGCTAGGGACAAACCCCCACAGCTAAGACCCTTTGTCTCACAGACTGGAAGTAATACACAAAACCAAAAGCTCCCAGCCACTTACAGTCACGTGGCCCTGTAAACGAGTGAAAAGGCATAGTTGTTTGGGACAAGAAAATTCTAGGTTTTTAAAAGTGGCATTTTCAGATTTGGAACTTAAAATCTGACTTCACCATTACAAAAGATTATACATTTCAATACATTTGAGTCTAAACAGCATATCTCTATCTGCTCCCATTCTGAAGTTAGCAATTATTAAATGTAATAAAATAGCCCAGTGTTAGCAAATATGAGAGATAGGCCTTACCTGTAAATTCAAGGGGGGATATAGAGAGGATATTGAGCAGTTCAGCGCACACACTTCCTGCATTAACTAATCCTCTAGAATTAAGGTGTGCTGTTCCATGTACCCAGCAACACTTTTCTGGTGTCATTGGAAATTTAGAAGGTCAGACAGAAGGTATGTTCCTTTATAGGATGCACTAGCCCTCACCTACCAAAGTGGCACGCTTCATCATTGGGCCGTGCTTCTCACAGGGTGGGTGAGGCAAAGCTCACTGGGTCTGTCTCGGGGACTCTTTGCCGGAGATCTCTTATTAACTTTGTCAGGTGTTGAAGAGGAAGTGGAGCAATGCTCTTCACTAAGTTCTGAAAAGGGTGTGGTACATTGGGGGAGTGATTACAATTGCCTATGTGTTATCTAATGTTGAATCTTTAATAATGCAACACAAAAACATGATGGACAGAATGCTGAACATTGTCAAACATTCACACCCAGTCACAGATCTGGGTTTAATCCATTGTTATTTTGCTCACCTCGCCATTCCAGTTTAGACCCAGCCATATGCATATCAGCCTTGACCCCATTGGAACAGTCCAGCCTTAACTGCCAGGCCAAGTCATTTCTGGACCCGAAAACAAGTATCCTGGGACTGGCTTCGGGGGATCATCCCTCATAGGCCAGGCTAGCTTGAAACCAGTGGAGTCTGGGCATACCCTTCCCACTTAGGGTGAAAATGCAACACAAAAACAGGATGGACGTAATGCTGAACATTGTCAAACATTTACATAATCTATCGTTATTTTGTTCGCCAGCCCTCATCTGCATTACCCGTATGAGGGGCCTGTGGTCTATCTAAACCCAGAAGTGATTCCAAAGAAAATTGGGTCTTAGCTTCTTCAGCACCCAGACCACAACAAAAGCTTCCCTTTCTATTACTCTCCACCTCAGTTTCCTGGGAAGTAACCTTCTACTAGTGAATGCTGCAGGTTCATCAAGACCCTCTTTGTTTAGCTGTGAAAGCACAGCTCCCACAACATGCTCTGAGGCATCAAGTCTGGAGCTTGGGTGTGTGCACATGGCCTCCTTCAGGGTGTCAAAAGTTGTCTGGCACTCCTCTGTCCAGATCACCTGATGGGGCTGCTTCTTGGAATTCAGCTCTGTCAAGGAGGCAACAATGGTGCCATATACTTTGACGATTGTCCTGAAGTAACCAGTGAGACCTGAAAAGGCTCTTACTTCTGCTTGGGTATTGGGGGGTGTCCAAGTCAGAATGTTGTTAATCTTTGACTGTAGGAGCTGCACCTTGTCGCTCCACACCTGGTGTCCCAAGTACACCACAGACCCCTGCCCTACCTGCCAGTTACTGGCCTTGATAGTAAAGCCTGCACTCTGCAGGACCTTCAACATCTCATGGAGGTGGTACAAATAGTTCTCCCAACTGGAGCTGAGGACTGCAATGTTGTCAAGGTAGGTGGCACTGAAGTTCTCCAACCCAGCCAGAACCTGGTTGACCAACCTCTGGAATGTGGTAGGGGTATTCTTCAAACCAAATGGCATGACACAGAACTGGTAGTGCCCTTCAGGTGTTGAGAATGCTGACCTCTCTTGTGCCCCCTCGGTCAAAGCAGTCTTCCAGTACCCAGATGTTAAATCAAATGTGCTGAGCCACTTGGCAACTCCAAGCCGATCAATGAGCTTACCAGCTTGGGGATGGGGTGTGTGTCAGTCTTGGTCAAGGCATTGAGTCCACAGTAGTTAACACAGAACCACTGTTCAGGTGTGAGACCGGGTGGGGCAGCCTTGGGGACCAAAACCACTGGGCTGGACCAAGGACTCTTGGAGGGCTCAATCACCCCTAACTCCGGCTTCTTAAAGGCTTCCTCCTTAATGCTGTTCCTCACTCTGTGAGACAGCCTGTAAGTCTTGTGCTTAACAGGGAGGCAGTCTCAGTATCAATAACATGGGTGCACCATTGGGTGACTCTAGAGATGAGTGAGAACAAAGAGGGAAATTGTCTCTGCATCTGGCAACAGTCCCACTGATGTAGTAGGGTCAGAGTAGGGGCGAGGATCACACTACTGACCCATCCTGCTCTTTGGAAGACAGGAGGTCATGGAGAGGTTCACTCTGCTCTTCCATTCCATAATCAGAGACCAAGAGCATGGTCAATTCAGACCTCTCAAAATTTGGTTTGAGGCTGTTCACCTGTAGGACCCTGAAAGGGTTTCTAAGAGTCTGCATGTCTACCAGGTATGGGGCTCTACTGGTGCCATCACCCGGCACAAACTTAACCAGAGTGGTATTCTGGTTGTACCAACATTTTATATCCTCCTTTCTATCTTCCTGGGCAAGTCTCCGGAAATGAGCTGTCTGGTTTCGGACGGCCAGTATATAATTGAATATATCCTGGGATGGCTTCCTAGGAACTTGCTCCCAGTCCTCCTTTACCAAACTGAGAGGTCCTCTCACAAAGGGCCCATGCAGAAGTTCAAAAGGGCTGAAGCCAACCACCTTCTTTAGTACCTCCAAGTAGGCAAAAAATGGCAGGAGTATGTCCCATTTACGCCTCATGGGATCTGAGGGACCCATAATCATGCCCTTCACCGTTCAGTTGAACCTTTCAACCAACCCATTGCTCTGGGGGGGGTAAGGAGTGGTGAGTTTATATGTTACACCATAAGCTTTCCACATGGCCTTCATGTACAAGGACATGAAGTTGGTACCAAGGTCAGATACCACCTCCTTGGGAAAAACACTTGGCCAAATATCACCATCAGTATCCTGGCCACTGTGGGCACAGTCATTTTCCGCACGGGATAGCTGGCAGATACTGGGTAGCATGGTCCACCAAGACCAGGTTGAACCACTTGTTGCCCATGGCTGTCTTGGGAACCAGAGACTCCACAATGTTAATGGCCACCTACTCAAAAGGGATGCTCACAAGAAGAAACTGTTGGCGGGGAGCCTGGCAGCTATGACAGGATCTGCAGAATGCATCTGAGTTCTACTTCCATTTGGGACCAATAGAAGTGAATGATTAACCTGTCAAAGGTCTTGTCCTGCTCCCACTGACCTGTCAGAGGCACATCATGAGCCAGACACAGTAGGAAGGCTATGAAGGGAAGGGATACCACCAGCACATGGGCTGACCCAGGCTCAGCAACCTTAAGCTCGCGATACAGGTGATCATTTTTCCAGTAGATCAGGTGAGATCCTGAGGTGTTACCACCTGCGTGGGTCTCCTTCCTGCTGGCAATGGGTTAGCTCAGACAGCTCCCCCAGTTTGGCCACATCTTCCCCTGTAGGTTCCAGGGCATCCTTCTCAGGCTCAGCGTCCTCCCGAATGATGTGAGTTTCAGAAATGGATTTCCCACACGCCTTGCCCCTCCTCTTCCTGGCAGGCACCTGTGCCACTGTTTCAGGTCCTTCTGATCACCCTCTGCCATGGACTGTGTGGTCAGTCACACCCATTCTCGCAATCCCAACATCTCCAAGTATGACATGAGCTCCGCCTCCTTCCAGGCGGTATACTCCAAGTCGTTGCCCAGCAGACAATCAATAGGCATGAATGGACTCACAGCTACCCTCAAGGAACTTGTGACCCCCATATTCAAACAAAACCTGAGCCACCACACATTTGCGCTCACTTTTATCTACAGCAAACTTGGTGGACCACACTAGGGCCTACCTGCTCTTCGGACACTAGTTGATAGAGTTGTCGTACAGGCTCCTGTGTATCTCAGAGCCTCCACCCTCCTCCCATTGATTGTCACCCACTACCTGTAATTCTTAGTGTTGTCAGGCATGAAGGTTCTCTGGACCATCTTGCTGTCACCAAGGGAGACTATGGTCATCTCAGATGGCTCCCCAGCACAAACTGGGACCAACTCCTTGCCAAGCACTACATTACCCATCCCCAGTGTCTTCCCACTGGTGGGAGGCTGTGCCCGCCTGGGGACACTTGGGATTGATTCACCTTGAAGTGTCCCATCTGCTTACATGCAAAACACTCAGGGGTCCCTTTCCTGCAGGCTTTCCTGAAGGGAACCAACTCTAATATTCAACAGTGGGTTGGGAATCCTTACCCTGGGAGCTAGTTTGGGGCCCTCTAGAGAGCCGCTTGCTCCTATTACTTTTGTCCCCCTTCCTTCTTCTGTTGAGGGCCCTGCCCACTTTTGGCTGAGCCACCCACATACAGCTTTATGTGGACCTTAGTGTTGATCCAGCAGTCCACTTCCAGCGCAAGCTTCATGGGGTCAGTAAACTTACTGTTAAACAAGTGCTGGTGCAGCTCTGGAAAACAAAGGCTAGGCAAGTGCTCCCATGTAATCAAGTTGCACAGCCCCTGTTAGCCTGTAACCTCACTGCCCTTTACCCAACCATCCAGTGCTCTGCAAAAGGAATCAACACACTCACGCCAGGTCTGGTAACCAAGTTTGGGACTCCCCCTAAACTTTTGTCCTGTATTCTTCTGGGGTGAGACCATATCTCCTGGGTAAGGCTTCCTGTATGGCATTCACCACGCTCTCCAGTATGTGTACCTTTCCCTCAGCCTGCACTGAAGATATGCTGCCACCATCTCTGCTGGACTTGGCCTTCAAATCCAGCTCCTTCAAGCTTAGCTCTTGAACCAAAAGTATCTGGGTGCCGCTCGCAGGCTGTGTCATTGCTGATTCGAATCCTTCACTCGCTGGGGCTGTCACGGAGGACCTGACCGGCTGTTAAGGAGGAAATGAGTCTTTTAACAAGAACATTTTTATCCTGGGACTGCGAGGACCAGTGCGCCTTGCGCATTATTCAGTTGTCGCACCTGGCTCCTCTTTCCGACTTCTCCCTCTGTCTATTTTAGTCAAACTCAGTCTCGCGTGAGCGGGACGCGTGCGGGGCACAGTCCGGGCAAAGGGCGGGCCCGTTTAAGCCAGTTCAAGCACGGGCAAGACCGGACCGGGCCCTCCCCCTTTGTTTCGCTGGGGCACACCGGCATTGGTACGTGTTAAATGTCACCAAAAGGTATGCGGAAGAAAACTTTGCCCCCATCCCCAATGGTTCAAGGCACCTTGGATAGTTTTTTCATTAGGGCTAACTCCGTAATGAATAATGAGCTAAATATCCTAGAAAGACGTCTTTCAGAGGGCATTGAAAGTACTAGAAGATCCTCCCTGGGCCTACTTGCAACTGTTAGATCGCCGGGTGATATGGATGATTGTATTGACCAAACGATTGAATCGGTCTTGCAGGAACTTAGGACTAGTACAACATCACGACGAGACTCGCTTCTACCGATTCTCGAGTGTCCATCTGCCCTTTTACCTGAAGCTGTTTCACTTGTGGAGAGTGAATTTAACTCGGTACGTACACGAGACACACGGGAGGGAGCTGTACCTAAAGGAAATGCGCGAGGAAGTTTAAGGGGGGGAAAAAGCCTAGAATAGATTGCACTTCTGATGCTCCAGTGTTAATTGTACCTCTAGTGGATACAAGGCCGATTGGAATTTCTAATGTAGCACCTACCCCAATTATTGCTCAAACCCTTTCTCAATTGCAGCCTCCCTCTCTTACATCGGGTATAGGAATTGGAGTAGCTGAGGACTGTATAATAAATACTCTCACTAATGTCCTGAAAGGTCTCCTTGACCCTCTAATGATTAGACTAGACACTATTGATGCTAGATTAAAAGAAATTGCAATGGGTACTGGGGTTATTGATAATTGTGTAAGGTCTAGTGGTATGACTCAAAGTGTTCCTCGAGTGAATAGGGCTGAACCTTTGTTCTCTACTGCTATTAACTCTGCTGGTCTGTTGAAATCTACAATACCTAGCCAAATGATCCCAATAGATGTACCCCTACCTTCCTCAAATGTACCTTCTCCCACTGCTGTTATGCCGCCACTCCCACAGAAACAATCAATTTCCACTCCAAGGTTTCCTAATCCTTTATCTAAATCAAATTTAACTAAAGCAGGGGAAGTCTCTAATGAGAATGGCGGCACCACCAACCAAGATATAGGTAGACCAACATGGAAAAATGTTGTGAACCTTCCCCCCCAGGCAGCGCCCTACGTAATAGTATTGAGTGGAGTTCCTGAGCTAGCTAACCCGGATTTAGAAACCCATGATTCCCTTAAAAATAAAGTGACCAGTTGGCTGAATATCCATAGGCCACTTCCTCCGACTATGAGAGCTGATGTCCTGATGGTTAGGAGGGTTAACTGGTTGGGAAATACCCTGAAGAAAATTAAGGGTGACTGTGTTCTGGTGAATTTTAGAAATCCTCAGATTGTGTTACATATTTCTAACTGGATGGGGAACACAGGAGGCTCATTTATCCAACCTCTCCCACTATCGTTTTTCTACCCACCACGAAATACCGATGCCTACTCAGGGAATGTTGAAGAATGGACAAGAGTGGGACCCACTTCCCAAAGTAGAAGGCCCAGGCATATTAGGTATAACACCCCCACCTGGGATGACCTCTCTGATTATAATAGGTTTAGTTGCCTTGAGGAGGTTGATTTACTCCAATGGGTGAACGGTAGTGGGAGGGAAGAGGGTGAGCCTGACTGTGCATACTCGCACATGGTGGTTTTTCCCCCTGTTAGTAGGGATTATAGACAAACCCCAAACCCAATTAATGAAGTTCCCTGTGAAAAGTCCTCTGTTATACCTAGTGGCCCATCTTTACTTCTTTCCTGGAACATAGCTGGTCTCTCTAACAAGCTTAATTGCCCCGAATGGGGCTCATTTATAGACCTTCAAGATATATGCTGTTTCCAGGAAACATGGGCCAGGCAAGAGCTTTTTCGCTTGGGGTTCTCTTCATTTTCAGTCCCAGCTAGGTGGGGAGGAAGGGGTCGACCATCTGGGGGTCTAACAATCTGGGTTGCTACTCATTTGGGTTGTAGTGTTACTGTTTTAGACACAGGGTCTGAGGATGTGCAGTGTATACTCTTGGATTGGCGGTCTGGCCCACGAATGGCCTTGATCAATGTCTACTCAAGACCGGTCAGTCTATCTGCTGAGTCAAGGGCCATCGAAGAGTTATCTACGGTATTGATTAAAATTCCTGAGGATACTCAGTTAGTGGTGGGTGGAGATTTTAACTCTCACTTTGAACCACTTGAAGGGTTGTTGGACGCCATAAACCAGGAGGAGGATGACTTATGGAAAATCCCACCTGTGGTAGGCCCTATAGTAAGATCTTGGGCAGCTTTGGCAGTCTAAATTACTTCCTTAGCATTGGCTCATTCGATCAGAGCATGCAATGGACAAACAAAATCTGATAACCCCTCTAGGCCTACCTTTAATAAAACTGGTAGGGAGGCTCGCCTTGATTATATTTTTGTCCAATGCAAAGAGTGGAACCGTGTCCAGGATTTCTGGGTCCTCCCTAGCGGAGAGAGTGATCACAATCCCCTGATATTGGACTTTTTATTACCAGGCTTGCGCAAGGGTGAAGTTTTATTGCAACCTGACAAAACTACTAGCCTTATTCTTTCTAACAATAGACGCAGGGTTAGATGGGCAAAATTGGCTAGTAACCGAGATGATTTATCAAAAATATATGTTAGGGTTAGTTCAGCCTTGGAAGATATGGCTGCTCTTATCAAGCATCAACCCTTGTCTGATTCCTATTGAAAATTGGATGAACTTAATAAGGCATTATTTCTTAGCCTAAAAGATATTTTAAACCCCTTAGCTTCTAGTAGGAGATTCCCACCAAGAAAGCACTCCTGGTATAACCAGGCATGTAGACTAGCGAAGAGTGAATTGTTGAACGCACTAAAAGATAATCTAAATAAGGATGTTATCCAACTTAGGAGACGCGCTTATCGACACATAATTCACCACGCTAAGCTTGAATAGGGCAATGAGAATTGGGCTAGCTTAACAACTGCCTTAATGGACAGGGATTCGAGGAGGTTTTGGCAGATCGTGACCACTGGTTCAGTTGAACCTGATCCAGCAATTAACCCGAATATTGCCCCAGAAATATGGGAAGATCACTTTAGCATGCTGTATAGGGGGGACTGTTCCTCCATGGAGGTTTCATCGGCCCAATTGTTGATGAGTGATGTTGCTGATACTGTAGTGATTAGTTTTACCTTGAGTGAGGTCCTGACTGCTATATCTAAGCTTCCTGCGGGTAAAGCTCCAGGGTTGGATAGGGTTCCTGGAGATTTATACAAACACCAACCCAGAGTATGGGCGCCCTATCTCTTAATAATATTCAATGCAATTTCTGCGGGCATGCCGGTTCCCTCTACTTGACTCGGAGCGGAGGTAGTCCCTATCTTTAAGAAGGGGTCGCCTCTGCTCCCAGCCAATTGCAGGCCTATTAGCCTAATAGACGTTGGCCAGAAGCTTTATGCGAGGCTGATTTTAGATCGCCTCTCGGATTGGATGGAGGAATTTGACATTCTGAGCCACTATCAGGCGGGTTTTAGAAAGAGTGTATCAACCACTGACCAGATCTTCAGATTAAAGATGCTTTTCTGGAAGACGGTTAAGGTGGAGGGTGGTTCCCTATATACCGTCTTTGTAGATCTGCGTGCGGCCTTTGATCTGGTCCCACGTATGAAGCTTTGGATTGTATTACGGGATCTAGGAATTCCACCCCCACTCTTGGATATTATAATACGACTTCATACCAACAATTTTGCAAAGGTCAGGTGTGGGAGAGAAGGCAATTTATCATCTAGTTTCCCCGCTGAAAGGGGGGTTAGACAGGGTTGTGTCTTGGCGCCAACCCTGTTTTGTCTCTATGTAAATGGAGTCATCTCCCATTTGAATATGGTTACTAACAGAGACGCACCAAGGCTCGCTGGTACAGGGATATCAGCGATTATGTTTGCTGATGATACCCTGTTACTTGCTAAGTCTCCAATGGGCATACAGTGAGTTTTGGATGGCTTTGTCTCTTTCTGTTATGATCGGGGCCTGGAAATAAATACAGCCAAAACAAAGTTTATGACTTTTAATCCTCCCAAGACCTCTCGTTCAAATCCGATTATAGATGGTGTTAGCCTGGAAAGAGTTCATATGTTTGAGTATCTGGGATTGACCTTAAATGAAAATCTGGCCTGGACCCAACATCAGATTAAATCTCAATTAAAGTTAACGCAAAAGGTGGGGGGAATTATTAAACTCTGGAACAAATTCCAGATAAAACCTATTGGACCCCCACTTGAGATTTATAAAATGCAGGCTCGAGGGACAGTAACCTATGGCGGTGAGTTGTGGGGACACAATTGTGCCCCTGCTATTGTTGCAACGGAAAATACGTTTCTTAGGAATATACTCTCCCTTCCTGCTAGTTCCCCTCTTCTTCCCCTTAGGCTTGATTTGGGAATTAGATCGATAAAGGAGGAACTTGGTTTAAAGCCTCTAACTTCTTGGAGGCGTTTATGGGTAACCCCGGAACTTAGTATCTACAGGCAAGAATTGTCGGAATTATTAAAATATCCAATCATTCAGAAACTCCCATGGTTAAATTATATAAAGAATGAGTTTCAGAGGTTGGGGTGTCCTCTTCTATGGTCGAACCCGGCAGAGGCTTGTATGAACATATCCCGTAATCACTTGGTCAGCATGTATTATGAATGTAATCTGTCTGTTTACTTATTGAGCGATAAAGTGGGCTCAATGACAAGCTCATTCTTATTGATGAAAGACTATTATAAGTTGGAGACAGTGTTGGATGATATCAACCCCACTGGTCTTAGGAAATTGTTCCTCCAATGGAGATATAACTCCCTACCAATCAGAGCCCTTACGAGTAGATGGCACCCACCAACTACTACACATTGTCCTGCCTGTACAGAAAAGTTGGAGAATGATATTCATGTAATGTTTTTCTGTCCTTCTTATATGAGGCCCAGGAAAAAGTGGATTGTTCCCATATGCAAAAAATGGGGGTTAAGAAAACATTTGGATGCTTATCGCATATTAAAATCTGATTTATCGGGCAAGATGGCGGCGGCTTGTTAGACCGCTCTGAGGCAGCTCCCAAGCCAGCGCTCTAAAGCAGACTAAGGACGAAAGAAACAAAGATGCCTTGCTTAATTTAAATAATAATGATGAAAGAAAAAGGACTTACCCCATTCCTCGCTGCTTTTTAAATCCCAGATTGCGATCCTGGTGTGATGTCTGGGAACAGAGTGGAAGATCAACTCTTGATTTCTGCACCAGACCCGAGTGCACTACAGCTACGCTTCTCATTTTTTACCTCTTTGATCGGAGTACTTGTGTTGCGATTAATTGCCCGTATTCAGACCGGTGGGGCAGCTACTCGAGTGACGCACGACGGACCCCTAGAGATAGATCAACCGGCTCCGCCTTTTCGGTGTGTCTCCTGTGTCCCCTCTTGCATGGCGCCGAAAAACGCCGCTACGATAGCCGCTGCTGCAGCCAAGACCAGAGCAGCGAAGCAGGCTCTTCGAGACAAGGAGTTGGCTGCGAAGCGAGGCGGCACACGTTTGGAGGGCAGCGGCGATGTTACAGATCTCGATGCGGGAGTCGGAAAATCAGCAAGCACCCCAAGACAGCAGCCGAATACGCCCGTAGCTGGTCCATCCGTGATCGAACTGCTTCGAAAGACTCCCGCTCCAGTGTCTGCTCCGGCCCGGACCCTGGTCTTCCCATCACAGAAACCAACAGCCTTTCCATCAACCGCGGATATCCTGAGAGCTATTCCCGGGTCTACAGCGACACCTAGTGGGCAAAATCAGAATGGCATAATCGAGGACAGGGAAAAAATGAACACTAGCACAAATGCTTCTATAATTATAGGAGAGGACAGCCCTATGATATACAAGGAGCCTAAAGATGCATTGGCAGGAATAATAGACTCTAAGGCTGGGGCAGACCCTAATGCTGGAACACAAGGTATGGAGAATCTTTCCTTATGTGATAATCCTGTTTTTTCTACTGTCTCGTTAGCCTCTTCAACATTATTGATACAGACCACTTCAGCAGGCTTACTCGTGTCAGCACAAGTAACTGTACTTGAAACTATACCAACGGTCCGTAAAACTCCAATGACTGTGGCTGTGCAGGAAGGGCAAATACTGCAATACCAGCCCATATGCAATGTGCTAGAGAGTGATCTGGGGACAGCAGATCTTAGAGCCACTTCAAAAAATCTAGGAGATTTGCTGGAGGCTCCTGATGGCAAGGAGAAAACCGATGGAGACGAGATAACCCCCGATCCTACCGACACTGACAGGGATCCCTCAGACTTCTACTCAATATCAGAAGGGATAGAAGACGCGAGATGGTCAGATGACCCTGAACTTGACATTGAAACTAACACTGGTTCCGAGACGGAGAGTGACCATGAGGTGAGAACGGCAGAATCCAGGGAAAAGAAAAGAGCTACCATACGGAAGAAAAGGGCCCAGGGGTTGACTTGGGATAACTCCCCCTCTACTGCATTGGGGTCTCAAGAACATGCCACTGGCTTCAGACCGACGCAGCGGTGCTCTCCAAATCAACAGGATGCTACGCTCTCCACGGTGATGGATACAGTCCTCCAGGCTATCGCCTCCCATCGTAAGAAACATCAAGGGATGGACGCAAAGCACAATTAGCTCTACATAAGGTTCAGGGTGTAGTGCGTAAATTGTCAAGATCAGTTAATACCTTCAACACCAGAATGACAGAAATGGAAGACCGTATAGTCATTAATGAGGCAGAGGCTACAGCCACACAGGAACAAGTTGAACTACATGAAGCAGAATTAAGTGACGTCAGATGGAAGCTCGAGGACATGGAGAATCGCTTACGACGTAACAACCTACGCGTCCTTGGAATACCTGAAAATATCGAAGGTACTGATATTCGAGCCTTCATCATCCAACTTTTTAAAGATACACTTCCTGAACTCTCTTCATGGAACTGGGAGCTTGAGGTGCAACGGGTGCATAGAATTCCAATCACCTTGAAACCCACTAGGAAGCAAGAAAATTATCCACGAGCAGTCCTTGTATTTTTTGGAAACTTTCTTCTTCAACAAGCTATTTCAGATAGAGTCAGGCCAGAAGCTCGACGGACTAGGGACTCCATTTCCTATTTTGTGAGACCGGAATTTTGCCACACTACGGTGGAAAGGAGGTGGCGCCTGCGACAACTTATCAAACCCTTTATGGAGAAGAAAGCACAAGTCTATCTTAACAACCCAGCCAAACTGAAAGTTCTATATAATGGCCAGACCAAATTTTTCACTTCGGAAATAAAAGCCAAAGAATTTTTAGATAGTCTCACTTAATGGCCTACTAGCGATGTTGAGAAATACAGAAAACAAAGAACAAAGAGCTTGAAAGCTGGACTTGATGAATAGGGAGAGGAGAATAGAGAGCGTATTGGACATTACTGAGATTTTATATAGATACAAAGATACAAAGATACATTAGATAAATTCGTCTCTATATGCCTCTATATGCCTCTCTATATCTTCCTTATTACCTTTTTGTTTTCTTCCCTTTTTTTTTCCTTTCTATGTTTTCAATGTTATTTTTCAGTCTAAATCTGGTTTGGGAGCGTCTCTCCATCACTAAAGACTCTTATAGAGTCTAATTGCCTCACATTACGGGTGGGGGAGGGTGGGGGGTGGGTCGCAGGGGTTTGTAGGGAGCGGGAGGGGGAGGGGGAGGGGGAGGGGGGGAGGGGATAACGGGGGAAAAAATTGCAGAAATGAGCTTGATCTGTAGCATAAGAAACTTTAAAGGCTTTTTGGTTACTCTAATTTCTTTAAGCGATTGGAGTCCTATATTAATTATTTTGATTAATCAGAACGGGGAGAGGAATATCAATGTAAATATCGAATTTAAAGTTGGCTGGTGGTGGTGCAAATTATTTAACATTGATGGTACCGGTCCAATGGGGAATAGTTTTGAATGGGGAGAGTAAAATTGCGATGTTGGAACGTAGCGGGTCTCAATGATGGGAGAAAAAGGGCCCAATTTTTTCAACTGTTACGTTAGGACCCTGTTGACATCCTCTGTATTCAGGAGACCCACATAGCTGGATGTGATAAAAATTTATTACAAATTCCTGAATATAATTTGATAGCAGCAACATCTCAAACGTCTAAAATACGGGGGGTCGCTATTTTGGCAAAACCCGGTTTGGTGAGTCCTAGACGCCGACTTGTCGACAAACATGGTAGGTGGGCTGTGGTTCAACTAGAATCGGATATAACCATTTGTTCACTCTATGGCTCTAATTTGGATGACCCACAACTCTTTATCAAACTTGAATTAGAACTGGCTTCTTGGGCCGGCCCACTTATCCTGTGTGAGGATTTTAACATAAATATTGAAAAACTAGTAAACAACAGACTCCCACAGAATTATAGTGGCCGGAAACCCAAAGTCTACAGGGCAGTATCCTGTCTGATGGATAGTCATGATTTAAGGGATACTTGGGACATTTTGAGGCAGAATGATAACGGCTTCACCTATTATTCCTATCCCCACAACAAGTATGTTCGATTAGACTACATTATGACATCAATACATAAGACAGCCCTAATAGACATAATTAAAGCCCCCAAAACCATCTCTGACCACAACGCACTTACGTTAATTTTTGAATTGGATAGCTTTAAGAGACCTAATATCCAATGGTCATTTGACCGAAAGCTTTTTACTAACCCAGATTATATTAATCATATTACATCATGTGCTCAATCTTTCTTTGATTGTAATCAATATAGTGCACCCAGATTCAGTGTATGGGACTGTTTTAAGGCAGTAATTAGAGGAGAGACTATAGCGTTTGTAGCTAACCGTAAGAAAACTCAGGATAGTATTAATAAACAACTTAACGTGGAACTCATTAACCTGGAAATAGTACATGCTAAACAAATTCAGCAAGGAATATCAACCTCTGATAACTGCAAAAATTATTGATTTTAAAAACAGAAATTAATAGCTCGCTAACGCAAAAAGCAGCGGAAATATATCAAGCCAATAGAGATAGAATTTATGAAGCAGGGGAAAAAGTAGGGAGGCAACTAGCTCTTAAAACTAGACAAAAAGAAACATACAATAAAATAAAGACTATCGAATATGAGGGTCAACAGTACACCTCCCCTCAAGATATTGTAGATGTCTTTCGAAAATATTACCAAAAACTGTACCAAAATGATAATGAGCATCTATCTACAAGAGACACGAAAACCTTTCTCAGTGAGAGGCTACCGGAACCAGAGCTATCTAGAATACTCGATCGAGGGGGTAGAGAAGAATTGGAGAAAGAAATTACAATGGTAGAATTAGAAACTGCATTGTCGGACCTAGCTAATGGGAAGGCGGCTGGTCCTGACAAGATCCCCCTAGAGTTATATAAGGTGTTGGGCAAACAGATACTACCCTATTTATTAGACCTGTTTCTAGGGATACAACATCACTCAGCTACACCAGAGTCTTGGAAACACACTAATATAGCGATATTCCCAAAAAAGGGGAAACCCCCCCAGCTTCCATCTTCATATAGACCTATCTCACTCATAAACTCTGACTCAAAGCTATACTCCAAGATACTTGCAAACCGAATGAGGGGGGTCATCGAACATCTGGTATCCCCATGGCAACATGGCTTTATCCCTGGGAGAGGAACAACTGACAATACCCGTAGAGCCATTGCCTTATTTGACATCATGGGCGCCACGGGGGGAGAGATGTCGATGGTCCTACTTGATGCCGAAAAGGCATTTGATCGAGAGTCTTGGCGGTTCTTATGGGAAATTATGGAATACAACAACTTTGGCCCAGGCTTCAACAAAGCCCTAAAAGCCCTGTATATCAGCCCTAGGGCTAAACTATCCATTGAAGGCTTTGAGTCAGAGTGTGTAGAGGTACAAAGAGGCACTAGGCAGGGCTGTCCTTGTTCCCCGATATTATTTGCCCTAGTAATTAATCCTTTAATTTTAAAGCTTCTTAACTCCCCCCAAATACAACCAGTTAAGGTGGGTTCATATTCTACTAAAATATTGGCATACGCCGACGACATTGCCGTGCTTACAACCAAACCGGCTGATGCAGTAGCAGAAATAGAACAAATAACCCAGGTTTTTGGATTCTATTCTGGCTACTCACTTAACAGAGCCAAAACCATGGTTTTATGTACAAATAATACTACATATGACAGTCCCTATAAAGTCAAAAATGCAACCTATCTCGGTGTAAATATTTCTCCTGAGGTAAAAGAGATTAACCAGCTTAATTATGATCCTTTGATCAAGGTAGTAAAAACAGATCTTAAGAGGGTAGATAACCTACATCTTTCAATAATAGGGAGAGCGAATTATATTAAAATGAGCATATTTCCTAGAATACTCTATCTATTCCGGGCTATTCCATTGATGGCCGACGGTAGCATTGTTAAAATCTTTGATTCCACAATATCTAAATGTATATGGAACTATGGTAAAATAAGGAGAGCATTACCATTATTAACCCTCCCCCTACATAGAGGCGGCCTTGGTATCCCGAACTTGACATTTTATCTCTGGGCGACACTACTCCAACAAATGGGCCTGCTCTTTAAAGTCAAACCGTCCAATCTACCCAACACAGACTCCTATATCCCTTCTATTTTTGAACTTGGACTAGGTGATAAATGTCAAGGGCTATTTTTGAAACAACTTGAAGCGTCCTATTACAAAAAGACCAAGTTTAAGGTGATTGGAGACGCATGGAAAATCTGGAAACTTGCCTCTAAACAACTAGGTATACCTAAAATAACAAGATACACCTCTCTTTGGCACAGTAAGATCATTTCATCATTTTTGATAGATAATGTCTCTAGGAGATGGGAGAATTTAGGCATATATACACTTGGTCATTTTTTTGGACAGAATGTTATTCCATCTTTTGAGGGACTACAACAGAGATTTGATATTTCATCCACAGATTATCTAAAATACTTCCAAGTCTTTACCAATATCTGTAACTCTAAACTTAATATTAATTTAGATAGTTTTCATTTTTTCTCTATTATTGAGAAGCGAGCTACTAGGATAGGTACTTTATATGATATATTTTCTCAATCCTCTAATGACGATCTAGATCGTGTTGAGAGATCCTGGGCACGAAAACTTGGAAACCCAGATGTAGATATCGACTATTCCCTAACTCTTTACACAACATTATTTTTAGCACCTAACCTTAAAGCACAATATTTTAAAACTATTTACAACCTGTATTTTACTCCGGCTAAACTCTTCACCTGGGGAATGCGAGTAGATGATTGCTGCCCCAGATGTAGACAGGGACAGGCAAATCTAATTCATATGTTTGCCGAATGTCCGAAACTAGATAATTTACAAACATTGATTGGAGGATTTTGGACTCAAATATTCGGGCGGAATTTTAGATCCTCCGCTACCCTATTTTGTCTAGGTTATGACGAATCCTTAGGGTACAGTTTGGAGGAACAGAGGATTGGCTTCCTGGGCACTGCCGTCTTTCGTATCATTCTGGCGGCTTGTTGGAAAGATCCCAATGTACCCACCTTTCAGATGTGGCTTAGTCGATTTCTTGCCACATATAAGCAGGAGATAGCTATATATAGCACAAGAGGTAGGAACGCTAGAGCACGGGGTACTCAGATCTGGGCCCCAATCTCCAACTGGTACTCCAATGTAAGATCTCCCCCCTGATAAGAGAAGGGCCGACATGATTTGAAGATATAAAATTGTGTAAATTTTCACTTTATATCTTTTATCTTTTATATCAGCTGTGCATATGTATCTCCATTAACTGTTTTTGCTGTCAGCAAATTTCTAGCTGCAATGTGGAATATTAGAAGAAGTTTAATCTCACAATGAGATTATTTCCACTGTACATGAAAATCAAATGATGGATGAGTTTTTTGGTGATATTCTCCACAGGCAATGATGATGATTTTATTATTGTGGTTAATATTGTTATTTAATGTACTGTTACATTGTAAATTTGATAATGATTTGTTTTAATTGTATTCATCTCTTTTATGACACATGTACTGTCGAAATAAAGAAAGAAAGAATTTTTTTTCTCCTTAGCCAACCTGTCCATTTCCAAGGCCAGCTTCTCTTTCTCCATCTCCAATTTTTGTTTCTCCACATACCCATTGAGTTTGGCCAGCTCCATCTGGAGCATCCTGTATTCCCACCTGTCCTTCCAATTCACTGTGGTCAGGCCTTCAGAGGAAAAGCTGCTTCCTGCCCTGGAGGGCACCTTCCACCCAGTAGGATTCTGATTTCCCAACAAATCACAATGTAGACTGTGCTCCTCCTCTTTCACCTCGACAACCTCCTCCTCTGGGTACTCACCAGCCTTCCTGGCTGCTAACCAGGCTCTCAGTGGCTTTTGCAGCTCTTCCTTTAGAGTGAGGCCTTTAAAAGAACACTTGAAATCCCTGCAAAATATTTTGAGCTGATGCACCATGAAGGTCGTCAACCTCTCCTGCTCAGACTCCAAATGTACAGGTACAGCTGTTTCTCTCCAGACTGAGGCATGATTATGAAAAATCAAAAGGTTTGTCCCACAAGGAACAGAAAAAAGAAAAGCAGTACATTGGTACATAATGGTCTGAGATATGGAAATAGTTTACACCAATCACTGTATGCAATGCACGAATACAGGTCCTATCCTCACCGCTGCCACCAATGTTACAAAAGTGGTCTCTAGTTGGCAGTGGTTTGCACCCTGTTCAAATAGGGACCCTCACTCTAGTTAGGGTAAATAATAAACACACTAAGAATAACTCATCCTCACCCCCTTGGTAGCTTAACAAGAGCAGTTAGGCTTATACCCAGAGGCAATGTGTAAAGTATTTGCAAACAAGCACACACAGACACACAAACACACGCAGACACACACACATACACACACACACACACGCACACACACACACACAGAGTAACACAGTGGAGACACCACACACGTACTCTACAACCATTTAGAAAAAGTGCCAATATTTATCTAAGTAAAACTAGACCAAAATGACAAAAATCCCAATTACACGATTCAAGATATGAATGTTCAAAAATGAATCCTACCTGTGGAAGAATAGAAGAGAACTAGACATGCTTTCTGTGAGCCGAGACAAGCTTAGAAGACTGAACCTGCTCTATCTCTTCTACCCTTGGAGTCCACAGTCATAAGTCTGACATCCTGTTCAAGCTATGGGAATACAACAATCTACAAAAGGCATTTTCTGCAAATGCTCAGGTGACCATTTCCAACTGGACCTCCTGTGAACCCTGATGCTGGCCTCTACTGGAGTGACTCTTCACCTCCTAAGTGTTGTCCTGTGTTTTGACCCTCAAGTGCTGTCCCCAATGCCGTTGACCCTTAGCTTGTGTAAAAGTGTAAGCCACATATCATCTAAAACCTGGGTTTATAAGCTTTTTGGATTCAAGAACCTCCAAACAACCAGAACCAACCTACTAAGCTGATTAGACAAAGCGGCACCGCTGCTTGGTCAAAGATTTAGGTTGCTCTGTATCAGACATTTTCCACAGAAGCAAATCCAATTAAGGAGGACCTAGACCTTTCAAAGAAGGTATCCAGCCTCATGTAGCACTATTTAGCTGCAGCTGGCAGCCATGCTGCTAGAAGAGTCTGAGCTCCAAAGAAATGACAAAGTCTAAAGATAGAAATCATCACTGGGCACAGGTGCCAAATGTATCCGGCTGGTGAGGGACCTTCCTTTGGTGCAAAATTCCAATTTCTCATGATTGGATTCTTCCCTTCAATAGTCAGGGGCATTAGCTGGAACGTATCTAGTGGCTGTCTGACGTTGTAGAACCCTCTTCAGTAGATCCTGCTGCCTTTCCACCCTGAGGATATTTAACTTCCATTCCAGAGACTCAGAGCTTGATTTAGCAGACAGTGCACCTAGCCTGATTTTTCAGTGGACAGAATATACCCCTTCAGGTTGATGGAGTAAAGTACATCATCGCCATAAGGCCCTGAGGGAGTACCCACCTGCTGTATTTAGAGATGTCTGCAGGCCCAGCATACAGCTCTTGCATTGGCAGAAAACACAATCCTTGCACTTCCTGTTAATGCATTAAAAGTTTGAGGGACAGTTCCATTAACATGATGGAGCCATTTGACGAAACTTTCAATTAGGGGTTGGCGTAACTCGCATAGTTCTGTGTTGCATAATCATGTGGAATTAGCTAAGAATTCAGCTAAATTAGGCTTGATTTATGCAGGAAGAGTAATTCTCCGTTGTTGGAAAGTGGGTTATTGGTAGGAGCAAATGTAGGTCTGCCACTGGCAATAAGGCCACTAACACATGGTAGGACTCAGCATAGGTCTTAGAAAATTATTCCCATGCTCAACCCTTGGTAGCTTGGCTGCGAGCAGGTAGGCTTAACTTCAAAGACAAGTATGTAAAGCATTTAAAAACAACAATTCAGTAAATAATTAAGACACAACATATAATAAAAATCCAACACAAATTTATAAAAATAGGAAATATTTTTTATCTTCAAAATGACACCAAAACGACAAAAATCCAATGTATGGAACCAGAGATATGAATTTTCAAAGATTTAGCAAAATATACCACTTAGAAGATTATAGCATCATATTGGGATACCTGCTCGCGATAGACCAGGTCAAAGTCAAAGTTTCAGGCCGACCGCGATGGAGCCTTGGGCGGCTACAGCTCATGGCAGGTCCCGGTCTCAGTTTCTACCTTCACACTTAGAAACTTTTCTGGAGCTTTTCTCCCCGAGGTCCCTCGAAGCTTCTAGCCAGTCCCGATTCAGTGAGGGTTCGCTGGATTGCCTTTCGACGAGCTCCCAGTCAACTTCCTTGGAGCAGACTTAGAAACTTTTTCTTTAGCGCTTCAGTGAGGCAACCCAGGAATCCAGGCCGACGTGCGATGGAAGGCAGGCGGCTTGGCGTTTTGCGGTTTCTCCCGGTCACCTTTTCTACGTGCGGACTTAGAAACTTTTCTGGAGCTTTTTCTCGCGGGGTCTCTCGATGCTTTTCATGTAGCCGGATCCGGTGAGGGTTCTCCGTCTTCAGATTTCTTCTAGTCCCGGTCAAGCTCTGGAAATTGGACTGATGGAGCTTTTAGCGGGACAAACCTGGATGGCTTGGCCGGCTCGCTGTTGAAGGCAGGCGGCCTGGCTGGCCAGGTTGAGTCGGTCTCTCTATGGAGCTTTTTTTCCAAAGTTGCTCCAAAGTTTTCCAAACTTTGTGAACTTCTTCCTGAAGTTCCTCAAGGGGTCCCAAAGTGTCTCATACTCACTCCAAGGGTCTGGAAGCTCCAAGATGGTCTTTGAAAGTTGAGGACTTCAGTTCCCACAATCCACTGGCACAAAACCCTTACAAATCCACTGGTGGTTCTCCAAGGTGCGGATTTAGGTGGTGATTAGCTCTTTTAACCTGTAGCTTTCAGGGAGTCCACTCTTTAGTTCTTTTTCAGCAAAATAATCCACAGGGCTGTACTTTCAGATGGTGCAGTTTTCAGAGGTCAGGCCTTAGAAATATTAGCACAGGAAAACTTCTCAACAGGGCACTTCTTGCTTCAGTAAGTTTCAAGCAGCAGATCTGAGAGGCTCTGCCCCTCTCAGATACTTATTTCCAGTTCTCTGGGTCAAGCAGGAGGTCACTGCTGACCAATGGGAGCAGGCCACCTCCCCAAAAATATGACCACATCCTGTAGTGTGGCATTATTTTGTCCAAGAGTGCACCAATATGGAGTCCCAAGTCCACATTTCTCAACACAGAACACAGTCTATTAGGCTCATTCCTCAAGTGGAATAACTAAGTAGATGTATGGAACTGATATTGTGAATGGCTAAAAGAGCACTAGCCATGGCTTGGTACTCCGCTAGAGGCTCATCATTCAAGAAGGTGTGACATATACTGTGCAAACTGAATGCTATTGAATTGACCATTATACATGCGTGCATGTAAGTTTGACATCCTGTTCAAGCTATGGGAATACAACAATCTACAAAAGGCATTTTCTGCAAATGCTCAGGTGACCATTTCCAACTGGACCTCCCGTGAACCCTGATGCTGGCCTCTACTGGAGTGACTCTTCACCTCCTAATTGTTGTCCTGTGTTTTGACCCTCAAGTGCTGTCCCCAATGTCGTGGACCCTTAGCTTGTGTAAAAGTGTAAGCCACATATCATATAAAACCTGGGTTTATAAGCCTTTTGGATTCAAGAACCTCCAAACAACCAGAACCAACCTACTAAGCTGATTAGACGAAGCGGAACAGCTGCTTGGTCAAAGATTTAGGTTGCTCTGTATCAGACATTTTCCACAGAAGCAAATCCAATTAAGGAGGACCTAGACCTTTCAAAGAAGGTATCCAGCCTCATGTAGCACTATTTAGCTGTAGCTGGCAGCCATGCTGCTAGCAGAGTCTGAGCTCCAAAGAAATGACAAAGTCTAAAGATAGAAATCATCACTGGGCACAGGTGCCAAATGTATCCGGCTGGTGAGGGACCTTCCTTTGGTGCAAAATTCCAATTTCTCATGATTGGATTCTTCCCTTCAATAGTCAGGGGCATAAGCTGGAACTTATCTAGTGGCTGTCTGACGTTGTAGAACCCTCTTCAGTAGATCCTGCTGCCTTTCCACCCTGAGGATATTTAACTTCCATTCCAGAGACTCAGAGCTTGATTTAGCAGACAGTGCACCTAGATTGATTTTTCAGTGGACGGAATATACCCCTTCAGGTTGATGGAGTAAAGTACATCATCGCCATGAGGCCCTGAGGGAGTACCCACCTGCTGTATTTAGAGATGTCTGCCGGCCCAGCACACAGCTCTTGCATTGGCAAGAAACACAATCCTTGCACTTCCTGTCAATGCATTAAAAGTTTGAGGGACAGTTCCATTAACATAATGGAGCCATTTGACGAAACCTTCAATTAGGGGTTGGCGTAACTCGCATAGTTCTGTGTTGCATAATCATGTGGAATTAGCTAAGAATTCAGCAAAATTAGGCTTGATTTATGCAGAAAGAGTAATTCTCCGTTGTTGGAAAGTGGGTTATTGGTAGGAGCAAATGTAGGTCTGCCACTGGCAATAAGGCCACTAACACTTGGTAGGACTCAGCATAGGTCTTAGAAAATTATTCCCATGCTCAACCCTTGGTAGCTTGGCTGCGAGCAGGTAGGCTTAACTTCAAAGACAAGTATGTAAAGCATTTAAAAACAACAATTCAGTAAATAATTCAGACACAACACATAATAAAAATCCAACCCCAATTTATAAAAATAGGAAATATTTTTTATCTTTAAAATGACACCAAAACGACAAAAATCCAATATATGGAACCAGAGATATGAATTTTCAAAGATTTAGCAAAATATACCACTTAGAAGATTATAGCACCATATTGGGATACCTGCTCGCGATAGACCAGGTCAAAGTCAAAGTTTCAGGCCGACCGCGATGGAGCCTTGGAAATGGAATGAGAGAAAGAGAAAAAAAAAGAATGTCTGGGTGGCCTGGTCTTATCAATCCATCAGTGTTTATGCGCAAAAAGTGGTGACAGCTTCCAACAGGAAATCATTGTCATCGTCTGAAAAAGTAGATGCCATCCAGTTTAGTCATTCAAAGGAGCAACATGCCTGTTAATGATGGGTGCTTCCAGCCCTAACGGTGGGCAACTTGCATGGTACTCGATGTAACTCCGTTGCAGGAAATCATGTGCTGCTGCACCGATATCCCACTGAGCTAACACTCTGAGCGCGGCTGCACAGGCCATCAGACCCATACCAGAACAGTCCATGAGACACTAGGGGCTCATCAGTAAGGCAAAGCCCAGGTCAGGAGATGCCGTGTTTGTGAGGCAGAGATCCAAAGCCCATTGAAAAGGACACTCCAAGCATGAGAAAACTGGTTGCGCGCAAGTGTACCATGGAAATCGGAAAGACAGATTATAAGCCACGCTAAGAGTGGCCACTGGCAAGGTACTGTAGCATTGAAGCATGCGGTTACGAAGCAGCTGTAGCTGGGCCGGGTTGTGAATGACCACAGGAGGGGCAGCCCTTTCTGAGCAGGCAAACTAACAGGAAGACCTCGGCAGCTGAGGTCAGTATTAGCGGCAACCGGCCGAAAACGCTGGAAAAAATAGAATGAATAAAAGCCTGGATCACGCCAAACACAGTTTGAAAAGATGTTACAAGGCCAGAGCCCACAGTTTAAAAAAAAATGAGCCAGCCCTGTTGTATGCGAAGCGTTGAAGATAGAATGAATCAACTCACCAAAATGTTCTGGGAAGGCAGTGTTTAAAAGTGCTTGAACTTCTGTTCTTGTATTAGCCACCTTCAGGACATAGGTCTCACAGGCAGCTTGTCGAACTCTGCCTTCAAGGTCGGAATGAAAGGCCAGATTGAGATATCTGGACTCCCACGAGGTGGAGGAAACAGCACATTTTTTCAGCAAACTACACATTGTGACACAGTCACAATGTACGGTATGCCTATTAACATGCCACAGCATTTTTCATTATTCAGAAGTAAATAACTGCCGTTTGACAACAGTGTGAATGTTGGTTTAATTGAGGGGACCGGTTTTCCTTTTAAAATGCACGCTACATTAGGTGCCTCTAAATTACAAGCGTCGTGCAATTGTATATTTTTGCACACAAGGGAGAGTCCAATGGAAGAATCACAAGACTCACCAGTCAGATACACCTCTGTGTCATCATGCAAACATGTAAACGTGAAGGGGAGTGGCCAAACTTCATGAAGGAAGGAGTTACCCAATGGTTCATAGCGTCCTAGGGGGAAATGTTTCATGCATGATGTAAATTTAAATAAGGAGAACGGCAGTGTTATAACCCTATGAACGAGCCAAACTGCAGAGTTTGTTTACGCTACTGAGAATGGTAAAGAGTCTACTTTTTCTATTTGCAAAAGGGTATAAGTGGCATCTTTCATCGACATAGACTGTTGTCTTTCAGTCAAATTAAAAGGCAAAAAGAAAGAGGACGCATTTACATAGTCCCTTGGCATGCGACCCATTTTAAGTGTCTGAAAGGTCAATGCTAACTGCATAATAGAGCGCAATTGGTTCTGGCCATGATATAACACAGATACATCATCCTGTACAATATCAACAACAGACAAAACAATATTTTCCAATGTGTATATCCTGGAAGAAAGGGTATTAGTACTGTTATCCACTACAGCAAGAACTTTTTCAAGATTAGCTTGGACTATAGCCCTTAAACGTGAAGCGGCTTCAACTTGTGACATTTTCCAAATTTCATTATAAACTGCGTATATCCATCGTTTAGGCCTTGGGCCAATCAGGCCTTTTATGAAATCTGATAAATCCACATCATTCGATAACATTGACAAATGCTGTTTAACAGAAGCTAAGGTGGAGTGTTGTAACCAAGTTTGACATCATTTACAAACTGAATACATCGTAACAGTGTGTGTTGCTGTAAATCGTGGTTCAGGTCTAACCTGTGTGTAACCTGGAGCTCTGTTATGGAAACGCATTTGGCATGCATCTGCACTGGTCTGCCAAACCAACCACCCCATAGAGTCAAGACTCAAGATATTTAATGTTGCATTGTGAATAAAGACTGCAACTCCTCCAATGTGTAATTGGTAGTATCATTCCAGTTTGGATATTCGGCAAGGGAAGGAAAAGCAGGAGTCTTCAGTTGTTTAGCCATAGCTAAACCCAGAAAACTAGTCTGATAGATAGAATTGTTTAAAAACAGTATTTGTGTTGGTATTAGACATGCATTAAACAAAGCTTCTGTGCCTTGCACCTGCCAGGTTTTGGAACCCCAAACTGATTTCAAATCAACTGTATCTTTCCAATGATCATAGCCACCCACCTACAATTTAAAGATGAAGGAGTCAGAGTATAACAATTTAGTGTGGGTAAGCATAACCTTCGTATTTGATTTAGAATTTAACTTAAAATAGTAAGATCCAGGGTTCGACTGTTCAAAACTTGTAAAATATGTACATTTATCCAACAGGGTTTTGGAACTCCCTATCGGTGGTGCAGGGCAATCTTCCCATTGTGTGTAGTTAATAATAGCTCTAAAAGTAGATGCTTTGTGCAAATAATGGTGGCCATAATACTGATAGCAAAACAATTCAGCATAATTTGCACTATTCAAATACAAGTCTTCAGCATCAAATGCTTCATAATATTTTAAATCTGAAAACAGAGTTTGTATTGTCCGCACATCCCAGTCATCCGAACGTATGTTATATTTTACCACATCACCGATTGAAACACGAAGTACATTTGGAACATTAACAATCTCTGTCGGACCATGAATTTGAAACGGGATTGTATCCCAAACTATTCCATCCGTAACTGGCCAGGCTGTAATGTTGACAAAAACCAGGTCCCTCTTCATGATGTTCGATGAAGAATGCGGGGCCAAAGTTCCATCCACAAGTTCTACAGCAGAGCATTCTTTAAGGTAGTGTCCATTGATCAAAAGAAAAAATACTGTCACAAAACCAATGGACATAAATAGAAAAATAAGAATGAGCACCAGCCAAATATATATCCATGGGGGAACCAAATAAGTGCGTTTAAACAAGGAGATAAAAATTGCAAATTTCGATGGGGTTAAAGTCGATGTTGAATGAGAGTCAAAGGAAAAACGTGACTCCTTCCTGGCTACAGCATTGAACCCAGGCAAAGATTCACTTGTAGGGTAAGTATATTCTTGTTCATCATTAACATCTGAGGATTGTAGGGCCAGCACAGGATTAGCAACAGAGTCCATCTCTACGGCAGTGTCAGGATTCCATGGAAGAGTGGCATATGATGAAGCCGGAGGCTAACTATTCAGAATCGGCCAGATGGTGTAGCTTGACATTGTCAATTGAGACGTATCTGTTGTCCTTGCGACCTCGAAGTGGTGGTAATATTACTGTACGAGTTCCCTGCACACCCAGCACTGGAACTGGAACTCGATATGATGGACTAAATTATTTTTTGTTCTCCACCTTCTCTCGGACCAGTTCTCCAATTTTAGGCAGCCAGCCGATCACTGGAATCTGCAGTGCACATTCGGCAGCGGCAGGGAAATGTTATTTTGCTAGACTGTCTCTTGTGTCTTGTAGGTTCTGTAATACAGCACAATGTTCATCAACATCAATAGGGACGGCTGCAGTCGCCAAGTCTAGACCATCAAGGTCTGGCACAAACATTTTCATGCCAAAGAGCAATTCGTAAGGGGTCCGCCCACCCAGAGGTCTTCTAGGGAGATTTTTAAGTGCACGTTGTACGCTATACAAATGGACGAGCCAGTTCCTGCCAGTGCCTAGGACTCTAGCTGTTAAGGATTGATTTAAGTCACGGTTCATTAGCTCAACAACAGAATTGCCCTCAGGCCGGTATGGAGACGAAAATTTGACTTGCACCCCCAACGACCGCATAGATTCTTTGTATGCCTTAGAGGTGAATGCCGGACCCTGGTCCGAATGTAGGGTGCCCACTGCAAAAATTCCCGCAAATCCCTGACTACAGTTCGAGCGTCAGCGCTGTGTTGTAGCCAAACCCATAGAAAACATGTGCACGAATCAACTGCAACTAAGATGAATTTATAGGCAGTATCAGAAGAAAATAGACTGCAGTGATCCAAATAAACACAAGCAAATGGTCTATTGGATATGCATAACGGTGTTTGTGGTGGACGAGTCACAGTAGACAGCTTGATTTGCTGGCAAATGTCACAAGAAAGCACATAAGTACGTGTTTGTTTATATAAGCCACGCCACCAGTTACGTTGTTGCAGGATACTGACTGTAGCAGACACACCAGCATGCGCCGAGGCCATGCCCTCGTGTGCTGCGATTATCAGTGTAAGCCTGCGGTCCACGTTGGAAATCAACCTCTCACCAACGTTATTAATTGTCACATAGGGAACGTTATCAGGGTTTAAATGATAAGAGTATTTGGAAGGGAATCCTTTCGGAGAATTACCTCCCTTTTCTGTAGCAGCTATAGCTGCCAAGATGTCATCATCAATCTTACTGATGGATCTTGTAACTGCTGCTACTAAGCATGTATCCACTGACGAGTTAGCTGCTTCATCAGCTAAGCTGTTACCAACTGCGTGTACTCCTACACGTTGGTGGCCAAGAGAATGAATCACTTGTGTGAGCAGCAGGCGTTCTTTCAGCTCTGCCACCCGAAGCCATAGCATCTTATGCTTAATTGTCTTTCCTTTGGAATCACGGTATTCATTTTGTGACCAAAAGAATATATTGTCATTAAAAGATTGTACACAGTAAAAGGAATCGCTTACAATCAAAGTAGTCACATAAGGATCTGCAAACTCCAGTGCGAGCAACAAAGCACGCAGCTCAGCCAATAGGGCGGTGCAGTCGCCGAGTCCCTGTGTGTGGACCACACTGGACTTAAACTGACCGTTCACTATAGAACCAGCCACAATCGCACAGGCTACAGAATAAGAATGTTTAGATCCAATCGCCGGTTGCGCCGAACCGTCAGTGTAAATGATACAATGTTATTCCTCAAGCGGGCGCATGGGCAGAGGAGCTGGATGAACAAATTCATATTGCAAAGACTTCTGAGTCTGTAACGAAGAATCATAGATAAATGTGACATCCGGGGATGTCAATGATGTAACCCATTGTATCCACCACGGATGGAAAGCTTTGGAATTAGGAACACTCGCCTTTGTCACTGCTTCCGGACAAGGATATGGCGTTACCACCAACATGCATTTTCCTTGAGCCAGGGCGCGTTCTTTCAGAATCGCCATCTGGACTGCCGTCAAGATCTTTTTGACTGAGGAAAACCGCAGTTCTGCTGAAGTGTACAAGTGTGACTTATAAGCAATAGGAACTGTGTCTCCTTCATTAAACGTCAAGTATGTGAAACCTACCGCGCCTGGGGCTATTCTTATCACCAGGTTAGTATGGTTGTCACAAGTTAGCAAGAGTTTAAAGACAAGCAAATCAGACTGCAAAGACTGCAGTATATTTGTATGTTCCAGAAGCCAGCATACTTTCGCAAATGTTGGTTGTATCAAAGCATAGAGAGGTTTTATACGCTGGGCATACTCTGGTATGTAAGTGCGACCAAAGTTTAAGAAACCCAGCAAGGATTGCAATTTTTTCAGTGTTGTCGGAGGACGTAAGCGTGCGCACTATTCTAGGAAGTGCGGTGCCATCCCGTGTACCTCATTATTGAGCTCGTAGCCCAAGAACAACACTGCAAATTCAGCAATGTGTGATTTTGCAAAAATACATTTGTAACCGTAGTCCGCAAACTCCACAATGATGCGGTCCACGTGACAAAGATGCGGATATAACTCGTTGTCTGTGAGATAAATGTCATCTACATACGAATATGCATCAGGGTCGATTGTGTCTAACAGTGAGACCACACGTGCGGCTAAAACACCCGGGCTATTTTTATAGCCCATCGCTAATCTTGTAAACTGTTTTTGTTTGCTGCTGTGTAAAAGCTGTCCACTGACTTGACAAGGGGGACAGATTGTGGCTAAAAAAAGCCATTAGATATATCTAGCATCATCTTATATTTTTTTCAAACTAGACTGTCCACTAGAGCTGAATTATGGGTATTCTGTACCGCATTCATTCGACAATGAGAGTTCAAATGACGGTGATCCAAAATTATGCGGTACGACCCGTCTGGCTTTGTTACTGTAAAAAGAGGGTTATTCATAGGTGACACACATGTCTCAATTGCCCCTTAATACTCCAATTGGCCGAGTATTTCCACTACAGGAGCCTTCGCTTCCCTTCGGATGGGATATTGGGGTTGTGCCTGTGGCATGGACCGCAAATGAATCTCGTGGTGAGGAGATGTTGTGTCTCATCCTACCTGAGTACGGTATAAAGCCGGTGCAAGCACCGAAGCCCATTGTTCTGCAAAATGTTGTGCCTGCCCTTTCGAGACACTGTGTGAAAAACTAGGGAGGATTAGCTGCTTGAACAAAACACGGGGGCTTTTGGTTGTGGTGTGGACACACTGTTTGGATTGTACGGGAACTCCCGATGAAACATATCATGGTTCTACTAACAAAATAGATTTGGAAGTGAGGACGTATATTACACACGGAGTGCACAGATTTTAACTTTGGCACCAAATATGCTAAAAAGAGGACTATTAGACTATAGCACTTCTGCTCCGTGTGATTATATTTTGGAATTGTAACAACGTGCTGTGTTGATTGAAGGTATAACTTTAAAACTACTACATTAGTGAGCTTTGAGGAAGCCAGGATGGGTGAAACACGCATCGGCTGCTGCATTATGTAAAGAAATAAAATTTTAATTGGAAATTGATCTACAGCTACGGTGACACTTGATTATGTGGGACTCTTGCGTATATGATCACATTGCTCTCCATGGTGCATAATGCACACAAGATAAAAGTAACTATTGTACGGTGTGCTCTAGTGTCTTTGATCCAAAAAGGCGGGGGCCAGTCTGCCTCCGCTAACAGGATGTCATATGAAGAAGTCAGATTTTCCCCCAAAAAACCTTTGATAAGTCTGTCAGGGGGAGCCACTCGGGTGTCAGCAGTTTCAACTGTGATGAAAGTATCAGTTGCTGTCGCCTCCAGAAATGGACTCAGTGTTTGCCGCACTACTGTAACTTCCGCTGTGCTATCTAGCAGCGTTACTGCCATGTTAGATTCTGGAGCTGGGTCCTTACCGTCCGTGGCATACCTCACAGTTAAAGCAGCCACTTTCTTCTTCTGGAATGGAGGGCGCTGACGAGGAAAGTCCTCTTGCTTACCCTTTCCGTCACTTGTCCGTGGCTGCTCACATCCCTGCGGGGCACCTCGACCTCTTCCGCGATCCTGACGATCACCTCCACCGGCATATGAGCCTGATACTTCCTGTGAAGAACGAGGAGAACGCCTATCAGGAACCTGAAATCGATCAGGAGATTTAATTCTCGCGCGGTCACGCAGTTCATAAGTTCATTCTGGGATCGAAGTTGTAGGGGATGATGCCCGTCCCCCTTGCTTTTGTTGTGTCTTCCCCTGTTTATTATTCTTCCAATTCTTTTTCAGGAATTGAGGACGGCCTCCTTGATCAGTTTGAGGCATCCATTGCGCATGCGGTTGTGCAGGCACTTTAGCAGAAGGCTTAACACTCAAACTATTATGCCCAACTGTTTTATAAGCCTGGGCAATAATCTTAGGTAATTCGCGGGGCTTGTCCACATCTGGGACAAATGCAAAAGCATTAGACACTTGAAAGTTGACTGCATCACCCTTAACATTAGCAAGGATTAGATCAGCAACCACATCATATGGTCCAACTAACCTCATCCCCAATTCGACTGCCGCCTCTGGTCCGTGTTCCACTTGAGCACGTTTTAGTACAGAGGACAGTACTGTCATGGATGGTATGCCAAAACACTTCGCATAAACTGCCGCGAATATTTTACCCCAACTCTCGCAATCAGTGACTTCAGGTACTAAGTCTTTCTGCAAACTAATTATTAAAACTCAATGCTTCTCTACTGGAGTGGTCTGTGGAAACACCGCTTCCAGCTGGTCAAATTGATCAGCAAGCCAATAAGGTAAATCTTCCTTATTTGGGGGAGGCTTGCCCATAACCGAATATAACCATTAAGGGGCTAATAGTAACACCACCTGCCCCAGCTGGTTTCTGAGCAACTCCACATACTGAACCAATGGTCTATACACACAGATTAGAGTAGTGTGCTTGAGACGTAAGGCCGCCACATCGCACCTTAAATGCAGTGGAAGCGGCGTGTAACCCGCCAACACGGGCCAAGTGGCCCCATCAATCGATAACAGGCCCAACATGACAGGTGTCAGGGGTACGGGTAGGGCGCCATCAAATCAAATGCGATGTTGCTATGCCGTCAACGGAACTTTGAGAGTTCTATATGGTCAATATACAGCAGGAAGTGCAGTATGGCTGTATTTATGCCACAAATTATCCACCCCTTCAACTGCTGGAAACGTGACCCAGGAATAAAACAGCTCATATGTGTATACTGGGTCGGCTTGGACCACAAACATCAGATTGACACCTGCGTCTGGCACTCCACATGCTTGCAAATGATGCTGGACCACCACACTGCTGTGTGCTGCGATGTCAACTTCCATATAGAAACGTGAAAAGGAAATACTAAGGAAAAAAGGCGGCAAGACAATGTTGGGTTGTAATTCAAAATACGAACGATACCTTTTTGCAAATTTCAAGCTTGAATCACCTATAAAAGTGACAATATAAGTAGGTAAACCGTCACCAATGTTTTCCGGAAACAGAGACGAGGGGATTGTGAACAAGTACTGAGGACTACTAAAGTGCCTCGTAAATAAGTACCAGACCAAAGGTTTGGTGCGCATGTTGCAGGGATTCTGCACATACACAGAACTATGCACAGGAAACCAGGACTTCGGTGTATTGTGGTGTACCAAAAACACATCTCAGTGCCCAGAACCCCTTTCCGGCTAGCTATAGTATCCCATTTGTTCTCAGTACTAAGGCAGAGCTACCAATGATTGGATATCCTAGAACATGTGACCAAGGGCCTCTCAGAATTTGTGGGAACAAGACACTCTTTCGCTTAGATACTCATACCTGTTCACAATGTGAGTAACCAGAGACACTGTATAGCTTAAAATGTTTATTTCAACTAACACGCTCTGTAATGCAGTACACGTGCTAACGTTAGCAAAGAAATGCATTAAAATAATATAATAGGCATAGTTACAATTCCATATAATATGAACGGTGACAGCATATTATAATGAAAGTGGATGAAGCCTTATAGCGCTTTACCACCCTCCCCCTGCTACAAGCTATGTTTATTATATCAGTGGAAGGCCTCTGGGCTTGGACAGCGGAACCCCCTACCTCAAGTCTTAGATGATAGGATTTATATCTCCGGACAAGCACAGCTCTTCCTCTTGAAAGGTTTTCTCCAAGTGTTGTTAACTTACATCTAGAGGCCATATTAAAAACACCCGAAAAGTCAGTAGCACAGCTGTGTTCAATGTGATGTCTATATGTGTGTGGGGATGGACCAAAGCCGATTAACCAGTGAAGTTGTTTTCTGTCCTTGAACACGATGTACAGACTAGAACACAGAGCACAACTGGAATAGTGAAAGGCAGACAGTTCACATGTAAAGCAGCACGAGCAGAGGTGTTTACGGGAACCAAGGCATGTAGTGTCATGTGCATGAGCGGCAAGATGGCGGTGATGCAAAGCACAAACTAATTCTGACTTAGCAACATCCGCTGGCACCCACAAACAGGAAAGGGTCCCCAGGAGACCCCTTACCCTTTGTGATTGGCAGCCAAAATGTTATTCCCACAGACCACTGCCTGCTCTTTAAAAAATTTAGCTGAAGCGTTTCATTTTTAAAAAAGGGGCTGCATTTGAAAAATAAAAGCTTTATTTAAAAAGTTGTTACAGACATTGTGGACCCCAGCAGGCCACCATCCCTGTGAGTACTGGCTATTCCCAATGGGTTGCGAAATGCAACCTGCCTCATGAATGTTTATGAGATAGGTCCTTTGCAACCCGATTGGTAATCTCAAACAGTGTGTCAGACACTGTCGTACATTAGAGATTGCGACCCGCAGTTTAAGAGTCGCTAACAATTGACAAACTGCGAGTCACAATCTCTAATGGTCGTACATCTTGCCAACTGTGCTTTGAGCTGACATAAACAGTGTGCTTCCACTTGGGGCCCACCCAGCCCCGACTAGCTTAGGAGACAAAAGCAGTGATTCACCCTCTGGCCTTGTAGGGTCTGCCACAAGAAACACCTGCTCCCGGGCTCACATTTCTCCTGCGTGGATTATTCAAAATACAGATGAAAGACACCAAGCACAACAAATATTAGCTCCCTGAGCACCAGTCTCTACAACTTTCCGCCACCTTAGCCGGCCCTCACATTCTTAGGGGCAGTGTCACATCTTGTCTGGTGTTACTCTCCCTGTTAATTGCCCGGGGAGCCTCATTTGGAAGCGTCATTGCCAAAAACATATTACCATTTGCAGACGGTGCAACTCTGGTGGCAAAAGTGGTGTGTTGTGTGATTCTATCATGTATGGGAAAATGCCCTTACACAGTGCTGAGAGTTATTATGACCATCAGTACAAGGCTTGTGGTCATAACATTTAAAACAAGCATTGGAAAAACCAATAGGTTTCGCCTATATGAGACATATTGGCCTTGTCAATGTTTTTAGGTTGAGCCTAGCAGCACGCATGAGCTGTCCATGAGTCATGCTGTATCTCTTATAGGGACTTCCATCTCATCCATCGCACGCCCCTGGCTTTTCATTGGTTCCTTTCAGTGCCTTTGTAAATCTGGTTCGTTTGTGTGGCTAATGGGTCACATTAGTCCCCCCTCTCATGGTTTTGTTCACGCCCATGGCTATTGGCCCTCTTTCATGTCTCATCTCTCCAAGGGGCATTTAGGTTACTCTGGTGGGATTTTTAGGGGTGGGGAAAACAACCGTGCATAAGCCAATGTGATTTTCGCCATGCCATCCACTCTGTCATTGCCCTGCCCCACTTCTGCTCCTATCACTGCTGTTTTTAGTGTGGCGCAGTGGCCGCTTCCTAATCCAATTCATCATGCCCTCGATGGGTACATTTTGGCTGCCATGTCTGCCAGGCTCCAGGAGTCGGAGGGGTCGCGGGACCGTGTCATGGCATAGCAGAGCTCAGTACAAGATGATGCATTATTGTAAGACTAATACCTGGCTTTCTACTGATGTGGGCATGTTGACTGTGATGGCACTTGATAACGCGCTGCTGGCACTGCTCTGCAGGAAGGGATAGCACTGGAAGTGGGTGCCCGTGAAAGGGTTAAGGATACACGTATGGTTTGCAACATAGGCAGAAAAAGTGAGAGGGAAGGAGGCTGGCGAGATTGCCTTTTCCATCACTCTTGCCAGCCTATCCCTGTGGCTCTTTGTGCATAGGGATCTCCTTTTACACCCCCACCCTCAGGAATACTCTCTGCTACCAGCCCTTTCAACTCAGCCTGCCTCGAACATCTGCTTGCATCTTTTGTCCCATTGTCTATTCTCCCAGCATCCCTCCATAAGTATATTCTCATGAACGTGTGATAATCATCGCCAAAATAGGTTAACGCAATTTCACATATCGCTGTCTATCGAGGGAAAATAACTCAGTGTCAACGTCACTTTCTCAACACAGCGGTAACATGGGATAGTGTCCTAATAAGGCGTCAAATGTCTGCGAAAACATTGCCGGGACGGCGATAACAATCAAAACCCGAATGCGTAAAAAGTGGCGATGGGCCCAACCGCGATGACAAAATTAGCGATAAGCTGTGCCAGGCCTGCAATTCACACATGTCAGGCGTGAAAAATCACTATAAAAGCAGAAAAAAACACACAAACAAAAACAAAACAACTGCGGAGCACAATGGAGGTAGCCGGAGCAGGAACAGAGGACGACCAGAACCCCAGAAGTCCCCCGGACGACCAGGCCGGGACCTCGGGGTCAGGGAAGGGCAAGGTCAAGAAGAAGAGGAAGACGCGGTTCAGTCCTCAGGAAAACAGGATCCTGATAACGGAGGTGTAAGTAAGTAAGTAAACAAGCTTATTCGATTTCCATTTGAAAAATCATAAAAGCACATCATAAAGATACATATTTATTCAAGTTTCAACAAACACCAACTCCTTTCCCATAAAATTAGCATAGTAATGCAGATGATCCATTACAATATTAACGACTTCCTACATATTATCACGCTTTTCAAAAAGTTCGCTAAAATCCATATCATAAATTCATTTTCGAAAAGTAGTAAAGCTAAAAACGCCGGTCAGCATCTTCTAAAAGCAAGTTTCTTTAAAAGTCGCACTAACCATTTTTTCCATTGCAGGTTATAACATTTACAAAAAAAAGCTATGGGAATTGTTGTTTGCTCTGAGCTGTTATCACAAGGGCATAGTTGAATCACCTTTGCCCATTCGTTCATATTAGGGAAGCTGGTAATACGATGGAATATGTTTAATTTAAATCTTGTTAACAACAACCTATCATAAGAGCCACACACTAGAATGAGGTAAGGTTGGATACTGTAAGTTATTACCGTCATCTGATGATGCATTACTGTGGGCTTAGAAATTTCTTTTGATAGTCGACAAGATTCAAGTAATGATAGACATTTAGCTTTCAGCTCCTTTCTTGACATCAAACTCATTGTGCTTGGTTCATAGTAAAACTTGGGGTACCCAATATCACAAAAAAAGTCCCAAACATATTTTAACCATTTCATTTTTAAAACACCAGTCATTCCCAACACATCAGTTAAAATCTCCTGATTCAGATGGGTTTCCTTGCAGATCACTATCCTATACCAGAGCATGATTGGTTCCATTTTAATTAGATCTGTTAAGAAAGGAACCCCCAATTCCGTGTGACAGTCATGCTATGATGTGCTACTCGGGAGAGACAGAATATATCTTAGGAACTGATTTTCAACCGTTTGTAAGGGTTGGGTGTTACAATGTCCCCACACTCCTACGCCATACCAGGCTGTTGATACACATTTAGCCCTGTATAATTGTAGTAGGACTTGTGAGGGACTCCTACCTAGTTTTTTTGAGAAATTGACTAGGGCTGCGGTAGTTTCATAAAAGCGAGTTTTCTTGTCTGCACAGCCTGGACCCCATGTAGCTTTATAGTCAAATAATATTCCTAAGTAGCTAAAACTATTGATAACATTTATTCTCTGTTTGTCAATGAACATGTCTCTGCATTTGTTACTACCTGTGCCACACCTCATAATGAACGTTTTTGATGTGTTCATCCTTAGGCCCAAGTCACGAATGAATGCTACAAAACCATCAAGAATTTCTGTAAATCTACTTTGGTGCGACACATCAGGACTGCATCATCCGCATACATTAATGCCGGTACAGCTCGCCTTTTTATCATGGGAAAGTCTTGTCCCGCTCTCATCAGTGCTTATTCTAAACCATTAGTGTAAAGATTAAAAAGTAAGGGGGCCAGCACGCATCCTTTGCCTGACTCCCTTCTTAATTGGGAAGGATACTGTACATTCTCCATTAAGACCGTAACAGACTCTACCCTTGGCGTTCTGATAGAGTTGTTTCAAAAAGAGTATAATAGTGTTATTCACTCCCTAGTCCCAAAGGACTCCCCACAGCCACTCGTGTATTACGCAGTCAAAGGCTGCGGTCTAGTCAACGAATGCCAAGAAAAGCCTTCCTCTTTTTAGACTTGTATATTTACCAATAAGGATACTCAGATTGAGGCTTTGTTCAACGGTTCTAAATCCCTTACGAAATCTGAATTGTAGGTCTAAGAGTATTTGGTTTTCCTCGCCCTGTCTTGCAATCTCTCTAAAACCATACGCCCCGCTATTTTCGACGAGGAATCAAACAAAGATATCGGTCGATAACATGTGGGATCTTGTCTGTTTCCCTTTTTAAAGATGGGAACTAAAATAGATTCCGACCAAGTCTCTATATGATTTAAAGAACAACTGGCCATAATTACTTGCATGAGTATTGGGCCCTATAGCTCTAAATTACTCTTATATAAGTCTACGGGGATTCCATCCGGGCCAGGCGCCTTTCCTCCCTTACTTGCCATAATTGCCCTGTTTACCTCATCCAAAGTAATTTTAAGGTCATTTGCAGTTGTCAAACATAATGATTTACTTCTGTCACTTCTCTCATTTAGGGTTTCTACTGCATTTACAGAGTTATGGTTGACAAAAATGTTCGTAAAGTGCTCTACCCACTGCTCTTCCGTGATCGCTATTTTAATGGTAGGGGTGATAAAATACCACTAACATCTGTTTGTCGCATCCAATGTGTCATTGGCGACAAAAAATTGAATTTGGCAGTCCATTGTGGCGCTGTTCTGCGCTGCCTCTGTGGTAGTCCAGCGGGGTGTGTGGTCCGAGAGGGGGGGCATGGGGGTGGTGGCGGTGGGTGTTGTGGACCTCTGAGCTGCATGATCAGTATCTCCATGACATGTGTTGGTCTTCAGATGTGGCTCTGGGCTGGCTCCCTTTCATACTGCAGGTAGTCGTCCTGCTTAACACCAGTAAAAGGCAGGTGTTAAATCCCTGCTGCTAACGCGCCTTATCGCCTGTTTTTGGATCGCATCGCAGATCTGGCTGGCCGTTGAGAATATCGTAAAGTGGTGTTTTTGTGTGTTTTTGCATGGGAACGCCTACTCTGCATATCATTAGCGTTAGTTGTCGCTCTCATCCGTGGCGATGTTTTTGCGGCTGTAATTGCTGGCAAACTGGTGTTATAGGCAGTTTGCACCAGCTTGAGAATGGGGCGATAAACCTATCGCCACTTTTGCGGCGCTAAAGTGTCGATAAATCGGCAATAAATCCTTGAGAATATGCCCCTATGCTTTTCTTTTAAATAATAATCCCAATAGTTTACCATCACTTTTTCATAGCCTTTCACCCTCCTCTCTGAAACCTCACTTCTAGTATCTGCATTATTTTAGATTAGACATAATTTCGTCTTTTTTGTTTCACATTCATTGTTAACCCCTCTAACTCTTTTAATGTTTTTCTTACCCATTTGCTTACTCTTCCTTCTTTCCTGCCCATGATCAGTGTTGAGCAAAAATGGGCAGACATTCCATATTCAGTGCTGCTAAGCGCATATGATCAGACAATCCATGTTCAGTGCTGAGCATACATGGTCAGAGATGTCATGTTCAGTGCTGCACACATATCTTCAGACCTCAGCACACGAGGTCAGACATTCCATGTTCATTGCTGCGCACACACAGTCAGACATTCGATGTTCAGTGCTGCTTAGCACATATCAGTTGGTTCATGTTCCGTGCCGAGCCCACACTGGCAGGCATTCTATGATCATTGCTAAGTACATATGGTCATACATCTCATGTTCAGTGCTGCGCACACATGGTCAGACATTCCATGTTCAGTGCTGTGCACACACTGAGCACACATGGTTCGACATTCCTTACGCACTGTTCTAGAATCTCAAATGAACCAGTCCATGCTCAACCCCCATGCACACAGATGATGACGAATGTCCTATACCGAGTGTCCCAGCACCATGCCAAGAGCAGCGTTCTCTGTATGCAGGTCAGACATTCCTTGATCAACCTTCCAGACATTGAGGAGAGGGTGCAGAAACCACCAGAGAGAGAAGAGTGTGCGAGCGAGCGATAGAGGTAGAGATAGTGAGAACGACCCCCCCCCCCAAAAAATACTTTTGGCCTATGGCCCCGAAAGTCCTTAAGATGTCCCTGTATGCATGTGCTTCCTTTCAGACAGAAGCTCTTCGTATTTGGGACATGCATGCTCTGGCATTGCTTTTTTGTCTGGTTTTCTTTTGTTTCTGCATCTGTTTGTGAATGCAGCTTGGCCACATTCCGTTATGCAGGCGTTTGTATCTTTACTAAAGCTTGGACATTTCCTGCATTGTATTTGTTTACTTTGTTAGTGATTTCTGCTGCTCCTCAATTATGTTTCTACCTTTATTTATTCCATTATAAGAAACAAACGCAGCATGGGCGCCTCGCTTTCTTGGACGGATTGTTTTACAGCGAGAGGACAATGCTTGTGGAGATTGTTTTGAAGAGTGTTTTGTTGAAAATTGGCTTTGCTACGCTACAAGGAAAGAGATGGATTGTATTTCTCATTTTAGGCAGAATAGTCACCTCTACTAGTTGATGGGTCTGTTTTAATGCTCTTCTGGATTATTTTTGAAGGAATGATTTATTTTAAATGTGTGTGCTTTCGTTAAAGGGAAAGGATCAGATTGCTTTTGCAATTCCTAAATCAGAACTAAAGTAATTTCAAACTTTCAGTAAATGGTACCTATAATTCTCATAGTTTGAGATTACGAGACTGTGTTAATTATCAGCAGAAAGTTAATTCTGATGGCATAATTTAAAATGTATGTTGATGGCCGACCTCCCTTGGTGCATTAATTAATTTGTGTATAATGTGTCATACCACACTTCTGAAAAATACTATACAAAGAAAATAATAAAAAAGAAAATCTATCACCCAAACAGACTTGGTTAAAGATATATATTTTTTTAAACCACAAATAGAAGCAGCATAGACGCCTTGAGAAGTCACATCACTTACAGCAGGAGCACACGGCTGTGGAGCTCTTTTTACAGGGATGACTATCTTTGTAGCTTACTTTCTTTTGAACTTTGTTGTCCTAAAAGATCTATTACTTTTTGATAAGGAAAGCCAGGCTGCTTACCATACACAACATTTGATTAAAGATGCCCTCCAAAGCAGTGCAGACTCCAGACTGGAACACCCACAACACATGCACAAAAAGGTGTGAGCACTTTGCAATGAAGTGTGCTCAAGGTAACCAAAAGAACTGGTGTCACTCAAGACTTCATTTCAACATACAGCTCCAGCCATCCTTGTCTAGTGCACGTACAAAACGCCAGTGTTCCAGGACGTGTAATCAGCAGCTGCCTGATACTTCAAGTGTTCATTGCATTTGTAATGGGAGCCCTTTCACCCTCCCTACAGTCACAATTGTGTTTTCAATACAGGCAATTCAGTTTCACTGTCTGCGAATCTGTTCTAATTTTCATCTGGTGCCAATTCCAAGCAGACGCATTTCATTGGATCCAACACTGCTTTCTAATTGGACTTCCAATTCCTGTGTATGCCTGGTCGATTTTTGCACAACTTGATTGCAATTTTGGAAACGGATGTTAATAAGGGCTCAATTGGTTATGTTATGAAAATTTGGAAGCTAATTGCCAGGCATTTCATGCTAGATCACCCTGTGTGATCCTGGGCACATCTTTGATTTTCCCAGTGTCCTGCTGTGCAACCAAGTTGGAGTAGTAAAAAGACAGATACATTTTAACTAGGCTTGTTAGACTAACAACAACATGTAATCCAGTGTACGGTTCATATCACAGAGCCACCAGTATTATATCAAAGTATCTTGATTTTTTTTTTAACAAACAAATCCTTTAAATTTCATTGTGTACTTGATATTAAAGGTAAATATTCAATTTCTATCTAGCGCGTCATATTGCAATTCTGATTTTCCACATAATGCTAAACTAGTGCAAATCAACCACAAAATTCTACTCCGCAACAGATAATTCCACTCCATGCCACATAATTCCACTCCACATAACTCCAAGCAACATAATTCTACTACACTCCATGACACATAATTCTACTCCACTCCACATAATTACACTCAATACATGCTACATAATTCCATGCAACACAACATCACGCCATGCCATACTATTCAATGTCACATAATTATTTTCCATGACACATATTTCTATTCCACTCCATGCAACATACTTCCACACAGCACCACATAATTGCACACTATGTCACATATTTCCACTCCACTCAATGGCACTCCGCATCACACAATCAAACTCCACACCACACAATTGCACTCCATGCAATTTCATGTCTCACAATTCCACTCCATGCCGAACAATGCCATGCCACACCACTCCAGACAATTCCATGCCAAATAATTTTACCCCACACCACATAATTCTACTCCATGGCATGTAATTTCATGCCACATAATTCCACTTGACTCCATGCCGCATAATTATATTCACTGACAGAAATCCACTCCACTCCACATAACTCCACTTTGCACCACACAATTCCACTCCTCACTACACGATTCCACTCCGTGCCACGCAATTTAACTCAGTGACACACAATTCTATTAAACCCTGCATGATTTCATTCCACACAACATAATTCTACTACATGCCACATAGTTCCACTTTACTGATCCCAACAGAATTCCACACTACAGAATTCCACATCTCGCAATTCCACATCTCACAATTGCATGCCAAGCCACATACTTCCAGTACATGGCAACTAATTCTACTCTGTAACCCACTATCCACATTAAGGGGTAAGAGAAGCAAAGGGTGAGGATACCTCCTCCCAAGCTCAGACTCTACTCACAATAAGTGTATCCAAACCCTGAAATGGCTCCTAAGGCCTAATTTACTCCTTTGGCGACAAAAAGCCACATAAGTGGAAAGGAAAGATTTCCTTTTGTTATTTGACCCTCACACACCCTGTTGGTGTCATTCTTCATCATCGGGTTCACCCAGACTCCTAAAGGTCTGGGTGGGCTCAACTGTGTTTCAGGGAGCTCTTAGGAGATATAGGCCAGGGGGATTTAAAAAATAAAAATCCTACTACACCTCCAGGTATCCCTTTACTAATTTGTGGACAATTGTACTCACTGTGGTACCTTGCGGTGTGAGCCAAGCTCACAAAAAAATCATGCAGTGTGAGCGATGATTTGCCTCCCAAGGCTGGCTGATGTGCAGCACTTGTCACCCTCTATGTCAAGGCGCACCCTCGGCTATTCGGATCCCACAGCAATGAGGGTCGTCATCCCATTCCGCAGTCCTCAGCAGGAGAAAGGGTCAGATGGTTCACTGACTACGGGCAGGGGGCCTGATTTATGTTGTATCTGAATGTTCGCAGGTCCAGGAGGTCCCTCCACTTTATCAATGTGGCTGCAGCAGCTCGTCTACCAACCATCAGGTGCCGCCTCTGCTCTTATGGGGAGAACCAATCAAGCTCCACCACCCACTCGAATAGGGGGGGGGGTCACAGGGGCTAAGTGCCCTAGTCCAGCAAGACTTCTCACTGCAATCGTGGAACCCAACATTGGTCCCAGGATGCTTGTTTCTGGTCTAGGGAAGACATTGCTTGGCAGTTCGTGCTGGACTGTTCCCACAAGTCACAGGGTCAAGACTGATTTGCATATAGCTGTGTCTGAACTGGGGTGGCAGAGTAAGCTAAAGAACGATGATGTTTTCAACCCAGAACTTGTCTGAAAAGTTTCAGTGCTCAGCCCATTATCTCCTTGTGCTTGCTTTGTTCACCCTAAGTTGGCAGGGTATGCCTAGACGTTGGTCCCTTGCAAGTTGCAGGGAAAATAAAGAGGTGTGGGCCAAAAGAGGTAAACCCCTTCCTAAAGCCTCACCATCTCTTAGCTTTTATTTCAGAACAATGGAGCAGGTTGCTGCATCTACTCGGGGGGAGGAGTAGTGTAAACCAGACGCAGACACAGACAGCGGTGCTCTCACTTGAGAATTGCTTCTCTCCATTGGCCAATTTGACTGTGGATGCCCAAGATGCTCAAGATGTGAGGGTTCTAAGTCTAAGTTTGAGACAGCACCAGGATAGTAGTGGATTGCCTATGGCAGGTAATCCAAGGGGAGTCCTGCTCTCGGGTTCAAGGGGCGCCGGAAAATCAGTTGGAAAAAATGCTACTCAACCTGAGGCAGGACATTCTTACGCAGTTTGAGATCTCTGAGGGAACCAAAAAGTGATTCAAGAAAAATTAGGGGTATTAGAGGAAAATCTAGATGGCATTGCGCAACGTACCACAATGTTGGAAGGTGAGGTGAAGTCTCTGTCAGCGGTATGTCCGAGAATGCTAGAGATATTGGGGTTTTGAAATCCCAAAATAAAATCTTACAGTAGGACTTGGAGAGGCTTGAAACTCAGACCACGTGCAATACCGTGAGACTTCTTAAAATCGTGGAAGGTACAGAAAAAAGTGACATTAAGAGTTTTAAATGTAAACTTCTTAGTGAGGGCATACTCCAGGATAGGCCCGTCCTTGATCTTGAAAAGGAGATCCATCGAGTGCATAGGAATCCCTTCAAGTTAAATCCTGCCAGGAAGACTCCCAGGAATATTTTGATCAATTTTCTCACTTATACCGTCAGAGAGCTGGTGCTGGGGTGTGCTCTGAAGGAGCGATCTTTGAAATACGGAGACTTTAGTTACCAAGTGAGATTGGACATAGGCAGGAGAACTGCACAGAGACAATGGGAGCTAGGCATAATGATTAATGAATTACGGAGTAAAGGCGCCCAGGTCCAGATGAAGTTCCAAGCGATGTTAAAAATAATGTGGCGAAATAGGATGCACAATATTAGTAACCCAGAAGAGATGGACACCTTTTTGGCTCAGATGGAGGTTCAGCTTCCAGTTCAGACTTGTAGGGTTCTGCTTGGGTCCCCTAAGAGGTGAAATAGCATAGGTGCATCAGTGCAATCTTATTATGAGTAGTTAGGCTTTCTTCTGTTCTTTTTCTTTAAACACACGTGGAAATATCTCTCTTCGGAAGGGGGTTAGAGAACGGTGGACTCTATCTCCCAGGTATAGAAAAGGAGGTTTGCCGGGGAGGGTGGGTGGTGGGGTGCACATGGTGGTGGGAGCATGGGGAGAAAAAGAAACAATTGATCCTCTTTTTGCTATACTTTTGTATGGGTATTGTTGCCTTTGGGTCTTATCAGGCAAGGAGTTTCCAACATGAGCCTATGCAGAAGGAGCTATTAGGGAGTAGAGTGTGAAGATTTGAGTTTGAATAAATTAAATATAGTTCAATTGATATCTTGGAACGTCAGTGGTTTTAGGTCTAGGAAGAAGTTGGCTCGGGTGATAGATTACCTCAAGAATAGTGAGGCGCAAATTATACTGCTTCAGGACACCCATCTGGAACGGAAGGAGTGTGGGTTATCTTTTAGCAAGCTAGGTTGGGTCCAGGAGGTAGTGTGTTCAGACCAGAGAGGCTGTACTAGAGGAGCGGCTTTCATCATCAGAAATAATTCAGGAATAAAGCTTGTAAAATATTAATCGGATCTCTCTGGCAGATGATTAGTGGCTAATGTAGTGATTCAGGGTATGTCAGTAGTGTGTGCTACGTATTATGGTCCAAACAATGACACTCCAGTAGCCAATGAAGTTGGAATCTTGCCTTTTGGAGACCATGGCCCGATTATGCTTGGGGGGATTTTAATATTGTCCTAAACAAGGAATTGGACAGAACATCAAAAGTTTAAATATGTCAGTCCCCCTAGAACATCTGCTAGATTGAAAAATATGATGGCCGAATTTAACTTGATTGATATTTGGAGCAGTAAGATGGGGGGAGCAAGGGATTTTACCTTCTATGGTAAAACATATGGCCATAACTCCCACATCAATTATTTCTTGGTGGATTAGGAACAGTCTGCAGAGGTGGAAATGGTTAAACATGCCCCCTCTATTCTATCAGACCATTCTGCAGTGGTCTTCCCCTTAAGACACTACCAAAAAACAGGACAAAAAAGGTGGACCTTAGATAGGACTATTCTATTAGCTGAGAGGGTGGTACTAAACTTAGTGGATAAGACAGCTGACTTTTTTCTCTCAAATAGAGGCTCGGCTAAAAGACAAAATAGTCTGGGATACTTTTAAAGCGTATTTAAGGGCAATAATAAGCACCATAATGGTAGGTAAGAGGCGAGCGGTGAGGCAGGAAGACGAAGAGCGAATTAAAAGGGCCAAGGCTAGGCTAGAGAACGTGATCTTCGGAAGGCATTGATGGAGGGATTAGGTAGAGTTTCAGTGCTTAGTAGAGAATTGGAGCGGATACAGGTAGAATATCAAGGGCAGTTGGATAAAATATATTTAGATAAGTGAAAAGTGAGTAGGCTCCAGCATTTTTCATATGCTGAAAGGTGTACCTCCCTTCTGGCTTGAAAAGCTAAAACTGATAAGGCCAAAAATTCCATTCGGAATTTGATCCATCAATGCAGAATCAGGAGTGTTCTTGAATACAAATGCAGAAAATAGTGGAGTAGCCCAGAGATACATGAGCAGCCTATATAGAGAGGATAAACAACCCAGGAAAGTGTGTATAGAGACCTGGCCAAAGAGGACGGTTCTTCCGCGACTAACACAAGAGCAAAAGAGGGTTTTGGAGGCTGAGATCATGGAGAAGGAGATCAGGGTGCAATGCAGGAAAATGGCAGGCGGGAAGGCAGCCGGGCAAGATGGCCTCCCAGTTGAGCTCTACACTCACATTTTAGATAAAATAGTTACAGTCTTGAATGATATATTCAATGCAATATATATAGAAGATGAAACAGTTCCTCAATCTTGGGCATAGGCCACGGTAACTTTAATTTTGAAACCAAATAAAGATCCGTTGAAAGTAGACAGACCATTATCGCTCCTGAACTTAGACTCCAAGATTTATTCAGGGATAGTAGCGTCAAGAGTAGCGGAGATCAAATGGGGAGTTATTCACGTGGACCAAAGAGGTTTTATTCCTGTGAGGCAGCTTAACAAGCTCACTTTTCTGATGTTGGGGGTTATAGATATGGCAGAGGCCCAGAATTTGCCTTTGACTGCAGTGGCTGTAGATGCAGCTAAGGCTTTCGATCAAGTACATTGGGCCTACCTTTGGGAAGCCGTAAGAACCTTTGGTTTTCCGCAGAACATGGTGATGGCTGTGCAAAATCTATACTATCTTCCCAAAGCGAGGGTGTTGGTGAACGGAGAGTTGTCAGGTTGGTTTGACATCACTGGGGGCACGAGACAGGGCTGTCCCCTGTCTCCGCTCCTATTTAATCTGTACATTGAGCCTTTTGCAAACCCACAATCCTCCCCTTTAAATCTGCCGGTCGAGTGGTGAAATTGGCTCTGTATGCAGATGTTCTGATTCTCTACACTACCAACCCTCAGGCGGCAATTCCCAACTTAATGGCAAAGGCGCAGAGCTTTGGTATTATATCCGGCTATGAGGTGAATGTAGAAAAAACGGAAATTATGGAATGGAATCAGGATAAGAGTAGTTGGGGCAAAATCTCAAATGTGTTACATGGGTGTATTTGTTACGCAGAAACTTGAGGATGTTCCCAGAATAAATTGGAAAAAAGTCAGCCAGGAGATAGGGAACTTGTTGGTAAGGTGGGTTAACTTACCTTGGAATATATACGGTCGTGTGAATCTTCTTTTCTTTTCTTTCTTTTCTTTTCAACTCTATTCCTCTAACATTTCGGAAAGAAGATATAGCCAAGCTCCAGGGGAAGATAGGCAGCTTCATATGGGCTTCAAAGGGGCCCAGGATATCTTGGAAAAGGTTGAGGAGGAGGTTGGTGGTTGGGGGTCTGGCCTTACCAGATTTGCTCGTATACTGTCACGCATTTCCTTTTATGAATATTCATATGCTTGCTAATAAGTTAGATCGGTCACCCTTGGGATTACTTTTTGAGGCAATGTTAGGGGATGTGTGTAAAGGCCAGTGTCACATAGTTTTTAAATACGGAGACCCGAAATATTTTAAGGTGAGATTGAAGATTTTGAAGTGTGCTTTAAGAACTTGGATGTACTTTCAGAAAAGGCTGGGAGTCCCATATTACTTGTCTTGGGCATCGATTTGGGATTCCCCGGGAACCCCCAATTGCTTGATTGACCAACTTAGTCAGCCATTAAAATCAGCGGGGTTACACTATTGGGCATTCTTAAGCCAGCATCAAGTTTAGCGAGTTGGGAAGCTCTGAGTAATTGTACTATGGGACGATTGACGAGGTTCAAATATTACCAACTTCGTTCTTGGTGGGCTACACAAGAGTGGGTGGATGAGGAAGCCGACTCTTGGTAAGACCAGGGGATGAGAACTGACCCATTGAAAAAGGAAGTCTCTTTGCTGTAGTGGGCCATTCTGGAGGTGGATGATAACATTGTCTCTGACATTTCTTAAATTGTGGGTTGAAGAGCTTGAGTTAGGAGACCTTAAGCAGGCCTGGTATGACTCTTTTTCTATTCTACGAGCAGTGTTGAAACCAGCCTCGCTCAAGCGTAATCATCTATTTACTCCCCATAGAGTATATTGGTCTCCAACCAAGCTTTCAAGAGTTACAGGGAACTCATATGCCTGCCCAAGGTGTATGCTCTCATCGGCAGACGACCTGCATCTGTTCCTGAAGTGTCCGAAGATCGTTCCCTATTAGACAGAGGTGTGTAAATTTCTTGGGGAAGTAACTGGTGAACAGATTAGGGTAAGCCCTCGACTTATATTTTTTGGGCTCTATCAAGTAGATTGTGCACGAACAAATGCAGTTATCACTAAATTTATCTTCTATTTTATTTTGCTGGCGAGACGGGAGATAAGTCAGCTCTGGAAATCTGAAAGCTCCCCATGCTTTGCTGAGTGTCTTAAAAGCATAATCTGTACAAGTCAGTCTGATGTGGCCTGTGACCCTAGGAGTTTGGAGATGGTTTGAGCACTATTGGTGGAGTGGAGACAGCTCTCCAGCAGGTCCAATGATTAAGCCATATATGCTGTCGGTCCCGGCTCTTCTCCGCCCTGGTCTACATGAGAAGGAAATGGAATTGGAAACAGCAGTATTCTTGTGTGGAAATGCTCATCTTTCCTTCCTTGCTATAGAGGGATGAGAGTAATACCAGCAAGAGAGTTGGCAGAATGAGGACAAAAAAAAAAGATCCTAGATGCTTTGGATGTGGACTTGCAACCGGGGATTGGCTGCATGTAGGGTTTACATGTAGCCACTTACTGGACTTCTGGCAGGACTTATTTTTAGAAATTGGTAAAAAATTGGCAATTAACCTTCCCCCGGTCCTTCAGCCACTCTCTTTGGCAGAGCCGATATAGGTGAACGTCAATTTATTTTTATTGCAACTTTAGTAGCAAGGTCACTTGTTTAATTCAATTGGAAATCCAAGGTGATCCCGACAATCTCCCAATGATTCACTAAAATGCAAAGAGTTTTTAAGTGGGAAACCATCTATGCAAAAAGTGTAGGTTCTGCTGCCAAACTAAACAGAATATGGCAGAGCCGGAAATGAACTGATCTAGCAATTGACAAAGGATAATGTATGAATTTGGCATTATATATTGATGGTATTTATTTAAAATGCTTGATGAAAACTTAGTTCTCTATGGGATGCAAGAACCCATCAACGTTTGGGCAAGGGTTGCTCTTAGAAGAAAAAGATGATAAATCTATCTTAAGCACTTTACTATTAGATATGCATGCATGGTATAGGCTCTACGATCCCGTCCTTTACGGAAAACTTATCTTATACCCTTTTTCTAGAGGAAAAGACTGAAAACTTATCTCAAGCACTTTATTATTGGAACTCAGATATGCAAACATGCTTTTTTTTTTTTATTCCTTTCCTAGGCATCTTGAATCCTGTGTGCATATATTCATGTTATGTGTTCCATTATCCCTTTCTTATGTACTTCGTACTCTCTATGCACTTTTTTTATTTTTATCCCTTTGGCAAAAGAAGAATTAGGCTTTCTATTGGATTTATAATGAATTTCGGATTTTGTATTATTGCAATTGCACTGAACTGGTTATTTTACTTCTGTGTGGACCGTGTTTAGCTACACTAAATTTTATTTAAAAAAATTAACTAATAATATCATCATTGTTGTTGGGTCAAGCAAAGGTTTCATTAATCTAAACCTGAACTCAACCTCTGGTGGCTATGCAACAGAGCAGACAGGCTTCATGTAAGAAAATGTGTAAAGCATTTGGAAGCAGCAACACAGTTAAAAAGTCAAAACACAATACAATAAAAATCCTAGACCAGTTTGTAGAAATATAGAATAGCTTAATGAACAAAATGACACCAAAACATCAAATATCTAATGAGAGAAATCAGAGATATACATTTCTTAATTCTTGAATAAAAATGTCCCATAAAAGAGTCAAGCACCAACTGCTGTCATCTGGTTGCACGTGACCGGTAACTAGGCGCGATTAAAGGCCAACTGTGATGAAGTGCATGTTGGATAGCAACACCACGTTAATCGGGTCAAAAGTTATGCCTTCTGAAATAGAAATCAAAAAACGCAGAGGGACAAAGCAGCAGTCTGCATATGAAAAGAGCTACACTAGGCTGAATAGCCATTGACTGAGGTTCTCGTGAAGCTGTTGGCTTTTGGCAAGAAAGCTTAGTGGTAGAAATTCAGAATTCACACCCAAAGAAGAGCCCTCACCCATCAGATATTTTTGATGCCTTCACCCAGTGAAGATTTGTACCTTCGAACATAGTCACTTTTTGTACTCATTTAATCATTTATTTGTGAAACTATTCCACACAACAATAAATCGGTGGTTCTCCCCCTCTGCCAAATTGATGCTTCTCCCACTTTAATTAGAGTGGTAGTGAATACTAAGGTCCCCAAAGCAGAGCCTCAGTAGACTCTGACATGGGATATCATCTGCTGGCAACCATGTGACAGATCAGTGAGTCAGAAGGACCACCCTCTTTAGTGTTGTCTTTCCACTGTCCTTGTTTCATGTCCATGTGACAGCCAAGTTTGTCGTACACATGAAAACAAAACACTCTGGGTAGATCGGAGCCATGGTTTTTGTGTTTTGTAAAAAGAAACTCTTGCTTTTGGGGGTTGTTTCTGAAAATCAACAACTAACTCTGGTCGGTTCGTGATATGATCCTTGATAATACTGATCCCGGTTGGCAGGTTCGTGCTGATGAGACGCGCTTGAGGCCCTTGCCGTCCCTGAGCTACTGCACGAATTAGTATTGGAAAGAAAAAAATGTTAGCTAAAGAGAGACATTGGACTGATTTTCTCTCTGGTAGAGGACTCTTCATTTGCCCAGAGCAGTATGGAAGGCCTCCCTTTTTTGTAAGTTTCATTTTTGGGGGGTAGTCACAATGTACGATTTACTAGCATGTTTAAGACAGTGGAGCCTTCACAGTCATGGCAGAGAACTCTACACATAAAAAGATGGATGTGCCGTATCTTTTCATGTGCAGAATTCTGCTCCGACTGTGGAGCCTCCCCAGCCATAAACGTACTATTAACTCATAGGGGTTTATTTACTAGCCCCTTGCGCCACTTCTGCGTCATTTTTAACATGGAAAAAGTGATGTATGGGTGGCGCAAGGGTCTTGTAAATAAGCCCCATAGATATACTGAAAATACCCTAAAACTTTGGGCCATATTCACAATGAACTATTGCTGAGTTAACAGCACTTTATCGCATCCAAACTTGCGATAGACTTATCGCCCCAATCACAAGCTGGTGTTAACATCCCACAGCACCAGTTTACTCATGATAGCAGCCGCAAAAAACATCGCCACAGATGTCCCCCGCAACTATCGCTAATGAGATGCAGAGTAGGCGTTCCCGTGCCAAAAAGCAGCGACAACACCACTCCACAACATTCACAACGAACAGCCAGAACTGCGATAAGAACACAAAACAGGCGATAAGGCGCGTTAGCAGCAGGATTTTAACACCTGCTCTGACCTAGTGCAAAGTCGGACCACAGCCTACACCTCAAAAGGGAGACCAGCCACATCAGAAGGGCAACAGATGCCATGGAGCCAGTGGTCATGCGGCCCGGACACCCAAGAGGGCCACAACACCCACTGCCACAACTCCCAGGACCCCTCCTCCCTGGCACCCCCCCGACCTAGGACATGCCACATCAGCTACACCTAAACATGTACAAAATAATACGCTTGATGTGGCACAATCACAACTGGTGACATGCATATGTCGTCACAAAAATGGGCATCACACATTCACTTTCAAAGCAAAAAATGAAACTTTATTAAAATGAACACTGAAATGAAATGAAGACACATGGCAGCTCCATGCGGGACAATCCGTAGGTCACAGACTGGAAGACAAAAATCAGGATGAAAGGTGTGTCCTGCTTACATCAAAGGACAGAGAGAGAGCGAAGGAGAGAGAGAGGAAGAGAGAGAGAGAGAGAGAAGAGAGGGGGCGAGAAAGAGAGAGAGAGAGGAAGAAGAGAGGGGGAGAGAGAGCGAGAGAGAAGAAGAGAGGGGAGAGAGAGAGAGAGAAGAGGGAGAGAGAGAGAGAGAGAGAGAGAGAGTACTGCCCCTGAGCACCCAGGCCACACTGCTCACCTGCTGCCACTGGTGTGTCTCCAACCACTTGTCGGTATGTATAGCAGTACACCAGGTCACCCATCTGAGACAGAGCCGTCATCTGAAACAGAGTCCAGATACATGTTTGGAACAGTACCCACAATTGCACAAGACAACATCTCCTGCCCACCCATGCACACCCTGGCAGAGGCACGCCAGCCCCTCCTACCACCCATCGGAGCATGCCCTCCCATGTACACCCAGGCAGAGGCACCCCAGCCCCTCCCACCGCCCATCGGAGCATGCCCGCCCATGCACACCCAGGCCTCACTGCTCTCCTTCCGCCACCGGCATGCAGACAGGAGGTCCCACCACGTGCCGCTGCAAGCCACAAGCCCAGGACCCATGGATATGGCACCCTCCAACCCATGCAGCCCCGCTCCGCAGGCCACCAGGTCTCACGTTTGGTGCTGGGTCTTGATTACTCCATGGCAGAGGACATACCAGTGCACCCGGCCTTATTGCAGGCTGCACACCCGTTCAGCCCAAGAGGTGGCACTAACTCTGCGATCCCGGAAGCGACACCACGTGGCGGTAGGCCTGCGCTACCCACTGGCTCTGGCCTACACTGCGGTCCAGCAGGGCACACAAAACCTGAGCGATCCAGACCGCCGGGACAGGGCATCATCGCAGGCTGCACACCCGCTCTGCAGCTTGAGGTGCCACTAACTCAGTGCACCCAAAGTCACTGTCCCGTGGCAGGGTGCCTGTGCCAGCCGCAATGCTCCCGGTGCCACTAACCCTGTGCAACCCTAGTCAGTGCCACGTGGTGGTAGGCCCGTGACGTCCGCAAGGCCTCGGGTGCCACTAACCCTGTGCGCAATAACTCATGGGCCCATTATGATTGAGAACCGTTGAGTGTCCGTCATCCAGTCACCACCAGCAGAGGGGAATGTGACGTCGTAGGCTACTTATGTTGGCGGAGTCACATGGCCTGTGACGCCTGTGCCGGATGGGTGTGGTGTGCGTGCAAACCTGCCCTCAGGGATTGATTGTGACATGCTGACAACTAGACCAGTGACCTGCACACCACCAGCGAGTACGCCTGCGACGGGTAGCAATGAGGGCCCCCCTGAGCATAAGTGGAGTCGTCTGGCCTGCCATACGCTGAACCAGCACAGGGCTTGCAACAATGACTCGTGGGCTCTGGGCGTGGTTCAGTTCATGTCCGGACATGGAAGTGACTGATGCATGTGTCCCTGTTGTAGTGTTCACGGGACCCGGTACACAATATGCAATGTAGCACCCTCTGACTGGCATCCCACAAGATGAGCACCATTGACGCAAGGGAAATCACTGTCCCTACATTCATCCACACATTCATACATGAATGATGAAAAACATGACACAGCAGTGTGTCACTGGATGTTTATTGCACATCTGATGCATGTCTGCAGCTGTAGCGGTACAGGGCAATGCCGAGCACACTACACAATATGGGCCCGTGGAGGGCCAGCCAGAGTCCATCCGGGGATGACAAGTGCTGCGGAAGAGGAAGGGTACAGTCCACGGTCTGGTTGCCGTGTCATTGGTCATCACACAGGATATGGCAGTTCATGTCGCTATCCAAGGTGAGTGCATCGGAGTGTATCGGGGGTCAGTGGAAGGTCATGAGGCCATGTGCGGCACCAAGCAGAAACAGGCCAGGTGGCGGAAATGAATGCTATTGCCTCCTAATCACAAACCCATCCACGTCCTCGTATGTGTGCTCTGCCTCACCTGTGGGTGTTACAGTACTGGCTGAGGCACTGTGTGCCACTGACACATCCGGTGCCGGAGTGGATACGTCTGCCACACTGTTAGGCAATGTCACACCATGGGGCGGAGATGTGGATGGTGTGGGGGCAGCAGCATTCATCTGTGCCATGCCTTGTGGCAGCAATGCCATGATGATGATCAGCAGGGCATGGTAGATCCCAGCTACATTTCGCTGATGTGCAGCGGTGGCTGCCATCTTTTCCGCCTCCATCCGCACCATGTCCTCCATGAGCCTCTGCATGTGTGCCAGCTCACGGCTGGTATTGCTGGTGCCCCTCTGAGCAGACAGGTGTTCTTCTCTCCACGTCAGGGCTCCAGTGATGTCAGTCAGGGCTCGTTGGAGACCATGGAGTGGGCCTAGACACCCATGGATGGCGTCTATTTTGGTGGCCATGAGGTCGAACCCTACCCGCAACTGCTCATCTATCTCCCTCTGGGCCTCAAGCACATGCCGTTGGAAGGCCCTGTGTTGTTCCTGGGGGTCTTGGGAGGCTGCTGGGCCATGGATGCCTCCTGCTGGGTGGTTTGGATGGTGGCTGCAGTCTCCTCGATACAGCTGGTCAGCCCTGATCCTGGAGGTGAGTCGCGGATGATGCCAATGATGTCTAGGAGGGCTTGTGCGTCGATGCTTGGGTTGTCCTCCTCGTCATCAGTGAAGAGTGGCTGGGACTGCTCTGCAGGGGGTGGACCTGCAATGTGAAGGGGAAATGGTGTGTTGCAATGTGTCCACATGTTTGTAGCCTCATGGTACATGTTGACATTCAGACAGCATGGCATTGTACATTGTGACAGTCTATGGATCTGGGCGATGACCCAGAGTCCTTGAGGGTGTGCACTGTGCTCCGCTTGATTGTGCATGTGTGCCATCGTGGCCATGTCATCCCGTCCCCCCAGTAGCTGGTGGTCACTCACCCGGTTGCGGTTGTGTTGCTTCCTGTCGAGCAGTGTCCAGTCCCTCTACTCTGGCCACAGTATCCACAGTGATGACTGTTGACACCAGCTCCTCCATGTCATCCAGCACGAGCTGTGGCACTGGGCCCCCACCTCCAGTCTGCGTTGCTGCCTTCTGGTTGGCTGCAAGTTTCTCCTTGGTCTTCCGCTTGATGTCATTTCATCGCCTCAACCTCGTCCATTGTCCTCTTGTGCTCTCCGACGGCATTCACCTTGTCCATGATGTCCCGCCATGTTGCAGTTCTGGTGCCCAATGACACGTTGGAGGTGCCAAACAGTTGTTGATGGTGTTCCATCACCTCTGTGACTGATCCTGTTCGCCTGCGAACTGAACTTCATCTTCCTCTTCTTCTTGTCCTTCCCCTTCCCTGTCCCTGAGGTCCCGGGCTGGTTGTTCGAGGTGCTTGTAGGGTTGCGCTCGTCCTCTGCGCCTGCTCCGGCTGCCTCCATGGTGCTGGGATGCTGGTCAGTTTGTGTTTGTTTTTTTTTCTACTTTTATGGTGATTTTTCACTCCTGCCAGGTGTGTGTTGCAGTCCTGGTGCTGCTTATCGGCGATTTCCTCATCACGCTTTGGCCCATTGCAGGATTTTTTGTGTTGTGGTTTGTGCCTTGTTGTGAATTCCATGTTGACACAGCGTAATTTTCCCGCGATAGGCTGCGATGTTGAGAGTTGCATTAAGCTACTCTTGCAGTAGTTATCACACGTTCTTGTGAATATACCCCATTATTTTACAAAAACATAGAGAGAGAGATATTGTATGAATCAAGTCTACTACCCCGACTCACCCTAGGCCTGATCCTATATCTCCATTCAGACAGAGTCCTGACAAAGCCATCTCCAAGTATGGCAACGGGCTTCTGCCTGGAGGGCCGGGGCCACAGCCATCCGCTGACCAGCTGGTTGACAGGCACCCTGCCTTCCTCCAAATACCTGCTTTATCAAGTTACTTCTTTTAGATGATCAGTGGGACTGTTATTCTTTTATACACAGGAACTGCAAACCCATTTTCAAAGACAAGTGGGGTCCAAAATTTGCCCAGGAGGTCCAGAGCAAGGAGAGTTTCAGGATGCACACATGAGACAAATGCACTTCCATTGAAGCTATTTGTTAATGGTTCGGTAGTTACCCTAGAAATCTGACAAGGCAACCTCAGATAATCTGCTGTAGTCATCATACATCTTCATATTTTCCCCTGCAGTCTATCAAGTTGCAGCACAGATCTCTTCTCTGCAAACTGCAAACGGTTGTGGTAAAAAGTTATATATTTCAGAAAAATACGATTTTTGTCAAAGTTGTTCATGCAATACTCACAAAAGGGCTTCAAATTAATGCTTTTTGAGTATTCATTTGTTGCATTCCTTTAATGAAAGAATGAGGAATCCGTTTGATCACTGAATTTATCACCTTGGCTCCGCATAGCGAGCTCGTCATGTGGGGCAGCCATTAAAGAGGGAAACAGAAGGTTTATCTGAAGGAACAGGAGGTGCTTAATGTACTGTTTTATTAAGATGTGCTCCTAGAACATTAAGAGCAGCACTTCTGCTGTCTTACGAATGCCAGGGCACCGACAATGAGCAGCTAGGGATCCAAGCAATGACAGAAATTATCCATCTGTGATAACAGTACAAAAGTAGGTTAATGTAAGAAATGCATGAGTCTTCAATGTTTGTGGTCACGCAAGTGAACTAAAGATTTACCTCCAGAACTGAAAATGCAGTAAAAGGTATCATGGTTTCCTTTACAGAAGTAACATATATTGACATTTTATTCTGTTAATTGTTTTTTTTTAACCTTCACAAAACGCAAATCAAGGACAAAATATACAGTTCTTTTTTTTGCACCAGTCTTCAAATAAAGTAAAAGGAAAAGAGAGATACGAATACAATTACAGTTGCATCACCTATTTATGTCGCAATGATCAATTATGCTCAAATGTCCACTCTATGCTACTGTGTCCTTTGAAAGTTAGATACTGTGGCGGTGATATATAGGCTGGGAAAGATCCTGAGCAACGACTCCGGAACACCGAGTTCTGGAATCACGCAATTCGAACAATGACTTGCCCGAACAACGACTTAGCCTTAACCACGCATGTGCGTGGTAAAGGCTAAGTCGATCTAGTGTTTGGAATGGGCGGAGTTCAGAGGCGCGCCGGACAGGAACAGAACAGGTAAGAGGGGTTTGTGTTAGATTTAGGGGGTGGGAGGGGTTCGGGGCAGTTTCTAGGGGTGGGGGTATGTGTTAGTTTTAAGGGGGTAGGAGGGGTTCAAGGTAGTTTTTAGGGGGTGGTGAGGTCTGTGTTAGTTTTTAGTGGCTGGTAGCCGTTAAAGTTAGTTTTTAGGGGATGGCAGGGGTTCGGGTTAGTTTTTTGAGGGTGAGGGGTTTGGGTTGGTTTTTAGGGGGTGGGAGGGGGTTGTGAAAGTTTTTAGGGGTGGGGAGGATAGTGTTAGTTTTAGGGGGTGGGAGAGGTTTGTGTAGTTTTTAGGTCTCGCCTGACCCAGCGCATGCGCTGGTCTGGCGAGACTTATTGAGAGGGCTCCAAAAAGTGCTACCAGGCCAGCCTAGAGCTACAGTGCATGGCGCGGGCGCGCGCGCCGCGCTTGACCGCAATTACTTTCACTTTTGCGGCCGCACGGCCACTTTGATGTTTGATCGCGATCACTTTCGCTTGTTGTTGGTTCTGTTGGGATGCCTGATGTGCACAAACCCGATTTGCCCTCAAGATCGTCAGTACATTAACCACTACCTCCACTGTTTGGGTTGTAAGCAAGTAAACACCACCAAGTTCTGCATAACAACAGGTACATGCACACCACGGGGGCTGTGTTGTATACATATTCAAACCATATTGCATTTGAGATAGGTGCTACAACTGTAAACTGACTTTGCCTTCTCCAGAAAAGTTATTGAAGTGGTTATAAGATGGGGATGTTCTTAACAAGTGACCTGCAACACACAGGCTCTTCAACTCCAAGTGTACCAGAAGGAATCAAATGCCACCATTTTCGTCACAAGATTCTGTTATACCGTCCGATGAATTTGAGCGTGCCAAACTCCACGATGAGAGCTTAAGGACAGGCGGCGCTTTCAAAAGTCTCTCTTACCCTCTGCTCTTGGTCCCTGTCCTTCACTTGCCTGTGCCCGCTTATTCCTCGGGTGGTACAGTATGCCTCATTCTTTCTGTCTGCGACTGTGCGTGGCTGCTTTTGTGCTAGAGCAGCGAGACTCTCACCTTCAGGTATTCCTCGGTGCATACGACGTCGGCTTTGCCTGCTCTGACGCCTTTTAGGGGCACAGATATATAAACCACAGAATCAGTCTGCTCCCACGAGTGATCTTTCACGGGCAACGGCATCTCGAGACACTCAGCGCAGTTTACACTCCGTTGCTAAGCACGCTTTCTTCTGTTACTAGCAAGAGCTACCCCGTTTCCGGTTTACTCTAGTTGTGCTTCCGGGCCCACCGTTAATAGATTGGACATCTTAGAAAAGTGAAGGAGTTTGAACTCGAGAACTCTGGCTCGTTATATGTTATGTGAGCTTCTATAGCGCACAGCTGCCCCAGCAAAGGGGCGTCCCGGCGCTCTGACTGGCAAAAGAAATATACATAAAATAGAGAAGAGAGCCAGAGAGAAAGTAATGGGACAGGGGAAGGAGGTCTTGTACAGTATATTAGGATCCAGAGGGGAAAATATAGGTTTTAATCACCCTCCTGAATGTAAGCAAATCATCCAGAGCGCGGATGTGAGCTGGTAATGAATTCCAAAGCCTAGCCGCCAGGTAACGAAAGGAACGCCCTCCCGTTCTACAGCGTTTGAACCGAGGGACTGCTGCAAGATTTTGGCCCAATGATCTCAGAGAGCGAGAGGGGACATAGGGGGTGAGAAGATGCTCTAGGATCTGCGGGGAAGACAGCTTAAGAATCTTAAAGGAGAGACATAAGGTCTTAAACTCAATCCTTTGAGCCATGGGCAGCCAGTGGAGTTTCCGGATAGTTTCCTTCGCAGAGCAGAACCTGGGAAGACCCACCAGGGCTCTGGCCGCCGCATTCTGTAGGCGCTGCAACCGGATAACTTCTGCCTGATTGGCCCCCAATAGAAGTGAGCTCGCATTGTCAAGCCGCGAAAGTATGGTGGCCTGAATTATCAGCTGTCTAGTGGGGGCATCAAAAAATTTCAGGGTTGACCTGAGCCCCCGCAAGACACCAAAGCAAGAAGCAGCCACTTTTTTAGTGTGTCCGCAGAAACTTATTGCGGGATCTAGCCAGACACCCAAGTTCTTAACCTCAGGGACCGGAATGGGGGCTGTGCCCAACTCTGGGGGCCACCACTGAGTACCCCAGAGGTAGCTCTGCTTCCCAACAATAAGGACCTCCGTTTTCTTGGCGTTGAGCTGTAAGCAGTTAGCAGTCATCCAGCCGGCCACTGCTGTCAGACCCTCCCTGAACCTAGGGGCCTCAGAGTCGGAATCCCCGTTAAGTGCGACCGCCAGCTGCGTGTCGTCAGCATAGGAGACCATAGTCAGGCCCCACAGCTTGTCGACCGCAGCCAACGGCTGAACATACAGATTGAATAACATGGGGCTAAGTGCCGACCCCTGAGGCACTCCCTGCTCGATGGAATAGGGTTTAGACTCAAATGGGGGTGTAGCGACCCGAAATGAGTGACCCGCTAAGAATGACCGAAACCATTCAAGTGCCAAGCCAGAAACACCAGCCTCATCCAAACGCTGCAGTAATATCACGTGTGAGACCGTGTCAAACGCAGCACTGAGGTCGAGTAACACCAGTGCCGCAGTTTGACCGGAATCAAGCACAGAACGCCGATGTTCCGTCATTGCAAGGAGAGCAGTCTCTGTGCTATGACCAGCCCGGAATCCATTCTGAGAGGGATCCAGGATATTAGCAATCTGAAGGTGGTGAGTCAGGATTCCATTGGCATGAGCTTCCGCAACCTTGGCGGCCCATGGGAGGAGAGAAATAGGACGGTAATTCTCTAATTTGAGGGGATCCAAGGCGGGTTTCTTCAGGATAGGAGTGACATAGGCTTGTTTCCACTTAGTTGGAACAATCCCTGAAGACAGCGAAAGATTAATGAGTTGGCGCACCGGGGGGAAGCATAAAGCAGCCGATTGTCTGAACTGTGTGGGTCTAAGCGAGTCGGCAGGGGACCCGGATTTAACTTTAGCCGCCAGCCTATCGAACTCTACCTCTGAGATTCGAGGAAGTGTGGATAAAGCCACATTAGCAGTAAGATTAGGCCTCTGGTTCTCGCATTGAGAGATGGAACTAGGAAAGGAGCGATAGATAGTATGCACCTTTTCCAAAAAAAAAGGTAGCGAGCTCATCACAGTGGGATAGTGAGCATATCTCAGCTGCAGAGGCTCTTTTAGCAGTCAGGTCCTTGAGAACTTTAAAAATCAGCTTCGCAGGATTAGAGCTGCATTTAAACTCCTGGGAATAGTAGGCCGCACGGGCTCTACAAATGACTCTATGGTAGGTTTTAGTTTTAGCAAGGTACAGCGTTTTTTGTCTGCATCATAAGTTTTACGCCAGTCTCTTACCGCTTGTTTACATGATGTTTTAGGAGCACTAAAGCACTATCATACCATGGACTGGGTTCAACAGAGCGACATTTACTCCACGTAGCAGGGATCAGCAAATCAAGTGCCCAGGAGACCCAATCACAGAAGAAATCATAGCCAGACTCAACGTCGTTAAGAGGGCCAAGCGGGTATTCGCTAAGTACCCGATGAAAATCCTCAAGCTTAAGCTTCTTCCAAGGACGTTTAAAGACAGATCTTTAAAAGGGGGGTTTCTTATCACAAGGTTCAATTCCACCAAAAATTGGTCTGACCAAGCTATCGGAATCGGTGGCAGGACATTAGCTACTGTCAGATTAGTAAAAATGGGGTCCAGGATGTGTCCACCCACATGCGTGGGATGGATGACCACCTGTCTTAACTGCAGCGCCTCTAAATCTGCAAGTGTACTACTAATAGCTGGAATATGACAGAGGTCAAAATGGAGGTTAAGATCACCAAGGACAGTAAAATTAGCCGATCCTAACGCAAGCGAGCTCACTATTTCAGGCAGGGCCTTTCTGAAGGAGATGTCGTTACCAGGGGGTCTATAAATCAGCAGCCCAGCGAAAGTGAGGTGATGATTAACCGAAATGCAGAAGTGCGCACTCTCGCATCCATCCATAGTTAATTTCTTCCAGATACAGGGGTAGCATGATTTAACTACCGCTGCTATACCCCCACCTCTAGAGTTACGGTTATGAGTATAGATGGAATATTCTGGAGGGATTGCGAGGTTCAATTCCACAATGGTCTCATCACGCAGCCAAGTTTCGGTCATGAAAAAAATATCAGGAGCCTCCTCCACGATAAGGTCATAAATTGCAGCATAGTGTTTAATCAATGACCTAACGTTGAGATTCCATATTTTTAGGTCTCGGAGAGCCGAAAGTTCGCTGGGCAGGGGTACCTTGGGAGGGGGTACAATTAATGCTCTAATGGGGGTAGAGGAACTAAGGATAAAATTACCACAAGGGCACCGAAACGGGCCACATAGTGGGTCATGAGAGGAGTACTCGCAGAGGGAGGAAAACTCCCGAATACTAAGTAACTCCTCTCTCATGTACTGACCGCCAGCGGGTCTATGAGGCACACTGGCTCTGGCGCAAAGCGCCTCCTTAGCGCTGACGGGCGCAGACGGGCAGGACTCTGGCACGACTCCGGCGCAGATTCGGCGCGTCCGCTGCGCGGAGACATGACCGTCCTCTTTTATGCGCAGCTAGAGCGCGTCCCAGCACTAGCCCCGACCCAATATGGCCGCCGTCTAGCACTCACCCGCCCGAGCCCGGTCTCTCAGCGTCAATACTCGGCTGAGAGCGGCCAGGCAACGGGGGGGAGAAAGGTCTCAACGAGGACTTAACGGATCTCTCCCAGTAAAAGCAAGTGATATCACGCAAGTATTCACGCAATGGTCAATTAGCACAAACACTTTTTAAAATACAAAAAGAGACAGAAAGATCTCCAGGCATCCGGCTCAGGAGGAAGAAAATAGCTTACTGCCTAGTCCTACTAGGCCTAGTACTGTATAGAGTTCAAGCGAACTACACGACCCTGTGCTGGAAATTAGAAAAATGTATTGCAGGAACCAATTAACAGCAGTGAAAAGGGGGTGAAGTCATGAGGGAGAGAATGTGGTCCGGCGGCTAGACTGACGACTTGGGTGCTGGAAACCAGGGTTCCAGCCTCAGGGTCGCGTCCACATCCTGTGATTCTGGGAAAATCACTTAATCTCCCCGTGCCTGAATGTGTAACGTAACCGGTGCTCATGTGAAGCGCTTGGTCGAGTTCGCGCTATATAAAATCTGCAAAAAAATAATAATATGAAAAACAAGTTTGGCTGTCCACCTACACATTATTTCTTGAAAAATACGACACAAAGAAATTGGGAACAAGAACAAACGTGATAATAAATTGGTTCTAGATTAATCAGTCACAAAGAGACTGCCCTTTGAAATATCGCACCGTCTGCAAAGATCTTTGTGTAGGGATAATAACGGTTAGATAACTGGTGGTTATTGCACTTCCACCAAAGATCTGTATTTGTCTATGTTGCGGCAGGAAGAAGGAACGATTCAGAGCTGGAGCAAAGCCTTTTATTGTGTATTAATCACAAGGGCCCACGGGAGGCCAGAACAGAGAAGCGCCCAGTGACAGCCAAGATGGCAACTGTCACGGCACTTAACATGACGTCACATAAATACTCTCCGAGCATTCGGAGATCACAGGCAGTGACGTAGCAATGAACATAAACAAAATACGAAACCAACCTTTGCCGTACAGTACATTATGGCAAAATGCAATATTACATGCTCAACATCTCCCTTCCTTGAAAACAAAAAAAATATACAATGTCATTCAACAACATAATCATCATATCGTTTAGGCATTCTTATTTCTCTTCCTGATCTTGTAGAAGGATAAGTTCGTGGACATACTACGGGACGCGTGGTGATAGTACTTTGACCTCTGCTACAAGCATTCTGACCTATATCACCCTCCCGCTTGGGTCTACATCTTGTCTGATCCATGGCGCTGGAGGTCCCATTGACTACAGCGTCATCCTCAACACCACTGTTGTATCTGGCACCTTCGTTGGTAGAAATGTCCAAACTACCCTACATGTCATACAAACCTTGGTTACCAACCACTTCTTCTTGCCATTCTAGAATGCTATCATCACAGTCCCCATCTTGTTCTCGTTTCCCTTTCATTATTATTTCTTCTTGTCCCCTTTTCAGCTTAACTACATCATCCTTACTCCGCCATCCTTTACCCTCTAAACAAACAGCATCCTTGGTGGCCTCCTGCACCCGGATAGGAAGGCTAAAAACAGAATCTCTCCCTTCGCCACCTTGTATGGTTGTCTTACAAGTACCCAATCTCCTTGTTCTATTTCATTCACCTTGGCTTTGTTCGCTATGTCAGAATATCTTTTTGTTCTCTCTTGTTTAGATACGATTCTATCCCTGACTTTTACTATCTCATGCTGTATAACCTCTGTTTTTTCATTCACTTTGTACCATTTGTTGTACTTGGGTGTGAGTTCATTGTTACACTTTCTCCCTCTCATCAAATAAAATGGTGTGTGACCTGTGATGTCGTTTGGGGTACTATGGTAAGTGCACATTTTCTCACGAATGAACTCCTCGACATTTAGCTGGACACCCTCTTTTATAAACTTGTTCATTCTTTCCACCTGTCCATTGCTTTTGGGGCTATACAATGGTGTTTTCTCTTGCTTAATTCCCAACTTTTCAAAGAAATCAGACATATGTCGAGATATTAGTTGTGTGCCATTGTCAGATACAATTATCTTAGGTTGTCCCTCAATTGCGAAAACCTTCTGTAGTACCTTTATTACTCGTTCTGTGGTGACTGCACGGACAAACTTATAATGCACCCATTTAGAATAGTAATCCGTTAGTACAATAAGATACCTGCAATTCTCTTGTAACATAGTAAATGGTCCTGCAAAGTCTATTGCAATCTTTGTCCAAGGCCCTATCGGTATTTCTACCAACTGTAGCCCCCCCTTGTTTAACTTCCAGTGCTTGTCTGCTTTCAAACACTGCTCGCACTTGTCTATGTAGTTGCAGATGTCACTGTTCATTCCTGGCCACCAATAATACATTTTCAAAATGTTCTTAGTTGCATTGCTTCCTGGGTGGCCTTTGTGTGCTATTTTTATCAACTTCACTCTCAGCTTCGCAGGCGGTATGAATAAGTCATGTCGTTTCAAAAACCCATTTTCAATTGTCAGCTCCTCACTTATTTGTTGGAAACATTTCAGTTTGTTTTGAAGATTTCTAATGGGGGGCCACTTGGACGTTAGATGATTCATCACTTTCAGTATGATATTGTCTTCTTTTTGACTGGTTAGCCACTCTTCTTCAGTAATTGATCCATTACACATCACTGTGGCATCTACCAATGCCACCACACACTCAGTATCGTCAAGTGAATTTTCTTCCTGTTCACTCACAGGCAAGCGTGATAAGCAATCTGCCCTGCTGTTTTGGCCACCTTCTATGTGTCTTATCGTGAAATTGTATTCCTGTAATTTGGACAACAATCTTATTAGCCTTGAACTTGCCCTTCCATTTCCACGACCATTCCCGTCCATCATGTACACTAATGGTTTGTGGTCTGTGACGATCTCGAACACTTTTCCCCACAAGTAGTTTTTCAGTTTTTCCACAGCCCATACACACGCAAGCGTCTCTCGTACAATGGTACTATAGTTCTTTTCTGCTTCGCTCAACCTTCTAGATATGAAGGCAATGGTATTCTCATTTCGCCCTTGAAGCTGGAAGAATACAGCTCCTATACCTTTTGCGCTTGCGTCTACAGTGACCACATTCCTCAAATCTTGGTCGTATGGCTTTAGTGCCGGAGCTACAGAAATATCCTTTTTAACGGACTCAAACGCATTGTCTTGCTCATCAGACCATCGGTACTTTTCATTTTTGCGTAACAACATTCTCAACGGTTCTACTTTGTTCGCATACCCTTGAATGAACTTCGAGTAATACTCGCTTAGCCCCAAAAAAGACTTGAGGGCTTCCTTATCTTCAGGCCGTGGTGCATCTCTTATTGCTTTTACTAGGTCGTCTTTTGGAGCTATTCCTTCCGAAGTCAAAACATGACCCAAGTATTCTATTTTTCTCTCCATGAATTTACATTTATCTCTTGATACTGTCATTCCTTTATCTCCTAAGATTTCCAACACTTTGCTCAGCAGTTCTAGGTGCTCTTTTTTTCCTTCCGTGTGTATTAAAATGTCGCCTTGAAATGCCTCGACACCTTTTATATCACCAAATAGTAAGTCCATCAATTTTTGAAAAACCCCTGACGCGGAAGCCAGCCCAAATGGCAGTCTGACATACCTGTATGCTCCGAATGGCGTTACAAATGTGGTGAACTTTTTGGAGTCCTCAGTCAAACATACCTGGTGGTATGCCGATTTCAAGTCTATTAAAGTAAAGTATCTTGACCCAGAAGTAGATGACAGTATTTCCTGTATGCTAGGTAGCGGATGGCAGTTGATCAATATGTTCTTATTCAATGATCTCAGATCAACACATAGTCTAATGTCTCCAGTTTTCTTCTTTTTAGAAACAACGATAGCTGACACCCATTCTGAAGCATCAGCTTCCTCAATGACTCCTTCCTTGCTTAGACTGTCTAACACATTTTTCAACTCTACCCTAACTGACAAGGGTACGGTCCTCACCTTATGTTTCACTGGTAGTGACCCTTCCTTCAATCTTATTTCGTGCACAAAACCTTTCACACAACCAACTTCATTTTTAAACACCTTTACAAATTAGTCTAACACTTGTTTTAATCCTTCCTGTTCTTCTTCTGTTTGTATATAGTTCACCCAATCCTTTCTCAACACTATCGGGTCTTCAGCCCCTGGTACTAAAATTACCCCAAGTTTCGCTAGATCTTTCCAGCCCACCAAATTCCTACCTTTTTCTGCCACATATATTTTGGTGTTGATCATTCTCCCTTTGAAGGTGAGGCTATCACAGAAATAACCCTTCATTTCGATATCCTGTTCTCCAAACGTTTTTGGATTTACGTCTGTCTCACTCAGTTTTACATTTTGCCACCTTCCCTCAAATACCTTGTCAGATATTAATGTTATGCGTGAACCTGAATCGGCTGTGAACGGTAACTCTACTGTCCCAATCATCACAGACCCTATGGGTCCCTTTACATGGCCATCTGCGATATCTATGGACAGTACAATGTTTGCACACATTTCTTGATCACAATCACTTAAAGCACTTATCCTCACGTTCCGCATTGGTTTTTTTTGTTTTGCACAAGGTAGAATAGTGACCCATTTTTTTACATTTTTTAAATTTTTTACTTAGCGCAGGACATGTTTTACAATCTGCCAGGTGTTCCTGCGATCCACACCTGAAACAACTCAAAGTTTTTCCTCCTACCTTTTTTTCACTCCAATTCCTTTCAAAACTCTTTTGTTCATTTTTTTTTCTTTCCTGCAAATAAAACACGTTAGAGTTATTGCTAGTACAAGCTAGTTCTTTCGTGGATATTAGCGATCTCCCGATCCCTTTCGCTATATCCACTACTTCTTGTAGCGTAGGATTCCTACATGCTAATAATCTCTCCTGTACTTTTTTCGAATGACAGTAAAACACTACTTGGTCTCTTATATATGTATCTGTCATATCTTCAAATTCACAGTCTTTTGATAAAACACGCAAACATGCTATATACTCCTCAATCGTCTCTCCCTCTTCCTGCTTTCTCAAAGCAAACTTGTGCCTTCTAACCATTATATTACTCTCCTCAGAGAATTGTTTCTCAAGCCTTTTTACCACTTCCTGATACTCGTCTAGTGGTATAAACACCCCTGGCGGGCTTTCATACTCGGGTAAACTGTCAAATATTTCCTGACCTGCCTTCCCTAGCAGTCCAAATAATAGTGCTTTTTTACATTCCGAATCGTACTTTTTCCCATCAATCGACACAATATAATTTTCGGAAGCTCTCAGCCAACTTTTCCATTTCATATTTGGTTTGCCTGGTTCCTCAAGGAAAAGCGGTGGTACACATATGTTATTACTGTGAGCCATTGTGTATCTTTCTTACTTATATCATGTTCTACAGGTACTTGTTTATAACGGACTGATGCAATTCGTCAACCTTCCCTTTATAATGTCTGTCAGCCTTCCATTTAATTGCTTACTGCTTTACTGTGCTTTGTAGGTGCAGTATACTTCTCAACCAGGCAATAGTTCCTTTAGTTTGTATACTGTTTTCACAATTCACTCACTCATTAGCTTCGGCATATGGGTTTGCACGCTTTTACTTCTTATAATTTAGCTGATGCTAGCGCGCTCATTTGCTTGCACACACCCTTGTGTTGCTCTTTGCGCAATATTCACTTAGTGTTCAGTTTCCAGAGTCTGCGCGTGTTCTCTTTACTTATTTTATTATTATTATTTTTTTTGTTAAGCCGATATCCACAGGCGTCACTAGCGCGCGTATTTCTGTCAGGCAATGCTCAGGTATTTTCAAAATGGCGGCACGCACCCCACGTAGTCTGACATGTCCGATTCTGCTCCAATGATTACACAGAGCTGAACCATACGTCACTCCCGGCATGCACTCCGTGCATCCTGACAGGATTCTTTCATAGCGGCAAAAGCGGTAATCGTCTCTTATTCTAATTAGACTCACACTTACTTACTGGGGTCGATTTTAATTCCGAATATTTTCCTTTATTTCTTACGTTGCTTTCATTCCGCCACCGCCTTATTCACTTCATCCCGCATACCTTTCTTCATTGCCATATATACCCACTCGTGGGCCCGTTGCAGCATCCAAATCGTCGTCGCCAGTGTTGCGGCAGGAAGAAGGAACGATTCAGAGCTGGAGCAAAGCCTTTTATTGTGTATTAATCACAAGGGCCCACGGGAGGCCAGAACAGAGAAGCGCCCAGTGACAGCCAGGATGGCAACTGTCACGGCACTTAACATGACTTCACATAAATACTCTCCGAGCATTCGGAGATCACAGGCAGTGACGTAGCAATGAACATAAACAAAATACGAAACCAACCTTTGCCGTACAGTACATTATGGCATAATGCAATATTACATGCTCAACAGTCTAGTCACAGTTTTGACTCAAAGTGACATGGAGGATTGATGTGGCAACTGCAACGCACACTGTTTAACAGGCAGATCCCAGATTTTTATTTTATAAAGATCGCTCAGTGAGATACTGCTTTTGTCTCAGAGATCCTTCTGTTACTTGTAGTTTGTAAGTTGAAGTCCTTCTAACATCGCGAAGTGAGCTATTAGTCATTAACCCCGCATTTTCGCATTAAAACTTATTGTCATGCATTCTAGAGCTTTATGAACACCACCACAACATTGCTCACAATGTGCCAATGATAGCAATCTATAACAAAATATGTTGCAAGTGAGCGCTCAATGCTCAACAGTCTGCTTTAAGCTGCTGAAGTGGTTACAGCGTGGACGCTGTGCTGGCTGCTATGTCATCATCACTTCTGCCACTTGAGCTGCAAAGTGGTTAATTTTACAGACTGAGCCATTTGAAGGACCAACTTCCCAGCATAGTGAGAGTCACTCTGGCCCTGCTGTGAGTGTTGCAGAAAAAGCGAACCTCCCAGAAGCTGAATTAAACTAAGTTTCTGACTTCAAGAGGTTTTGTGCTCTCGTGCACAGGTCAGAAACAATCTCTATAAGCAGGGAAACAGACCTTGTACTCGTGGCGTCTCTGACAACAGGGTCAAGGTAAGTTAGTCTACCTATTGGTCCAGTTTAGGGGGCTTAACACACCCCGCTTTTGGGGCTCTCACCTTTAGGCGCAGGGAATTAATTGAGTCTTTGAAGGAACCTATTCCTCCTCTTCTCCCTTCACCTCCAACCTGATTTACCAGCGGAATCCGATTCCTCACTGATCAAAGCCAGAGGGACGCAACTAGAAACAAGCATGGGCATAGCCAATAGGTCTCACCTTGGGGACCTTATAAGTGTTTAGCCATGCAACGGCTGATGTTGTTGCACCAAGGATATTGTGCTGCTGCAAAACTATATACTTATAAGGTCCCAAAAGCGAGACCTATTGGCTATGCCAATGCTTGTTATGGGGTGGGGTTGGTGTTAGTTTTTAGGGGGTAGGAGGGGTTTAGGTTAGGTTTTAGGGGGTGGGGAGGTTGGTGTTAGTTTTTAGAGGGTTCGGGGTCCGGGATAGTTTCTAGGAAGTTGGGAGTGTATTTAAGGGATTGGGAGGGAGAGGGAGGGGGTGGTAAGCTTAGCCATGGATAGGTCTTTACCAAGTATGCTTTTACCACGAAAATTTGTGGTAAAGAAATGCATGGTAAAGCAATTTGTGGTTAAGGCGTGGTCGGTGTAGAGACCACGTTGCTAAGGTAGGGGTCATTGAGGAACTCGTTGTTCCATCATACACCCATATAGGTTATACCTCCTGCCATGCAGCTAAAACCCCCCTAACCTCACAATTCACCCGACAGAGCCAGCAAAGGAAATTACTCTTACTTATAGGGGTGACTGGTCTGTGGCAGGAGATTGATGGTGGATATCAGAATATACTGATGGCCCTTTCCCACCAGGTAGAAACAGCAGCTGACAGAGACCCTCACGCCCTGGAATATTCCTGAATCTCACCACAGTACTGCCACGTGACTTCATGGTTGTACTAGGAATCCTGGGAAGTTACTTGAGTTCAGGAATCCGCAAGCACCAATGGGAAAACTTAAGATTAACTTCATAAGGGGGCTCAAGCATGACTAGACAAGAAAAGCAGTCCCCAAAATGATCTTGCTGATACCACATGCATGACTTGCAGGGCAGAGATGAATCCTCATTGACTCCCTGAGCCGTAGGGTGGTAATGAAATGGACTCTATTCTCCTGCAGTGTCCAGGGTTGCAGTACCTTGGCCAAGAGACGCTTAGAGCAAAACCAAGGCTTAGCTTCCATGTTTGCAGTCTGACGTTACCAGGCAAAAGAGGCAAAAATTAGGGGTTTGCAAATTTACCCACGCTCAATTCCATCTCTGCCTACTAGGAATAGGACATTGTATCCGCAGCACTAGCCTACATGTAGTGTGCTTTTCATTATCTGGTGTTTACTTCTATACCCTTGTCTTTGCAACTTACCGCCTCTGCTTACAGATGTTCAATCAGTCAGGTGCTAAATACAAAGGTGAGCAAAGATCACTAGCAACAGGCCTAACAGTACATTGGCTACACATAACAGTTCTCCCATTGGTGTTCATAAGGTGTCAGTGACCTCTTCAGTTTTCGCCAAAACTACTACAAGGTTTGTAGACACAGGTTGACATTCATAAACAATGTGCCTAATCTGAATTATGCAGATTCAAAATCTGGCTAGAACCTGTCATACAGGTAATTTGGAGTCTGGTGGAGTGGGAGCACTACCCTTAATCAGTGGTACTCCTGCTCCATCAAACCTGTGGTCCAGCCCATCACACACCTGTTGCAACATGTTTGCTATAGATCCCTCTCAGAACAGCAATCCTCTCCATCTCTCCATATTATGTAATCAACTCTTTAATTGTTAATCTTGCAAGCATAGCTCTGTTACAAACTTGTCAAGTGTTTTAATCACAGGCACTATTATTTACATTGCTACTAGACATTATCTACTCCTGGAGTTGCTGGAGAACAGTAACAAGAGAGAGACACCTTTTTTGTCGGGAAAACATCTGAAAGCATTCTATAACAGCAAAGTTAAAAAATGAATTTATTTGAGCTAATCTGCTAAATATACAATGGTCAGTAATCCATTGTGCACTAAAAACTGAGAGCCACGGCACAGTGACAGGGAAAGGCCAACGGCGGTTCCTGCATGAGGGCGTAGGGGGCAGAGCCCCACCAGTCTCCAGAGGACAGAGAAGGAGATTGACAGGTCTGAGGCTGCGGCACTCACACTGTCCATTCTGGTGGCAGTGCAGCAAAGCCCTGTACATACACACGCTGCGCATGCGAGGTGGACGACTTCAATACCGCCCAAATCCCGCATGTGCAGTGTGTGTCTGTGAAGCAGTGGTGAGGGCAAGCAGGCGCTACTTATTGCAGCAGTTTTGCCAGTACTTTGGTCGAATACACGGCTCGACCGGATCTATGACATAACTCATAACATCCTTCGAGGATCCCGCCTCCTCCTGTGACTGGTTGACCCTTGTTGCTGTCAGCCTATGAGAATAGGAGGCAGGATTTCCAACACTGCTTCCTTCGGTCTGTGCTGGTGGGTTCCTATTTCCCTCCTTCCTTCAACGAGCTGCATCTGGGCCCCTGAGACACCTCTGGGAGAAATACCGTGACGGTGTCCCTGACCAAGTTAAAACCGGTGAGTACAAGTGCGTCTTGCCTTGTTTTTCAAGGGCCGCCACTGCTACGACTCCCACAACAGGGCGTGGGCGAAGGCGAGCTTTAAAGGGACTAGCCGGAGGTAGGGATGGGCGAGTTGTTGCTGTAAGGGGCAGAACAGGAGGTAAGAGAGGAAGGTAGGGTGTCACTGGATCGGTTCATGAGCTTTATGTGGTAATGTTGGTGCTTCAACGGAGTGCATGTGGACGCTGTCTAACGGCATTGCATGCTGCTTGCTTGGTGTCCCTAAATGACATCTGGTGAGAGTAGGCTCGGATGGGGGATGCAGTGTTTTGGAGGCGTTTCAAATGGAGGCCCTTTGTGGTTGGTACCTTGGTGGATGAAAGAAAATACTGCGTAGCAATTCCTGGAGGGACTGTTGGAAGTGGTGGGTTGATTGGCGTAACGGGAAATTATGCCCATAGCCCCCAAGAGTAGTAGGATTAAATGGGGGCCCTCCCCGGGTCCTCGGCCTGCTCCAAGTCCCGCTGGTGGGCTCTGACAAAGGGATCCTTTGTATGGGAGGCATTGCAAGGAGACCCATGATGCTTTTAGAAGCATCAGTATTGGTTCGTTGTTTAGAAATGTTTTTACCGTGTCCAGTGGCAAAATACTGATCTACAGGCATGAGCATTTGTACATCCAGAGGGCAAAAAATGCATACGAATTTCGCTGATCATTTCCTTGATGAGAACGTTCTCCATAACAATTCATTTTTTTGTCCATAAAGACAGGTCTCAGTTGACGGGGTGGGTAGTGACACTTCGATCGTTGCCCCCTCTCTCGCCAACACTATTCAAGGGCCACATTCAAATAGGATGTGGATTTTCATTCCTGGAGTGACAGTCATGTGTCAATATTGAAGGATAGTGGCTTCACACCGCTACTGTGTCTTTTATTTTTTGCTGACGGGCTGCCGTCTCTGTGGGTATCCGGCTGCAGGGTGGTAACTACAGCCCACTTCGAGTCGTAGTAATTATATCTCTTACTAGCCGTTCGAACATTATGGGTTGCACCGATAGAGTGGAGTGTTGCTGTGAGCACGAAGGCAGTTGTGCATCGTCCACCCAGATCACTTCATGCCATTCAACGCTTAATTGTAATATAATGTTCACGGTATGCAAGAATTGTTTGTCGTCTTGGTAAGTCTTTGGACATTTTAGGTTGACTTTTGGTGGCCTTTGTTGTGTAATCTTGACAGTAATTGCATTGGAATGGGGGCCGATTGTCCCGCTTCTTGACGTTTCGGAGGACTTAGGCAGCAAAGCAGGGCTAGCTATTCACAATTAGAAACGGCAAGAACTGCTATATAAAACGTTATGTAAATGTGAATGTGCAGCTGCAGGCCCGGATACTAGATTGTTCAGGCGGCAAATGGCCATACAGTCGAGTTCTAAACGTGTCTTTACTACATGGCCAAATGCTGCAATCCTGGGCAAATCCCTTATCTTCCAGTTCGTCTTAGGTAAGCCGTGCTACCTGCTTGCGCAGTGCAGGATGAAAACACCACCCCCTCACCATTCTGAATACGTAAAACAGAGCTCCATTGCATATTAATTCGAAAAGAGACAGTCGTATTACCCGCATTTCAATAGGATCTCCTAGGACCCTCGAACCACCTCATGGCAGTCAGGCTCACTCTCTAGGCTCACTCGCCACCGAGAACTCGCCCCAAACTTTTACGCCCCACTACTTTCAAATGTCACCAGCCACCACTGGGAAAGGCACTGAGGGGAAATAACATAATTTCTCGCAAACAGGTAAAAGTGGCACTGGCAAAGTCAATTGGTCCAGGCACTTTTAGGGGAATGTATTGGTTGTTATACTTGCTGTAGGTAGTTTGATATGTATAGATGGAAAATTATGCTGCACATGCATACCTAAAAGAAAATAAATCCAACTGTCTGAAACCGTAAACAGCAGACTAAGTACATGATGCTCAATTCAACAGACAATGGCCCTGAACTATCCCTAAAGGGATGACTTTACTTAATCCTGGGCCAAATACTCACTTGAGAAACTAATATGCAGGCTATGTGGATATCTCACATAGCAGATCTAGCTTCATGATTCCACAAATCTATTATGTTAATGCCCAAGAAACCACAGCCAATCATCAGTCAGAGCAGGGCTTTTACAGGCATGATTTTAAGGGAATACTTTCTGAGACTGGGTGGGTGAGTGGTGCTGCTGAGTTAGAGAAGTGGATGGTAGTCCTCTTCAAGTAATTAAAGACACGATTCCTTGCTAGGTTCAGTTACGTTTCAATAATATAACCATGAGCTAAACCAACACAACAAAATAAAAATCCCACACTAATTTATAAAACTACAGACACCTTTAATGAGCAAATAGACCCCAAAATGACAAATATTGGATGAAAGGAAATTGGATACACGATTTTCCAAAGTTTGAGATGTTTAGTGCTAAAATGGACAAAATGCTAACTGCAATGTGGCACAGGTTAGATACAGATACCAGGTTCAGTCCGGTGGAAATGTTTGTCTTCTCACTTAGTTTCTGGAATGGAAGTTGAAGATTCTCAGGGGGCAAGGCAGCAGGCCCAGATGGGTTGCTGGAGGCCATGTAGCCATCAGACCTTCAGTGTGAAGTTGGAGGCTACAGCTGGACAGATGTCCAGTGATAGCTTCTGATTCTTTTGGCAAATTTAAATGTTTCCATGACTCAGCTTTTAAAGTTAGACAGGAAGAATATTTGTATTTGTATTTATTTATTAACTGTACAATTAAATAAAATCATTACAGTAAAAAGCGATCAACATGTTACAGCTAAAACAATGGTTAAAGACTGCTGTTTGTAAGAGAAAATTTTAAAAATATTTTTAGTTAAAGGATTTGCCGCCCCTCCATTCCGCCACAATCGGCCTTCCCCAGAGTTTATGTTTATGAAGGTATGGCTTTGGAGGTAATCCAGAATCCCACATTGCTCTGTGAAGGTGGGTAGCGTTATAAAGCTGTGACTCATTACCATTGAATTCTGGCCCATTATCCTATGAGGCGCGCTGTCCTATGAGGGGGTGCTGGAAGTGCAGAAAGGCTTCAATGCACAATCAAGACCACCTCAACAATCTTTCGCTGGATTTATAATGCATTTCTCCACAGTTTTATTTCATTCATTTGCCGTTTTTAAGGCTGTCCTGATGCGGTGGATACATTTCCCCAGTCTTGCTAGGGTCATCGTGCTGAACTTGGAAAGGCACATGGCTGACGCTTCGCTACAGGATCTTATTCCGTTGATGGTACAAATCGAGCGCAATAGTCTCCTTCGTTCATCGATGAGAATGGGGCAACAACATAAGAGGTGCAGCCACGATTCCCTCTTGTATGGGCAGAGTCTACAGTTTGTGGCATCCCCCCTTCAAGCCCATGCAGGGTTAAAATCCGCAATTCCTAGGGTGATTAATCTCATGGATAGAATTTTACTTCGGGCTGATGTAGTGAGAGCGTCACTTAGGTAAGCCTGGGCTTTGCCTGCCATATAAGAGCTATTCAGTGCGTCTAAGTATGGACTTGAACGGAGAGATGTACGGTCAAGGTCAAATGAGATTTTACACACTTGTTTGTTTATGGCTCTTTTCCAGGTGTTCAAAGGAATTTCCGGATTCGCAGGGAAATGCCAACTTGCCTGGGGTCTATGTGTCACCCCGGTCACAAGGCAGCAGCAGGTGAGGGGTCTCAGGCAGCAGTCCCTGGATGCAGCAGCAGATGAGGGGTCTCAGGCAGCAAGCTTCTGGGAGCAGTGGAAATGTGAGGCTCCCTCCCACACATATATAGCCCCCTGGGGTCGTTTCAAAGGTGACAAGCTGCAGCAATTGGTGGTCCTGGTCTGCCTCTTTCAAATGCATCCAATGACCACCTCCGCAGTGGCGGAGCACGCCTACTGCGATTTTCAAAATTGGGTAATGCCACTGCAATCAAGGTTCCCATTGGCTCTAGGGCATGCGCCAAGGCGGTGACACACCGCAGGGCCCCGTTGTGCGCTACTGCAATTTTGGGCGGTGGAGCATGCCAACCTCTATTTTCCCATGTCTCCATGCATACCACTACCGCACTTGTGTGAATGGGGGGTGCTGGTGACACACCGCTGGGGCCAGGCGGTAGCTACCGCAATATGGGTGCCATACATTGACACAAGGCACCGCGATTTATGTGGCGGAGCATGCCCACCGCAATTTTCCCATGTCCCCATGCCTATCACTAGCGCACTTGTGTGAATGGGGGGTGCTGGTGACACACCGCTGGGGCCAGGCAGCAGCTACCGCAATATGGGTGGCAGAGCATGCCTACCGCCATTTTCCCATGTCTCCATGCCTATCACTACTGCACTTGTGTGATTGGGGGGTGATGGTGACACACCGCTGGGGCCAGGTGCTAGTTACCACGATATGGGTGCCATACATTGACACAAGACACCCTCTTTTTGGGCGGCGGAGCATGCCAACCTCTATTTTCCCATGTCCCCATGCATATCACTACCGCACTTGTGTGAATGGGTGGTGCTGGTGACACACCGCTGGGGCCAGGCGGTAGCTTCCATGACATGGGTGCCAGACATTGACACGAGGCACCGCAATTTATGCGGCGGAGCATGCCCACTGCCATTTTCCCATGTCTCCATGCCTATCACTACTGCACTTGTGTGAATGGGGGGTGCTGGTGACACACCGCTGTGGCCAGGCAGTAGCTACCGTGATATGGGTTCCATACATTGACACGAGGCACTGCGATTTATGAGGCGGAGCATGCCCACCGCCATTTTCCCATGTCTCCATGCCTATCACTACCGCACTTTTGCGAATGGGGGGTGCTGGTGACACACCGCTGGGGCAAGGCGGTAGCTACCACAATATGGGTGCCATACAATGGCAATGGCAATCTGGCAAACATCAACAGTGCACAGTGCCCACATGGTCAATGGCACATCATTGTGCACACAATGCCAATGTTCCATTTACTCCACTGGTGACTACACATGTTTTGTTTGTGTAAGTGATTTCGTTGATTGGCCTGTACTTCCTCACATGTCACTTATGAATTTGATGGTCGTGTAGGCAGGACAATGTTGTTCTGGACACTACAATGTGTACACATGTCAATGTGTTGAGGTGCAGTGACAATCACAGCAATGCTTTTCTCAATGAATGATGTACTTATTGCATGGCCTCTTATGTTTGCTCATGCACACAATCGTCATTTCTGCGCCGACTGTGGTCATTGTGTTGTGGATGTGTGCCAGGTTGAAATGACGCATGAAGGTGTGACAGGTACAGCAGCTAGGTATGAGACAGTGTGGTTGATGTGTTACACATATGGTAATTGTGGCCATATCCCTATGTGCATTCACATTGACCAAGGTGGTGTTTGAGGTACTTGTTTTGTGTAAATTAAAAAGGTGTGCCCTTTGTGTAGCTGAAGGTGTCCCTACATGTGGGCTGGTTTGTAACTCAATTTTGATGGCAGTCATTGTTGTTGTTGTTTTATCCAGAACGTGAGATGCTGTGCCCATCTCATGATGTATTGCATCGAAATGTGTCCACTTTCATCTCAACTAGGAGGAGGCCAAAACTGCTTTGTCCCTTGACAGAGCTGGAGGACATGGAGGATGTGGCGATCATCCAGAAAAGCTGTCTGGATAGAGCCACCCTGAAAACCCTTTGTGATATGTTGGAGCCCCACCTGTAGCCTCGCCTGACATATCCAACAGCTTTCACCCCAACTTATAAGGTGATAGCAGCCCTGCATGTTTTTGCCACTGGATCGTTCCAGCAGACAGTGGTCAGCACTGGTGGGATGTCACAACCGATGTTCAGACTGGTGCTGCGTGATGGTCTGTCCGCCATGATGATATACAAGGATAGATATATCCATTTCCCCGGGGGTGCTGAATTGCCAGCTGTGAAGAGAGACTTCTCTCCCCTTGGACACATCCCCCATGTTGTTGGTGCCATTGATTGCTCCCATGTTGGGCTTGTGCCACCACAGGCAAGTGAGCACATTTACAGGAATCGCAAAAGTTACCACTCCATAAATGTGCAAGTGGTGTGCCTGGCAGATATGATCATCTCCCACGTGTGTGCCAAATTCCCAGGCTCGGCCCATGACTCCTACATCCTGCAGAACAGCATTGTGACCCAGCTGATGGATCATCTGCTTCTCGAGCGTGCATGGATTGTGGGTGAGTATGCCTAGGGTGTGTGACCTGCTGCCCTCTGCCTCAGCGACATTGCAATGTCTATTTGTGTTTGTCATACCTAGGTGACTCTGCATATCCCAATTATCCCTGGTTGCTGAGCCCACTGCGGAATCCCAGGACCCCGGCTGAAGTCCGCTACAATGAGGCCCATGGGAGGACACGTCATGTGGTGGAGCGTACTTTTGGTCTGCTCAAGTCACGTTTCTGCTGCCTGGACAGGACCGGAGGTGCACTGGCATACTCCCCTGGAAGGTGTGTCAGATTGTAGTGGCATGCAGCATGCTCCACAACCTAGCCATTTGCAAGGAGATTTCCCTGCTCCTGGGTGATGATGAGGACCCAAGGCCCCCCCCTGCAAACCAGCACGTGCCCAGTGATGAGGACAGTGGAGAGTAGGAAGGTGTTGACCAGCGTGAACAGCTCATCATCCGCTACTTCACTTGAAGGTGGGTGACAATGTACAACATACCCATTGTCTGAAGATATTGCTGTTGTCGTGAAGGGGTATGTGAGAATTGTAACAGCAGCCAGTTGTAGACTCAGCGGTGGTTTGCAATTTTCCTGGGACAGGTCATTTGGGAACATCTACAGCATGTGTATGTTGACACTTGTTGCCCATTGTGACGTGTGCATGTTGGCTTATCTTGATGGTAGGTGTTGTGTGATGTCTGTGATGCCACACCCAGACCAGTGAATGTTGTTCTGTTGTGTTTTCCTAGGTGCCTTCAACTTCTCCTTGCCTACATACAGTCCATACTCCTGGTACATTGTTATCATGTTGAAGACTGAACATCCTGCAATAAAGATGGAACAGACACAACAACATGTGTGTAAGGATTTTTTATTTACAATGGTGAGATGTGAGGGGGTGTACATTTACATTGAGGTAGTGGTGGAGCAGTGAGTTGACAGTTATGGTAAACGAGATAATCGAGTAGTCACCACATTGATGTGGTGACCCAGTCCAACAGACATATGCCATTCACAAGGCAGTGTGGGGAAGGACAGTCCAAAAAGTCAATGCAGTGGTGAAGAGGGTTGCAATCAGGGCAGGCTCCGTGACTGGCGTTTTGCAGGTGCTTAGCCTCCAGATACTCCCAGGGTCTTCTTAGGACGGCCCCTTCGTGGCTTGGCAGGGGGGGCTCTGCTGCAGGGCCAGTGGGGTCTGAGGACACACCCCTCTCCATGGGCGCAGGGGAGGATGGTGAACTGTCATCCTGCGGCCCACCAGAGGGAGGTGGAGGTGTTGGTTGTGGCGCAGGCCTGTCCCTCAGTACAGCCACTTGCTGGCCCAAGAGGTCCACAATTTGTCCCATGCGGGTGTCGATGGACCTCATCAGCAGGATGAGCTCGTGTAACAGTTCGTCCAACCAGCCTGTTCGTCCCTGGGCCTGTTCATATGCGCCAAGGACTCAAGTGATGTGTTCCAGGGATTGGGTCCCAGCCTCTTGGTCTCTGTGGGTGACCCTGCCCCTCCCACCTACCCTGCTGCCACGGACCTGTTGCCTCATCACTGTGGGCACACACATCCTCTCCCTGCCCTCCTCGGTCGGTGGTGTGGGGTGGTCATCCTCTGGGACAGGAAGGGTGTTGCAGGCAACACTGGTGGTGGTGGTGGTGGCGGTGGACGCACAGGCCGTAACAGCAGGGGTCTGCAGTGAAGTTGTTATTGCAGCAGATGTGGTGGGGGGACGATGGGGTCCTGGGACCTGTTGCTCCCTGGCACACCAGATGGGCCAGTTTCGGGCTCATCGTCCAGAGAATCCTGGGAGTCAACATCCGAGAGTCTATGTACCAGGGGGAGACTGGCTCTGCAGGTTGCTGGTGTTGTCGTCTGCAGTGTGTTCTCGGTCACCTGTGGATCAGATGGGAAATGGTCATTGTAGTGCACCCCACAAGCTTTGTGTTAGCTGTGTGTCATTCAATCAATCAAAACAAGCTTTATTCAGTTAGTATACAACCATAAAAGCATTCTAAAAAACATCAGATATAAAACCATTAAAACATTTATCACAAATCATCACAATGGGATATAAAGATTTTATCACGGTGAGAAATAATAAAAATGTATGTAAGGTTCAATTACAAGCTAGGTTATCATTATACATAAAGTGCTAAGTGCATTTTGAGGAGAAGACCATATTTATCTTTGAAGCCAAAAGAGAAAGTTTTCGCCTGGGAATTTAAAACGCTAGTTATGCTAAGAACGTTATAATTTCCATAGACTAAAATCATGTTATTTACCTGCCCGATTCAATTACTACATTCCATATCGTCTCCTAATACCCAGTGCTACTTAAATAAAACTCATCATTGCAGAACAAACAGTAGAATTTTCCATTAGTTGCAAACACTCATATCTAGGTATATACATGGAGAGATATTTTTTAGTATTGGTCTCAAAAATCTCCTTCTCGGATCATCATAGAGTGTGCAAAAGAGTGTAAGGTGCATAGTGCTCTGGGGAGTACTATTAACACAGGGACAAAAACTAAGGGTTTCCACCCACCCAGTGTGTCATTCACTGTTTGTACACTACACAATTGACTGATCATCACATTGTTTTCTATGTGTACTACTGTGCCTCCTGATATGATGCAGTGGTACCAGAAACTAACAAGATTAAAACTGTTTTAATCTTGTTAGTTTCTTGTTTATGTGTTCCATGAACTAATTTGCTATTTTGCACTTATTGTGGGATATTGATTGCTGCCTTCTATTTTGTTGCCCCTCCCCGGTCCACCACGGGTGCTGTCCCGATTGTGTGGAGGGAGGAAAGATATCTTCCGGGCTGAGGGAGGTTAGAGCTCCAGCACTCGCGCTCCCCACCATTTAACCGGATGCCCTGTCAGACGCGCAGCGGACGCGCGCAGCCAAAGGCAAGCCCGTCTGCACCCATCCGCGCCCGGTCGGGACCAGGGGCCACAACCCCTGTTTGCTCTCGGGTCGGACCCATCTCATATAGCCCTCACTTTCTCCATGCGCTCCGTACAGTCACTATTGAAGCCTGTCGGCACTCCATAAATGCGCTGAATGGAGATGTGTAATGCCCTTACTGTGACTTTGCTCTTTCACTCCCTACCAAAGTTTCAGAATGTTCTGATATTCTGTCTACTTTAAAGATGCTTTTACTTAATAGTAGATCCTTCTCTAAACATTCCACGGAACTTGCAATGTTATTGGAAGATATAAAACCGACGTCCTTTTTTTAACGGAGACATGGCTCCATAATCACAAGGACACGCTGGCCTGCATATAAAGCGACCCTTCTACGCGAGGCGTTTTGCGCGCAGCGTTTTGCCGTAGTGACTCCGGAGTCACGCCAGAGTCCAGCCCGTCTGCGCCCGTCAGCGTCCCGGAGGCGAACGGAGTGGCGGACGGGGCTGTATCAGCGTATTGTTCAACTCCTGTCGCCACTATGGTATGTTATACGTCGTATGAGCTTCGGTCTCTGCAAATGGTGTCCTGCGCTTGTTGCAAAGTCTTTCCCGGGCGATATAGGGGTAAGAGACGATGTCCTGGTTGTGGTTGGTTCCCAAGCAATGCTTTGGGCACCATACCAAATAGGGAGGTGGAAAATGTGAAGCATCTCTGTCTGCTTTTAAACACTAGATCAGTGCGCAGACATGCTCAGGATATCTATGATCTCTTGACAACTGAAAAACCGTTATGTCTGATGTTGACAGAGACATGGTTAGGGGATTCTTCTAATCCCGACATAGCTACAGCAATCCCCCCTGAATATAATATCTTTAGGCAAGATAGATCGGAGACGAGGGGTGGGGGTGTTGCATTAGTAGTGAATAAACTCGTTGCATGTTCCATTATTCCCACAGATGCCGTCACAGGATCTGAATCTCTTACTTTCTCTATAGCACTGGCGCCTCATCAATGTTTCAAAGGGCATTTAGTTTATAGGCCCCCTGATGAGCTCCAGTCGATAATTTCGGCGCTGGTTCTGAGAGCTGAGCACTGCATATTGGCTGGGGATTTTAATTTCCACATGGATGAGGGATTGGATCCTGACACGATCAAATTGCTTGATGTGACGGCCCCTTTAGGTCTTGCCCCCTATCTTTTTGGACCAACGCATGACAAGGGTCATACCTTGGATCAAGTCTTTTCCACGTCCCCCATAGAGGTGCTGGCACTTTTACAGGGGCTATGGTCAGATCATAGGCTAGCCAAATTTTACATATTGGGCATAAAGAAACCATCGAGCACTGCTCCTAGGCAGCAGGGACGTGCCTTTAGGGCGTATCATCGGGTGACTCCTTAAATGTTGGCTCAGGCCTCTCTTGATCATCCCTGCCCTCTTACGGGAGACTTGGAGAGGGATTTAGAGTCCCTGCAGGCGTGGTTAACGGATAGGCAGAATGATCTTGCCCATGAGATGGCCCCCCGATCAATATCTAAGCGGGTCTCGGCCCCTTGGTTCACTGAAGCACTGTCGGCCACTCGACGGCAGTGCAAGGTGGCTGAAAGGGCTTGGCGGTCACAGTATGATCCCACGGCCAGGCTTGCCTATAGGACAGCGGTCAAAGCATACCATCGGGATATCCTCCTTGAAAAAAAGGCTATTTGGCAAGGAGGATAGAGGGTGCCTCCAACTCCTGTAAGGAGATTTTTACGATCATTAGGGAATTTACGGCCCCACGACATAATTTGACCCAGGCTGCTCGTTCTGAGTCGTGGGTCTCTGCCCTTGCCAATTTCTTTACCGCCAAGATTAAACTGATCCAGGACTCTCTTCCCTTGAGGGCGACTGTAGTTCCTCCTTGCCCCGAGGACTGCTTGGTTCCGTTGGCCCCTTTAGGCCCTGTCCTGGCAGATTTTCCGCCAATCTCAGCTTTTTCGTCATTAACGCTTATGGCCAATCTTAAATCGGACCTCGCCTCTTGACCCATGCCTGGCCAAATTTTTGGCGAAAATGGCTGAAGTTGTAAATCCGCTGGCGACTCCACTTTTGAATCTGTCCTTGAGTCGGGGGGTGGTCCCGCTGGCCTGGAAGCAGGCGATGGTTATTCCCCTCCTCAAGAAGCCTGGTATGGACCCTGAGGTTTTGGCCAACTACAGGCCTATCTCTCTTCTCCCTGCGCTGGCTAAGATCTTGGAGAAGCATGTGCACATTGCGCTTTCTAAATTTCTGGAATCTCACAATTTTCTGCACCCCACTCAATCTGGCTTCCGCCCCAATTTAAGCACCGGGACGGCGCTATTGGAGGTGTCTGAAGCCATTAAAGAGGTACTGGATTCGGGGGGCAAAGCTATGCTTGTAATGCTAGATCTGTCGGCGGCCTTTGACACCGTCCCTCATGAGGGTCTCCTTGCTAGACTCTATGAGATTGGTCTGAGGGGGACGGTGTTTAGCTGGTTTAGATCTTTTTTGGCTGGCCGTCGACAAACGGTCTGGGTCTCACCTAGCTCTGCCGTGATGCCGCCTTTGGGAGTCGGAGTTCCGCAGGGCTCTGTGTTGAGCCCGACCCTTTTTAACATCTTTATGACCCCTTTGGCGGCATTGGCGGAGTCTTTTGGGGCCCAGATCGTATCTTATGCCGACGATACCCAGCTCCTCTTTACGTGCAGGAAAGGAGAAGACTTTGATGGAGAGAGTATCTGTGAGTGCCTCGGGGCTGTTTTCAAATGGTTCCAGCTTAACAGTCTCAAGTGCAACACAGATAAATCTGAGATACTCTTCTTCGGATGTCCTTCTGATCCAGATTGGCAGGAATGGTGGCCTGTGAACATGTTTCCTCCAGCGTGCTCGTCCCAGCTAGCAAAGAATCTGGGGATCAAGATCGACAATGGTCTGACGTTAAGATCTCAGATCCTTGGTCTTACGGGAACATGTTTTGGTCTCCTTAGGATGCTCCGCAAGTTCCTTCCCTTGCTCTCAGAAGATCATAGGAAGACGACGGTGCAGGCCTTAATTGGTTCAAGGTTGGACTACTCCAACGTCCTATATCTTGGCCTGCCGGAATATCTCCTGCAACAGTTGCAGGTGGTCCAGAATTCGGCCGCGCGGGCCATTTTTGGTCAGCATAGGCGAGCCAGAGCCCCCGGTCTTCTGCAGTCACTCCATTGGCTGCCTATCCGGAAACGGATAGTTTTTAAGGCCTTGACCTTGGCTCATAAGGCTCTCTACGCTTCGGGAGCAAAATATCTTCAAAGGAGGCTTGCTTTTTACCATCCGGCCCGATCTTTGAGGTCTGAATCTTTGTTCCTTGCTGTGGTCCCTCGAGTAAAAAGAGCTCGTATTGGAGGTCGCCCTTTTAAGCTGCTGGCGCCACAGCGTTGGAATACCCTGCCTTTGGCATTACGCAGCACCTCTAATTTGTTGACTTTCAGAAAGGGCCTTAAAACATGGCTTTTTGCCCTTTAGTTTTGCTTATTCTTCCTCTCTGCTGGGTCCGTTTTACGTTTTTGTGTTGTGTTATTCTGCTACAGGTGGCAATGAAAGCGCCGGGACACTCTGTGGAGTAGCCGTGCGCTATAGAAGACTTAATTAACATAACATAACATAACATAATGAGTCAGACCCCACTCTTGTGCAAACCCTTCTGCCCAACTATTCTATAAACCGGATTGATCATAAGATTGGTAGAGGAGGGGGTATAGCCATAATTTGTAAAAATATTTTTTTCTGTCGTATCATTGCAGACCCCCTTATTAGACTGTGAGAGCTTGGCCTTCTCCCTAGAGATCTCTTCGACTAGCACTTTCTCTGGCCTCCTAGTTTATCGCACCCCAGGTAGCGCTAGACAATTCCTCAATGCACTACCCACATTAGTTGCAGATCTAGCCTTGGGACCAGCCAACTTCACTATACTGGGTGACCTTAATGTACACCTAGATAACTCCTCTGACAAATTGACTATAGAACTGATTGAGAATCTATCAGCACTCCAGCTCATGGAGAAAGTGTCGAAACCCACTCATTCCAAAGCTCACCTATTGGACCCAGTCTTTAGTAACTGTAGCGAACTCACTATTGGACTGCCCAACCCTCTTCCCTGGACTGATCACTTCCTGATCCCGTTTACTTGGGAAATTCCCGGACCTGTTTGTATAATACCGGTCCGTGAGCGAAATTGTTCAAAACTCCCAATTGATCAGTGGAACTCGGTCCTGAAAATTAATAAACCGACACGTGAGTTAAAATTTAATCTGGTGAAAGCTAATGAGAAATTTAACTCTTGGATCCAAGGTTCCTTAGACATAGTACTTCCTAAGAAACCCGCCCATACTACCAATAGGCCGAAAAATGCACAGTGGTTTGCTCATCATCTGAGGGAATTTAAACAACGCTGTAGACGGCTTGAAAGGAGATGGAGACTGGATTATTCAGATCTCACTAAAATAGAATATAGGGAATCTATCAGACGCTACAAATCTGAAATTAAAATTACCCAAGCTACCTATTACAAACAGAAAATTGAGTTAGCAGCAAACTCTCCTAAAGAAATTTTTTAAATTGCTGGAACCCTTATTAATCTGCCTCAGAAACCTCCTATGTCGGATGATGCTTTTGCTCACTGCAACAATCTGGCAGAGTTCTTTCAAAAGAAAATCCAAACTATCTATCAGGCTTTTCCGTCCTCTCAGTCCACCAATTCCATGCCTACCCCTACTGAGTCGATTGTAGGAACCCATACCCTACTAGCACCATTTCCTCTCCTTGATCCTGCCCTGCTGGACTTAATTATGGCAGACATAAAATCGGGCTCTCCCATAGACCCTGCTCCCCCCCAGGCCCTCACCTTAGTTGCAGATACTATTCGCCCAATAATTCTTGACCTGGTGAATTCCTCTGTCTCCTCAGGTGTAATACATTTGGCGTGGAAATGTGCGATGGTTAAAGCCCTTTTGAAAAAACCTAATCTTGATCAGGCCAATCTGGACAATTATCGCCCCATCTCCCTCCTGCCGTGGGTGAGTAAGATTCTAGAGAGGCATGTAAACAATACTCTTGTAGCCTTTCTGGAAACTAATAATTTACTGCACCCCTCCCAGACTGGGTTTCGTCCCCAGCTTGGTACTGAGACTGCTCTTCTTGCAGTGACAGAGGAAGCAAGAAGGATTCTAGATCAAGGGGGCACTGCGGCTATTATCCTTCTTGATCTCAGCGCCGTCTTCGACACTGTTAACCATACTACTCTGCTCCTCAGACTCAAGAATTCTGGAGTGTCCGGTATGGTAATAGAGTGGCTGCAGTCCTTTCTCAGTGACCGCTCTTTTTGGGTTTTTGAGGGAGACGCAGTCTCCAACCAGTTCCCTCTCAGCTGTGGGGTTCCCCAGGGCTCTGCCCCCACTCTGTTTAATATATATATGAGACCCTTGGCAGAGATTGTCCATCCATTTGGCATAAAAATCATCACCTATGCAGATGATACTCAGCTCGTTGTGGCACTTAACCACCCCGAGGGGTCATCTAGCACCCTAGGCTGCTGCCTAGAGGAGGTTGCCAAATGGATGGAACTCTCATGCCTTAAACTTAATGGGGACAAGACGGAGCTTATGCTCCTGGGCAACTCCCCTGCCTTCAATCCGGCATCACTTTGGCAAGACTGCCTAGGCCCGGCCCCGGCCCCTAAAGATCAAATTAAGAGCCTTGGCATCTGGATTGACCACTCCCTCACGTTCAGTCATCAGGCAGCAAAGCTTTCTGCATCCTGCTTTAGGCTACTAAGAATGGCTCTAAAGGTTCTTTCCCTTCTTCCTTTCCACACCAGAAGGATCATGGTCCAAGCTTTGATCCTCTCTTGCCTGGATTATGGAAATGCATTATATCTGGGAGCTCCGCAGTATACCATCAACAAGCTCAAAATCATTCAGAACTGTGCCGCCCGTAGACTTCTTCAGATTCCTCGCCGGCAGTCCACTAAGCAAGCACTAAAGAGCTTGGACTGGTTGCCGATCAGGGAAAGGATCCAGTTTACGGCTATGTGTTTGGTCCATAAAGCCTTTTGGAAGAACGGCCCACCCATTCTCCAATCTCTGATCACACCCAATCAACCGAAGAGAGACCTTTGGTCATTTGCTTCTTTTCTTGCTCTTCAACTCAGAGTAAGGAGGGTCAGATGTGGCGGGCGATCCTTCTCATATAATGGTGCCATTGGATGGAATGCTCTTCCACTTCAATTGCGGAAAGAGCCCAATCTTCTTTCATTTTGCAAGCTCTTAAAAACTTGGCTGTTTTAGCTCTGTATCTTCTTCCACTGTCCTTCCCCTGTATTAGTCCACAGCGCTGGGAGGCCTCTGGGTAGCCATCGCGCTTTATAAATGTAATTCCATTCCATTCCATTGCTTGTCCATGGTGTGAGGTATCAATGCATACCATGTGACCAGTGCATAATTTATGATTACAGGGACCTGTTGCCATCTAGGGACTGGCACAACATGTTTTTCATTGAGGACTCTTTATTGATTTGTCTGACCTGGCAGACGTCACATCTGGCCATGGACTGGCCATTGTCATCTCCTGCATACCATTGTCCTGACATGTGCATATCTTGATTTATACCACCACACATGCTTTCTTATTTTTAAAATGGTCCTTGTTGCTCTGGCCCCATGGCGCAACACATGTCAATATGTGCTGTGCATGATTGTACCCAGACTTTATACTACATGTGCATTGGTGTGTCAAAATGTGGTAGCTGTGACAGTTTCCTTTGCTTACCTGTGTGCACACTATGCGTGGCAATGGGGTCGGTGTGCATATTTGTGCAATGAGAGGGATGGCGTTGTCATATGGCACCATTTCTTTTGTGACAAATGTGTGGGTGCACGTACTGGCTACTCACCTGTTACATGCTCACATTTGGCTTTCTGATGTGACACATCTGTGTGTGCGTGGTGGAGGCTTACATCCTACTCAGTGGTGTCATAAGACAGAATAATATGTCAACCTACCTGTTAGTTTGTTTGATGTGGGCCATTATATGCCACATGCATCTTGGTGGTATGGAGAGCTCCATCTTGATGTACTGGGGACAAGGGTACATGGTGGGAGTAGTGGTACAGGCCTCTCACCCACAAATACCCTCACAGGGAAGATGGCTACCTACTTGTTAGTTTGTTAGGTGTACTGCAATGGCTTCCAACTGCATCTGGGTGGGGTGAGGGGAGGTGTCCATCTTGCTAGGCTGTGGGCCAGGGTGCATGGTGGGTGTAGTGGTACAGGCCTCCCACTCACAAACACCCTCCCAGGGAAGATGGCTACCTACCTGTAAGTTTGTTAGGTGTGCTGCAATGGCTTCCAACTGCTTTTGTGCGGGGTGGGGTGAGGTGTCCATCTTGCTAGGCTGTGGGACAGGGGGCATGGTGGGAGTAGTAGTGCAGGCCTCCCACCCACAAACACCCTCCCAGGGAAGATGGCTACCTACCTGTAAGTTTGTTTGGTATACTGCAATGGCTTGCAACAGCTTCTTGGTGGGGGAGTGCTCCATCCTGCTGAGGTGTGGGGCAGGGGGCATGGTGGGAGTAGTGGTACATGCCTCCCACCCACAAACACCCTCCTAGGGAGGATGGCTACCTACCTGTGAGTTTGATGTGGGTTGTGTAATGGCTGACACATGCTTCTGGGTGGGGTGGGGGAAGGCTCCATCTTGCTGATGCTGTGGGACAAGGGGGCCTGGTGGGAGTTGTAGTGCTGTCTGCCTGTACACATGCCCCCATGGTAATGTTGGTAGCTATGTTTGGGGTGAATGGGAGTGGGTGAATGATGGATCTATGAGACATGTTTTTGTGAGTGTGTGGTGCAGATGAATGGAATTTGTCCTAGGTGTGAAGCTTTGTAGTTGTGCAAGACAGTACATATCAGTGTGGTGGTAGTCATTTGTTTGTACTTACCAGCCTCCACCCCCCCCGGCTACTCCTATGAGACTCTCTGGATGCATTATGGTAAGGCCCTTCTCCTCCCATGGCGTGAATGGTTTTGGTGGAATGGGAGGACCACCGCCAGTCCTCTGAGCCAGCTCACGGTTCTTGCTTCTCCTCTCTTTGACAACCCTCTTTACATCATGCCACTGCTTTACGATCTCCTTTTTGGATCTTGGGGTGGTCCCTACTGCATTGACCCTTTGGACTATCCTTGCCCACATTTATGTCCTTGTGGCTAATGGTGTCTGTTGGACCGGGCTACCAAACAGTTGGGGTTCCACTCTGACTATCTCATTTACCATGACTGTCAACTCACTCTCTGTGAATTTTTGGCATTTTATGTGTTGACATGGTGTGTGGTGTGCAAAGTGGTTATGGGTGCAGGAGTGTGAGCGGTGGGTGTGGTTGTGATGTGTATGGTGTGTGATGTGCAGGGGGTTAGTGGTGCAGGTGTGGTACTGATGGTGGTGATGTGTGTGTGTGGTGTAATGTTTTGCCTCTCCTTACTGTTGTGGTTCAAGCCCTTCTCTTCTGGAGTGTTGCAAAGGATTGTGGTCAGGGGAGGGGCTGGTTTTATACTTAGCTATGTGGGTGTGTCCAAATGGGGTATTGCTGTCAGGTGTGGTGTGTGTGTTGTCCTGGGAAATGTATTTTTCTTTTTGCCATGTGGTTATGTCAGTGGGGTGTGTTTTGTGTGTTTGGGGGCATGGCTAGTTTGCTGTGTGCACTTTTTGGCCTTCTTGCGGGATTCTTACTTCATCTGCCATATTTTTCATGGATCGTACGCAGCGGTGGCTATGCTGCAGCTCTTCTGCTGGCTCTCCCATTCATTGGTTGGTGTTTTTCCGCTGTGGATTCGACCGCCGTGGACGGATTTTGGCCATCTCCGCCTGCTACGGTGGTTTTTCTTGGCCCCCTTCCGCCGCGGTCGGTGTTATTTGGCAGATGATCCTAATTTGGCTGCCGGTTTTTCCCACGGTACAGGTGGGCGGTTGTTTTCCGCTTCCATGGCGGTCGGGGTGGTTTTCCGACTGCCATCCTAATTGGCCCCTATGTTTCTATTGTGCTACTCATTTTTGCTTACATGGAGGCTCAAATTGATATTCCATTTCACGCCAGAAAGATAAATCAGCTGAATTTGCCAATGAGCTCTCACTTAAGCATGTATTTTGGAGAAGTAAGTTGCCACAGACATGCAATATGTCCCCCGTGACTCAAAGCATGGAATGATACTAAAGGTCAGATTGTCACCAAATGCCATTTGAATACACATTCAGAAACTTTACAATAGACTAATATCACTAAAGAAAAAAGCCTTTCAAAATCTAACTCTGACCACTTACTTTGCTGAATTGTGTTGAATTTGTCTGGGGAAAACGTTGGCTTGTTTAGCAAGAATGCTGAAGGCAAAAGGAAAGACACCAAATCAAAAAGCCTTGAAAGAACGAAAGTTGATTCTGTGCTACCTCCTTTGTCAAATAAGATTTTTTTTAAAACAGAGACACATACTAATCTGGACAAAGTCATGATGGAGCTGGACTCATTGACAGGTCAGTTGGCAAAAACTAATATGGATCTAATTCACACAGACATAGCAGAAATGTTGACTAAAAGGGAAATCTCTGAGAGTCACTGAGGCAGAAGCAAGAATAAGCAACCTGGAGGACACATAAAAGTAAATCACTGAGCCTGAAGCGGAAATCAGTGAAGGATATTTTTGTCCTTCCAGAAAATAGTGAAAAGGAAGAAAACTTGTGGTTGGAGTTTCTAGAAGCAAAGTTGCCAGTAGTTCTCAATTTAGGCAATACTACGCACTTTGAAATAAAGAGAGCTCGTAGAAGGCTATTACATATAATTAAAGTAGTCCTCATCTGAGGGGAAAGGATTTTTATGCCGTTCAGATATGTGCATTGTGTGTTTTGGGCCAATGAAAACAGAAGAAAATGGGCGCCTGATATAACCAACAATAACTCATAATCTTACCATAAACATAGATACAAATTAAAATACATATTATATTTAGACATATAAGTATCTGTGCACAACCCAACAAGCCTGTCTTGTTTGACTGTCAATATGTGTACTCTCAATCCCATGGAGGGAGGGGAAGAATGCTGGTTGAAAAGTACTTTTGTTTCATATGTCAACGATGAGTAGTTTCAGAAGATTTTACATCAAGGAAGGTGGAATGACTTTCAACGTCATAGTTTGTATATGCATGAAATATTCACTATTACCCACTAATATACAGTGATTTACTGTAATTTCATAAATAGGTGGGGTTTATTTAGAATATATTTTGACAAACAGCTACAGATATGTAGTTCACAAGATTAATAAGTGCAATGTCTTCATTTGCAGCAATTTCAATATACCTTGCACTAGGAAGATTGACATTCTAGGAGCAGGAATCCTTACTGATTATATTTTGAGTATTAGCCAACCTGAGGTTTTTTTTGTATGACTATATACACACTGAGGACATGTACAAAGTTTATAAAAATAACATGTGACCCATCTAATGTACAAAGTGTTACTTTTAAGTGATCAAATATTCACAATGTTGTACGTATTTCCTGCTGATTGTCTAAGAAATGTACCAACATCCATTGTGCTTTAATAGGCTATGTATGTTATTTTTCAATGTACAGATTAAACTTTGTTAATATCTTTTTTCAGAAAGGTTTAGGAAGATTCTTTTTCTTTCTTCCTTTCTTCCTTTCTTCCTTTCTTCCTTTCTTCCTTTCTTCCTTCCTTCCTTCTTTCCTTCTTTCTTTCTTTCTTTCTTTTCCTATTAATGTTTGGTGTTAGTTAGAGAAAATATTCTGTAACTATGGTGTTTTCAGATAGTAATTATTGGGAAATTGATTCTCCTTTCAACGGACACCAAGAGAATAAAGCACCTTGTAAAATTCTGAATGTTTTACAGTATTGTAGCAACTTGAGGGTAGACAGAATTATGTCACAAGAAGTGTGAGCAATGAAGGTTTAAAACTGAAGCAGACTGCGTTGTGCACATTGTCCATTTACCTGTATGTAAAAAAATTCGAGTCATTATTGTAATTGACAAAAAGATACATTGGAAATATCATAATCATGAAGTACACAAATACCTCTACTGATTGTCCTCAACAAATGCACGGATGAGGTAGATGATTTACAGCTCTTTTCAAAGATGTTTCAGAAGAGATATTGTTATTCAACAAGTATTGATTAACCCTGGACTTCCGGAATTTCTGGGATGATCACTTAAAGATATGAATATTACTCGTTACTACTCGAGTCATTACATCACGTGACATTACAACCCCGTCGTTACGACGACCACATTGTTACCATGCAATGCCATTACTATGCAAGTCATTACATCGACTTGCAGTAGATGGCGCGCTAACATTAGAAAAGTATCATTTACTATTCCAACTCCAGCCTATGCAACAGTAGGGAAGGTGTTGTAATAGTAAAGTATACTATTCCTTATGTTAGCGCGCCATCTACTGCAAGTCGCTGTTGTTGTAACGACCGCGTTGTAATGGCAAGACGGTGTAATGACCACAATGTAAAGGTCGTTTCCCAAATATAAACAAAAACTTAAAATAGGAGGACGTTTCAGCTTGGCACTTGATGCAATCCTTGACAAATACGATCACAGCACTCTGTATCTTCTAACAATCACAAATATCTACTGTCACTGTGCAAACATTTACATTTGAGGGGCCCTTAGCAAGTTTTGCTAGCTACAAACCATGAATTTATTTTTTTTAATTTCCAAATCAATCTTATTCTCAAATCAGTCATCAATTTGCAACACAAAATCACTCTAATTTGTAGAAGAATCTGAAATAGACCCCAAATAGAGTTTTGATCATTCCTGCAATAAATTAGTTTTGGAAGTTCCCAGAAATTCCTCGAAATAAAATGTGTGAGTGTTAAAGATTTACTTCACAACCAAAAACCGGTAAACAACATTCAGGATGTGATTACTGAAAATTCAGATGGTGTTCAGGATCAAAACATTCTGTGGCATGCAATGAAGGCCACCATTAGCCATATGTGTTTTGGAGTAGACCCTTCTGAGAACACGGAACGTAGAATCATAATAAGTAATCTAGAGAAACAAATCAAAGAAATAAAATTACTTACACAGTGCTAAACCTAACAATAATGAAACAGAAAAAAATCTCATCTGTGGAAGCAATGGAGTGGAAGAATTCAAACTAATTAAGTATATGCCAAAATGTCCAAATCCAATATTTCAATACTCGGAGATAGAGCAAGCAATGCCACCACTAGAGAAGTAACAATATTACAGATTCTTCAATACTATTATGTAATTATCATGCTCCCTATTCCTAGATAGTCCAACCTTTGTTAAGCTCCAGTGAGAATAAGTGAGTATTTAAATCTTAAATCATATTCATCTTCTATATAAAATGTTGCATATCCCTTTCCAAATCAGAAGGATTATAAGAATATTTTTCTGATTTAGGTGAATTTCAGCATTTGCTACATGAGCATCTACTGCATTACTTTCCCAGCAGCAGCCAGTATCGGAGGCGAGGTGCAAGGCAAGGTTTAAGAATGCACGACAACAACAAAAGGGGCAAAAAGAAAAAAGAAAAAACTGACCTGCAGCCCGCCGCATACCCTGTCTTCTCCTCCTCTCGTGACTCCACTGCAGCCATAGGCTCCCAGCCTCCCCTGTGGCAAATCCTGAAGCTCCTCTCCCGTGACAGCAGCTTCAGTTTAGGCCTGAGTGCCTAGAATTTGCTCTCGGAGGGAGACTGGGAGCCTGTTCTTCACTGTCTCCAACCCAGCCAACAGCTGTTTTGGAGAGAGCCTCAGACTGAGACTGCCGGCCAAACCATCATGAGCACTGATAGCAGTACCCCCCACTCCTTCTCCGTCTCATCTCCCTAGCCCCGCCCTCAAGACAGCCTAGAAACATCAGAGTTTATTTATTTATAAAAACATTTTTACGCTGCTGGCTGGGGGCGATGCTCCGCCACCATAGTGGAGGAACTGCTGCTGTACTTTCCAAAGAAAATAGAGACCTTCTCGACCTATCTAGTCTGTTTCTATTAATTTAACGCTTAGATATTTGAAAATGAACCTCAAAATTGCATTGGTAAATGAATGAACATGTCTCATTCCGGGTTTTTAAACCAGAAACTGTGCAGTCATAATACAAGGCTTTCTGGTAGTGTACCAAATCATTTTGCCTCTACAGATTTGCTGACATTTTTTATCATAATCCAAGTCCAGAAAGCATTTAATGAATTATCTTGGAAATGCCTCGAATTGATATTGCTTGGATTTAATTTTGGTGAGGATTTCACCACTAAAGCTCCAGAGCCTCTGTTAACGCTAATGGACTGACATCAGAATACTTTGAACCTGATTCACAAAGATGTTGCTGGACTTACTCTTGCAGTACTATTGGCTCTCTTCGGAATTATTCGGAGTTCCTGATTTAAATTCCTTTCTTGGAATTCAGTAGTAAACCAGGAGTACTTAAAAAAGAAGTAACACCAACCAATAGCAAAATCGTTGTTACTCGGCGCCTTAAATTTGAACCAGGGAACCAGGGAACCTGATTTGTATGTCCGCTTCCCCTCTTCTTCCTATATCATACCTTGAGCTGTTGCACTGTACCTTAAGGGAAAACAAGCCCTTCAAAATTATTCCACTAGGCGACTGGAATTATAAATTCATAATAGCTAATTCTGAAATAAAATATAACAATGTGACATTTAAATATGTGAGATAATTGTTAGAAACAATTTGGAAAACACGAAGCACCTACACTGCCAAAATGATTAGAGAATTACATCTTGAAATATCCCCTATACACCTAATGCCCTTACTATGAGTTGCCAAATAACTCCTGATATATGCTTTAACTCCTGGTACGGCACATATGGGAATAATGACTTTTGAGTTTTTACCACACCCGGTATATAGTATGTGCAATAAAAACTGCATTCAACTTCAATGAATACAAACATTTAGAAAAATCTATACAAAATATAAAAGGAGCAATTTGACATTTGTTGATGGTGTATACACACCTTTAGATCTTAGGTAAGGCAATCCGAAAAAAAGGAGGTATACCACAAAAAAGGGATAAGAGAAGAGGAACAGGCATGGAGTCAATGAAATAAAGGACAAAATAGTAGCAGTCAAATCACAAGTATGATACAGTTACATGTGTGAAACATCTATTTTTAGTTAGACGTTCTAAAATCCACATTCAAATGATGAAGATTTGCAGACTTTTCTGAATATAACTTGGAGTTCGTTCTTAAAAATGTCATTTTTGGTAATACCGCTGGTCGTTGGTTGCTGTTTGTTGCCCTGCCCTGCTGTCATCAGAAACACCGCCACGAGTGGAGCAGAGGCGGACTTCACTTCCCAGGAGCCTTGAGAGCGCACATCCCACCCGTCACCAGACACGCCAGGAGGCGCTTAAAACATCGCGAGGGCTTCCGCAGCGCAGGACGCACACGGGTGTGCCTGGGCCAAGGGCGAGCCCGTCTGCACCCGTCCAAGCCTGAAAGAGGCTGGGCTGGGCCCCAATTCGATCACCTATGTACTGGTAGTAAGTTGTATGGTTATCCAACGTGCGGACTACATTTAAGCCCTGTTTGATAACGACTTTTTGAGGCCAACTGTTAATTATTTGTAATCATGAGTAGACTCAAGTCAGTGGTGGGCACTGGGGTGGAGGGGACCCTAGATGCCTTTCTTGTTCGTGCCCATCTATCGGAATTGAGTACATTGACTGAGCAGTTGTCGGGGTCACGTATTCTTGGTGTTAGCACTAGAGGGCAGCAAGCAAGCATAAATAAAGGCTCAAAAAAAGGACATGACCCTATCTCAAGGAAGAAAAAAAGCATGTCCCAGAAACAAAAACATCGAGCGATTTGTAACACAGTCTGCCAACCTAGTTCTCCGGAGGTGAACGATAATGCCCGTTCACCACCATTGTCACTGGCCACTAATGAAAATAGTTCCCCTGTATGGTCAAGCAAGGATGTTTTATGTAACCGACTAGAACAATTGGTATCTAACCTTCTTGTTCCTTTGTTGCAGAAGCTATGTCAAATTGAAGCAAGGCTAAATGTATTAGAACAGCCTCGTGATTTTACTCAGTTACCCAATATGGACACAGGTAAGAGCAGGGGCGCTGGTTCGATGTTCCCAAGGAGAGGAGATGATATAGGAAAGGGCATCAATGTCAAACCCCACCCGGATATTAACCATGATCTAACGAAACCCAGGTCCTCCCACGTAAATGTTAGACTATTGGTCCATGAACATAATCAGACTGACCAAAGTCAGAATAAGTCATTGACACAGTCAATGTCTCCAAAAAGAGCCGCTCCAATTGTGAGGGTGGAGGATCTGGAGAGGAACTTAGGTGAGCCATGTAGTCCGGCTCTTAACCAGAGGAGGGCTAGTGGCATATCCTCTAATTTGATTTTAAATCTTCTGCCAGAAGCGACCCCTTATACTGTGGTCGTAGCAAATGTCCCACAATTGTCTTTAAATGAATTTGAACATTGGTCAACAATCCGTAACAAAGCTTGTTATCTACTGAGTACGAGAACGGGGCCAAATAATGTTCTTTTTACTGAATTTAAAATGGTACGTAGGGTATCATGGATTGGTAAGCCCACTAAACGGTTATCAGGTGATTGTGTAATTTTATCTTTTGGGTCTCCGGATCTTGTTCAGCTCATTTTGGACAGAGCAGGAAGTGGGCAGATTAATGTAAATGGCATTAATATTCTTCCTTTGGGGTTTTTCTATCATCCACAGAGTGGTGGTCAGCACCATTGGCAGTGGAATTTATTTCCAGAGAATAGACGTCATCTTTATTCGGTGCCAACTAGCAATTGCTACGAAGTATTCGACTCGATGGAAGATATCGATTGACTTATCGATCGAGAATCAACCATATCCCACCCAGATTTTCTGACAACTCCCGAAAATGACTTAACATTTATTGCGTTTGTATTAATCATAGTTTTTCGGGACGTTCTCACCACTAATAGAGAACACCTGATTATAAATGATGTACCATCAATTCAGGAAAGTTCCCAACCATTGGAGAGTGATACCGACCATAAAGTGATAATGATGCCCTTTTCCCAGCCAGATAATTAACACTCAGGAAGTTTCCCGCTCACAGTCATTGGAGCCTGCCACTAACCTTATTCCATCTAAATCGTCCAATATTAGCTTGACTAATAATACGGAGGAAGTTCTTTGTAAATTGGTGTCCTGGAACGTAGCAGGTTTACGCCCAAAGTTGACCAATTCCATCTGATGCGAATATATACAAAATCAAAATATTCTTTGTTTGCAGGAGACGTGGGCTAGAAACCCGCTACATTTTAATGGGTTTAAAACACTGCACACCAAGGCAACTGAAAGTAAAGGAGGTAGGCTCAAAGGTGGCCTTTGTACATATATATCGAATACTATGAATTTTAACGAGATAGAACTTCATTTAGATGATATCTACTATCAGTTAGTTAACATCAAAATTGATAGTAAGCAATCTGTCATCTTGATCAATTTTTATAATAATATTCCCCTGCCTGATGTAGAATCTGTGATGAAAAAGTTAGTAAGTAATGTACAATCATTATGGCATAAATGTGCTCAAGACACGATGATACTTCTAGGAGGGGATTTTAATTGCATTTTATGTTTAAATGCTGATATTATTATGTGTGGCCACGATGTTAACGAAGGGTTTAGTTGTACACATTTTTGTCATACCAAATTGGGGGAGCTGTATAATGAGATGTTATGAACGCTGGATTTAGGTTTTGTGAATGAAATGTGCCCTAAGCCAGCACTAATGGGCTACACTTTTAACTGGTGGAGCTTATTCTCAACAATAGATTTTATACTTGTGTCAAATAACCATGCTCCAAGAATCAGATCGTTCCATATTGGTGATATATCTTTGAGCGATCACTTCCCACTGTGTATTACAATTAAAAGGTGGACGAGTAGCTCAAGTAAAGGTAAAAATTGCCCCCAGCTTTTAGAGTCAATTCCACTTGGTAGAACTAACGGTTTTGCTTTGAAATGGTCTATGATTGATCCTGAATGCGTCATAAATTACGTGGTAAATAAGTGTAAATCTGCTTTTGACACATGTCTTAATGAGTTAGCTACCCCTGGTAGTATACTTGAGTCCTTTGTATTAATCTCTAGTGCTGTGAGGGAGGCCTTCTTTATACAAAAAAATAGAAAAGTAAAATCAACAGGGTAGTTTGATTCGAATTGTACCAAAGCACACCTGAATCTAAAAAAAGCACTTCATACTAATCCCAGAAATCAGGACCCCATAAGGGAGGCTAGGAAAATTTACAATCTAGCCATTAAAGAGAGGAAAGCTAGCTTGAAAAAGGAAGCTTGGGAGTCCCTTCATCTGGCTGCCTCGAGCAGGGACAGTAGTGCCCTTTGGAAGGCAGTTAAAGCTCCATACTTGAAGCAAGATGGGGGTCCCGCCATCGAGATTGCCATCACAGAGGAACAATGGGTCCAGCATTTCACAGAGATCTTCAAGGGGGTAGGTTACAATGATAACAATTTAGGTGGACCACCACTAATTAACAATATAGAAAATATTGACTTCCAATTTACCCTTGAGGAAGTGACAAGGGCGATTTCGGTTACTCGAGGTGGGAAGGCTCCAGGACCCGATGGCGTCCCATGGGATTTGTTTAAATCAAATTTAATTGTATGGGGGACAATTGTAACACAAGTAGTGAACACAAGTTGTTTAGCACCTTTTCCGTTAACCTGGGTAGAGTCAATCATTGCCCCATTTTTAAAAAGGGAAATCGCCGGGATCCTAGATGCTACAGGCCTATTTTGTTATTAGACTCAATGACTAAAATTGTGGGGCGCGTAATTTTAGCAAGACTTAAGGACTGGGCACTAGATAATAATGTCCTTTCCGACCTTCAATATGGCTTCTGTGAATGAGTGGGCACTATTGAACAGAGCCTAAATTTAGCCCTATTGGTGGGAAAGTATGTACGTGTAAAAAAGGGAAGTTTGTTTTTAGCTTTTGTAGAGCTTACCACCGCTTTTGACTCTGTAAAACATGCCAAACTCTGGGAGGTTTTAGAAAAGATAGGCGTTGAACAACAAATTATTTATTTCTTAAGACGCTTGTATTGTAATACACAGACAAGAGTTTGTTTTGACATTAAGGGTGGGTGCACAACTCCAATTCCAATATGTAGGGGAGTCAGGCAAGGATGTATCCTTGCCCCATTCCTTTTTAATTTGTATATAAATGATTTAGAGGAACCACTGGTTAAGAAACAGGTTGGCTACCCCAAGATAAATGGTCGTTCTATTCCCGCCCTTTTGTACGCTGATGATGCGGTTTTACTGTCACAAACTCAAGTAGGTCTACAAAAGGTTTTAAATGGTTTTAATGAGTATATGAACGATCTAGGACTTATGGTGAATACTTCTAAGACATATTTCACGAAATATGGTAGGGGCAGTAAAAAACGTCGGGAGATGTTCATAGCTGATCACAAAATTGAGGCAACAAAACTTTTTTCATATCTTGGAATATCATTCCACCAAGATGACTTACAGGCTCAGGCAGTTAGATCTAAAAAATTAAGGGGCATATTATCAAGAATGGCGTTACAATTATCACCGGTTTAGCGGCAGAAAACTGCCGCTAAAGCAGCGATAATGGGCTTGATAATATGCCCTGGAGAGTTCCCATAGAAGCCCATGTTCACACCAGAACATGGGCTTCTATGGGAATATACAAGGGCATATTATCAAGCCCATTATCGCCGCTTTAGCGGCAGTTTTCTGCCGCTAAACCGGCGATAATTTTTAATGCCATCCTTGATAATATGCCCCCAAGTTTTATCAGACTTGGCCTGTTTTCAAAAAAGTTAGGGAGAAGACCCCGGTAGAGCTTTTACAGAGCTACCAGGCAAAAAGTATTCCAACTGCAACCTATGGTTCAGGGGTGTGGGTCATTGCAAATAAACAGTCATTACAGTCTGTGGAGAATAATTTTCTGAGATATATATTGTCAGTACCTAGAACAACATCTTCCTATGTGTGCCATGCCAAACTGAGTTTAACTTACTTGTCTGATCTTAATAAATTGGAGCCGGTTCTTTTATGGCACCGAGTATGGACAAAAGAATAGACAAAGTTAAACAGGGATATTTTAAAGGATATTTTAAAGATGGAAAACCTGAATGATACCCTGGGTCAACTATGTTTGTAAATTTTTACAAAACATGGGCCATTTGAAGTATTTTACCGATCCCGATTCCATGAAAGTGGTATGTAGGAAAGATTTAAAAAAGGAAGGTCTTGCAATGTTGGAAATGTCACGGCTGACGACCGAAATACTAAAGCCCATGGTACTGGAAAATCAAATGATTTTAAGTGTTTTTTAAATTCAACCATATCTAGGAATAGTACCAGAAAGATATGATAGATTCCTATTAATAGTCCACAGACTTATCAGTTTTCCCGCTATGAATAACTGGAGCCGAACTATGATACCCTGTCCTTGTGATAATTGCTCAAGTCAATCCACTATCCATTTTCTTTTCTTTTGTGGATTTTATACTCTTATTAGGAATATCTGGATTCTCACAATGGTGAAATCTATGGGGATAAGAAAATGGCAACCAGCGTATATCGCATTACAAACCATGGATAATGCTAATATGATTAGGAAAATTGCCATGTTTTTTAAAAAAAGAGGTCAATTATAGGAAGAGCATAATGTTCTGAGGAATTTCGAAGTTTATCGTTTTTAGAGTCAATTAAATGTTGTCAATTTCCATTTGATGATATTAAGTGCGATATTTTGATCATAGCTACTGCCATAATTTTATATGAATTAATTTGAATAGTCGACACTCAATTGTAAAATTTTTTATTATGTTTACAATGTGTATAAATTGCTTTTATGATTGCATTATTTTACAATCGAATAAAGCTGAATTTGAACTTGAATTTGAATTAGACTATAACTTCGACAGATAAATGCTGACAAATTTCATTGAAATGAATTTCTGAAGAAGTATATTCTAAGCTAATGGGTAGGAGGGAATGCATTCCCACAAATCCATAAAATTCTCAGTATTCCCCAGGATTTTCAAATAATTCCAGCCCTCATCTTTTACTCCGGGAAAGTCTAGAAGAAAAATTAGTTTCCAGGGATGGAAAGAAGAAGAAACGAAGGTGGAACATTTTTTATGTGCAGAGAAACAAAGAGAAGTAAATGTCCAAATACACATTTCTGACTGGGGTACTGAAGATGGATGTTTGCAAGCTGCCATCTTGGAATGTGTGGTTCATGAGTATGTCTGGAAGTATTTGACTTTTTGCAAAATTATAGTTGATAGTAAAATGTTAAAACAAATAGAGGCGAAGAAGTCACTAAACCAAAGTACATGCAGGCCAAATGAATTTCAAATGTGACCCCAGGAATCCAATATTCACTACTTTCAATGGCCCCTAAAAATAAGAAAAGAGAAGCTTGACCGACATTAAGGAGAGTGTGCTCTATCTGTGTAGTTAACCATCCATCCAGGAATGAAACAAAGGGGAATATTTACAAGCGGTTATTACCACCAGAATGTCACTTTTTTTGATGTTTTGGTTGCAATAACCCCTTTGCCTTATTTACAATGCCACGCTAAGCCAATTAACGTGGCTTATCGCCACCTTGTATATAATGCCCCTATTAACACAGGACTTAGCATGAAAGGGACAGGCAATGGGTGTTGCAGTGGGTGTTTTGCCGCAACATCCATTGCTTTCTGACACTGCCCCCTATTTACAAGGCTGGTGTAAATAAGGGGCAGCAACAACAAAAATAAGACCTGGGAAAACCTGGTCTTAAACTGGCGCACCAAGGAGAAATGATTAATTTTGCCTTGTTTTTGCTGTTTTCTATGTGTGCTGCATTCTGCAGCACACATAGAAAGAGCAAATCCCAAATAGTGATTGTTCATGTGCAGGGAGGTGTCCTTTCCTGCACATAAACAATCATTAAATAATGACGAGTTGCAACTTCTATATGTGCTGCATTCTGCCGCACACATAAAAGTTACAAATCACCATTAGTGATTGTTAATGTGCAGTAAGGAACACATTCTTGCACATGAACAATCATTCCCTGCAACCAGGTGCGGCCGGTACAGGTAAGAGTGGTGGGGCAAGGCGAGGGGGTAGTCGAAATATGAAGGGCTATGAAAAATAAATCAATAAAACCACTTACCTTGCACTCGTCACATCGCCCACTCGGCGACTTCCACCCCACCCCACCCCACTGCTCTTACCTGTACCGCCCATGCCTGGGCAGCTAAACCTTGAACCAGCGCTTGGAGAAATACAGGGGTGCACCGTATTATTGTAAATAAGTTGGAACCCAGGATTTTCAGAATGTTGGATTGCGACGTAACACCGTGCTCTGCCATTCTGTTGTGAATATGCCCCTAAGATCCTTATTGCAAACTGTTCAATATATTCAGTTTGACAAGAAACAAATTCATGCACCAAAACTTGTGGTTTAAATCCATGGAAAAATGCTTCAAAATGCAGAAAACAGTCTCATGTGCCTGACAACAGCACTTGTAAATGACAGCAAGAAAACTAACACTCCAAAACACTATTAGCACATATTGCTGTCATTTAAAAAAATATTAACACCACAGTGCTGTTCACTGCTGATTGAGGATTCAAAAACGTCAGTCCCAGTTCCACAGAAAAAGACACCTCGTACTTAATACTTTTTTAACTTGTTCCCATTCCCTACAGAATATTAACGGTGTCCATGGTCAGCCAAGGCTTAACATATTTTGACCCTTCCAATGTTCTGACTACTAAGCTTGGATTCTGTCCAACTCACTTCTGTATCTATTTTTCCGAATGTGTCCTATATGACGTTTCAGGAACATTTCTCGAGTAATTACTTATACAATGATTCCCTTTTAACACCATAGTTTGAACTTATATTTTGAAATCTTTAAACTGTGATATTTAGCTAAGATGGAAATCCTTGTACTCGTGAACACCTGTTTGAAGATAAAGAAGGTATAATTACAATGTGGGGAGTACTTAAGTCTGCCCAACACAGCCTCGGTCCCGATCGACTAATTAGCATGCGATTGAACACAGTTCGGTCACATTCCTACATATCCATATGGGAGCATGCATTACGGCTGTAAAACGGCCATAATACATGCTCCCATAGGGAATGGGAGTTGCTGTTGATCGCTGCACCCCATGGCACGCACCTCAAGGTGCCCCCTCAGCCCCCAACCGGAGATCGCACACACAAGGGGGCCCTGCTGGGGGCCCTCAAATACACTTTCCGACATGGTTTCCATGTCGGACTGGCCGTCATGGAAACCATGTCGGAAACTGTGCATCATAATCCCAAGGGCCGTAAGCCCCACCCTTTGGGATTACGAGCTGGTTCCCAATGGCTGACAGGCTCCTTGAGCTCGTCGGAAGCCAACAGTAATGACCGGAAGGTTTAGTTTATGACTGCCATCATTGTAATGTGGTGTTCAGAAAGTAAACTGAGGGGCCGATTGCGATGCAACCCGGAAGGCTCCAAACGTTTTCTGTCCCTTCATTATTTTTGCACCGTACAGAGGCACTTTAATTTTGGTGATGCCCAAGGACTCCATTCCCCACAACTCCTAGCAGCCGGAACCACATTTGTCACTGGGGCTGCGCCAGGAGGTGCATTTAAGGCAGCACGGGCTCCAGCGGTGTGGGACGCACGCTGGCATGAACACAACTCAAGGTCTATGACAAGACTGCAGAATTCAGCACATGTGTACATTGAAAAGAAGGCAAACTGTGTATCAGCTGTAAGTAAAGGCAGAAGGGGTGGCAGTGCTAGAAAACCAGTAAGTAGCAAAGTGATTTAAGACAAACAACTAAACACTCTAGAGCACGATAATGAGGGAAAATGAAGATGAAAGTTAGTAATATTGAGCCTGCTCTACAAAGGTGTTTTGTGCTCGCATAGTCTGCACTTCGCTAAATCACAGTTTTTTCCACCACAAAATTATTGAATCATTTTTTCCTATTTACATTAGTATCAAAGCTCGCCTAACATGGTGGACAAAACATTAGCCACATTTTGGCAGATGGCATGCGCATGCCCAACCCTAAATAAGGCCCTTTATAGACCCTGCACATTGCATGTGGATTTTTAGAATGTGCTGTCTCCAAAGAGCTATCCTATTTTAGTGCATTTATTTTTGATCTTATACTAAATTACACATTTTATTTGATATATATCTCCACCTCAAAAGATAAAGCAGCTAAATGTGCACAGGTGCTATTCTGAAATCTCAAAGGCAAATTTCAAATCAATGTTAGAAGTTTGGCACCTAGATAGCCTAGCAGATATTTTTTGTCTGACCGTTGTAGTCTTAATCTACCATTACAATATTCTTCTTAAATGGTGCAAATCATAGACAAAAAGGGGGTCTTTGCATGACATGATACCAAGGGGCATATTTACAAGCCACTGTAGCCACAGTAACGTCACCTTTAGTGACCTTCCTGTGGCGATATGTGCTCTGCCTTATTTACAAGGCAGAGTTAAGCCACTTATCGTGGCTTAACGCTGCCTTGTAAATAAGGCCTGTTTTCACGCTACACTTAGCATGAAGGGAGTTGACAATAGGTGTTGCGGTAGGCGTTCCACTGCGACACCCATTGATTTTGACGCTGCTCCCTATTTACAAGGGTAGCGTGAATAGGAAGCAGCGCCAAATTTTGACCTGGGAAAACCTGATCTTAAACAGGTGAAACGAGGAGAAATGCTTTATTTCTCCTCGTTGTTGCTGTTTCCATGTGTGCTGCTTTGTGCAGCACACACAGAAACAGCAAAAGCATATTTATTATTTATGTGAAGGTGACCCTTCCTGCACATAAACAATCTTTATAAAAAAATGACATTTTGTAAGTTCTTTGTTTCCTGCAATAAACAGCATGCATTGAAGTCAAAAAACATCATTTAAAGATTGTTTATGTGCAGGAAGGTAAACCTTCCTGCACATAAACAATCTTCCCCTCAATGCAGACACCCTTGCACTATGGTGCAGGGGGGCCTGGGTTGGCGCTAGGCTGCTAAATGTATCGCCAGCACAACAGGAAACAAAGGGCTGTACCGTATTGTTGTAAATAAGGTGCAGCCCTGTGTATCTGAAGTGGCGGAACACTGCATTAAGCCAAGGAGGCCAACGCCACACTCCGCCACTTTGTTGTGAATATGTCCCCAAGATTGTACTACTCTTTTAGTAGACACATTATCCTAACAGCAGAAAAGTATAATTGCTTCTACAAATGTATCTACTGAAAAAGTAGTACACTCTGTCCATCATTTCATGCAAAGGCCCCCTTATTACATTCTACATTTGTAGAAGCATAAAGATTCGGCTCCCCGTATAAATTTTTTTGGTGACAATTGCTTAGAATGGACACAAGTTAAATCTTTAAAATGGCTTTTTCACTCCCCCACACAGCGCCCATTTGTTTGATACTACGTAGCCTACAAAACTGAGGACAGCACAGTTAATTGTCTGGTATGATTGATATGCCCTTTTGTAAAGGCTGTATGTTCCTTGACTGTAAAAGGAGGAAGAAGACATTGTGTCCAATGCCTCTTGTTCAAACAATCTGCCCATACAATACAAATGGAGCTCTTTTCTGCTGTTAGGATAATGAGCTGAAAGCAGCATATTCTAACATGTACAATGTGCATCGCTGGAGTGCGGATGTCATTTGTGCTATCGGATACCTGGTGATTTTGATATCTAGCTCAATGCTGATCGCGAAGGGAGCTGGGCTCAGTAAATGTATCTTAACCAAAATGAACAACCAAAATGTATCTGAACAACCGAACCATTGACCCTGTAATTTCTAAGACTTGGGCAAAACAACCATGTCTTTTTTTCGGTTCAAGCCATATTATAGTAGGGAAAAAATCATGCGAAAGAAACAAAAGGATCCCCACTTAAATAATTTAAAATTACTGCTTTCATAAAAATATAAACTGATATTTAGGCCGACATTTAAAAAAAGTGTTGCGCTGCCTTGTGTGACAGGGAGAGAGCAGGAAAGCGGAATATCAATAGAGATATAGCACTCTCCTCCTCTCTCCCTAGCACCAGCCCACGATCAAGCAGCCATGCGCCACACACTTTTGCACCATAGTACACAGGTGTCTGCATGAGTCTACCATAGGTGTTTTTACTGGAAGGGTAGCAGGGTGGGTTACAGTTAATGAAATATGGTTAGAGCATTCACAACAATGTTTACAGAGGTGTGTGAGTCATGGTAAGTTTTGTGAGCAGCAGAAATTGTAGCTTAAAGTTATAATTGTAACTTTAGAATTTCTAATGTTTGCGCAGTTTAAGTTGGTTTAGTATACACATTATTTATACAGTTTGCCTAACTATAACTTATCTTCAACCTTTGCTTTTTTTCATTCAATTTCAATGATTTTTTAAATAGAACTGTCTTTAAAATCATTGAGTGTAGTGTCATTGACTGGAGTATCGAAGAGTACAGTGGAGGAGAGTGTAGTAGAGTGTAGTCTCTTAAAGAGTAGTGTTGTAGACTGAAGTGTCATAGCATTGAGTGCCATAGAGTGGAATGCCATTGAATGGAGTGTTGTTGATTGTTGTGTCGTAGAGTGTCATGGCACAGAGTGTTGTGATGTAGAGTGTTGTGCCATAGAATGCCATGGTGTACATTGGAGAGGCATAGAGTGGATTATCTTACAGTGGAGTGAAGTAGATTGGGGTAGAGTAGATTGGGGTGACATGTCAAAGAGTAGAGTGGAGTGGCATTGAGTGTAGTTGCATGCTATTGAGTAGAGTTGAAAGGCGTATCATAGAGCGGTGTGTAATATAGTATCTTAGAGTGCAGGTTATGTTATGTTATAGGTTTGTTGAGCGCGACAGCTGCCCCAGCAACGGGGCGTCCCGGCGCTAGGAACCCTAGCATAACCTGTGGGGGGTGGAGAAAGGTTTATAGGGGTGGGAAGAGGTGAGTTTTGATTGCTTTGCGAAAAGCGGACAGGTTGTCGAGGCAACGGATGTGGAGGGGAAGGGAGTTCCACAGTTTTGCTCAGGTGTGTAAAGTGGAGTGGCATGTTGTAGACCGGAGTTAAGTTTTGTACAGTGGCTATGGCGTGAGTGTCATATAGTGGAGTGAAGTGTCATACAATGGAATGGTATGTCGTAGAGCCACTGGCATTCCATAGAGTGGAGTAGCATGTCATACAATGGAGTGCACTGGAGTAGCATAGATTGGAGTGGTGTAGAGTGAAGTGTCATAGAGTGCAATGTCATTGCATCGAATATTGCGGCATGGAGTCTAGCTGCATAGAAATTTGTGGCACACAGGGTCATGAGTGGAGAGCAGCTGTGGCTACTCCTCCAAGGCGGAGTAGCGTATCTCCACTGCTCTGTGAGCAGTTAAATAAATAAATATATATATATATCTAAAGTAAATGACTATATTAAGGCAATGCTATTATCATTTTATTTTTCCGTCATGGCTCAGTTGGTTAGGGACAGGGAGGGACTGGGCTTGGCTGTGACAGGAACAGGGGGAGGAATGGTGGGCACTCTCTTAAGTGTGCATGACAGTTTGGCAGCCATCTTGGGCCAGCCATACAGACATGCGCACTTTGCATGTTCACCATCGGCTGTATTGCGCAGCCTGGGTGAAGAACATGCACAGCCTCCAAGTCCCTCTCTGAGCACTGAACCACGGAGTTCAGACCAATGACAAGGCTGCTGTAACACAGTGTTGTGATTGGCTAAGGGAGTCTGGGAGCCACTATAAACTATATCCCTGCCAAAGTTAATGAAAATCTGTTCAACCATTTTGGGAACCCTATTTTTTTCTTTGTACTCCCTAAACTAATCATCATGAAACTTTTCAGCATCAGTCAATGTAGAAAAGAAATAGGTCTGCAAAGTTTCGTAGAGATTCTTCAAAATTTGACAATGTTATTACCAATCTAAAATTTGGGGGATTCCTTTCTCTCTGAATCGAAATCCTAACTATAAATACTGCCACTCTGTAATATATATCTAGATTTCTCAATTGAGAGGACTCATTAGGAGCTTGGACCTCACCACCCCGAGTGGGACATAGAGCCATAATCATGTGAATGATGAACTACAGTGAAAAGTATATCATACTACAATATGTTCAGGAGAATGTGGCTCCTTGACATGGCAACTGCCAATACTGATTCGTCGAAGGGGACCCTTCCTGCAAAGAAGCGCTGTTCCTGTGTTGTTGCTCTCTGGCCACTTTGCCACGCCTCGCGGCCCCCGCTTCGCGGGAGCCGCTCGTAGGCTTAGACTCTCTCTGGGGAACATCCTTTCTGCCTCCCTTCATGTGCTTTGAGCACCAACGCGCCCCTTGCAAGCTGTCATTTGGTCAACAGGGGTAGAGGCGGGACTGCGAGGACCAGCATTCCTAGCGGCGTGGATCGGCCGCAGCTGGTCCTCTTCCCGCCCCCTCCTCCTCCTCTTCAAAAACTGTGTGGAGTGAGTGAGCCTTGGGACCCTTCCTGCAAAGAAGCGCTGTTCCTGTGTTGTTGCTCTCTGGCCACTTTGCCACGCCTCGCGGCCCCTGCTTCGCGGGAGCCGCTCGTAGGCTTAGACTCTCTCTGGGGAACATCCTTTCTGCCTCCCTTCATGTACTTTGAGCACCAACGCGCCCCTTGCAAGCTGTCATTTGGTCAACAGGGGTAGAGGCGGGACTGCGAGGACCAGCATTCCTAGCGGCGTGGATCGGCCGCAGCTGGTCCTCTTCCCGCCCCCTCCTCCTCCTCTTCAAAAACTGTGTGGAGTGAGTGAGCCTTGGGACCCTTCCTGCAAAGAAGCGCTGTTCCTGTGTTGTTGCTCTCTGGCCACTTTGCCACGCCTCGCGGCCCCCGCTTCGCGGGGGCCGCTCGTAGGCTTAGACTCTCTCTGGGGAACATCCTTTCTGCCTCCCTTCATGTGCTTTGAGCACCAACGCGCCCCTTGCAAGCTGTCATTTGGTCAACAGGGGTAGAGGCGGGACTGCGAGGACCAGCATTCCTAGCGGCGTGGATCGGCCGCAGCTGGTCCTCTTCCCGCCCCCTCCTCCTCCTCTTCAAAAACTGTGTGGAGTGAGTGAGCCTTGGGACCCTTCCTGCAAAGAAGCGCTGTTCCTGTGTTGTTGCTCTCTGGCCACTTTGCCACGCCTCGCGGCCCCCGCTTCGCGGGAGCCGCTCGTAGGCTTAGACTCTCTCTGGGGAACATCCTTTCTGCCTCCCTTCATGTGCTTTGAGCACCAACGCGCCCCTTGCAAGCTGTCATTTGGTCAACAGGGGTAGAGGCGGGACTGCGAGGACCAGCATTCCTAGCGGCGTGGATCGGCCGCAGCTGGTCCTCTTCCCGCCCCCTCCTCTTGTTTTTTCCTTCATAGCTTTTGTGGACAACGCGCACGCGGGACGCGCGCGGGGCAACGGCCGGGGGGAAGACCGGGCAAAGAGCGGGCCGTTTGAGGCCGTTCGAGTACGGCAGAGTCCGGCCCAGGCCCACTCCCTCTGGACGTTCTGAAGACCACCCAAAAATGCCATTAAGATCAGGGAAGGTACGTACTGTACAAATTAATACATCTAATGGCGTCGTTTCTGGCCCCTTGGACGCTTTTATCACCCGGGCAACTGGCATCTTAGAAAAGGAAATTGCCATGGTTGAGAAAAGGCTCTCAATAGATCTGATTAGTGGAAAACGATCCTCGCTGGGGGCTTTAGCTACATCTGTCTCCCCTGTACCATCTGTACCCCATGCTGCCTTTAATTGTGTCCATACAATCTCCACGGACGCAATAGTTCATATAGAAAGTATTGGGGATAGCCTGTCCACAAGAGACAAAATAATGGAAAAAAGGCTTAGTATTAACGACTCTAAAGATACGCAGGAGATTGGGATGGAGGATAATGTCTCTGTGATTAATGAGGAGCAGGATTTTAGTCAATTATCCAGAACTCCTCTTCTTAATCAATCCAATATCTCTAATCCTGTTCTAAAGGCTAATTCACCTATATCCAACTCTGCCCCCAATACTAAAAAGAGAAAACGGGATTCTAGAATGTCAGGGGAAAGAAATATGACATCCAATAAAGCAAATACAGTTCAAGGGGAATGGCGCCAGGGGCCCGAGCCCCAATTAAGCTTGCTAAAACCTTCGGTGCCTAACAATAATAATATGCTATGCCCCTCACTTTTGGCATTGGGTTCCTCCACCACATGTCCCATGTGCCTCAATAGTGATGAGGCTCTGCTGGCAAAAATGGAGGCCATGTTTAAAACACTACTTTTACCAGTCTTGGAGCAGACTAGGCTCATGACCTCAAAGATCGATAGTACGGAGGGTCTGATCCAATCAAACCACGCGATGCTGCAAGCATTGTGTGGCTTAAATAATAAGGGCACTGTTAATGTACCAGCACCAAGTAAGGCACCTAATAAGATTACTAGTAAAAATATGGAAAACGGCAAAAATTCCCTCAATAAAATGACAGGAATAAATAACACCATAGCTAAAGGGGGTCAAAAAACCAATACCTCTTCTACCATCTCTTTTAAACCAGGTGTTAGTTCTCAGACTCAGACATTAAAGCCCCAAACGAAAATAGAGGCTAAACAAAATATGGTTGGGCGTCAACACATGGGTCCTCAAATACAATCTAATATAAATTGTCCTTCACCAATCTCTTCAAGAACTCAAAATATTGCTTCTACCAGTCGCAGGGAGGGGGGGCGTAAAAGGCCGAACATCCCCAGTGTTGATCTTCCACCTGAAGCGGCTCTACACACCATCGTCTTGACAGGCGTAGCACCATTAAAACCAGGATTTAGGGAATCATATGGTGACCTTCGTAATAAAGTCACCTTTTGGCTGAACAAAAATCGTCCGCTACCCCCCTCCACTCCTACAGAGATATTGTATGTGAGGAGAGTTGATTGGGTGGGGCCTGAGGCTAAAGATCTAGAAGGAGACTGTATCCTTATATCGTTCAAAGACTCATGGGTAGTAGATGCTATTAAACGAGTACCCAGATTTGCAAGACAGGGGGATGTACAAACATTAGATTTATCCTACTTCTACCCGCGCAGGCATATACCCTTCCAATCTTATCCTCTGTTCCGTAAAGGTCCTGCTGCAAGACATCCCATGGCATTGACCCCGATTGACTGCCAGCGCCCCTTTCTCTTTAATCATTTTGGCCCCCTTTCTGACTTGGAAGCTATAGATTGACTTAACAAACCCTTTAGCGAGTCTCCGACTGGTAGTGTGATAGCCCAAGTCCCCAGTGATTATAATGTGGTATGCCTAATTCTACTGACCAATCTAGTTGACGGGGAGGGAGGCCGAACATATCTGCCAAACAGCCCTAGACCACACGTAGTTATCCAGGGGTCCCAGATCGAGAAGAAAATCATTGCCCCGGTAGACTGTGTTGAGCATCTAGTGGATAATGATAGTACAGGGGCTGCTCATGGATCTGTACAGCACTTACACTATTTGTTGCCAGGCAATTTGAATGACCATCTAAAAATTTTGTCCTGGAATATAGCGGGTATTAAGGCACGCCTTGTGTCTGCGGATTGGTCAAGTTTTATGGACAACTACGATATTATCCTGCTGCAGGAAACATGGGCAACGGAACCTGTCCATAAGCTGGGCTATTCTAACTTTTTCAAACCCGCAATTAAAGGAGGTAAAGGGCGGGCCGCAGGTGGCCTGTTAATCTGGGTGAAACATTCCCTGGGCTTTTATCCAACAGAGTTCCCAGTGGAGAATCAGGATCTGTTATCCATTGTTTTGAACAAAGGGAACAAGCAAGCTATGAATATCATTAACATCTATGTTAGAGGCCTTTCTGGCGGTCGATGCCCACCCCTGTTGAACCTTGTTGATCACATGATAACGAAAATGGTCGGAGGTATTACTACCATCATTGCTGGGGACCTAAATTGTACTATAGAACCTGTGCTAGATATGGGAGACACATGGACTATGGCAGATGATTCTGCTTGGGGTATTCCAGACTTACAAGTGGAGAAGATGGCTAAAGCTACAGAGGCTGCAGTGTCTTGGACGGCCTTTTGCTTACAAAATGGGTTTAGGGCATGTAATGGCCGCTCTGCCTCTGATGCGAAGGGAAAAAGCACTTTTGATAATGGCCATAGGCAAAGCTGCATTGATTATATTTTACTGGACATGGAGCATTGGGCTCTCTTAATTGATATGGTAGTTTTAGAGCGCCCGGAAAGCGATCATAACCCACTGTCCCTATCGATGAAGACACCGGATTTAAGTAGAAGGGAGGAACCATCTGCAACTTATACAGGGGATGTCCTACTTACTAATGATAGGAGGAGATTGAAGTGGTCACAGGTTATAGAAGATGAATGCTTATTAAATAATATTAATGCTGTAGTAGGAAATGCACTCAATGAAATGTTGCAAATAGATATGTCGGGGGTGGAGATTGGAGCTGCAAATAGTGTGATGGGTGTTCATATTAAGTGCTTTGACAGCTTAAAATCAATGCTATCCAAACCATATAGGAAAGTTGTTACTAAAACTAATCCCTTGCCCCAAAAATGGTATAACAAGGACTGTAGAGAGGCACATACAGCTCTCATCTCTGCCATTAAATTTCGGGACATGGTCAAAGTGAGAACTGCTAGACTCCATTACAAAACCCTTAGCAAAGCCAAAAGGGAGTGGGAGGATGAGTTCTGGTCAGATCTTTTAGAGGCATCATCCTCTAATAACCAGAAAAGGTTTTGGGAGTTGGTTAAATGGGGCAAAAACATTGACTCTTCCACACCCGGAAATAATGTGCCACTCGAGGATTGGGTATCATTTTACTCGGCCCAATTTAGAGCTGGGGACGATGATACTTCAAATCCCTCAGGTAATCCATTCACGCAGACCCCAGAAAGCGGGAAACTCATTTTTACGGTTGCTGAGGTTGAGTTGGCATTGGCACTTACTCTCCGAGGCAAAGCCCCAGGTATGGACCTAATCCCGGCGGATCTTTTTAAATCTAATCCCACTTTGTGGCTTCCGTATATCACTAGAATAGCTAATACTCTGGCACTTGGAGCTACAGTCCCGAAATCCTGGAAAGGGGCAGAAATAGTTCCAGTCTATAAAAAGGGTGATAAATCTATTCCAGCAAACTACCGCCCTATCAGTTTAATCGACTCGATCCAAAAGATAGTGGCGCGTATGGTTTTGGGAAGGGTCCTGGGTTGGATAGAAATGGAGAACATCCTGTCCCCCATGCAGGTGGGCTTCAGATCGGGAATGAGCACCATAGATCAGGTTTTTAGATTCTGCCTGATCTATTGGAAGGATGTTTGGTTAGGTGGTGGTAACATCTATGCTGCATTCATTGATCTGAAGTCCGCCTTCGATCTGGTGCCCAGGGACAGGTTGTGGGGTGTGCTGGTAACCTTGGGATGCCCACCCGAATTATTGGACCTTATCATAAGACTCCACGAGGACAACTTTGCGAGGGTGAGGTGGGGGGGTCAGGGACAAGTCACAGAAACTTTCCCCGTAACCCGAGGCGTCCGCCAAGGGTGTGTCCTGGCCCCTACCCTGTTTCTTCTTTTTATCAACCAAGTTGTTAAATTTTTCTTGGATACTCCCACTGATGCCCCAATGTTGGCAGGGATGAGGTTCCCGCTACTCATCTTTGCAGATGACACTCTAATCCTCTCTAAAACACGCAGCGGATTACAGCGGGCTTTGGACCGCTTTGAGGAGTTTTGTGCCATCAACAACCTGGTAGTCAACGTGGGGAAAACAAAATTTATGGTCTTTACAAAAAACCACCCAGTCCGAAGTTCAGTGAAGATGAATGGAGTAAACCTTGAACAGGTTGATACCATGACCTATCTAGGGGTCACCCTTGATAGTCGTCTGAGGTGGAAGGATCAGATCAATATGCAACAACTCAAACTTGCCAGGCTTACTGGCTGTCTCGTTAAAGAGCAGAAGGAATCAATCACTAGACGGGTCCTGCCGGCCCTTAAGATCTATGATGTTAAAATTTCTACAGCCATCTTATATGGCGCAGAGCTATGGGGTCATATGGACTTGTCTAATCTGTATAAAACTCAATGTAGATTCCTCCGAAATCTAGTGGGCCTTCCACAGTCTACACCCTCGCTCCCTCTCTGCTTAGATCTCGGCACCGCCCCCATAAATGAAATGGCAAGATTTAGGTTAGTGGCAATGTGGAGACGAATATGGACATCCCCAGACTTATTCCTTTTTGCAAAGGAATTGTCAGAAGTTAGGTCCATCAGGGGTTCAGGGAAAATACCATGGCTCATTGCTCTAAAAACAATTCTGATAGACATGGGCTTGGAACATCTTTGGTCATCCCCACAATCTAATCCCTTCCCACCTAAAGATGAATTCAAATCTCTATATTGGGCCACTACCCGCCTAAAAAGAGTGATGCTGTCCAATAAAAATGACCTCACCGGCAGGTTTCTAACATTCAAAATTGACCTATTGAGAGAGCCATACTGGGATGTTATTTCCCGACCGCTAGATAAGAAACTGTACCATCAGTTTAGAGTGCGCGCTTTGCCATTAAACATCTTTCTGAACAAATGGTCCACAGGGATATCACCTTATTGTATGTGCTGCTTAGGTCATATTGAGTCAGAAGGTCACTTCCTTTTTGCCTGTCCTAGGTATGGAGCACCTCGGAAAAAATGGTTAAAACCTCTGTTCCAAAATTTACCATATAAAATAGTAATGGAAGCTATACAGGTGCTCAGGACTAACACCTCAGAGGTTTTTGTGGTAGCCTTGGCAAAGTACTTGGGCTGGGCTTGGCTCCTTAGGTTAAAAAAGCGCTCGTCTTAGCGCTAAGTGCAAAAGTTGTTCTGCTATTTGCCATAATCTGTTTAGTTTAAGTATACACCTGCTAAACCACCCTACGACCCTACGACTATGTCTTATTAACTGCATTCATTGTTCGCAATCTAGAATTGTAATCCTAATTTTTTTTTTTTAAATATTTTTTTTTTTTTTGTTTTTTTTTTTTTTTGCTTTTCTGTATTTTTGTGAGTGTCTAAATAATAATTATGTTTATTGATTCCCTTTGGATATTTTAAATGAACCAGTTATATATTTTTTTTTTTTTTTTTTTTTTAATATGTCTTTTATGATTGCTAATAATCGAAATAAAGACTTTGAAACCTGATTCGTCTAAATTATAAAAAGAATGTCCAAAATGTCTATACATAATTTTATGACGTGAAGCAGAAGTTGAGGGCCCTAATCATGTTAATATATCACACAAAACTATGACTAATACATTGCTGCAAGTCACACTTCTTCTCAGATTCCAATAAATTATAAGAATGACTGAAAATTTAAGATTGAACCATGCTAATGGGCAGGAAATATGATTGACATTGTCAGCTATGAGTAGCACCAACAGCAAGGGTCTCGTGAGGGACCTAATTTTAGCCAAAATTGCAAGGTTAACACCAGTTGGACAATAGCATTGTCATTAAGATGCTGCAGAATGGGACTGTGGTGACATTGCACCAAAACAGAGACCCAAAAAAATGAAATAGTTTATGGTTAGAGACTACAGTGGACCTCAAGAAGCAATATTGGGCACCACTTGCTTGTCTAAAATGAGAAGTGGAGTCAGATATAAGGATGAATATGAACCTTTAAATTAGATGTAATTTTTAAAGTGTGTTGTTTAATTGCAATATGGAGAATGAAAGATGAGGTGTAAGGCATATTTCTATGGATTTGCTTACAGCTGTGATGAGACTCATTGTCAGAAGTACAGCACTCTTGCTGAAGCCCCCTAGCCGGTGAATATTCTATATGGTACTATTCTGTGGCCTTGGAGAGGCCATTCTCACTCGTTAGAGAAGAATTAGAATTAGTTGGGTGATTTTTGTTTTTGCAGGGGGTGAGCAGAGAAAGTACTCAAGGTGACTTCCCAAAGGGATTTACCCTGTTTACTATTTTGTTAAATCATTCATAGTCAATATTTCAGATGCATGTGATTGATTACAAATTTAATGAATTAACGTTGGACGTACAAGCATGAGAGTAGTTGTAAGAAGTGTGTTTATTAGAGTACATCATTATCTTGCAGTTGTTTGTACAGAAATCTAGAGCAGTAAAATGTTTTCATATGTCTCATGTTAGAAATGTTCTCTTTCTTCATGGTTTTCCTGGATTTTATTTATCTTTTTATTGGATCCTTTATTTGTTGGCTATATTACTCTGTGAAGTTCAACCCTGCTAACCAGTGGTAAAGTGTTTGTGTTCCACCATTTCAAACATGTTAAAATGGGTATACACCTAATTGACACATTTACTTTGCTAATTAGTATCTAGTATATGGTACCACCTGTGCTCAGGGCCTACAAATTAAATGTTGCTAGTTGACTGCAGCACTCTTTGTGCCACACACTAAAGTAGCACTGTAAAACATGTTTCCAGTCCTTACTGTACAGGTTCAATGTTCAGTTTTATACTTCCATTTTCACCTGCAGGCCTAAACCTTCCTCTTCAATACTAATAAGTCATCCTTAAGGTAAGTTTTAAAAACGCATAGGGCATGGTGCATAGTATTTCAAAAGTAGGGCATGTATGCTTAATGTTTTACATGTCCTGGCAGTGAAACCCCCCCCGTTGTCACTTTTACGGTGGCCAGGTTAACTCTGCCACGAGTTAACACTGGTTTACACTGTTGCATTTAATAAGTGCTAAATTGAGTTTGAAAAGTTAATTATCATTGTAATAGTAATTTAAAATCCAACGTAATGGTCAAGTCGGTAACTAATATTCATACTTTAGAAATTACACTTTTAGAAAGTTGTAATTTCCTGCCTAAAAGCAAAAGGCTTTCCTGACAGTGTCCAGCTGTCACGTGACCCCTGATGGCTCCCCTGTGGTGAGATGTGTATTGCTCCCACACATTGGATACAGAGCTCTGGGTGTCGGGAGAGTCCTAGCCCCGTCCTGAGATTCAAAGGATGTCTACATTGTGACTACTAATTGAAGTTCAAACTTGGTCCGGCCTCTCTTTTTTTTTCTATTCAGGTGGGCTCCAAACCCAGTGGGAGGAGAGGAACTGAAAAAAAAATTGTTTAGTGGGTGGATAAATGCTTGCCATCCAATCACAGGCTGGCATTTAGCATAAAAGTTTACCCCTCAGACCTGTCCTCATAACATTCCTGGTCATTTGCAGATTCATAAGAAGGACTGCCCTGCTTTCTGAATCCAGAGGGAGACTGGACCTGTTGACCTTAGACCCGGGACCCCAGAGTGTCAGTTGGCTGACTTTCTGTTTGAGGCTACAGGAACACAAGAAGCTTCCACAGGTGTCTCTCCCTGAAGCTGCCCAGCTGACCAATTCCAACTGGACATGACCTGGACCCTGTTGCTGGTCTCTGCTGGAGTAAGTCCTCCCCCCCAAGTGGTGCCCCCAGGTCATGGACCTTTAACTTGCTGGTTTGCCCCGTTGAAGGAGATCTAACTTCCAGAAGTGTTTCTAAGGTAATATAAAGAGGGTTTCACCAGGATCAACCCCTAACAGTATCAGATCTACATTGAGGTCTTATTGGGCACAGACTTCAGACTTCGCCCACTCTGAGCTTTTCCACCTTCGTCAATGGCTGCACCAGAACATCACCCTTTGGCAACCCACCATCATCGAGTCTTGCTTAAGATCCAGCTTGCAGCTTTCCCCACCAATTATACCACTTTTTCTTCATAAAAGTCATAAGGCAAACTTTCCATTGGAACAGACCTGGTCCTTGTATCCAACTCATGCTCCATTGCAGTTGGCCAGATACCATCGGTAGACACTTTGTGCTTTTGATGCTATTTCTAATGACATTTTTAAAAATCCATATTTCCAGTTCTGCAAATTGGATTTTAGTTTTTTGCATCATTTCATTTAATATGGAAGTCTTCATTTCATCTTAATCACTTTGGGATCTTTATTGTGTTGTGTTGTATTTACACTCTATTTTTGTTTAAGCGCTGCATAAATACGTTATACTTTGCAGTGGTGACTGGTTGATTGAGGAAGTGGTTGGGTAAAAAAACACAAATCTAAAGGGTGGGCAAGTCACTGCAAGTGCCTGGCTCAGCTCAAAGTATTCTTTGACCGTCAAGCCTAAAGCAATTTGAGCTTTCCTGGTGCTTCTGACTGCAACCCACACTTTAACCTCATGTACTAAGAAAGACAAAGCATTAAACTATGATGTAAAACAATAGTAAACATATCCATCTAATATTGTGAAATGGTTTAACAAAGAAAACCAATACAGTAAAGCTTATTTTTCATGCATTCATATCCATCAAATGGGTGAATTGCACAGTGTGAAACACACAAATCTGGGATTAATTCAGGCTTCAGGACTCTAGCCAACTATTTTTATCTAAGTGAACCTCCTTTTCTTCCATTATCACACAAGAGCAACTTCAAATATCTGACTTCAGGATGTGCACTGTACAAACATTTCTTGAGCTTGAATGAATAAACTATATTGTTGCTTTGTGCATAAAAAGAATCTAGGCCACATATAGGGTGCGCGTCACAACACACTTGCCTTTTAGTTCACCAATGACAATGTCGTTAGTTAATGGGGGGGGGGAATATGTTTTTAAATAAATGTTTAAAAATATGGGAGGCAACGTGGCCTAGTGGCCACATCTCCTTGGGCAAGGTTTGCGCTATGTAAAAGTGCCAAAAATAAAATGTAAATTTTCTCTGTCACCAACACTCTAACCTCATCCTCCTAGAATTAAGGACAAAGCATTAACCTTTGTTGTCAGAAAGAGATTGAAGTGAAGATGAAATCTTGACACACTCTGTCCTGGGTCATGTACCATGGAATGCTATTTCTACATCTCTTCATCTGGGCAGACCACACTCAGCCCAGGCCTTCACTAACTCAACCAATCACACAACCCCACAGAGACACACACAGCAAACGTTTTAATTACCATGCACTTTCATTAATAAAAAAGCTTCAATTAGATGGCATAGCCAATGCTTTATTTTGCTGTCAGTTCAGTTATTTCATGCCTTTCATTTCGGCAAACAAAATTTACCTTAATCTGCCACTGAGAAAAGGCAAGAAGCACAGGGGCAGCTCCGCGGCTAAGGGGGAGGAGATGCGCCCCACTGCTTTTGAACAGTGCAACTAAAGGAAAAATAAAATGATAATAACTCTGTTATTCTCATTTTATTTTTTTATTTTTGCAGCAGCTTTGTGGGTGGGAAGGGGCGGGGTTGCGCTGCTGACAAGGCAGGGGAGGAGTTGTTTGCACTCCCTAAAGATCGCATGAATGTTTGGCCGGCCCTCTGGGGCTGATCAAACATTCATGCGCACTTTGCATGTTCTCCATGCAATCTGCATTACAGCCTACATGGAGAACATGCCCAGCCTCTTATTCTCTGGCTGAGCGCCAATCCATGGTGCTCAGACCAATCACATTGCTGCATTGCAACAATGTGATTGGCTATCAGGAGGCTAGGAGCTGGGTGCCTACTGCTTCCTGCCGTAGAAGCATGGAAGAGGACCGAGAAGAGGCGGGGGTAACAGAGGGCAGCATCGGCTGACCAGTAAGTATGTTTTTTTTTATTGATTTCATTCCCTCCTCCCCCGCGACTCACCCACCCACCACCTTCAAATAGCAGCTGCCACTGCAGAAGCAGCATGGTAGATCAAAGTTTCATTCAGCATGGATTACATTGTTAAGCACTGATGCAAAATAGACAGGAAACTAATAACTATTATTACACATTTCCTTAGTGTTGTGTTCAGTTACACTAGTTTTGGTTACTTCACATTCAACAGCCCTTTCCAGATTTCCTATATGTACTTAGTTTTGTAAAGTGCAGATTGAGTGGTAATGCGTCCCTTACTACTGATAATGGCATTACAATGGGGGTTCAGGCCCCTTCAACTCGCAGTATGGCTGCTACGGTCGCTGAATCACAGGGTACCTCAGTGGTGGAGATCTTTAGGGCTGCGGCCTGGTCTTCCCCTCCCATGTTTGTCTGTCACTATCGGATTGCTGGTCTGGAACGTTTGGATAATGTTCTGGGCCACAGGGTCTTGTCCTTTATGTGGGAATAGAGGTGTTGTTGAACTGTCATTGGGGCACAGTATTAAATTGGTGTTCCTTATCACTCAGGTGTCCGTCTCTGTTTTATTTTAGCTTTCTATGTCCTCACATGTTGGGAAAGAAGGTGAGGGAGGGATGGGATGTAATGCTGTTGCGGGGATTCTGCTCATGCACAGAACTATGTGCAGGAAACCAGGACCTCAGTGAATTGTGGTGACCAGAAACTCTCCTCAGTACCCAGAACCCCTATCCGATTAGCATCAGTGTCTCATTTGTTCTCTGTACTTCAGCGAAGCTACCAATGATTAGACAACCCAGAACAAGCGACTTAGGATACTCTCAGGAATGGTGGGAATCAAGAACACTCTTTCGTCTTTATTCTCATATGAGTCCACAATGTGAGTAATCAGAGAAATGGAAAAGTTTAAAATGTGTATTTTTAACTACGTGCTCTAAGAAGCAGTGTTTTGGCTAATATAAGCAGACAAATGATTAGATTAGAAATAAAACCATCAGCATTGTTACAATTCTATAAAGCACAAAGGGAGAAATCATATTATAATGATAGTGGAAACAGGTCTTAAAGCGCCTTGTTTACCACCCTCCCCTGGCTATAAGCTAGTTTTATAATAATAGAAGGTCTCTTGGTTTGAATGGGGAACCCCATACCTCCAAGATCAGCTTAGGTGAATCACACCACCGGATCAACACTATTCTCTGTGTCTGGAAAGGTTTTCTCCAAGTGCCAGCATCATGCATGCAATGCAATATTAAAGGCACCCGAGTTTCAGATATTTGCAGCTGTGTGCTTGTTGTGTCTAGAGCGTGGGCCGATCAACCTGAATTCAACAGCATACATTGTCATTTGACCTTGAAGGCTCCTGCACACAGTGTTCAGACTAAGGTCGCGGTGTAAGTCTAGGGATGTGAAAAACAGACCGTTCTCATGTGAAGAAAAAGCAAGCAAGCAGTTTTACTTATAATAACAGTTACCTTTAGTATCGTGTGCAAAAGCGGCAAGGTGGCAAGATGGCGTTTAATTTCTAAAACGCTTAGACTAACATAGCAATGTGTGCAGGCAGAACCCTGTCTTCACTACACCCTCTCTTGATCGGACCACGAACCAAACAGGTAAGCAAAGTAGGAACGCAGAGTTCAAGTTTGAGCAAGACAGAATCAAGTTTATATTAAGCCAAACTGGACAATTGGTAGTGAAAAGTTCAAAAGTGTGAGGTGAAAAACGTGAAAGAGCCAAAAAAAAAAAATCAAGCATGGGCGGTATACAGCCCATTCTGGAGCAAAAAAAGTAAAAATTTGAGTCAGTACGCAGTGAAGGTGGAAGATGTCCAATTTAGTCCATCAACGTATAGGCACAGTATATTGCAACAGCCTCTAAGAGGAAGTCATTGTAATCATCAGTAAAGGAGTGAGCCATCCAATTTAATGAAGTAAATGAACATACATGTTCTTCGATAGCCAGAGCCTCTAGCACCATCAGGGGACAACTTGCGTGTTCTTTGAGATAACTTCGTGCCAGGAAGTCATGGGCCGCTGCACATATATCCCAATTTCCCAGGAATCCTGGCGCAGCCACACAGGCCATAATCCTGAAGCCAGAACAGTCCAACTCATAGGCCACTAAGGGACTCATTAGTCGATCATAATACGGGGCAGGAGACGCCGTGTTTGAGAGGCACAAATCTAGAGCCCATTCAAATGAACATTCTAGGCAATGGAAAACAGGTTGCAAGCAAGTAAAGTATGAGAAGCGGAAGGACAATCCATAGGCTTAAGGTTGCCAAAAGTAGTGTTCCATAGCATTCAAGCATCCGGGTGCAAAGTTGGAGCAGCCGGGGCGGCTGTCGTGTGACACAGATTGCGCAGCCATTGCGGAGCAAACAAACCAACAGCAGCACACCAGCAGCCAAGGTGAGGATTAATGGAAGCCCACCGATGACGCTGGAAAAAATAGAATGAAAAATTGCCGGTATCACACCAATTATAGTTTGGAACGAGGTCACAAGGCCGGAGCCCACAACTTTGAAAAAATGCGCCAAGCCAGTTGTTGACGAAGCATTGAATATTGTGTGAATCAGTGCGCCGAAATGAAGTGGGAGATCAGTATTTAAAAGCGCATGCACCTCTATGCGGGTGTTAGCCACGTGAAGGACAAATGTTTCACGGGAGGAAGTTAAGGCGACTTCTTTTTGGGACAATAGGGCCCTTATTCTGCTCATCTTGTTGAACTCTGCTTTCAAGGTTGGTATTGAAGGCCAGATGGATATGTCGAGTCTCCCATGCGGGGGCGGGAAAAGCACGTTTTTACAACAAACTACACGTTTGGAGACAGTTACAATGTAGGGAATCCCTGCTAGCATCCCGCAACACGCTTCATTATTTAAAAGCAAATAACTACAGTTAGCTAATAATGTGAAAGTAGGTGTAATAGCTGGCACAGGATTTCCCTTTAAAATGCAAGCTAAATTTGGTGCTTGAACGTTGCAAGCACCATGCAATTGTAAATTCTTGCAAACCAACGAGTGATCAGGTATAGAAATACACTCCTCTCCTTTTAAATAAACCTCTTTACCCTCTCTTAGGTACCTGTATGTGAATGGGAGTGACCAAACTTCATGGAGAAAAGCGCTACCCAATGGTTCATATCTGCATAAGGCATAGTGTTTCATACATGAACTGAACTTAAACAATGGAAAAGGTAGAGTGATTAACCCATGGATAAGCCACACAGCCGAGTTTGATTCGGCCACGGAAAATGGTAAAGGTTCCAATTTTTCATTATGCAAAAGCAAATATGTAGCATCCTTCATGGACATGAATTGTTGTTTATCAGTCAGATTAAATAGTAAAAACAAAGATGATGTATTCATGTAGTCCCAGGGAGCTTTCCCAGCCTTCAATGTTAGCAATGTCCATGCAAACTGCATTATAGAACGCAATTGATTTTTACCACGGTATAAAACAGACATGTCATCCTTTACAATATCCACAACAGATGAAACAATATTATCTAATGTGTAAATTCTGGAAGAAAGAGTGTTAATGCTATTATCAATGACAGCAAGCACGTTTTCCAAATTAGCTTGATCAATAGCTCTCAATCTAGAAGAAGCTTAAATTTGAGATAATTTCCAAACTTTGTTGTAAATACCACATACCCATCTTTTGGACCTGCCTCCCACAGGGCCTTTAACATAATCATTCAGACAAATAAAGTTTGACTGACGCTAAGGTGGAATGTTTAAGCCAGTTTTAAAATAATTTACCTTGAGGATCCAGGTTGGAAATATTAAAGGATGTATTAGCAATTTGTGACTGCAATTCATCAAGGGACAGATCAGTGTGATTGTACCAAGAAGGATAAGCACCCACATTAGGAATAGTAGGGGCATTCATCTTTTTAGATGTAGCCAATCCAAAGCAGGTGGTTTGAAAAATAGAAGAATTCAAAAACAACATGTGGTTTGGGATAAGGCATGCACGATGCAAAGCTTCTGTGCCTTGGACTTGCCAGGCTTTAGAACCCCAAACTGATTTAAGATCAATGGTATCTTTCCACAGCTCATAGCCCCCTATAGCCAATTCATCCATAAAGGACTTTGAATACAGTAATTTAGTGTGTGTAAGCCTAACTTTGGAAGTGGACTTATCAGATATTTTGAAATAAAAGGCTTCAGAATTGGATTCACTAAAATCTGTAAAGTATGTACATTTTTTTCAAGGAAGTTTTCAAACTACCTTCAATGGGACCTGGGCAATGTTCCCACTGTGTATAATTAACGCCATTTCTAATGATATTTGTTTTATGCAGGAAATGATTGCCGTAGTGTTGGTAGCAAAATAACTCTCCATAATTTGCTGAGTCTAAGTACAAATCATCAGCATCAAAAGCAGCATAATATTTCAAATCAGAAAAAAGAGCCTCAACGGCTTAGACATCCCAATCATCTGAGCGTATGTTTTGTTTCGCAACATCCCCCATAGAAAAACAAAGTACATTAGTGACATTAATCACCTCTGTAGGACCATGAATTTGAAATTTTACAGCATCCCATACAATCCCATCTAACACAGGCCAGGCGGTGATATTAACAAAAGTCTGGTCCCTCTTCATGATGTGTGATGAGGAGTGGGGTGCCAAAGTTCCATCAATTAATCTAATGACAGATCTTTCGGTAAGATAATGTCCATTCAGTAGATGAAAAAAGACAACCACAAATCCAATCAACATAAACAAAAACATAAATATGAGCACCAGCCAAATGTAAGTCCAAGGGGAAATTAAAAAATGTCTTTTAAACCAAACACCAAAAATAGAAATTTTTGATGGGGCAATCGATGTTGTAGAGTTAGTGTCAAATGAAAAATGTGACTGGTCAATTGCACTTGATTGCACACCAGGTAACGACACATTTGTGGGATAGGTATAGTCAGTATCTTCATGGAGACCACCAGCTGGTGGAGTCAATAAAGGATTAGTAACTGTATGTATCTCAATGGCAATGTCAGGCCTGCTCGTATTTGCCGGAGCCAAAACAGAATTTCTCAGCATTGTTGGACAAGAGACCGCTGGAGTCATACTAAGAAGAATCGGCCACTCGCTGTAGTTTGACATTGTCAATGAAGATGTACCTGTCATCCTTGCGACCAGGAAGTGGAGGTAAAATGACTGTTCTTGTACCCTGCACGCCAAGCACTGGAACAGGTGCACGATAAGAGGGGCCAAACTCCTTCTTGTTCTCCACCTTCTCACGGACCAGGTCACCGACTCGAGGTAGCCAGCCAACTACCGGAATCTGAAGTGCAGCATCAGTTGTGATGGGCAAGTGTTTCTTCGCAAGACTGTCTCGAGCCTCTTGTAGATTCTGTAACACAGCAGAATGATCATCTACATCAAAGGGTGCAGCCACCGCCGCCATGTCTAGACCATCAAGGTCTGGGACAAACATTTTTATGCCAAAAAACATTTCGTATGGGGTCTGCCCTCCCAGAGACCTTCTTGGGAGATTATTAAGTGCACGTTGTATGCTATACAAATGGGCCAACCAGTTTCTGCCAGTACCTAAAACCCTAGCTGCCAAGGATTGCTTTAAGTCACGGTTCATTCGTTCCACAACAGAATTGCCCTCAGGCCGGTATGGAGACAAAAATTTTACTTGGACCCCCAAAGACCTTATGGCATCCTTGTATGCCTTAGAGGCGAACGCCGGACCCTGGTCCGAATGGAGGGTACCAGAAGCAAAAATTCCCACAAAGATACGCAAATCCCTGCTGACAGTTCGAGCATCAGCACTCCTTTGTGGCCAAACGCATAGAAAACGTGTGCATGAATCCACTGCAACTAATATGTGCATATATGCAGTTTCAGAGGAGAAAGGACCGGAGTGATCTAAATAAACACACCCAAGTGGTTTAGTAGATATATACAACTGTGTTTGAGGTGGACGCGTAGCAGTCGAAGGTTTAATCTGTTGGCAAATGTCACAAGTAAGGACATAATCACGAGTCTGTTTATACAATCCGCGCCACCAGTAACGTTGTTGCAAGATAGTGACAGTTGCTGAGATGCCTGCATGGGCTGAGGCCATACCCTCGTGAGCGGCTGTTATCAAGGAAAGCCTGCGGTCCGCTTCGGGAATCAATCTGTCACCAACGTCGTTAATTCTCACACAGGGAACTTTATCAGGTCCTAAATGATAGGATAATTTAGAAGGGAAACCTCTAGGGTAATTATCTCCCTTCTCCGTCGCAGCAATTGCTGCCAAGATGTCATCATCAATCTTACTTTTGGATCTTGTTACTGCTGCTACTCAATATGTTGCCACTGCTGTTTTCGCTGCCTCATCAGCTAAACTGAGGCCAACAGCGTGTACCCCTACGCGCTGGTGACCAAGAGTATGAAATACATTCACGAGAGGCAGACATTCTTTAAGTTCTGCGAATCGGACCTAAAGCATTTTATGTTTGATTGTGCTACCTTTGGAGTCTCGATATTCATTTTGAGTCCAAAAGAATAAATTGTCGTTGAAAGACTGAACACAGTAGTAAGAGTCACTCACAATAAGAGTAGTCAGACGGGATCAGCAAAATTCTAGTGCAAGCAGCGGATCACTGACATAATGTCGACTACCAAAATATAGACATACAAAAATATCGATGCCAAAATATAGAATGCCAAAATATCGAATCCCTATCTCCAAACAGGTAAGTACAAAAATATAGAATCCAAAATATCGTTGTTAAAAATATAGTTAGTCAAAATATATAATTTTGTAGATGTCTTAAAAGTAATGTAAAATGAATGAAATAATACATATAATTAACTGACACATACTTAAAAATACTTAGATAACATTAAAATTAATAAATAATTAATGTAAGTAAAAAAAAAAATGTATACATATATATTAACGTAATATTAATTAAAAATATTCAATATTTTCTGCGTAGGATAGCGGGCGGGTAAAATTTACTATTACCACTCCAGAAAGTGCAATAATAGGGAAAGCATTGGATAGCGTAGGGGTAAAAATTACTATTCCCACTCCAGAGAGTGCAACAGTAGGGAAAGCATTGGATAGCGGGAGGGTAAAATTTACTATTCCCACTCCAAAGAATGCAACAGTAGGGAAAGCGTTGGATAGCGGGAGGGTAAAAATTACTATTCCCACTCCAGAAAGTGCAATAATAGGGAAAGCATTGGATAGCGTAGGGGTAAAAATTACTATTCCCACTCCAGAGAGTGCAACAGTAGGGAAAGCATTGGATAGCGGGAGGGTAAAATTTACTATTCCCACTCCAGTGAGTGCAACAGTAGGGAAAGCGTTGGATAGCGTAGGGGTAAAAATTACTATTCCCACTCCAGTGAGTGCAACAGTAGGGAAGGCATTGGATAGCGTAGGGGTAAAAATTACTATTCCCACTCCAGAGAGTGCAACAGTAGGGAAAGCGTTGGATAGCGGGAGGGTAAATTTACTATTCCCACTCCAGTGAGTGCAACAGTAGGGAAAGCGTTGGATAGCGTAGGGGTAAAACTTACTATTCCCACTCCAAAGAGTGCAACAGTAGGGAAAGCATTGGAAAGAGTAGGGCTAAAAATTACTAATCCCACTCCAGAGAGTGCAACAGTAGGGAAAGCGTTGGATAGCATAGGGGTAAAAATTACTATTCCCTCTCCAGAGAGTGCAACAGTAGGGAAAGCGTTGGATAGCGGGAGGGCAAAATTTAATATTCCCACTCCAGTGATTACAACAGTAGAGAAAACGTCAGATGGCGTAGGGGTAAACATTACTATTCCCACTCCAAAGAGTGCAACAGTAGGGAAACCGTTGGATAGCGTAGGGATAAAAATTACTATTCCCACTCCCGAGATTGCAACAGTAGGGAAAGCGTTGGATAGCGTAGGGGTAAAAATTATTATTCCCACTCCAGTGAGTGCAATAGTAGGGCATACGTTGGATAGCGTAGGGGTAAAAATTACTATTCCCACTCCAGTGAGTGCAATAGTAGGGAAAATAATACATTAATATTTTATTAAAAATAAATGAATTATTAATACCAAAAAAAGTATTAAAATTAATTACCAATCACACAATATGTAATAATTAATTAATTATAAATACCAATACATTTTTGATTGATTAATTACCTATTAATAATTAATTAACAACCAATTATTTTTCTATAACAAACATTAATAAATGCAAATAATACCAATTAATTAATAATATATTAATTATCAATATACACAAATTATTTAAATAATTAATTTTTTAGAATTATATTACTTCCCACCATATTCCCCTATAAACCCACTACCTGCTACAAATTTTAAATGAATACAATTAACATAATTATCAATTAAACAATTAATACAAATTAATTACCAATTAATAATTAATCAACAACCAATTAATTTTCAATACTAATTAATAATTAACTAATAACAATTAAATTACTTCCCACCCTATCCCCCTATAAACCCACAACCCGCTACAGAAGTAAAACGCAAAATTAAATTAAAAATAATTAATAATTCCTATAAATTATTATTTAATGTACTATAATTAAATTACTTCCCACCCTACTCCCCTATAAACCCACAACCCACTACGGAATTATATTACACAATAATGAAATAACATAAAATTCATTACTTTAAAAATATTCTAACATACATTCCAATATTAATACATACTTTTAACACATATACTAACACTTAAAACACTATAAAAAAATTCGATATTTTTAACTACTATATTATGACTGTCGATATTACTTACTTCTATATTATTTAAATTGATATTTCTTACCTGATTTTCGATATTCTTCACCACTATATTTTGGCAATTCGATATTCTGTCCATTCTATATTAAAAACTCGATATTCTGTCCAGTCGATATTTTTTTTTCGATATTATGTCTATTTACCGCAAGCACCAGAGCACGTAGCTCTGCCAACTGGGCGGTACAGTCTCCTAATGTCTGCGTGTGCATGACATCTGACTTGAATTCTCCATTCACAATGGTACCAGCCACTATTACGCAGGCCGCTGAATACGCATGCTTAGATTCTGTCGCCGGTGGCGCCGAACCGTCAGTGTAAATGATTCAATGGTAATCCTCAAGCGGGTGCATGGACAGAGGAGCTGGTTGAACAAATTCATATTGCAAGTAATCCTGAGTCTGCAATGAGGAATCAAAGATAAACGTGACATCCGGAGACATCAAAGAAGTGGCCCATTGTATCCAACGTGGATGCAAACCTTTAGAATTAGGTTCACTGGCCTTCGTCACTACCTCAAGGGCAGGATACGGTGTAACATCCAACATGTGTTTCCCTTGCGACAGTGCTCTCTCTTTTAGAATCGCCATCTGCACAGCAGTCCAAACTTTTTCGACTGTGGAAAAACGCATTTCAGCCGAAGTGTACATGTGTGACTTGTAAGCAATAGGGACTGTGTCCCCTTCATTAAATGTTAAGTACGTGAAACCCACTGCGCCAGGCACAATTCTTATTACGAGGTTTGTGTGGTTATTACGTGTCAATAAGTATTTAGATGCAAGAAGATCAGCCTGCAAAGAGTGCAGTATAGCTGAATGTTCAGGCAGCCAGCAAGATTTGGTAAAAGTAGGCTGTACCAAGGCATATAGCGGTTTGATACGCTGGGCATAATCGAGAATGTAATTATGCCCGAAATTCCAAAAACTCAGCAAGGATTGGAGTTTTTTCAGAGTTGTCGGAGTGCACAAATATGCGCATTTCTCCAGGAAGTGAGGTGCTAAACCTCTTCCTTCGTTGTTGAGTTCATAGCCCAAGAACTGTGTGCTCTGCAATGTGCGATTTTGCAAAGTTAATTTTGTAACCGAAGTCTGCAAACGTAACAATGATGCGGTCAATGCGACACAGATGCGGCCATAATTAGTCATCTGTGGGATAAATATCATCAACATACGAGTACGCATCAGGGTCAATGATCTCTAACAGAGAAACAACACGTGTGGCAAAGAAACCTAGACTGTTTTTGTAGCCCATGGCTAATCTTTTAAATTGCTCTTGTTTGCCACCAGAAGTAAAGGCTGTCCATTGACTACTAGTAGAGGACAAGTTATCACTATAAAAGCCATTTAAAATGTCAGATGTGGTCTTAAACCTTTTTCTCACGAGACTATCAACCAGGGCAGAACTGTGGGTATTCTGCACCACGCACGTCAGACAATGAGAGTTCAAATGCCGATAATCCAAAACTAGGCGGTACGACCCATCAGGTTTGATTACAGTGAAAAGTGGATTATTCATGGGTGACATACATGTTTCAATTACGCCTTGATATTCCTGTTGGTCAAGGATTTCTGTGACGTGAGCTCTAGCTTCTTGGCGCATGGGATATTGGGGCTGTGGCTGTGGCATCGACTGCAATGGAATCTCATGGCATGGCGATAATTTATCCCAACCAACCTGGGTACGGTACAACGCCGGTGTAAGCACTTGAGCCAACTCTTCTGCAAAGTTCTGCGCCTGCTCCTTTGGCACAGTGTGCGTGAAAGATGGGAGGATTACCTCCTCCCCCCTCGGGGCTGCCAAAACGAAAGGAGGGGGCCAGTCCGCCTCTGCTAACAAAGTGTCATATGTAGAGGTCAGAATTTCCCCAAAAATCCCTTTTATTGTACGTTGTATGTCACCTTCAATTAAAAGGACTATATCATACAGTCTGTCAGGGGGAGCCACTCTAGTGTCAGCAGTTTCTACAGTAATAAACGTGTCAGTTGCTGTCGCCTTCAGATAGGGACGCAGTGCTTGCCGCACTATTGTAACCTTCGCTGCACTGTCTAGCAGCGCTAGTGCCCATGTCAGGTTCCGAAGCTGTGTTCTCACTATCTGTGGCATACCTCGCTGTTAGTGCAGCAACTTTCTTTTTCTGAAACTAAGGTCGTTGACGTGGAAAGTCGTCCTGATTGCCTTTACACCAGTCAGACGGCTGCTCACGTCCTTGAGGGGCACCTCTACCTCTGCCGCGTTCACCTCCACTGGCTTGTGAGACCGATGTTTCCTGTGAAGAACGAGGAGAACGTTGATCAGGAACCTGAAATCTATCAGGAGACCTAATTCTTGTACAATCGCGCAATTCATATGTGCGTTCAGCAGCCACTAGTATTGGTGACGCGGGACGTGACCCTTGTTTCTGTTGCTGCTTCCCCTGTTTTTTACTCGACCAATTTTGTCTAGGAAAAACAGGGCGGTCGTCTTAAGTAGACTTATCCGTCTGAGCTTGCGGTTGTGCTGTTATTTTAGCAAAAAGCTTAACACCCAAACTATTGCGGCCAATGGTCTTATAAGCCTCCGCTTTAATTCTCGGTAACTGCTGGGGTTTATCAGCGTTAGCGACGAGGCGCAGCTCATTCGACACCTTAAAGTTAACCGCATCTCCCTTGATGTTAGCAAGGATGAGATCAGCAACTACGTTGAACATACCGACAAGCCTCATTCCCAACTCGACCGCCGCCTCCGGATCGTGCTCATCCTGAACACACTTATTCACGGAGGGCACTACAGTCATAGATGGTGTGCCAAAGCACTTCGCATAGACTACTGCAAATACTTTACCCCAGTTCTCACAATCTGTCACCTCAGGAACTAAATCTTTCGGCAAACTAATTGTAAGAATCCTGTGTTTCTCCACAGGAGTTGTATTAGGAAATGCCGCTTCCAGCTGGTCAAATTTCTCAGCAAGCCAATAAGGCATATCGTCCTTATTCTGGGGGCGCTTGCCCATTACCGAATTAACCATGACGGGACTAATAGCAATCCCGGCCAGTCCAACTGGTTGCATCGCAACGCCAGGTGCCCCCACCTGGAGATTGCGTGAGACGTATTGCACCAAAGCCCTATACACCGCTATCAAGGTGGTATGTAGCTGACGTAAGTCATCCACTGGGGCTAGCAAATAACATGGATGCGGTGTGAACCCGGCCAAGACTGGCCAAGTGGCCCCAGGAATGGACAAGGGACCTAACTGAACCGGAGTTACGGTGTGGGGGAGGGCGCCTTTGAACCAAATACGATGCTGCCATGCGGAAATCGGAATTTCCTGCGTCCTTTATAGTGTGTAATTTGCTGGAACTGCCGTAGGAGTGGAAGAGTGGAACGTCTTATCATCCACATCCACTTCTGGAAACGTAACCCAAGAGTAGAAAAGCTCAAAGGGGAACGATGCATCAGCACTCAATACAAAGATCACCAACATTCCATCGTCGGGCACCCCAAACTGCTTCAAATGATGCCGGAGAGGTCCGCGACTATGCACTGCAATAACAACTTCAGCCATAAGGACGTAGAGAAGAAAAACAATCTATATTAAACTGCAGCACAAAAAAGGGGTAGTAATTCAAGATGAAACCTTTTTAATTGTCAAGCTTGAATAAACCTATAATGCATTCATATAGGTAGGTTAATCCGTCACTACGGTCAACCGGAAACAGGAGTATTGGTGTCGTGGACAAATAAATCACTACTAAAGCGTCTCGAATAAAATACCAAATGTTAGGTGCGCCATGTTGTGGGGATTCTGCTCATGCACCGAACTATGCGCAGGAAACCAGGACCTCAGTGAATTGTGGTGTACCAGAAACTCACCTCAGTACCCAGAACCCCTCTCCGACTAGCATCAGTGTGTCATTCGTTCTTCGTACTTCAGCAAAGCTACCAATGATTAGACAACCCAGAACAAGCGACTTAGGATACTCTCAGGAATTGTGAGAATCAAGAACACTCTTTCGTCTTTATTCTCATGTGAGTCCACAACGTGAGTAATCAGAGACACGGAAAAGTTTAAAATGTTTATTTTTAACTACGTGCTCTAAGATGCAGTATTTTGGCAGACAAATGATTAAAATTAAAACCATCAGCATTGTTACAATTCCATAAAACACAAAGGGAGAAATCCTATTATAATTATAGTGGAAACAGGTCTTATAGCGCCTTGTGTACCACCCTCCCAGGGCTATTAGCTAGTTTTATAATAATAGAAGGTCTCTAGGTTTGAATGGGGAACCCCATACCTCCAAGATCAGCTTAGGTGAATCACATCACAGGATCAGCACTGCCCTCTGTGTCTAGAAAGGTTTTCTCCAAGTGCCAGCATCATGCATGCAATGCAATATTAAAGGCACCCGAGTTTCGGATATTTGCAGCTGTGTGCTTGTTGTGTCTAGAGCGTGGGCCGATCAACCTGAATTCAACAACATACATTGTTATTTGACCTTGAAGGCTCTTGCACACAGTGTTCAGACTAAGGTTGCGGTGTAAGTCTAGGGATGTCAAAAACCGTTCTCATGTGAAGAAAAAGGAAGCAAGCAGTTTTACTTTAATAACAGTTACCTTTAGTATCGTGTGCAAAAGTGGCAAAGTGGCTAGATGGTGTTTAACTTCTAAAATGCTTATGCTAACATAGCAATGTGTGCAGGCAGAACCCTATCTTCACTACAATGCATCCATTACTTTTGATAATGGCATTACTCCTAGTCCTACTCCCTCGCTTTCCTTCTAGAACCCTCCCGGTGCGATCCAACTGAGTGCTAGCTCGGCTTGTTTACGTATAGGAGGAGGTGGAGGCGTGCAGGAGTTTTTATAGGCTGGGGGTGAGTCTGGAGGGAGGCGGGGGCCTCACATGGTAAGAAGGAAGGTGAGGGAGGGACAGGGGTAGTGTGCATATTGTGAAGCGTGGGCAGTCCAACTACAATCCTAGTTCATGGTATGGTCTATTATATTGATCAAACAATGTGCACATTTTTTACCTAGAGTTACATATTTTTGAAAAATGTCTATGACAACATGAATAGCTTTCAAAGCTATCAGACGAGAGGTCACTTTGGTGGAATACTTACAGCACCTCAACAATGGTAACATAAAACAATAGGACTCTAATTAGTGCATGTAAGGCTCACATCCAAGCTCTCTGTAAATTTGTTGGCTTGCCCACCATCCCTATTGTTTGCTACTCTTTGCCAAATTCTGAACAATATCATATACAAACACTCATACACATGCTCACATACACACACACTGGGACCTGCTTGCAGATAGACACATAACAACATAGGCATGCTCACTTATACACACAATGTGAACTTACCTGGGGTAGTCCTCAACACACAGTATCATCTACACGTCGATTCCTAACTTTCAAGATTGAGCAAACAAGATGCCAGAGTGAGGCTCACATCTTTATGCCCAATCAGAAGTTCAAATGGGATGGAGGCTGTCTTTTTTCCTTTATCATGCATTTTGAGGGGGCATATGACTGAGAGGCCCCACTTTACCATTATCAGACATGCTGAACAACCTGACGCTAATGCAGCATGTCAGATATGTATTTAGTTGGTGTAAGGGCATGTCAGACACATACTCAATGCACAATACAGCTCAGGGGAGCCCTCTTCTGGTGCAGGGTAATATTGCAGCTTTTTCGTGTAAACAAGTGATCACTGAGATTGTTTTCATATAAAAGCTGTAATATTTAAGCAATGATATGTGAGTGGGAATTGTTTGTCGGGGCCCACTGCCCCTATGTCCCCGATGGAAAAGCCGCCTCTGACACATTGCCTCTAAGTTGAGCCTGTGCTTTGTTCATGAATCCTTTGAAACTATCCAGGCCATGCCCCGAGGAAAGGCCCTGGGCCCCAATACAGATCCTGGGGATTTATTTTGTGTGGGTCCATATATAAACACACTCTCCAACAGGATTATCGCTGGTGTCAAGGTCTAGGACTTTTGGAAAAACAGTGAGATCATCCCAGCCTATAAAAAGGGTGACAGAACTGCCCCAAATAACTACTGGCCCATGAGCCTTCTGGATAAGCTTCAGAAGGTTGTTTACCAACAAGTTCTGGCAAGAATGTTGGACTGGATATTTGATGCTTCCATTCTGACCCCACTACAGGCTGGGTTGCGCTCTAAAGTGAGCACAATCGATCACATCTTTTGTTTAGATCTTATCATCTCTAAATATCCTAGGCTCTTTGGGACCACCTATGCATGACTTATGTGGATTTAAGGGTAGCCTTTGATTTAGTTCCCAGGCAGCTCCGTTGGCCCACTCTAGAGGGGATGGGATTAGACCATGCTCTATTGGACATACTCATTAGGTTAGGTGGGAGATGGGATATGAACTCACCAGCTTTAGTCCAGTGCAGCGAGAGGTGATGCAACAACACCTTTTTCTTTGCATATTAATGGTGTTGGTAATTTCCTTGGTGAATGTGTTGCTCAATACCCGCAATGCTCTTTGCAGATGATGCACACCTGCTCTCTCACACTCGGATTGGGTTACAAAATCTCCGTTTATCAATTTACTGAAATATGCAACACTCGCAGTTTGGAGGTGAATGCCACAATAACTAAGGGTATGATCTTTAACCTGCATAGAGCACATGAGGTAAATTTACTATGTAGGGGTTGCCCCTGCAAACAGTGGGGAATGTTGATTACTTGGGGATCTGAATAGACAAAAGCTGAATTTGGAAATCGCAGATTGAAATGAGTGAATTAGTGTTACTACACTCTGCCTCAGCAACCTCTAATAGTCATAAGAAAACAAACCCTAAGTCTGCGTCGCCCGTCATCCAAGTTTACAGAGCTAAAGCCCAGGCTGCATCACTTTAAGGTGCTGAAGTCTCAGGGATTGCAAACACCAAGGGGTTGACCCTAAAAGAAAACAACTACACCCATGCTACCGCTATTCGTTTGATCTTGCTTTAAAAAAAGGTGGGAAACCTGGATTTATTGAAACCCCTCTTATATTGGCTCAGGTTGTGGTCTACCTCAGAGCTCTTGCATTATAGGTTGGCTGCAGATGACGTCATGACTCTGGGAAAACAAAAAGATCTTCTGCCCTGGTTTGAATATTTTCATTTCAATCTTAAAGCCCTGGGCCTGGGTAAGCTTTGGAGAAATCCATCGACAATTGCGGTGGGTGCAAAGAAGATAAACATTAATGCAAAGGTTATATATGTCTTGGTTTATGGAATCTTATGTGGGATAGATATATTCCTGGTTAGTGACTATTGGCTTAATGTAGATGATTATTATTTGAATGATCTTCTGAAAATTAATCTACACTATATAGACATGTAATTTGTTTGGGCCGGGGGCATGGACTGCAGCCTTGACAGACAACTAGCTAGAGTTCACCAAAGTAAAGAGTTAATTTAGAGTTTGTCTGATAGGATACTCCTTCACAAACATCACGGATATCCCATCCGCTGTATTTCAAGTGCATTAAATCCTATGGAGGACAGGATATCCATCATGTTTGTTAAGAAAAATTCCATCCGGGTTACGTGGGGCGAGGCTTCGGAGGCTACGTGGGGCGAGGATTCGGAGAACCTGGCGGCCTGCTAAGGAGGTCCAGTCAGGAGCTCTCAAATTACCCTAGCCATTAAATGATATAATGGCTCATCTTTACTCCACAAGTGCATAACAGGAGCATCTTTAAGGAAAACATTTCATAGCATACCTGGTCAACTTTGGGCGCTCGCTGTTGGAGGGAATGGCAATGAAGCAGTGCTCAAGGAACGCTGCAGGCCATTGGAGCTCCGCTGGGACGGTGTGGGCGGAAGCTGCAGCAGGCGTTCACTGGAGTTGGAGAGCCACGGCTCGGCTCTCCTTCCAGGGCACAGTGGGAAGTGCAGTTTCTGTCCTGGACCTCTGCTCGCCACAGGGCACAGGAACTAGGGAGGTACAGAAAAAACAGAGGAGCGAGGTGGGAGCACGCATGACTCCAGTAAGTGCCCGAGGAGATGTCAGTAAGAAAGCACAAGTCCCTGCAGCCCCAGAGGGCAAGGGAGTTGACCCCAAACTATTGTTAAAGGGTAAAAAATACGAGGTCTTGGAAACACAGTTGCAGGAGCCTACACAGAAGCGCTGGACAAGTTATTGTCTAAGGAACAGAAATTTAGGGGCCCTCATCAGCTCAGTTCCAAGGATAAACTGAGTATTGGTACATACAACACATAACCAGAAGGGGAGTCAAGTTCTGTACGCTGAACTGCCTCCTGTTTTATCATCTAGATGAAAAAATACAGGAACCAAAATAAAATTGACTCCCTCATTACGTTCATTCTTCAAAGTCCAGGCTAAGCAGCCGTCCCCGGACACCAGTATAAGAGACGTAGCTAAACGCAAAGAGACGATAGTGTTGTCGTTGGATGTGGATAACATGACAGGAGAGGGAGTATCAGTTAGTAATAGATTCCAAATCCTAACCACAGAAGACCCAGAGGTAATATCACCCTCAGTATCGCAGGGCAACAAAGACAAAGCGGACTTCGTGCTGGCACACAGGGTGGGCCGTGAAACACCATGGGGCATGTGGAACATACTGGGGTGGAAACATTTATAAAATCCTTAATCTCAGAGATGAGATTGAACTTTGCAACCTTAGAAATAAATCAGGGAAAAATCCAGGGGACTTGTGAAGACATAATACTCTTATGAGTCGAGTATCGGCAGTTGAAGCCTCATTGGAGGACTTGGGCAGGGAAGTAGACATGAATCGTGTTAAAATAAAGGACATGAAAGCAAAGGAAAAGGGTTTTAGGGACGAGGTTGAAACTTTAGAGAACAATGCGAGAAGAAACAACTTAAGAATGTTAAATATACCAGAGGGAATGGAAGGGGAGAATATAAAAAGCTTTGTGGTGGGCCTCCTTAATCAATTCATCCCTGGGCTGGAGCCAACACTATTGGAGGAGGACATTCAGAGGGTGCATCAGGACCCAATAGGAAAGCTGGGGATGAGGTAAAATCCACGAAGAATCCTAGTTAACTTTAAGACCTGTGCTTTAAAGGAGAGGATTTCGAATGAAGCACTCAAAGTTGGTATATATATATTAAAGGAGAGTGGTCGTTCAGAATTCCCTCGGATAGATCAAAGGCCACTCAGGACAGGCAATGGGAACTAGGAGAACATATTCAGGAGCTAAGGTCCCTGGGGATGACTGTACGGATGTACTTTCCTGCCTCCTTGAGGATTATGTGGAAAGATCAGATACACTACATAAGAGAACCAACAGCAGCGTAGTCATTAATAAATCAGATTAAATTGCAACAAAACAAGTGTAGGCTAGAGTAAAGGAATCTCAAAGGGGTGAGCATGTTTCACCGAAAGACAAAAGGTAGGGAGGGTTCTCTATGGAGGGGAAGGTGGTGGGGGTTCACAACATGTTTTGGGATGTGCACATGGGTTATGGGAGCATATTGGGAGGAAATACAAAAATTATTGTCCAAATTTGTGGAAAAATGAACAGATGTGGGAAGGGTCAGGAAAGGATTAGTGTCAACATAACAAATTAGATGTCAGTTAACATTTCATCCTGGAATGTGAATGGTCTCAGGGTCAGGGGTAGGAGGCAGAAGATAATGAAGTACTTAAGAATGATTGACAGCTAAATTATTATCCTTCAGGAGACACATTTGTTCATATCAGAATGGGGGAAATGATGAAAAAGATCTAAAGGAAGATAGGTGGCCCAGGAAAACATACTAAGAGCCAACTTTCCCTAAAATGAGGGCAGGGCTGAAACGCTGTATGGAAGATTTTGAGTTGGTGAATGTATGGAGAGTAAATGGGAAAAAGGAGCATAAGTCTACGTTTAGAAATAAGAAATATTGGCATGGCTCCAGGATAGATTACTTCTTAGTTGAGATGGGAGAAAGTAAAAAAGTCAGAAAAGTGGACCATCTACCAGCTCATTTGTCAAATCATTTAGCCGTTCGATTGAAACTAGCAATAGACAAGGCAGGCGCATTTTCAAGGTGGAGTTTGTATCGAATCTTGCTCTTGGACCAAGAGGTAGTTATTAATCTGAAAGAGCTAACTAAGGATTACTTTTGTCTAAACAAAGCTGATACCTCCTTCCAATTAATATGGGATGCATAGAAATCAGTTAGTAGGGGGAGGTTCATTAGCATAGCATCCTATCAGAATAAATTCACTTGGAATAAAATAAATCTATCAGAGAACAGAGCCCTCAGGATGCAGGTAAGATCAATGTAGAAATAAAAGAGAAAAAGGAAGGGGTGGCAAATAGCCTGTTGACAATAGTCCAGAAGAAATGGGAGGCAAGTAAATTCTTGCACTATGAGTACGGAGAAGGATGCGGGAAACAGCTATCCTGGAAACCTAAAATAGAACAAAGACAGAACATGATTCCGGCAATTCGGGTGGCAGGACAGAGAATTCCTAGTTCAAATGATAGAGAGATGGTGGAGGGAAACTTTTACCTCTATAAGTATGGACATCTAAATTTGATTATAAGATACTATTATTGGCATGTAGATATTGGCTCAAAATCTGAAAATCTTTCAAAATACCATACTACTGTGACTATGCTCCAATATGGGTGTCCCCAGGAACACCACAATGTCTGAAAGACAAACTCTCAAACACTCTTATTGAGGAGGGAATAATGAGATGTGGTCAGTTGCTTAAAATAAATACCTTAGTCGATTGGGAACATATGTCACTATTAACCAATGGTAGTCTCTCCAGATTCAAGTACTACCAATTGGCAAGTTGGAAAAAATCCCTGGAGAAGGACGGTGAAGGGAATGGCGAGCTGGAAGCTATGCTACTTGGTGGCTCAAAACAGAAGAAGGAGATCTCATGTTGGTATTGAATGCTAATACTTGCAGAGGAAGATGAGTTTACCTTGCCTACAGAGATATGGGGAAAAGATCTGCCATCGCTGGATGTACAAAACCTCTGGCAAGTATCGATGTCTACTTTGTTGTATATCATCAGTGTAGCTCCTCTCAGGAAAAGTAATTTAATTACAGTGCACAAGGCGTAGTGGACGCCGGAAAAACTGATGAGAATCTGTAAACAATCAGTGAAGTATTGTCCTCAGTGTGGAGAGAAAGAGGATAATGACAGACACATGTTTCGGCAAGATGTGGGTAAGGTTCTTTTGGAAGTGCTGGGTGAAAAGCTGGAGGTAAGCATAAGTTTAGTTCTGTTCCTACGGGAGGTAAGTGGCTGGCCTCGGTCCAAAAGCTATGGGGCCATATTATCAAGGTTACCACTGTCTCTGCAACCATTGTCCGTCTGGCACACACCGATACAATGTGCCATTGCATCCAGGAGGAGGGCCTGATCCTAATTAGAGTGCCTAAGAGAGGCCATTTAATTCTCCCCAGTAACAACATTATTTCTCAAGAGAGCAGAGATGACAAATTAAAAGTCAGGCCAGAATTACCCTGCTTAACTGAGAGACTCGCAGCAGTACAATTGGCGCTCTTTATGCCTAATTATAACTGCAGAGCAAAACCAAAGGGGATGATGGACGGAGTGTTGAACATGGCAAGCACTCACCACCAGTCAACTGATCTGGGTTTAATCCATCATCTGCTCCAAGCTAGAATGACTAATACCGGTTAACCCTCTGGGAAGCTGCATTTCAATTTTAGCTAATAGGTTCCACTGTAGATATAAATCTAAATCAATCCAATACAGATACAAATGGAGCAGTGCAGCACAGGCTAAGTTTCAGTTTCATGTGAGTGCATGTAACCGGTTACATGGTACTTTCTTGGTATTTCTTTCGCTGAGAGTGACCTTGAGTTTCCGCAGCACAAAAGCTGAGGTAAATACTTGAGTATCCCAATTACATACTCTTTCCCTTTCCTTCCTGAAATAATGTTTTCAGACAATAACATGAATGTAACGTGCAGAAAAAAGTCAAACAACATATATGCGATAAAGCAAGTGGATAGATACAAGGGGTCATTTTTAGTTTGATGATGAGCCTCCGGAGGTCCCACATTCGGCAGCTTGACAGCAGCATGGCTGACAAATTGAGATTTCCCCCTCATGTGGGCAGGGACATTTCACAAAAAATGCTTCTAACATCTGTTTTTGCAAAATTGCAATGCTGAGTGGGACCTCATGTGATAGTGGTGATTTCTGTTATAGTTTTTGCTTCTCTGAAACAAATCCACAAAATGGGATGTCTTTATAAAAAACTTAGAAATGAAGAAATGTCCTTGAAGGGCAATTAGCTTCTCCCCGAGATTTGTAGACATTTCTGCTTAAATGGGATGAGCCATCAGACAATACATTTGAGGGCAGGCCTCAGTTGAACAGGTCAGTGGTGTGAGGTTCCCATGGTGAACCCAGCAGTGGATAACCAGCGGTTCCCTCTTCAGAAATGAGATTGGGAACTCGTGAGCCTACAAGTGTATGATATCCACCAGTTTTGGTACTTGTGATGCATGCTTTTCACTGCAAATTGCCTTCTGAATCTACAGGCAGTTTGCTTATAGGCAGCAGACTAGCCAAAGCACTTCACAGGGACTGCATTGTTCCAAAGGCGGAGAGCTGAATAAATAAAATATTTAGGCCAGATATATTAAGGTTTACATCATCACAAAATGGCTCAAAGCAACACAAAGTGACACATTAGTGTTTACTTTCTAGTGCACACCATATTTCATGCTGGAAAGTGCTAATTTCTAAGGCTAAAACGTACTTTGCACTGATTTACATTTCTTGCATTAAAGGTGTGCTACTTTGACGTATCAGTGCAAACACCTAGAGGTTTTGACACACAGGCCAATCTAGTCAGATAGCCATACCAAAACCTAACACCTCCTTGAAGTAAGAGGATGGGGACATGTGTTAATTTCTTTAAGAAATATACATTGCATGTGTGCTGAAGTGTATTGTACACATCAAAGGAGTCAGATCCTTCTGGGTTTGAACAGTCATCGGAATGTAAACTGGACGGCCTACCTTTCAATCCAAAAACGTATGCTAGACTGTTTGAAATCATCTCTGCATCATGATGCGAATGTCTGCCATGCAAGCAGCATAATTCGAGCACCAGTGCAGGAAATGATGGCAGCAGCAAGGCCAATCCATGCTCTGAGATTTGTGCTTTAGGCAATTAGGTTGCTGTGCTGCATTGCAGGAAAAATTAGTAAATCTACCCCTACATGCCAATACCGTGAATGACGGAGAGGTAGAAGAAGGTTCTTTCACAACACTTATCTTCAAAGTCACTAAAGAAGAATAAACACTGCTGTTAGATATGTGCCTGGTGTGAGTGATGCCTCTCAAGAAGAGATAGCAGCAAGGGGTTAAGAAGGGTAAACATTGTATTGAGAAAGTGCAAAAGACCGTGAGTTCTAAGAAACATACAATAGGTTTGCATAATTTTGGCCAGTTCAGTTGTACCTAAGTGCTAGACACATAAATTAAAAATGTCTTCATTCTGCTGGTGCATGAGGCTTGTAAATCATTGCCTGTTTTGAGAGATAATTGAATCTCCTTGAAGCAGGAGTTAACAGTGGGAAATGTTTTCATTTCTCAAAATAAAACATGCAGTGCAAGTATTCTGGAGTGCATTACACACATTCAATAAGGTGGATCCTGTTGAATTTGTTTAGGTATAGGAATGTTTACTGGAAAGGCATGACTCCTGTCCAGAAGCTACGCTAGATTGCATACACGCATCTCTGCATCATAATGTAAGGCTGTGGCTCACTCAAGGCAGCCTAAGAAGAGCACCTGCAAAGTGGATGGCAGCAACCTGACAATCTTAGTATATACCTGAAAACTCTGCAAGGTTTTGCGTAGTTTCACGAACTGTAGAACTCTTATACACTGCACTGATTTTTAGCACCGGGAGCTTGTCTTGTGCTGTAAAAGTTACACAAACTGCATCACAAGGTGTGCCAGAGGTGGCTGCTTCTTTCTGCAGGTCAAGTAGATTTTCTACTCGAGCGGCAGCTTTCGCAAACGAAGTGTGCAAGTTTCTCAATGCGAGCGATAGAGACCTGCCGTGACTGCCCACATTGAGAAATCTCACCAGTATGTAGTCTAGCGCTCATTTTTCCTTGTTCGCCAACTTAATCTTGGCAAGCCGTGAGCAAGAAACCCTCCTCCATGCGGGCAGAGTCTTTACCAAACTCCACGCTCCAAGAAGAGCGGGCAAATCTCTGCACACTCCGCCAAGGGAGCAGAATTTACCTTCCCCTCCAAGTCTAAACCTCCCTTTCATCTACCTCTGCCACTGGGTCAATTATTGTTAAAGTGCTGCTAATAATGTATTGGTTGTAGTAGTGCCACACTTTAGTAAACTCATTACCCATAGTATCAGTGTAGACACTGCCACAAATCATTATGCAGGTTACCACTGTCCCTGCAACCACTGTCCGTCTGGCACACACCGATACAATGCGCCATTGCAGACGTTCTCTCTCAAATGCATCCAGGAGGAGGGCCCGATCCTAATTAAAGCGCCTAAGAGAGGCCATTTAATTCTCCCCAGTAACCACATTATTTCTCAAGAGAGCAGAGATGACAAATTAAAAGTCAGGCCTGCTTAGCTGAGAGACTCGCAGCAGTACAATTGGCGCTCTTTATTCCTAATTATAACTGCAGAGCAAAACCAAAGGGGATGATGGATGGAGTGTTGAACATTGCAAGCACTCACCACCAGTCAACTGATCTGGGTTTAATCCATCATCCTTCTTTAGCTCACTCTGCCACCCCAGTTCAGACATGGCGATATGCAAATCAGTCTGACCCTGTGCGTCATGGGAAAAGTCCAGCCGAACTGCCAAGCTATGTCTTCCCTGGACCGGAAACAAGCATCCTGGGACCGTTTTCTGGCTAATCAGCCGTCATCAGCCAGGCTAGCTTGAATCCAGTGGCAAAGTGAGCAAGGGACCCACGTCTGGGCATACCCTGCCAACTTAGGGCGAAAAAAGCAAAACCATACTAGAATTAAAATATCCTTGTGACTCCTTTGGGTGAAAACGCTCCTAGACCTGTGTTTTTGGACTGGGATACAGGACACTGGATACCAATACTTTGGTACTTTGGAAACAACAGGGATAAAACAGGAGTAGAGACCATGGATGAAAACCATTTAACCTTTTCACAGCTAGGCCTTTTTTCCCCATGTTAACCTTTTCTTTGGGCAATTTGGGGTAGTCAGTACTTAGGTCCCTGTAACTTCTTATCCACATAAGTTATCCACACCATATCTGCGTCCTTTTCTTCCATCATCCTAAGGATTCTAATGGAACCAAGCATTCATGGATTACTCTGATGTGGACTGCGAAATTAGCCAAAATATAGCAAAAGTTAGTTTTGGGGTGGGGAGTGCTGCAGAAGAAAGCGTCTGTTTTTTTCCTCAATAATGAATCCAGTAAATCAATACATTTCTAAAAAGTAGACAACATTCTGAATTCAGGAAGGGGCTCTTTGCATAGATCCTCCAAGGTTTTCCTATAGAAACTAACAGTTGAAATTAAAATATAATGAAATTGAGTTGTAGTATGGCAGATTTTTTAAAACAATATACCGCTACATCTGCTGGACCCTTCTGGTTGTGGGAATATATAGTACTTGTAGGTTCACTAAGAACCCAAGGTACTCAGAGCCAATAGCTGAGCTGCACCTTGTAATGGTTTTTCATTGTGCACCGGGTATACAGCAATTCATTTGGTAAAATATAAAGATCACAAATAGGTATCAGGGAAAGTTATGTATTTCCGAAATGAAAACACAATATGGAGTTTAGAAGCTGTGGGTATTTGCACAGCTCTAATTTTATGGGTGCCCATACCAGCATGTGAATTAGAGGGGCATTTTTCAAAATGACTTTGTTTCTACACAGTGGCTTACATTTGGAAGGCAGAAATGCATGGAAAGTCAGTGCATTATAACACGTGTACTACTATTCTGTGTTCCACTTAGTCTCTTGATAAAAAATGGAACCCCACGTGTATGGGCAGGCATAGTGCCCACAACAGGAAATGACCCAAAATGCAACCTGCACACATCATATTTCTCCAGTAAAACCGACCCTTATTAGCAATGTGCCTAGCTGTGAATTTTGGATTTTAGACACAAGCTTAGCTTGTACCTAGGGAAACCTGGCAAACCTATACATTTTTTTAAACTGGACACCCAGGGAGGGAATACAGGATTGGGTGATTTGTGTGGCTCTTAGCAAGTTTTGTTACCCAGAATCCCTTACTAACCTCAAACTTTGTAAAAAAAAAAACAAATTCTCACAATTCTGTGATGGAATGTTTTGAAATCTGTGGGGAGCCACATACTTCTACCCACCCAGCATTCCCCCAGGTCTCCTGATAAAAATGGTACCTCACTTGTGTGGGTGGGCCTAGCGCTTGTTATAGGAAATGGCCCAAAACAAAATCAGGACGCACCACATTTTCACAGTGAAAACTGACCAATTTTTACAATGTGCTGAGTTGGGGATTTTGGACCCTAGCTCAGCCAGCACCTAGGCAATCCTAGCAAGCCTGTACATGTTTTTTTTTAAACTAGACATCCAGGGGAATCTAGGATGGGGTGTCTTGTATGGCTCTCACCAGGTTCTGTTACCCAGAATCCCTTGCAAACCTCAAACTTTGTAAAGAAAAAACACATTTTCCTCACGTTTCTGTCATGCAAAATTCTGGAATCTGTGGGGAATCACAATTTTCCATCACCCAGCATTCCCCCAGGTCTTCTGATACAAATGATACCTCACTTTTGTGGGTAGGCCTAGTGCCTGTGACAGGAAATGGCCCAAACACACAATCTGGACACAACACATTTTTCCAGTGAAAACTGACCCTTTTTTGCAATGTGGCTAGCTGTGGATTTTAACCCTAGCTCAGCCGAAACCTTGGGATTTCTAGAAAACATGCACATTTTTTAAAACTGGACACCGAGTGGAATACAGGATTTGGTGACTTGTGTGGCTCTCATCAGGTTCTGTTACCCAGAATCCCTTGCAAACCTCAAACTTAAAAAAAAAAAAAACATTTTCCTCACATATCTTTGATGGAAAGTTCTGGAATCTATGGGTCACCACAAACTTCCACCCACCCAGCATTCAGCCAAATATCCTGATAAAAATTGTACAATACTTGTCTGGGTGGAGCTAGTGCCCACAACAAGAAATGGTCTAGAAGGTACTCTGGAGAATTCAAAATTATTGATTGCAAAAAGATTTGGTTTTTATGAGGGAGTCATGTGCGTTTTTCAGTTCCAGGCTCGGCAGGCATCTAGGGAAAGCTACCAAACCCAAACATTTCTGAAAACTAGACACCCAGGGGTGTCCAGGAAGATGCTGCTTGTGTGGCTCTCCCAACGTTTTCCTATCCACAAATCCCTGAAAACTTCAAACTTAGCTAGAATAATACACATTTTCCTCACATTTCTGTGTGAGAACGTTGTGGGATCACTAGGCTGACACAAATTTCCTACCACCCAGCATTCCCCCAGCTCTCCAGGATAAAAATGCTACCTCACTCATGTGGGTAGGCCAAAATATACGCAACAGGGAAGTACCCGAAATGTTTTGTGGAGACCTCAGAATTGTCTATCACAAAAGGGCCTGGTTTTGCAAGGGCAGCACCTGTGTTTTGGTCCTGAGCTTGGTGTTCATCTAGGTAAACCTACCAAATTCAGAAATACCTGAAATCTAGACATCTGGGTGAGTCGAAGGAGATGGGGCATGCCTGGATCTCCCAGCGTTTTCCTACCTGGAACCCCCTGGAATCCTCAAATTTAGCACAAAAAAACACACTTTCCCCAGATTTTTGTGTGGAAAATTTCTGACATCACCAGGCCGACACACATGTCATACTACCCAGCATTCCCTCAAGTCTCCCAATAAAGATGCTACCTCACTTGTGTGGGTGTACCAAGTGCCCGCGACAGGGAAGGGCCCAAAACATATTGTGTTGACATAAAAATTATCTAGCAAAAAACTACCTGGTTTTGCAAGGATGGAAGTTTCTTTTTTGGTTCCAGGCTTGGCAGCCTTCGAGGGAAAATTACCAAATCAGACATTTCTGTAAACTAGACATCTGGGGGAATCCAGAGAGGTGTGGCTTGCATGGATCCCACAATGTTTTCCTACCCTGAGTACCCTCCAAACCTCAAATTTAGCTAAACAAAATCCCCTTTCTGACTGGTATCACCGCACCGGTGCAAAGTTTCTACCACTCAGTGTTCCCCTTGGTCTCCTGATAAAAATGATCTCTCACTTGTTTGTATGTCTAATGCAGAGTCAGCCTAAAAATGTATATAAAAACAAATATAGCAATTTGTTTTCGCTGCTATTCCCTCAGTCTTTATGTTTTTGGCCCTTCCCTGTCACAGGCCCGTGGCACACCCACACAAGTGAGGTATCATTTTACTCTGGAAACTGAGGGAAATGCTGGGTGGTAGGAAATGTGTGATGCAGTGGTGATCCCACATAGAAATGTGAGAAAAATGTGATTTGTTAGGTGAATTTGAGGTTTGCGTGGAATTCTGGGCAAGAAAATGCTGGTGTATCCACGCAAGCCACACATACCTGCACTCCCCCGGGTGTCTACTTTTTAGAAATGTCTTGGTTTGGTAGGTTTCCATAAATGGCCGCCGAACCTGGGACCAAAAATGCTGGTGCCCCCCTTGCAAAACCAGGTCATTGCGTGATAGGTAATTTTGATGTCTCCACAATGTGTTTGGGGCCTTTCCCCGTAGCAGGCACTTGGCCCTCCCACACATATGAGATACCATTTTTATGAGGAGACCTGGGGGAAGGTGGGGTGAGAGGAAAGTTGAGTCAGCCAGCCTGGTGATACCAGAACTTTCCCACACAGCAATGAGAGAGAAATGTGATATTTGTTCAACAGAGTTTGAGGGTTGCAGGGGATCCTGGGTAAGAAAACTTTGAGGATTACAGACAGACCACACCTCCCTCGACTCCCCCAGGTGTCTAGTTTTCAGAAATGTGTGGGATTAGTAGGTTTCATGCATGCACATGGTCCACCCACACAAGTGTGGTACCATTTTTATTGGAAGACTTGGGTGGTAACATATTTGTGACAGCCTGGTGATCCTACAACTTTCCTAAACAGAAAGGTGAGGAAAAGCTTATTTTTTTAGCTAAATTTGATGTTTCCACAATATGTTTTGGGCCTTTCCCTGTAACAGGCACTTGGCCCACCCACACATGTGAGGTACCATTTTTATCAAGAGACCTGTGTGAACGCTGGGTGGTAGTAAATTTGTGTCAGCCTGGTGATAACAGAACTTTCCCACACAGCAATGTGAGAAACATTTGTTTTTTTATCAAAATGTGAGGTTTGCAGGAGATTCCGGGTAATAATATTATGGGGATTCCACACAAAGCACATCTCTCATGATTCCCCTGGGTATCTAGTTTTCAGAAATGCCTGGGTTTGGTAGGTTTCCCTAGATGGCTGCCGAACCCGGAACCCAAAACGCAGGTGCCCCCGTTGCAAAACAAGGTTGTTTTGTGACAGAAAACGTTGATGTTTGCAAGGGATTCTTATGCAAGCCACACCTCCTTGGACTCTACCAGGTGCCGGTTTTTCAGAAATGTCTGGGTTTATTAGGTTTCCCTAGATGGCCATCAAGTTCGGGACCAAAAATGCAGGAGCCCCCATTGCAAAACCAGGTTGTTTTGAGATGGATAATTTTGATGTCTCCACAATATGTTTTGGGCCCTTCTCTGACGCAGGAACATGGTCCACCCACACAAGTGTGATACCATTTTTATTGAAAGACCTGGTGGAATGCTGGGTGGTAGAACATTTGTGTCAACCCGGTGATCCCAAAACTTTACCATGTGAGCAAATGTTTATGTTTTTTGCTAAATTTGATGTTTGCAGGGGATTCATGCAAGCCACACCTCCCTGGATTTTAACAGGTGTCTAGTTTTCTGGAATGTCTGGGTCTGGTAGTTTTCCTTAGATGGCCGCCGAGCCCGGAAAAAAAAAACAGGTGCCCCCCGCTCTATCACAAATCAGTCTGTTTTTGCAAAGAAGGCTCCTGCGTTTTTTTCTTCCGGGCTATGTAGCTATCTATGAAAACCTACCAAACCCGGACATTTTTAAAAACTAGTCACCCAGGGGAGTCCAGGGAGGTGTGGCTTGTGTGGACACCCCAAAGTTTTCTTACTCAGAACTCCATTCAAACATCAGATTTTGCTAAAAACATTACATTTTCCTCACATTTCTGTGTGGGAAAGTTGTGGGATCACTAGACTGACACAACTTTCCTACCACCCAGCTATCTCCTCCATATTCCCACGGGAGAAAGAAAGACTTTGCCCATTTTTTGGGAGGTGGGTGCATTAGCATTTCCATTCAGGGCAGCCCCCACCCCTCTTTCATTAAAAAAAAATCCATTGTGTCTAGTAGGTATTCTGACCTCTCTGGGGGGCAGATTAGGGTAATAACTCCCATCTGCCCCTCAGGGCAGAAAGACTTTCCCTTTTGTGTTTGGGAGGTGGGGGCATTAGCATGTCTATTTTGGGCAGCCCCTACGCAATAAAATAAATCCCTAATAACTATTGGGCTTTCTGCCCTGCCTCAGCAGTTTGGGGAAGCTCTTCTCCAGCTCCAGAGACTGAAAATAAGCTCTTCTCCAGCTCCAGAGACTGAAAAAGAATACAAAAATCCCTTTGCTGTTTCCAGCAGAGGGATTTGGTGGTATTGTGCAGAGGATAGAATGTTTCCGTCCGTGTCACACTAGCACCGTGGTGCATGAAGGAACCATGCCTTCATGAGCACTGAACTATTTAAAGGAATGCTTTGTCTGTTGTTTATTGACAATATTGACAAATAAGATAATGTTTTCTTCTGTCTTATGTTTTGCCATTCAACATGACGCAGTCATAATTAAATTGATTCCATATATATTTGATTTGTAAGCTGTGTTGAGCACAAACACTAAATATATAACTTAATCTAAGGTAGTGTTGAGAGGACATTGTATGTATGATTGCATGGCCCAAATATTTTTCACAATTTGAAGTGATATGGAGAGATCTGGACAGGAGATTTAAAATAGTGGGAAAAGATGTTGTGCTGGACGCAGAATGGATGGCAGAGATGAAGACACTTAAGCTGGGATGGGGACTCATCTGATGTACTTGATGGGTTTATGAACACAACATACATGGAGTGCCTTTGCAGAAAAGAGGGTAAGGTGGCATGTCTCTTGACATGGCTGTTAAAAGCCTTAGGAAAAATATACTATATCTTAAGGGGGATAGAGAAAAATACATTGCGTCCCAAGGGGGGATTACTGCACAATGTTGCACCATCTAACAGGGGTTTATAAATAGCAACTAAATATGATAGATAACACAACAGATTCAGGGACTCCTTGAGGGGATCACCTTTCAAGACTGACAAAAGAGGATATGCTGGCTGCCCCACTTACTAGAGAGGATATACCTAAAGCTAAAATTGATATGTAGGTGAGGAAACCCCAGGGAGCCACAGGTTGCTTTGCTACTGATCTTTATCAGTCCTTCACCAGGATTCTCTCGGGAAAATCGCTGGAGGTATTTCTTGAAACATATGAGATGCAGCAGCAATTGTCAACTACTATGGAGAAGGAAGCACTGATTATCTTGATACCAACACCTTATAGGGACCCACAGAGGTAATTTAATGCTGTTTGTTACCCCTAATTAACAGAAATATCAAACTGTTAAGTAAAAACACTGTTAACCATGAACCTGTGTAACAGACAATTTGATCCACAATAAACAATGTGTTTCATGCCTTTCAGAAACACGCCATTCAACACGATAAATTGGGGCCATGGACGGTTGTTGGCATAGATAAAGAGTTGGAGAAGGCAATACCTTAAATGGGGTTAAACTGCTGTATGCATCAGCAAATGTTAGAGATCAGAGAATGCTGAGTATTGTCTGACAGTTGGACTCTAGTTAAAAGCAGGACGTGTTGTTTTCCCTTTTTGCAGCTCCCACTTACAATTGTATTGAAGATGCCAGAGTGTAGGGTAAGAGTAGCAGTGTCAGACTGGGGCATACAAATAGGAGATACAGCAAATCTAATGTTAATAGATGATAGTGTTATTTACATGACATACTTTGAGCAATTGGAGCCCATAATTTTAAATTAATTTGTTAGATATGGAAAGATGTAAAATGAAAACAAATTGGAAAATAAACAAAGCTGTATCCCTTGCATAGGCCATTGCGCTCCCCACAATGGTGGCTAGTTCACACCTGCTTCCCGTGGCCGTGTCTGTGGGGAGTGGGGCAGTCAACACACAAAAGCACCCTGTCCACATGTCGTGTGTAGGGGAGAAGCAGGCTGTCAGCTTCCATGCTGGCAGAGGAGTATGCCATCTGGACTAGGAGCAGGCAGAGGCAGCTGGGAGGTGAGTTTCTCAAACTGCCCTATCATCCAAGAGCGTTGAGGTGCCCTTGTAGGACCTGGTACTCACAAGAAAAAATGGGGGGAAACATGGAAATTGTGTATCACGAGGCCGCATTACAGATATAAATGCATCCAGAGCCACTCATTATTTATTCAAGCTTCCCAGCTGGTGGTCCCCATAATGCCTTGCTGGACTTTTTCTGCCCAAAAAACGGTGCTTTGCAGTAGCTCCTCAATGGGCAGTGGCACCACCAACGGTGGTGTGGAGGCCTGCAGAAGGCATAGCAGCTCCCCCAAGTAATTTTGAAGCAAACAGTGACCATGTGTTTCTGGGATCATTAAAGTTATGACCACCCAGGATTTTCAGATATATTTGACATTCCCAATGCTAGTGCCTTTGTTCTACAGCTGAGAGTGCAGGTCCTTCTTGGGGCTGGCTCTATTTTGTGTGGTCTGAATGTGTATAAAAAAATACACTAACACATGTTATGTTTATGTCCAATACTTTTTCTTTGTTGTCAGTAACAATTTGAAATGTTATACTGATAGTAATCATTGGATATGCACATGGTTATTCTTAAGGTGTAGTTTGTTGGTGTTTTAAAATGGTTAGCCTTTGACAAAGTTAACAGGTTAGCATGATATGCTGTGATGATCCCCGATAAAGCCAAAAGGCATGTTTTACTTGAAGTGATAAACTCTATATTCTGATGTGTTTTCTGGTAGGAGTTTTGGGATACTGTGATTTTGGGGGTTGTGTTTCTTTAGGGGGTCAAATGGGGCTGCAGAATGTCACCAAGGTCATTTCCATCTGCCTGATGTATGTATTTGTAAATTAATGCATATTATTTAGAAATGTGTGTGTATGTAATACATGTACTTTTACATTTCTAAAGAAAAAGCACAGACTGGTCAATCATGTTGTTATTGTGTGTCAATGAATGGTGATTACTAGCCCACACTACCTCCCCTGAGTAGGTCTTGGACAGCTTGGTGCTTGGTTCCCAGCAAGGGGAAATTGTGGGCCTATAACCTACACAGGCCTCACATCCTGCACAACTAATAACCCAATTTCCTACAATGACCAAAACCTCCTCAGAGCCTTGGGCTGAAATGTGCTGAAATGTCTTGAAAATTAGGTAAATGATAACAAAATTGTAGATTTGTGATTATTCACAAAACCTTGAGAGGAAAATTCCCACCCTTAATAAGGTCAGAGCAGTGGCGGTGCGTGCATTGGGGGCGTTGGGGCGTAGCCCCCCCGCCCGTAGCTCCATCGGCGTTTCCAAACTTATTTAAACTCAAGACGCCGAGGGAGAACCAACTGACAATCATGTCAGTCAGCATGACGTCGGACCGCCCACCCCCTTCAGAGTCTGAAGGGGGTGGGCGGTCCGGCGTCATGTTGACTAACATGATTGTCAGAGTAGACCAGGGGCAACAGGCAGCAGCACAAGTGCGCATGAGTGGGGACGGAGGGCGAATTTTCACCCGTGCCCAGTCATGCGCACTTGTGTTTGCACTGGCTTGCGCATGCCCATTAGGAGCCCCTCGGTCTCCTAATGGGCAGGCGGCGGGCATAGCGTAAGCTGTGCCGTCAGCCAATCCTGGCGCTGCTGGCAGCGCCAGGATTGGCTGAGAGGGGTTGGCAGGCCCCTCCAGTGCCGTTCGTGAAGGCACCCAGGGGAGCAGTCGAGCAGAGGTCTGAGAGGTGGCGTGGACCGGCTGTGACTCAGGTAAGTTTTTTGCTTACTATATTTCATTGTTTCCTCAGCCAACACGACTATGTATGCTGGGGCTTGTAGGACAATGTTTACAATTGAAAATCGTTATTTGTCAATGTGCCCGCCTTTAAAGCGTCCCAGGATATCTCATCTTATTTAATGTTTCTGTTAAATGAGCACAGGCACTCTACTTTGTAGCCTAAATGTTTGGAGATGGAGTATTTCCAAGGGCATTTTAGTAGAGGGTTCAGTTCTTACAGCGACATTATTAATTGACATATCTCAGTTGATCCTGACTCGCGTCGCGTTCTAATATGTAATGTACAATCAGAGAAGCTTGCAGGGGTGAGCAGGAAGTGTCTTCAGACAGGTTGCTTCCCCTTATAATTTGTGGGATTCCCGTCTGATCTTTGATTGTTATTCGTGAAAATAATAGAGGCAACATAAACCGGGGTTGTAGCCTCGTAAAAGCCAAAATGTAAATCTACCAAAGTTATCCATTTCAAGTTACGTCAATGAGTATTCCTGAAAATAAAAATATATATTTGAGGCTGATGTATGTTTTTGGGGCAAAAAGGTGAGCTTATCTCACTTATAACGGGCTAACAAGTATCGAGCAATGTAGTCACCTCGCCAGAAAACTAAATTGCGTTGCCTTCCAGAACTGCCTATCTGGACTATGAGAGACATGACAGGTGCATATTATAGGGTACTCGTGTCAAGGCACAAAGACAGGGGCTCGAGCTAAACTCGTGAGTCACTATTATGGGGAAATGAAAGCTGAGGTGAACTGGCAGATGAGCATTAAGATAGCTGTTCTCTGAGGAGGAGAAATACTTAGTATTGTTGGCAAAAAACTGTTCCTTTCAATATAATCACTCTGTTTTACAAGCATGGGCAAACATTTGTAGCTTTAAAATATGGACGTTTCCGAATTTATTTTCTTAACTTTCAACGCCACAGTAAGTGGAATTGTTTTAAATGCCATGGTGTTGGAGAGAGAAAAAAAACAGAATAAAAGTTTTCTTAATAATCTTTGATTGGATATAGGCTGTGGTGGGCTGTCACTAAACTCCAGTAAAGATATGTCCGTCCATTTAGAGAGTAAGTTGTCCCAGAAGCAGCTTTTGTGAGCAATCAAAAATGTATGAGTTAAATGCTAAAGTGTACACCAAGATACCTTCATCATCTAATCTCTTTGTAGCAAATACCTCAAGACTGGGATCTGCAGTACCAACAAGTTGAAGATAGTGGATTTTAAGGTCACTAAGAAGCCCATGAAAGTAAAAAAAAAATATTCCAGATTAGCTACATTTAATACCGGTGGATTCCTGTTGTAGCCATTCGAAAGATGGCAGGATTTTTTTCTATAACAGTCAGCGTTTTCGGTCATCACAATATTTTTCAGCCATATTCTCTATTACCAAATTTGTAGTGTAGAGTTCTGCTCTTTCGCTGTCGTCATTGGCCAAAAACAATAGAAGATATGTGATCATTGCACTGCATTCATAAAAGTAGACTACTCTTGAATTAATCCAATAAAAATCAATAAAAAGAAGAGCAATAACTATTAATGAGAACTATGGTTCAAGCATTCTTTTGCATGATGGCACATGTCTAATGCAGTGCTTAATTCATAATGTTAGCAATATGTGTAGAACAGTAGGCACTGTTTATAGGCATGGAGCACTGTGCACAACAATGGCATCAACCACAGAACATATGCCTCCATGTATCTGACTTATATTTCTGGAAGGGTGGAAGGAAGGATGGAAGGATAGCTAGATGCATATGTGGATATAGTGATGGGTGGATGTGTGGAAGGATGTATGTATACAAGTGTGAAAGGGTGGATGAAGGGATGGTGGCTGAATGGATATGTGGGTAGAAAGATGAAGAGATTGTCAGATGAATAGGCAGAAGGGTGAAAGGATGGATGGAAGGAGTATGAAGGGGTGAAGGGAAGGGTTCCTGCTTATTTACCTTTACTGCTCGTTGAGATTAAAGATTTGGTTCAAGAGGGGGATATTTTAATTTTCTAGCTATTTCCTTGTACTATGAGTTATGACACTGTATTCAAATTTAAATCCTAGTGTTTGTAAACCCCAAACACAAAAGTGCAAGAACCTGTAAACAACCATTTGCACTACATTTTTAGACTTTGCACCGTAATCTGAAGGAGGCTCACAATGGCATATGTAGGTGGAAATTGGTGTGCAGGTCTATGCACTATTAATTATTGGAAAGTATACTTCCCACATCCAGTGTTATTTGAAAATAAGGTGCACGTTGCTTTTTGCATAGTTCAGGATTCTTTTACTGACAGGGATGCATAGATTGCATGGTCCAATTTTTCCTCAAAATGTCTAGATTATACAGTTCACATCGGTGATGGTGCCAATTAGGCAACTTTTTATCTGCTTAGTTTAAGTCATGAAGGGCGTATGGTAGGTTGGTTACATTTGTCTCACTTTCTTCAGGTAATTGGACTAATTGTAAACTAACATTTCCACTAACCGTTGTAGAAATAACATTTACACCAAAAGACAGAGGAAAAAAACAAATTTTGACTCCAGTTTATTGAAATATTGATGTAACATAGCACTAGTGTAATCCATGTAAACTGAACATTTTGGTTTTAAATTGCTCCAGTGCAGTCTTTGTGATACAGCTGGATACCGTGCGTTTTCACCCAGGAATAAAGGGCCATGAACATTTTAAAAAGATTTGGTTGGTAGAACTTGTGTGTTACTGAAATGTCTTACTAAATGAAATAACAATTAATATTCGAGAATATAGGTATGAGCATACGTACACAGTTATCTCTACTATAATCAGACACTGAAACAGACCATTGAATGTTGGAATGTAAAATCTTGTCCCGCTTTGGGGTAACTTAAAATTTTGTCTGCTACAGGAATTTTTAAATATGAGAGAATGTTAATTTGCTTTGGCAAGTCATGCATTGTAGACTGCACTTAACACACATGAAATGACACATGGGAGGCCTGCTTTGGCAGTGAATTGGATCTGGAATTTCTGAGTTTGAGTTGCATGGTCAATATTTGTGTGTCACTTTCATAGGTATTTAGACTGTGTTTCTGTTTTATACTGTTTCTGCCTACATATTGAGCCACAGTTTTGGTTGATTTTGATTGCAGTGGCTCAGTTTATTTGGTGATTCACAATTCCAATCATGGGTAAAACATGGCTTGTTGAACATAGATGAGATGTACTTGAAAATAATTGTTGGATTGCGTATTGCAGTTCAGGTTTTCAATTTGACAAATCTTTTTACTTCTTACCACCGAAATATGAGTGTCTTCCTGGTCGAGGACCACACTGCTTTTTCTCTTATCTGTCTTGTATCAAGACCCTGCTGGACTATGGGGTGAAAGAAAGCTTGAATAAGCAGCTACCTATGTTATTTGACATCTCTTTATTAATGTAATAACTGCACTTTCACAATTGCTTTATTAACCTTCCTGCTTTCTCAAACTTGCTTGAAAATGCACCATTTGTCCACTCGTTTTTCAAAATTTTCTCGGGGGGGGGGGGAAATCCCCCCGAACCCCCCTTAGGTTGTTCGGGCTCGCTCGCTACGCTCGCTCGCTGCGGTGCAGTATGCCAATACTTTTACGCCTCACCACTTTCAAATGTCACCAGCCGCCACTGGGTCAGAGATGTATTCCGGTCAAGAGCACGAGTCAGTTCTTTTTCAGGAAATGAATAATGAGGGAATACCGCCAAAATGTTGAAGTTGTAGGGTTATGAATTTTTACACTGGAAGTTTAGATATCCCATGGAGAAAAAAGAAAAAAGTGCAAAAAACATTTAAGCAGTTGCACGTTTACACCCACAACATTTTCAACTATATGTGCTCAAGTATGTGAGTGCTCTTAAAAACCTGCAAATGTCACAGCTTTGCATAGAATCCCTAGAACATTTTGTCAATTTCAAAATTAATCATACAGTTTCCCCAAACTGACCTATCAATTGAAATTGACAATTATCTTTTCAAAAAATGAGCGAGGTGCACATGCAATGGAAAATTCATTTTGTCAAAAATGGTTATGCGTTTGTTTGTCATGCCAATGACTTGACATTCCTGCTTGTATAATTCCATCAGTTTTTGTGGTGTTCCATTCTTACCATGGAAAGGTAGGTTGCTCTGCCTTGGCATAAACAAATCTCCGACCACTTTCAAGGTGAGATCAAGTTTGAAAGGAGGTTGAGAATACCCCAAAACTCGCAGGTTTTTAAGTGCCCCCAAACTTTCCAGGGAAACTTCACGCAGGAGCACCCACTCCATGTGAGAGTAAAAAGGTTGATTCTCACAGGTAGAGCATCTTTTCACGCAGCTTTATTTCCAGCTTTACCGCCACAATGCATTTTGCATTGAGATGATTATCGAATAAACAATGCTTATCATATGTGCATCTTTAGCAATTCAGATATTTTACTCTATACACTATGGGCTAATATTGGCCGTTATGTATCAGAGGTAAGCACTTTAGGAAAAATGTTTTTATTTGTGTACCATTCCTTTAGGTATGAAAATATTTATGTCTGTTATGCTCAGTGTTTAAAAATTACTTTTATAAAAGCTCAACAATACTTTTCAAGCCTGAAAACTGGGGACTTCTTCATATAAATCATCTGCAATACAGATATCAAACTACAATTATTTGACAGTTATGGAATGAAAACAAACATGCATGTGAGAATAATATGCATCTTTAGACAGCTCCAATAAATGTATGAAATTCATAAAAATTAAGGGGCTTAGTTATGAGCCCCTTGTTGCGCCGCTATTGTGCCACTTTTCGTGACACAGCAGCGGCGGGAACAATGTGCCACGTTGCGGCATATTTACAAAGTGACGCCTATAGGCAGATGCATGACTTTGTAAAGCCCTGTGCCACATTATACCTGCGTCAGGTATAATGTATGCAGGGTGGGCATTCTGATGCAAGAAAGCCTCTTAAAAGTGGCGCAGTGTAATCTTTCACATTTCACTGCACCACTTTTACAAAGCAACTACGTAAAATCTTTACGCCTGCCTCATGGCAGGAGTAAGGGTGACGCAGTGCTATAATCACAGCCCTCCCCCTGCCTTGCTGGAGCTGCACCACGCTTTCCACAATACTCCAGCAATGAGTCAGGTTGGCGCCGACTGGTACGTCAGTAATACTGAGGTTTCTGTCATTCCTTGTGACATCATGCATCATACAGTAAATACGACGCATCCATCATGTCGCAAGGAGCGTGCGGTGAAAGCTGTTGCATCGCTGCTTTCACGCATTGGACAGTTTTCATAAATAAGGCCCTAAATCTTAAGCATACTACACTATACCAAAAATAGCTCTTTAAAATATATATATACTAAACATTCAAAGTATTTTTGGTTTAAATCGAATACAGTTACTGTGATATTGATATACTTATTATTTTAAGCATTCAAAACACGTATCAGGAAAACTGCAATTTGAATTCCAGGCTGAAAAGTTTCTTTAAAGAATCGGAAAACATTATAGTACATTAGGTCACATAAGTTCTAAAACCTTTCTAAATTTCAAGCTTTGCATTTCTTACACCATCTTGTATATTTTTAATGGTGCATGCACAAGCAAGGGCAGAGTACTTCATCTGAATCCTGACTAGTAAAAAACATTTGAGGGGAACTTATTTCTCGGACTAAACTTTTGATCACATTCTGACAATATATCAAAATCACAGAATCCAACCCGACCAGTTCTAAAGTATATCCTTATAGATACAATGATCTTGTTTCTATTTAATATTAATTATCCTGAGCATAATATTGTTTACGCAGTTTAATATGCGCCCAAGGGCCTTGATTTATTAAAACAGCTGTATCTCCCTCAATGTATACACACAATAACTACGAAAACCTCTTCTCAAGAGTCAATTATAGTTTGGGAAATATTTCCACCATTACAAACAGCAACAATGTCCCACAGAGGTAGATTTATAATACACAATTTTATTTATCAAAAATATATTTTTAAATTTTTAACCTTTTCAACATCAATTCTAGAATGCATTTCAATATGTTTATAGTTTTACAAAATAGAATACATAGTCAGAGCCAAAATAGAAAGCGAGCCCAAGAAAGAAACAAACAAACAAAATGACATTGCAAAAAGACTGTCTCTGTTGTGCATACTAACAATCCAAACATTCACTCCATTCACACTACAAAACATAGTTTAACATATAAAAAAAATGATAATACATTTCAAAAAAATGTACAAATAAAAGTGAAAGAGAGACTAAAGCGCCGACACGCGTTTCGGAGTGGGATCAGAGACCCACGATTCCTTCGTCTGGGCGCAACAATCCTATAGTGCTTCAAGGAGGGGTCAGATTAAATCCAGAATCTTCCAGTACATTATTTTTCACATGAGTACATACATGGGCTCTAGGTAACAATAAATGGAAACTTGAAAGGACACTTTTATCAATGTGTGCCAAAAAGCGTAGGTCCATGCATAGGAGCAATTATAATGATGCAATAAATGGGATCTCCATAATTGCAGAAATCTAGTATAGCTGCTTATGGTGCTGTTAATAACAGGCAGTCTTAGCGGTGGAAGAATCCATAATAAAAGTCTCAATGGAAGCAGGTAGCTGGTAGAAGTTCCTACTCTATATATACAGAGTTGCCAAGGAGCTCGTCAAGGCGGTCCTTTTAATGGTATGTAGCGACTTGGGTTGGAATAGAGCGTCAATAAAACATCAACAATCCGGAGAATGGACTAAAAGATTCTGTACGTTGGGGAAATTACTAGAGTCCATTATAGATTAAAGGGGCACTTGAATATGGGATGAGAGGTCAGGCAAAATGGCCGGGTATGCGAAACCGGTGTCGAACCTCAATGTATACCATAATCACTTTGCAAGGATGCAAGTAAATATTGTTTACATTTTAAACAAAGCTCATGTGAACTCACTGGTTAGTGACCTGCCTTCATTTTACAATGTGACTGATGTACTGATCAGTCACAAAATACACATTCATAGGAGGCTGCAAAGACTACGCCTCATTAATTTATTAGACAGGAGGGGGCATATTTACAAGCCCCTTGCGCCACTTTTGCGTCACTTTTAACATGGGAAAAGTAACGCAAAAGTGGCGCAAGGGGCTTGTAAATATGCCCCAAAGTATTTTGCAACTATCTATGATAACCTGTAAAATGGTATGATTGAGGTATGGGAAGTAGGCAGACCTCTATCCCGGCAATTACATTCAGTTCATGTTAACATTTTCTTTTTTTTAAATTAAATAAAACAATTAGCCCCTTCCCATAAGGGACAGGATCTCCTTTAAACAATAAAAATGTTGCCATGCCATGACATTGGTGGAGCATGCAGTGGTCTCCTGGACCCAGTGTCAGCTCCTCCCGAGGCTGCCTACCGCAATTCAGAGACAGCTTCCACTTTGCCAGTGGGTTACCGCCCCACATTGGCTGATAACATTTTAGTAGTGATCTGCAACTGCAATTTCAGACTCAAAGCATTGATACTTAATATGGCAACTGGCAACAAGGAAGTGTATGAATTTTTCATGTTCCCTCCTCTTTATGATTCGCAATGAATCACCCCAGTCAGATTATGATTATTGATTTACGTAGTAACTTTAGGGGCACATGCATCAAGCATTTTTGCGTTTGCAAATGGGCCGCAGCATCGGCCCATTTGCGAAGGCAAAAAATGCTATCCAGATGCAGCAAATCCCAATTCGCGATTCGGTAACATGTTACTGAATCGCAAAATGGGTTTGCGATTCGGTATTCGGAAGGGTCGTGTTTAGGGCCTCCCTACCAAATACCGAATCTTAATGGTATGCATGAATGTTTTGTACCCATGAATGCGGTTGCAAAACATTTGAATATTAGTTTAAGTAGTTGGTAACCCATTCAAAGGGGAAGGGGTACCCAAGGGACCGCTTCCCCTTTGGGAATGGTTGTAAAAGCAATTTTAAGAGCAGGCAGTGGTCCCACGGACCACTGCCTGGTCTTAAAAAATCAAAGGAAAACTTTATATTTTACTTTTTGTTAAGCATCTTGTTTTCCTTTAAGGAAAACAGGCTGCTTTACAAAAAAAGGTTGCTTTATTTAAAAGCAATCACGGACATGGTGGTCTGCTGATCTCAGCAGGCCACCATCCCCGTGATTTTTGCGATTCCTAGGGGTTCGCATGGTAGAGCAATATGCGAACCCCTAGGAATCAGAATCTGAAGCTCTTTGAGTTTCATGCATTGTAAATTGCGATTACCCAATTGCGATTCTCAGGAATTCGCAATTAGGTATTTGCAATTTACAATTTTTGATGCACGTGCGCCTTAGTACATTGCAATTTAGGATTTTGTGATTCCTAAGCCCTTAGTTTTATAAACTACAGTTGTGACACAAAATTAATTGTGCACTTAATAAAAACTATTACAAATGAACAAGTAAAATAATAAAATATATATATACGGAATTCTTAAAAGATGTCTTAATTCAAGTTCATTTTAACCTGCGGGGCTGTCTTTTAAAAGCATAATAGTTACTTGGACCATACATTTTACAAATGTGCAACTAAGCTGAGTATTGGCAGAAAGACAAGATATCAGTGCTTGACCACAGGTTTATACTTAATATCAGCAAGATGAGGGAAGGGGCTATGAACATCCGCACCTGATCAATATAGTGTCTGAATGAAGCATACTAGTGCAAAGAACCAAGGAGCACTCCCCTCTATGCCCCTCATTAAGGAATAAATTCCTATAACAACATGAAAGCAAAAGGTTCAGCACTATATAATATAGTAATAAAACAATGTCCAAAGCAGTGAGCACATGAAATGGATATTCGGATTCCAGTCTTTTTCTTTTTTTCAATGTTGATCTTTATTGAGTATAAAAAAAAATTCAAACAACGATAGCCAACGTGTTTTGTCTCACACTGAGACTTCTTCAGGGCTCATTCAAGTAAAAAAAAGCGCATTGTATAGATGAAGTAGTTCAACAAGATGTCACGATTCCCATGTCCAGAGAAGTTTTATGCAGTGTTTGTTTCCTAAAGCTTAATTTTGGCCCGGTAACCGGTAGAGTTTCTGATAGTCTGTTTCTAAACATATAGGAAACCACATGTGACATTTTGGAGGGCTTCCTAAGGCTCTAGGGTATAACCCACAGCTGGTTTTACAAATGAAGGGAGGGGATGCAGCCATGGCGACAGTCCCTCTGCTGTTCTGGGGTCAGGGTAGGCGAGAGGTTCACCCCATCCACTGACCCATCCTTTTCTCTGGCTGACAGGAGGTCAGGAAGAGGTTCACTCTCCTCTTCCGTTCCATCATCTTTAGCCAAGAGCATGGTCACGTCAGACCTCTCAAAGTGGAGTTTGAGGCGGTTCACATGGAGGACCCTCAGAGGGTTCCTAGGAGACTGTAAGTTAACCAGGTAGGTCACTTCACTCCTGCACTCCACCACCTCATAAGGCCCAGCCCACTTATCCTAGAGCGCACAGGGCTCCACTGGTGCCATCACCCACACTTTATGCCCAGGTTAAAACTCGACCAGAGTGGCATTCTGGTCATACCACCATTTCATTTCTTCCTGGCTGGCTTCCAGATTCACCTGAGCGAGTTGCCTGAAATGCCTAGTTTGGTTCCTGAAGGCCAGCATGTGGCTATATACATCCTGGGGGCCTTCTCCCAGCCCTCCTTCACCAAACTCAAGGGTCCTCTTACAGGGTGTTGGACTTTGCCCTTTTTGAAGGGTCATCCCTAAACATTTTTGCCTTTCTCCTAGCCTTTTTTCTGACATGGTGTTGGTGGTTTTAGGACTCTGAGCACTTTAGCACTGTTGTTCAGTGTAAAGTGCTTTCTGTGATAAATGTGGTAAGATTGGTCTACACCTGTTTGGCCTATTTAATTTACCTGTCAGTCCCTTCTAAAGTGGTATCCAATATACCCAGGGCTGGTAAATTGAAGGCTACTGGTGGGCTTGCAGCGCTGATTGCGCCACCCACCAAAGTAGCCTTTCAAATCTATCCCATGCCTCTGCCATTGCAGGGCCCGTGCGTGCAGTGTTACTGCCACTGTGACGTGGCACCTAAAGTGTGCGCCATGTCCGTGACCCCCCTTTTACTACATGTCAGTCACCCCTAAGGTAGGCCCTAGCTAGCCCTATGGGCAGGGTGTATTATAGGTAAAAGATAGGACATGTACCTTAAGTGTGTGACATGTCCTGGTAGTGACAAACAGCCATTTTGGTTTCTCACTACTGTGGGGCTGCCCTCCCATAGGAATGCATTGGGGTTTCCTTGATAAGTGTTACAGTGGTAATTTCTGATATGAGAGGCGCATCGTGGTCAAGTTTGCTATGTTTGAAATAGTAATAATAAATGCTACGCCATGGTGTGCGCAGATTTATGATAACTTTTTTAGAAATGCCACTTTTAGAAGTTGGTATTTCTGTGTGCTATGTGTCTGCCTGCCTGATGTGAATTGCATGTCTGGCTTTTGAGTGACAGGGGCTGGTGAGGTGTGTGTGGCTCCAGGAGGGGCAGGGTGAATCATCGCTAGGCTGAGTGGGACATCTGCATTTTGAGTAGTGGGAGGGGAAGTCCCTGATCCCTGAATAGGATTGTGCCTGCCCTAGTGAATGCTGGCTCCGCCCCCTTGAGGTGTGTCTGATGGCAGAGCCCCATCTCTGAAAGGAGGGTGTGAGCACTGTAAGCAGATTGCTCCAAAACCCACCAGAACCAGTAGCATCTGGTTCCCCCATGCTCTGTACTACAGACAAAGGAAAACTAAGTATAAATGTAGGGGCTGCGACCCCATGATGTTGAACTGGAGCAGTGCTTGTTTTGATGCTGGGGGCTGCTGCTGCTGCTGGGCTCTAGGAGGAACCGCCACGAGGGACTGCCTCCCTGCTGGAGGGCCATGTGTGCTGGCCTGCCTGGGCCCAGCCTTGTGCCCCCACCCTGGGCTTTACCTTGGACTTAGTGCCTTGTGAACGCTATATTTTAACTGCCTGCGGATGAGGGGCATGTGAGCCCTGCAGCGCTGAGCTGCACATCCTAGAGAGGAAATCCCCAGCGTAGGGATTCCCCCGCATTTCAAGGGAGACGCGGGATCCCACCCCTCATTTTGCCACCAAGTGGGCGCCAACCCCGCTTATTGAATATTCAAATTGCGGGTGCCCACCCCGATTATGCTGTTATTTTTATAGCGGGTGCCCACCCCACTTTTGGATTGTAGTTACGGCGGGTGCCCACCCCGCATTGCCACCGCACTCTGAAAGTGCCGAAATAAATCACCGCGCGACCCGGGGAAGAGCAGCCGCCTCGTGAAAACCAGAAGTCAGGCAGCGTTGTGAAGAGTCTGACCCTAGGCCTGGCCAGCGGCAACAGCCAATTATCCCCAAGGCGGCAGGAAGTCAGGCGGGCTTGTGCCTGCTTCTAGGCAGGGCTCCCGTGACCGGAGAGAGCCCTGAGTGAAGGCACAGTGGTGCCAAAGCCAATTTCCTCAGCTGCACCGCGAGAGAGCGGGCAGCTGCAAAGTGTGGGCATTTCTTTCCTGGCACTTTGGGAGGCAGAGGCCTCATTGTGATTTGGTAAGCTCGGGGTGCACCTCGACAGAGGCCCCCGAGCCAAGGTGGAGGAGGAGAACTTCACCAGCCTACCACACAGTCCGGGGAGAGAGCGCAGAGGTGCTAGGACTGCAATGAGGGGGCCAGTGATTTTTGTTAAAGGAGGAGTGAGTGCGCTCCAGGCCCCAGTGCACTTGCACACTTTAGGTTTGCTGCTGAGGCAGCCAGGGGGCCCTTTGAGAGGTCCCCCCTCAGAGCCCTGACTTTGTGGGACACTGGGCATTTGATCCGCAAAGGAAGGCCAGTTGGAAAGGGGCTTAGTTTCATGATTGGTAGGGCGCAAAGCCCTAATGTGATTTATGCTTCTGGTGTTTATGCTAATGTTATGTCCTTGTCATCATGTGTTTTTGCCTACAGATATCGCTATGAGGTCTATGTGTAAGGTGATTTATGCGGAAGGTTATGCCTAATGTGATGACTATTGTGTAATGTGATTTATGCTTGTGATGCCTATGACATAATGTGTTTATGTTTAGGATGTTGATGCATAATGTGTTTAGGCTGGTGAGGCCCAGTGAGTAATGTGTTTTTGCTAATGAGGTTTGGGCCTAATGTGGATATGCCTAATGTCATGCCATGATATTTTAGGATGGTGTCTAATGCTAATGTGATAATGCTTAGGTCATTATGGTACCAGTAGTTACTGGTTGTGTTTTACATTTACTTACCTGGTCTGATGGTTCGGACCATGGCCCAATTGGCCTGGTCCTGTATATAATCCCCAGTGAATATTGCCCGTGCCTGTTGGCACAGTGTAAATGTGTGATTATGTTTCTAATGTGTTTATGATAATACAAAGGCTATTTTTAATATAACCTTGTGTGGAGTTTCTTTTGTGGTGTGCCTAATTGGTTGCTGCTGTGTGTGTGTGTTGCGCTAACGCTTTACACATTGCCTCTGGGATAAGCCTGACTGCTCGTGCCAAGCTACCAAGGGGGTGAGCAGGGGTTATCATCAGTGTGTAACTCCCTTGCCCTGATTAGAGTGGTGGTTTCTGCCTGGCTTTGGCTCATGCCTTAGCCAACCAGAAATCCCATTTCTAACACAGGGTGACCATACAGTAGCTCAAAGGGACTGAACCCTAAGGACTTCTGTGGCACCTCTCTGTGAGCAAACAGAAGGCATGGTAAGAGGACATCCCACTTACGCCTCATGGGCTCCTCAAGACCCATAATCATGCCCTTCAGGGCCCGGTTAAATCTCTCAACCTACCCGTTATCATGGGGTTGGTAAGGCGTTGTGAACTTATAGGTTACACCACACTCCTTCCACAGAGATTTCATATACCTAGATATGAAATTAGGATCATGGTCTGACACCACCTCTCTGGGAAACCCCACGCGGGAGAAAATCCCCATCAGTGCCCGGTCCACCACGGGGCTGTCACCGTCCGGAGAGGGATGGCTTCCGGGTACCAGGTGGCATGTCCACCAAGACCAGGATGAACCTGTTGCCCATGGCTGTCTTTGGATCCAGAGGCCCTACGATGTCAATGCCCACTCTCTCAAAGGGGGTGTTGACTACAGGGAAAGGTTGGAGAGGAGCCTTGCACTTCCTCCCACTCTTACCACTCGCCAGGCAAGTCTGAAAGGTCCTGCAATGAGTATCAGAACACTTGCATATTTGAGGCCAGTAGAATTGAGTAACAAGCCTCTCTAAGGTCTTGTCCTGCCCCAAATGTCCTGCTAAAGGTACATCACGAGCCAACCCCAGTAGGAAGGCTCTAAAGTGCTGGGGTACCACCAGCACATGGGCCGACCCAGGCTCCACAATCTTAGGCTTGCTATATAGGAGATCATTCTCCCAGTAAATCAAATGTGACCCGGACTAATCACCTACTGCCTGGTTTGCTTCCTGTTGCCGCAAACCTACAACAGAAGGGCACTTTTTCTGCTCCTGACAGAATTCCTCCCCTGATGGCCCTCCCTTCTGCTGCCATTGGGTCAGCTCAGGTAGGTCCCCCAGTTCAGCTACTTGCTCCCCCGCAGGCTCCAGGGCATCCCCCTCAAGGTTTGCCTCCTCCTGGACCGTGGGAACTTTGGGGGCCGGTTTCCCACGCCCCCGGTCTCCTCTCTTTAAAGCAGGCACCTTGTCCACTGTTTCAGGCTTCAGGTCCTCTTGAACACATTTACTGGCTGCCATAGACTGTCACAAAAGCCCACTTAGGCAGACCCAACATCTCCAAATGTGCATGGTGCTCCACCTCCTTCCAGGGGGAACGCTCCAGGTCATTCCCTAGCAGACAGTCTACAGGCATGGACGGACTTACAATGACCTTCAAGGAACCTGAGACCCGCCCACTCAAAGGGAACTAGCACCACCGTACAGAGGCGCACAGAGTTTTCTGCTACAACTACAGGGTGAAGTACATTGGGAATTACCTACTCCTCAGACACCCACTGACACCTGACAGATGTCACACTGGCTCCTGTGTCTCTCAGAGCCTCCACCCTACTTCCATTGATGGTTACCCACTGCCTGTACTTCTTAGTGTTCTCAGGCAGAAAGGTTTCCTGGACCATCTCTCGATCTCCTAATGAGACCATGGTCATAACTGCTTGCTCCTGCCAATCCCAAGGACTCAATTCCTCCCACAACGCTACACTCACTAAACCCGGTGTTGGAGCACCAGTGGGCGCAGGTAGTTTCTTGGGGCATTTAGGGGCAATGTGACCCACCTCCTTACAAAAATAACAAGTAGGAGGACCTCAGTTGTCCTGCTTGCCCTTAGGGGGCCAGGACCTCTTAGTCCTTGGGGGACTGGGATTCCTTTACCTGGGAACTACTTTGGGGCCCTTTAGAGAACTCCTTGTGGTTACCCTTGTCCTCCCCACCTTCTGCTGGAAACCCTGTACACCTTTGGCAGTGGTACCCCCAATCCCCTTGTGGATCCTGGTGCTGGTCCAGCGGTCCGCCTCCTCAGCAAGCTTACCGGGATCAGTCAGCTTACTGTCTAAATGATGCTGGTGCAGCTCTGGAACACACAGACTACTCAAGTGCTCCCAACTAATTAAATTGCATAAGCCTTTAAAATCAGTTACCTTGCTGCCCGTCATCCAACGATCCAGTGCACGTGTGAACACATTCACACACTCCACCCAAGTACTGGATTCCATGTTCTTGAAGTTCCTGAATTTCTGCCTGCACTGTTCAGGAGTGAGCCCATACCTGAGGTTTAAAGCATCCTTCGTGTTGGCGTAGATCAGGGTTCCTGCCCTCTCTAAAGGTAGTAAAACATCCCTCCCAGAAGCCTCAAAGTGTTTCCACAGGCCCGCCCCCCAATGCTTCTCAGGCACCTCATTCATCCTCAGTGCGATCTCATATATATTGAACCACGCATAAATATCATCATCCCTTTGGTAATCTCGCACTAGTCTTTGGGAATGTACGCCTTACCCGCTGGCACTGGCTGTGCACTGCCACCATTTGAACTGGACTCCACCTGTTTAACCTTAAAGTCCAGTTCCCTCATGCTTAGCTCATGAGCTAAGAGAATCTTCTTCTCTTCCAAGGCGAGAGCGTTCTTGCCCTCCTCTGCTCGCTTTTCGCTTTCAATGAGCAGCTATTTCTCCTCTGCTTGAGCCTTAAGTTTTAAAACCTCCCACTCATGCTCTCAGACCCTTTGGTTTTCCTCCAGCTCCCCTGGATAAAAGCTCCACACTGAATGGTTACTACAAGCCCCTGAGGCTGGTCGTCCCACCGGCAAATCCTGTGGACCAAATCCATTCCCTGGGTCATCCTCATCCACCTCCGCATCACCTGTCTCCTGAGCCTCTTTGGCTTCCCACCAGGCTCGCTAGGCTGTTTGCAGCTCCTCCTTCTTGGCACTACTTTTCATGGGACATCCCAAAGCTCCACAGAATTGCCTCAATTGATCAACTTTGTAGGTAAGTAATGCCTCAATGTCAAATTCCAATTCTGCAGTCTCACCGGCTACTTGACCCCTTTGAGACATGATGTGTTGCTTAAAGGTAGCTCAAAAAATAGAACCAAAAATCAAAAAAACACAATATGTCTGCGCTAAAACTAGTGATGAACACCAGTCACTGTGAGTCAATTGCAAATACAAGTTCAAATCCCAACCGCTGACCACCAATGTTAGAACTGGGGGTCACTAGTTGGCTGAGGTAGATACCTTATTCCAAATAGGGACCTTTGCTTCTAGTCAGGGAAAGGAGGGACACACTCTTAGATAACCCCTGCTCACCCTCCGGTAGCTTGGCACGAGCAGCCAGGCTTATCTCCAAGGCAATGTGTAAAGTATTTGCAACCACACTCCCAGTAACACAGTGATAACACCCCAAATGGACACCACACTGATTTAGGTAAATAGCGGTATCTTTATCAAGAAGAAATACAATGAGACCAAGCGATAAAAATATCCAGCATATGTGTGTTCGTAAAATTTCACTGGGCCGGTTATTAGGCCAACAATCACTTGCAGGTTTTTGCGGTATTAATGATCAGATCACGATGATCTAATGCAGTCCTAATGCAATGCTATGCAGTTCGTAATGTAGTTCGTAATGTAGAAATAAGACAGTCCTTAATGCAAGTACTAATGCGGTTTGTAAAGCAAGTAATAATGCAGTCCGTAATGCAAGTACTAATACGAATTGTAAAAACAAGTAATAATGCAGTTCGTAATGCAAGTACTAATGTGGATCGTAAAAGCAAGTAATAATGCAGTTCGTTGTGCAAGTACGAATACGGATCATAAAAGCAATTTGGCACCGATTGCGGTGCTAGTGAAGGTCTCTATGCCTCTTTTGGCTGACTCACGGTCAACGACTGCCAAAATATGCCCCCAATACTGTTATGAAGGAAACAAAGTGCAGCTCCGCAATCTGACCCCGGTACTGCCACTCCTCGGCAAATACGGGCCGCGATGCTGACTTGAGCAGAGGCTCACACTGCAAAGGATGGGAAAGGTCGAGAGCGGTCTCTCGTAGCACGCACTCCTCCCCAGGTGGCGACACACCAACGCTTGCTGAGTGTTACCTGGGGGGTGCAGTCTCTCTCTCCTCTCCTTGCAGCTTGGGTGTCACACTGAGCGGCTTCGAGTTGGCGGCGGCTGCTCCTTGCAGTGAAAGTCGGGCTACCATGCGACGGCCTCCCGACGTGATTCCATTGATCTTGGGCAAAGGACCTCGGACCCATGATGGTGAGGGTTCACAGGTCTCACCCTGGCAAAGGCAGGCTTGGGCCGTCTGCGGTGATTTCTCACGGCTCCCCCTTGGGTTGGCGTCCGGGCCAATGGCGATAATGATCACAGCACTTCTGGTCACGCTGTCGATCGAAGCAGAGCGCAAGACTGCTCCGGGGCACACGGTCACAGGGCAATTCTCACTAAGGTCTCAGGCTGCAAAAAGCACATGCACACAGTGTTGCTGAGACACACTTGGAAACTTTGATGTTCCTGAGTTTCCACAACAGGGAGCCTGCTCCTCTCGGGCCCTTTTTTTTTTTTTTTTTTTTGAAAAACCTTTATTGAGATATAGTAAATAGACATATCAGACTGCCGTAGGCTCCTATTACAATGGGTTGCTCCAGCGAGCTCTTCTGAACCGGTCCAGTATCTCTCACACAGCCATTTAGCCGACATCCCAGAGGACCGGCGGCATTGCAATACTACATCAAGCAGTCCAGACCGAATCACTACCAATGCGTGAAATACGTATTCGCCCCCAGCCTGCACAGTAGTCTGACCTGCCCGCATGACCAACCTGTCGCTAGTCTGGTCAAGCCCTAAGGTTTCGTAAACCATATGTCAACGCCCAACCCCCCTCCCCGTCCGCCACCATGCCACTGTCTCCTCCTTCAGTGTTTCTACTTGTACACGCTGTCGCAAACCCAGGCGCCGAACTCCGACCAGACACTGCGCCCCTCGCTTCCAGGCCATTCCAACCCTGCAGTCCTCGTTCCCGTCTCGCAATCACACTGCTAAGAAGCGCACGCCGCAGTCGGAGGACACCCCGACCCCCCTCCCGCAAACCAGCCGCCATCCCAGACGATTCACTGATATCATAGCTCATCACACCACAATAGAGTCCTATTCTTGTGTCGCGCCCCCCACCGCCCCACTGCACGCCCCTGGGGCTTCAGGTTGTGTCTCCCCCTGACCGACCTCCTCAGGGTCTCCGGCAGTCAGGTATGTTCTATACAGCGCCCAGAAGTTCTTGGGGCGACTCCTAGGGGGTAACAGTTCGCTATACGTTTCCGCCTGCGTGCTGCAATACAGCATATCTCTAACCCATCGTTTCTTAGTAGGTAGTGGCCCTCTCATCCAGCAGGCCGCTACGACTCGTCGCGCGATCAATAACGCCATGTCCGTCAGTCGCCTCAGCGCCCGCGGAAGAGGCCTGGAGTAGCCCAGCAACGCCAGGGCCGGATCAGGGGGGATCTCTTTTTCCAAGATCTGGCTCAACTCCCGGAACACCGCCGTCCAAAACCGGGCAACACCTGAGCAAAGCCAGGCCATGTGTAGGAAGTCAGCCACGGGGACATGGCAGCGCTCGCACTCCGCCGTGGGGCGCAACCCGTACCTATGCAGTCTTTCAGGGGTGTAGTAGACCAGCTGCAAAAACTTAAAGTGTATTAATCGGTGTCGACCATTCAAGGAGACCTTTTTAGTACTAGAGCAGCAGTACTTCCACATCACATCCGAAATGTCCAATTCAAGATCCGTCTGCCAGGCTCGCCGCGCTGCAGAACACTGGTGCTCCCTTTGCTGGTCACCAAGTTTTTTGAGGATCGAGACCATTTTGGACGGCGCCGCAGTTTTAATGACGTAGGAAAGCTCCGGGATTTCGGGGGGTTCCTCCCCAGATGTTGTAAATTAAAGCAGAATGTGATTAAGCATTTACTGAAAACATTAATGCTTCCCCTTGCATCGTGTTTTCCTCCTTATGTTGGCCGAAGTCCGGACTCCATTTTGTATTGACATGCTGCCATGTGTTCACCACGAGGAGAGTCCGACCTCTGTGTTAGTTGCTCTTGTAATCTGCCTAGCAACAGTTTATAAATAGCCCTCTTGTCCATCTGGCGCATGCCCAGACTTGACCACATCTGTTATAATTAGCTTTGCTTGACCATGTGTTTTCACGGGCTTAAGGAGTGTGTTAGCTCCGCCCATGTATTGATTCAGTATCGAGAATGACCCTAAATGGTAATGTTTTTCGACTTCATGTGGTATCCACCCACTCATGAGCCCCTCTGTTGTGTATAAAAGGGGACTGTGTACGCAAGTTCTGTGTGCTACTCCTTGCAATACTGAAGGGTGTTGTGTGGATTGTAGGACCACCCTTAAGGGTTAATAAACGTTGTTTTTGTACTTTGCAGTTTCCGTGCCAACTTCCTTATAGATTTCGTTACAGAAGAGCGAACCCTTGTCTCTTGCGGGCCTAGCTGGGGCTTGTATTCATCAATTGGCGCCCGTCACGTGGGGCTCATCGGCGACTCGGATGCTCGAAGGACTGGTCGCGACGAAGGTGAGGAGTTTGGCCGGGGACGTGATCACTGCCAGCGGCGTCTTAGCCCTGGCATCCCGAGGTTTTTCTTCCTTCCCTTCCGAGCTGACCATCTGGGTGGCGCCGGTCATCGACTGAGACCTCTTCTGTCGGTCCTGCCGTGAGAGCCGTTTGGGCGATTGTGGAGCTTGGCAGTTGGAACCTGGACTCTTGATTGGTAAGAACCGTTGTACGGTACTTGCTCCGAGTTTTGAAGCCTGGTCTGGCTATTTGAGTTTGATTGATGGTGACTAGTCATATTTTGAATTTGTCTTTGTGAAAAATATATGCGTTGCAACACATATAGGCAGGTAATGTGGAGAAATTTCTCCGGAGCTGTGTAAACTTGGAACGGCGCAACGATTAAGTGCCATTTTTCTTGATAATACTGCATATTTTGCATTATTCCTAGCATGCCTGCTTTTAGCGCACTCCGTAAGTGGTGCTGCTGTTTGGGTAACCGGTTGAACCTCGAGGAATCTGCTCCAGCTCCCCCAGAAGGGACTCCTAATAGAGATATGTATGTGAAGCATGGTCTTTCTTCCATAATGTACAGCACGTTATGGAGGAAATATACTAGGAAGGATCCTGAGTTGCGATGGCCTTTGTATGGATCGTTTGATATACGTAAGATTGAGTATGTGGAGCAGTGTATGTGTAAGCGACGTGCTCGTCAGGATATGTTTGAGTGTGTGCGATTATGGGTGAAGGAAGTGCGTGAGCGAGAGAAGCGTGAGAAAGCGCTGTTTGATAAAGAGCAACGGAAGAATGATCATGTGCGAGCGCAGGAAGCGAAGCGTCGGGAGGACAAAGAGCAGACGGATAGACAAGAGAAAGAGCGTAGGCTACAAGTTTCGGGTCAATATGTTGTTCGCCAGCCGCTTTATCCTGTCCTTAATAATCCTGATGATGATTTTTATTTGCTAGATCGCTCTCCGCCCCCTTATGTTGGCGCATCCGCTCCGCGGCCGCAAGATTCTGACCCGGCTTCGGGTAAGGTAGACACACGGTCCATGCTGCCGGCCGAGCAAATGGCTGAGCTTCGGCAAATTTCCTTCCGTGCGCTCAAAGGCAAGGTATCCATGGAGGAATTATTTCAAATTTGGGGGCTATGGCAGGAGAGAGATAAAGTGTATTTTCTGGGTCATTTCGCGGACGAAGTGATTAATGCTTTCCGAAAATATTCTCATGTTTTTGAGCCTGACGAAGTGTCTTCGGATGCCAGAGCAATACGTAACGGTGCTTTTTCTCCCTCTAAGGCTCCTGAGGCGGCTCGGCGGCTGTTCGCCTTGCGGGACGAGGTGCTGGCCCTTCGAGAGAAAGCACGCCAACGAGCGGAGGAGGAGAAGCGGTCGGATTCAGTTGCGGCAGGGGGCCACCCATCCACCTCCCAGTCAGATAAGGATAATGTAGTGCATGCTAAACCGATGCGAGAGGCGGCACCTTTGTATGTTCCTCCTAAGGGAGCAGGGACTAGCTCGGATGTTAACTCCGCCGATGCAAGGGGATATTTTGTATATAATTGGGTTTATACTCCATGGCATAGGGCCGATGTTATGGCATTAAAAAATGCGCTGCCCGACCCCCGCAAGAATCCAGCGGCCTTCTATGAAGAAGTCGAGGGGGCCTTGAATTCTTGCATTATGACCTTAGCGGATATAGACCTATTCTTTGGCCTTATCCTACCGCCGGATACGTGGCGCTCTGTTCGGAAGGTAGATGATGCGGTTGCCTTCAAGGCCCGGTGGTCTGACCTTGAGGATGAGGATAGGGAACGGAAGCCTGCACAGAAACCACCCCAGAATATTCTAGATCTCCCTGCTGCTATTGTGGCTAAATTGAAAACAATAATCCCCCCTAAAAAGATTGACTGGAATATGTTAGCGGCATGTAAGCAGAAAGTTGATGAGTCAGTTGCAGATTTCTTCACGCGCTTCGAAGAAACGTTCCATGACTTTAGTGGCCAGTCGCTTACCGACGACACAGGCCGCCACCTTTTCGCGGACAAATATGTGGCCAATCTGCTGCCGGCAGTTGCGGCCCGGTTAAAAGCGAGTGAGAGTTCTTGGTCCTCCGCGACACCGACGGCCCTTCTGACCATTGCTCAGTATTATGAGCGTCAGGAGCACGAGGCGAAGGGCCAGGAGGAGAAGAAATCGAAAGATCTTAAAACCAAAGTGATGTTAGCACAAGTATATGGCCCGCCCCGCCGGGGTAATAATAATAGGGGAAGGGGTGGATCTTATGGTCCCCCTTCGGGCCGATTTGATTTGAATAAGAACCAATGTGCGTACTGTAAGCAGTTGGGCCATTGGGCCAGGGAGTGCCCAGCATTGCGTGCTTCGCGGCAGGGGCACACTCCGGGTGGCCAGAGAGGTAGAGGGGGCTTCTCGAACTTTAGAGGGAATTCTAACGATAATGTCCGTTTCGATACTGCTGGACAGCACCGAGATAGCTCAAACGTTTTCGATCGCCAGCATCAGTATCATGTATCGGACATCGATCACTCGGGATATCATGATCCTCAGCATGCATAGGAATGCGTTGGATGGGGGTCTGAATCAGTTGAGGTGCCGGTCGATCAGACGGGTCCTTATGTATCGGCTGAGGTTTTAGGTTCTACTGATCAGTTCCTCGTGGATACAGGAGCGACACGTAGTGCATTGTCTAGGTACTTGGTTCCGGGGGCTCCCCCATCCGGCTCAATGGTTACATCGGTAGGGTTTGACGGTACACTCTCCCGAAGCCCTCTTTCACAGCCCCTTGCATTTAAAGTTGATTGTTTTTCTGCGCCTTGTCCGTTTCTGCTTGCTCCGTATACACCGGATAACATTATGGGCCTTGATATGTTAAAGTACTTTAGGGCTACAATCCGCTGCTCCCCTGAGGGTGTGAGGGTGATCTTGAATGACAACTACCCCCGGTCTGGGCGGATGTGTACGATATCAGAGGATGCGTTGTTGGCTACCCTCCCCCGAGCTTTATGGGCGACTTCGGACACAGATGTCGGACAAATGGTGATTCCTCCGGTCCACATTAGTGTCCAGGAGGGGGCGGTGCTACCACGCCTCCCACAGTATCGTATTTCCCAGGAGGGCGAGGAAGCTCTCATACAGATTGTGCAGGATTTGATCGCAGTAGGAGTAGTGGAAGAAGTTCCCTATAATATCTGTAACAGTCCGATTCTCCCTATTCTGAAAAAGGACACGGATGCAAAGGTCTATCGGTTCATAATTGATTTGAGGGAGGTAAACAAGATCGTGATACCTCAGTACCCGGTGGTTTCCGATATCACGACGTTGCTTACCTTGGTCCCGCCTACGGCGACCGTTTTCTCAGTGATTGATTTGAAAAATGCCTTCTTTTCTATTCCCATTCACCCTGATAGCCGATTTCTTTTTGGGTTTACATTAAACAATAGATCTTATCGTTTTTGTAGAATTCCCCAAGGCTATACAGAAAGCCCTAGTATCTATAGTCAGGCTTTGAAGCGACAGTTGGATTCCTTTGCCTTACTCGAGGGGGTCGCCCTCATTCAATATGTCGATGACATCCTGTTGGCGGCTGACACCCTGGAGTTGTGCGAGAAAAGCACGATAGCCTTACTTTCCTTTTTAGCCTCCCACAATCACAAGGTCTCTAGGAAGAAATTGCAATTCTGTAGACCAAAGGTGACTTATTTGGGTCACCTTTTGTCTAAGGAGGGGCGTGCACTCACACCAGATCGTATCCAAGTAATTTTGGACACACCAAGGCCATCCACGCAGAAGGATGTGCGTGCATTTTTGGGTCTTGTTTCCTTTTGTAGACAGTGGATATTGGGGTTTTCACACATAGCTAAGCCATTACTAGCTCTCTTGACAAAAGACACGCCCATCCCGATCCCCTGGTCAGATGAGTGTGACGCTGCTTTTCAGCAATTGCGACAGGCCCTTTGTTCAGCACCAGTGTTAGGGACCCCTGATTATACAAAACCCTTTTCGTTGTATGTGCATGAGAAAGATGGATGTGCATTGTCAGTCTTAGTACAGATGCACGGCGACAAGCAGCGCCCTTGTGCATACTTTTCGGCTGTGCTTGATCCTGTCGCCCGAGCATTACCAGGGTGTTTTCGCTCGGTAGCGGCGACAGCTGTGTCAATACGCCAAAGTGAAGGAATTGTGTTGTCCCATAAATTGTTGGTGTTAGTTCCCCATGCTGTGGATGCCCTGCTTAATCAAACAAAGACGCAGCATTTGACCAGTGCCCGTTTAACGGGATATGAGCTGACGCTTTTGGCTCCTCATATTACGCTGAAAAGGTGCGTAACGTTAAACCCGGCCACATTGTTGCCATACCCCGAGACACAGCCTGAGGCACAGAAAGCGCATGATTGTATTCTTGTGACTGAGGAACAAACAAAGGGTCGTATTGATCTCCAGGATACGCCCTTTTCAGAGGTAGATGGAGAATTGTGGGTAGATGGATCATGTCTGAAGCTAACAGATGGTACGGCTTCAGCAGCGTATGCAATTACCACGTTGCGGACGATAGTGGAGACAGCACGCATACCACAGAAATCAGCTCAAGCAGCGGAACTGATAGCGTTAACACGAGCGTGTGAGCTCAGTACAGGATTGTGTGTGAATGTTTACACAGATAGCCGCTATGCCTTCGGAGTAGCGCACGATTTCGGCCTACTCTGGAAGGAGAGAGGGTTTCTAACGTCACATGGGGTACAGATAATGCATGGGGAGTTAGTCCACAATCTTCTAACTGCATTGACATACCCGAAGAAAATTGCCATTGTTAAGTGTAGTGCGCATAGGAAAGTAGTTGATAAAGTTGGAGAAGGGAATGCGTTAGCAGACCGAGTGGCACGGGAGACTGCGATGCAGCCCGGTACTACTTCCATGTATGTAGTGAAATCACAGGTGGAGAGATGGCGTGATGCAAAGGAAGAAGTGCGAGAAATACAAAGGACCGCTTCTGATAAAGAGCGGGAGCAATGGGCTAGCGAGGGAGAGTTGGATGACGAGGGTTGTTGGAGAAATAAACAGATGGATAGATGGAAGTTACCCACGGCTTTTGTACAACCTATGGTCCAGATGGCACATGGGCTAGCACATGTTGGAGCTTCCGCAATTGTGAAATTGCTTACCCAAGTCTGGGAGCATCCAGAGATTGCTAGTACGGCAAAGAGGGTGGTGCAGACCTGTATGATCTGTCTGAAGTATAACCCAGGGAAAGGCACGCGAACCCCAGCAGGAGGATTTGCGACGCCCACTGCACCCTTTGAGGTTCTGCAGATGGATTACATCCAGCTTGAACGCTGTAACAATTTGAAGTATGTTCTAGTAGTGGTTTGCGCCTTCAGTAAATGGGTTGAGGCGTACCCTACGAAAGACAATACTGCAATGACCACGGCGAAGCTACTGCTAAAAGAGTTTTTCCCTCGATACGGCGTCTGTAGACTTCTGTGGAGTGATAATGGCCCTCACTTTGTAGCGGATGTTATAAAGTATGTCTTGAAGGGCCTAGGCATCACCCAGAAGTTCCACGCCGTGTTCCACCCTCAGTCTGCAGGACTAGTCGAGAAGTATAATGGTACGCTGAAGCTTAAGATCGCCAAAATCCAAGCTTCAACATCTTTGACCTGGCCGGACGCCTTGCCACTGGCGTTATTGTCAATTAGGTCGGTGCCACACTCTCGAACCGGCCTTACACCCTATGAGATTGTATTTGGACGCCCAATGAATATTTGGGGTCCACCAAGACCTAAGGCTGTGTATGATGTACCTTGTGTGATGATGAGTGATTATCTGGCACAGTTAACGGATAACTTGGTTTCTATTCATCAACAGGTCCGAGAGGCGCTCCCTGATCGGTCTACTGGTGAAGGACATGGTCTCCGGCCCGGAGATCATGTGATGATAAAGGTTTTCGACAGATCGAACAGTTTGGAGCCGAGATGGGTCGGACCTGAGCAAGTCCTTCTTGCAACGAGGACGGCAGTGCGAGTCTCGAACAGGAAGAATTGGATCCATTCCTTGCACTGTCGAAAGGTACCGCCCGGATTGGTGGAGTCTGCCGTGCTGACCGATCAACGAGAAGTCCTAGCAGCAGAGACAGGCTGTGCTGCGGGGCCAAACGACACTGAGGAGCTCTTTTCGGACCACACGACTTCTGGAGGAAGGCGATATCATCTGCGACCAAGGAAGTGAGGTTTCCAGTACCGGGACATACTGTCAGAACGGCCCTTGGGTTAGTGAAACGGAGAGCCGATGAGGCAAGGGGGGGGGATCAGCCCTGCATTAGTGTAGCGACACCCGTCTTGGCCCGCTGGTGAAGAAATCAACCGCTGCCCAAGGGGAAGAGTTCTGACAGACTTTTTAGTTTCAGGAAGACATCAGGGTATTGTTTCCTTTGACATGGAGAAGAAGAAAATTTTTTGTGCGTTGGGGTTCATGCTAACAGTAGCTATCGTTGGTATAACCACATGGTTTGTGGAGGAGGCAACTCCTGCCCGAGAGACACTTGTGTTGACGACTCCAGTGCCTGCGGAGCACTACTTTTATACATTGCCATACCAAGAGTTGAAGCATCGACAATCCTATTTGAATAACACTTTCATTCAGATGCTGCATCACACCCACGTTGCTACGAACGCTACGAACTGTTGGATATGTGGGATGATGCCAGCCCATCAGAAGAAAGGAGGTACGCCATTCATACCACTTCCTTTCTCTCATAATGGCTCTTGTAGAGCATGGTACACTTTGTTGTTTGCTACTCGGAAACCGACAGTGGGACGATTGCTTTTCAGACTTAATAAAGAATGTCATCAGGACAGAAATGGATATCCACAAGCAAATGGAACAATTTGGGAATGGGAAGAGTACCGACCGGACAATGAATCCATTCCCTATATCTTCACGAATACCAGAGACACTGTGGGGAAGGAAAAATTTGTGATCCAAGTGGCCCAAGCCCAAGCGGACCGGTGTGTCCAGAGTGTGGGTTTCATCCCTGTTGGTGTCAGTGATTGTATAACCGTATTAAACATCGATGGGCTGAACAACAGCACCTTCCTAGCATCCCATAATACCTATTTCGTATGTGGAAATAAAGGTTATTACCGTTTGCCGGCTGGGTGGTCTGGGGTATGCTATGTATCATTCCTATTACCTCCTGTATTTCTAGCACCCGCGTCATATCATAAGGATTTGAAGTTGTTGAATAATGTGACCGTAAATAGATATAAACGTACTTTATCGATTGATGATGTGGATCAAACTGATACCAGTTTGCAACAGTATATTGATTTCAACTTAGGACTGTTTTTCTTTGTTGGAGCTGCTTTGAATAGTAGGAAGATCCGGAGATTAACGAGAGTGGTAGAAACTGTGACTAATCAGACTGCTGCTGCTCTTGGAAATCTTACGGAAGAATTACAGATAACCAGGATTGTTGCATTACAGAATCGTATGGTATTGGATGTGATGCTAGCTGATCGAGGAGGAGCCTGTAAAATTATTGGAAGTAGCTGCTGTGTGTTCATCCCTGATCATACGCCATCCGTTTATAATGCCATTAATAAACTGCACAAAATAGCAGCTGAAATCCACACAGAAAACGGCACTTGGTCCTTTTCTGGATGGTTTTGGGCGTTGGTTACTGCCTGGGGTTGGAAGGTTCTAACTGGTCTCTGTATTATTGTAGCAATTCTGTTCCTTTTTTGTATGTGTATTCACTGTGGACCATTGTGCTGTTCCGTATGCATTTCATTTTGCATTCCAGATAAGAAAGCTATTGCCGATGTTGCCCGCCAGAAGGGTCTAGCTAAAGAGGTTAAAGGAATGATGATAATTGACATATACGATGATTATTCTTGGAAACCGGATGTCTTCAGTAAATGCTGAAAGGGTCGTCTGTTGTAAATTAAAGCAGAATGTGATTAAGCATTTACTGAAAACATTAATGCTTCCCCTTGCATCGTGTTTTCCTCCTTATGTTGGCCGAAGTCCGGACTCCATTTTGTATTGACATGCTGCCATGTGTTCACCACGAGGAGAGTCCGACCTCTGTGTTAGTTGCTCTTGTAATCTGCCTAGCAACAGTTTATAAATAGCCCTCTTGTCCATCTGGCGCATGCCCAGACTTGACCACATCTGTTATAATTAGCTTTGCTTGACCATGTGTTTTCACGGGCTTAAGGAGTGTGTTAGCTCCGCCCATGTATTGATTCAGTATCGAGAATGACCCTAAATGGTAATGTTCTTCGACTTCATGTGGTATCCACCCACTCATGAGCCCCTCTGTTGTGTATAAAAGGGGACTGTGTACGCAAGTTCTGTGTGCTACTCCTTGCAATACTGAAGGGTGTTGTGTGGATTGTAGGACCACCCTTAAGGGTTAATAAACGTTGTTTTTGTACTTTGCAGTTTCCGTGCCAACTTCCTTATAGATTTCGTTACAGAAGAGCGAACCCTTGTCTCTTGCGGGCCTAGCTGGGGCTTGTATTCATCACAGACGGCCCCAATAGAGACAGCAACGCGCCCCGAACCCTGTGGAATTGAAAGCGCTGGAGTAACGTGATCCCCGGCTGAGTCGAGACAACACTCTCTAGCGTCTTGGCCACTCCGTCCTGAAACAGGTCCGCCATCCTAACTATTCCCAAATCACCCAGCGCCCGTTTCACCCCTGCTTCCCGCAGAGGGGGGAGCCAAACTGCCCACTCCACCCGCATCAACGGAGAGTATAAGAGGTCACGGTCTTGCCTTCTCATAATCGCGTGCCACGCATGGTTAGTAGTTCTGAGCGAGTCCAACAGACCCACCCTACGATCCACGGGTAGAAAGACCGTCGCCGGGAGTGGGAGCGGATCCGCAAACAAGCGCTCCAGCAACACATGCGGAACGTCTGGTTCGGCGTGTATCCACGTATGCAAATGGGACGCCTGCGCCACTCTGTAGTAGCTCTCTAGGTCCGGAGCTCCAAGCCCCCCCATCTCGTATGGCAGCGTCAGCACTTTCCACTGGACTCTAGGTTGTTTACCACCCCAGGCCAGTCGGGTCAGGGTCTGAGTCAGCTGTGCAAAGAAAGACCTGGGGAGCACTATAGGGATGTTGTTAAAGAGGAACAGAAATCTCGGTAGGATAATCATTTTCATGATGGCAATTCTGCCCATCAGTGACAAAGGGAGCCTGTTCCACTCTTCCACCTCGTCTACAAGTTTGGAATAAGCTACCTCATAGTTTTCCCTCAGCAAGACCTCCGGATCCCTATGCAGCCGAATTCCCAGGTAGCGGATTGAGTCCGTTGTCCACTGCAAAGGGTATTCCATAGGGAATGGCAATGTAGCCGGGGTCAACGGAAATGCCAGCGATTTGCTCCAGTTGACCCTGAGGCCCGACAGCGCCCCAAACCGGACCACCTCCCGCAAGATAGAAGCGAGATTCTCCTCCGGGTCTCGGATGTACAGCAGCGTATCGTCCGCGTAGGTAGAAATACCAATCTTATAGGAGGGAAAGTTGATACCCTCAAATCTATGGTATTCTCTTATTGCGCACGCTAAAGGTTCCGCCACCAGCGCGTAGAGAAGTGGGGAAAGAGGGCAATCCTGCCTGGTCCCCCTAGTGATTGCAAACGGCTCCGTGACTCGGTCTCCGAGGCGCAGCCGGGCAACGGGCCTAAAATACAATGCACCAAGCATCTGCAAAAAAGGCTCTCCCAGCCCAAGCATCCTCAGCACCCGCACCATAAACGGCCATTCCACTGAGTCAAACGCTTTCTCCATATCCAGGAAGAGCGCTAAGGCCTTACTCTCTGGGTGCACATGCTGCATGACTCCAAGGACCGTGCGGATATTGTACGTGAGATTCCTGAATGGAACAAAGCCTGCCTGCTCCGGCGCCACGAGCTCCGGCACCAGAAGCGCCAAACGCGTGGCCAGCACCTTTGCATATATCTTGTCATCGACATTTATCAGGGAGAGAGGCCTATAGGAGCCGCACAGGTTGGAAGGCTTCCCGGGTTTTAAAATTGTAACAAGCAGGGCCTCTCGCATCGTGTCAGGCATACAGCCTTCAAGACATATGTCGTCAAAAAGAGCCATAAGGTGCGGGAGGAGCTGGTCCTGGAAGGCCTTATAAAAGGCCACCGTCAGCCCGTCCGCTCCCGGGGAAGTGCCCGCCCTCATACCTCCCAAAGCCTCCAGGATCTCATCCTTTTGTATGGGCAGCGCCAGGAATTCCCGCCGCAAGTTGGACAAAAACGGCATTTTAATGTAACTGAGGTAGTCGTCTATCTCCTCTTCCATGTGAGAGGACTGAGATTTATACAGTCCAGCATAATAGGCCCTGAATTCTTCTATGATCCCCGTCTCGTCAGTAATCACATCGCCCGAAGTAGTGACGAGCTCGTCAATGACTAGGGGTAGCCTAGAGTTACGGAGTATCCCCGCAAGTAAGGATCCCGGGCGCTCACCCTCCCCGTAAGTGCGAGCCGTGGCGTACTTCCCCACATGTTGCACCTCTCGGTCCGCTTCACTGTTGAACTCAGAGACCAGGTTCTGCAGCCTCATAGCCACCTCGGGGTCCGCAGAAGTCCCCTGATTCACCTCCAGCTGAGCAATCTGCATCTCCAGGGCCCCAAGCCGCCGCCGGATGGATTTAAGCACGCCCGAATGCTTAGTCATTGCAACACCGCAGATATAAGCCTTGAACGAATCCCACACCGTTTGGAAACTCTGGACTGAGCCTGAGTTTACCTCAAAGAACGAGTCTATTTCGTCCGCAAGTTCCCCCCGGAACACGTCATCCAACAGTGAGTAAGGCGGCAGCCGCCACGTGAACGGCGGTACTCGTCAGTGCGGGGTAGCCAGTACCAGTAGAAGAGGGGAGTGGTCCGACAATGTGCGCGGCAAAACCTCGCAGTCCTTAACACACGCAAGCAGTGACCGCGACACCAGCCAATAGTCTATTCTGGTATGCACGTCGTGGAATGCCGAGGAATGCGTGAAGCCCCCTTTACCCGGGTGGCGATTCCGCCAGACGTCTAGCATGTCTAGCCTGATTAATTCTGCCTGCATATGTAGGGCGGCGGTCGCCGGGCGGCGGGTTGGCCCCGAGGAGCGGTCTAAATCCGGATTGAATGTGAAGTTAAAGTCACCACCCCATACCATGCCAGTGTGCACGTGCAGCCTACATTGTGTCGCCAGTGCATCATAGAACTCAGGGGAGTCGTAATTGGGGCCGTACACATTGACTACAATCAGGTCATGGCCCTTACCAGCGCACCTCGCTATTAAGTAACGCCCGTCCGGGTCAGAGGTCAGCGACGTCAACCGCAAGTTCGATCGTGGGTTTACCCAAGTAACCACCCCTCTGGAATGTGATGTAAAGCCTGCCGCCGCGCTGGTGCCCACTAGCCCCTTCGCCGCTAATAGTTTACTTGTAAGAGGGAGGTGAGTCTCCTGAAGTAGTGCCAGGTCAATGTGATGCCGGTGGAGATAATTTAAAACTTTCCTGAGTTTGCGATAATCGTTCAACCCCCGGACATTCCACGTCAGCGCTCTAATGGCCTCCCCGCCAATGTCACCCATCCGTTCTCCTATTCCAGTCATCCCAGCAGAAACATACAGCAACCACCGCTGCGCACCGGCCAGATGGGAGTCCCCGCCCACCACTCGGTTCCAGACAGTCTGAAACAGCCATACAACAGTAAGACAAGAAACTTGCCACTCAACAGACAGTGCGGATCACAGTTCCCAACGGCAGAACGTCCCCCTAACTTCCCAGCCCTCCACCCACAGCCGACCACCCCCAACCTGGCCAGACAGATCCCCAGTCCCACCCCCCTCCCTACCCCACAACAAACATACAAAACCATCCCCGAACCAGCCCCCAGAAGGGCCATGAAAGCTATCAGCGCTGGGGCAGGGGCCTCCGATGAACAGCTACCTTAAACTCTCAACAGTCCACCATATGGCCTTGCCCCCACTTCTAAGCCCCCAGTCTCAGTGCAGCTCGAGCTATTATCGCCTCCCCACCATTCGTTCTAGGGGGGACCCCAACACTCCCATCAGCGGCGAGCCACCCCACCTATTTAAGCTTGCAGGGCACCCTCCAAACTCCCCCATTAAGTCATCTAGGCCATAGCCCATTTGTCTCGTAGACCGGCCCGCGCGGCGAGCTCCAGGCGCCACACAAACCAGAGTCCCGCGGTTATTAAGGCCGCAGGGCTATCCTGCCCTTGACCAAACCATGAAAGAGGACCAGCCCCCGCCTCCCCTCCAAGTCTAGGGCCGCAACACCCGGGCCCCCCCCAGCACATCAGAAAGTTCTCACCCAGCCACAGCGCCAGAGTCCTCCGGGGCGGTCGTCGTCTCCTGCACAACAACAATGTTCCAGCCGCTGCAGCACCGCCAGGGAAGCGGCAGCCTCCACGACGGGGCAACGACCCCCCGCCAGGAGACAGAGCGTATCAAGCGACCACTGCCAGTGACCTAGTCCTGCTCCCCCAGGCCGGAGGCCTCCGCCCGGGCATCCACGCCGTCCTGCAGCCCACGCCGTTGCTCCTTCGACCACTCCTTCAGAGATCTCTGCAGCTCCCTCGGGTCCGTGAAGAAGTGCGAGTGCCCCTGCCTGTTGATTCGGAGCCTCGCCGGGTATAACATGGCATAGTCCAGGCCCAAGTCGCGGAGTTGTTTTTTGTAGGGTGCGAACTGCCTGCGCTCCTCCTGGACCTTCGCCGTGAAGTCGGGATAGATGGAGATATCCATCCCTTCATAGTGCAGCTTCCCCTTTTCCCTCGCCACTCGCAGGGCTGTGTCTCTGTCTCTATAATTCAGTAGTTTTGCTATTATGGGTCTTGCAGGCGCCCCAGGCTTGGGGCGAGGGCCCAACGAACGATGGGCTCTCTCAACAACAAACATTGGGGAGAACACGTCCTCTCCCAGCAGTGCCCGCAGCAATTTTTCAACGAAGAGTTCCATTCGCCCGGTGTGCGTCGATTCCGCCACACCGGTGATGCGGACGTTCGACCTCCTCGAACGGGCCTCCAAATCTTCGGACTTGTCCTGAATGACCTGCAGCAGTTTACTGAATTGCCTGCGATCCGAGTCCCATTCCGTCTGTGCCTCCTCCACCTGTGTTATTCTCTGTTCGGACGCATCCAGCCGCTCAGCATTCTTATCCACTCGTTCCGACATGCGGTCCATGCGGTATGTGAGCGCATCAAGCTTGGTGTCTATCGCGGTCAGACTGCCCTGCAGCCCTTTTTCCATTGCCGCCAGCATTGCCTTGATGTCGGCGCACATAGAGCTCTCCGCGGCCGCTCCATCTGGAGGCCGCGCCGGCGGTGCTTCGTCGGGCCCCTTCGGCTTACGGGGGTCAAAAGACAGTTTGGGCTGGGACTTATCGCTTTTGCCCATGGCGACGCTGAGGGTCAGCGGCCGGCGCGCGTCCGCTTCTCCGGGACAAAGTCCTGATCCTAGGGGGGCCGCGCTGCAGGTCACCCCCACCACGCCTCGCAGATGTCTGGGGCGCCGACCACCCCGTGTCACAGTTCCACTCTCTGGTCTCTCCCCGGTCACAGCCACCAGACTGGTCGCAGAGTCGTAGAGCAGCCTGCGCCACTCCCAGTGTCCGGTCGCCACCTCAGGCCCGAGTGAGAGTGGGGAGTTCCCTGCCCGAGTCAGTTATTCCACGCTCCTCCACGTGTTCCGTCGCTATCCAGGACAGGGAGGGCGCCCCAGGGGCAGCGGCTGGTGACTGCTATTCACGAAGGCTACTCCCCAAAGGGCCGCGGCAGCAGACCGCTCCCCTCCGCACGACAGCCCCAGTGGCCCCTCCAGCACACACAGCCAGGCCACAGCACAGGGCACGCAGTCTAGTCCTCCGGGCCGCCGCCGTCGCTCACCGGACCGTCCACGGCACAGACGTCGGGCTCCCGTCAAGCAGAGGGTAGCGAAGGTGGGCGCCGCCGCAACAAAACACAGATCTGAACAAGGGAGAACAGCAATCGCTCCGTAGACTCCGCGAGCCTGGGCCAGCGCCTATGGTGCAGGGGGGGGGGGGAGCGCGCCAACACCCGGGCAGTCCGCCAGTGCCCGCGGCTCCCGGGCACCCGGGTGCGGCACCAGCGCACTTCCCTGCCGCCTCCCGTCTCGAGGGTGCCCCTCGGCCAGCGCCGCTCCCCAGGGCAGCCAGAGGGCGGGGGCGATCCTCACCAGCACGCCTGTCTCCCCCGCCGTCCGAAGCAAAGGTGTCTCGGGGGAGTCTCCGGGTCCAAGCTCCAGGGGTGACTAGGGTTCCACGCGGCGTGGGCAGCCGCTTCCGCCAGGGGGCCCAGGCAACGATCCAGCCGGGGGGGGAGGGGAGGGGGGGGGAGACACCACAACTGCCTCTCCGTACCCTCTGCGGGTCCGCAACCCTCAGTTCGTGTGTCCGGTGCGCCTGTCTCCGCCACTCCGCCGTCTCCCGGGCTCCCGGCAGTCGGACCAGGACGGTCGGGTCCTCCCCCTGCAAGTCGGCCGCACGTCGCGTGACGCACGACGGGGAGAGCCACAGGACAGCCCGGGGATCACGGCCCAGTCCGCTCCTTCGCACAGCGCCCGCCGTTATCGGCTCTCCGGGCCTCGCTCGCTGTCGCCGGGTCTCCGGGGTGACGCAGCCCAGTGCCGGAGGGAACCCCCTCGCCAGCTCTCTGTTCAGTGCCGCTGCTCAGGATCCTGTGGTCGGATATTTAGGGGCTTAGAGCGGGAGCTCCGCGTTTACTCGTCCGCCATAGCCGCCGGCTAGCTCCGCCCCCCGCTCCTCTCGGGCCCTTGAAGACAAGTAACTTCAGAACACAGCACACAGCAAAGTCCTTTTAAGTAGGGGGACACAGCACAGAGCAAAGTCCCTTTGTCTTCTCCTTAGTCAAATCAGCAAACTGCAGGCCAGCCCCACAACACACAGCAAGGGCAGTCCTTCTCTTCAGTCTCTTCAGCTGATCTTCTTTGGCAGAGGTTCCTCTAGATCACAAAGTAGTTTCAATCCTTTTTCAGGCTTGAATTCAGTCTTGAGTTCAGGGGTTTCAGCTCTCACATTTATACCCCTAAATGCCTTTGAAGTCTTTGTGTTCAGGGTGCTCTGAGCCAGGTCCAAACCAGTTCTTGGTGTCTTCCTGCCAGTGCACACCTTCTTTCTTTGATAGTGGGGGTCTGGGCCTCAGACACTTCGCAGGAGGTGGAGCCGTTCTTTTGTGGCAGCAGCACAGCCCTCTTCACATCAAAGGGCCTACTCCTCCCACCACACCAAATGCAGGCCAGCCTGTTGCTGTATCACCTACTCCTCCCTGGTGTCAGAACACCTCCCCAGACCCTGTCACATCCAAATCCAGACAGTCAATACACTACCAGGCAGAGGCACACAGGATGGTCAGGACAAGAAACCAGCCACTTCTAAAAGTGTGGTTTCTAAACACACAATTTAAAAAACATCTTCACAAAAAGATGTGTTATTAAATTCTGAGTTCAGGCACATTAAACTCCATCCCTCTATCCTATGCCTATGGGAAGATATGCTGAAAACATGTGAAACAGCCTTCCCCGTTCTGTCTTCTGGGCAAGATGGCCAGGGGGGTACCTTGGGCCTACTATAGGGGTGTCAGATGTGCATAAAAAGGGAAGGGTAGGCCTGGCAACTGGGTGCACTTGTCAGGACAACAAGGCAGTTAACAAACTATGCGCAGGCACTTCAGTGGCAGGCCTGAGATCTCTTTTTAGGGCTATTTGTGTGGGTGGCGCAATTAGTGCTGCAGGCCCACTAGTAACATTTGCGTTACCAGCCCTGGCACACATAGTGCACTTTACTAGGGACTTTACTAGAAAGACAAACATGCCAATTATGGACAACCAATTACCATAACACTCTATACAGAGAGCACTGGCAATTCGACACTGATCAGCAGTGGCAAAGTGTCCAAAGCATCTACACCAGCAAAACGAAATCCATCACAGCATCACTAATAGAGGAGGAAGAGGCAAAAAGTCAGGGGTAACCACGCCAAGAATTGTCAGGTCTAACAATTCGTTTTTGTTTGTATTCTCTTCCCCTTCCTTTGCTCCACACAAGGTGTTGGTCTGCACAGGGGTGTATTGAAGCAAGCCCAATGATGAAGCATGTGGCTGTATCTGACTCTTTTGTTGGATGTGGAGATGGGGTCAAGGGTGGATCCTGCTCTGTGCGTGGGGTCTCAGATCAGCTGTGTGAGGCCGATGTTGTCCATATGTTCCAGGATGTCGGTTGGTCTGTTGTCTGTGGGGTCATCCAGGTGGAAGTTGAGATCTCCCAGGAAGATGTAGTGTTCATATTTGATGGCGAGCAGGGTGATGAATTCTGTGAAGATGTCGATGAGGCCAGTTCGTGGTCCTTGGCTTCTGTATGAGGAGGGTGCCTTTGATGGTAGTTTTGTTGTCGCTGTGGAGTTGGAAGTTCAGGTGTTACATGATTGTTGTGGTTTAGTAGATGATGGATTTCTTCTGTATGATGGTTAAGTCATCATATCACACAAAATTGTGAAGGAGGAAGGACGTTATTGATGAAAAACACAGATCCCGTATCATGAGGTTTGAATGACCAAGAAGGGGCAACTAATTCAGATGCTTGCTGTGGTATTACATCTGGAACCAGTTGACTGGATACAATATTATGAGGGCTATGGAGATTCTAAATATTACATTTCTATGATCCCAATAGAAGGAAGAAGTGATCATTTCCCCTTATTAGATACATAATTTTTAAGGAAGATTGTCATATCTCAAGGCCAGAAGACATACCTGAGTATTACATGGAATAGATATACAGAGAGACTAAAGTATTTTTCTTAAGCCCTGAATAAGTGCAATGTGCGTGAAACACGTGTTGGCTGTATTGTGAGTTTGCTGTACCCACCACGTAATCCAATAAAGAAGAGTAAGAACGTAAAACTATGAAATAATGTGCAATGTGCGATTTTTGGGTTACATCTCAGTACTGTTAATTTGTATTTTTAATCACTATACTGGTGGGTACCAGCACACTAAGGGGCAGATTTACAATAACTGGCGCATCCCTGCATATCAGCAGGGATGCGCCAGTTATTGTGCGTCACGGCTCCGCCACCATGGATGCGCCGCATTTACAATGCGGCGCACCATGGGGCAAAAACGGGAAGATGCGTGACGCATCTGTGCCGTAAAGGCGGCGCATTGCTGGAGTTGCGTCGCAAGCGTGACGCAGCTCCAGCAAGGCTCTGGGGTGCCCTATTGTTACAATGCTGCGTCAATCCTTACGCCTGCTTCAAGCAGGCGCAGGGTTTTGACGCAGCATGGGCTCAAAAGCGACGGAGTGAAATCTTGTAGATTTCACTCAGCCACTTTTAGGAGGCGTTCCTGTGACGGAACGCCCCCCCCTGCGCAGGAACGCCTACTTCTGGCGCAGGGCTTTACAACGTGACGCATCTCCCAGATGCATCACGTTGTAAATACCCCGCAGCCTGGCGCTGGTTTTGCGCTGCCGCTGCATCACAAAACTGACGCAACGGCGGTGTAAAAGAGGCGCAAGGCGCTTATAAATCTGCCCCTAAGATTATAGCATAAGTGATATTCCTAATTACCAAACTCTATTTAAGAATGCACTATGAAATGTACAAATGTTTACAGGTAGTACTCCCTATTATAGCATAAATCTATATACTAGTAGCTGGCTTTGTGACTAATCCCCACTTTCCTCCTAACACCGATCTCGGTAGGTTTGTTAGAAGCATATCTCAACACTCACATGCTAACTCATGGAATGTTACACTATTATATTTCATGATGGATGGTACCTTACAGTACAATGACGATACGTATTACATTCTGGTTCAAAACAATGGGCGCAGTTTTGTAAAATGTCTTTCTTATATCCAGTTGCCAAAAGCTTTACTGTTCCTAATATAATCATGCATCTCCTCATAAGCCATTGCTAATTAAGTGAATAAATGCCTATGTTGTTAATCTAGTGTGCTATGTTGACCTCACATTAATATACACTTTTTGCTATGTTTGGTGGATTTTTTGTGCAGATGTGTCTTTCTGAATGGATGTCTGTTTCCCTGCACTGAAGTTCAAAACATTGACATCATCGTGTAACAAGTCTCTGTAGTATCGAGTTGCCTCATATTTTTTATTTTCCATGTAGTACAACGTTATCTTAAAGTAATGCTTATTCTTTGAATAATCTAGTGTGCTGCTCTTACTTTGTATTGCTGTATCTTTTGCATTACGTTCCTGAGTGTATTCACGCGCCGGCGGGTATAGAGCAATGTGTGATATTTTGTAGGTTAAATCCATTGCTCTTTAACCACATATTGAATATGATGGGGCAGATTTATATCGGACTTGCGCCAATTTTACGCCGCCATTGCGTCACTTTTGTGACGCAGCGGCGGCGTAAACCCTGCGCCATGTTGCGCCCCATTTACAACGTGACGCATCCCACACCGTTTGGAAACTCTGGACTGAGCCTGAGTTTACCTCAAAGAACGAGTCTATTTCGTCCGCAAGTTCCCCCCGGAACACGTCATCCAACAGTGAGTAAGGCGGCAGCCGCCACGTGAACGGCGGTACTCGTCAGTGCGGGGTAGCCAGTACCAGTAGAAGAGGGGAGTGGTCCGACAATGTGCGCGGCAAAACCTCGCAGTCCTTAACACACGCAAGCAGTGACCGCGACACCAGCCAATAGTCTATTCTGGTATGCACGTCGTGGAATGCCGAGGAATGCGTGAAGCCCCCTTTACCCGGGTGGCGATGCCGCCAGACGTCTAGCATGTCTAGCCTGATTAATTCTGCCTGCATATGTAGGGCGGCGGTCGCCGGGCGGCGGGTTGGCCCCGAGGAGCGGTCTAAATCCGGATTGAATGTGAAGTTAAAGTCACCACCCCATACCATGCCAGTGTGCACGTGCAGCCTACATTGTGTCGCCAGTGCATCATAGAACTCAGGGGAGTCGTAATTGGGGCCGTACACATTGACTACAATCAGGTCATGGCCCTTACCAGCGCACCTCGCTATTAAGTAACGCCCGTCCGGGTCAGAGGTCAGCGACGTCAACCGCAAGTTCGATCGTGGGTTTACCCAAGTAACCACCCCTCTGGAATGTGATGTAAAGCCTGCCGCCGCGCTGGTGCCCACTAGCCCCTTCGCCGCTAATAGTTTACTTGTAAGAGGGAGGTGAGTCTCCTGAAGTAGTGCCAGGTCAATGTGATGCCGGTGGAGATAATTTAAAACTTTCCTGAGTTTGCGATAATCGTTCAACCCCCGGACATTCCACGTCAGCGCTCTAATGGCCTCCCCGCCAATGTCACCCATCCGTTCTCCTATTCCAGTCATCCCAGCAGAAACATACAGCAACCACCGCTGCGCACCGGCCAGATGGGAGTCCCCGCCCACCACTCGGTTCCAGACAGTCTGAAACAGCCATACAACAGTAAGACAAGAAACTTGCCACTCAACAGACAGTGCGGATCACAGTTCCCAACGGCAGAACGTCCCCCTAACTTCCCAGCCCTCCACCCACAGCCGACCACCCCCAACCTGGCCAGACAGATCCCCAGTCCCACCCCCCTCCCTACCCCACAACAAACATACAAAACCATCCCCGAACCAGCCCCCAGAAGGGCCATGAAAGCTATCAGCGCTGGGGCAGGGGCCTCCGATGAACAGCTACCTTAAACTCTCAACAGTCCACCATATGGCCTTGCCCCCACTTCTAAGCCCCCAGTCTCAGTGCAGCTCGAGCTATTATCGCCTCCCCACCATTCGTTCTAGGGGGGACCCCAACACTCCCATCAGCGGCGAGCCACCCCACCTATTTAAGCTTGCAGGGCACCCTCCAAACTCCCCCATTAAGTCATCTAGGCCATAGCCCATTTGTCTCGTAGACCGGCCCGCGCGGCGAGCTCCAGGCGCCACACAAACCAGAGTCCCGCGGTTATTAAGGCCGCAGGGCTATCCTGCCCTTGACCAAACCATGAAAGAGGACCAGCCCCCGCCTCCCCTCCAAGTCTAGGGCCGCAACACCCGGGCCCCCCCCAGCACATCAGAAAGTTCTCACCCAGCCACAGCGCCAGAGTCCTCCGGGGCGGTCGTCGTCTCCTGCACAACAACAATGTTCCAGCCGCTGCAGCACCGCCAGGGAAGCGGCAGCCTCCACGACGGGGCAACGACCCCCCGCCAGGAGACAGAGCGTATCAAGCGACCACTGCCAGTGACCTAGTCCTGCTCCCCCAGGCCGGAGGCCTCCGCCCGGGCATCCACGCCGTCCTGCAGCCCACGCCGTTGCTCCTTCGACCACTCCTTCAGAGATCTCTGCAGCTCCCTCGGGTCCGTGAAGAAGTGCGAGTGCCCCTGCCTGTTGATTCGGAGCCTCGCCGGGTATAACATGGCATAGTCCAGGCCCAAGTCGCGGAGTTGTTTTTTGTAGGGTGCGAACTGCCTGCGCTCCTCCTGGACCTTCGCCGTGAAGTCGGGATAGATGGAGATATCCATCCCTTCATAGTGCAGCTTCCCCTTTTCCCTCGCCACTCGCAGGGCTGTGTCTCTGTCTCTATAATTCAGTAGTTTTGCTATTATGGGTCTTGCAGGCGCCCCAGGCTTGGGGCGAGGGCCCAACGAACGATGGGCTCTCTCAACAACAAACATTGGGGAGAACACGTCCTCTCCCAGCAGTGCCCGCAGCAATTTTTCAACGAAGAGTTCCATTCGCCCGGTGTGCGTCGATTCCGCCACACCGGTGATGCGGACGTTCGACCTCCTCGAACGGGCCTCCAAATCTTCGGACTTGTCCTGAATGACCTGCAGCAGTTTACTGAATTGCCTGCGATCCGAGTCCCATTCCGTCTGTGCCTCCTCCACCTGTGTTATTCTCTGTTCGGACGCATCCAGCCGCTCAGCATTCTTATCCACTCGTTCCGACATGCGGTCCATGCGGTATGTGAGCGCATCAAGCTTGGTGTCTATCGCGGTCAGACTGCCCTGCAGCCCTTTTTCCATTGCCGCCAGCATTGCCTTGATGTCGGCGCACATAGAGCTCTCCGCGGCCGCTCCATCTGGAGGCCGCGCCGGCGGTGCTTCGTCGGGCCCCTTCGGCTTACGGGGGTCAAAAGACAGTTTGGGCTGGGACTTATCGCTTTTGCCCATGGCGACGCTGAGGGTCAGCGGCCGGCGCGCGTCCGCTTCTCCGGGACAAAGTCCTGATCCTAGGGGGGCCGCGCTGCAGGTCACCCCCACCACGCCTCGCAGATGTCTGGGGCGCCGACCACCCCGTGTCACAGTTCCACTCTCTGGTCTCTCCCCGGTCACAGCCACCAGACTGGTCGCAGAGTCGTAGAGCAGCCTGCGCCACTCCCAGTGTCCGGTCGCCACCTCAGGCCCGAGTGAGAGTGGGGAGTTCCCTGCCCGAGTCAGTTATTCCACGCTCCTCCACGTGTTCCGTCGCTATCCAGGACAGGGAGGGCGCCCCAGGGGCAGCGGCTGGTGACTGCTATTCACGAAGGCTACTCCCCAAAGGGCCGCGGCAGCAGACCGCTCCCCTCCGCACGACAGCCCCAGTGGCCCCTCCAGCACACACAGCCAGGCCACAGCACAGGGCACGCAGTCTAGTCCTCCGGGCCGCCGCCGTCGCTCACCGGACCGTCCACGGCACAGACGTCGGGCTCCCGTCAAGCAGAGGGTAGCGAAGGTGGGCGCCGCCGCAACAAAACACAGATCTGAACAAGGGAGAACAGCAATCGCTCCGTAGACTCCGCGAGCCTGGGCCAGCGCCTATGGTGCAGGGGGGGGGGGGAGCGCGCCAACACCCGGGCAGTCCGCCAGTGCCCGCGGCTCCCGGGCACCCGGGTGCGGCACCAGCGCACTTCCCTGCCGCCTCCCGTCTCGAGGGTGCCCCTCGGCCAGCGCCGCTCCCCAGGGCAGCCAGAGGGGGGGGGGCGATCCTCACCAGCACGCCTGTCTCCCCCGCCGTCCGAAGCAAAGGTGTCTCGGGGGAGTCTCCGGGTCCAAGCTCCAGGGGTGACTAGGGTTCCACGCGGCGTGGGCAGCCGCTTCCGCCAGGGGGCCCAGGCAACGATCCAGCCGGGGGGGGAGGGGAGGGGGGGGGAGACACCACAACTGCCTCTCCGTACCCTCTGCGGGTCCGCAACCCTCAGTTCGTGTGTCCGGTGCGCCTGTCTCCGCCACTCCGCCGTCTCCCGGGCTCCCGGCAGTCGGACCAGGACGGTCGGGTCCTCCCCCTGCAAGTCGGCCGCACGTCGCGTGACGCACGACGGGGAGAGCCACAGGACAGCCCGGGGATCACGGCCCAGTCCGCTCCTTCGCACAGCGCCCGCCGTTATCGGCTCTCCGGGCCTCGCTCGCTGTCGCCGGGTCTCCGGGGTGACGCAGCCCAGTGCCGGAGGGAACCCCCTCGCCAGCTCTCTGTTCAGTGCCGCTGCTCAGGATCCTGTGGTCGGATATTTAGGGGCTTAGAGCGGGAGCTCCGCGTTTACTCGTCCGCCATAGCCGCCGGCTAGCTCCGCCCCCCGCTCCTCTCGGGCCCTTGAAGACAAGTAACTTCAGAACACAGCACACAGCAAAGTCCTTTTAAGTAGGGGGACACAGCACAGAGCAAAGTCCCTTTGTCTTCTCCTTAGTCAAATCAGCAAACTGCAGGCCAGCCCCACAACACACAGCAAGGGCAGTCCTTCTCTTCAGTCTCTTCAGCTGATCTTCTTTGGCAGAGGTTCCTCTAGATCACAAAGTAGTTTCAATCCTTTTTCAGGCTTGAATTCAGTCTTGAGTTCAGGGGTTTCAGCTCTCACATTTATACCCCTAAATGCCTTTGAAGTCTTTGTGTTCAGGGTGCTCTGAGCCAGGTCCAAACCAGTTCTTGGTGTCTTCCTGCCAGTGCACACCTTCTTTCTTTGATAGTGGGGGTCTGGGCCTCAGACACTTCGCAGGAGGTGGAGCCGTTCTTTTGTGGCAGCAGCACAGCCCTCTTCACATCAAAGGGCCTACTCCTCCCACCACACCAAATGCAGGCCAGCCTGTTGCTGTATCACCTACTCCTCCCTGGTGTCAGAACACCTCCCCAGACCCTGTCACATCCAAATCCAGACAGTCAATACACTACCAGGCAGAGGCACACAGGATGGTCAGGACAAGAAACCAGCCACTTCTAAAAGTGTGGTTTCTAAACACACAATTTAAAAAACATCTTCACAAAAAGATGTGTTATTAAATTCTGAGTTCAGGCACATTAAACTCCATCCCTCTATCCTATGCCTATGGGAAGATATGCTGAAAACATGTGAAACAGCCTTCCCCGTTCTGTCTTCTGGGCAAGATGGCCAGGGGGGTACCTTGGGCCTACTATAGGGGTGTCAGATGTGCATAAAAAGGGAAGGGTAGGCCTGGCAACTGGGTGCACTTGTCAGGACAACAAGGCAGTTAACAAACTATGCGCAGGCACTTCAGTGGCAGGCCTGAGATCTCTTTTTAGGGCTATTTGTGTGGGTGGCGCAATTAGTGCTGCAGGCCCACTAGTAACATTTGCGTTACCAGCCCTGGCACACATAGTGCACTTTACTAGGGACTTTACTAGAAAGACAAACATGCCAATTATGGACAACCAATTACCATAACACTCTATACAGAGAGCAGTGGCAATTCGACACTGATCAGCAGTGGCAAAGTGTCCAAAGCATCTACACCAGCAAAACGAAATCCATCACAGCATCACTAATAGAGGAGGAAGAGGCAAAAAGTCAGGGGTAACCACGCCAAGAATTGTCAGGTCTAACAATTCGTTTTTGTTTGTATTCTCTTCCCCTTCCTTTGCTCCACACAAGGTGTTGGTCTGCACAGGGGTGTATTGAAGCAAGCCCAATGATGAAGCATGTGGCTGTATCTGACTCTTTTGTTGGATGTGGAGATGGGGTCAAGGGTGGATCCTGCTCTGTGCGTGGGGTCTCAGATCAGCTGTGTGAGGCCGATGTTGTCCATATGTTCCAGGATGTCGGTTGGTCTGTTGTCTGTGGGGTCATCCAGGTGGAAGTTGAGATCTCCCAGGAAGATGTAGTGTTCATATTTGATGGCGAGCAGGGTGATGAATTCTGTGAAGATGTCGATGAGGCCAGTTCGTGGTCCTTGGCTTCTGTATGAGGAGGGTGCCTTTGATGGTAGTTTTGTTGTCGCTGTGGAGTTGGAAGTTCAGGTGTTACATGATTGTTGTGGTTTAGTAGATGATGGATTTCTTCTGTATGATGGTTAAGTCATCATATCACACAAAATTGTGAAGGAGGAAGGACGTTATTGATGAAAAACACAGATCCCGTATCATGAGGTTTGAATGACCAAGAAGGGGCAACTAATTCAGATGCTTGCTGTGGTATTACATCTGGAACCAGTTGACTGGATACAATATTATGAGGGCTATGGAGATTCTAAATATTACATTTCTATGATCCCAATAGAAGGAAGAAGTGATCATTTCCCCTTATTAGATACATAATTTTTAAGGAAGATTGTCATATCTCAAGGCCAGAAGACATACCTGAGTATTACATGGAATAGATATACAGAGAGACTAAAGTATTTTTCTTAAGCCCTGAATAAGTGCAATGTGCGTGAAACACGTGTTGGCTGTATTGTGAGTTTGCTGTACCCACCACGTAATCCAATAAAGAAGAGTAAGAACGTAAAACTATGAAATAATGTGCAATGTGCGATTTTTGGGTTACATCTCAGTACTGTTAATTTGTATTTTTAATCACTATACTGGTGGGTACCAGCACACTAAGGGGCAGATTTACAATAACTGGCGCATCCCTGCATATCAGCAGGGATGCGCCAGTTATTGTGCGTCACGGCTCCGCCACCATGGATGCGCCGCATTTACAATGCGGCGCACCATGGGGCAAAAACGGGAAGATGCGTGACGCATCTGTGCCGTAAAGGCGGCGCATTGCTGGAGTTGCGTCGCAAGCGTGACGCAGCTCCAGCAAGGCTCTGGGGTGCCCTATTGTTACAATGCTGCGTCAATCCTTACGCCTGCTTCAAGCAGGCGCAGGGTTTTGACGCAGCATGGGCTCAAAAGCGACGGAGTGAAATCTTGTAGATTTCACTCAGCCACTTTTAGGAGGCGTTCCTGTGACGGAACGCCCCCCCCTGCGCAGGAACGCCTACTTCTGGCGCAGGGCTTTACAACGTGACGCATCTCCCAGATGCATCACGTTGTAAATACCCCGCAGCCTGGCGCTGGTTTTGCGCTGCCGCTGCATCACAAAACTGACGCAACGGCGGTGTAAAAGAGGCGCAAGGCGCTTATAAATCTGCCCCTAAGATTATAGCATAAGTGATATTCCTAATTACCAAACTCTATTTAAGAATGCACTATGAAATGTACAAATGTTTACAGGTAGTACTCCCTATTATAGCATAAATCTATATACTAGTAGCTGGCTTTGTGACTAATCCCCACTTTCCTCCTAACACCGATCTCGGTAGGTTTGTTAGAAGCATATCTCAACACTCACATGCTAACTCATGGAATGTTACACTATTATATTTCATGATGGATGGTACCTTACAGTACAATGACGATACGTATTACATTCTGGTTCAAAACAATGGGCGCAGTTTTGTAAAATGTCTTTCTTATATCCAGTTGCCAAAAGCTTTACTGTTCCTAATATAATCATGCATCTCCTCATAAGCCATTGCTAATTAAGTGAATAAATGCCTATGTTGTTAATCTAGTGTGCTATGTTGACCTCACATTAATATACACTTTTTGCTATGTTTGGTGGATTTTTTGTGCAGATGTGTCTTTCTGAATGGATGTCTGTTTCCCTGCACTGAAGTTCAAAACATTGACATCATCGTGTAACAAGTCTCTGTAGTATCGAGTTGCCTCATATTTTTTATTTTCCATGTAGTACAACGTTATCTTAAAGTAATGCTTATTCTTTGAATAATCTAGTGTGCTGCTCTTACTTTGTATTGCTGTATCTTTTGCATTACGTTCCTGAGTGTATTCACGCGCCGGCGGGTATAGAGCAATGTGTGATATTTTGTAGGTTAAATCCATTGCTCTTTAACCACATATTGAATATGATGGGGCAGATTTATATCGGACTTGCGCCAATTTTACGCCGCCATTGCGTCACTTTTGTGACGCAGCGGCGGCGTAAACCCTGCGCCATGTTGCGCCCCATTTACAACGTGACGCATCTAGGGAGATGCGTCACGTTGTAAAGCTTGCACCACATGTGGGCGTACCTGCAGAGGGGGGGGCGTTCCGGCGCAGGAACGCCTCCGAAAAGTGGCTGAGTGAAATCTACAAGATTTCACTCAGTCACTTTTCTGGCCATGCTGCGTCAAAACCCTGCCCCTGCTTGGAGCAGGCGTAAGGATTGACGCAGCATTGTAACGATAGGGCACCCTCGAGCCTTGCTGGAGCTGCGTCGGGCTTGCGACGCAACTCCAGCAATGCGCCAACCGTCCGCCATCAGATGCGTCACGCATCTGTTTATCCTTGCGCCACGATGTGCTGCATTGTAAATGCGGCGCATCTATTGTGGCGCAAGGGTAAACTTTTGTGACGCATCTTTCCTGGCGCATCCCTGCTGATTTGCAGGGATGCGCCAGGAAACATAAATCTGCCCCGATGTGTTTCTTCCTAGTGTGATATAAAGGGCATGGCCTGACAGCTTTTATTGTAATGCAAGGCCCGGCTTTATATGGCAGTTAGATTTCTCAACTGCTTTTACCTTTATGTGAGGCATTTGTTCCGTTTAAATATTTCATAACCTTGAAATGTGGCAGTTAGATATAAAGTTAGAATGTTATTTCAAGTACTGTCAATAAAGAATTTTCTTTGGTGAATTTAATAAAATGTTAATTTCTCTATGATTTGTTTTTAGTCCGATGGGACTCATGATTTTCATGCATTAGCTTTTCATTGTTACCATATATTTATTGTTTTCAAATTCCATCCATATATATCAACAATGTTCGTTATATACCATAACAGGCTCTGTGTTTTGTTGTATCATTGGTGGGTAAACTACATCCAACTGCATTTGTAAAACATTCATATCATACCATTTCCATTTCAAGGGTGAATTGTCTTTTTCAGTCAGATGGAACCAGATATGCCATGTATTATGGGAGCAGCAAGCAGCAGTTTTGGCTGGGGACTTCAAATCCCAGGGATACCTGGGGCCGGAAGAGGAGGCCCGAGTCCCCCCTACAGCTGTTTGGCACTATGAAGCCCATACTGGACTCCCTCCATTGTGGCAGTGTCAAGCAACAGTTTTGGCTGGGTACTTCAAGTCCCGGGAACACTTTTGGTTCAGGCGAGTCACACCCCCGGCCTTCTGCCTGCACTACAAGCGCACCAAGCAGTCACAGGATCGATGCTGCTGATGAGTTTTAGTTAATGAGCTTGTGTCACTTAACTGTTTCCAGTGCTATCTAGAGGTAATAATGGGCCAAACGAAGATGCCTGGGACAAAGACAATGGCACTGGAAAACCGCTGGGTGGTACCATGCTTGACCCTTTCCTGGGCCGTGCAGTTGGCATAATTTCTAAGGAAATTGGCCTGGCAGAGAGGTGTTTATCTTTAGATCTGGGAAAAGTGCTTAGTAGCCTCGCTTTGAGACTGGCAGTTCCCCCTTCTGGTACTTCCACTGAAGACCCCTCTGTTAATTGTGGTCCATTGTCTACTGTGGCTAGGAAACAAGTTCCTCAATCTTCCACAATTAGTTTTCACAGCATCCCCGACCCAATGAGTTTGTTGGGCCTACTTCATTGCAGTCTGGTCTGATCTTCTACCGTCAATGTGGTGAACTCTGAGGCCTCCAGTACCATGTATGAATGTATCTTGGAGAAGGTTAAATAACTGGTAGCTGTAAGTGTCGCTCCTTTGGTGGACAGGATTCGTAGTTTAGAAAATACTGTTTTGCAACTATCTACCATGTACAAAGACTTGTTGACGCAGCCGGCTCCGGTTCAGCCACCTATCACTAGCCAGGCCAGGCCAGGCCTACAGATGCAAGTGATTTCCCCAACCAGAGGAATAGATGGCCTGCCCCCCACTAACAGTGGACAGCCCTTGCCTTTAGATGGGTGAGGAAGCTTCGAGTCGTGTGGGCAGTAGTGAAGACCAGAAGGGGCGAGTAAGTCCGTTTAGCGCTATCAGCAGTTTGGACAATCAAGAATTTAGCTCACGGTCCCAACCCTCCCCAGCAAGCTTTGTTTAAGTGATCTGCCTAATTGCTAACCTTTGTCAGGCTGCAACTTCCCCAAGTAAAGGTCGACCTCCTGGGGGCTAGCAATAGGGATAAAAACCACTTTGCTGTATGTGACCAAAGTTATCGATATGGGATCCCCAGATGTTCCGTGTGTCACACTGCAGTTCCCCTTTGGTGTCTTTTATTATATATAATGTTTATTGTAGGACATGGGGTAGCAGAGTTGAAATGACAATCATTGACCTGATCAATACTCATTTGGTGAATCTCCCAGTTGGTTATTTTAAAATTGTGGCAGGTGATTGTAATTGTAACTTTGAGCCACTCAATACTAATTCTGAAATCCTGTTTACTGAAGAGAATCTAACTTGGTCAGTTCCTTCTCTCTCACCTCCACCTATTAAGAAGTGGACAGCTGCCGCCTCACAGCTAAATGCTTTCACTTTGAGCAATGGCCTCCAAGCTTGGAATGAGATATCCATGTCTGATAGAGAAGAGAGGCAAACATTCAACCGCTTGCTCAAGACTAACCCTAGTGACTATATATTAGATTATGGCCCATAATGATTGACATGCAGATGATACCCCAATTTGATAGAGATCATAAAGCTCTGGATCCTACATTGAGATTGCTGGGCTGTAATATTTCCAGTTCCCACACTAAACCCTTTGATAGAAAGCTCACTCCTACTATCAATGGCTGTAGGCTGAAGTGGAGCTCTGTGGCAGATTACTCTGCAGTTCTGAGGCAGGTTTATGACGTGGTTGCCACTGGCCTGGAAGCTGTGCCTGCTGAGGTAGCTAACCTGTTGCAATCTGACTCCCTGACAACATTTGGAAATATTCATAATACTATGTTCGCCTCTATCAAGAATGGGTAGTTGGTGGAGTCTAGGACCCTTCCCAAGAGGAACAAAAATAGGCATCCTGGTACTCCAAATCATGTGGAATTGCAACACGGGTCCTTTTCATCACTTTTAAAGATAGGAAATGGAATTTTTTCCAGGAAGGCATGTTTTCCTACAAAGCTGCTATCTTAAGTGCTAAAAGAGTGCGGGCCCGATTCACAGAACAAACTTAAGACAAAATCCTAAACTTAGTACCATTTTGGTATTCACAGAATAAACTTACTACTTTTGCTATTCACAGAATGGATTTACGACTACTAAACTTACGTCCGCACTCGGGCCGGAAATTCCGGCCCGGAGGCGGAGCTTCCGGCCCGGAGGCGGGGCTTCCGACCCGGAGGCGGAGCTTCCGGCCCGGAGGCGGGGCTTCCGACCCGGAGGCGGAGCTTCCGGCCCGAAGGTGGGGATTCCGGCCAGCGGCGGAGATTTAGCCATGGCCAAAATCTCCACATCCGGGCCGGAAGCTCCGCCTCCGGCCCGGAAACCCCGCCTCCGGGCCGGAAGCTCCGCCTCCGGACCGGAAACTCCGCCTCCGGGCCGGAATTTCCGGCCCGAGTGCGGACGTAAGTTTAGTAGTCGTAAATCCATTCTGTGAATCACAAAAGTAGTAAGTTTATTCTGTGAATCGCAAAAGTGGTAAGTTCATTCTGTAAATACCAGAAGTAGTAAGTGCATTCTGTGAATACCAAAATGGTACTAAGTTTAGGATTTTGTCTTAAGTTTGTTCTGTGAATCGGCCCCATTGGGAATATGCAAATGCTAAGCGCTGTCAAAGGAAGGCACCATCATTCCTTTTGCCGCATCCTTGCAAATGGTGTCCCTGAAGTCAATTCACCAATTAACAGCAACATCTCTGCAGCTGCCTGAGCAGACAACTTTTCTAAACTGTACGCTTTCAAAGTGTGTCAATATATTCTAATCTATTTGTTGTATGCATAGGCTATTTTAAAATGTCCATCTCCATTCTGTAACTGTATAAGTTCTTATTGAGACTCTTCAAACATAGGAAGATGTCACCTATATATTCTACCCAGAGTTTTATGGACCCTTTTGTAGATTTTCTTCTTAATAGATCCAATTGTCTTCAAAGAGAGACACATAGGCCCAGATGTATTAAAATTTTGCATTGGCATTGATGCAGAATCCTTTGTTGCATTCCCTAAACCACACATAGTAAATTTGTGTGCCTTTGCATGGCTTAGTAAACACAAAATAATGGTCCTCAAAGACTGTCTTGTGTTACTTTGCATCATTTATGCATTACATGGTAAGGGCAAGGGCGTTTCCATGCTTTGTTTACATATATTTTGACATAAACCCAGATTTACAAAGACTTGTAAAGCTGGGTTTGCAACAAAATGGTGCACTTACCCAGCAGAGGTGTACCAGAGAGCAACATCTTTATTTCTTTTTTTTACTTCCTCGTTCCATGTGTGCTTTATTCTGAAGCACACATGTTTTTGTGCAGAAAGGGGTACCTTCCTGTACAAAAACAATCCTCCAAGTAACTCAGGCATCCTTGCACCGTGATGCAAGTGTTCCTGTGATGGCACCTAGGAAATACACAGTGTGCCAGCACTGGGAGAGAGCAGGGATACCTTCCTGCACAAAAAACAATCCTCCAAGTAACTCAGGCATCCTTGCACCATGAAGCAAGGGTTCCTGCGTTTGCACATAGGTAATACACAGTGTGCCAGCACCGGGAGAGAGCAGGGATACCTTCCTGCACAAAAAACTATCCTCCAAGTAACTCAGGCATCCTTGCACCATGATGCAAGTGTGCCTGAGTTTGCACCTAGGCAATACACAGTGTGCCGGCACTGGGAGAGAGCAGGGATACCTTCCTGCACAAAAAACTATCCTCCAAGTAACTCAGGCATCCTTGCACCATGAAGCAAGGGTTCCTGAGTTTGCACCTAGGCAATACACAGTGTGCCAGCACTGGGAGAGAGCAGGGATACCTTCCTGCACAAAAAACTATCCTCCAAGTAACTCAGGCATCCTTGCTCCATGATGCAAGGGTGCCTGAGTTTGCACCTAGGCAATACACAGTGTGCCAGCACTGGGAGAGAGCAGGGATACCTTCCTGCACAAAAAACTATCCTCCAAGTAACTCAGACATCCTTGCACCATGAAGCAAGGGTTCCTGCGTTTGCACATAGGCAATACACAGTGTGCCAGCACTGGGAGAGAGCAGAGATACCTTCCTGCACAAAAAACTATCCTCCAAGTAACTCAGGCATCCTTGCACCATGATGCAAGGGTGCCTGAGTTTGTACCTAGGCAATACACAGTGTGCCGGCACTGGGAGAGAGCAGGGATACCTTCCTGCACAAAAAACTATCCTCCAAGTAACTCAGGCATCCTTGCACAATGAAGCAAGGGTTCCTGAGTTTGCACCTAGGCAATACACAGTGTGCCAGCACTGGGAGAGAGCAGGGATACCTTCCTGCACAAAAAACTATCCTCCAAATAACTCAGGCATCCTTGCTCCATGATGCAAGGGTGCCTGAGTTTGCACCTAGGCAATACACAGTGTGCCAGCACTGGGAGAGAGCAGGGATACCTTCCTGCACAAAAAACTATCCTCCAAGTAACTCAGGCATCCTTGCTCCATGATGCAAGGGTGCCTGAGTTTGCACCTAGGCAATACACAGTGTGCCAGCACTGGGAGAGAGCAGGGATACCTTCCTGCACAAACAACTATCCTCCAAGTAACTCAGGCATCCTTGCACCATGAAGCAAGTGTTCCTGAGTTTGCACCTAGGCAATACACAGTGTGCCACCACTGGGAGAGAGCAGGGATACCTTCCTGCACAAAAAACTATCCTCCAAGTAACTCAGGCATCCTTGCACCATGAAGCAAGGGTTCCTGAGTTTTCACCTAGACAATACTCAGTGTGCCAGCACTGGGAGAGAGCAGGGATACCTTCCTGCACAAAAAACTATCCTCCAAGTAACTCAGGCATCCTTGCACCATGAAGCAAGGGTTCCTGAGTTTGCACCTAGGCAATGCACAATATGCCAGCACTGGGAGAGAGCAGGGATACCTTCCTGCACAAAAAACAATCCTCCAAGTAACTCAGGCATCCTTGCTCCATGATGCAAGGGTGCCTGAGTTTGCACCTAGACAATACTCAGTGTGCCAGCACTGGGAGAGAGCAGAGGTGCACTATACCTTATTTGATATGGCGCTTTTTTGTTTTCTACATTTCACACAACTCAGCGCAGCAAGTTGGACTGCTGTGTTGAGATTCATGAAAGAATAGTAAATCTGGTCCATAGAGGTTAGCTAGTTCTGGTGCAAAGAAGAAGCCAACGGCTATCACTTTCACTTGGACCTAGAATTCCTTTTAGTACAGTAGCATATTTTATTTTGTGATTTGGCAATTATGTTTACTAAGAATTCCATTAGAGTGTCCACAAAATATTATCTCTTGTTTGAACTGCTCTAATGACCTCAACAACCTGGTCTGTATATAATACTTCAATGTCATGGCAAACCAAACTATCTTGTGTGCAGACAAAATTCATGCGTTCTCTTTGGCTAGTACATGTATGGAGCCCAATACACATGTCTGAGTATGTTTTACAAATGGTTTCAAAGAAAAATAAATATACTGGCAAGGTTCTAAAGATGACTGCACTCTGATACAATTCGGCGCCTCCCTGCCAATCTTCTTAGCTGTTGTGGATATTTGGTAGAATGCAAATTAATGGGATTCTGGTGTCTTTTCTATCAAATAATTGGAATTCATTTCCGCTAATCCATTTTTGTAAAATTTCTTCTGCAAGGTTCAGGGTTTGTTTTGTTATTTCCAGTGAAGGGTCTTGTGACAGTTTATGATAAATCTCCATATTGCTCAGTTGTTTTTCTACCTCTCTGTCGTATTTATCTGAGTCCATGAAAACTATTCGCCCTTGTTTGCAGGTTTGTTTATAATGCCTTGATTGAAAGCAAAGGTCTGAATGACCTCCATTTCTTCCTCAACTACATGCTCTTGAGGCATTTGGAATGCATTCGTTCGGAAGCCCTGATTCCAACAACTGCTCCACAGTTGCTTATAATGTACCCATTTTAAATAGAGTGTATCTAGCATTCCTTTTTGTACAGTCATTTCTCGTTTGTGATTTAGAAATTAGTTTTACTAAGAATTCTATTAGAATGTCCACAAAAGATTCTCTACTGTTTGAACCCCTCTAATGATCTCAACAACCTCATCTATATATAATACTTTAATGCATTGGCAAACCAAACTACCTTTTGTGCATTCGAAATCCATGCGTACGGATCCATTTTAAAGAGAGTGTGCTTTCACCTAAATTAATCTAATCAGCATTAAATAACTCAAATGTATTCTTCTGTTCAGTATAGATGTACTACATATTACACCCGAGTTTGTACATAAACACAATTTGTAATTTCTTGAATAACATTCAGAACATTTCTCCTATTGTATATTCAAAGAAAAGTGCAATTGCTTGCTTGCAGGTAAAATCTGTGATTTGGGTTATTGAAGACAGCAATCTTATTCTTAGATGTACAGCCAACCAGTTGTTCAACCCCTACCGCAGACAGGTATGTCGCTTTTTCAGGGCTGAAAATGGAGTGCACATATCAATCATGTACACATATAGGCCTTTTCTTAAAATAAATGCGTCCTTCTGTGTGTGACCATTGAACATGTGATATCTAATCTTATCATATTTCTGTGACTGGATTGCTGAAAAAGTCTGTGATATCTCTTTTGTAAAAATCAGAATTGAAACAAGAAACTTGTGGAAAGCAATTCAAACTTATCACGAAGTATTGTGTAGGTCGAATTTTTTATGGACCAGCCCTTTCATGGCTTGTGAGTACAGGCACAATTCTTCATGGCCAAAGAGCACCATAGTGGTCTAATAGACATTGAGTAAAGCAATATGCACAGCCACTGCCACTCATTAACTTTGAAAAAAATAAATGATATTTCTATGTGAGGGGGGAGAGGCCAGGAGCCCAATGCCCCTCCAACTGTAGTATAATATGAGCGGTGAGGTTTGTAAATGCAAAAAATACCTCTTATTTAGTTAAATCTTCTTTTGTGAATTAGAATAAAAAGTGCTGCACCACTGCAGAGATTGTGGTTATGCGTAGTTATAGCAGTAATCGGGGTGATAATTTTGGCCTGATTCTAATGGAAAAGGATTATTTTTCTCACATCATGATTACATAGGGCTATACTAAAGCTAAAAGTTTACTTGTACTGTCATCATACCTCTTGACCCAGATTTATCAAACTTTCACGCAGCGCAGCAAGCCACCTTGCTGCGCTGCACGACTTGAAATGAAAGGGCAAGAAAGCACTGCATTTAACCCCTTCAGTGCCCCGCCTTTTCCCCCTCCTGTGCCGGGCCTTTCATTAGCGGGCGGGGTCCATGACGAGAGTCTCGTCATGGGCACGGCGCAACCGTGCTCCATGACGAGACTATCTCGTCATGGGCATAGAAGAGGTTAACATTATATGTTACACATTGTCATACCCCTTAGTTCAGGATGAGAAGGTGAAGGAAGAATTTGAGAAATGATGTTGATAATTGCTATCATCATTAAAAGGTAAGAATTCCAAACACTTACGGCAACCTTTCACATCGCCATCTTGGAGTGGATCCAACTTATTGTTTACAAGGTTGCCTTAGTCTCATAATCATCTCCATATAAGTACTGGTAGCAATTTTAAGAAAGGAATAGGTAAAACTCCTACACCTATGGGAGTGGTTCTCCCTTTAGCCCTTTGTTTTTGCAGCGTCCCTTAAGAGTTAATGTTTGCTTGCATTGTATTCACTGTGCCACTGGATTCAAGCTAGCCTGGCTGAAGAAGGGTGACATACCCTGAAACCGGTCCCAGGATGCTTGTTTTCGGTCCAGGAAGGACCTGGCCTGGCAGTTCGGTCTGGACTGTTCCCATGGGGCACAGGGTCAAGACTGATTTGTATATGGCTGGGTCCAAACTGGGGTGGCGTAGTGGGCAAAAGAACAATGCATTTAACCCAGATCTTTTGACTGGGGGAGAATGTTTGCATTGTCAGCATTCCGTCCATCATTTGTTTGCTGTAACACTTTTCACCCTAAGTGGGATGGGTATGCCCAGACGTTGGTCCCTTGCTCACTGTGCCACTGGATTCAAGCTAACCTGGCTGAAGAAGGGTGACATACCCTGAAACCGGTCCCAGGATGTTTGTTTCCGCTCCAGGGAGGACCAGGCCTGGCAGTTCAGTCTGGACTGTTCCCATGGGGCACAGGGTCAAGACTTATTTGTATGTGGCTGGGTCCAAACTGGGGTGGCATAGTGGGCAAAAGAACCATGGATTTAACCCAGATCTTTTGACTGGGGGAGAATGTTTGCATTGTCAGCATTCCGTCCATCATTTGTTTGCTGTAACACTGCATTGTATTCACAGCACAACTGAATATCTGCAGGCAGCTAGCACTGAAAACCGTGCAAACAGAAAGGGCAGGACAAGCCTTTTTAGCAGGTAGCCTGATAGGGGATTCCAAGATTGATTGTGTATTTGTAGACAAATCCTTAGTGAAGTAAAGATTTCTTTATATTCTGTTGCCTTTTCCTTATAACGTTCTTAAGGACACAAAAACGTAATAACCCAGCACACAGGATGTGACCAAATTGTGGAAGCATATACACATGTTCAGTGTGTATGAAGCAGCACGGGAGGTGTGTTCTCTTGTCTTCTTTCCCATTCCTGTTTCCCTTGCTGATGTGTGTCGCTCACCCCATGATGCATTATGACACGAGGTGGCAGTGAATCGAGGTGGCCCTTACAGAAGCAACGGCAGCACCATATGTGTTAGTGTATGTCACCCTTTCATAATTACATAGGACGAATGGATTGCCATCCTCTCATCCTCCGTTTATTTTGATTCTATGTATTTGGACAGGGCATTGTGGGATATCTCTGAAGTAGCAGCTACAAGTAAGCCATGTACCAGACGTCTTCTTGGTAGGTGTTACATGGGAATAAGCTATCATATTGCACTCAAAGGACTGCAGTATTGCCAGTGCTCTAACGAGTCAGATGAACAATCTTCACTTCTCATCATACAAGTTGTGCCTTTTTAAGTTTCACTGATTTGTGTTTGCGTTCTTCCTTAATTATAAAAATAATTCTCAGGGCCTTCAACATAGCATATAATCATACCAGTGTGCGCCTTGCAGTGAAAGGGTTTTAAAGAGTTAATTTGATCTGTTGTATTTTTCACTGTTCATCATATCCCTGAGGTCTTCAAAAGCAAGGAGTTTCCACACCTTGCCTAACCAATTTGTCCTTGTAAGTATTATTATTACTTTCTAACCCTGAGATATGCAAAGTTCTGAAGATTATAACACTTTTTGAAGCATCATCATACTTGTGTATAGATGAATATCCTACATTAAAAGGATAATGAGAACACTGGGCCTGAATACGAGTGAGGCGGTGCGGGAGCGGGACCAAACCTGTGGTTGAACCGCCACCAGATTAAGAGTTTTCTCCTGGTCTGGAGGGCGGTTTTTGGGCAGTCCCACGGCTCTGCCTATGAAATAGGCACCGCAATGGGTATGTCAAAATCAGTACCTGCATTTCATGGACTGCTCTAATCCATGCCGTGCAAGTACTAGGGTGCATGCACACAGGAGGGCCCAATATCTGGCCCCCTGCATGCATGCCCCGGGCCATAGGCACAAGGGGCCAGATAGGGCCACCTTTGTTTCCTCTCTGCCACGATTTTCATGGATTTGCAACCGCCATGAAAACGACGCGGTGCAAAAGGGGGTGGTGATGGACGGAGCATCAGAACCAATCAAGCACTCACACCCAGTCAACAGATCTGGGTTTGATCCATCACCGTTCTTTAGCCCACTCTGCCAGCCCAGTTCAGACATGGCCATATGCAAATCAGTCTGACCCTGTGCCTCATGGGAACAGTCCAGCCCGAACTGCCAAGCCATGCCTTCCCTGGACCGGAAACAAGCTTCCTAGGACCGGTTTCTGGCATTTCAGCCGTCTTCAGCCAGGCTTGCTTGAATCCAGTGTCAAAGTGAGCAAGGGACTCACGTCTGAGCATACCCTGCCAACTTATGGCAAACAAAGCGGTACAAAAGGGGGTGGTGATGGACGGAGCATCAGAACCAATCAAGCACTCACACCCAGTCAACAGATCTGGGTTTGATCCATCACCGTTCTTTAGCCCACTCTGCCACCCCAGTTCAGACATGGCCATATGCAAATCAGTCTGACCCTGTGCCTCATGGGAACAGTCCAGCCCGAACTGCCAAGCCATGCCTTCCCTGGACCGGAAACAAGCTTCCTAGGACCGGTTTCTGGCATTTCAGACGTCTTCAGCCAGGCTTGCTTGAATCCAGTGGCAAAGTGAGCAAGGGACTCACGTCTGAGCATACCCTGCCAACTTATGGCGAACAAAGCGGTACAAAAGGGGGTGGTGATGGACGGAGCATCAGAACCAATCAAGCACTCACACCCAGTCAACAGATCTGGGTTTGATCCATCACCGTTCTTTAGCCCACTCTGCCACCCCAGTTCAGACATGGCCATATGCAAATCAGTCTGACCGTGTGCCTCATAGGAACAGTCCAGCCCGAACTGCCAAGCCATGCCTTCCCTGGACCGGAAACAAGCTTCCTAGGACCGGTTTCTGGCATTTCAGCCGTCTTCAGCCAGGCTTGCTTGAATCCAGTGGCAAAGTGAGCAAGGGACTCACGTCTGAGCATACCCTGCCAACTTATGGCGAACAAAGCGGTACAAAAGGGGGTGGTGATGGACGGAGCATCAGAACCAATCAAGCACTCACACCCAGTCAACAGATCTGGGTTTGATCCATCACCGTTCTTTAGCCCACTCTGCCACCCCAGTTCAGACATGGCCATATGCAAATCAGTCTGACCCTGTGCCTCATGGGAACAGTCCAGCCCGAACTGCCAAGCCATGCCTTCCCTGGACCGGAAACAAGCTTCCTAGGACTGGTTTCTGGCATTTCAGACGTCTTCAGCCAGGCTTGCTTGAATCCAGTGGCAAAGTGAGCAAGGGACTCACGTCTGAGCATACCCTGCCAACTTATGGCGAACAAAGCGGTACAAAAGGGGGTGGTGATGGACGGAGCATCAGAACCAATCAAGCACTCACACCCAGTCAACAGATCTGGGTTTGATCCATCACCGTTCTTTAGCCCACTCTGCCACCCCAGTTCAGACATGGCCATATGCAAATCAGTCTGACCCTGTGCCTCATGGGAACAGTCCAGCCCGAACTGCCAAGCCATGCCTTCCCTGGACCGGAAACAAGCTTCCTAGGACCGGTTTCTGGCATTTCAGACGTCTTCAGCCAGGTTTGCTTGAATCCAGTGGCAAAGTGAGCAAGGGACTCACGTCTGAGCATACCCTGCCAACTTATGGCGAACAAAGCGGTACAAAAGGGGGTGGTGATGGACGGAGCATCAGAACCAATCAAGCACTCACACCCAGTCAACAGATCTGGGTTTGATCCATCACCGTTCTTTAGCCCACTCTGCCACCCCAGTTCAGACATGGCCATATGCAAATCAGTCTGACCCTGTGCCTCATGGGAACTGTCTAGCCGGAACTGCCAAGCCATGCCTTCCCTGGACCGGAAACAAGCTTCCTAGGACCGGTTTCTGGCATTTCAGACGTCTTCAGCCAGGTTTGCTTGAATCCAGTGGCAAAGTGAGCAAGGGACTCACGTCTGAGCATACCCTGCCAACTTATGGCGAACAAAGCGGTACAAAAGGGGGTGGTGATGGACGGAGCATCAGAACCAATCAAGCACTCACACCCAGTCAACAGATCTGGGTTTGATCCATCACCGTTCTTTAGCCCACTCTGCCACTCCAGTTCAGACATGGCCATATGCAAATCAGTCTGACCCTGTGCCTCATGGGAACAGTCCAGCCCGAACTGCCAAGCCATGCCTTCCCTGGACCGGAAACAAGCTTCCTAGGACCGGTTTCTGGCATTTCAGACATCTTCAGCCAGGCTTGCTTGAATCCAGTGGCAAAGTGAGCAAGGGACTCACGTCTGAGCATACCCAGCCAACTTATGGCGAACAAAGCGGTTCAAAAGGTGGTGGTGATGGACGGAGCATCAGAACCAATCAAGCACTCACACCCAGTCAACAGATCTGGGTTTGATCCATCACCGTTCTTTAGCCCACTCTGCCACCCCAGTTCAGACATGGCCATATGCAAATCAGTCTGACCCTGTGCCTCATGGGAACAGTCCAGCCCGAACTGCCAAGCCATGCCTTCCATGGACCGGAAACAAGCTTCCTAGGACCGGTTTCTGGCATTTCAGATGTCTTCAGCCAGGCTTGCTTGAATCCAGTGGCAAAGTGAGCAAGGGACTCACGTCTGAGCATACCCTGCCAACTTATGGCGAACAAAGCGGTACAAAAGGGGGTGGTGATGGACTGGGGAAACATCAGAACCAATCAAGCACTCACACCCAGTCAACAGATCTGGGTTTGATCCATCACCGGTCTTGAGCCCACTCTGCCACCCCAGTTCAGACATGGCCATATGCAAATCAGTCTGACCCTGTGCCTCATGGGAACAGTCCAGCCCGAACTGCCAAGCCATGCCTTCCCTGGACCGGAAACAAGCTTCCTAGGACCGGTTTCTGGCATTTCAGACGTCTTCAGCCAGGCGTGCTTGAATCCAGTGGCAAAGTGAGCAAGGGACTCACAGCCTCAAGACCGTTGCACCACCTCCAGGGATCTTTGATCCCTGGCGGTTGCGGTAGTCCCGGGCCGGTCTGACCCTTCTAGTTGTAATAGGGCAGTCGGTAGGCTGCTGCCGCCCCACACCAGTGAGTCTGGCAGTCCATGGACTGCCCGACTCGTAATTAGCCCCACTGTCTTAATAATATAAAGCCAATATCAAAATCTATTTTTCAATGCAAACCCCCTAGTCCGAACATTTTGCACTTGCATGTTATGGTGCTAGTATCAGATATACCTATAAGTGCTCTCTTTGCCTCAACACCTTATAGACTTTGGCCCAGAATTGCAAATATTTTGCTTTGGGTTTGCATTATTTTTTCAACATAGAACTGATGCAAAATCCAGATTGATATTTACAAACCAATGCAAATAATGATTTGCGTTGGTTTGTTACCAAACATAATGCAATGCAGCGTAATGCTCTTCCTGTTGCTACTTTGCAATCAAGGGGGTGTTCCATGGGTGGTACATTGGCATTCCCATGCAACCACCTATGGGTGTAGATGCAAAAGATTTGCACCAAAATACTGTTCCTCCTCGAGGCAGAAGCAATGAGGAAAATAGTTTCCATTTTCCTAATTCTTCTGTCTTTTCATGTGTGCTGCATTGTACAGCAGACATACAAAACGGAAAAAGCCTAAATGCATAGGTTTCTTACTGGAACAGACCCTTGTCATTACAAAACCTATCCTTCAGACAATGCAGCCCCCCCTACATTATGGCACAAGGGTGTCTTTGTTGTCACATGGCTGCTTAAAGTGCGCAAGCAAAATGAGAGAGCAGTGAGCCTCCGGTAAGGTATGCAAGTGGTGGGCAGGGGGTTTGAATACAAAAAAAAAAATCACTCACCTGATCTCTCCATCGCCGCATCTCTCCCATGTTGAGTGAGTCTCTTCCAGGGCCTGGAAAGCAACTAGGCTCCCTCCAGCCAATCACAAGCTGCAATGCAATGTTGTGATTGGTAAGCACCCAAGCTCCCTTGAGCCAATCACAATGCTGCAATTTGTGATTGGTCTGAGAAACATGGATCGGCACTCAGCCAGGGAATGGGAGCCTGAACATGTTCTCCATGCAGGCTGTAATGCAGCCTGCTTGGAGTACATGACAAGTGTGCATGATTGTTTGCCCGGCCCGAGAGGTGCACAACCACTGTCCTCCCCAACGGCAGGGGAGCCAAGCCCCGGCCCGCCCTAGCCTGACCATATGAAAAATAAAATGATAATAACTTCAGTTATTATAATTTTATCTTTTCGTATACACTGCTCCGTGAACATTGGGGTGACGCTTCAGAGGAGGAGACGCCTCTGGGAGAGAGCGGAACAGCTCCACATCTTAATTTACATGGCCCCGCTCTACAATCTCGCTTTTATGCAATGCAGCACAGCAACATTTTTTGCTGCCCTGCATTGCATGAATTCTTTAAAACACTGGGGCCTAGTCTCCATACTTTGGATCTGATGGGAAAGTGCTTGCAAAGCGAGGTAGAAAATGTGCACACAGTGTTACGTTTTGAGTAACCGTTCTGGGTCATTGATCAGGATTTCTGTCTTTGAGCCATTTATTTTGAGGCTGTTTGGTCCCTTCCATAACTCTCTGCTTATTATCAGTCTTTTTGATATATCTTCACATTTGTTGGGAAGGGCTGTAAGGTATAGCTGAGAGTCATCTGTGTAGCTGTGGGAGTGGAGGTCTAGGTGTGGAGTTGGTGCTACAACCTTTTTCAAGCTTTCCAAAACGCACACATAGACTCTCATTCTAACAGTCACATTTCTGTTCACAGCACACTGAAAAAAACGATATAGTAGTGGTATTACTCCGTATTTTTTTAAACTGATTCCAAAGAAATAGGCAATACCAGGTAGAATCAATCTTACTAACCACTACTACCACATCGTTAAGTACTTTGCACACTTCACAAATTCTTCCAAGTAATGCATGGAGAGGTGGGGGAGGAGAATGTATATGGAAGCACAATGTGCACACTAGTCGAAATTGCAATTGGGGTGCAACAGCATTACAGCTGGATTTCAAGGGCACTGCTGCCCTCAGAATGCGATCCCCAAAGTAATCTTACAACATATATTGATTTGTGTTACAGAGACAATTGATATTAGATTATTAATATGATACCAATCTGTACTTCGCATCTTTCTCTGCATCAATATCACTTAAAATAACTTTAATAAACGGTACTTTTTTCGTAAAATTCCTGTTTTATAACAATTCAATTAATTTTGCATTGAAAAACATCTAATGACTATTGCTGTATTTTCTAAATGTCTTTCATTATTAATTCATTTGCTATCCAGTGTAGTAGCAATGATCATAATACACTCGCTTAATAGTAGTTTGATACATAACGCTATTCGTGAGCAATCTAAAACAAATGAACAACTCATACTCCTCTTAGAAGCGGCATCGCTGTGACAGATGTTCTCGCTGATCTTCTAATGTTCATAGACAGTTCTGTCTTCTTCAAGGCCTCTTATGGTAATTTATTAAAATTGCTTCCGGGATGCACTTTAGCTAGGACTATGCAAATGTTTGAGATATATATTTACAGTAAATGCACTAGGCTGTTCAGTGTTGTCTCATAAAAGCTTGAATGATTATGGATTCTGCCAGAGGCAATATAAAGCTAAAAACTGGAAAAAACATAACACTGCACACAGTAGGATTGTTTTTGGGATGGAAAAAAAATGTGTTGCTCTCGATTTTTGGGATCAAGTTTCGATTGAATATTTTGGTTGTGAAATTATTTTTTAAACAGTCTTATTTCAAATTAGAGCACCCAGTCGTATGTAAAATATTTTATTGATTACATTCGTCCTGATCGGTCAGGATGAGTGCCAGGGTTGGAGGGCTGCACTTGATCAGATCAATAAACACATAGGGGCAGATTTACAAGCCCCTTGCGCCACTTTTGCGTTACTTTTCCCATGTAAAAAGTGACGCTAAAGTGGTGCAAGGGGCTTGTAAATCTGCCCCAGAGTTTGATGTCCCACATCAGTCTTTAGTATATGTAGACCTAACTTTATAATGGGGCACATCCCTTTCAGGTACACATTTGCGTATAGGTCAAGCGCCTCCCAAGTATGAATTGGCATCACATTGTGCATGAGTAATTAGAAATACGAAAAATAAAATTGCCCGAAATGCTGTTGCTACAATAGTAGAACACATGCTTCCCCTCTTCTTTCCGAGACTCCTATGATCACCAACGTAGAACATTGGACAGGGTCTAAGCACCATGGGATTGCATTTCCCTCTGTATCTTCAATTGGAAGACATTAGGAAGACCAAATCTCCAGGGGGCATATTGTCAAGAAACGGCGTTAAAATTATCGCCACTTTAGCGGCACAAAACTACCGCTAAAGAGGCAATAATGGGCTTGATAATATGCCCTTGAGTGTCAACATGGGCTTCTATTGGAATTCTCTGCGGCATATTATCAAGCCCCTTATCGCCGCTTTAGCGGCAGTTTTCTGCCGCTAAAGCGGCGATAATTTTGACGCGGTGCATGATAATGTGTCCCCAGATTTCCGTTGCAAGCACTATCTGATATATGATCCCAGGGAAAAGCTTGCCTCAATTAATTCTTTCTTAATAATACCTCCACGCCACAAACTTTTAGGCACTACTAAAACGCAAAGACGCATATTTATAGGAACAATCAATACCATAGCATCGGTAGGAAACTATCTCTAGGGTAAAAAGATGTTAAAGTGTGGTGGGACATCTCACTCTCGGTGGGGGGTCAAACATCTTCAAAAAATTCATTGGTTACTCACCACAAGGTTAGTTTTTGTTTCAATCACTCCCCTGTTAATTAGCCGAAACCTTTTACTTAAAAAAAATAATAATATGGCAATATTTGTATTCATCTAGGGAGCGAAAAGGGGCCATGGTTCCCAGTAAATAATTGTCTGCACTACTGAGGGTTTGATCTTTGCTTCCTGACATCAAACTTATTACTGATCTGGCCTTTCTCATCTTTCTCTGAGGCTCATTACACTCAAGCTTAGCTAGGTGCTCCCAACATTTGTTTCTACTATGCCCTGGGGCAGTCCTTTTTCAAATTTGATATAGATTTGGTGCACCTGTGTTAGATTCGTATTAAATTAACAACATATTAAAAAGTAGTTATTGAAATGTTATTATTAAAAACCAATATGTATGCTTCTATTCCAAGCTGATAAAAATACAAGAATCATATCAACGCCCACACGTGCTTGACAAAAGAAAGCTTCTTTAAGATAATTTCATTACAGCTACGATATCCACACCAAAAAACATGCCTTTGATGTAATGTGCTCAGTATAATGCTGCACCACAGTTACAGGTGGCAAGGAGTATGCCCTATAGAACTTTGCAGTCAAATTTGATAAACCGAAATACTTTTAGAAAATTAGGGACTCATTTATGAGGGGGGTGACGCAGTGCAATGCAGCAAATCAACCTTGCTGCACCGCACTGTGTCACAGGGAAGGGACAGAAATGCAGCGTACGGGTGCCCTTTTGCCAGCCTAGCGCAAATGAAGGCACCCTGCAACCATGGTGCAAGGGTGCTTGTGTTGCATGCAGGAGTGTTTTTGTGCAGGAAAGGGCACCTTCCTGCACAAAAACAATCCTGGGAGGCATATTCCTCTTTCCCGAATGCAGCACACTTAGAGGAAGAAAAAAGGAGAACTAGAGATTTTTCTTCTTGTTACGTCTTCCCTGGGAACCTCTAAGATTATGGCGCATCCCCAGGTTTGCAAGTTCTTGTAAATCTGGGCGTGTTTCAGAATCCATGGGATTTGCGTGTAAACACCCACTCAATGCTCATGGAACACATTCCCAGGGCAGAGTAACACAACGCAGAGATTTGTTCTGTGTTACTTTACCCCAGATTTTTGAAGCCATTCAGAGCTTGCTTAAAACATCTGACATAGCGGTTTGCGTCACTTATGTACCAAATTGCATGGAGCAAATGAGAAAACAAAACCCTCTCATATATAAGCCCCTTAGGGTTTAAATACTTTAAACAATTTGCTGGATGTAGGCCCTCTGACTGAGGATGGTGTTTAGAGGTATGCCTTCTACTATAGAACAACTGCTAAAAAAAATAGACTAACCTGCTTCTCAGAATGTAAGGAAAGGGAATTTTGAAACACGACCAGCTAAGGGAGTAATAGGGTCTCCCTTTCGTTCTACAAAAATCTGTGAATGTTTACTATAATATGTCATATAACTTTTTAAAATATTTGCAACACTGGTTGCCCTCCATGTTGTAGCCAGTTCCTGAAATTGGTGAATGGCTGGTGGCACTGAACAATAGACTCGGCGTCAGGGGGGGCATCGCGGTCATCTTGAGCCTCCCCTACCAGAGGAGCAGTCTGTGGAGCTGCCAAACCCAACAACAATTGCCTCTCGGTTTGCTCAGTCTCGGTGGCAACAATATTAACTGCTCTTTTCAGCATGCTGTCCATGGAGGTGGAGGGGCGGGAGCTTGGTATAAGCGTTTCCCCATAGCGTAAATATTTCAGCGCTCACTGTTGCTAAATGTATGTGACTCACCTCAACAGAGCTTAGTGGATATGGCCTTTCAGAGGTGTGGCCCAGCCTGGCTTCCTCTGGTCTCTGACGGGAGCCGTACGTTGTTTTTAAATGCGCCTCTGGGTGCGAAAGCACGGTGTCACTAGCAGTCCCCACTGGCTTCTGAGGCACTGAGTCCTGGCCGTTCCCCTCATGGCTTGCAGGTGATGTAAAAGATGTAATAGAGCTCCCCGCGCTGCGGGAGCCCTACATTGTTTGTAAACACGCCTCCGGGCATGAAAGCGTGGCGTCACTGGTGGCCCCCACTGGCTGCTGGGACACTGAGTCCTGGCCGTTCCCCTCATGGCTTGTGGATGATGTAAAAGAGCTCCCCGCGCTGCAGGAGCCCTATGCTGTTTTTAAACGCACCTCCGGGCGCGAAAGCGTGGTGTCACTGGCGGCCCCCCCTGGCTGCTGAGGCACTGAGTCCTGGCCGTTCCCCTCACGGCTTGCGGGCAATGTAAAAGATGTAAAAGAGCTCCCCACACTTGCGGGAGCCCTACGTTCTTTTTAGACACACCTCCTGGTGCGAAAACTTGGCGTCACTGGCGGCCTCCACTGGCTGCTGGGGCACTGAGTCCTGGCCGTTCCCATAACGGCTTCCGGGCAATGTAAAAGAGCTCCCGGCACTGCGGGAGCCCTACGCTGTTTTTAGACGCACCTCCAGGCATGAAAGTGTGGTGTCACTGGCAGCCCCCACTGGCTGCTGAGGCACTGCGTCCTGGCCGTTCCCCTCACGGCTTGCGGGCGATGTAAAAGATGTAAAAGAGCTCCCCACACAAGCATTAAGCCTCTAGCCAATCATAGTGAAATAACACCTCATGGTACATGTGTTACAGGTAATGGTTTCTACATATCCTGGTGGCTGAGATCATCAAATGTGACCAGGCAGGGGTTTACAGAATACCTGTGTAATCAACTTTCGACATTTGGTCTTTGCAGCATATGGACATAGATTGACACATTCCTTGCTCAGAAAGTATGACAGCAAATTGTTACAGGAATTGTACATCTTGCAAATTTTCATTGTGTAAGCTAAAAGGATATAAGTTAAACCTAAGGGCATATTACTTGTTCTGTACACTCCACAGGCCAGGCCTTATCATCATTGAGTATCACAGGACAACACCATAAGCATAGAGGGGCATATTATCAAGACAGGCAATACAATTATCGCTGCTTTAGTGGCATAAAACTGCAGCTAAAACGGTGATAATGGGCTTGAAAATATGCTCTAAGGAAATCCTATTGAAGCTCAGGTTAGATGTCCTTCACATCTAACATGGGCTTCAATTGCCTGGCACCTTGGCGTGAGTCTCCCTTCCACTTTTTGTCGCTGTGCCTCATGTGTTTTATTGGTGTTGGCCGCTCAGAGCACTGTGCCACTGCCAACCAGTGCCACAGTGCTAGTGCTCCCTATTTAAAATGTATATGTTGGTTGGATTCCATGATTGGCTTATTTGGTTTACTGTCAGACCCCAGTAAAGTGCACCAGGAGTGCCCAGGGCTTGTAAATACAAATGCTGCTGGTGGGCTTGCAGCACTGGTTGTGCCACCCACAGAAGCGGTCTGGTAAAATGTATCTAAGGTCTGCCATTGCAGAACCTGCGTGCAGTCTGGTACTGTCATGCTGACTGGGCAAGTGCATCAACTTCCCAGTCCCTAAACCTTCCCTTAACTTCATATTAGTCACCCCTGTGGTAGGCCCAAGGGCAGGGTGCATTGTAAGCATAAGGTAGGACAAGCCCTGATGTGTGTGGCATGTCCAAATAGTGAATTACAGCCATTTTCGTTTTTCACTATTGCAAGGCTACCTGGTCCCATAGGCCAAAATGGGCTGTTAGAATTGTTACATCCTATGATCCTAACAGACCCAGGGAACATGGTAGAAATTCGAGTTTAGTATGCCTGAACTCAGAATAATAAAATACATCTTTTAGTAAAGTTTATTTTAATATTCTGTGTTTGCAAATACCACTTTTAGAAAGTTGGTATTTGCTTGCCTAACCATTTCAGCCCGCCTCTGCTAAGATGTGTATCTGCCTGTCTGGTTTGTGTGAGTGACAGGGCTGGGTAAACCCAGAGGGGCAGGGCTAGGTAGCCTGGTGGTGAATAGAGAGATTGACATCCAGATGGGTGGGAGGAGTGCAACTGGACTCTGAATAGGGCTGTGCTCTGCCACCACAATGCTGGCTCCACCTCCTGTGGAGCGGCTGATGTCTCTGCCCTGCACCCTGAATAGAAAGGCAGAGTCATGTCAACAAAGTGCTCAAGAACTGGTTTGGACTGGGCAAAGGCTCCTCTACCCCAGAGGAACAAAGGAATTAGGGGTATAAGTATTGGGGCCCTGCTCCCAAGAAATTAGATCCTGCTTGACAAGAAGAACCTCTGCCTGAGGAGAAGGAACTGGGAAAGCTGTAAGGAGGAGTACTGTCCCTGACCTGGGGCATCGGCCTGCAGTGGTTGCCTTGCTGCTGAAAGGAGAGGAGAAAAGACTACAAAGACTTTATTTCAATTTGTGCTTAAGGGATCTCCAAGGGCTTGTGCTGAGCTTGCCCCCTGAACGAAGTCCCAGGACCAGTGGACTTCACCCCCAGCTCCCCAAAGTCTTTTGGAAGTGCCTGCTGCTGTTGTTGGGCCTTCTGAGGGACTGCGTGTCGCAAGGAGCTGGAAGCGCGTCTCAAGAAGGAGAAGCCTGCCGCCGTCGGAGCTGTTGTCGTCGCATCTCGCAAAGGGTGTCGTCGCTGCAGCATCGCATCGAGCGGAAGCGTCTCGCATCATTCCGGAAGTGTCTCGCAACACCGAAGAAGCGTGTCGCCATCGCAGCCATCGTAGCTGACGCATTGCACCGCATCAAGAGAAGAGTCTCGCATCGAGGTTGAAGTGTGTCGCCATCGCAGCCATCGTAGTTGTCGCATTGCACCGCATCAAGAAAAGCGCCTCGCATCCACGGAGAAGCGAGCCGCCGTCGGAGCTGCTGTCGTCGCATCGCGTAAAGGGGTGACGCCGCTGCAGCATCGCATCGAGCGGAAGCGTCTCGCAAACGTCGGAGAAGAGTGTCACTGCCAAGGCCGCTGTCGGCGCATCGCGTAAAGGGGTGACGCCGCTGCAGCCGACGCATCGAGACGAGTCTTCTCGCAACATCGGAGAAGCGTAACGCATCTGGAAGATCTTCATGTCTTTATTTCTTTGCACCAAAAACTTCATCGCATCAGCATCGTTGCAACACTTTCGTTGCCCTGCGTGTCGCATCTAAGGTACATTGACTTAAAGTGTCGCATTTAAGAACTTAAGAGAACTAAGCAAACTTCTACCATCTAAAGTAACAGTATTGTGTATTTTTGTCGTTTAATGGTCTTGTGGTAACTCTATATAAAGAATCCTTATTTTTAATATAAAAACCTGTGTGGTGTCCATCTGTAGTGTTGTCACTTGGTTACTGTATGTGTTCACAAATGCTTAACCTATAACGCTCTGAGATAAGCCATGTCTGCTCGCGCCAAGCTACCTAGAGGGTGAGCAGGGGTTATTTTAGGAGTGTAACCCCTTACCCTGACTAGAGGAAAGGTTCCCTGCTTGTCACAAGTACCTACCTGTGCCAACCTGAGAACCCGGATTCTAACATTGGTGGTCAGCGGTGAGGATTCTGGACTTGCATTTGTGACTCATGTACAGTGATTGGTGAACACTACTTAGTGAGTGCAGACCTTAAACGCAAACAATACTTGTTGGTAGATTTCTTTTGGGACTGTCTATTTTTGAGCACTGCCAAGCTTAACCATGGTGGAGAAAGCAGCATCCATAGTCTCTGTGAATACTGAATTTGAATGGGAAGAAGAGAAATTGGATAGCTACAAGTTATCACAGCTGAAATTATTCTGCAGGAAATTTAATGTTTCCACAACTGGATGTAAAAACAAGCCAGAGTTCTACAAGGCGCTGAGGGCCTGGGTAGAAGCGAGGAATGCCACTGATGATGATAATGCAGATGAGCAGCTGGATGGGCCAGTGGGTCCAAGAGGAAGGAGAAGCCCTTCCCCAGCAGGTAGCAGTGTTTCTAGTAAAAGTTTATCTCCAGAGGAGTTGGCAGACAGGAAGGAAATCAGAGCTCATGAGATAGAGATGGCGAAACTAAATGGACAATTGGCAATGGAACAAAAAAGGCTGGAAATGGAAGAGAGGAAAAGCCAAATGGAGCATGAGATGAAAATGAGGGAGCTGGAGTTGAAAGCCCAGGGCTTGGGAAGCACTCCCTCTGGTGGCAGCACACTCCCAGTGCAGGTAGAGTCCAGAGAGTACATACCCAAAGATGTAGTGAAGGAATTTTTTAAAAATGATGACATAGGGCAGTGGTTTAAAGCCTACGAAGTAGCCATGTCCTCCCACCGGGTCCCTGAGAAGGATTGGGGAGCGGGGTTGTGGGGGCGGTTCTTGAGTGAAGGGCGGGACACACTGCTAGATTTCAAACTACTGGACAAGGGTATTAAGACATAGGAAGCAAATGGCGCTCTGCAAGTAAACGTGTGGGGTGCAAAAATCAGTGAATTATTATGGTGCAAAACAGGAAGGGGAAACCCTTATAACCCCTTAGTATGTGTAGGACAAAGCCCTGCAACAAAACAATCAAAGCAATCCTGCGCACACATATGGTTATAAAGTCAATGTTGACAAAAGTAAGCACAATGATGGAGACAAAATTGTTCAGATATGGACATGTAGTTCTTTAATCCTCAAAGCAGCATGACCAGCCGACACGTGTTTCGTCGGGGAAACATAAACCCACGACTCTTCAGGGCTGGGAAAGATACAAATATAAGTTTTCTAAAACACTAAAAGAAACATTTGAAGTTGCCAAGAGGGATCGGACCTCTTGACAGTGAATAAACACCTAAGACACCAACAAGACATTCTAAAAAGCACAAAAGTACTGTAATGAAATCATGTATCAATCAATACACCCAATGGGAATATTAGGATATTGCACTAGTAATCATTTTAACAGCATAGCAAAAAGACACAAAAACATTTCTCAAGAAAAAATAATTTCTCAAGAAAAAATACCACGTGGGACCAAAGAACCAGTAAAGATCCCAATCATTACAGAAAAAAAATAGAAAACACCTCAATGTGAAGAGGATACTCCAAAAGAATTCAACGGAAAGAAAAAGAAAAAGTAAAAAGAGTTTAAGGGACAGTAAAAGGAACTGTGCCAAACTACAGCTAGCGAAAAAACGGTAAATACGACAAATACCTGCCAACAGTCGCAAGAATGCAGTGGATGCTAAAACAAAACAGATATTACAAAAAACCATGGTCAGACAACAAGAATTAGGGTCACAACAGAAATCACACTGCGCTAGGTCAAGAATCAAAGGAATCCAAAAAATAGAAAAAGTTCTTACCACACAACCGGTGATAATTCCAACCCGGCTGGGTGTACAAATCGCAAGTCGAGACGATAGAATCAGTAAAAGTGCACGGATACGAGAAGCTATCTATAAGAGCAGTAAGAGGAACAAGCGTCATAGAGTATACGACCCCAGGTGAAGTACGCATAAAAGCATATCCATGGGTAACAAAATTGCTGAGTCTCACCTTAATTGTAAACACAGTTCAATGTCAATGTAGATGCCGCCAGTAAAAGAAAGCCCAAAACACGAGTAAATGATCTCTGTGAGGAAAAAAAGTTTAAATAAGCAAAATGTATCTAGGTTAAGGATTGAAAAATAAGCAAGGTGCTAGAAATCACTATATCAAAACATATACGTAAATGTATAAAAATCTACTCACGAAGCCGGTGTAAAAATGTCAAGGAAATCGTCAATAATGCCAAACAGTTGAGACACGAGTAAGTGTCCGAAAACTGTACCTACGAAAGAGCATATCATAACCCATTGTCAAAAACGGGGGATCCGTCAATAATAATCCAGTAACTAATCATTGTTGCGACAATAAAACTCAAAATAATGTGAGTACTAATCAAATTCAAGCAATCAAAAGGGAAAACTCACAGTTAAGGCAGCAAAAAAACATGTCCTGGCGGCACCCATCCGGTTAGCGAGTAACTACAGGTGCGTGTAACCCGGAAGTACTATAAGTAAAGGGTGAAAGGCTCGAAGACTAGAACGCGTCTCAGTTCAATGTGCCAAAAAGAAGTAATCTGCCGGGTAATTCAGGAAACAGAACCAAAGAAACGCGACCTCACAAGAAATGAAAGCAGGGAAAAGCAAAAAACAAGTAGCAAAGGGTGCCACTCCAAGGCCAAAGTACCAGCGAATTCGAAACAACCACACCACAAACATGGACGTAATCCAAGGAGATAAATAACTAGAAAACAAGAATGAAACTCGAAGAAATAAAATGTTTTCGAAAAAATAATAATAATAAGAGCATAAAGGACAGATAGACAAAGGATAACACAATTAAAAAGTGAATACATCATGAAAAGGAAAGCGAAACCATAGATATAGAATAGGTATGAAGACAAAAATATAGTAACATCATTGGACATTTATAATAAGCAAACATATTATTGACAAAATAAAAATAGATAGACATCGAAGACAGCTGTGGTGTAACAAAATGCACGAGCAAACTAAATTGGATTACAACACGAGTAAAGCGAAAATAATGTGAATGACATAAATCAAAAATTCAGATACAAGTACAAGAAAGCATCAACAGAGCTCGAGTATGGACTAATACATAGGGAAAGAACGTGACAAAATTAACACATAGTAAATGCCACAGTACCATAAAGCAGAATTTGGAATTGCTTAAAATAGATACGTCCTCTCATACATATGTACATGAACCATTATCCAAGGAAATATTGCATTTCGGCAGTTTTCTGCCGCTAAAGCGGCGATAATTTTGACGCGGTGCATGATAATGTGTCCCCAGATTTCCGTTGCAAGCACTATCTGATATATGATCCCAGGGAAAAGCTTGCCTCAATTAATTCTTTCTTAATAATACCTCCACGCCACAAACTTTTAGGCACTACTAAAACGCAAAGACGCATATTTATAGGAACAATCAATACCATAGCATCGGTAGGAAACTATCTCTAGGGTAAAAAGATGTTAAAGTGTGGTGGGACATCTCACTCTCGGTGGGGGGTCAAACATCTTCAAAAAATTCATTGGTTACTCACCACAAGGTTAGTTTTTGTTTCAATCACTCCCCTGTTAATTAGCCGAAACCTTTTACTTAAAAAAAATAATAATATGGCAATATTTGTATTCATCTAGGGAGCGAAAAGGGGCCATGGTTCCCAGTAAATAATTGTCTGCACTACTGAGGGTTTGATCTTTGCTTCCTGACATCAAACTTATTACTGATCTGGCCTTTCTCATCTTTCTCTGAGGCTCATTACACTCAAGCTTAGCTAGGTGCTCCCAACATTTGTTTCTACTATGCCCTGGGGCAGTCCTTTTTCAAATTTGATATAGATTTGGTGCACCTGTGTTAGATTCGTATTAAATTAACAACATATTAAAAAGTAGTTATTGAAATGTTATTATTAAAAACCAATATGTATGCTTCTATTCCAAGCTGATAAAAATACAAGAATCATATCAACGCCCACACGTGCTTGACAAAAGAAAGCTTCTTTAAGATAATTTCATTACAGCTACGATATCCACACCAAAAAACATGCCTTTGATGTAATGTGCTCAGTATAATGCTGCACCACAGTTACAGGTGGCAAGGAGTATGCCCTATAGAACTTTGCAGTCAAATTTGATAAACCGAAATACTTTTAGAAAATTAGGGACTCATTTATGAGGGGGGTGACGCAGTGCAATGCAGCAAATCAACCTTGCTGCACCGCACTGTGTCACAGGGAAGGGACAGAAATGCAGCGTACGGGTGCCCTTTTGCCAGCCTAGCGCAAATGAAGGCACCCTGCAACCATGGTGCAAGGGTGCTTGTGTTGCATGCAGGAGTGTTTTTGTGCAGGAAAGGGCACCTTCCTGCACAAAAACAATCCTGGGAGGCATATTCCTCTTTCCCGAATGCAGCACACTTAGAGGAAGAAAAAAGGAGAACTAGAGATTTTTCTTCTTGTTACGTCTTCCCTGGGAACCTCTAAGATTATGGCGCATCCCCAGGTTTGCAAGTTCTTGTAAATCTGGGCGTGTTTCAGAATCCATGGGATTTGCGTGTAAACACCCACTCAATGCTCATGGAACACATTCCCAGGGCAGAGTAACACAACGCAGAGATTTGTTCTGTGTTACTTTACCCCAGATTTTTGAAGCCATTCAGAGCTTGCTTAAAACATCTGACATAGCGGTTTGCGTCACTTATGTACCAAATTGCATGGAGCAAATGAGAAAACAAAACCCTCTCATATATAAGCCCCTTAGGGTTTAAATACTTTAAACAATTTGCTGGATGTAGGCCCTCTGACTGAGGATGGTGTTTAGAGGTATGCCTTCTACTATAGAACAACTGCTAAAAAAAATAGACTAACCTGCTTCTCAGAATGTAAGGAAAGGGAATTTTGAAACACGACCAGCTAAGGGAGTAATAGGGTCTCCCTTTCGTTCTACAAAAATCTGTGAATGTTTACTATAATATGTCATATAACTTTTTAAAATATTTGCAACACTGGTTGCCCTCCATGTTGTAGCCAGTTCCTGAAATTGGTGAATGGCTGGTGGCACTGAACAATAGACTCGGCGTCAGGGGGGGCATCGCGGTCATCTTGAGCCTCCCCTACCAGAGGAGCAGTCTGTGGAGCTGCCAAACCCAACAACAATTGCCTCTCGGTTTGCTCAGTCTCGGTGGCAACAATATTAACTGCTCTTTTCAGCATGCTGTCCATGGAGGTGGAGGGGCGGGAGCTTGGTATAAGCGTTTCCCCATAGCGTAAATATTTCAGCGCTCACTGTTGCTAAATGTATGTGACTCACCTCAACAGAGCTTAGTGGATATGGCCTTTCAGAGGTGTGGCCCAGCCTGGCTTCCTCTGGTCTCTGACGGGAGCCGTACGTTGTTTTTAAATGCGCCTCTGGGTGCGAAAGCACGGTGTCACTAGCAGTCCCCACTGGCTTCTGAGGCACTGAGTCCTGGCCGTTCCCCTCATGGCTTGCAGGTGATGTAAAAGATGTAATAGAGCTCCCCGCGCTGCGGGAGCCCTACATTGTTTGTAAACACGCCTCCGGGCATGAAAGCGTGGCGTCACTGGTGGCCCCCACTGGCTGCTGGGACACTGAGTCCTGGCCGTTCCCCTCATGGCTTGTGGATGATGTAAAAGAGCTCCCCGCGCTGCAGGAGCCCTATGCTGTTTTTAAACGCACCTCCGGGCGCGAAAGCGTGGTGTCACTGGCGGCCCCCCCTGGCTGCTGAGGCACTGAGTCCTGGCCGTTCCCCTCACGGCTTGCGGGCAATGTAAAAGATGTAAAAGAGCTCCCCACACTTGCGGGAGCCCTACGTTCTTTTTAGACACACCTCCTGGTGCGAAAACTTGGCGTCACTGGCGGCCTCCACTGGCTGCTGGGGCACTGAGTCCTGGCCGTTCCCATAACGGCTTCCGGGCAATGTAAAAGAGCTCCCGGCACTGCGGGAGCCCTACGCTGTTTTTAGACGCACCTCCAGGCATGAAAGTGTGGTGTCACTGGCAGCCCCCACTGGCTGCTGAGGCACTGCGTCCTGGCCGTTCCCCTCACGGCTTGCGGGCGATGTAAAAGATGTAAAAGAGCTCCCCACACAAGCATTAAGCCTCTAGCCAATCATAGTGAAATAACACCTCATGGTACATGTGTTACAGGTAATGGTTTCTACATATCCTGGTGGCTGAGATCATCAAATGTGACCAGGCAGGGGTTTACAGAATACCTGTGTAATCAACTTTCGACATTTGGTCTTTGCAGCATATGGACATAGATTGACACATTCCTTGCTCAGAAAGTATGACAGCAAATTGTTACAGGAATTGTACATCTTGCAAATTTTCATTGTGTAAGCTAAAAGGATATAAGTTAAACCTAAGGGCATATTACTTGTTCTGTACACTCCACAGGCCAGGCCTTATCATCATTGAGTATCACAGGACAACACCATAAGCATAGAGGGGCATATTATCAAGACAGGCAATACAATTATCGCTGCTTTAGTGGCATAAAACTGCAGCTAAAACGGTGATAATGGGCTTGAAAATATGCTCTAAGGAAATCCTATTGAAGCTCAGGTTAGATGTCCTTCACATCTAACATGGGCTTCAATTGCCTGGCACCTTGGCGTGAGTCTCCCTTCCACTTTTTGTCGCTGTGCCTCATGTGTTTTATTGGTGTTGGCCGCTCAGAGCACTGTGCCACTGCCAACCAGTGCCACAGTGCTAGTGCTCCCTATTTAAAATGTATATGTTGGTTGGATTCCATGATTGGCTTATTTGGTTTACTGTCAGACCCCAGTAAAGTGCACCAGGAGTGCCCAGGGCTTGTAAATACAAATGCTGCTGGTGGGCTTGCAGCACTGGTTGTGCCACCCACAGAAGCGGTCTGGTAAAATGTATCTAAGGTCTGCCATTGCAGAACCTGCGTGCAGTCTGGTACTGTCATGCTGACTGGGCAAGTGCATCAACTTCCCAGTCCCTAAACCTTCCCTTAACTTCATATTAGTCACCCCTGTGGTAGGCCCAAGGGCAGGGTGCATTGTAAGCATAAGGTAGGACAAGCCCTGATGTGTGTGGCATGTCCAAATAGTGAATTACAGCCATTTTCGTTTTTCACTATTGCAAGGCTACCTGGTCCCATAGGCCAGAATGGGCTGTTAGAATTGTTACATCCTATGATCCTAACAGACCCAGGGAACATGGTAGAAATTCGAGTTTAGTATGCCTGAACTCAGAATAATAAAATACATCTTTTAGTAAAGTTTATTTTAATATTCTGTGTTTGCAAATACCACTTTTAGAAAGTTGGTATTTGCTTGCCTAACCATTTCAGCCCGCCTCTGCTAAGATGTGTATCTGCCTGTCTGGTTTGTGTGAGTGACAGGGCTGGGTAAACCCAGAGGGGCAGGGCTAGGTAGCCTGGTGGTGAATAGAGAGATTGACATCCAGATGGGTGGGAGGAGTGCAACTGGACTCTGAATAGGGCTGTGCTCTGCCACCACAATGCTGGCTCCACCTCCTGTGGAGCGGCTGATGTCTCTGCCCTGCACCCTGAATAGAAAGGCAGAGTCATGTCAACAAAGTGCTCAAGAACTGGTTTGGACTGGGCAAAGGCTCCTCTACCCCAGAGGAACAAAGGAATTAGGGGTATAAGTATTGGGGCCCTGCTCCCAAGAAATTAGATCCTGCTTGACAAGAAGAACCTCTGCCTGAGGAGAAGGAACTGGGAAAGCTGTAAGGAGGAGTACTGTCCCTGACCTGGGGCATCGGCCTGCAGTGGTTGCCTTGCTGCTGAAAGGAGAGGAGAAAAGACTACAAAGACTTTATTTCAATTTGTGCTTAAGGGATCTCCAAGGGCTTGTGCTGAGCTTGCCCCCTGAACGAAGTCCCAGGACCAGTGGACTTCACCCCCAGCTCCCCAAAGTCTTTTGGAAGTGCCTGCTGCTGTTGTTGGGCCTTCTGAGGGACTGCGTGTCGCAAGGAGCTGGAAGCGCGTCTCAAGAAGGAGAAGCCTGCCGCCGTCGGAGCTGTTGTCGTCGCATCTCGCAAAGGGTGTCGTCGCTGCAGCATCGCATCGAGCGGAAGCGTCTCGCATCATTCCGGAAGTGTCTCGCAACACCGAAGAAGCGTGTCGCCATCGCAGCCATCGTAGCTGACGCATTGCACCGCATCAAGAGAAGAGTCTCGCATCGAGGTTGAAGTGTGTCGCCATCGCAGCCATCGTAGTTGTCGCATTGCACCGCATCAAGAAAAGCGCCTCGCATCCACGGAGAAGCGAGCCGCCGTCGGAGCTGCTGTCGTCGCATCGCGTAAAGGGGTGACGCCGCTGCAGCATCGCATCGAGCGGAAGCGTCTCGCAAACGTCGGAGAAGAGTGTCACTGCCAAGGCCGCTGTCGGCGCATCGCGTAAAGGGGTGACGCCGCTGCAGCCGACGCATCGAGACGAGTCTTCTCGCAACATCGGAGAAGCGTAACGCATCTGGAAGATCTTCATGTCTTTATTTCTTTGCACCAAAAACTTCATCGCATCAGCATCGTTGCAACACTTTCGTTGCCCTGCGTGTCGCATCTAAGGTACATTGACTTAAAGTGTCGCATTTAAGAACTTAAGAGAACTAAGCAAACTTCTACCATCTAAAGTAACAGTATTGTGTATTTTTGTCGTTTAATGGTCTTGTGGTAACTCTATATAAAGAATCCTTATTTTTAATATAAAAACCTGTGTGGTGTCCATCTGTAGTGTTGTCACTTGGTTACTGTATGTGTTCACAAATGCTTAACCTATAACGCTCTGAGATAAGCCATGTCTGCTCGCGCCAAGCTACCTAGAGGGTGAGCAGGGGTTATTTTAGGAGTGTAACCCCTTACCCTGACTAGAGGAAAGGTTCCCTGCTTGTCACAAGTACCTACCTGTGCCAACCTGAGAACCCGGATTCTAACATTGGTGGTCAGCGGTGAGGATTCTGGACTTGCATTTGTGACTCATGTACAGTGATTGGTGAACACTACTTAGTGAGTGCAGACCTTAAACGCAAACAATACTTGTTGGTAGATTTCTTTTGGGACTGTCTATTTTTGAGCACTGCCAAGCTTAACCATGGTGGAGAAAGCAGCATCCATAGTCTCTGTGAATACTGAATTTGAATGGGAAGAAGAGAAATTGGATAGCTACAAGTTATCACAGCTGAAATTATTCTGCAGGAAATTTAATGTTTCCACAACTGGATGTAAAAACAAGCCAGAGTTCTACAAGGCGCTGAGGGCCTGGGTAGAAGCGAGGAATGCCACTGATGATGATAATGCAGATGAGCAGCTGGATGGGCCAGTGGGTCCAAGAGGAAGGAGAAGCCCTTCCCCAGCAGGTAGCAGTGTTTCTAGTAAAAGTTTATCTCCAGAGGAGTTGGCAGACAGGAAGGAAATCAGAGCTCATGAGATAGAGATGGCGAAACTAAATGGACAATTGGCAATGGAACAAAAAAGGCTGGAAATGGAAGAGAGGAAAAGCCAAATGGAGCATGAGATGAAAATGAGGGAGCTGGAGTTGAAAGCCCAGGGCTTGGGAAGCACTCCCTCTGGTGGCAGCACACTCCCAGTGCAGGTAGAGTCCAGAGAGTACATACCCAAAGATGTAGTGAAGGAATTTTTTAAAAATGATGACATAGGGCAGTGGTTTAAAGCCTACGAAGTAGCCATGTCCTCCCACCGGGTCCCTGAGAAGGATTGGGGAGCGGGGTTGTGGGGGCGGTTCTTGAGTGAAGGGCGGGACACACTGCTAGATTTCAAACTACTGGACAAGGGTATTAAGACATAGGAAGCAAATGGCGCTCTGCAAGTAAACGTGTGGGGTGCAAAAATCAGTGAATTATTATGGTGCAAAACAGGAAGGGGAAACCCTTATAACCCCTTAGTATGTGTAGGACAAAGCCCTGCAACAAAACAATCAAAGCAATCCTGCGCACACATATGGTTATAAAGTCAATGTTGACAAAAGTAAGCACAATGATGGAGACAAAATTGTTCAGATATGGACATGTAGTTCTTTAATCCTCAAAGCAGCATGACCAGCCGACACGTGTTTCGTCGGGGAAACATAAACCCACGACTCTTCAGGGCTGGGAAAGATACAAATATAAGTTTTCTAAAACACTAAAAGAAACATTTGAAGTTGCCAAGAGGGATCGGACCTCTTGACAGTGAATAAACACCTAAGACACCAACAAGACATTCTAAAAAGCACAAAAGTACTGTAATGAAATCATGTATCAATCAATACACCCAATGGGAATATTAGGATATTGCACTAGTAATCATTTTAACAGCATAGCAAAAAGACACAAAAACATTTCTCAAGAAAAAATAATTTCTCAAGAAAAAATACCACGTGGGACCAAAGAACCAGTAAAGATCCCAATCATTACAGAAAAAAAATAGAAAACACCTCAATGTGAAGAGGATACTCCAAAAGAATTCAACGGAAAGAAAAAGAAAAAGTAAAAAGAGTTTAAGGGACAGTAAAAGGAACTGTGCCAAACTACAGCTAGCGAAAAAACGGTAAATACGACAAATACCTGCCAACAGTCGCAAGAATGCAGTGGATGCTAAAACAAAACAGATATTACAAAAAACCATGGTCAGACAACAAGAATTAGGGTCACAACAGAAATCACACTGCGCTAGGTCAAGAATCAAAGGAATCCAAAAAATAGAAAAAGTTCTTACCACACAACCGGTGATAATTCCAACCCGGCTGGGTGTACAAATCGCAAGTCGAGACGATAGAATCAGTAAAAGTGCACGGATACGAGAAGCTATCTATAAGAGCAGTAAGAGGAACAAGCGTCATAGAGTATACGACCCCAGGTGAAGTACGCATAAAAGCATATCCATGGGTAACAAAATTGCTGAGTCTCACCTTAATTGTAAACACAGTTCAATGTCAATGTAGATGCCGCCAGTAAAAGAAAGCCCAAAACACGAGTAAATGATCTCTGTGAGGAAAAAAAGTTTAAATAAGCAAAATGTATCTAGGTTAAGGATTGAAAAATAAGCAAGGTGCTAGAAATCACTATATCAAAACATATACGTAAATGTATAAAAATCTACTCACGAAGCCGGTGTAAAAATGTCAAGGAAATCGTCAATAATGCCAAACAGTTGAGACACGAGTAAGTGTCCGAAAACTGTACCTACGAAAGAGCATATCATAACCCATTGTCAAAAACGGGGGATCCGTCAATAATAATCCAGTAACTAATCATTGTTGCGACAATAAAACTCAAAATAATGTGAGTACTAATCAAATTCAAGCAATCAAAAGGGAAAACTCACAGTTAAGGCAGCAAAAAAACATGTCCTGGCGGCACCCATCCGGTTAGCGAGTAACTACAGGTGCGTGTAACCCGGAAGTACTATAAGTAAAGGGTGAAAGGCTCGAAGACTAGAACGCGTCTCAGTTCAATGTGCCAAAAAGAAGTAATCTGCCGGGTAATTCAGGAAACAGAACCAAAGAAACGCGACCTCACAAGAAATGAAAGCAGGGAAAAGCAAAAAACAAGTAGCAAAGGGTGCCACTCCAAGGCCAAAGTACCAGCGAATTCGAAACAACCACACCACAAACATGGACGTAATCCAAGGAGATAAATAACTAGAAAACAAGAATGAAACTCGAAGAAATAAAATGTTTTCGAAAAAATAATAATAATAAGAGCATAAAGGACAGATAGACAAAGGATAACACAATTAAAAAGTGAATACATCATGAAAAGGAAAGCGAAACCATAGATATAGAATAGGTATGAAGACAAAAATATAGTAACATCATTGGACATTTATAATAAGCAAACATATTATTGACAAAATAAAAATAGATAGACATCGAAGACAGCTGTGGTGTAACAAAATGCACGAGCAAACTAAATTGGATTACAACACGAGTAAAGCGAAAATAATGTGAATGACATAAATCAAAAATTCAGATACAAGTACAAGAAAGCATCAACAGAGCTCGAGTATGGACTAATACATAGGGAAAGAACGTGACAAAATTAACACATAGTAAATGCCACAGTACCATAAAGCAGAATTTGGAATTGCTTAAAATAGATACGTCCTCTCATACATATGTACATGAACCATTATCCAAGGAAATATTGCATTTCGGAATCATAGTTAAGACCATGTTCCACAGTCTGAAGGCGCATTATCCAAGTTGCCTCCGACTGTCTTAATCGAAGTTCTCTGTTACCACCCCGTAATCCTTGATTAATAGTTTCAATCCCAAAAAATTTAAATCCCTTCCGAGTACTCTGTGAAGGACACGTTGCTGTATGTAAGGCTACAGGGTATCTTGCATCACATTGATGTATCGCCCTTGTATGTTCCCCAATCCTTTCTTTAAGTGCCCTGATGGTGCTGCCCACATATTGTTTCCTACAAGTACATTCAATGATATAGACCACATATTTCGTGGTGCAGTTGATGTTAGACTTGATCAGATATGACCTGCCGTTGTAGCCAAGAAAGGACAAGGTTTTGTGTTTTGCCCATTTGCAAACCCCACAACAGCCACATTTATGAAAACCGAGAGTGAGTGGGGTGAGCCATGACTGTCTATTCTGTCACCTGGGTACGGTGGGACTGAGTCTCCTGCGTAGATTATTACCACGTCTAAAGGTAATTTGTGGGTGACTGGTGAGAAAGTCTCTGAGGGAAGTGTCAGTCCGTAAAATACCCCAATGTTTATTGAGGCTTTTCCTGATGGTATAGCTAAGGGCGTTGTAGTCTGTAACCATACGTATGGTCTAGTTGGTAGTAACCGTTTTGTTATTTTTAGGGAGTAGACACTGCTAGATTTGCCCTCAGATGTGTATAACTCTTACCCCCATATGAAGGATGCTTTAATGGCTAGGTATGGGTTAACTCCTGAAATGTATAGACAGAGGTTCAGGGGTTGCACTAAGATTCCCAATAGTATGTATGTGGAGTATGTGACTTTTTTTTGCAGAGCACTGGATGGTTGGGTGAAGGGTAGCAAGGTTGATAATTTTCAAGGGCTTCTTGATTTAATGGCATGGGAGCACTTGTCCAGTAATTGTTTTCCTGAGCTACGCCAGCACCTGATTGACAGTAGGCTGACTAACCCTAGGACTAACCCTAGGAAGCTTGTTGAGTAGGCGAACCGCTGGGTCAGTACCAGGGTCCACAAGGGTCCCGTGGGAGACTCCGCCAAAAGTGGGCAGGGTCCCCAGCAGAAGAGCGGGGGGGACAAGGGTAAACAGAGGGAGTTGCAGAGGGGGCCCCAAAGTAATCCCCAAGGGAACCAAGGGAAAGGTTCTCAGCCTCCCCCACCCCAGAAACCGACTGGGGCCCCGACAGGTACCCCTGTTCAAAGAGGGCCCCCAACCTGTTACAGATGTGGTGAGCTGGGTCATTTTGCCAATGATCCCAAGTATCGCCGGTTTGGTAAACCAGCACCCACTGGTGCAACCCCCCGGCAGACGGCTAGTGTAGCCCTGGGTGGAGAGATGGGTGTCCAAGGTGGGTGGGGTTCAGTAGAAATGTCCCTGGTCTCATTAGGAGACCAAGAAGTGGTCCCCAAAACCCAGCTGCCTGAATACACTAAAAAATACAGGCAGTGGGTGACCATAACTGGCCATAGGGTTGAAGCGCTGAGAGATACAGGAGCAAGTGTGATGGCTGTCAAGCCCCACCTGGTGTCTCAGGAGCAGGTTGTCCCAGGAGCATTCTATCCGGTTGTTGCCGCCGACAACACAGAGAGTCACTGCCCGGTGGCTCAGGTTCCCTTTGAGTGGGGGGGGTCTCTGGTACTCTTCAGGTAGCTGTGAGGCCCGCCATGCCTGTAGACTGTCTGTTAGGGAATGACCTGGAGAGCTCACCGTGGGCTAAGGTGGAGTGGAGTGCTCACCTGGAAATGTTGGGTATGCCAGATTGGGCGTGTGTCACCACACGGTCCATGACAGCGAGTAGAGGTGCTCAAGAGGACCTGGAGCATGAGAGGGAGGCCCAGGAACCGGCCTTAGGGAGAAGAGGTAGGGGGCGCAGGAAACCGGCCCCTGACGTTCCCACGGTCCAGGAGGAAGCAGACCTTGAGGGGATGCCCTGGAACCTACAGAGGAACATATAGCTGAACTGGGGGACCTGCCTGAGCTGACCCATTGGCAGCAAAAACGAGGACCCTCCAGGGAAGAGTTCTGCAGGGAGCAGAAAGAATGCCCTTCTCTCGTGGGTATGCGGCAGCAGGCTGCAGACCAGGCCAACGGTGATCAGTCTGGAACACATTTCATTTACTGGGAGAACGACCTTCTGTATTCTGAGCCTAAGGTTGCTGAGCCTGGGTCAGCCCGTGTGCTGGTGGTACCCCAGCGCTTCAGAGCCTTCCTACTGGGGCTGGCTCACGATGTGCCATTAGCAGGACATTTGGGGCAGGACAAGACCTTTGAAAGGCTTGTCACCCACTTCTTTTGGCCCCAAATGCGCAGTAGTTCAGACACTCACTGCAGGACCTGCCAGACTTGCCAGGCAAGTGGGAAGAGTGGAAGGCTCCACTCCAGCCATTCCCTGTGGTCGGTACCCCATTCCAGCGAGTGGGGATTGACATTGTAGGGCCACTGGACCCCAAGACAGCGATGGGCAATAGGATCATCCTGGTCCTGGTGGACCATACCACCCGGTACCCGGAAGCCATCCCTCTGAGGACAGTGACGGCCCCCGTGGTGGGACATGCGCTGATGGGAATTTTCTCCCGAGTGGGATTCCCTCTAGAGGTGGTGTCTGACCGGGTACCAATTTCATATCTAAATATATGAAATCCCTTTGGCAAGAGTGTGGTGTAACCTACAAGTTCACCACACCTTACCACCCCCAAGGAAACGGGTTGGTTGAGAGATTCAACCGAACCCTAAAGGGCATGATAATGGGTCTTGAGGAACCCATGAGGCGTAAGTGGGACGTCCTCTTACCATGCCTTCTCTTTGCTTACAGAGAGGTGCCACAGAAGTCTCTAGGGTTCAGCCCCTTTGAGCTTCTGTACGAACACCCAGTGAGAGGACCTCTAAATCTGGTCAAGGAAGGCTGGGAGCAATCTCCCAGGAAACCTCCTCAGAATGTATATAGCTACATGCTGGCCTTCAGAAACCAGACTAGTCGTTTCAGGGAACTTGCTGAGGCAAACCTGGAAGCCAGCCAGGAGGAGATGAAGCGGTGGTACGACCAGAATGCCACTCTGGTAGAGCTTCAGCCTGGACAGAAGGTATGGGTCTTGGCCCCAGTGGAGCCCTGTGCGCTCCAGGATAAGTGGACCGGTCCCTTTGAGGTTGTGGAGCGCAAGAGCCCTGTCACCTATTTGGTGAACTTGCGGTCTCCAAGGAACCCCTTGAGTGTCCTTCATGTCAACCACCTCAAGCCCCACTTGGAGAGGTCCCAAGTGGGCATGCTCTTGGTGACAGATGCTGGGATGGAGGAGGAGACCGAGCCTCTTCCTGACCTCCTGTCAGCCAAGGAGCAAGATGGGTCAGTGGATGGTGTCATCCTCTCTTCCAACCTGACCCCTGAGCAACAGAACAATTGTCGCCAGTTACTGGGACAATTTTCTGACCTGTTTTCCCTGATTCCCGGTGTCACTGATTGGTGTGTCCATGATGTGGACACTGGGGATAGTACGCCTGTGCGGCACAAGGCCTACAGGGTGACTGACAGGGTAAGGGCCTGCATCAAGGAGGAGGTCTCCAAGATGTTTGCCCTTGGGGTAATTGAGTCCTCAAGCAGTCCTTGGGCCAGCCCAGTGGTCTTGGTCCCAAAGGCTGCAGCGCCGGGAGCCACACCCGAACTCCGGTTCTGTGTGGACTACAGAGGACTCAATTCGGTCACCAGGACTGACGCACACCCCATCCCCAGAGCTGATGAGCTCATAGATCGGCTAAGGGCTGCCAACTACCTCAGCAAGTTTGATTTGACATCTGGGTATTGGCAGATCGCCTTGACCGATGGGGCCAAAGAGAGTTCAGCATTTTCCACCCCTGATGGGCATTATAAGTTCCGGGTTATGCCCTTTGGGATGAAGAATGCCCCTGCCACCTTCCAGAGGTTGGTCAACCAGGTGTTGGTTGGACTGGATTCGTTCAGTGCAGCCTACCTGGATGATATCGCAGTGTTCAGCTCCACGTGGGAGGAACACCTGCGCCACCTCTGGGAAGTGTTGGTGGCGCTGCGGAGGGCAGGCCTCACGATCAAGGCGAGTAAGTGCCAGATCGGGCAGGGTTCAGTGGTGTACTTGGGGCACCAAGTTGGGAGTGGCCAGGTGGCACCCCTTCAACCCAAGATAGAAACCATCCTGCATTGGGAGTCGCCCAAAACCCAGACAGAGGTGAGAGCCTTCCTAGGTCTCACCGGGTACTACAGGAGGTTTGTCAAGGGGTATGGCAACATTGTTGCCCCCTTGACAGCGCTGACTTCAAGGAAGCAGCCCAGGAATTGTGATTTAGACTGACACCTGTCAGAAATCTTTTGAGGCCCTGAAAGCTGCTATGTGCACGGCGCCCGTGCTTTTGGCTCCCAACTTCTCCAAAGAGTTTATCGTTCAGACAGACGCTTCAGGGCATGGTGTGGGAGCTGTTCTTTCACAGATTAATGAAGAGGGCCTAGATCAACCTGTAGCCTTTATTAGCAGGAGGTTACTACCACGGGAACAGAGATGGAGTGCTATTGAGCATGAGGCATTTACTGTGGTCTGGGCGCTGAAGAAGCTAAGACCCTACCTGTTTGGGTCTCACTTCCGGGTTCAGACAGACCACAGGCCCCTCAGATGGTTGATGCATATGAGGGGTGAGAATCCAAAGCTGTTGAGGTGGTCCATTTCCCTACAGGGTATGGATTTCACGGTGGAACATCGCCCTGGTACAGATCACGCCAATGCTGACGGTCTGTCCAGATTTTTCCGCCTTAGTGATGAGGAACTCCCTGGGGTAGGGTAGTTCTCCCCACTTTTCAGCTGGAGGGGACACGTGTTAGACCTGGCACCTTGGCGTGAGTCTCCCTTCCACTTTTTGTCGCTGTGCCTCATGTGTTTTATTGGTGTTGGCCGCTCAGAGCACTGTGCCACTGCCAACCAGTGCCACAGTGCAAGTGCTCCCTATTTAAAATGTATATGTTGGTTGGATTCCATGATTGGCTTATTTGGTTTACTGTCAGACCCCAGTAAAGTGGAGAAGTGTGGCTCAATGATTAGAGCGGCAGACCCAGATGCAGAGGTCTAGCCCGGGACCAGGGTTCAATTCCCCGCCTCGGCGGGTCTTGGGCTCAAAAATTCCACGGACCTGATAATTCTCGCCACGGTGCCATTCCAATCATGGAGTCCCACTCTGCAACTCTGGGCAATAGCTTGCTTAATCTCCACAACGGCCCCCACAACACTAAGGATGCCTGGCCTCCACCTTGGGGGTGCCCAGGAGTGGACGCCTCACAGGGAAAGCCAGGATGGGTTCCACAACGGTATTCGTACAAGCGCCTTGAGACCCTTGCGGGTGAGTAGTGCGCTATACAAGTATCAATTTACATTTACATATACATTTAACAGGAGTGCCCAGGGCTTGTAAATACAAATGCTGCTGGTGTGCTTGAAGCACTGGTTGTGCCACCCACAGAAGCGGCCTGGTAAAATGTATCTAAGGTCTGCCATTGCAGAACCTGCGTGCAGTCTGGTACTGTCATGCTGACTGGGCAAGTGCACCCACTTCCCAATCCCTAAACCTTCGTTTAACTTCATATTAGTCACCCCTATGGTGGGCCCAAGGGCAGGGTGCATTGTAAGCATAAGGTAGGACAAGCCCTGATGTGTGTGGCATGTCCTAATAGTGAATTACAGCCATTTTTGTTTCTCACTATTGCAAGGCTACCTGTTCCCATAGGCCAGAATGGGCTGTTAGAATTGTTACATCCTATGATCCTAACAGACCCAGGGAACATGGTAGAAATTCGAGTTTAGTATACCTGAACTCAGAATAATAAAATACATTTTTTAGTAAAGTTTATTTTAATATTCTGTGTTTGCAAATACCACTTTTAGAAAGTTGGTATTTGCTTGCCTAACCATTTCAGCCTGCCTCTGCGATGATTTGTATCTGCCTGTCTGGTTTGTGTGAGTGACAGGGCTGGGGAAACGCAGAGGGGCAGGGCTAGGTAGCCTGGTGGTGAATAGAGATATTGACATCCAGATGGGTGGGAGGAGTGCACCTGGACTCTGAATAGGGTTGTGCTCTGCCACCACAATGCTGGCTCCACCTCCTGTGGAGCGGCTGATGTATCGGCCCTGCACACTGAATAGAAAGGCAGAGTCATGTCAACAAAGTGCTCAAGAACTGGTTTGGACTGGGCAAATGCCCCTCTACCCCAGAGGAACAAAGGAATTAGGGGTATAAGTATTGGGACCCTGCTCCCAAGAAATTAGATCCTGCTTGACAAGAAGAACCTCTGCCTGAGGAGAAGGACCTGGTAAAGCTGTAAGGAGGAGGTCTGTCCCTGACCTGGGGGATTGGCCTGCAGTGGTTGCCTTGCTGCTGAAAGGAGAGGAGAAAAGACTACAAAGACTTTATTTCAACTTGTGCTTAAAAGATCTCCAAGGGCTTGTGCTGAGCTTTCCCCCTGAACGAAGTCCCAGGACCAGTGGACTTCACCTCCCAGCTCCGCAAAGTCTTTTGGAAGTGCCTGCTGCTGTTGTTGGGCCTTCTGAGGGACTGCGGGTCGCAAGGAGCTGGAAGCGCGACTCAAGAAGGAGAAGCATGCCGCCGTCGGAGCTGTTGTCGTCGCATCTCGCAAAGGGTGTCGCCGCTGCAGCATCGCATCGAGCGGAAGCGTCTCGCATCATTCCGGAAGTGTCTCGCAACGCAGAAGAAGCGTGTCGCCATCGCAGCCATCGTAGCTGACGCATTGCACCGCATCAAGAGAAGTCTCGCATCGAGGAAGAAGCGTGTCGCCATCGCAGCCATCGTAGTTGTCACATTGCACCGCATCAAGAAAAGCGCCTCGCATCCACGGAGAAGCCAGCCGCCGTCAGAGCTGCTGTCGTCGCATCTCGCAAAGGGTGTTGCCGCTGCAGCATCGCATCGAGCGGAAGCGTCTCGCATCATTCCGGAAGTGTCTCGCAACGCCGAAGAAGCGTGTCGCCATCGCAGCCATCGTAGCTGACGCATCGCACCGCATCAAGAGAAGAGTCTCGCATCGAGGAAGAAGCGTGTCGCCATCGCAGCCATCGTAGTTGTCGCATTGCACCGCATCAAGAAAAGCACCTCGCATCCACAGAGAAGCGTGCCACCATCGGAGCTGCTGTCGTCGCATCGCATAAAGGGGTGACGACGCTGCAGCATCGCATCGAGCGGAAGCGTCTCGCAAACGTCGGAAAAGAGTGCCGCTGCCAAGGCCGCTGTCGGCGATTCGCGTAAAGGGGTGACGCCGCTGCAGCCAACGCATCGAGACGAGTCTTCTCGCAACATCGGATAAGCGTAACGCATCTGGAAGATCTTCACGTCTTTATTTCTTTGCACCAAAAACTTCATCGCATCAGCATTGTTGCAACACTTTCATTGCCCTGCGTGTCGCATCTAAGGTACATTGACTTAAAGTGTCGCATTTAAGAACTTAAGAGAACTAAGCAAACTTCTACCATCTAAAGTAACAGTATTGTGTATTTTTGTCGTTTAATGGTCTTGTGGTAATTCTATATAAAGAATCCTTATCTTTAATATAAAAACCTGTGTGGTGTCCATCTGGTGTGTTGTCACTTGGTTACTGTATGTGTTCACAAATGCTTAACCTATAACGCTCTGAGATAAGCCTTGTCTGCTCGCGCCAAGCTACCTAGAGGGTGAGCAGGGGTTATTTTTGGAGTGTAACCCCTTACCCTGACTAGAGGAAAGGTTCCCTGCTTGTCACAAGTACCTACCTGTGCCAACCAGAGAACCCGGATTCTAACAGCATCATTAAATCCACAGGTGCAGAATGAGGTGAGTTGTCAACCGCCGGGACAGCAGCAGGTTGTTGCCCAACAGTGTCAAGTGCCAAAGCTACCTTTTCCACAGAGCGTAAACCCTCAGAGATACAGTAATGAGACAGGATTCTACATCGAGGAACAGGTAACTAAGCTACCGTGCGCTAGTGCTGTTTCGCAGTATTGGCTGCAACACGATGAGATTGAGTCAGAAGAGAGTTATTGACGGTGCAGAGGAGGGGAAGAAGAGTGCGTACTTGGCGCAACTCTAGAAGTAGACCAGACAGGCCCTTTTGTGGACGGAAAGATAAATGATGAAAATATTACTTTCCTAGTAGATACTGGTGCTACTCGTTCAACTGTTAGATCAGCGGACATCAAGAATCTTCCTCTCTAGGATGACACAATCCAAGTAGTTAGAGTCTCAAACAGACAGATAAAAACGAATCTTACTGAACCAGTTAAAGTTAAAATAGGGAAATTTTCTGACATGTACTGCTTTGTTTTGTCCGATACCAGCCCTGTAAATTTGTTAGGGAGAGATTTATTGTGTAAAATGAACTGCACGATTTTCTGTACTCCTGACGGCATAGATTTTGAAACTCCTGATGTGGATGTACTATACAAAATGAGGTATGAGCATGCCTGCCTGACTCCAACATGGCGGCCGCAAGGACATCTTGAGCGCGTACTCCATTACGCAAGAGGGGTTGCATTGAGGGTAGAAGCCTGGACACAACCACAGCAGGCTGGCTCTGTACTATCGCGGGTGTGAGAAGGTGGCCTGATATATGCTGTCCACTAGTTCTAGTGGGCACCTTGTATCAGTCCAAACAACCCCTTATGGTGAATGGTTAAAGACAACCTTATATGAAAGCTATCCTAGTGGTAGCTATGGAGAGCAGCCTTCAGGCTAAGTCTTGAAGGAATTTAAAGCAGCTATTTTCACCAGTCTATAATCTCTTGAATGATCAAATGAAAGGACAACCACACCAGGTATATATTTAAAATATATGTATTTAGGTTAACACACACCCTGCTAGTCTCTTTATGAGACTGGAGTTCGAAGTACTTTAGTTACAAGTGATCAAGCATCAGTAAAAGCACAAATACACATTTGGGCCCTAGGGGCGTACCAAACCATATACCAAAAAAGTGGTATAAGAACCACGACTGGAATAGGCACTAGGCCTATTGCCTCTAGAATCGCTCACCTCACCCAGGGAAGCCGGGTGCATAGGTGTCTTTTGGTGTCGGGTCGCGTCGTCGATTCCAATGGAAGCCTGCAAAGAACTGCTGCTGCCGTGAAGAGGAGAAGTGTCCGGAGAGATCCAAGCCTGGATCTAGGATGTAAGGAACCTGAAAGCAGAGGGGACAGAGTCTGGGTCACTAGCCAGTGACCTAGGGCGGGATGGACCAATGTCCACAGATGTCGGGTGCTTCAGGTGAGTTGATGGGTGTCTTGACTCTTCAGCCACTAGGTCCAGGAGGCATCGACAAAGTCCACGAGCCGGATTCGATCTGCCCCACAAAGTCTGTCGAGTGCTGCAGTGTCGGCGACCATATTGGACCCAACAAGCCTTGGCAACAGCAAGTCACTGGAAATCAGAGAAAGGACTACGGTGCAGACCAGCAAGGTCTTATGGACTCACCCAGCAAGGGTAAGTAAGGGCACATCTGGAGCAACCAGGAAAGCCCAAGCAGAGAAAGAGTTGCCTTCGTGGGAACCTGCTAGCCAACGGGCTAGTAATCGCAAAGTAGCCTCAAGTGGTCGCACTTGAAGCTGGCCCACGGGTCACTCATGGAGTGGAGGCTAACAATCTTTGGTGCAGGAGGTGCTCAAGGCTGGGGCTACTCGGAGCCCAAAGCACAACTTCAAGGAGGTCCAGGAAGATAGTGTTGCTGCAAAAGTTCACAGTGTCCAGGGGTCATGGTTCCACATCACCCACGACTCAGGGTAGCCTCGGAGAAGTCTGGAAATCTACATCTGGGGATGCAGAGACTTCGGCGTCTGGCAGGATCTTCAGAATTACAGACCGGTCAGTTGCTTCTTTGGTGCCTGCCAAGCAGGGGAGTCACTCCTTGACCCCAAGGGAGATTTCTTCAGTCTTCTAGTCAGGATAGAACGTCGAAGGTCCAGGATGTACGTTGCAGAGTTTCATCCAGGGTAATCTAAAGTCCTAGGGACTGGATTCCTATACTTATACTAAGTTTAGGGGCTGGACTAACTCTAAGGCCCCATCTATGGATGGGCCAGGAAAGAGGGGTGGTTACACCCATTTCCTTTGTCCAGTTTCGCGCCAGAGCAGGGGCAGGTAGCCCCTACAACCGGTTTGAACTGGAGTATGCACAGGGACACCAAGTGTGCCCCCAGTGCAGGTCTTCAAAGCACCAGAGAGTGCTCCCGCCCAGCCCCAATACACATCAGCCTGTGTGGGGAGATGGTTAAACCTCCCCTCGACAGGAAACCTATTGTCCAGGCCTCCCCTGCCGGAGTTTCGGTCAGCAGCAGGAGGCCAGACCCGTGTCTGTGGCAGAGGCATCCATTTTTTGATGCCAGGGTTCAGGAAAGTCCTATCGGCCAGTGTGAACATGTCTTCCCCTCTAGAAGGGTGGAATGCTACCCCCGCTGTCAGAATTGGCGGGGGGTAGTATTCCAAAAGGTTTGACACCAAACACAACATGTTTTGATTCAGCCATTCCAAAGTTAACATTTACCGCGAGGTTATAATGCACTTAAGAGTATATGGTATGGCTGTATCACAGAACAGCCATAAGGAAGTATTTCTGAAAGCTGCAGAGGGGCTCAGCTCATGCTTGGGCCCCCTCTCACATAAAACCAAGCACTATGCCTTCAGGATTGTCAAGGCCTGCCATAGGAGTGGCTTATAGGTTTATATGTGTCTGTATAAGGTAGTGATATAGGTAGCCTATACCACAGTAAGGGGTGCAAGCACACCCTTACCCAGGCTGCAGTAGCACACCTGTGGTGTCATTTTGGAGTGCTTCCCAGGGGTGTCATAATATATGCTGCAGCCCCTGGTAGGCCTCTGAGGTACCCATGCCCTAGGTACATAGTATACCATATACTAGGGGCTTATAAGGCACTCCAGAATCCAATTAGACATGTACCTAATGTACATGGAAACCATTTTAGAGAGGAAGCAGCTAGGCAGTGGTCCTGATTAGCTGGGCCACAGCCAGACTAAGGTCGAAAAACAGTGAAACACCAGCAAAAAGTGGGGGTACCCATGTGAAGCAGATCCTACTCTCCTACACCGGGAGCCTAAGAAGCCTAGAAAGCCGTTGCTAATTGGCATCGTCTGAAGGTCCCCCGCCAAGCGCAAAGGAGCACATATAACAACAACCTGGGACTGAAGTACACTGCAGCAGATCTGTACCCCGCAGGGTTTCGAGACAACGATCCGCAGGGAAGACACCTAGGGTCTTAGCGGACAAGGGTTAGCCCGAGACAGAACACAAGTCAGTATACGGGAATCACGTTATCACGGTGCCCCGTCTTAGGGGATACTAGCAGAAGTTCTCTGGAGCGCCCAGGAACACCCCAAAAAAAATCCCTCAAAAACTAGCAGAAAGAGGATCTAAGCTACATCAGCAAAAAAAGACTAAGGTTGAGCCAGTACTCTCGGACTCCCCGCTCAATATGAAACCGGACATTAACAGCACCCTAGACATGATGCTAAAAAACTGGCGGATGTCCACGACTTAGCTAAATACACAAAGCAAACCACTGAAGCTATTCAGCTTGAAATAGCGGCCATCAGGGCTGACCTAAACAAAGTGAATAATAGGCTAGCAGCGGCCGAGCAAAGAATTAGTGCTGTTGAGGATACCTCCTTAAAGTCAAGTCAGGTGAAGACCTTAACAAAACTTACCACAACACTACAAAAACAAACAGCTGAGCTTGAAGACCGAAATCGGCTAGGAAACATTCGAATACTCTGGGTCCCGGAGGGCTCAGAAGACACAGCAGGCTCATGTTTAGCATTTCTTGAGGATTGGATCCCTAACCTTACCAACGTAAAGTTTGACCGTCAGTTCGAACTGGAACATGCTCACAGAGTACCCACTTCTAAATCCATGTCAAGGCAAGCAGCCCGGCCTATTATTTGCAAACCACTGAGATCCCTGCACATGGAAGCTATCCTTAGTCATGCACGTAAAAATCACCAAATTATCTAGAACGGTCATAAGATCATTTTCACACAAGACTACTCTTAGCCTACTGTCTACACCAGGAAATGATTTCTTGCCTTACGCGACAAACTCAAGAGCAAAAGCATGCAGTTCTCCTCCGTTGGTCCCGCCAAATTCAGGATACTCAATGGTGGTAGACATCACTACTTCAATGATCGCAAGGACCTTGCGTCATTCTGGGAAGGCCCAACAACTCACGACATGGAGGCTTCCCAACCCGCCAGTAGCAAAAGGAGATCTTCTCCAGACCCAAACACGGGATGAAGTAGAAACCCGTGCCATTATTGCTCAGGCTAAGTGCTTTAAACCACTATTAATAAGGAAAATTCAACCATTATCTACCTCATTACCTACCTCAGGTTAACATGCACTCTGTCATGCTGGCTTCGCTACAAGTGAAGTTGTCATATACTTTATGGGCCTATACTCGTATCCTTTATAGACTTTACATATTGACTATGTCTATGAACACGGTAATTGGGATGAGTCAAATGTCTGCAGATTCATGGTTATGGGGGCTACATATCTTTTAGTGCCTTGCGGTAACCAAAGTCGCGTATACTAGTAGGGAGATTTGCGGTCTAGCTCATTACAACAGTCAATCTCCGAGAGACGGAATGACGATCCTGCTGTCGCACCTCCTACATATGAGGTTTTCAGGGTTGGGAGGGGGGAGTGGGGTTGGAGGGGAAGAATCCCTGAGGTTGCAGAAGGCTCACTGTATTGACTGAATATCCGCCTTGGGGTTTCTCAGTCTTTGCTTTCTCTATTTTCGAGCTTCTTTTTCCTTTTTCACCTCTTTTTCTTCTCTAAACGGTGCTTGGCTCTCCTTGATTCATAGCCAACTAGAGAGTTCTGGCACAACAGAGTATCCAAAAAAGCTGTTTAGACTGTTTAGACTGTATACAAAGTACCTGGAAAATGCATTCAAAATATTCCTTGTTGGGGGGGTAATGGTCAGCTAGCGTCACCTTTCCCCTCTGGGCCCTGATAGCGATTTTGGGCTTCTTACTATTGGAACTGATGTACCTACCACATAACATTTTACCTGATGGCCCGCAATAACACACTTACCCTGGCAACTGACCTCAATATAGTTTCCCTAAATGTCAAAGGTCTTAACCACCCAATAAAGCACCGGAAAATTCTGGATTATTTAGCAAAAACTAAAGGTGATATCATACTACTACAAGAGACAAAGCTGTCTTTGGACGACACCAAACTCATTAGAGGTAACTGGATCTCACAAATGGCTTGCTCTCCTGCTGATAAAAAGAAACGGGGGTAATTACACTGATATCAAAAAGATTCAATATCTCGCTGGACTCCCACTCTCACGATAACGAGGGCAGACTTCTGGTTACACATCTGAGAAGGGGGGAGGAGCTAAATCAAGTAGCAAACATATATGGCCCCAATACTGATGACCCAACTTTTTGGTCTGAGCCCTCCAGCACGCTGGAAGGTTTCCCCCAAAATGACCTCAAGGTGGTAGCAGGGGATTTTAACATTCCATTAGACCACATAACAGATAGATAATCCACCTGTCAATACCACCCTATGAACTCACATGCTGTACTCCAAAATATCTGCTCCAAATTTAACCTTAAGGACGCGTGGCGCCTGCAACATTCAGACACTAGAGACTACACCGTCTACTCTAATCCCCACAACTCATACACCAGGATAGATTATATCCTCATCTCCGGCTCTCATACATGACTAATCGAACACTCAGACAAAGCCCCAAGGCTAGCGTCGGACCACTCGTGTATTAGCTTAAAATTGGCTGGGTGTCATAATGATTCCGTGCCTAAGAGATGGCGCTTCAACAGAGAGGAGCTTTTAGATCCTGTAGATAAAAAGAAGATCGAGGATGCTATAATAGACTACCTTAAACATAACGACACTACGGAGTCTAGCACTTATACACTCTAGGATGCACTTCAAGCTAACATCAAGGGCACAATAATTGAAATTAAGACAAAAATCAACAAGAGTACAAACTTGAGATTAACCCAGCTTGAAAAGGAAATCAAAAACTTGGAACTGTCCTACGCTAAGTCCTTACACGATAGCAAGCTCCTCGCAACACTAACAGAAAAGAAATATGAATACAACAAAATCCTAAGTGAGAGGGCAGGGTTGTGGATTAATAAATATAAAGATCTTAACCTATGCGAAGCTAACAAAGCAGGGAAACTCCTTGTCTCCTATCTCAAGCATAAGCGAAACCAGTTTGCCATTTCAGCCATCAAAGACTCTAACAATCAATCCCATACCAAACACAAAGACATCCTTAGGACCTTTAAAGACTTCCATCAGGAACTCTACAAAAATGATCAGACACTTAACTTGGAAGAATGTACCAATTATCTCAAAAGACTCAACTTACCACAACTGAATAGAGAAGAAAAAATTTGATTAGGACAAGAAATTAATTGCACAGAGATTGAATTGGCAGTTAAATCACTAAAAGACAACAAAGCCCCTGGCCTGGACGGGTTCACAGCCTCTTTTTACAAGACCTTCGTAAACCAGCTAAAACCAACCATGAAACAAGTTTTTAACCACACAGCATCTAAGGGGACCACACCATGCACTATGTCTGAAGCTAACATAATGGTCATCCCGAAGGAGGGGAAGGACCAGCTTTCACCGTAAAACTATTGACCTATATCCCTTATTAATGTGGACTGCAAAATATATGCTAAGATCTTACCTGTCAGACTCAACTCTGCTCTCCCAAAGCTAATAAGTAACTCCCAGGTTGGGTTCACCATCAGCCCGTATTGTCGTTAATGGTTCGCTCTCTGAGCCCTTCAAATTGCAACAAGGTACTAGACAAGGGTGCCCACTATCTCCATCCTTGTTTTTACTAGCATTGGAACCCCTTATCTTGGACATCAACTCAAACACGAACATTAAGGGGGTAGATATCAATGGTGTACGAATAAAATTAGCTGCCTATGCAGACAACATACTAATCGTAACAGAACAACAAAAGACATCAATTGCAGCCTTGATGGATACAATAAGAAAATATTCTGGCTTTTCAGGGTATAAACTAAACAGAGATAAATCAGAACTCAAACCATTAAACATCCACTGCACAAGGTATATCTTGGGAGAGTCGGGGCTAACATGGCAAACAGGCTATATCAAATAATAAGGTATTGAATTCGGTAGCAACTTAATAGATACCCTACACCAGAATGAGAAAAATATACTATAAAAATTAAAGAAGCTTCATTACGTGGTGGGGCAGAATCGAAACAATCAAAATGATTATCACCCCGATGGTTAACTACCTCATTAGTATGCTTCCGCTCCTCCTTACAGATGAATTCCACCGCAAACTAGATATCCTTATTTCTAAATTCCTCTGGCGCGGGAAGGAAGCACGGATCAGTATCAAAAAATTAAGACTGGATAAAACTCTAGGAGGGGTAAATCTAGCGGATTTCAGAATATACCAGTTGGCTTTCCTGGCAAAACAAGGTTTATATTGAAGCTCACCTCCTACCGGCTGCACCCCGGTCTGGCTAGAGGTGGAGAGGGCCATCCTCAATAACCTAAGCCCTCTGGTACTCCTAACAAAGAATAAGCTATACCCACATACCTCCAAGTCCATTTTTAAAAATACAAAATATGCACAACTTAGGGTTGATAAGAATCTGGAGAATAGTATTACAGACTCTAAAATGGAATCACTCTCGGCCAATAGCAATATACTGTACACGGGAAAAAGCCTATCCCTTGAGACATGGATTAAAAAAAGGTATCCTTTTCCCTTATCAACTAGAAAACGCCTCAAACCCAGTTGCATTCTCAGACCTCCAATCGAGATATAGCCTAGCTGACATTGAATTCTACAACTTCTTGAAAATCAGACCGGCCCTTCCCAAAATCCAAATTATCCAACATCCAACCATCAATCTCACTGTTTGTGACAAACATCAACAAATTGGGCCACCAGGTCTCACAGATCTACAAACTCCTCCGCCCAAAAACTTCTAAACTTAATGATAAGATAATAACCTTTTGGGAGCAACAGTCTCCAGTCCCACCAAATGAACAGGTATGGCCCACACTATGGAGCTCTGTTTCATGTAACAAGATCTCCCCGGTCCTCTCCCAAACCAAATACTGGCTACTACACAAGACATTTTGGACCCCGGCCCGATTATTCTCATTAGGTCTCCGAAAGGACGCAACATGTTAGAACTGCAACCGAGAAAAGGGGTACTTAGCCCATCTTATCCTTCAATGTTCACTACTAAAGTCATTTTGGGATAACATTTTTGTGTTTTTATCTGGCTTGTTTAAGTGTACTTTGGTCAAAGAATTCTCCACCCTACCTATGGCCTTTATAAGCACGAGCTTAAGAACTGACTCTGATAAAGATCTACTTGACCTGTTACCTACATCTGCGGTGAAACGGGTCCTTGCCAACTGGAAGGACACGAGTAAAACATCTTATAAAGGCTGGATAAACTGGATCACCCATCTCAGAGGGGCACACAACATAACTTTGCAAAACTCTCCCTGGAAACCTTTGTCCAGGTGGATGTGGAACTCTTTGGACACGTATCTAGACTCTTACGAACCACCATGAACAATAGGGTATACCTTGGATTCATATCCTGTGCCTTTACTGACGGTCCACCTGAATAATTGTATTTAATTGCCCCAGCAGCCAGCAAATGAGCCCTAGCAGCTTGAATAACTGTATTTGTAACTGTATTTAATTTGCATCTAACCATTGTTACCTGTGCCAGGTTGCTGTATGTTAGGCCTATCAATATCGGACTGCTCTGGTGCCAACATATGCATAGAATCTTTGGAAGTAAATGATGCTGCTTGACTAGAACGGACGGTGATGGATCAAACCCAGATCTGTTGACTGGGTGTGAGTGTTTGATTGGTTCTGATGCTCCGTCCATCACCACAGCCTTTTGTACCGCTTTGTTCGCCATAAGTTGGCAGGGTATGCTCAGACGTGAGTCCCTTGCTCACTTTGCCACTGGATTCAAGCAAGCCTGGCTGAAGACGGCTGAAATGCCAGAAACCGGTCCTAGGAAGCTTGTTTCCGGTCCAGGGAAGGTATGGTTTGGCAGTTCGGGCTGGACTGTTCCCTTGAGGCACAGGGTCAGACTGATTTGCATATGGCCATGTCTGAACTGGGGTGGCAGAGTGGGCTAAAGAACGGTGATGGATCAAATCCAGATCTGTTGACTGGGTGTGAGTGTTTGATTGGTTCTGATGCTCCGTCCATCACCACAGCCTTTTGTACCGCTTGACTAGCTGTCACTCTCCCTTCCCTTCCCTTCCCTTCCCTTCCCTTCTCTTCTCTTCTCTTCTCTTCTCTTCTCTTCTCTTCTCTTCTCTTCTCTTCTCTTCTCTTCTCTTCTCTTCTCTTCTCTTTCTCTTTTCCCTTCTTTCGCCTGTCTTTTCTTCTTTTTTACTTTTTTATCGATCACTCGGGTTAGTCCCATGCTACCCATATAGGTGTAATAACCTCACTTTATGATTGTATACTTATAACTTTGCCTTCGATATCTTATGCTAACCCTTTTACAAGATTTTTGTCTGCTTTTGTGAAAATCAATAAAGAATTTAGAAATAGGAAAAAAAAAACATCAAATTCTTAGGCCGGGGACCCGGCTTCAAGTAACAACTCAGTGGGCGTCCCTGGATTCCAATGATGATTCAGAGGGGAGTCCTCGGGTCCCAGCAATAATTTAGTGGGGGTCCCCAGAAGTCAAAAAGTTAAGAACCACTGTCCTAAGGCGTGACCTTTTTGTTTTCCCGTCCTCGCAATGGATAGGTAATTTGTTTGGCATCTATTCTGAATTTCAGAATGCAAGACATGCATATGCACTACTGATCTATTTATTAAGCCCTCGTATATTGAAGTACCTGTAGTTTGCAACGTTTTCTACTGTTTCCATGTTTATTTACTGTTTAGCTTCACCCTCAAACTTGCAAATTTTCATCACAACCACTAAATGGCGCTGACAGCGGAAGGATGCCCCATTTTCTTGGGATGTAAATTTAACACAGTTTTCCTTTCAAATTTGAAACTGGATGAATATTGATGGTATTTTTCTTTTCTTGAAAAGTCTTAGAAGGCATGCACAAAGCTTTGCAGGGCACATGTAGTTTTCCCTTTAGTCACAAGAATTACTGGAAGGTTGTGATAGGAAAGATTTTCAGGTTTGCTCACATTTAAACATGGTCAAGGTTTATAATGAAATTCCCTTTGTGCCTCCTTAGCAAGGGAATTAATCAATGAGGGTGAATGAGGTGCATTATTGCTGCCATGGGAGGTTAGCAATTCTAGTCACGTACAGGTGGCGCTAGATGTTCTACTCTCCATCAACCTAAGCCTAAGATTGATTTACATTTCTAATATTCCTTTCATGTTTTGGAACACAGCAAACAAATATATTTATGTATTCAGTACAACAGTGCAGGGCTATTGGTAATTGACAACCTTATTCTATATTTTCTGCCATGATATCTTGAAGAAGATGGCCATTTATGGAATTTACACAGCAAATTATATTTCACATATACCTCATTGTCAAAGAAGAAAGTCACTCACTTGCCCACCCCTTACTTTTAGGCAGATTGCCTTTGTTATGAGTTTGGTGCTGGGTTAGGTTGAAGTTGAGGCCTACGCTGACATTAACCATTTAATTGGGTAGTAACCATAAATGAATAGGTTGCTTCTAAGTAGCATCATAAGTGCCTTAAAAATATTTTGACCTGAATGTATATTATCGCTAATAAATATGCCTCACTCTCCCACTAAGATGTGTCAGTAAGAATTACTTACATACGTAGTAGTTAAAAAATATGTTAGCCAACAATTACTTTGACTTTCAAGTCACTAATGACTGTTGCATGAACTGACAGATATAGGTAAACACACATATTTAATGAATTGAAATTTTAAATAATGCTGTTCTCGACTGTTGCTCTGGGTTGGAATACCTTAGTAAAACAAAAAGATAAGAGGTGTTTGGCAAAACAGGAACAGTTTTGTTTAATTAAACAATTGGGCCGGGAGAACATTTACAGGCACAAGGTCTGAAGACTGTCTCAATTTACATTGCGTTTGCATTGTTCTTTTATACATTTTCTCGTTAATCCATAAATGAATCCTGAATCCCATGAAAGGTAAGAAATGTTGGTTGCTGCCTTAGAGTAATGCATTAATGGTCAAACGTTGCTACAGGTGGGGTCGACCTAGCGTGGACACAGGGGGGCCGATTCACAGAACTAACTTAAGACAAAATCCTAAACTTACTACCATTTTGGTATTCACAGAAGGCACCTACACATTTTGGTATTCACAGAAGGCACTTACTCATTTCGGTATTCACAGAAGTTAGGACTCCTAACTTTAGGACTCCTAAATGCCTTCTGTGAATACCGAAAGCCTTAAAATTAGGATTTTTTTCAGTTTAGTAGTAGTATAGTTAGTACTCCTAACTTTAGGACTCCTAAATGCCTTCTGTGAATACCGAAAGCCTTACAATTAGGATTTTTCTCAGTTTAGTAGTAGTAAAGTTAGGAATCCTAACTTTAGGACTCCTAAACTGAGAAAAATCATAATTGTAAGACTTTCGGTATTAAAAGAAGGCATTTAGGAGTCCTAAAGTTAGGACTCCTAACTTCTGTGAATACCGAAGTGAGTAAGTGTCTTCTGTGAATACCAAAATGAGTAAGTGCCTTCTGTGAATACCAAAAAGGTAGTAAGTTTAGGATTTTGTCTGAAGTTAGTTCTGTGAATCGGGCCCAGTGTGGCTAGAGGTGAATATGTCCAGATGTCCGGCGTGGAGAGTGTGTGATCACTATGTGTGCTTGGTCCTCATTGGCTACGTGTTCCTAACTCATGTGGAATCTGACTTTATCAGTGTTTTCTGTAGTGCGTGTACCCCCTTTGGACATGTGTGCTCTAATGGTGGCAATGTACCCTTACCATTGGGATGTTGCTGTGCCTATGTGTGGGATTGATCAAGAGTTCCCCCCCCCCGTGTTTGCCTCCCAGCTACGAAGCCTCCCACCTGTGACCTTTCAATCAGGGATCCCAGGCCTTGGTTGCAGGGCCTGCCTGACTACAGACTTGTATGTTGAGGTAGATGTGGAGTTTGGAATGGGGGATTCTTTTAATAAGGATGATCGTTCATTTTTGTCGACAAACGCATCAATATCCATATTAACACAACAGTCCTACTATACGTGAGTCATTCACTTACAAATCCGACAACTCTAAGAATATACTTGGTTCTTATGTGCTTGTAATTTATAATACGTTTACATAAACCATTTAGTCACAGAAAACTCATACCTGTAACTTGGGTTCCTTTTGCGGGCTTTTCTTCCAGTAGAAACACGAATGCCTTTCCTCACAACATAACCTGGCTTAGCACTCTAATCAGAAAATAAATAGGCTTGTAAACCTTACATTTGATCTTCATTTTTAAACAAGACACAGTCGTGATGTGAGCATGAAATACACGCATGAAAGCGTTCTTTACTTTGGCAAAGAAAAAATAGGTTGAGTGTGTTCCCTGAACAATACAGAACATTTGGCGCATTAGTACGGAAAGTATTTCAGGATTTTCAACTCCCTGCCCTTCAAGGCCATTAGTTTTTTTCTGTTCTTGGGAAACAATTTTCTGTGGTAGATGCTATGTGCTCCGCTGAGCTGGGAGGGTGGCGGGCCACCCGCCAACTCTAAATGACTTTCTTAGGGGCATATCAACAACAACCGGCGATAATTATCGCTCAGCGCTCTTAGCGTGAGGATAATTATCGCCGGCTAGCGTGAATTTTTATCGCTGAGATAGCGTGCTATTAGCAACGCTTATCTCAATAGCGATAAAAATCTACACGCTAACAGGCTAACGTGAGATTATCGCTGGAAACCCAGCGATAATCACACGTTACCTTGTTGATAGGGACAGGCAAACTTAGCCATGATATCCTCCTTCCATAGGATATCATGGCTAAGTCTGAAAATTAGCAGACGTAAAAAAGCAGCGTTAACCGCGGTTAGCGCTGCTTTTTTTGTCTCTAACAGGGTTAGCGACATTCTTGATAATAGGAGAAATGTCGCTTAGCGACATTTCTCCTATTATTTTACTCTGGAACGCCCCCTATGCATCTCATTAGAGATGCAAGGGGAAGCGTAGAGTAAAAGGGTGCTAACATGCAAATTTGCGAGTTAGCACCCTGTTGTTGATAGGGTGCTAGTTTTATCTCTGCTTTTTTGGCTTTTAAAGCCAAAAAAGCAGAGATAAAGCCCTTGTTGATATGCCCCTTAGTTTGCTGCTGCAAGTCAGAGCTCCCCAGTCCATCAATTAAGGATGTTGCAGACATATTGGAACATTTATCCGTTCTTTCAATATCTAAATAAAAGAACCATCAATAAATGGGGACCAGCCAACATTTACATAAGGTCTGCCACTTGTGTTGCGCTGCAAGTGCCATGGTATTGACGGCATTCGATACATTTGAGCTTGAATATATGTTTTTAACTCTGCACATTTTGCAGCTGATGGTGTATTTTGCCTCAATTGCTGCACATTCAAATGTATGTGGATTGTGGAATAAACAACGGTTTTATATTTTTCTAGTCACCTCGCCAGTTAACTTGCCATGCAATAAGCAGGAAGTTAGTATGCTCTACTTAATCTTGGATTTACCAATTGCATGCTGGTGGCTTGTAAGAAGACTCCAGGCAGAATTCTCTAGCAAGGCGTCCATTGCATTTGAATGTAAGTTAGAACACAAGTCCCATAATGCAAAGTTTTTTGGGACAGCGCAAAAGGGCTGGCTGATTCTCCCGGTTCACAGGGAAATGGCGGTATTAGAAAAGAGTCTTTCAATTAAGTGTAATTATTTTCAGTGGAAGGTTTGGGCTATGAATAGCAAAAGTGTATGTATTTGATCTGATGTTGGCACTGAGATACAATAGACTACCTCTCCTCATCTCACTCAGAGATCCTTCAGGTGGGTAGCATTTTCTCTCACTTGCCCTTAGCCACACCCCCGTACACAGAGACTCGTGGCTCTTAAAGATTAAGCATCATGCGCCGTCACCACCCTTCAAAAGATTACAGCGAGTCAACAGCACTTTACAGTCATATACAGTCACTGAATATATGCGTATACAAACAATTAACTGTGCCATTGTCACAGGAGAACATTCTACTCTGCAGTAATTTTTCTTTTCTGAGGTTTACCATTTGTGGGACAGGGATCCAGGCATGGCAGAGGTGGCCGATGTGCAGGGTGAGAAAAGGAGAGGCATAGTCCCCTAGTGAGTCCAGGAAGCACCGCAGGACACAGCTCTTGATCACTTTCTACACAAGCCTGTGTAGTGTTTGTGGGTACTGATAGAGCGGATTACCTTGAGTAGAACTAGGAAGAAGGCATAGTGAATGATGCCAAAGCATAAGGAGAGAGGGACAAAGGCGCACACAAAGGCTAAGTTGTCTCTGCTCTCTAGGTAAGACACCTGGCCTGTTTTCTACATGCCTGGGCGTAGTTCGCTGTGTTTTGCTACGCAGAACTCCACAAAGTTACAAAAAAACTCTGCGGAGTTCCGCAAGTGGTGGAGTGCAGTGCGAAATGCAGTTCAAGCTGGTATTCCAGTCGCTCGGGTAGAAATTTGCGACCGGAAACTTACCGTTAGCAATTGGGAGAGGGGAAAAAACTCCCCTGCACTACGGGAAGCAGAGATGTCTGCACTCCGTGAGCTCCACGAAGCGTGGAGTGCAGAAAACTCGCAAAGTCCACAAATGGAATGGATTTCACCACCCAGGCCTAGTTTTCTGCCAGCACACCAGTATTTTGATGTCCCAGGTTGTGCAAAAATAAGCAAAATCACCTAAAGCTGGTATTTTGAGCCTTTATCTGTACATACTTCAAACAACAAATATAAATAGGAAGCACTTTTAATGTGTTCTTTTGCTAATAAATAGAGCTAACAAAGACAGAAAAGTCATGGTACACTTGAATACATACGATTTATTTAAGAGTACTATTTAGTATCACATCCAGGCCTTTGCCATCTCTTAACACAACAACAAATAGCTGGTATTTGTCTCTTGGAAAGGTGGCAACCCTACCACTCACTACCACTCCTCAGTAACCAACCTTTCCTTATGTTCACTGTTGATTACCATTGGCCATTTCCTTGTTATGTTATGTTATGTGATGTTAAAATTGAATTTATAGAGCGCACGTACACCGGGGAGGTTTCATGGTGCTAATTTAGTTGAGATCCAAGTCCTAAAGAATGATTCAGAAGGCCTGTCGGAAGAGCCAAGTTTTCAAAAGACCTCTGAAACCAAGAAGATTAGTGCAGAAGTGGATTTCAGAGGGAAGAGAATTCCAGAATAAGGGGGCCAGGATAGAGAACCTGGCACCTCCGGTGCACTTTAATATGAAATGAGGAGTAAGTAGTAGATTTTTGTGAGCTGAATGAAGATTTCGTGTAGGAGCATATTTTTTAATCATATTGTTGACAAATTGCAGGCTCCTTCTGTTTAGTGATTTAAAAATAAGACATCCAATCTTGAAAGCACACCGCTGAACAACCGGAAGCCAGTGTAATTGCTTCAAGAGAGGAGTGATATGCTGATGCCTAGGATGTTGAACAATCAGACGCGCAGCCTGGTTTTGTATTATCTGTAAACGTCTGGAAAGATAGAGAGGGATGCCAAAGTATAATGAATTGGCATAATCGACATGGGACATGACCATGGCGATGATCAATGAATCCGGGCGTCATGAGTGAGGAATCTACAGATCTTTTTTATTTTGCGGAGTTGAAAAAAACAATTGGAGATCACCAAGTTGATCTGAGGCTTCAGAGTAAGGTCCTGACTGATAACCACTCCAAAGCTTTTAGCCGAGCTAGAAGGAACGGGGGGCTGACCCAGCTCCCTAGGCCAAAAGTGGGGTCCCCATGGGCTCTTGGCGGTGCCACCTGTTAAGACCAGCTCCATCTTGTCCGGATTAAGTTTTAAATGATTCTTGTTCATCCATTGACTGATGAACAGCATGGTGGATTGAAAGGCATGAACCGACTCCGGGGAGTTACTGATGGAGAAGATGAGTTGGAAATTGTCTGCATAATTGAAGATGCAGACTTTGCGCTCCTTCAAGGCTCGGACAAGAGAGAGGAGGTGGAGATTAACTAACAGGGGAGAGAGGGAAGAGCCCTGAGGGACTCCACGGGAAATTTTAAATCTAGGGGCAGTAAACTGGGCAGTGCAAACTGCCTGGCAGCGGTTTTCCAGAAAGGAGCTGATCCAGCTTAAGACAAGACCTGAGATTCCTGCGTCCCTCTCACGGTCGACCAGGAGGGAATGCTTGACCATGTCGAAGGCAGCGGAAAGGTCAAGCAAAACAAGGGCCTGTGGAGAGCCACTATCAACCTCCCTGTAAAGAGTATCCAATACTGTGAGGATTACCGCCTCGGTAGAGTGTGCTGGACGGAAGCCCGCTTGATGGGAATCAAGGAATTCAGTTTCCTCCAAGAAGTCTGTAAGACAACCTGTGACACAGACTTCCAAGATCTTAGCTAGATAAGGGAGAAGGGAAATTGGGCGGTAGTTTGTCAAATTTAGAGGATCAGATGTCTTGACGATGGATACCAGCGAGGTCTTCTGGGGTAGCACCCAATGTAAGTAGCAAGTGAGAGGGTCCTGCTTCTGTTTAGGACTACCTCAGAAAACTCCATTATTTAATCTGACGAGCATGCACCCTGAGTACAACTGCCTGTGGAGGAATTCTTATTTCCATTCCATGGTATCTGTACTTTGTTTTCCATGGCAAATACATGAAATAGCTTATCAGCTTGCCATCTACATTTCATTAAACTCATCAATGTAATGTTTGACTTTAATGAAGCAACTGCACAGCATGTTAGAATCAAACCTAAAATGCAATTATTATTATTACATAGTATTGTTCATTTGAGCATTGCATAGCCCAACTTGATATAGCATGAGGTGAGATTCAGTGGCATAACACAGGTGTGGTGCGGGGGGGTTGGCACCCAAGCTCCAAGGGGCCCCCTCAGCACAGTACTCTGGCCAGAGATCTCCTGACTGAGTCCAGATGGGGCCCCTCCATGTGCCTTGCAGGGCCCCCCCACCTCAAGTTTCGTTACATCAGTGGTGAGATTAGGATGCTCAGTGACTGCCCTTAAGGTTTCAGCCCCTCCTAAGCATTTGTGAGCTATGCTCAGTTGTGCGTAGCATACCCTGAATGTTGCAGCTTTATGTAGACTTGTGTATGGAGTCGACGTTTGGGAAGGCACATTGAGCTCCTGTCAGGAATACATTGAGGCAGGTATATGTGTCAGACTGTGGTGGATTAGTTCTGGGGGGCAATAGGGAGCTGAATTAAGTGTTTTATAAACACACAGATCATTAATGCTATAGCACCACCATTTTAAACAAATGGATCCAAGCAATGGATGACCTGGCATGTAAAGAGGGTGAATTGCCTTTTTTTTTAAAGGGTGTCCTTTGTGTCCTCAACGTAATTACTGGATTCATGCTTTTGTCAAAAAAATTGCTAATTGTACATTGGAGTTGATTTTTGTTAACTTTCAATTTAGTTCAGCTAGAGGTTGGTAAGCAAAGACGTTTCTGGTCTGAAAAGTAACTTCAGCTAAAAGACCGGTGAAACCTGTTCTACAAGGGATTCTCTTCCATTATAAAATACTTTTCTAGCCACGATAAGGTAAACACTATGAGGCCCATTAGGATGGTGGGAGGACTTCAGTCCGCCCGCCATTCTTGCGGTGCTGGGACCGGCCACCAGATGTGCGGCGGTCCCGCACTGCTAATTAAGATGCAACTGCCACCCTTGTGGTCGCGTTCCGCAGATTTGACATTGCGGCGGGTAGCTGCAATGCCAAATAGACATGTTGTGCATTCCCGTGCACAACGTGGCAGGCACCGCGTGGTGCCTGCCACCTTGTGCATGGGAATGCAGGGGGGTACCATGAATACCCCCCAAGTGCACCGCCCACCCCCCAACGCCCTCTGGGGACCTGCAACAGGCCCCCAAAGCACATCCATGGCAGCATCGACTCCATGGAAAGGCCAGTTACCGCACCCATCCTAATATGGATGGCGGTGCCTGGTAGGCACGCCACCATATTAGTGGCCAAGTCCACCTAGCCGGTAATTGTAACAATTGCTGACAGGCGGAAAAGCGGCAAACGGACTTTCCATCCTCCGCGATACCCCCCGCCATAATAATATAGAGGGGGGTAAATCAAGTTGGGGTGGTGGGTGGATGGCGGTGGTGATCCGCCCACCATCCTAATGACCTTCTGAGTCTCTGTTTTTCGTGCAAAAATATATATTTCAAGACGAACCGTGTATAGTTTTTTTTCCATTCATCAGTTACTATTCTGGATGCTTATTGGATTTACAAACCTAAATGTCTGAGTATTGCTTCAGATGTCTTCTTTTTTTAGTAGCAACGTTGTTCAGGTAGTTGCCACATACAGGGTGCTATATGTAAAGTTGTTTGACGATGCAAGTAATGGTCTTCAACAGGGAAGAAAGCAAAGGAGGTGAGGCTGCAGTACTGAGTAATGCAGTGAGAGCTATGAAGGGTCTAGTTTGGGAAGCAATAATGGTAGAAGAAATACATTCTTTACAGCTAAGAAACAAGACAATAATGATCTATATAAACGGTTTGATGACGGAAGAGATATTAGTATTTTATGACATAACAACAGAAAGTGAAAAGCTGACATTTTCAAAAGTTTCTATGATGAAAACAAAAATGTCCTCATTAAGAAATGACATTTGAATAGTATGATCAGTTTTTTTTTTTATACCTGTCATAGGATGAGATTGTCCCAGTGGGCTTTAGATGTAAATGATTATTTTTCGTTGCACTGTGATGTTAAAGTCTCCAAGGAAGAAAGTTGATATTTGCATTGCTGATGGATTCAGTGATAAGTTCCATCAATTGTTCCACTCACAATTTATAGTCTCTCTGAGGACCGCCAATTATATGGTGCTTCAATTGGCTCAGAGTCAATCAATTTAATTTAATTTAATTCAATGCCAGCTTTATTGTTTTGGTAATTAAAACCTTTACACCGATCCGTTATGATTTACAAATGATCTCGGAAATGGACAATGGGCATTTAAAAAAGGTTATTAAGTGTGTTTGTAGCTCCATGATTTCGTTAATTAAAATCTGTACAATATACAATTCCAGCGCAGTACAAACATGAAAGAGATGTTTACAAGTTATTTCTGTGTGCTATCCTGATGGGAGTGCAAGATTTTTATGGTACATAATATTTTGATACAGGCAAGTACGTGTAAGTTAATTTCAAGGTGAACAAACTATCGATGTCATACCATGGGGGATATTCTCAATAACGTGTGATAATCATTGCAAAATTAGCTTAACGTAGTATTCTCAACCTGGTGGCACCATGCGATAGTCTCACGATAACACGCCAAATCACTGCGCTAAAACCAACGCGACACCGATTAAACGAGAAACATGAACACAAAAAAAGTTGTAATGCGGCCAATTGTGATACAAAAATGAGCAATAACCAGCGAAAGGCCTGCAATTCTCACGCGCAATGCGGGAAAATGCACTATAAAAGAAATAAATAAACTGCGTAGCATCATGGATGCACCTGGGCCAAGTGCAGAGGACAACGCAAACCCCATGAGCTCCACAGATGACCAGCAAGGAACCTCGGGAATGGGGAAGGCCAAGGAGAAGAGGAAGAGGAAGACGTGGTTCAGTCCGCAGGAAAACAAGATCATCGTTACGGAGGTGATAGAACACTACCAACAACTGTTCAGCACTGCAAACATGTCATTGGCAGCAAAGACGCAGATATGGCAGACTATCTTGGACCATGTGAATGCATTGAGGAGGACAATGGAAGAAGTCAAGAGGCGCTGGAATGATGTGAAGGCCAAAACCAAGAAGAAACTCGATGTCAACATGAAAGCAGCAACGCTCATTGGATGTGGTGGTCCAGTGGCACACCAGGAGCTGGATGACATGGAGAAAATGGTGGCCACAGTCATCAGTTGGGACACGGTGCCAGGAGTTGGAGATCTGGACAATGCTCAACATGACATGACACAACATCAACAGGGTGAGTACTGACCAGGGATTGGGGGGACGGGGGGAGATGGGAAGAATGGCACACATGCACAAGTAAGTAGAGCATACTGCACACCCACAATGACTCTGGATCATGTCCCTGATTCCCGTGGCACACCGCAGCACACAGACAAACACCAAGTAGGGCCCCGTACCCCATGTCCCCAAAGGGATCCCACACCACACATCACCAATCACACCACCAACACATGCACACGTGCAAAACCCAGCAAAAATGCCTATTTGTGAACCTCACTGACGATGCAAGTGACACTACATGATGATTAGCATGGCTGCAGGCCAATCATCATGACATTGTGCACGCCACGACACTGAGGTGGCTGAGTGTGGAGCACATCCGTAAAGGAGCAGGTCACATTCTGAGACATCCACATCCACATGCAGGTCGCACTCTGACACATCCTCAAACAACCCCTGACGTCAACCAAACATTTGCGAACAAACCATGCTCAAGGGTTACAACTCCACCAAGAGCCCTAAACAACCAAGTCCGGTACATCTCAGCACTGTAGAAGGATAGAAGGTAAAGGCACACCGCCTGAAAGCGATAAAGGACCACAAAATCAGAGCTGTAGGGGAACCTCACTGTTAGAAATGGGAACCCCTGGTTGGCGTTAGGTAGGTACCAGCGACAAGCAGGGACCCTTCACTTCTAGTCAGGGCGTAGGATTACCCCTAAGAATAACCCCTGCTCACCCTCAAGGTTGCGTGGCGCGAGCAGCCAAGGCTAATTCTCAGGCGTTATATGGTTAAGCATTTGAGGGCATACACACAGTAAACATATCAGTTGCACCACAGAGGGACACCAGTCAGGTTTCTGGAAAAATACGTAGGCTTTATAAAAATATATATTCTTATGCAGGCTTAATTACAAGACCATTAAATAACGTTTCTGAAAACGCACGCAATACTGTCTTTGGATCAGGATTTTTCTTAATATGGTTTACAATCAGGTTTTGTGCAGAGCGGATCCCCTGGGGGTCGAGGGGGACATACGGGTCGATTTCAATGGGACGGACCCTCTGATCCGCGGTGCACACTTTCAGGTGCGGTGGGCACAAAATACCTGGCAGTTCCTGGGGACGATTCGGGGCCACGAACGGACGGTCGTCGGCAGCTCTACAGGTTGGTCCGGCTTTCAGCAGCGCCGCAATGCGGGGCGTTGGGGCGGGACCTCCGGAGATGCGGAAGAGGAGTCGGGCTACGGCAAAGTCCCGGGACGGGGGATTCCTTCTTTGTTGAGGCTCCTTCTTCTGGGGCGGCAAGGCGGCACTTCGTGGCCTGTACGTGATGTACAGGGCGACTTCTTGGGTGCGGCGCGGCCGCGGGGGATGAGACACAGTGCAAGGATACGCTTGTAGTCGTACGCACTGGGTCGTCTCTCGGACTTGCAATGCGAGGTCGTGGCGGCTGTCGGCAGTGGCGGTGCGGCTCAGTCGTGAAGAGGAGAGCGAGTCAGGTGCGGGGCAGCCCCAGCGGGACACGGTGCGAGCTGCGGCTTACTTAGCGGAGGCACGCAGTGTCGGGCTGCCCCAGCACGGACTCGAGGCACTTCAGGGCAATGAAAGGATTTGCGAGGCACACTCAGCAACGGCATCAGCAGGGCACGAGCACAGGCAGTCCAGCAGCTTGATGTGGAAGGGGGAGAGAGCCCAATGGTCCTGCGGCTCAGTTCAGGGGGCAAGCTTGGTTCCAAGCCCTTGGAGATGTGTTCACAAAAGCACAAGTTGAAAATAAAGTCTTTCTCAGTCTTTTCTCTCCTTCTTGCAGCAAGGCACCCACCACAGTCCAGTCTCCCAGGTCAGAGACAGTAGTCCTCCATGCAGCTTTCCCAGGTCCTTCTCGTCGGGCAGAGGTTCTTCTTGGCGCAAACAGGATCTGATTTCTTAGGAGCAGGGCTCCTACATTTATACTACATTTCTTTTGTTCTCCCAGGCCAGGGGGGCCCTTGCCTAGTTCAGTCCGGTTTCTGAGCACTTTGTATTTGCGATGCATCTGTTTCTTTCAGGGTGCAGGGCAGAGCCATCAGACGCTCCACAGGGGGTGGAGCCAGCATTGTGGTGGCAGAGCACACTCCTATTCAGAGTCCAGGTGCACTCCTCCCACCCATCTATCTGCCAATCTTCCTATTCACCACCAGGCTACCTAGCCCTGCCCATCTGGGTTTCCCCAGCCCTGTCACTCACACAAGCCAGACAGCAGATACACATCGCGCAGAGGCGGGCTGATATGGTTAGGCAAGCAAAGGCCAACTTTCTAAAAGTGGCATTTGCAAACGCAGAATATTAAAATAAACCTCACTAAAAGATGTACCTTATTATTCTGAGTTCAGGCATACTAAACTCGATTTTCTACCATGTTCCCTGGGTCTGTTAGGATCATAGGATGTAACAATCTTAACAGCCCATTCTGGCCTATGAGAACAGGTAGCCTTACAATAGTGAAAAACGAAAATGGCTGTAATTCACTATTAGGACATGCCACACACATCAGGGCTTGTCCTACCTTATGCTTACAATGCACCCTGCCCTTGGGCCTACCATAGGGGTGACTAATATGAAGTTAAGGGAAGGTTTAGGGACTGGCAAGTGTGTGCACTTGCGCAGTCAGCATGACAGTACCAGACTGCACGCAGGTTCTGCAATGGCAGACCTTAGACATATTTTACCAGGCCGCTTCTGTGGGTGGCACAACCAGTGCTGCAAGCCCACCAGCGGCATTTGTATTTACATGCCCTGGCACTCCTGGTGCACTTTACTGAGGTCTGATAGTAAACCAAATAAGCCAATCATGGAATCCAACCAACATTTATATTTTACATAGGGAGCACTTGCACCGTGGCACTGGTTGGCAGTGGCACAGTGCTCTGAGCGGCCAACACCATAAAAACACATGAGGCACAGCGACAAAAAGTGGAAGGGAGACTCACGCCAAGGTGCCAGGTCTAACACTCACCCACAATGCTGCACACACACATAAGAATAAGAGCACCTCAACATTGACAACAATGTGGTACAAACTGCAACACTTTCACAACAGGACACAGTACACAACTCGTGCCGCATGCGTGTACAAAATGGCCAATCACTTCTGGCATAGCAGGAAACTGTGAGATGACAAGGTATGAGTACAACCTCATATCCATGATGTCGTACAAATGTGCACTGTCCCGCATCAAATAGGCATCTCCCCTTAAACAGTCAAATGTACATTGTCATGCAGTCTGTATGTAAACTTCGCCAACTTGTCAACTTACATGGAACACACTGTGAAACTGTATCTCCCCTTTACATTGCAGAGGGACAATCAACACCTCCTGCAGAGCAGACCCTACATCACCTCAGTGATGATGGAGGCGACCCCCAGGACATCGACCTAGATGAACTCCAACTGTTTATGGACACCCTCCGCACCCCACCTCCAGTAGCAGGTCAGTCCAGCACCATCGAGGTGAGGTCAACCCCTGCACAGAACACACAGTAGGAAGCACCCACCACCACGTCTGGCTCACAGCACCTCACCAAAGAACCCATGGCATTCCAACGCCGTGTGTTAGACTGCCAGAAGGAGCTGGCTGAACAGGTGCTGCTGGGGTTCCAACTCATGGCATCCAAACTGGATGCCATACTTGGGTGTCTAAGTCCCATCAGGGACTACTTACACTCTACAACGGCCACCCACAGTCCGCCCCATGCCCTCCAACAGTCCATGGCTGGCGTCGCTGGAGTCGTGACTCGGAGACAACAACTGTCCAGTCAGAGTGGCTACAGCGATGTCATCCGTGAATTGGGAAACATGAGGAGGGTCATGGAGAACATGGAGCAGATGCAGGTGCAAAGAATGGCTACCACGGCTGTACACGAGAAAGCTGTAGATGGGATCTTCCATGCCCTGCAGATCCTCATCATGGGAGTGATGCCACAAGACATTGCGCAGATGAATGCTGCTGCTACTTCTACATCCACTTCTCCGGCCCCTGATGTGACATTGTCACACGGTGCTGCAGACCAAACACCACCACCCACATGTGAGGCACATAAAGGTACCGATTCCGATCGGGTAAAACATTTTCCCGTACAACTCGTATCCGTACTTTTTTACGTACGAGTCGTACAAGTTCCGTACAAACGGCGAAGTACGATTCGTACCGTAAAAATACATACAAATTGCTTCGGGAAAAGTCTACGAGACGTCCCCGGACAGATTTACGTACGAGTCGTTAAACTGAAGTCCGAGCGCACAAGTCCGATCCGTACCTGCGTCCCGAATACACAAGCATATGGAAAACGTCCCGTACGGAGCAAACTTTGTACGACCCCTACCCCGGGTACACTTGGGCCCGGGGTACGAGTCGTACGGCCCCCCACCCCACCCGCTCATGTACGCGCCGTACCCCAGCACCCACGTATGTACGCGCTGGACCCCCCCACCCAAGCACCCGCGCCTGTACGCGCCGTACCCCAGCACCCGCATATGTACGGGTCGTACCCCCCCACCCCAGCACCCACGCATGTACACGCCGTACCCCAGCACCCACATATGTACGCGCCGTACCCCCACCCCAGCACCCGCGCATGTACACGCCCTATCCCCCACCCCAGCACCCGCGTATGTCCGTGCCGTACCCCAGCACCCGTGTGGGAGCCGGCCTCGTGGCGTGGTCCTGGTTCCCCGCGCTAAGCCGCACGAGGTCCCATGCACCTCGGGGCTCCTCCATTTTGGATTATACGTCACTCCACGTGACCACCTGCGTGACCCCGCTTCACCCGGCCTCTGTCCCAGCGAGGCCCGACATCAAGGCGCCAACCCCTGGCCCGGGGGATACTACGGGAACCCTTCCCACTCCCGGCGGAGGGCAGTATCGATGGGACCCCCAACCGTCCTTCCACACCTAGGTGCGATCGCCCCACAGCTCTCTGGGGCCTGGCGCCTCTCCTGCTGGGCGTCTGGCCGCTCCCTACTCGGCCTCTCTGCCCCCTCCGGGCGCAAGGGTCCGGACATCAAAGGGCTCCAGTCCTATATCTGGGGCGACCCGACAACAGGACAGTAGTTGTATCCTGGAGTCAAGAGCCCTGCTGATCGGATCGCGGCTGACCCTACGGAAGAAGACTCACCTTGAACCCACCCTCTGAGCCCTGCTGACGACGTCGCGGCTCCACCGTGCTTAAAGACCTTCACGAACCTTTGGAGCCCTGCTGACGCTGTTGCGGCCCGACCTTGTTGAACATTACCATCAGAGCCCAGCTGACCTCGTCGCGGCTCGACCGAAGCGGACCTACCATCGGAGCCCTGCTGACTGTGTCGCGGCTCAACCTATGCAGAACTGCCACCCGAGCCCTGCAGACGCCGTCGCGGCTCCCCACGTCCGAGCCGCTCTGAGACCAGCACTCAAGGTCTGGCGCAGAGCCCTCCCGTACCTGGTTGGTACTAAGACTGTCCCGCTACCCTATCCCTCTAACAGACATTGAGACTCTTATAGGATCCCTCGATCCCACTGTAAATATTAAACGTACTACTGCTGATAAAGAACCAAGTCACGTAACTGATATTGAGTCCTGTGTGGTGGTGTTACTGGGCCTAGTACGATCCTAGGAGAAAGACCTCCCCGAGGGGGCTTCTCAGCGGCGCTCGGCTATAACTTTGCGGTAGGAAGGTGCCCCGGAATAGTCCCTCCGACTACCCGGTGGTCCTCCCTCCAACATTTGGTGGCCAGCGACGGGATCCGAGCCAGACGCAATACTACAGGCAAGTAACGCAACCACTACCTGACCAGACGGAAAAAGAAAAAGGGAACCATGGACGGCCAAGAAGCAACCGTGGCCGCAACCTTCCAGTTGGAAAAACTGGAATACACCCACAAAGAACTCAAACAATTCTGCAAGGACAAAGGGATCCCAACCACAGGATTGGGCACCAAGGAGGAAATGCAGAAAGCCCTGAAAACCTGGGCAGAACCCGAGACCACTCCACCCCGAGCCGAAGGGACCTCGGCCCGGGACGGAAACCTGCCAGATGGGGAGCGAACCGTCCCAGAAACCAGCCTTTCCCACGAAGAAATACGAGAACGGGAAAGGGTCCGGACACACGAAATGGACCTCGCCCGACTCCGGCTGGACGGTGAGCTCCTTCTGGCGGAGAAGAAGATAACCTTGGGGCAACTACGGCTGCAAGAGGAAATCGAGGAAAAGAAACGGCATCGGGAACTAGAAGAGAGACGGCTAACCCTCGAGCACGAGAGGAGCCTTAAGGAACTTGAACTAAAAGCTAAAACAGGGGAGACCAGCAACCCCGGAGCCCGGGACGCTCTGCCCCTGACCGAGCCAAAGGTTCACATCCCCAAGGATGTCGTCATAGAGTACTTTAAAAAGGACGACATCCAGCAATGGTTCCGAGCGTACGAAGTAGCAATGACCTCCCATCCCGGAAGGATTGGGGTGCCGGCCTATGGGGGAGGTTCCTCAGCGAGGGCCGGGATACCCTGCTGCAACTCCCCGACGCGGTGATGACCTCATACGACCACATGAAAGAAGCCCTACTCACACGCTACGGACTATCAGCCGAGATGTACCGGCAACGCTTCCGGGACTGTAAGAAGCTCCCCGGTACCACATGGGTCGAATACGTGGACTTCTTCAGCCGAGCGTTGGAAGGATGGATAAAAGGAAGCAAGGTCACCTCATATAATGAACTGTTCGACCTCATTGTCTGGGAGCACCTCGCCAACAACTGCTTTGTTGAACTAAGGCAACACCTCCTGGACAGTAAACTGACCGAGCCCCGGAAGCTCGCCGCCGAAGCGGACCGATGGGTCAACACCCGGGTCCCCCGGAACCCCGTGGGGGACTACACACGGAGTACCACGGGCCCTCCCCGCCAGCGAGGCGGCAGAGGGGGGTCCCACCGCAGTCGAGAATTCCCGGCCGGGCCGCCCAGAAGCCCGCCACGGGGTCAAGCCACCACCCACACTTCCCCGACCCAGGGCCGAAGGGGGACCCCTATCGCACGGCCTGGACCATGACCGACAGTGACCTGCTTCGGCTGTCAGCAGACCGGCCACTATGCGAGTGACCCGGCCTGCCCCGTGAACCGACGGAACGGGACCGCTGGGCCCCCTCCCCGACAAATAGCCGCCACAGCCCTGGGGGAGGGAGAAGACGAGGAGGAAAACCACGACGACGGGTCCCCCGAGTGGGAACCAGCTGCCATGTCGCTTGTATGCCTGGGCTCCCGAGAAATGGTGCCCCGAGCCGCCATCCCAAGCAACACCCAGAAGTACCAACAGTGGGTCACCATCAATGGGCGACGGGCCGAGGCCCTCCGGGACACTGGGGCCAGTGTGACCGCTGTCCGCTGCCACCTGGTGACCCCCGAACAAATCCTGCCGCATGTCCTATGCCCTGTCCGGACCGCGGACATCACCGAGAGCATGTGCCGGATGGCCAGGATCCCCTTCGAGTGGGGAGGAGTGTCCGGCACCCTAAAAGTAACTGTCTGCGACGACGCCCCGGTGGACTGCCTCCTGGGGAATGACCTAGAGAGCTCACCCTGGGCACAGGTGGAACGCCGAGAGCATCTGGGGATGCTAGGACTACCCGAGTGGGCCTGCGCCACCACTCGGTCCATGACCGCCCAACCAGCCGCTGCCGCGGCCCCCGACCAGCCGACGGGCCCCGAACCATCACCCTCCTCCGGCACGGAGGAACCTGACGAGGAGGCCAGGCCATCCGAACTTTCTCCCAACGGGGCCGCCCCCCTCAGCGAGATCCCCGAGCTGGCCCAGTGGCGCCACGACGGGGGCCCCACCCGCGAACAATTCCAGCAAGAGCAGAAGGCCTGCCCGTCCCTCGAGGGGGCCCGACAGCAAGCGGCCGCCCAGGCTGCGGGGGACCCCACGGGAACCCACTGGGTCTATTGGGACAATGACTTATTGTATAGCGAGCAGAAAGTCGCCGAACTAGGGGCCGGCCGGGTGCTGGTGGTCCCCCTCCGATTTCGAGAGTTCCTCCTGAACCTGGCACATGACGTGCCCCTCGCCGGACACCTCGGGCGGGACAAGACTTACAGCCGCCTAGTGACCCATTTCTATTGGCCCCGAATGAGAAGAGACGTGGACCAGCACTGCCGGTCCTGTCCGACCTGCCAAGCTAGCGGGAAGACTGGGGGACGAGTGAAAGCCCCCCTCCAACCATTTCCAGCCGTCCACACCCCGTTCGAACGAGTGGGAATCGACATCGTGGGGCCCCTCGACCCCCGAACCGCCCTGGGACACCGCTTCATCCTGGTACTGGTCGACCACGCCACCCGGTACCCAGAGGCCGTCCCCCTCCGAACTGTGACAGCTCCAGTGGTGGGCCGGGCCCTGATGGGCATCTTCTCCAGGGTGGGGTTCCCCCGAGAAGTGGTGAGCGACAGGGGTATGAACTTTATTTCGAAGTACATGAAATCCCTCTGGCAACAATGTGGGGTCACCTATAAATTCACCACCCCTTACCACCCCCAGGGGAACGGACTGGTCGAGCGGTTCAACAGAACCCTGAAGGGGATGATCAAGGGCCTGGAAGAGCCCCTGAGGAGGAGATGGGATGTCCTGCTGCCCTGCCTCCTGTTCGCCTATCGGGAGGTACCACAGAAATCCCTGGGCTTCAGCCCCTTCGAACTGTTGTATGGGCAACCCGTCCGAGGGCCCCTCAGCCTGGTCAAGGAGGGCTGGGAGGCGAACGTCCAAGATGCCCCCCCCGACGTCTACCGGTACCTCCTAACCCTGCGGAACCAGACTCGGAAGTTCCGGGCCCTGGCAGAAGCCAACCTCGAAGCCAGCCAAGAAGACATGAAACGCTGGTATGACGAAAATGCCTCAGCCATCGAGTTCGAGCCGGGCCAGCAAGTCTGGGTCATGTCACCCGTGGACCCCTGCGCCCTGCAGGACAAGTGGACCGGGCCCTTCAAGGTAGTTGAGAGGAAGAGCCCCGTCACCTACCTGGTCGACATGGAGTCCCCGAGGAACCCCCTCCGGGTCCTGCACGCCAACCGGCTCAAGCCCCACTTTGCCCGAACTGAACTAAGCCTAGTGCTGGCTACCGACGATGGGGGCGAAAGTGACTCCGAGCCCCTACCAGACCTCCTGGGGTCCTCGGGCCAAGACGGCTCCCTGGAGGGCGTCCGCCTCTCCACCACCCTGACACCAGAACAGCGCCATGATTGCCAGAAGCTGCTGCAACCTTTCGCTGCCCTCTTCTCTCTCACGCCCAGGGTGACCCCCTGGTGCGTCCATGACGTGGACACGGGGGACAGCCCCCCTGTACGACACCGCGCTTATAGAGTACCTGACCGAGTCCGAGCCTGCATACAGACCGAGGTCGCCAAGATGCTCGCCCTCGGAGTCATCGAGCCTTCCGACAGCCCGTGGGCCAGCCCGGTAGTCTTGGTGCCGAAGGCCGCCACCCCCGGCACTGCCCCCGAACTCAGATTTTGTGTCGACTACCGGGGCCTGAACGCAGTCACCAAGACCGATGCCCACCCCTTGCCACGAGCAGACGAGCTGATCGATCGCTTAGGGGCTGCCCGCTACCTAAGCACCTTTGATCTCACCGCTGGGTCCTGGCAGATCAAGCTCACTCCCGGCGCCCAAGAACGATCAGCCTTTTCCACCCCCAATGGGCACTACCACTTTCGGGTAATGCCCTTCGGTATGAAGAACGCCCCAGCGACCTTTCAGAGGCTAGTAAACAAGGTCCTGGCCGGACTAGAAGCCATCAGCGCGGCCTACCTCGACGACATTGCTGTCTTCAGCGACCACTGGGCCGCGCACCTAGGGCACCTTGGGGAAGTCCTGGCCGCTCTCCAAAGAGACGGGCTCACCATTAAGGCCAGTAAATGCCAGATCGGTCAAGGATCTGTGACCTATCTGGGCCACCAGGTGGGGAGTGGCCAGGTGGTGCCCCTCCAGTTAAAAGTCGACGCCATCCAGGCGTGGGAGCCCCCCGCAACCCAAACCGCTGTCCGTGCCTTCCTAGGCCTCACAGGCTACTACCGACGATTCATCAAGGATTATGGCAGCATTGTGGGCCCCCTTACGGAACTCACTTCAAAGAAACAGCCCAAGGCGGTGCACTGGACGCCCCGCTGTCAGACCGCGTTTGTGCTACAGGCCCCCGACTACAGCAAGGAATTTGTAGTCCAGACCGATGCCTCGGAGTACGGGGTCGGGCGGTCCTCTCCCAGCTGGACGCCAAGGGCCTCGACCGACCGGTGGCCTTTATCAGCCACCGACTGCTGCCGCGAGAACAGAGGTGGAGCACCATCGAGCGGGAGGCCTTCGCTGTGGTATGGGCCCTCAAGAAGCTCCGGCCCTACCTTTTCGGCACCCACTTCAGGGTCCAGACTGACCACCGGCCCTTGCGGTGGCTCATGCAAATGCGGGGCGAGAACCCCAAGCTGTTGCGCTGGTCCATCTCGCTGCAAGGGATGGACTTCACTGTGGAACACCGGCCCGGCAACAACCACGCCAATGCTGACGGCCTGTCCCGATTCTTCCGCCTCGGCGAGGAGAACCCCCAAGGAGATGGGTGACTCTCCCTGCCTTCAGCTGGGGGGGACGCATGTGGGAGCCGGCCTCGTGGCGTGGTCCTGGTTCCCCGCGCTAAGCCGCACGAGGTCCCATGCACCTCGGGGCTCCTCCATTTTGGATTATACGTCACTCCACGTGACCACCTGCGTGACCCCGCTTCACCCGGCCTCTGTCCCAGCGAGGCCCGACATCAAGGCGCCAACCCTTGGCCCGGGGGATACTACGGGAACCCTTCCCACTCCCGGCGGAGGGCAGTATCGATGGGACCCCCAACCGTCCTTCCACACCTAGGTGCGATCGCCCCACAGCTCTCTGGGGCCTGGCGCCTCTCCTGCTGGGCGTCTGGCCGCTCCCTACTCGGCCTCTCCGCCCCCTCCGGGCGCAAGGGTCCGGACATCAAAGGGCTCCAGTCCTATATCTGGGGCGACCCGACAACAGGACAGTAGTTGTATCCTGGAGTCAAGAGCCCTGCTGATCGGATCGCGGCTGACCCTACGGAAGAAGACTCACCTTGAACCCACCCTCTGAGCCCTGCTGACGACGTCGCGGCTCCACCGTGCTTAAAGACCTTCATGAACCTTTGGAGCCCTGCTGACGCTGTCGCGGCCCGACCTTGTTGAACATTACCATCAGAGCCCAGCTGACCTCGTCGCGGCTCGACCGAAGCGGACCTACCACCGGAGCCCTGCTGACTGTGTCGCGGCTCAACCTAAGCGGAACTGCCACCCGAGCCCTGCAGACGCCGTCGCGGCTCCCCACGTCCGAGCCGCTCTGAGACCAGCACTCAAGGTCTGGCGCAGAGCCCTCCCGTACCTGGTTGGTACTAAGACTGTCCCGCTACCCTATCCCTCTAACAGACATTGAGACTCTTATAGGATCCCTCGATCCCACTGTAAATATTGAACGTACTACTGCTGATAAAGAACAAAGTCACGTAACTGATATTGAGTCCTGTGTGGTGGTGTTACTGGGCCTAGTACGATCCTAGGAGAAAGACGTCCCCGAGGGGGCTTCTCAGCGGCGCTCGGCTATAACTTTGCGGTAGGAAGGTGCCCCGGAATAGTCCCTCCGACTACCCGGTGGTCCTCCCTCCAACAACCCGCGTATGTCCGCGCCGTACCCCCCCCACCCCAGCAATCGCGTATGTACACGCCGTACCCCAGCACACGCATATGTATGCGCCGTACCCCCCCACCCCAGCACTAGCGCATGTACGCGCCGTACCCCAGCACACGCGTATGTAAGCGCCGTACCCCCACCCCAGCCCCGTACTTGGACGCACCGTACCCCAACACAGTGCCCCAGCATCGCGTATGTATGATTCGTACAACACCATTGCATATGTGATCACTGTACAACAACATAGCCATGGACGCACCTTACATACGCAAAAACGACTCGTACTGAACCAGGACACTGTAAAACAGCACAAGGAGGGTCAATTCGACTCGCACAACACCACAAAACACGTCTACAGGGCAAAAAACAACTAAAACACTGACCTGGCATATCCAAACAGTCAAACAGAGGCCCAAACTCACAACCACCTCTTATAACACACCCACCAAAAGTTCAAACCCAGCTACACCCACAAATGGACCAATAAAAAGGGCCCAGAATCACAAACCATGAGCCTTTGCAACAGACCCACTGCTGACAGACATCACACACAAACAACTGCACCCATACACCTTAACTTACACACCTTCACACAACCTCTTTCACACAGACCCCCTCTACACATACACACACACCTACACATTCACACCCACACACCCACAACCATCCACACCCACACCCCACACCATGCCCACAGACAAGAATCCAAAGTTCACAAGGGAGGAGCTGGACATCCTTGTCAACGAAATCATCAGAGTCGAGCCACAGCTCTTTGGAACATTGGTCAGACAGACCAGCATATCCCAAAAAACTAGCCTGTGGCAGAGGATCGTCGATCGGGTGAATGCTGTTGTGCCCATCAGAAGGCCCAAGAATGAATGTCAAGCCAGGTGGTACGATCTGCGCAGGGCAGTCAAGCGCAAAATAAATGAGGAATACGCCCAGAGTAACATCACAGGAGGTGGGCTGCCCCGCAGACCGGTACATTGCCATCCCTGGGAGGAGAAGGTGATGGCCCTGCTTCCGCTGGTGGGAGTACACAGAGTCGAAGGAGTTCGAGAGCCTGGTAAGTACACAAACAACTCACGTAACATGGGGGGATTTGGCATCCACACCCCAACTACAACAAATGACTCACCTACCCCCAAGCCCTCACCTGACACAACCACACTCTAAACAACGCTCAGGTCACTAACATGAGTATGCCCCATTCACAAAGCAAGGCCATGCCATGTCCCAGCCGACACAAACCACAAACCCAAGACAGGATGTCCGGGATGCTGGGAGGGTGGGGATCACTAAACATGTTGTACAACTCAGAAACAGACACCATTGCCCTCAGCCCATATGGCCCAGGTACACACCCATGCACCATGCGCAATGCACAGGGACTGGCAAAGTACTGACAAGGTAGCTGACACTTGGCCCTGCTGTAGGCAGCACAAGGCCCTCCTGTGACAACTGCAAACTCGAACACAAACACAACAAGCTCAGAAATCTAGGGCAGGAACTCACACACACTGACATGGCAGCATGCACCATGGTGGGACAGATACATCACCTGGGAGACCCACTGCCAAATCACACCTCACCCACCAGCAGGCACCGTCAATCAATCAACAATTGATCAGGGTACTTGTAAGGCGCGCAATTTACCTGTCAGGGTCTCAAGGCGCAGAGGGGGGGCGTTCCACCAATGCTCGAAGAGCCAGGTCTTAAGGAGTCTCCTGAAGGCAAGTAGGTCTTGGGTCAGTCGTAGGTGGGTTGGGAGGGTCTTCCAGGTCTTGGCGGTGAGGTAGGAGAAGGATCTGCTGCAGGCGGGCGTACATTGGATGCGGCGGACAGCTGCAAGGGCGAGGATGCCGGAGCGGAGCTGGCGGGTGGGGGTGTAGAAGCTGAGTCTGATGTGCAGGTAGGCTTGTCCAGCGGTGTGGAGTGCCTTGTGTGCGTGGCTGAGGAGCCTACAGGTGATCTCTTGTTGATGTGGAGCCAGTGCAGGTCTCTCAGGAGGGGGGTGATGTGGTTGTGGCGGGGGGCGTTGATGATCAGTTGTGCCGAGGCGTTTCAGAAGCGTTGTAGCCGCCGTTGGTGTGTGGATGGGAGTCCTGCGTAGAGTGCAGCGGCGTAGTCCAGTCAGCTGCTGACGAGGGCCTGTGTCACTGTTCTACTTGCTTAATTCGGGACCCACCAATAGATCCGGCGGAGCGTGCATAGGGTGTCGTAGCAGGAGGAGGAGACGCCGTTGACCTGCTTGGACATGGAGAGGGAGGATGCGAGGATCAATTCTAGGTTGCGTGTGTGTTTGGTGGGTGTCGGTGATGTCCCCAGAGGGATCGGCCACCAGGAGTCGTCCCAGGGTGAGGGTGTGGGTCCCAGGATGAGGACCTCTGTCTTGTCTGAGTTCAGTTTCAGATGGCCATTCCGTATCCAGTTTGTCTTGGCGGTGTGAGGGTCCTTGGTGAGGGAGAGGATGAGCTGGGTGTCGTCGGCGTAGGAGATGTCTTTGAGGTTGTGGTGGCGGGCCACTTGTGTGAGGAGGGCCATGTGGATGTTGAACAGCGTCGGGCTGAGTGATGGTCACTCACCCCTTACACAAGCACACACCCCCGGGGCAGCCAATGGAGTCACACACTCTCACAATGGACATGTGACACAACAAGATCAAGCCACAGCCAAAAAAGCATCCAAGACCAAATGCGACATGTCAAAGACCCTGGATAACATTTCAATCTGTCCACTGCAACATACCCATCCACAAGTGAACATTGATGTGAATGCTAGGCACATACAACTACCTTGAGGAACTGTGGCAACCAGAACATGTATGAAACATGGATGTCGCATGAAACAGCATTTACATTGTCTCTCTCTCACACACATGGCAACGTCATGGATCTCCCCCCAACATTGGGGGGGAACAATCACAGGCCCAGGCTCGGCAGGAAGATGATCCCACCGGCAGCGACCACTCTCAGCACTCTGTGGATGACCCCAACCAACCTGGACCCTCTGGTGCCCAAGCCCCTGCAGCACCTGTGTCAGGTACATCTGTGCCAACCACCACCACCCCATTCTTGCCACATCCCAGGAAGACACCCAGGAGCCCTGCCCGCACAGAACAACTGAGCCAGTCTGACCTGGAGGGACAAGGTTCTCCGGCCACCCAGGAGGAGGCAGACAACACTACAAATGCCATCCCTCAGGGGTCCCGTAGACCCGATGTGCCCACAACGGCAGGCCAGGCTCGTGTGGGCAAGGGTGGTGGGAGTGGAGGCAGGCGGAGGCGCAAACCTGACCAGGCAGCTGAGGGAACTGGTATGTCACACATACGCCACATCTTGGAGACATACCGGCGTGACACCAGGGGCATCAGCCAGGTAGTGGGGACCCTCAACGAGATTAAGAACCAGCAGGCCGAGCAACACGCCAGTCAACAACAACACCAAGGACGGATGGAGGCAAGACTGGCTGAGCTCCTGGCGGTGCAAAAGGACATAAGCCGTTCACTCCGTCGGATGGCCGACAACATGGGCAACCCTTCCTGTGCCACCAGGTGAAGACCAGCACCAGCCACAGGGAGGGAGGAGGAGGAGGATTCGTCCGACGGAGCGTCCCAAGGATCGTCAAGGCCTGCATCTGAGGATCCCGCAAGGAAGGTGGGTCGTCCACGGAAAAGACCATGAGAGTCAGCAGACCATCCACATCTCCCAGGTCACCTGGCCTGGCACCTGGCCCTCATGCGCAACAGCAGCACCTCATCCAATGACATTCTCTGCCACATGGACTTGCTGGTCACAGTCTGACCAATGATGACCAACACTGTGGTCTGGACTCTGATGACTCCAACTGACAAGGATGCCATCTCCCCCTGTGAACTTTGGATTCCATGCACACTGTATAGCACCTATTTGTCCACACTAAACAGGCCCCCCACCGAGAATAAATCTTAATTTCTACAATTACATGTTGCATTCATTTTGCATGAGTACACAACCTATGTGTGGGGAACTGTGAAACTATGCATGAGTGTTGAACTAACTCCAGCCATCCATACCCTGGAATCTGAGTCTGGGACAGGACACACATGGGTCACAATGTATCATACTATACAGACATGGAGCACAATACTCAGCCGTGATGGCCTCAAGCTGCTGAGGGGGGGCATGCATTACTGTGCAGACAGACCAATTTGGAATAGTATCCTGAAGGCGTAGAGGTCATGGCTCATGTGGATGTTGCGGGGGAGGGAGTAGCAGGTATGTCTTGCCAGGTGGGAGAACTATGTCCTGCATGCTGGAGTACGGTGGATGTGAAGAATGGTGGCCAGGGCAAAGTTGGATGCACGGAGTTGGCACAACGGGGTCTCGGATGACAGACGGTCAAGGTTGGTTTGGGGTATGGGGTTGTGGCCTGCCTCCTGAGTGCAGCACACAGTGATCCATTGCCGCTATCTCTGGTGGACGGTGATGTGGCTGGGGCGCGGGATGTTGAAGATGAGGTGTGCACATGCAGCCTGGATGTGGACAAGTTTCCCGGGAGTTAGGATGTACTTGCTCCGTAGAGGGTGGGGCAGTAGTTGACATGGCTGGTGTCGTGGGCCTGGGGCATGGTCTGTCTTTCCCTGGAGTGGATCTATCTGTGGATCATGTGCATCATGCAGAGGGTGTTGAACCCTGAGGTACAGATGCTGGTGATTAGCATGGCAAATGTGAGTGACAAATCCATGATGCACACCATCTTGTGTGCGTGGGCACTGGGTGCATGTGCAGGGCTCTTGCGGGTGGGACACAAGCAGTTGACCCACCTGTAAGGGGACAATCCTCAGATGATTACCTCAGTCCTGTACAAGTCCAGCCTCAGGTGGCTGATGTTCAGCCATTCATCAATGGATCTCATGCCTTCTTGAATGTTGGAACTGGCAATGGCTGCATCTTTGGTGAGGGTGAGGAGCACTTGGCTGTCAATGGCATACGAGCTGATGATGAGGTGCTGTGCGCATGTGATGCCGGTGAGGGGGACCTGGACACATTGAAGATTGACACGCTGAGAGATGATATCTGGGCAATGTGCCAGATGATGCCACTATACTACATGCTGAAGGCTTGAGTCCCACTCCCATGGCCTTGCTGGTGTACGGAGCCGGTGGGGAGTAGGAGGGACATGACCTGATTGGTGTGACAGGACCTGGAAGGCGGGGCAGCGCTGTGTAGGCATTTGGAGTTGCACACTCATCATGCAAAGGTGTCGTGTGTGCACCTAGGGTATGCCTGAGAGCAGGCGGTAGCTCCTTGGATGGACAATGCTTGGAGGGTGGCTGCAACATCAGACTGTAGTGTGATGTGGGTCATGTAAGGACATGAGGGCCGTGCGATGTGCACGTTTCATGCGCTGACGGTCCAGCCTTTGTCACCGCGTGGGCGCAACAGTGGCACAGACAAGCTGATGCCAGCCAAATGAATGGGTGGAGGGAGGAAGGGAGGAGCATCTTTGAGGTGTGTGTAATGCCGAATCTGTAAACTTTGTGTGCCCTTGCTGCAGGGGCCGCAGCAGCAGGTGGCATGTCCTGAAAACTATGCCACTAGTTGCACACAAAGACAAGGATGTCAGAAAGGACTACTGCAATAGGCGTATGTAAAGGAAGGAGTGTCCGGTTTCCCATGGCACACCCAGAGACAATGGATGCACAATCACCAAAGATGACTGACACCGGATCATGAAACTGAAGGGCGAGCTGCGCACAGGATACACACCCTCAGCAGGTGTTGACGGCATGTTGTGGTCACCAACATGCCCAAATACATACACAACCATGGACATCATGCACAATAGATATTCAAATCCCTGAAGAACTGCATGCATGTTGCTAAACTACACATAGACTCATATGCACAATCTTTGACAACTATGCCAGAGATGCCGCATGCAAAGTGGCAAGAGACCTGCATTGACAGAGATGGGGCACCTTGGAGGGTGAGGAACACCTTTATTACTTAGGTTCACAGCTACGGAAATGCATCAATATGAACAGACTCACAGGTAATTTGGCTGAACATGTTGGACCTACACTGGACACCCCCTTCACAACACAGATGCTGTAAATCCATTGAACTGGCACACAAGTGAAGGGGGTGAGCCAAACACCCCCTGCTGCACATGGAGGGGCTGCAATTCCCCATTTATCTTCTCATGTTGGATGTCCCACACTATGTCCATCCGTAGCATCCCGTATGTTTCAGAGGAAAGTTGTACACACATTGATGCCTTCATCAGAATCCACAGTCCCATCACAGATGACTGTTACGAAGGGTGACTATCAATACATGGGAGTCATGCAACATGTCATGTGCCCCATGGTGAGTCGACATGTATGTATAGTAACACAACATGCACAGGAGCAGTGCCCACACATTCCAAACACCTACCAACACCAAAATGCCGTGCAGCAATCCTTAACCAAAAAGACTCTTCACCATGTCCGTGCATGGGACGCTGATTCAGCACACGTTGCAATACTCATGAGGAATAGCGGGAGGCCAACGATGACACGAGCAGACAGCATACAAAAGGACCTGGGGATGACAGACACACAAGAAGTCAGGGAAAAGATTGTCATCCGCATGCATGGTCATTTAGTCTACAGGAATAAGTGTGTCACCATGCTATATTAAAATTGAGTGTCTAAGCTAAAATGTGTGGAAGGACATCATCACTCGAGTGACACATCTGAACACACATCTAAGTAACTTAGCATACAGTCAGCTGGACACACACATTGCAACACATGCCACACAAGGCTCCAGGCATGCACACTCAGAACCATGGACTCACCATTATGAGAAGAAGTTGCGTATGAGCTGACTCCGGATGTCGTCGTCCTCCTCCTCCTCATCCTCACTTGCCTCGTGACCAAGCCCTTCATCCTCCACGGGTGGATGTTCCTGCTCATTCGGATCCAGGATGAGTGGCACAGCCTTCTCCACTGCCATGTTGTGCAGCATGCAGCACACGAGGAAGATCTTGCAGGCCTTCACCGGTGCATATGGGAGGGACCCGCCTGTCTTGTGAAGGCACCAGAATCTGCTCTTCAGAAGGCCTAACGTCCTCTCAATCACCCGCCTGGTCTGCCCATGTGCGTTGTTGTAACGGTGATCTGCAGCTGTTTTGGGGTTGCGGAGAGGCGTCATCAGCCATGGCATGCTGGGATAGCCAGAGTCCCCTACATGGAAACATCATGTAAAGAAGTGGGTCAGGAGATGCCGTAAGATACAAAAATAGCGCTAAACAAAGGACAAACAGAGTATACCCACCAACAAGACATGCTCATTCGTTGTGCAGCCCCAGCATCATTTCTGGCACCCTGCTACGCCTCATGATGTAGGCATCGTGTGCTGACCCTGGAAAATGTGCACAGACATGGGAAATCAGCATTTTAGCAAGACACACCACAAGGGCATTTATAGAGTGGTAATGTTTACGGTTGCGATAGGCGACCTCCTGTGCCTGTGGTGGTACCAAAGCCACATGTGTCCAATTACATGGGGCATCCCTCCCAGGGCGTAGAACTCACCCTTGACACCTGTCAACTGCTCACGAGTTGGAAAACGGATGAATTTATCCAGGTGCTCCAACATGGCTTTTAAAAAATCATGCAGGACACGGCTGAACATGGTCTGTGACATGCCACCCACATCAGCTATGGTGAATTGAAACGTACCAGTGGCAAAAAAAGTAGGGCTGCCATCACCTTCATCTTGGGGGTCAGGGCAGTAGGATACCTGTGTCGCAGTTGGAGGTGTTGTTCAAGCTTTGCGGTCAAGTTCTCAATCAACTGTTGCGAGAAGCGGTAACGTCTTATGCAGTCACGTTCCCTCATGGCACCCAAGTCTGGCATTGTCGGGGGAGAGGCGGTGCCCTGCAGAAAATTGGAAGGAATAACGAAGAGTGAGTACATAACAACATCAATGTCAATGAACTGAGCACATGCTCAACTGCTACTACACATATGCTAAATACAGAGTTTGGTCTGTGCAATACATCCAGGACACGTATGCTAGCCAGGTGATACTCCTACGACAAGCCAGCTACACCTGTTGATAGCCAAGTTCTACATGACATGCCCCGAAACTAGCTGTGGGCCAGTGTAAGTGAACAGCCTGAGACATCACAGGAGTGACATATATCCACATATCTGCATTTGAAGGATATCATCTCATACAGACTGCTGGCGGCAAGCTAGATGCACAGGTCACATGTCATTGGAAATGTACAGATCACACACATAGCGATTAAGGGGTACACGTGAAAAACGAAAACACAGACATGAATATGGCGCAGATATGTCTTCATGTCAAAAAATCATCTTTGAAGCATAAGGTCCGTATCATCACATTGGTGTTCCTGCCAGAGTACGGGTGTGTGTACGGACCATACACACGTACGTGTACTACCAGTGTGTACACCTACGTGTACGACCAGTGTGGACACGTACGTGTACAACCAGTGTGCACCTGTACGTGTACGACCAGTGTGTACACTGCCGTAGTACACGTACGTGTACACACTGGTCGTACACGTACGTGTACACACTGGTCGTACATGTACGTGTATACACTGGACGACCGTAGTACACGTACGTGTATACACTGGTCTTACACGTACGTGTACACACTGGTCGTACACATATGTGTACGATCATAGTACACGTACGTGTACACACTGGTCGTACACGTACATGTACGACCGTACATGTACATGTACACACTGGTCGTACACGTACGTGTACGACCGTAGTACATGTACGTTTACACACTGGTCGTACACGTACATGTACACACTGGTCGTACACATACGTGTGTACAACCGTAGTACACGTACGTGTACACACTGGTCGTACACGTACGTGTGTACGACCGTAGTACACGTATGACCGTAGTACACGTACTTGTACACACTGGTCGTACACGTACGTGTGTACGACCGTAGTACACGTACGTGTGCACACTGGTCGTACACGTGCATGTACGACTGTAGTACACGTACGTGTACACACTGGTCGTACATGTACGTGTACACACTGGTCGTACACGTACGTGTACACACTGGTCGTACACGTACATGTACACACTGGTCGTACACATACGTGTACACACTGGACGTACACGTACGTGTACACACTGGTCGTACACGTACGTGTACACACTGGTCGTACATGTACGTGTACATACTGGTCGCACACTGGTCACACACGTACGTGTACACACTGGTCGTACACGTACGTGTACGACCGTAGTACACGTACGTGTACACACTGCTCGCACACGTACGTGTACACACTGGTCGTACACGTATGTGTCCACACTGGTCGTACACGTACGTGTCCACACTGGTCATAAACGTACGTGTCCACACTGGTCATACACGTACGTGTCAAACGCACTGTGCAACTGGTGCTGTAGGGGTACGTGTGAAACGCACTGTACCTGTGTGTGGATTGCTAAATTACATAGGGACACATGAGGGACAAGTATTAGGGCCTAAATGCATGCTGGTTGTCATGGATACCGATTTTCAAGTTCAAATTTTCCATCATGTGGCCTGTAAAAGGCAGTTGGCAACTAAATACAATGTTGCAAAGTGGTTGTTGACTTCACATTATGCTCAAATTTTGAAACATGCAAAGGCACTCACTGGTGTATGTTTAAAGGGATTGGAGGAAACGTAGGATGCAAATGTGACTGACCAATCACTCTGTACTCCTGTAAATGAAACAGCCCAGCAAGGCAGATATAAGTCAGCCAGAACCCATGAGAGGGCACTTGCCTGCACTACCTTTCACTCGACACCACTGCTGCTGCCTGTGCTTCCTCTGGCACCATGTCAAGGTCTGTGGAGAGGGCCCAGCCATTCACCCTGGAGGAGAATGAGGCATTGCTGGATGTCATCCTCCCACAGTACACCAGCCTGTATGGGAGACCAGGGGAGCAGGTGAGTGCTGACTCCACTACCTTTGACTGTGCACCTTTTTTGTTACTGTCACTTCTGGCATTGTGTCCAGGTGTGACAGACATCTAATGTTGTTTAGAGTGGGTCCCAGGGAGGGATGGCTTATGTCTCCCATGCAGAGCATGATGTAGTTCCTGTGTGCACTCCTCACATTCATTGTGCTTACTGTGACATTCACTGCATAGTGCATGGCACATTCAGCCTGCCCAATCCTTTGGGCCATTTTTGTTCTATAGTCCAGAGGTGATTCAGTGGCCCCCCCGGTGGGACAGGTGACTGTACCCACAGATGTGTGTGAGTTGAGTGGAGCTGTGGTGAGAATGTCCAAATGATGTGTACGCCCCCTGGACATTGATGTGTGTGAATGTTCCTTGTCATGTGGGTGAGTGTCTATGTGGAGTGTTGCACCACAGCTGCATGGAGGAGGCAACAGCTCCACCCATCTGATGTGAGAAGTAAGCCGTGCGGAGTGTCTGACTTGCTGAGCTAGCACCACACCTGTGACACCCCACTGGCAAGTGGCACATGTGCAGAGTGAGGTTTGTATCCGCTGTTGCCAATGGCAGGTGATTGATCTGTGCCTGTGTGTGTCTGTGTACTCTGCTGAGGTTGCGTCAGTGGCCTGGGGCATGTGACTGCTTGGAGGTGCTGTCCATCAGCCTGGTGTTGCATGTGATGCACAGCGTGTGCCATGATCAGGGAGTGTGTTGCACCCCTCATGCCACCTGTGTACTTTCAATGCCATGTAGTGCATTAGGGCTTCCAAAGAGGCTACTGTCCCTATGACAAAGTAGCTATTTGTTGCCAGCATACTATGCCCTGTTCAACATATCAAAGATGTTCAAATGTGTGTCTCTGTGACATGGAGCAGGTGTAGTGATGTTGTCTCACTTTGTCATCCTCACAGGTAACTGCCTACGCCAAGGGGGAGATATGGAAGCGGGCCGTCAGGGCCGTGAGATCGGTGGAGGGTCGCAGTCGGCACCTAGCCCAGGTGAGGAAACGCTGGCAGGACATCCGGTGCTGGACCCGGAGGATCGCCCGGTGCCAGCTGAAGGACTCACCTCCACGCAAGCACGGCGGGCACCGACGCCTGCCCCACCAGATGAAGCGTGTCCTGGCAGTGGTCTTCCCTGACTTGGATAGGCGGTTACAGGAGTTGCAGCAGCAGGAAGGGGGTAGGTACATGTGTGTTTGTTGTGTGTCACCAGCTTTTGGAAGTGCTCAGTCGCCTGGATACACTGCGAGGGTTAATTTGTGCAGTGCATATCCTGTTCCCCAAAGTCAAACGGTGCTGTTCTTCCTCCCTTCCCCTCCTTGACATGTGTTCCCTGGTCTGTGTGTAATCACTATTGAACATGGTCATCTAGGCTGGCAGTTAATCCAAGTGCACATTGCTTTCTGCATCATGTGGGGGGGGTCTGAGACATGTGTTGTTACCTTGCCTGTGCCCTGTCCTGTTCAGTCATTTGGGGGTCCATATTAGTTGGCACTGATGCTAAGTCTCAACATAGGAGTGTGAGTTTTCAAATGAACAGACTTGCAGCATGCATGACCGATGTTGTGTGACCTCAGACATGATGTGCATGAGTGGGAGACATGCATAGTGCCGGGACGGTAGCTCATGTTACAGTCAGATAATTCTAGGACCATGGAGCAGTGTGCCCACTACAGTCCCCTAAGACACCCTTGCCTCGGAATCATGTGTGTCATCCAACACTGTGCCCATTCTCTGTGTGTTCAGCATAGTTTGGCCTCTGTGGCATTGTTCCCTGGCCTCATTTGTATTTATCTAAAGTGTGCTACATGTGCCCATTTTACAGGCTGACCCCATTTTGCTTGTGCATCCTCCCACTGAGCAGTGCCTGTGTGTCTATGTACAACTATCTGTTGATGGTTGTTGTTGGACTTGGCCCTTCTGGCAGGTTCACCCCTAAACTTTTTGCGATTATCCTAGCTTTTTCCCTATGTCGTGTAAGTGGTTTTAGGCCTCTAGGCGCTTTAACACTGTGTCCCAGTGTAAAGTGCGTGCGCTCTGTGTTACATTGAATGAGACTGACCTGCCCTCCCATTGGAATGCATGGGGAATGTGTGTGTCCATGGTAGTTCCTGATGCATGGGGAGTGCAGGGTCGAGTCCGGTATGTGCGAACTTGTGAGAGTGAATGCTGCGCGATGATGTGTGCGGCGTAACTGTGGCTAGTGTAGAAGTGCCACTCCTAGATGCTGGCATAAATGTGAAGGGACTGTCTGGCTTGTGATTGGCTGGTGTGCCTAGCTCCAGGAGTCAGGATGGGTCTGCCCCAGTGGTGTATAGGGAGATTTACATCCAGATGGGTGGGAGGAGTACACCTGGGACCTGAATAGGGCTGGGCTTTCCCCACACAATGCTGGCTCCACCCCCTGTGGTGCGACTGATGTCCCTGGCCTGTCCTGTGAATAGGGAGAGGAGCTGAGCAAAACAAAGTGCTCAGGAATCAGTTGCAACTGGTTCGCCCCTTCCCTGCACCTTGAGACACAGGAAACCTGTGTATAAAAAGGGTCTGTGACCCCATGTAAAATGTTCTTCTTCTGATCCTAATTGGAGGGGGGGCCTGTTGCTGCTGCTGGGCGCCAGGAGAGACCGCCACTGGGGACTGCTTTCCTGCCTGGAGGGCCCTGTGAGCTGGCCCCTTGGCCCAGCCCTTGCCCCCCTGCCTCCTGAAAGACTTTCCCTGAACTTGGCCATCCTGGGAGGAGCGCTGCGTCTCCCATGGCCAAGAAGCGCTGTGTGTTTGGACTGAGGAGCGCCTTCCTTGGGAACAGCAGCGCTGAGCTGCGATAATTTCCGAGGGAACCCCGACAGAGGGATTCCCCCGCTTTTTGCCCTTGATTTATAGCGGGAGCCCACCCCGCGTTATTTGCCGTAAGGAGTGGCCCTTGACCTCTTGCGGGTGCCTACCCCGCTTATTGCATTATATTTAAACCTAAAAACGAAGGCAGGAGCCCACCCCGCGCTTCGGTGAAAGAAGGAGAAGATCACCGCCGCAGCCCGGGCTTAGCCAGGAAGTCAGGCCATGTAAGGCCTGGCGTGGGGCGGGACTTCCGCTTCCTGAGGGAAGCCCCACGCCCACGGCATCGCGAGAGGAAAAGCGAAGTGAAGAGGAAGTGACCGGGGCTCCCGTGAGCTGAGGGAGCCCCGCGTGTTGCAGCCGAAGTGAAGAACCAAGGAATCCAGGCGGGAGCCCACCCCACGCTGGATCTTGAAGAGAGGAGTGCGGCCGGAGCTAGTGCGGAGGGGGGCGCGAGGCACATTGTTGGTGCCTGCCCCTCCGCGCTACGGGAAGTCAGGAGTCCTCCATTGGAACCCGGTGAGTGAGGGCAGGGGACAGGGCTGCATTCCGCTACCCCCCCACGAGAGGGGCACCTCCTATCTTTAGAGCCCGTGTGCTCCAACAGTTGAAATATTCATTTAAGGAGCCCCCTCCCGAGAGGGGCTGCATAAAGGGCACCCTGCCGGTGCCTAAGTTCATGAGCGGCCCCACCTGGTAGCGGGCCGCTCCAACGAAGGCCCTAATTATTGTTAAAGGTCCCAGAAGGGCCCGTGCCTTCCCCCCACTGAGTGCAGCCGCGCTGCAGAATCACGGGCCACTGCACACGTTAAAGATATCGGGGGCATTTCTTCAGTGGCAAAGTCAGTGCCAGCGTTCTTGGGGGCCTATTGGGTTCAGAGCCTGTGTGCTCCAACGTAAGGGCATCGAGGTGCCCAGGCCCCATCCCTCACAGCTGCCCAGCACTTATTGGGCAGCTGCAACGTTTAGGTTGTGCCCCTGTGCGCTGTTGCTTACACTGCAGCCCGACACGTTGACAAAGGGCGTTTGAGCCCCCTGAGAGGCCAAGTTTCTAACAGTTGTTTGTCACAAATATGTGTTGGCAACCTCACAAGGTGATGTGGAGTCCATTTAGGAATTCTTGATGCACATTTTAGTAAACCCAGATTAAGAGGTGTAACTTCTTGATCTGTCTCAATAACATTGTCTCAGGTATGGGGGGTTTTAAAGAAAGGCACAGTTTGATTACTACTTGTTTTCTGATTATACATATCCATGTTCACACAGTGTGTTTGCATTTGGGTAAGTCCTTGGCTGTTGCTGATACCAACTTACGAGTGTCAAGTCATCCAGACCACCGTGGTGCCATGTATATGTACTTACTGATACCCCATTTCTTCTTTACAGTGGCTTATTTGAATTCGGCTGGCAGCTCATACAATGACTGTGTAAATGTATTTTTGTGTGCACCTCATTGTGTGACTTCTGTCATACAGGCAGATGTGTCTTCTGTACACAAAGTGGCACATTCACACATTCTACACATGTACATTGTGTAAAGTGTTGTGAGTCCCAATTGATCACAATGTTTTTGGTTAGGGTTTCCAAAGTACTCACAGGTCTCAGAGTGTGGGGACACCTTCAGCATTGAGGTGTGTTATTTGGCCTTGGGTGCACCAATACTGTTTCGTTCACAGTGAACAAGAGGTGGCATGCCTTCATAGTCTTGCTGTGCTCAACTGTCCCCAGACACTATCTTCTCAGTATAATTCAATATCAAGTTATTTACTGTTGTGTCATAATTTCCATTGTTTCCAAGTGGCATGGTGGGTCAACCAACTGGGGAGTGCAGGGTTACATATGTTCAGACTATTCTAGATGTTACTCATGATGCATTTCCTGATATGCACTGTGACATTTTTCTTTGGACTCATGTGTCTGTTGTATACAGGTGACTGATTATTTTCTATATCTTCACCTTGCCCACAGCATCATCGGAGGACACTGAGGGAGACACCTGCATGGACGTGGAGGAGGAATCCAGCACCGCTGTCACCACTGCTGGCGAGTCTGCGGGAGCAAGTGGCACGGAGGGCAAGGGGAGTCAGGCGGAGGACCTGTCTAGTGACAACACTGACTACGACGCTGACGGGTCCGAGGCTGAACTCCTCGAGGGGGCAGAGGCTGCTACAACACCTGGCAGCAGCACTACATCTGTCACCGCCCCCTCCATTCCCATCACCGCTCTCCCAGTTGCTCCGGTCCCTTCTGTCCATGCTAGGCAACACCGTGTCTCCTTCGTGCCAGGCACCGCACCCCCTGCCCCTGACCCCCCTGCTGCCCTCACTGCAGAGTCTGTGGACATTCTGCGGCAGTTGCAGGTTGGCCAGACATCGATGCTGAATGTCCTCCATGGCCACACCAGAATGATGACACAGATGGTGTCGTACATGGAGGGCATGTCATCAATGATGTCTGACCAACGGATGTTGCTGAGGTCCATGGACTCTTCACTGATGGCAGCAGTGAGTCTCCTGCAGCGCTTCGTCCCCCCCTACCCCTGCACCATCCACACTTCCCACTCCCATGCCTGTCCCAAGCACACACAGACATTCCCAAACACGCACCCCACCAGACACAGGCAGCACACCACCATGTAAGGGCAAGCGCACTCCTCCTGGCACGCACACTCAGGGGGATTAAGGCACACCCACTGGGTCTGGGGTACACAGGAATACACGCAGTCACAGTCCGAGTCCGCATGCCGCACTACCCAGTCCCTCCAAAGGCACTCCCCTCGGCTCCCCTACCACACAACCAGACAAGGAGGCCTACTTGGCAGTGCTGGGCCTCAGCCCCTCTAGCTATCCAGCCCGCAAACGGGAACGGCACTCCACGGGTAGGGGAGTTGAGTCCCCCCCTGTCCACCACCTCCCCCAGTAGCGCTGCACCCCCATCACTCTGACCCCCCCCTCCTTTGAGCCTGTGTTTTTTTCGGGTGCAGGGGATACGCTGGATGACCTGGCAGCAGTGTGCAGCGCAGAGATGACCTCCACCTTTGGCGCTGCCCCACCCCCTGTGGTGAAGGCATCCGTCCCTGCACCCACCACACCGACCCTTACACCTTCTGTCCCTGCGGTGCCTGGTCCTTCCCCACATGATGCCCCCCCCAGTCGATGAACCTGAGGGTTCTAATGTGCAGGCAAGCTAGGGGAGACGCGTGGCCATGTGTCCCCCCCAAGGACTTCTGATCTGGACTGGCCATGTGCCTTTGTAAATAGTGTCCTTTTATACATTTTCATTTAATGCTGAATAAAGCATTTTCTTTTCACTTTGAACACTATTGCATTTCAGGTATTGATGTGGGTGCTGATGGTCCCGGAGTTGGGGTTGTGGTAATGTGTTATGTTTCAGGAAAAAGTTGTAGTCTGATGCTCATGGGGTGGACCATGGTATCTGCGTGCCATCACAAGGTCTCTGCAAAGTATCTTTGCTCGTGTGGGCTATTTGTGTTTGGAGACATTGTCCCAAGGAGTGTTCCTTCCTCTGTGGCACCTGACATCTTCCCTGCAGGGAGTTGCACTTTTGTTGTGCTGACCTCTGTCTACATTTCCTTTGTTGGTGACGGATCCCTTCAACTATGGCCATGCCTGCTCAGCAATGTCTCCGGCTGCATCGTCTGTGCCATCCTTGCTAGTCACTGTACTTGTGTATTGAGTATGTTGTAATGCCTTAATGGCGACATTCACCATTTTCCGCACTATGCATGTGTGTTATCCCAGCCTAGCACACAATTGGTACTTGTTCTGCAGGGTATTTGGGCACCTGACTGACAATTGTGGGCATTGTATCTGTGGGAACTCCACCCTATTCCTTCCATGAGAGTCAACATCTTGGTGGCTGTCCCAGCACCTGTACATTCCTATCAGTCCTGGGATGTGCGTGACAGTGTGTGTTCCCTTTGGCTCTCTTAGTTTAGTGGGCATTGACATGAGTATACAGTCTTGTGGCATGATCTCTGTGTGTGTATTGTGCTGCATCCGCCAGGGGTGGGTATGCATGTGTCATTTGTCCTCACACCCACATGTGTTGTGTCATGCAGTGGGGGAAAGATATCCATCCTCATGGGAGTGGGACACTGCTGTCACTGATGTGTTGTTATGGCACTATCAACATAGCCGAACATTAGGGATGCGTACATACACCCATGGAGTTGTGCTCATCTGATCATGATGTACACACCCCCATGACTCTGTCCACTGCTGGTATTCCTTTGCACCCACCCCTCACATGTCTTTGTCCACTGCTGGGAGTGATAGGCACCCACCCCTCACATGTCTCTGGCCACTGCTGGGAGTGATAGGCACCCACCCCTCACAAGTCTCTGTCCACTGCTGGGAGTGATATGTACACACCCCTCACATGTCTCTGTCCACTGCTGGGAGTGATATGCACCCACCACTCACATGTCTCTGGCCACTGCTGGGAGTGATAGGCACCCACCCCTCACATGTCTCTGTCCACTGCTGGGAGTGGCATGCACCCACCCCTCACATGTCTCTGGCCACTGCTGGGAGTGATATGCACCCACCCCTCACATGTCTCTGTCCACTGCTGGTATTCCTCTGCACCCACCCCTCACATGTCTCTGTCCACTGCTGGGAGTGATAGGCACCCACCCCTCACATGTCTCTGTCCACTGCTGGGAGTGATATGCACCCACCCCTCACATGTCTCTGGCCACTGCTGGTATTTGTTGGACAGGCCACACAGAGGGCTTGCTCCCCCCCCGCACGACAGGGCCCGAGCTCCGGCCCACCCGGCATACCCCCGTGACAAGCCCCTGTACTCCGTCTCCCGACGGACCCTCTGCCCTCGGACCCCTACTCATCACGGGGTCCAGCCCCACCGGCTTCCCCGGCCGGGTCAAGCCGCCATCTTGGGCCCTGCACCACGCGGCCGCGTGGCCTCACCTCGACCCTAACCCCGGGCCTGGCCGGCCCCGACATCCCGGCACCACCATCCACCCAGGAGGTGAGCGGACCACTTGGCAGGTCAATGGGAGAACGAAGCGTCAAGAGCTCTTCCCCCGCCAGGTGCCGATCGCCTCCAGCAGCCCCCAGGCGCTGGCTCCACCCCCTGCTGGGTGTCTGGACACCTTCATCCCGGACCCTCCGACCTCCAAGTGCGAGGGTCCGGACATCAAAGGGCACCAGCCCTATAACTAAGACAGCTCCGGAGCAGGAAGGCAGTTGTATCCTGGAGTCGAGAGACACCGAGTGAACTCAACCCTGACGGTCTACTGGCGCTGCCGTAGCCCGCTCTTGTGAACCATCGTCCTGCCTGCTGGCGCTGCCGCGGCCTTCTGCTACCTTCATCTTCCTGGGACCTGCTGGCGCTGCCGCGGCCCGTTGTAACGACCATCCTCACCGGGACCTGCTGGCGCTGCCGCGGACCGTCATCTTCCTGGGACCTGCTGGCGCTGCCGCGGCCCGTTGTAACGACCATCCTCACCGGGACCTGCTGGCGCTGCCGCGGACCGTACATCTTCCGGGGACCTGCTGGCGCTGCCGCGGCCCGTTGTATCAACCATCCTTACCGGGACCTGCTGGCGCTGCCGCGGACCGTACCACCTAAACACCAAGCTCGAGGATTGTGAGCTCATCATCATCTCATCCGAACTACCTGATTGGTAAATAGACTGACCCGCTACCCCCTTCCCTACCTTACGAGACTCTAATCGAGGGGACCCCGGCGTCCAGACCTCCTTGTACCATTCTACCGTATCGTAACTAAGTACCTATAAAGAACACTGAACCTTATCTGTGTGTGATTCCTGTCTGTGGGGGGGAAGTTACTTGTCTGTACGATCGCTGGAGACGGCTCTCTCCGGAGACCTCTCCCCCTGACCCCGGCCGGCCCTCCCGGTCCGTCTACCTTTTCTAACATTGGTGGCCAGCGGCGCGATCCGAATCAACGCGTAAGCGTACAGAGAGTAGCTCACCCCACGACAAAAACACGATGTCGACCAAAGATAGCAGCTCCACCGAGAAATTCCAAATGGAGAAATTAGAAGAATACAACCACCGCGAACTGAGACAATTTTGCATAGAACTTGGCATTGCTACCACCGGCCTGAGTACCAAGGATGATCTAAAGCGCGCTCTGGAGTCATGGACAGAAACGGGGGTCACAGGACCCTCCGACCAAAGCAGCGTCACCCCAGACCAAACCAGCATCACACCAGAGGGGAACGCCACGGCTCCCGAGGAGCGGGGAACGGGCCTTCCGCAAGAGGAGATCCGAGAAAGAGACAGAGTCAGATTACACGAGTTGGAGATGGCACGACTCAAGATGGATGGGGAACTCAAGTTAGCTGAACAGAAACTTAACCTCGAGCATATGCGGCTTCGAGAGGAACGAGAAGAAAAGCAGAGACAGAGAGAGCTGGAAGAGAAAAAAATAACGCTCGAGCACGAGCGCCGACTAGCGGAAATAGAACTGCGCAAACAGAATAAGGAACTGGGGGTGCCTGAGCGACCACACACCCCGGGGCCAAGTGAGAAAAAAGTTCACATCCCCAAGGATGTTGTCCGCGAATATGTCCGAGAAGACGACATACAACAGTGGTTTAAAGCCTATGAGATCGCAATGACCTCCCACCGAATCGACCGGAGTGATTGGGGAGCCGGACTTTGGGGGAGATTTATCAACGAGGGTCGCGATGCCCTGCTGCAGCTCCCCGATCACCAAATGTCGTCCTACGACCACATGAAGGCTGCCCTCCTCACCCGCTACGGCCTCACGCCCGAGATGTACCGCCAGAGGTTCAGAGATTGCACCCGGATCCCAGGTACAACGTGGGTAGAATACGTGAACTATTTCAGCCGGGCATTCGAAGGGTGGATCAAGGGAAGTCAGGTCACCACTTACGAACAACTCTTCAACCTTATGGTATGGGAGCACCTGTCAAACAACTGTTTCGTCGAGCTCCGGCAGCACCTACTCGACAGTAAGCTGACCGACCCCCGGCAGCTCGCCGCCGAAGCTGACCGGTGGGAAAGCACCCGAGTGGGCCGGAGAGGGCCCCACGACCAGAACAGAGGCAACCAAGGCCAGCACCGTCCTCGGGGAGGAGGAGGGGGCCAGGGGCGAGGGAGAGACGCCTTACCAACAACACCCGTGGCCAGCACCCCGCCTCCGGCCGGCCGGGGCAACCCCCCGTTGCGGCCTGGGTACCGAGCCAACGTCACGTGCCACCGGTGCCAGCGACTAGGCCACTACGCCAATGACCCGAACTGCCCGCTAAATCAAACACCCAAGCCCCGCCAGGTAGCGGCCGCTGCCCTAGGGGAAGAGCAATCCTCGGAGGGACCCGAAGAGTACGAGCCGGCCCAGCAAGGGTGGGAACCGGCCGCCATGGTCCTGGCATGCCTAGGGGGAAGAGACATGGTTCCGCGGGCTCCCCTACCCGCCAACACCAGAAAATACGGTCAGTGGGTGACCATTAATGGACAGAGAGCCGAGGCCTTGCGTGACACCGGCGCCAGCGTGACGGCCGTCCGCTGTCATCTGGTGAAGCCCGAGCAGATCCTGCCGAACATTCTCTGCCCCGTCCGCTCGGCAGATAACTCTGAGAGTATGTGTAAGATGGCCTGCGTCCCGTTTGAATGGGGAGGGGTCTCCGGCCTACTGAAGGTGACGGTCCGGGACGATGCCCCCGTGGACTGCCTCCTGGGGAATGACCTCGAGAGTTCCCCGTGGGCCACCGTCGAGAAAAGAGAGCACCTGGGGATGCTGGGCCTCCCGGACTGGGCCTGCATAACCACCCGATCCATGGCCGCCCGGGCCACCCCCCGATCAGAAGAAACCGAATGGCCGGCACCTCCGCCCCCGGTTGCCCCCGTCGAGGACAACAGCGAGGCCGACCTCCCGGACCCGACTATCGAAGCAGACGCATAACACCAGGACCTTCCGGATCTGGCTCAGTGGCGTCAAGAGGGGGGGCCCACCCAAGAACAGTTCCGCCAGGAACAAAAGACCTGTCCCTCCCTCGAGGGACTCCGCCAACAAGCCGATACCCAAAACGCAGGGGACACCACCGGAACCCACTGGGTCTACTGGGACAACGACCTGCTCTACAGCGAGCAAAGAATCGCCGAGCTGGGGGCCGGTCGAGTTCTGGTGGTACCGCTCCGCTTCCGAGACTTTCTGCTCAACCTGGCCCACGATGTCCCCCTGGCTGGACACCTGGGCCAGGACAAAACATACAGTCGCCTGGTGACCCACTTTTTCTGGCCAAAAATGAGGAATGACGTCCTGAACCACTGCCGATCTTGCCCCACGTGCCAAGCCAGCGGGAAGAGTGGTCGGAAGCTGAAGGCCCCTCTGCAACCCTTCCCGGTGGTCACCACCCCGTTCGAGAGGGTGGGGATAGACATTGTGGGGCCTCTGGACCCCCGCACGGCACAAGGACACAGGTTCATCTTGGTACTAGTGGACCATGCCACCCGCTACCCCGAGGCGGTGCCCCTACGGACAGTGACAGCTCCGGTGGTTGGCCGGGCCCTGATGGGGATCTTCTCCAGGGTAGGCTTCCCCCGAGAAGTCGTCAGCGACCGAGGTACGAATTTCATATCTAAATACATGAAGTCCCTCTGGCAACAATGCGGGGTCACCTACAGATTCACGACCCCCTATCACCCCCAAGGGAACGGACTAGTGGAGCGTTTTAACCGCACTCTCAAGGGGATGATTGGGGGATTGGAAGAGCCTCTCCGTCGCCAGTGGGATGTGCTGCTCCCGTGCCTCCTCTTCGCCTACCGAGAAGTCCCCCAGAAGTCCCTCGGCTTTAGCCCTTTCGAACTCTTGTACGGGCACCCTGTGCGAGGGCCCCTCAGCCTAGTCAAGGAAGGTTGGGAGATGGCCCCCTTAACGACCCCTCCCGACGTCTTCAAATACATCCTGGCCCTACGAAACCAGACCCGGCGCTTCAGGGAGATGGCCAAGGCGAACCTCGAGGCCAGTCAGGAGGACATGAAAAGGTGGTATGATCACAATGCCTCCTCCGTTGAGTTCGAGCCTGGGCAGCAAGTATGGGTGATGTCCCCCACCGAACCATGTGCCCTGCAAGACAAGTGGACGGGGCCCTTCAAAGTGGTCGAGCGTAAAAGCCCCGTCACTTACCTCATCGACATGGGGTCCACCCGGAACCCCCTGCGGGTCCTCCACACCAACCGGCTCAAACCACACTTTGTGCGCTCCGAACTAAGCCTCCTGATGGCGACCGACAGTGGTACAGAAAAAGACTCCGAGCCCCTCCCGGATCTCTTAAAGACTCAGGAGAAGGACGGCTCCGTGGATGGGGTCCGGCTCTCCGACGCCCTCACTTCGGAGCAACGCCAGGACTGCCGGGACCTCCTGCTGCAGTTCGCTGCCCTGTTCTCCCTCACCCCCGGGGTCACCCCTTGGTGTTTGCACAACGTAGACACCGGGGACAGTCCCCCTGTCCGGCACCGGGCCTACCGCGTACCAGATCGGGTACGGGCCTGCATACAGGAGGAAGTGGCCAAGATGCTCACGATCGGGGTCATCGAGCCCTCGGACAGTCCCTGGGCCAGTCCGGTGGTATTAGTTCCCAAGGCCGCTGCCCCCGGCACCGCCCCTGAACTGAGATTCTGCGTCGACTACCGGGGCTTGAACGCTGTCACCCGGACCGACGCTCATCCCATCCCCCGAGCAGACGAGCTGATCGACCGGCTGGGGGCCGCCCGCTACCTTAGTATCTTCGACCTAACGGCGGGCTACTGGCAGATCGGCCTCACACCCAGGGCTCAGGAACGGTCAGCCTTCTCCACCCCCGATGGCCACTATCAATTTAAGGTCATGCCCTTTGGCATGAAGAATGCCCCCGCCACATTCCAACGTCTTGTGAACCAGGTCTTGGCAGGGCTCGAAGAATTCAGCGCTGCCTACCTGGACGATATCGCTGTATACAGCCGCCACTGGTCCGACCACCTCCGTCACCTCCAAGAGGTCCTCCAAGCCCTCCAGCGGGCCGGCCTCACCATTAAAGCCGGCAAGTGCCAAATTGGCCAAGGGTCTGTGACCTACCTTGGGCACCAAGTGGGAAGCGGGCTGGTGGCCCCACTACAACTTAAGATTGCTGCCATCCAGTCCTGGCAGCCCCCCGTCACCAAGACCGAGGTCCGAGCCTTCTTGGGGCTCACCGGCTACTACCGGCGGTTCGTGAAGGACTACGGCAGCATCGTGGGGCCCCTCACGGGACTCACATCCAAGAATCAACCGAAGCGGGTCCACTGGACTCCTGATTGTCAAGCGGCCTTCGAGGAGCTGAAGGCCGCCCTGTGCACCGCCCCGGTGCTCCAGGCCCCCGATTACAGTCGGGAATTTGTAGTGCAGACCGACGCCTCCGACCACGGCATCGGGGCCGTCCTCTCTCAGCTGAACCCCGAAGGTCATGACCAGCCGGTGGCCTTCATCAGTCGACGTCTCCTGGCCCGAGAACAGCGTTGGAGCACAATCGAGAGGGAGGCATTTGCAGTAGTGTGGGCCCTCAAAAAGCTCCGACCCTATCTCTTCGGTACCCACTTCCGGGTACAAACCGACCATCGACCCCTGCAATGGCTGATGCAGATGCGGGGGGAGAACCCAAAACTCTTGCGCTGGTCCATTTCCCTGCAGGGAATGGACTTCACTGTGGAGCACCGGCCAGGCCAAGACCACGCCAACGCGGACGGCCTGTCCCGCTTTTTCCGCCTCGACGAAGAGAGTCCCCAAGGAGATGGGTGACTCTCCCCGCCTTCAGCTGGGGGGGACGCATGTTGGACAGGCCACACAGAGGGCTTGCTCCCCCCCCGCACGACAGGGCCCGAGCTCCGGCCCACCCGGCATACCCCCGTGACAAGCCCCTGTACTCCGTCTCCCGACGGACCCTCTGCCCTCGGACCCCTACTCATCACGGGGTCCAGCCCCACCGGCTTCCCAGGCCGGGTCAAGCCGCCATCTTGGGCCCTGCACCATGCGGCCGCGTGGCCTCACCTCGACCCTAACCCCGGGCCTGGCCGGCCCCGACATCCCGGCACCACCATCCACCCAGGAGGTGAGCGGACCACTTGGCAGGTCAATGGGAGAACGAAGCGTCAAGAGCTCTTCCCCCGCCAGGTGCCGATCGCCTCCAGCAGCCCCCAGGCGCTGGCTCCACCCCCTGCTGGGTGTCTGGACACCTTCATCCCGGACCCTCCGACCTCCAAGTGCGAGGGTCCGGACATCAAAGGGCACCAGCCCTATAACTAAGACAGCTCCGGAGCAGGAAGGCAGTTGTATCCTGGAGTCGAGAGACACCGAGTGAACTCAACCCTGACGGTCTACTGGCGCTGCCGTAGCCCGCTCTTGTGAACCATCGTCCTGCCTGCTGGCGCTGCCGCGGCCTTCTGCTACCTTCATCTTCCTGGGACCTGCTGGCGCTGCCGCGGCCCGTTGTAACGACCATCCTCACCGGGACCTGCTGGCGCTGCCGCGGACCGTCATCTTCCTGGGACCTGCTGGCGCTGCCGCGGCCCGTTGTAACGACCATCCTCACCGGGACCTGCTGGCGCTGCCGCGGACCGTACATCTTCCGGGGACCTGCTGGCGCTGCCGCGGCCCGTTGTATCAACCATCCTTACCGGGACCTGCTGGCGCTGCCGCGGACCGTACCACCTAAACACCAAGCTCGAGGATTGTGAGCTCATCATCATCTCATCCGAACTACCTGATTGGTAAATAGACTGACCCGCTACCCCCTTCCCTACCTTACGAGACTCTAATCGAGGGGACCCCGGCGTCCAGACCTCCTTGTACCATTCTACCGTATCGTAACTAAGTACCTATAAAGAACACTGAACCTTATCCGTGTGTGATTCCTGTCTGTGGGGGGGAAGTTACTTGTCTGTACGATCGCTGGAGACGGCTCTCTCCGGAGACCTCTCCCCCTGACCCCGGCCGGCCCTCCCGGTCCGTCTACCTTTTCTAACAGTATTCCTCTGCACCCACCCCTCACATGTCTCTGTCCACTGCTGGGAGTGATATGCACCCACCCCTCACATGTCTCTGTCCACTGCTGGTATTCCTCTGCACCCACCCCTCACATGTCTCTGTCCACTGCTGGGAGTGATATGCACCCACCCCTCACATGTCTCTGTCCACTGCTGGTATTCCTCTGCACCCACCCCTCACATGTCTCTGTCCACTGCTGGGAGTGATAGGCACCCACCCCTCACATGTCTCTGTCCACTGCTGGGAGTGATATGCACCCACCCCTCACATGTCTCTGGCCACTGCTGGTATTCCTCTGCACCCACCCCTCACATGTCTCTGTCCACTGCTGGGATTGATATGCACCCACCCCTCACATGTCTCTGGCCACTGCTGAGAGTGATAGGCACCCACCCTCACATGTCTCTGTCCACTGCTGGGAGTGATATGCACACACCCCTCACATGTCTCTGTCCACTGCTGGGAGTGATATGCACCCACCCCTCTCATGTCTCTGTCCACTGCTGGGAGTGATAGGCACCCACCCCTCACATGTCTCTGTCCACTGCTGGTATTCCTCTGCACCCATCCCTCACATGTCTCTGTCCACTGCTGGTATTTCTCTGCACCCACCCCTCACATGTCTCTGTCCACTGCTGGGAGTGAGATGCACCCACCCCTCACATGTCTCTGGCCACTGCTGGGAGTGATAGGCACCCACCCTTCACATGTCTCTGTCCACTGCTGGGAGTGATATGCACACACCCCTCACATGTCTCTGGCCACTGCTGGGAGTGATATGCACATACCCCTCACATGTCTCTGGCCACTGCTGGTATTCCTCTGCACCCACCCCTCACATGTCTCTGTCCACTGCTGGGAGTGATATGCACCCACCCCTCACATGTCTCTGGACACTGCTGGGAGTGATAGGCACCCACCCCTCACATGTCTCTGTCCACTGCTGGGACTCCTAGGCAGACACCAACCCACCCACCCGCACCCTTGGTGCTGTACACTGCTGTCCTGGCCATGAACACACCCCAATATACTGGTTATATGCTGCACCAGGCCCTAAGCCAACATTCGTGGCGTGTGTACACCTTGTATCACTAATGTACTGGTGCCCTAGAGGTACGGGTACGGCCCGTACCACCATTGTAGTGGTGATGTAGGAGTACGTGCCGTACCCACACCCTCAGAGCGTGTGTACGGCCCGTACCACGCGTACCCCTACATCACCACTACAATGGTGAGACGAGCCGTACCCATGCCCTCAGAGCGTGGGTATGGCCCGTACCACCATTGTAGTTGTGATGTAGGAGTACGCGCCGTACCCACGCTCTGAGGGCGTGGGTGCGGCCCATACCACCATTGTAGTGGTGATGTAGGGGTATGCGTGGTACGGCGCGTACACCTACATCACCAATACAATGGTGGTATAGGCTGTACCCACGCTCTGAGGGCGTGGGTACGGACCGTACCACCATTGTAGTGGTGATGTAGGGGTAAGCGTGGTACGGGCCGTACACATGCTCTGGGTGCGTGGGTATGGCGTGTACTCCTACATCACCACGGCAATGGTGGTATGGGCCGTACCCATGCTCTGAGGGCGTGGGCACGGCGCGTACTCCTACATCACCACTACAATGGTGGTACGGCCCGTACCCACGCTCTGAGGGCGTGGGTACGGCCCGTACCACCATTGTAGTTGTGATTTAGGGGTACGCGTGGTACGGGCCGTACCCATGCTCTGAGGGCGTGGGTACGGCCCGTACCACCATTGTAGTGGTGATGTAGGGGTACGCGTGGTACGGGCCATACACACGCTCTGAGGGTGTGGGTACGGCGCGTACTCCTACATCACCACTACAATGGTGGTACGGGCTGTACTCACGCTCTGAGGGTGTGGGTACGGCCCGTACCACCATTGTAGTGGTGATGTAGGGGTACACGTGGTACGGGCCGTACACACTCTCTGAGGGCGTGGGTACGGCGCGTACACCTACATCACCACTACAATGGTGGTACGGGCCGTACCCACGCCCTCAGAGCGTGGGTACGGCCTGTACCACGCGTACCCCTACATCACCACTACAATGGTGGTACGGGCCGTACCCACGCCCTCAGAGTGTGGGTACGGCCCGTACCACCATTGTAGTGGTGATGTAGGAGTACGCGTTGTACCCATGCTCTGAGGGCGTGGGTACGGCCCGTACCACCATTGTAGTGGTGATGTAGGGGTACACGTGGTACGGGCCGTACACACGCTCTGAGGGTGTGGGTACGGCGCGTACACCTACATCACCACTACAATGGTGGTACGGGCCGTACCCATGCTCTGAGGGCGTGGGTACAGACCGTACCACGCGTACCCCTACATTACCACTACAATGGTGGTACGGGCCGTACCCACGCTCTGAGGGTGTGGGTACGGCCCGTACCACCATTGTGGTGGAGATGTAGGGGTACGCGTGGTACGGGCTGTACACACGCCCTGAGGGCGTGGGTACAGCCCGTACCACCATTAGAGTGGTGATGTAGGGGTACACATGGTATGGGCCATACCCACGCTCTGAGGGCGTGGGTACGGCCCGTACCACCATTGTAGTGGTGATGTAGGTGTACGCACCGTACCCACGCCCTCAGAGCATGTGCACAGCCCGTACCACGCGTACCCCTACATCACCACTCCAATGGTGGTACAGGCCGTACCAACGCCCTCAGAGCATGGGTGCGGCGCGTACTCCTACATCACCACTACAATGGTGGTACGGGCCGTTTCCATGCTCTGAGTGCGTGGGTATGGCCCGTACCACCATTGTAGTGGTGATGTAAGGGTACTCGTGGTATGGGCCGTACCCACGCTCTGAGGGCGTGGGTACGGCCTGTACCACCATTGAAGTGGTGATGTAGGTGTACGCGCTGTACCCACGCCCTCAGAGCGTGTGTACGGCCCGTACCACGCGTACCCCTACATCACCACTACAATGGTGGTACGGGCCGTACCCACGCCCTCAGAGCGTGGGTACGGCCCGTACCACCATTGTAGTGGTGATGTAGGAGCACGCGCCGTACCCACACCTTCAGAGCGTGTGTATGGCCCGTACCACTCGTACCCCTACATCACCACTACATTGGTGGTACGGGCCGTACCCACACCCTCAGAGCGTGGGTACGGCCCTTACCACGCGTACCCCTACATCACCACTCCAATGGTGGTACGGACCGTACCCACGCCCTCAGGGCGTGTGTACAGCCTGTACCACGCGTACCCCTACATCACCACTACAATGGTGGTACGGGCCGTACCCACGCCCTCAGAGCGTGGGTACAGCCCGTACCACCATTGTAGTGGTGATGTAGGAGTACGCACCGTACCCACGCCCTCAGAGCGAGTGTACGGCCTGTACCACGCGTACCCCTACATCACCACTACAATGGTGGTGCGGGCCGTACCCACGCCCTCAGAGCGTGGGTACGGCCCGTACCACCATTGTAGTGGTGATGTAGGAGTACGTGCCGTACCCACGCTCTGAGGGCGTGGGTACGGCCCGTACCACCATTGTAGTGGTGATGTAGGGGTGCGCGTGGTACAGGCCGTACCCACGCTCTGAGGGCGTGGGTACGGCCCGTACCACCATTGTAGTGGTGATGTAGGGGTACGCGTGGTACGGGCCATACACACACTCTGAGGGTGTGGGTACGGCCCGTACCATGGTGTACGCGCCGTACCTACGCCCTCAGAGCGTGTGTACGGCCCGTACCACGCGTACCCCTACATCACCACTACAATGGTGGTACGGGCAGTACCCACGCCCTCAGAGCGTGGGTACGGCCCGTACCACCATTGTAGTAGTGATGTAGGAGTACGCGCCGTACCCACACCCTCAGAGCGTGTGTATGGCCCGTACCATGCGTACCCCTACATCACCACTTCAATGGTGGTATGGGCCGTACCCACGCCCTCAGAGCGTGGGTACGGCCCATACCACGCGTACTACATCACCACTGCAATGGTGGTACGGTCCGTACCCACGCTTTGAGGGCGTGGTTACGGGCCGTACCACCATTGTAGTGGTGATGGGTACGCGTACGCGGGGATTGTTGGACACGCCCCCCGAAGTGACCAGACCCTGGAGGTAATGTATGGCCAGTATATGGTATTTTTAAAATTAGGTAGAGGTTATGTTTCCTGCCCCTCGCCCCCCCTTTGCCCCTGGGTGTTGTGCTGACCTTCTGCGGCGTGCGCGACGGTTTTGGTGCACCAGGTCATAGGCTAGGAGGGCCGGGATGACACGTAGGATGGGGTCCATGGCTGTCCGTCGCGTACCGCTGCTCCTTCTTCGTGTCGTCCACAATTTCCCGTGAGTTTTTGGCTGCCGTAAAAAATGATCCGTGCGGAGTGACGTAGGCACGAATCGTACTTGCTGGTCTGTAGAACGCTGCCTGACTCCGTCCGAACATCACGTACGCGATGACCCGGATCGGAATTGTGGGTATTTTTTCGTTGCACGTAGGTTTTTACTATACTTACGGAAATGGTATTTCTGTACGAATCGTACTTGCTGGTTTGTAAGGAGCAGTTCCCGGGTACGAGTCGTACGGAGAATACGCTCCGTATGACCATTCGTACCCGGGTTTTACAGGATCGGAATCGGCACCTAAACGTCAGAGGCAGAAGATGAGGATGAATCTGCCTCAGTGGTAAGTAGGAAGCAGTAGCATTCATCTCCGCCATATGGCTTCTCACTGCTTGGTTCTGCCATCTGCATCATGCCCTGGAATAACTCCTTCCACTGTCCCCCGATACACCCAGCCACACTAACCTTGCACCTCGACATGGACTGCCATATATTGTTTGCAAAACAATGACACAGCAATCAGCCTGCGGACTGGACTCTATCCCTTTCCAGTAACTTGTCAATCGCTAAAGGACTCTGGCTGGCCCTCCACAGGACAACATTGCAAAGTGTTGTCTACATGGCCAAGTACTAAGACAGCTTCAACACTCCACTGAATGTGAATAATACTGTTCAAATACACACAGATGTGTCATGTTCATGATTAATCATATATGAAAACATGTACAAATGTAGGGGCAGTGATTCCCCCTTACGTCCATGTAGCTCATGTTGTGGAACTTGAGTCACAGGGTGCACCTGCATCATGGTGGTACATATCTGACCCCAAAAGAAGCCCTGTTGTCAATTGTAGGTCACAAATGAAAGCCCATATGTAATTAAGTGGGAGACATGTGAGACGCTGATAAGTGGGATTCCATACTATCTCTGACACACACAAATGGCATTTTGAATACGTGACACCCCAAACAGCCTCTCTCTACAGAGGTGACACATCCAAGACCTATTCCCAATTTTCGAGATTGTTAGCACTACATGTTTCACTAAAACCTGTCAGAGTGATGTGCCTGTACACAGGAGTGACATGCACTCAGGGAATGTGTGTTTGAATGAATTTGTTTGCACATGATGTGCCTGTGATCATTTTGTACTGTCCCATGTCTGCTAAGGACTGTGACAATGTGACGTGCTCATGTAAAGAAATTGTCAATGATGGTGTTCCTATGGGCTATTGCTGCTGCAGCTAAAGTGGGGTGCCGTCCACATGCCTCACCTTCCTCATCATCGTCCGGTGCATCTGGCACTTGTAGCATTAAAGAATGGAACTATGTATCTTTGACGTGATGGAAAAAGGATTGAGATAATTTTTGAATAAAATGGATGAACTGCAAATTATCACTGATTACGTGGATTACTTTAAAACACAAATGTGAACGAAGCTGTGCAACTCTTGACTCGCAAACCGCTTGTCATTTTCTCACTTGTAGCAATGGGGCATTGGTGCGTACACATATGTTGTCCAATACACAACATGCAATGATCATCTTGCACACGATGTCTTCCACCTGTGATATCCAGGCACCTGAAATGTGACTTCAACACGCCAAATGTGTGTTCCACTATGCCCCTGGTGCGTTTGTGGGCTGCATTGTACTGCCTCTGGGCCTGCCTGTTCAGGGCTCGGAGGGGTGTCATCATCCACGGGCAGAGTGCAGATCCTTGGTCACCTGTGACAGTGCAGAGAGACATGAGTCAATATTTGGTTCAGCATGATGTGTTGGCAGGCTAACTGGTTTATTGGTGTGTGATAAGTGTTACTTAGTGATTCCTGTTTGATATGTACTGCTTGTAGCAAATGAGCGGCATAACTGTGTATTACCTAGCCTCACTCCTGCTCCTCCCTCCCCCGAGCCTATTTACTATTGTGCACAGCGCAGTTGCATCACTTGCACTCCTACGGCACACCATTGTCATGCCTGTCTGCGCTTGTCCACAAGCCTGACTACGACACTGTGATGTTGCGCGTTGAAGGTGGGCGGCCATATGTGTGTAGGCCTATGGTAAGGACAGGGCAGACCCAGATGTTGAGTCCATGGCTGGATGAACTCGCGATGCGGTTGAGGGTAGACCTTTGGCATATGCTGCGGTAATAGCGACATACAGTTGACATGTATGATCCCGGACCCCGAGCGGGCTTGCACTCCCTCATTTACCCCTTCGGCCGAGCCCGCACTCCAGGGGCATGATACATTGCAACATTGTCTATTGCGTGACGGGTGGTGCCGAAACCACAAAAGAGAAACACGCATTAGTTACTGCCTTGGCCAGGCCAAAACTTAACCACGCCAGGAGCCCTCATGCATACATAATGAACACAAGGACACACTTTGTTAGTTTGCGGAACTGGCTACGGGCACGTGCGCCCGGCACCTTTCTTTGCCAGGGTCACATGTCCAGTGATGCCTGTGCTGGATGGGTGTTGGGTGAGTGTAAGCCAGCCCTCATCGAGTGGTTGGTGCTGGCAACAACTTGAACAGTGATCACTATTAAAGCGGTAAGCGAAAACACAAACATAACACAAACAACTGCGCGGCATCATGGTGATAGCCGGAGCAAGTACAGAGGTCACCCAATATGCAATCAGAAGGGTCCGTGAGTTGAAGTGCACTGATTTTGGGGCACCAGCTCATGTTAAGAGATTGTCTAGGATTGTGTCCCTTAGGGATATTCCTGCTGCAGATGCAGTGGGGTGTGTTACACCTGCATCATCTTCCCTATCATTGTCCCAGGTCTTCCCCACTGCCTGAGGTGACATTGCTCAATCAGAATGGGTCCATGATTTGTGGTGCACTGAGTGAGTGGCACCTGAAGAGCTGAGCAGGGTATCAAGCTGATGATGGCATCCACGACAGGTATGTATGAATCTGATAGTCCGGCTGTAAGACTCTTTCGACTCTGGCAGCTGTTGGTTGGAGGTGGTCCTGGTGGTGGTGGCGTGTGCATCCTGAGGTGATGCGTCGTCAGGGCAGGTCAGGACTCGATTTGATGGTGGACCGCAGTTGAGGCTGGAGGCAGCGGTAAGCACAGGGCCACAGACACATGGCATTGATGACCCCTAGGCCATCGACCCAGAGCCCATCCAATATTCAATCACACAGGGTCCATGATTTGAGCTGCACTGAGTTAGTGGCCCCGGATGCACTGCAGCTGGCACAGGCACACCCGCAAGGGACGGTGACTTGCGGTACACTGAGGTGGGGCCACAAGAGCTGAGCGGGTCCTTGTCGATGTCCAAGGGGAATGTCGCGGAGTGTTTTGTGGGACAGTGGAAGGTATTCTTCCATGGCATGATGCAGAGGGCAGTGCCAAGCAGAAACAGGCAATATGGAGGAGATGAATGCTATAGACTCATCCTTAACACCAAGTCAGTATCAGATACATGATGATGTAGACAACCCCTAGGCCATATACTCAGATGCCACCAAAGTTCAACCAGAGAGTGTCCATGACTTTCGAGGCACAGAATCAGTGGCACCAGAGCTGGAAGGGGATGCAGTCTGCGATGATGCCTGTTCAATGATATATACTCTGCCATGAACAAATCAAGACTCAGTTCCAAATGTGTGACCTACTCGACCACAGTGTAGGTCGGAGGCAGCGGTCAGCGCGGGCCAATCGCTGTTCAGCCAGCTCCTCCTGGAACTCTAACACATGACATTGAAATGGCATGTGGCGATGATTTGTGGTTGATGGAGGAAGAAGAACCAGAGCTGAGCAGGGGTGCTGCCTGCGACGATGCCGTGTCCTTCCTGGTACGGACTGGATTGGATTGGTGTGAGGCCTGCTGTACCGCAGTGTAGGCAGAACACAGGTGACCCTGCGGTGGTGGACCGCAGTGTAGGCCGAAGGCAGTAGTCAGCAAGGGCCCACAGACACGTGTGGTTGTAATGCTATGCACAGAGTTAATGGCACCACATCGAAGGGAGTATAGTGACCTAAACTCTGCCATAAAATATGTACTCTGCCATTGTATAATCAAGACTCAATTCCAAATGTGTGACCTACTTGACCGCTGTGTATGCCGGTGGAGTACGTCAACGAGAAAGGAGTGCTGCGGGCTTGTCTCAGGGAGGACAGCGATGGTCTGAGGAGGCTGCCAAGGTCACGTGCCTCTGGTGTGGAGCTTGCACAGGCACGTGGTGGGCCCACTTTGACACATGCCGGTGTCGACAGGTGAGCGGTGTGGCCTGGTTGTGCTGGGGCGGCCAAGACAGGTCTAGGGACCAGCGGCCTGGGGTGCGACATGCACACATGATTGCAGGCACCAGCCTTGTGGCAGGCTGGGAGGCGCCGCCCTGGCAGATACGTTGGCCATTCCGGAAGAGAACCACGCCCAGAGCTACGTGCTTTTTATTCACACCCCTATGCTGGCCTGGCATACGCCGGGCCAGCCCACTCCGCTCACGCTTACAGGGGGGGACGTGACAAGCTACATTTCCGCACTCTTCCCCACTGCCTGGGGTAACATGGTTGCGTCCACTGTTCACTACACTCCAAACACCAGTAGTATATGTCGACATGGGCATATCTGTGGCCTGCATACTGCAGTCTGGCCAGCACATTCACGCCACACTTGGCATTGTGTACATTCTCATTTATGGGTCACTTGCCTCCTTCGCACATGCCTGGTTCCCACCTCTCCCCACATTCTGCTATTGTGTGGGTGAGGTGCCATGCCGTTGATGGCTCGTGTAGATGGCTAGCCCAGGTCACCACAGTAAGTTGTGCTGTCGTGTCTGGTAGGTGGGCATGTTGTGTGGCATGTTGTATGTGAGTTTGTAACATGTGCATTCCCAGAGTTGTGAGTTGCATGATTGTGGTGTTGAGGTGTGTGGTGTGTTCATTTGGTACTTACCAACGAGCTATGCATTCCCATAGGTGCCAGCCTCAAAGCGCTGGTTGATTATGAACTGCCGGAAGATGAAGGAATCATGCACACTGCCTGGGTAGTTGGCGACAACATTGGTGCAGAGTCCCTGGTGGTCCACTATTGCCTCGTCATTGATGGAATGCGTGAGCTTCCTGTTACGGTAATTGTGTGCAGTGGCGGCAGGGGGCACGAGGAGCACATGTGTGCAGTCGATTGCCCCCAACACATGCAGGAATCCAGCTATGGCGGGCCTGGGGGTGGTGGGGCGGTGACGGTGGGTGTTGTGGCCCTCTTTTGTGTCCGAGCTGCATGATCAGTAGCTCCATGGCATCTGTTGTTCTTCAGGTGTGGCTCTGGGCTGGGCTCCCTTTCATGGTGCAGGTTGTCGTCCGACTTAACACCAGGTCGGAGAAGGTGTTAAATCCCTGCTGCTAACGTGCCTTATCGCATGTTTCGTGATCTTATCGCCAATCTGGCTGGTCATTGAGAATGTTGCCAGTGGTGTTGTTGCGGCTTTTTGCACTGGAACACCTACTCTGCATATCATTAGCAGTAGTTGCCGGTGTCATCTGTGGCGATGATTTTTGCGGCTGTTATTGCAGGAAAACTGGTGATATTGGCTGTTAGCACAAGCTTGTGAATGGTGCGATGAATTTATCGCCACTTTGACAGTCATAAAGTGCCACTAACTCAGCGATAGGTCCTTGAGAATATGCCCCCATGTGTTTAAGAACAAAGAACAGGGAAATTCTGCGGACACGATTTATAAAGTGGGGAGTCAATAACTCATTTTCCTTCAAGCTTCTTTTCTTCTTGTGTCATAACTTTTGGGAATCTTATGCATTATTGAGTCCTCTCTGTTTTTCAAGAACAAAATAGCTCCGGTGGGCAAGTACAGATTCTCATTTGATTGAAAGTAACATGAAGCAAGCTTATCCATTCCTCTGCTAGGTCTGGGCAAAGACACAGGATGTGTAAGATTGTTTCAGCCTTGCATTAGCACAGCCTGCAGTTGTTATTGTCTAATGGTTTGATTCAAGGTGGATTGGAGACTCCTAATGATAACCTCCCATACCAATAATTCATTAGTATGTATTTCAAGTGTTTTAAAAATCATTTGGAAAAATAAGCCTGCCAATCGTTAGTTTCATAGAGGTTAATATTCATCCCAGCATGTGACCGCTGAAAAAGTCATTTTTATCTTAAAGACGTAATAAAGATTTGAAACTTTTTAAATGACTTTAAATACACTGAAGCTAATAGTAGGCAATGTCCAAAGATCTTTAATTAGTAACTTATGGAATCCTGCTTCGAGGTCGTTTCCTGAAAGTACTTTTTCCTCTTGGGTTCATTATTCCTGTTCAAATGATTTGGTCTCGTGTTTGTTCATGTGAGGATCTGAGTTTGTGGTGACATCTTAGAAATGCTGCTTATTGCGCTATATTTTGTTTCACTAACCCAAAAACTAATCTTATTTGACTTTGTGATGCATTCTTGGGGAGCCGAGATAGTTTTCTATATATATACTGCAGATAATCGGGGTTAATATTTCTTATTGTAATTGAGGGCAGTAAAAACTGGAGAACAGGTCGGCAATCTATATATTCTCACATCTACTCCTTTTCTTATGAATAATTGCTCTTCCTCACTGAATTGATCTGTTCTATTCAAGCAAATGATCGAGTTTTCTGCAGGTTAAGCGTGTTCAGAATCATGTGATATGATTTAAACAGCCGTGCTTCAGTAAGGTATACTAGATCAAGGTCAATCGAGATAAATGAGGCCGTGATCTTGCACCTATGCTTTACTGCCAATCTGCGGCGGTGATGGAGGCACGTGATGTTATGGTATGTGTAGTATTACTCTAGGAGACGGGATGCTTTTATTTCAATCAGGTTTTCTAAGTGGATTCATTTCCCATTGGTTGGGGGTTCTTCTTTCTTCTGATAGCAAGGAAAGTGAGACAGGAAAAACAGACCCAGCGTCATTGACTCCTGGTACCTTAAGAATAAAGACCTAACTTCAAGTATCCGGCAAGGCTCTAAATTCTACTTTGAAGAGAACTCTGAGCAGGTATCCATCCTATGGAAAGCATATAAGATTGTTGAGATGGGGCAAATGATAGGGCTGATTGCAGGCCAAAAAAAGAAACATGTAGCCACAGTAACAGAACCAGAGGCCGAGAACCTTGAGCTCCAGGCCTGCCTGCTGAGAAACGGTGGACCTGATGCACATGACGGGTTAAAGCTGAAGCAACAGGAACTTAGAGATTTAGAAGGGGGCAACTTTAAGGCCACAATCAGAGCCTCATAACGCAGGCTATATGGAGTAGGTAACAAGTCAGGGAAACTCCTAGCCCGGTTGGAACAAAAAAACAGGCACAGAGCTGGGTCCTGGAAATCAAGAACAGTGAGGGAACAAAAGTACAAGGTAATCACGAAATAGCTGAGGTATTCACAGCATACTTCAAAGGGGTGTATGCATCCACTCTTGAACAGAATCAGGATGATATTGAATGTATCCTCAAGGATGTACAGCTCCCCAAACTGACACCAGTGAACAGGCAATTTCTGGAGGTAGAAATAGAACCCTCAGAGATCACAGCAGCTATTGATGCAATACAAGGAAACCAGGGAAAGCGGCAGGACCTAATGGCATCCCCATTGAAATCGACAAAGCCCTGGCACCCCCTTTCAAAGCCCATAGTCAACATATTCCTGGAGGCGAAAGAAGCAGGAATTTTCCAACAGGAACAAAGACTAGCTGTTAGAGTCGGGGATCCCTGGTTGGCGCAAGGTTGCCCTCGTGTCAAGCAGGAACCCTCTCCTCCACGTCAGGGCGCAGGATAACCCCTCGCGAATGACCCTTGCTCACCCTCTAGGTGCGTGGCGTGAGCAGCCAAGGCGATTCCTCAGGCGTTGTTGGTTAAGCACTTACAATCGTACACACAGTAAATACATCAATCCCCCCAGAAACGGACACCAGACTTGGATATATATAAAAATACGATTCTTTATGTAAAAATAAGGTATATATATCTCAGCAGACTTATCACAAGACCAATAACGTTTTCGCTATGCCACCAGGTTGTAAAGCAGGCAAATGTTCGTTGTTCGTAGTTTCAAATGGATACTTTGTAGTCTCTTGCAAATGTTACTTGTGGTTCCAGTACTCACAGGGATCGGCTCCTGCGAACGGGGAAATAAGGCGTTGCGGGCCCCGAGCCCGATACTGGAACTTCTTTCGTGATTAGGAGAGTCGGCACAGGTTGGTGCGACTCTCAGCTTGAGAAGTGTTCTTGGGTCCTCAATCAGCAGGTGTGGGCACGTAGGCAGGCGCGGCCAGCGACCCTTTAGCACGGCGGTGCAGGAGGGTCTCCACAGCGGGGGCGGCGCGGCCTGAGATGTCCGGGGATAGCGAAGCGAGGTCGCAGGGCACGGTTAGTGCAGCTGGGTGACCCGGCGTAGATCACAGTCGTCGGACGGCTTCCGGCAGGAGGGGTGATAGCGCGTTCAGCGCACTCCAATGGCAGGCGGTGACAGGGATGCAGGCGGCCTGGCCCGGGAACAGAGAGCGGCTCCGGACGGAGCGGGGCTCTCACGGGTTGGAGGCAGGCGAGCTTCTGAGTGTCACGGCCCTAGGAGGGGCGATGAGGGGCGCAGTCTCTTTTCCAGCGGGATGCACACACGGCTCGAATTGGAGGACGAGCAAGAAGCACAGAGAACCCACTGTTCCTGGGGTTCAGTTCAGGGGGCAAGCTCAGATCAAGCCCTTGGAGAATGTTCAAGCACAAAGTAGCAAAGTCTTTTCAGTAAGTCTCTTCCTCTCCTTTCTCAGCAAGGCAAGCAGCAGGCCAGCTCCTCCAGCGTCTTCTTCTCCTTCTAGTCGGGCAGAGGTTCTTTGTGGTAAACAGGATTCTGATTTCTTAGGAGCCAGGCTCCTACTTTTATACCATGATTCTTTTGTTCTTTAGCGCCAGGGGGCCTGGGCCTGGCTCAGTCCAGTTCTGGAGCACTTTGTTATGGTGACTCTGCTCTTTCCTTTCAGCAGCAGGGCAGAGACATCAGCCGCTCCACAGGGGGCGGCGCCGGCTTTGTGGTGGCAGAGCACAGGTCTATTCAAGAGTCAAGGTGTACTCCTCCCACCCATCCTGGTGTCACCTCTCTACCCACCACCTGGCAGCCAACCTGTCTCTGGGGATTCCCCCACCCTGCTCCTTACTGTCGCTAGGCAGAACACACACACGCACAGCAGAGGCGGACTGAGATGGTCAGGTCAGTAAATACTAACTTTCTAAAAGTAGTATTTACAAACCCAGGATATTAAAATAAACTTGACTACAAGAAGTATTTTATTATTCTGAGTTCAGGCATACTAAACTTGACACTCTACCATGCTCTCTGAGTCCACTGGGGTCACAGCGTTGGCGTGATCCCAGCAGCCCATTCTGGCCTATGGAGAGCAGGTAGCCTTCAATAGTGAAGAACGAAAATGGCTGTAATTCACTACTAAGACATGCCACACACATCAGGGCATGTCCTACCTTATGCCTACAATGCACCCTGCCCTTGGGCCTACCAGAGGGGTGGCTAATATGTAGGTAAGGGAAGGTTTAGGGACAGGCAAGTGGGGGCACTTGCGCAGTCAGCGCGACGGTCCCGGACCGCGCACAGGGTCTGCGGTGGCAGCCCCTAGACACATTTTACAAGGCCGCTTCTGTGGGTGGCGCAACCAGCGCTGCAAGCCCACCAGCAGCATTGGCATCCACAAGCCCTGGCACCCCTGGTGCACTTTACTGGGGACTGACAGTGAATCCAATGAACCAATCATGGACATCAATTACAGGTACACTTTACCTAGGGAGCACTTGCACTGCGGCACGGATTAGCCGTGGCGCAGTGCCCTGAGCGGACAACACCAGCAAAACAGTCGAGGCACACCATCAAAAAGTGGAAGGGAAACTCACGCCAAGGTGCCAGGTCTAACACGTGTCCCCTCCAGCTGAAATGTGGGGAGAACTACCCTTGCCCAGGGGGTTCCTCGTCACTAAGGCGGAAATACCTGGACAGACCGTCAGCGTTGGCGTGATCTGTACCAGGACGGTGTTCCACCGTAAAGTCCATACCCTGTAGGGAGATGGACCACCTCAACAGCTTCGGGTTCTCACCCCTCATTTGCATCAACCATCTGAGGGGCCTGTGGTCCGTCTGAACCCGGAAGTGAGACCCAAACAAGTAGGGTCTTAGCTTCTTCAGCGCCCAGACCACAGCAAATGCTTCTCGCTCAATTGCACTCCACCTACTTTCCCGTGGAAGTAACCTCCTACTGATGAAGGCTACGGGTTGGTCCCAGCCCTCCTCAGTCATCTGCGAGAGAACAGCCCCTACACCATGCTCTGAAGCGTCTGTCTGTACTAGGAATTCCTTGGAGAAGTCAGGGGCCAAGAGCACGGGCGCCGTGCACATGGCAGTCTTCAGGGTGTCGAAAGCTTTCTGACAGGTGTCAGTCCAAATCACGTTCCTGGGCTGCTTCTTCGAAGTCAGCTCTGTCAAGGGGGCAACGATCGTTCCATAGCCCTTGACAAACCTCCTGTAGTACCCAGTGAGCCCCAGGAAGGCCCTCACTGCGGTCTGCGTCTTGGGGGGTTCCCAAGCCAGGATGGTCTCAATTTTGGGTTGCAAGGGTGCCACCTTGCCACTCCCCACTTGGTGTCCCAAGTACACCACGGAACCCTGCCCGATCTGGCACTTGCTTGCCTTGATCGTGAGGCCTGCTCGGCGCAGAGCCATCAACACTTCCCAGAGGTGGCGCAGGTGTTCGGGCCAGGTGGCACTGAACACTGCGATGTCATCCAGGTAGGCGGCACTGAACGCATCCAGCCCAACCAGTACCTGGTTGACCAACCTCTGAAAGGTGGCAGGGGCATTCTTCATCCCAAATGGCATGACTCGGAACTGGAAGTGCCCATCTGGTGTAGAGAATGCTGACCTCTCTTTGGCCCCATCGGTCAAGGCGATCTGCCAGTACCCAGACGTTAAATCAAACGTACTGAGGAACCGGGCAGCCCCCAGCCGATCAATGAGCTCATCAGCTCTGGGGATGGGGTGCGCGTCAGTCTTCGTGACTGAATTGAGTCCTCTGTAGTCCACACAGAACCGGAGTTCAGGTGTGGCTCCCGGCACAGCAGCTTTGGGGACCAAGACCACGGGGCTGGACCAAGGACTGCTGGAGGACTCAACCACCCCTAGCGCAAGCATTTTGGAGACCTCCTCCTTAATGCAAGCTCTGACCCTGTCAGTTACCCTGTAAGCCTTGTGCTTCACGGGTAAGCTGTCTCCTGTGTCCACATCATGGACGCACCAATCTGTGACACCAGGAACCAGGGAGAATCGGTCGGAAAATTGTCCCAGCAAGTGGCGGCAGTCTTCCTGTTGTTCGGGCGTCAGGGTGGGTGAGAGGTTAACTCCATCCACTGACCCATCTTTCTCAGAGGCCACTAAGAGGTCAGGAAGAGGCTCGGTCTCCTCTTCCATTCCATCATCAGTGGCCAGCAGCATGCCCACTTCGGTCCTCTCTAAGTGGGGCTTAAGGCGGTTAACATGTAGGACCCTCAAAGGGTTCCTGGGAGTCTGCATGTCCACCAAGTAGGTGATAGGACTTTTGCGCTCCACAACCTCAAATGGACCTGTCCACTTATCCTGAAGTGCACACGGCTCCACTGGGGCCAAGACCCACACCTTTTGTCCAGGTTGAAGCTCTACCAGAGTGGCATTCCGGTCGTACCACCGCTTCATCTCCTCCTGGCTGGCTTCCAGATTTGCCTCAGCAAGTTGCCTGAAACGCCGAGTCTGGTTTCGGAAGGCCAGCATGTAACTATATACATTCTGGGGAGGTTTCCTGGGAGATTGCTCCCAGCCTTCCTTCACCAAACTCAGAGGTCCTCTTACCGGGTGACCATACAGAAGCTCAAAGGGGCTGAATCCTAGAGACTTCTGTGGCACCTCTCGGTAAGCGAAGAGCAGGCATGGCAAGAGGACGTCCCACTTACGCCTCATTGGACCGTCCAGGCCCATGATCATGCCTTTGAGGGTTCGGTTGAATCTCTCAACCAACCCATTTCCTTGGGGGTGGTAAGGAGTGGTGAACTTGTAAGTTACCCCACACTCCTTCCACAGGGATTTCATATACGTGGATATGAAATTGGTCCCCCTGTCGCTCACCACCTCTAGAGGGAATCCCACTCGGGAGAAAATTCCCATCAGTGCCCGTCCCACCACGGGGGCCGTCACTGTCCTCAGAGGGATGGCTTCAGGGTACTGGGTGGCATGGTCCACCAAGACCAGGATGAACCTGTTGCCCAGGGCTGTCTTGGGGTCCAGAGGCCCCACAATATCAATACCCACTCGTTGGAATGGCGTACCGACCACAGGGAAAGGTTGCAGAGGAGCCTTGTGCTTCCCTCCGCTCTTACCACTTGCCTGGCAAGTCTGACAGGTTCTGCAGTAGGAATCTGAATTCTTATGCATTTGGGGCCAGTAAAAGTGGGTGACAAGCCTGTCATAGGTCTTGTCCATCCCCAAATGTCCTGCTAAAGGCACATCGTGAGCCAGCCCCAGTAGGAAGGTTCTGAACTTCTGGGGTACCACCAGCACACGGGCTGACCCAGGTTCAGCAGCCTTAGGCTCGGAATACAGGAGGTCACTCTCCCAGTACACGTAGTGTGTTTTGGCCTGAACACCATTGGCCTGGTCTGCAGCCTGTTGCCGCATACCCACGAGAGAAGGGCATTCTTTCTGCTCCCTGCAGAATTCCTCCCTGGAGGGACCTCCTTCTTGCTGCCAATGGGTCAGCTCAGGCAGATCTCCCAGTTCGTCAATCTGTTCCCCGGTAGGCTCCAGAGCATCCCCCTCAGGGTCTACTTCCTCCTGGGCCGTGGGAACTTCGGGGGCCGGTTTCCCGCGCCTCCTGCGCCTTCTCCCTAAGGCCGGTTCCTGGACCTCTCCCTCAGGCTCCAGGACCCTCTCAACACCCCTACTGGCTGCCATGGACCGGGTGGTCACGCACGCCCAGTCGGGTAGACCCACCATCCTCAGATGCGTGGTCTTCTCCACCTTTTCCCAAGGGGAACTCTCCAGGTCGTTCCCTAGCAGACAGTCTACAGGCATGTCAGTTCTCACAGCGACTTGTAGAGTACCAGAGACCTCCCCCCACTCAAAGGGAACTTGAGCCATTGGACAACGACTCTCTACGTTGTCAGCATTGACAACCCTACAGTAGGAATTGGGTACAATCTGCTCTTGAGACACCAGGTGTTGCCTCACCGAGGTCACGCTGGCTCCTGTATCTCTAAGAGCCTCCACCTTCCTTCCATTGATGTTCACCACTTGCCCATATTTCTTAGTGTTAGAGGGCAGGTAGGTTACAGGGACCATCTCACTGTCTCCTAGCGAGACTAGGGTCATCTGCCCGGGACCCCCACCCTCCTGGACTGCTACTTCCTCCCCAAAGTTAACACTAGCTACTTGCCGGGGTGGAGCACCAGTGGGTGCGGTCTTACCAAACAGGCGACACTTAGGATCAGAGGCAATGTGACCCGGGTCACCACACTTATAACAATTGAAGGGCCCCTTTGGAACAGGTCTACCTGTCGGGGCCCCGTTCTGCTGCGGGGGTGGGGGAGGCTGAGAACCCTTCTGCTGGTTCCCTTGGGAATTACTTTGGGGGCCTTTTTGGAACCCCTTCTGTTTACCCTTGTCCCCCCCACTCTTCTGCTGGGGACCCTGCCCACCTTTGGCGGAGTCTCCCACTTGACCCTTGTGGACCCTGGTGCTGAGCCAGCGGTCCGCCTCCTCAGCAAGCTTCCTCGGGTTGGACAGCTTGCTATCAATCAGGTGCTGGCGTAGCTCAGGAAAACATTGACTGGACAAGTGCTCCCATGCAATTAAATCAAGCAGCCCTTGATAATCATTCACTTTGCTACCCTTCACCCAACCATCCAGCGCTCTGCAGAAAAAGGTCACATACTCCACATACGTACTCTCAGGGATCTTCTTGGTCTCCCTGAACCTCTGTCTATATAGCTCAGGAGTTAACCCATACCTGGTCATTAAAGCTTCCTTCATATGGGGGTATGAGGTTTGGAGATCTAAGGGTAAATCTAACAGTGTGTCACGCCCTTCAGCAAGGAACCTTCCCCACAACCCCGCTCCCCAGTCTTTCTCAGGGACCCGGTGTGAGGACATGGCCACCTCGTAGGCCCTAAACCACTGCCCTATGTCATCCTTTCTAAAATACTCCTTTACTACATCTTTGGGGATGTACACCTTGGACTCTACCTGCACTGGTGGAGTGCTGCCACCAGAAGGAGCGGTGTCCAAACTTTTCGCCTTCAGCTCCAACTCCTTCAATCTTATATCATGATCCATTTGGCGTTGTTGTGCCTCCAGGGCCAACTTCTGCTTTTCCATTTCCATTTGTCCGGCCAACTTTGCCATCTCCATTGCATGCGCCCTGTCGGCTGCCCTGTCTGCCAGCTCCTCTGGCGACCGGACTCTGCTGGGTTCCTCAAGGTTGTCGGGTGGAACGATGTCCCCCGCATTCCGTGGGTCTCGTGACTCCTTCCAGGCTCTCAGCGCCTTGAGGTACTGGTTCTTCTTCCTGAATCCAGCATGGGGAACTCTGAATTTTACACTGTAGCCTTTCAATTGCTCCGTTGTGTAACCTTCCAGTCTCTCCCAATCCACCTCATCTATTCCAGAAATCACGGAGAGCGCTCTTCCAGCAGAGAGTGAGCCAGGCATGGTTGCAGTAATGGCAGATGTCTCAACAAAGTTCAACAACTAAAAACCTGTGGCTGCGTTATTTGGTCTGCTCTCACTATCTGGTGATTGATAATTCACTGTATGCAAATTACAAGTGCAAATCCGAAATCCCAACCGCTGCCAACAATGTTAGAGTCGGGGATCCCTGGTTGGCGCAAGGTTGCCCTCGTGTCAAGCAGGAACCCTCTCCTCCACGTCAGGGCGCAGGATAACCCCTCGCGAATGACCCTTGCTCACCCTCTAGGTGCGTGGCGTGAGCAGCCAAGGCGATTCCTCAGGCGTTGTTGGTTAAGCACTTACAATCGTACACACAGTAAATACATCAATCCCCCCAGAAACGGACATCAGACTTGGATATATATAAAAATACGATTCTTTATGTAAAAATAAGGTATATATATCTCAGCAGACTTATCACAAGACCAATAACGTTTTCGCTATGCCACCAGGTTGTAAAGCAGGCAAATGTTCGTTGTTCGTAGTTTCAAATGGATACTTTGTAGTCTCTTGCAAATGTTACTTGTGGTTCCAGTACTCACAGGGATCGGCTCCTGCGAACGGGGAAATAAGGCGTTGCGGGCCCCGAGCCCGATACTGGAACTTCTTTCGTGATTAGGAGAGTCGGCACAGGTTGGTGCGACTCTCAGCTTGAGAAGTGTTCTTGGGTCCTCAATCAGCAGGTGTGGGCACGTAGGCAGGCGCGGCCAGCGACCCTTTAGCACGGCGGTGCAGGAGGGTCTCCACAGCGGGGGCGGCGCGGCCTGAGATGTCCGGGGATAGCGAAGCGGGGTCGCAGGGCACGGTTAGTGCAGCTGGGTGACCCGGCGTAGATCACAGTCGTCGGACGGCTTCCGGCAGGAGGGGTGATAGCGCGTTCAGCGCACTCCAATGGCAGGCGGTGACAGGGATGCAGGCGGCCTGGCCCGGGAACAGAGAGCGGCTCCGGACGGAGCGGGGCTCTCACGGGTTGGAGGCAGGCGAGCTTCTGAGTGTCACGGCCCTAGGAGGGGCGATGAGGGGCGCAGTCTCTTTTCCAGCGGGATGCACACACGGCTCGAATTGGAGGACGAGCAAGAAGCACAGAGAACCCACTGTTCCTGGGGTTCAGTTCAGGGGGCAAGCTCAGATCAAGCCCTTGGAGAATGTTCAAGCACAAAGTAGCAAAGTCTTTTCAGTAAGTCTCTTCCTCTCCTTTCTCAGCAAGGCAAGCAGCAGGCCAGCTCCTCCAGCGTCTTCTTCTCCTTCTAGTCGGGCAGAGGTTCTTTGTGGTAAACAGGATTCTGATTTCTTAGGAGCCAGGCTCCTACTTTTATACCATGATTCTTTTGTTCTTTAGCGCCAGGGGGCCTGGGCCTGGCTCAGTCCAGTTCTGGAGCACTTTGTTATGGTGACTCTGCTCTTTCCTTTCAGCAGGAGGGCAGAGACATCAGCCGCTCCACAGGGGGCGGCGCCGGCTTTGTGGTGGCAGAGCACAGGTCTATTCAAGAGTCAAGGTGTACTCCTCCCACCCATCCTGGTGTCACCTCTCTACCCACCACCTGGCAGCCAACCTGTCTCTGGGGATTCCCCCACCCTGCTCCTTACTGTCGCTAGGCAGAACACACACACGCACAGCAGAGGCGGACTGAGATGGTCAGGTCAGTAAATACTAACTTTCTAAAAGTAGTATTTACAAACCCAGGATATTAAAATAAACTTGACTACAAGAAGTATTTTATTATTCTGAGTTCAGGCATACTAAACTTGACACTCTACCATGCTCTCTGAGTCCACTGGGGTCACAGCGTTGGCGTGATCCCAGCAGCCCATTCTGGCCTATGGAGAGCAGGTAGCCTTCAATAGTGAAGAACGAAAATGGCTGTAATTCACTACTAAGACATGCCACACACATCAGGGCATGTCCTACCTTATGCCTACAATGCACCCTGCCCTTGGGCCTACCAGAGGGGTGGCTAATATGTAGGTAAGGGAAGGTTTAGGGACAGGCAAGTGGGGGCACTTGCGCAGTCAGCGCGACGGTCCCGGACCGCGCACAGGGTCTGCGGTGGCAGCCCCTAGACACATTTTACAAGGCCGCTTCTGTGGGTGGCGCAACCAGCGCTGCAAGCCCACCAGCAGCATTGGCATCCACAAGCCCTGGCACCCCTGGTGCACTTTACTGAGGACTGACAGTGAATCCAATGAACCATTCATGGACATCAATTACAGGTACACTTTACCTAGGGAGCACTTGCACTGCGGCACGGATTAGCCGTGGCGCAGTGCCCTGAGCGGACAACACCAGCAAAACAGTCGAGGCACACCATCAAAAAGTGGAAGGGAAACTCACGCCAAGGTGCCAGGTCTAACACTAGCCATGATTGTGAACATACAAAAAGAGGGCAAACGGCCAGATGAATGTGCCTCCTACAGGCCAGTCTAACTATTCAGCAGTGAAGCCAACATTCTAGCCTGAGTTCTGGAGACACAACTCAATCAGGTAATTCTAACACTGGTCCACCCAGACTAGACAGGATGTATGCCTAAGAGGAGGAAAAAAACAACCTATGCCGCCTGTATAGAATACTGGGGCTTATAAACAAAGTAGTGGAACAGACCCTGCCGATATTATTGGCTGCTACGATGGCCTTCGATACACAAGAATGGCTTTATATGTTTACAGTGATACACAAGATCAGTTTTGGCCCTATCTTCTTGCTCTGGGTGACACTCCTCTGTCAATGACCTCTAGTTGCAGTCAAAGTCAACGGGATATATTGAGGCCTGTTCAAGCTGAAGATGGGCATGCAAAAGTTGCCTAATCTCCCTATGCTCTTAGTTCTTGCCTTGAAACCTCTTGCGGCATGAATCAGCCAGGACCCACTCATCCGGGGACAGAGATGGGACATCATATGGAAAGAGCAAATAGCTGTATACTGACGTTGTGTTACCATTTGCAACAGAACCAAACCAATCCATACATAGAAAACTTCATTTATTTCAAAACTTCAGCCAGTGCTCAGGCTAAAGAAAGCCCCTGGTATATCCCCTTTCGGTGCAAACCCTGCAGCTGCCCACCAACTGCGGGCTAATACTGGAGGCTGAGGGCTTCAAATACCCAGGGAGCTACATCACCAGGGATAGGGCCAAATTTATGGACATAAACCAATACGACTCCTAGACCGATTCAGATGGACTTGAAATGCTGGCTATCCCTCCTGCTATCGCTACTCAGTAGAGCATCCCTCTCCATGATAATGACATTGCCCAAATTCATATACGCCATGCAGAACACTCTCTTCCCTGTCACTGCAGAGTTCTTTAAAAAGCAAGAGACTGAAGTACAGCTCCTCCTTTGGAATGGAGCCCCCGCCCCACAGATTTCCCCATCAAAACTGACCAGGGAAGTCTATGATGGGGCATGGCCTTATCAGTCCTTAAAAAAATACTACTGGATGGCTCAACTAAGGGGCATATGTATCAAGCCCTTTTCCCGTTCGCAAACGGGAAAAAGTCTTTTGGGATGTATCATCCCTGAAGGCCATCGCAAAATGGGGAATCACAACATTTGCAATTCTCTATTTTGTGAATGCATTTAAGGAATCGCAAATTGTGATTCCTTAAATGCAATTCTGGAAGCACCCAAGTTGTGCAATTTTGGCTTCAGAAATCGCACATTGCTACCAACTTGAAGTTGGTGATATTTTGCGATTTCTTTAAAAAATTCACTTTTTTGCATTTTTCAAAGTGCCATATTGCGAACATACATGCCCTTAGGGCATGTATGTGTGCCACATGTGCACACATACATATTTCAGGGGTGCAACAGGGTGTCCTTTTGAAACCCTTGCACCCTTGAAATTGCATTCGCAATTTGCTAGTACCAAATGGGTACTCGCGAATTGCGAATATCTTCCCATTCATTCCTATGGGCCTCCAGGCCCATAGGAATGAATGGGAAGGTATTCCTTAATTGCGATTCGCAATTTGTGAGTTGCAATGAAGGAATATGTAGGAATCGTAATTATTATTGCGATGCCTACATAAATTGCATTTTGCGAGTCCTTAATAGCGATTTGCAAAAAAAGCGCTATTAAGGACTCGCATAAAAAGATTTTTCAAACATTTGCCCCTATGAGTCATAAACAAAAGGGTGTATGCAGTGCAGAAGGAGCCAACAGATGAGGTGGATAAGTATGCAATGGGGCCTAGCAGATGTACCACATTGTTTTACAGAAGGGCTCACAAGCTCCTCACACTGAAACGACAAAGGCTATCTAGAGGGAGGCAATGGCTTTTCGGAGCTTGAAATGCACCCCTACATAACTGACCCCACCATGTGACAGTGACATACTCCAGGCGATGGGATGAATAGGTGGGTTCACCAAATGGGACATGATCAGTATATCACAACTGGGTGACATGTTTCAGGGGGTAACATAATCCCTTTTGACACCCTCAGGGAGTCAAATCAAATGGCACGCGCCGAAACATTTCACTAAATCCAAATGAGACATGCTCTGAGAGCCTGCGTGCCAAGGGGCCACAATCTAGCCAAAAAAGCACCCTAGAAGATAGACTGCTAGCCGAACGCATGAACAAGGGAACAGCCTCCTTAGTATACAAGAAAATACTACATACATTCTTGGATGTCCTACAAAAACTGAAATCTGACCGGCAAAAGGATCTTGGTCACTTTGAGAAAGAAGAGTGGGATCATGACCTCAGAGGCCCAAGAGCGATAATCATCCAGGCAGGGCTTAGACAGATTTTGTGGAGATTGTGGGGTTCTTGAAAGATAATTATACTTAGACCTTCAACGTCTGTAAGATATTCTGTTAATAAATGAAAAGGGATGAGAGTCTCCCTTCAAACATAACCACAATACTTGTCAAAGTGAACCATATAAGTCACTAAATAAACCTGTGCTTGACCCTCCTCTGGTAGCTTGGCACAAAACCAATCAGCCTTAACTTAGGGGCAATGTGAAAAAGTATTTATGCAGCACTCACACTGTAATAAAGTGAAAACACATCAAGGGGAAGGAAAATCCCAATCAAATTTTAAAAAATAGAATCAATTTCAATAAATACAATGACACAAAAATGTAAAGAATCCAAAAAGTACAACTAAAGTCATGGTTTTTCGACGTTTTAATTAAAACATTGCCAAGATACACAAAATGCCAATTACAGCTGCCTGGTCGTGCTGGACCGAGTCAAAGTCAAAAGTTCAAGCTATCAGGATGGCGCACTGGTCAGATACAGGGACCAGGTTTGTCCTGGTGGAAGGTTTACCTTCTAACTTAGTCCAGTTCTTTGGTAGCTACTCCGGTTATTCCATAAACTGGAGCAAGTCCCTCCTATACGTCATGGCGGGTGATCCGCCGATCCCCCCACGGGGGTTGTCTTATACAGATATGTACAGAAGGCTTTAAATATCTGGGTATCTTCCTCTCATTAGACCCCTCACTCCGTTATTCTCATAACCTGCACCCCCCCTTGCTCAGACTGCGTAAAGATATTGACAGATTGAGATTGCTCCCCCTTTGTCTGCTAGGGAAGGCTGCCCTCTTTAAAATGATGTCTTTACCCCGGTTCTTGTATGTCCTCCAGAACTCCTTAGATCCGATACTCGCGTCCTATTTTAGAGAAATAGAGAGCCTCCAAAGGGACCTATTGTGGAATGGCAAACCACGTATCGCTCTCGGTAAGCTTTCCCTGAACTGGTACGACGGGGACATCAGTTTTCCCAATATGAAATTGTACTACTGGGCGGCTCATCTGTCCTCCATTAACCACTGCACATATGCCCAGCCGGGAGACCCAGGTTATAGTATGGATAGATGGCTCCTCTCTGGGGGGAACTTTAATAGAGCCCTCTACTCTAGGCCCCGGCGCTACACACTTACACTAAACATGCAGTACATGTCTGGCATGCGGCCACTAGATGCCTTGGTTGGGGGCGTAAGCTAACACTCGCAATGCCATTATGGGATTCCGAACAATTGGGCAGCTTGTGGAGGTGTAAGGGGTTCGACAAATGGGACCTCATAGGTATTTCCCATATTGGCGATCTGTGGGACAAAACAGATATTAAATCATTTGCCGCATTGCAGCAACAGTATAAGCTGGCAGACTCGGAACGCTTCCGCTACACGCACGTCAGACGCGCATTACGCACTCAACTACAGCCCGGGGTCACACTATCGGAATCATCCCCGCTAGAAGATAGAATACTTGACGGCCATATTCCTGACAGTACCATTTCACTGATATACAGAATGCTGGTTAACAACCTTTCGGATCCTCTCCAGGCCCTCTGAGAGAAGTGGACTAGGGACGGCATTGAGATGGACGACGAGGAATGGCAGGAAGCTGTCTCCTCTCCCAGAGTGGTGGCGATACCAGCTCGTATCCGACTTGTCCAACTAAAATTCCTACACAGGGTATACATAACGGGGCCTCAAATGGTGCAGATGGGGAGGGCAGACAAGGGAGACTGTAGACGAGGATGTGGCCAAATGGGAACCTTCCTTCATATAGTCTGGGAATGTGAGCTGATCCAACCCTATTGGTGTAGCATCCATGATATCATAAATACTGTCTTGTCCATGCAACTCCGTATGGGAGCCCGCATGTGTCTATTAAACATCTGGGAGCCTACAGATTTGAATGTCTGCTTGATACAATGGGACTAATGCTAGCCAAGAGAAACATCACCCAGCGATGGGGGGCATCGCTCCCTCCTATAGTGCGAGACTGGGAAAAAGACTTGGATTGTGCAATGTTTTGAGAAAAAACTGTATATGTGCCCGCGGATGTCCCATAAAATTGACTCGTGTTTGGGGCTTGTGGAACTCTTACCGAGGAGATATATGTTAACCTCCCCTCACTCCCATTGCCGAAGATCCCCCTTCACCCTAGACCTTCCACATATTATTCTGTATATTGTGATTTATCTACTGCTCCCATGAAGCCTAAGGTACTACTTTCTCTGAAATGTCATTGTATTGCGGATGTTTATTTTTCAATAAAAAATGTTTTACAAAAAAAAAAATAACTTAGTCCAGTTCCATACAAGGTGCCTCCATTGGAGCTTCTTGTTGGTAGTGAGGGTGATTTCGGAGCAACGAGCTGGACTCCGGTCAGAGGTTTGTGTTGAAAATGTGTGGTGGGCTTTATCGGCATGAAGATCACTGTGTGGGTATATTCCGGAGTTTGTAGCTGGGAAGGTCATATTGGCTGTCAGATATAAGTCCCTTGTAGGCTTCGGTGAGGCATGCACTCATTCACCAGAAGACCGGGGAAGGTACTTGTGCGACATGAAGAGCCCGAGACCTGTGGGTTTTCACCTGAAGTTTAGTTCCTGCAGTTTGCAGGTTGATGGAGTACATTCTGATCCTGTCAATGGTCCACAACCTGGGGAGGCACCTTTTGGGAATCAGGATTCCCTCCATCAGAGGTCAGTAACTGGGTCCAGTCATGTTCAGTTGGTAATATTCAGCTAGGCAGTTGCAGGGAAGGCTCTGGGATGTTATATCCATGTAGCTCAAACAGGAGGTTAGCCAACTGATACTTGGGGTCAGTTTTGGGGTCCTAGGTTCTAGGCTAGCAGGTCTAATTTTCCTTCTTTAGACAGCAGAGCAGTCCTTCTACTGATTGATCTCAGGACCAGTAGTGTTCTCCTGCTAAGTTCTGAGGGTGGCACCTTTATACCCAGTGCCAGCATTGTATAGCAGGCAATCCCTGGCCTACTTATAAACTGGTTGTGGCCAGTCCCTCCCTCTTTCCTTGGTTTGGTCTTAACCTGGCTAGGAGGACAAAGGCAAGGGTTGCTTTGTGAATGCTGTAGTAGTTACCTTTGCAGTGTTATCAGAGCAGGGCACAACTCCTCCCCAGCCATCTTGTAAGGAAGGACCAAACCACTAAATCCAGGCCCCTTTGTCCTCTGTATGGAAGGGATATTAATCACACCACAGGAGTGCCAATAGCAGCTATGTGGCCCTGTGTCAGATCTGATATGACTTACCCGTGAGGCCCGCCCGGCAGGTGCAATGGATAAAGACAATCCATCCACACCCCCCGATGCTCAACTGAGAAAGCGATAGAACCACTCACCCCCGTAGCTCACTGAGGGGAACAGAGGAATGGGATAGAGCAAAAAAATGGCAGCCAACTGTACTGCCGTATGGTTGATGATTATCTATGAGGTCACCACTAAAGTTCTATCTTCCATATCTCTTGAATACAAACTTTTTGTATCGGTGTGAAAGATAAACAGTATGACTCACCATACAGTTACTCTTTCTAGTCATTGATTAGTCGCCATGGGGCATATTTACCAATATTCTCATCCTTGGAGCAAGAGCTATCTAGTTGCCATCCCGACTAACATCTTGTGATAGCGGGAGATTTTAACTGTACGTTCAAGCCTCTTAGCACGGAGGACATGCTGGGGTTGGAGGAGGATGATGCAAGATGGGGAATTCCCCCCCTGGGCATTCCCCCCATTAAAAGATGGTCACGGGTCGCAATCCAGCTGCTCCACTTGCTCTGGAATTTGGGTTGAGGGCTGCAAATGGTAGAACAACGTCGGATGCTGAAGGGGCCTGCACATACAAAAGAATCAGTTGTCCGTTTCGCATTGACTACATCTTGATAGATGTAAGATTGTGGAGAAGCACTATTGACATGGAAATAGTCCCCACTATTGATATTGACCATAACCCACTCTGTCTGACTATGAAGGCCTTTTGGCCTTCTTCCTGCCCTGTCCCTGGTGCAACTACCAATATCGCGACTAAGAACGTGGCCCCTTCCAACTGTAGAAGATATCTCAAATGACCTAAAGTTGCTGTTAATGAACTAAAAATGGATGGAATTCATCGAGTCTTGGTAGAAAACATAGCTGATTTGCAGGAGGCATCTCTTAACTCCGACGCCCCAGAGAAGGCCTTGGATATTTACATGAGAACTGTAGAGCAGACGGGGTCTTTTTTCAAAATAGCTGCTAGCTCTAATACCCACAAAGCATGCCCAAAAAGCGGGCGGGCTTGGTTTTCTAAAACTTGTAGACAAAACAAGAAAGCTTTAGCCCTAGCTATCAAAAGTAGAAATTGTCCTCGCATCCAATCTGCCAGGAAGGGGTACAAAGTAGCGTTGCATTGTGCAAAACTACAGTGGGAAGAATGCCACTTGCAGAACCTAAAAGATGCTAGCTTAGCATTGGATGCTAATCTATTTTGGACCCTGACTTAATCCCCAACCACATATCCGTCCAAGATTGGTTCGACCATTTTAGGAAACTATACACGGAGACAGATACAATTTATCAGGAAGGGCCTTGCGGCCAGGCAATTCCCTGCTTTACTCCAAATATCGGTGACTACTTTAGTTTAAATGAAGTAGAATGGGCAAATTAAAAGAATAGTACAATCAAAAACCCCTGGTCCGGATGGTCTTCCAAGGGATCTACTCCTTGCGAACCCTAGTGATTGGGCACAATATGTCACGCTTCTAATTAATTCCATCTCTAAAGGATGCCCTATACCCGAATTGTGGAAGGGCGCCGAAGTGGTGTCCATCTTTAAAAAGGGAGCTAGGGAGGACACTGCCAACTACCGACCGATTAGTTTGATTGATGCTATTCAATTCAATTCAATTAAAACTTTATTCGGATACAAAATTTGTAACCATAAAAGTATACAAAAATTAAAAACAAAGTTTTGAGATTTAAAATGTTCAAGTAAATCATGAAAAAGTTAATATGCATTGATTGTAAATACAACAGGTATATAACACAGAATTACTTTTAATTCATTACAATCTAGCGAATTAAGAAAGGTCATAGTTTTCACGATATTTAACGCAAGCTTTTAGAAAACTGGATATTAAAAAGATGCTATGCTCCAAACGTTGTAATGCAAGAAGGGCCGGACGACACTGGCGTAAGCCTATGACTTTTAGTAAAGGTAAAATCCACTTATGACGTGGAAAATCATAATAACTACAAAATAGGACTACGTGCAATAATGATTGTTCAGATTGGCCATCACAGGGACACGGAATTAATTTTCTGGACCAATCTTTTGTCTTCGGGAAGGTAATCAACCGATAGAAAGTGTTAAACCGGAATCGTGTTAAAAGATATTTTTCATAATGGGTGGCACTGGTTAGTAAATATGGCTGAATTCCTAATGAGACTTGTACAGCGGCAAGATGGAGATTTGTGGGCTTTGAGATCTCTGATGTTAGGCGCAGCTCACGTAGATGAGATAAGCACGCGGTTTTCAGATTTTTGCGTGAAATGTCCGTTGAAGACTCAGGAAGTATGAAAAGAGATTCCAGGTTTACATCTTTCAGAAATTTATAAACATACAGCAGCCACGAGATATTTTTCCAACCTTCTAAGGTGAGACAGTCAGAGATGAGCTGCCGAGTCAGTTTGCATTCTGGAGTAACCCAAAGACGATGCCATAAAAGAATTGGTTGGATTGCAATAAGATCCGAAATGTAATCTTCCCCCAACTCCATGTGGCAACCGTAAATTGGTGAACTTTTGGGGGCGGCCAAAAGGTACCGCAAGAAAGCATTTTCTATTTTTTGGATAGGTTCCGTGTCGATGTAACCCCAGACCCCTGCCCCATACATTGCCACTGGACGGCACTTGGCCCCATAAATCTGAATCAACTCCCGGGAAGGGCGCTGGCCTAGTTTTTGTGCGAATGTGACCAAAGCTGTTGTAGTCCTGAGGAGCCCCAACTTTCTGGCCTGGAGGGTGGGACCCCAACTAGAGGTATTGTCTATCAGAATACCTAAGTAGGGGTATGCAGTAACAGTCTCCAGGATGGTATTGTTTATCTGGATACAGCCGGAATGTCTAAGGCGTTTCCCCATGTGCATGGCAAACGTTTTCTTTATGTTTACTTTTAAGTCGAGGGCTGCCATGAAGTCACAATATCTATCGAGGAGAAGTTGGAGTTGGCGTGGGGTCCTGGCCATGATCACCGCGTCATCCGCGTAAAGCAACGCGGGTATCGAACGGTGACCAATCGCTGGTAAGTCCTGGCTTCCTGCCAACATCGCAGCTTCTAAACCGTTTGTATATAGATTAAAAAGAAAGGGGGCCAAAACGCATCCCTGTCTGACACCCTTAAGTACTGGAAATGATGCTGTGACTTCCCCCCCCAGACCGTACCGTACTTTAGCTGAGGCCCCTGAATAGAGATTCCGAATAAAATTCACCAGAAGAGGATCTATCCCCATAGCCAAAAGGAGTTTCCATAACTTACTATGGGAAACGCAATCGAATGCCGCCGATAAGTCGACGTATGCTAAATGCAACCTCCCCTTTTTAGCCCCAACGTATTTACCTATCAGTAGGGAAAGGTTTAGTGCCTGCTCCACTGTCCCAAGTCCCTCTCGAAAGCCGTACTGTAGGTCGGAAACCACTAGATTGCTTTCAGCCCAATCCTGGAGTCTTTTAAGAAGCAGCCGACCCATCACCTTGCCGGTAGAATCCAAGAGGGAAATGGGTCGGTAACAGGCAGGACTATTACGGTCGCCCTTCTTAAAGATAGGAAGAAGAATAGAAGTTGTCCAGGACTCTGGTGGGCCGATTTTAGTGGCTGCTTCGAAGACCCTGGTGAGAATTGGGGACCATAGTTCTAAGTTGTTTTTGAATAGGTCCACAGGGACCCCATCAGGACCTGGGGCTTTGCCACATTTAGAGGCCTGCAACGCCATAAGTACCTCATCGTGGCCAAAATGAAGGTTAGAATTAGGGGTGGGAGGAGACCTACTGTCGTTTTGGGTAAGCCGTATCCCTGCACTATCTGGGGGGGGCTCTGGCATAGAATCATCCGAGAGACCAAAGATCCTTGAGAAATGGTCAACCCATGCTGCCTCACCCACTGCTACCTCGATCCTTGGGGTCTCTTGTTGATCAGTCAAAAAGGGAGTTCTTACTATTTTCCAGAAAGTGGCCGAATCCTTAAGAGAGCTACTCTGATGCAGCTTGGCCCATAATTCCTTCTTGATATCAACCTTGCAGGATTTTAGTGCTTGCTTATAACATTTTCTCAATCTTCTCACTTCCTCGCTATCCCTGACAGTTTTAGTAAGAGCTTTCTTCAATAGTTGATATGAGCGCCTTGTTGCAGAATTAAACCAACCCTTTTCTGTTTGATTAGTGCCCGTCGTTTTACGGAACAGCTCTCTCTTAATTTCAGATGTAATGATAGAGAAACTTTCCAGTACCTGACCGGGAAGCGACTGTAAATTTTAGCACGTTTCTATGTGCGGGAGTATGCGGCTCAAGACTGCTGAAGTAGTCTTTTCGGCATCAACTTTACACCATTTGATCGCATACCCGTTCAGCTTATTTACCCTTAAAGTGTCTTGTATTAAGAGAGTTTGCTTACTGGGTGGTACTAACATTTCCGGGATAGCGATGGCGAGAATATTAGGGAAGTGGTCGCTGCTAGGGTCGATCCCAGTTCGAACGCTATGTAGCTGATCTTTGGAAGCTTGGGAAACCAGAACAAAGTCAATCAGACTAGTTAGTCCCCTGCCATTGAAGGTAGGAGTAAAAGGGACTGGGGGGGAAACAAGATCGTTAGTAAATCCGAGATCTAGATTGAATATTATCTCGGTCAGATAATTCCCTAGTTTAGTATGAGGGAAATGCGTTACATTGTTACCTAGGTCATCCTCAATACCACAGATGTTGGAATCACCTCCCTTACAGAGGTTAAGATTAAAGTCTCCACCCCAGACTATGGAAATACTGCAATTAGAATGATTGAGACGCTCTTCAAATAAGAGTCGATAGATGTTTTCCAGGACTGGAAGTATATCCTTGGGGGTCAAATTATTATAAAAATTAACTATATAAAACACCTGTGTTTTGTCAAGTGTTATCAAAATAATCTGGGAATAGGGATTGGTATTAATAACTTTGATGTCTGTGGTTAAAAGTTCATTCGAGAAATAAATTACCAGGCCACCTTTCGCTCGCCCACATGTAGATGGTTCAGCAAATGAGTTAAAGGTTTTGTAACCTTGCAGGTGAATAGGTGCTGTCAGTCAGGTTTCCTGCAGGCAAACGATGTTATGCTCCCTGATGACGGAGAGCCAGGATGGATTGTCTGCCTTAGTGCGTAGTCCTGCAATGTTCCAGAAAATAAATTTGAGAGCAAGGTTGGTGTTAACTGGACCCCCCCCAGAAGGAAGATCATCGACTGGAAATTTGGTTTTGGGGGAGAGGGCGGAGTTAACCGAACCCACCACAGTCAAAGTGACTCCACCAGAGGGTTTTGTCAAAACCTTTGAGGAATCTAGGTCTAATTGGAAATCCAGTGTACACTGGGATGTGGAGTGATGGACCTCCATAGGCCTACAAGCAGAGTGGAGCTGAGGTACTTCGTTTTCATTTTCAGGAAGTGAACGGGACGGACAGACTGGGGACTGCGTGAATTGAACCAGTCAGTCATTTATGTCAAGTCCTGATGGGTAATCAAACCTATAGGGAGCTAAAAAAGGTTTATGACCGTAAAATGGGTTGAGACCAATAAAGGAATTCATGTTAAACAAACCATTATTACGGCTATACCTAAAACGCTCATTAGGGTAGCTAGTTAAAAGTCCCAGATTAGGTATGGAATCTACAACCGATCTTGGATAGAAGAATAGCAGATCGCGTGTCATGATGCCCCCTGACCCAATTTCCTGAAATTCATCTAAAATATATCTTACAGTTCCTCGATCTGAAAAATTAACAATAATAATGTCACCGAATAGGTTTTTCGTTCTACAGCCCAGCCAGGGCAAACGCCTGACGTGAATGATTGCGCCGTTCAAGTACGGGGGAAGCGGTCGATTTTGGCTAAGCCAGAAGAGGACTTTATTTTTTAGTTGGTAAAAATCTTCCGTCTTGCCTCCCTCTAAGGGCGGGACACCTGTCAAAATGACTACATATGGAGCCACTTCCGGGGGGAGGTCAACTAACCTAGTGCTATGCTCTCGCCTTGCCTCTGGTTTTAGATGGTTACCTGGGACAGGGGCCGGATTTAGATTTGTACAATTCCCACCCACCTGTGTATTTACCCTGGATTCAGAAAATGGGCGTAATGAACATGACGTGTTTAACTGGGACGATTTTGAAATGGAGGTATTGAAGTTTTTTACCTCACCCTTTTGAGGAGGGCGGGTTCGATCTTTGTTTGTGGCACAACTTTTTCCCACGGGGGCAGAAGGAAGCTTTGATGGAACAGATATCAAAGAAGGTAATAACCCTTATTCCAGGATAGCAGGAGAGGGGCTCGGTAATACCGTTACCGGGGGAAGAGATGATGGAGCACTATTAGGGTAAGTCTTCTTTGCTATATCAACAAAGGAGGGGGGGACGAGGAGCTATTAGAAAAGGTCCTGTACCAGGGCTCCCAAGTTAAATGCAACAGCAGTCTGATGGTAACAGTTCCTAAAGGATAAAGTAAGAGAGATTCAGACAGCCAGTTAGGCTTAAGAAGGATGTGCAGTGTCTCCAAGATGGTTAGAGTGTGCCGAGAAAGAGTGAAGGTACTCCTATGTGGATCTGTAAGTGCCCTCACACACCCAAACAGGTGTATAGCATCATCATCGGGCTTATGCTCCTCGTGGGGGTGGCGCTGCAGTCCCTCACGGGCCCGTTTGACGGGGCTCTTTGTCGGAGATCTTCAAGGAGTTTGCCGCATTTGTGCATGGGGGTGTGTGGGGCTAAGTGTAAGTGGTGTGGTGAGTGAGTTCTAAAAAGAGCCCAAGGACACTTGCAATTTATTGAGGGTGTCCTCGGGGTCCAGGTAAAATATATCACGGGGATGGAGAAGCAATCTCAGTTGCCTGTGTGAGAGGGGAAAAGGAACAAATACAATCCCTCTTCTCTCACCCGTGTAGTGAATAAAGTGAGTGTGTCAGGGGGTCGACATGTTTCGCGCCATAGATAGTCCCTAGTGGATCTGGGGGCGCTTCATCAGGACCAAAAGAGTAAGGTATGTCAAATGGGAGTCGGGAAAGAGACACCCTATAAACCCATGAGTCCTAATTGTAGGAAAGTAGTTGCAAAGCAAGAGATAGGAGACACGTCGTCTATCGTGTCCCTTGTTACGGCCTATAGAGGAGACAAAAAGCACACATAGGGGGAGAAAAGGGGAAGAGAACACATTCCAAGGCCGTTAATAACAGTCTAATGTCATGTGGATAGTATATCTCTGCATGCTGGTGTGTCGGAAAGTGCCTCGGTGGGGAACCTAACTAGACACAAGCATGCAAGTGGATGGAGAGGGGCAAGAATGTCCCTGGAATGCTTAAAACTAGAATAAGTGGTGGTCAAGTGGTCCATGTGTAAGGCTAGACTAGGTGGCAAGAATGCTCACTAAGAAGTGACATCGCGGGTCTATGGTGTGACTAGTGTGCATATGGGAGAGGTGTCCAAATGTCATTAATCTTGACTCATGAGTGTGATCATAAGTGATCTGCTGTGCTCTTAAAGCCACATGTACTATGAGGGTGAGTATGCCGAAAAACACAACAACGCTGTGCCTACCCTCCCTAGTTCCAGGTCAGGCCTCGTCAGCTTCGCCAAATAGCAGTGAAGACAGCTGTGAAAAAACGGCCCGTAAATCGGGACCGATGTCGTTAATAGTACACTGTGCCAGGAAGAAATAAATACATACAGGCGGTATGGCTCTGTTAAAAACAGCTGCTCAGGATATGGTTAATGGTAACTGGCTGTGGTCTTTTTGGCCGCCAAATAGCAGTGTAGGCAGCTGTGAAAAAAACGGCCCGCAAATCGGGACCGAAGTCGTTAATAGTACACTATGCCAGGAAGAAATAAATACATACTGGCGGTAAGGCTCTGTAATATAAGCCGCTCAGGATATGGTTGATGGTTAATGGCTGTGGTCTTTTTGGGCCGCCAAATAGCAGTGAAGGCAGCTGTGAAAAAAACGGCCCGCAGATCGGGACCGATGTCGTTAATAGTACACTCTGCCAGGAAGAAATAGATACATACAGGCGGTATGGCTCTGTTATATAAGCCGCTCAGGATGTGGTAAATGGCTATGATCTTTTGGGCCGCTCGATGTGGAGACGGCTGGTTAACCGGACCGGTACCGGTAACAGTACAGAGAAATACTCAAACTGTCCTGTACAAAAAGCACGAACAGTAACGGTGCTTACAGCCGCTCGAGATCGAGGCGGTTAGGAAAGGATGGCCGGTGTAGGTTAAAGTGCACTATGACGGATGATGTCATTCTAATTAGAGAAAGTACTCACTGCGTGCTCTTCTTCTGTGCTCCGGAACACCTACCCGGTAGCTTCGGCTGCTGGACGGCAACTCGGGGCAGCGGTATCCTTAATATACACGTCCTACGTGATTGGAGAAGGGGAGTGCACGTGACATGCGTGGGAACGTGGTGACGAAGTAGTCGTCTGGCGTTCTATTAGGGCGGCCATATTGGATTGGGATCAGGAAGTGAGATTCCGGCAGTAACTGAGGTATCCACATAGAAGCGCCCTACGGTATAGGAGTAGGGGAGTGCACATAACATGTGATGGAACTACGTGGCGATACTATTCTCTGGCGTTCTAAAGGGGCAGCCATAATGGAAAGGGATCGGATAGTGAGATAGCCAAATATGACGGAGATGGCAATATCGGGGCGGCAATGTGTATCAAAGTCCTGTTTATGTGCAAGTATCCAGACATATGAAAAAATGGCAGAAATATCCCTCAATATATATTTAAATATATATACATATAAATATATATGTGTAGCAGGAGACATAGAGATCTAATAACTGTAATGACAACTGGAAATAGGTAGGTCAATATCTCCTAGAAGTTTTGTTAGTGTCTAGTCTTAGTAGTGGAGTGGTACACAAACGGAGATGGTGGAGTGGAACCGTTATGTGAAGGGGTAACATATGTTGTTGTATATATTGTATGGTTATAGTAGTAGTCGTCTCAGGGAACATATTATATCATATATGTTGTGTCTCAGACAGATGATATGTGTGATGTGCTCCCACTTAGGGGTTCACCTAGTGAGATCGACCCAGGGTATGTTATCGTTGAGACCACCACTGTCACTTTTAAGTCTGAAGACCCATCGTTGTTCACGTTCAAACAAAGTAGTTATGGACCATTGAGGGTTAGATTCTATAATGGTCCACTTAAGGCTGTCTGGGGGATGATTCTTCTCCAGAAAGTGAGCCTGTAGTCTTGTTGCTGACCGTTTGCAACGGATCGTACTTTTATGTTCTCCTATGCGTATCTTTATTGGTCGAGCTGTCATACCTATGTAATGTGAACCGCAGGGACACGTGATCAAGTATACGCAGTTCTTGGTATTGCAATTGGTGTGGCGATTTTGACGCCATGGTCTTGAAAGTCCAAGTTCCAGTTCTTTGGTTGCCGTCGTCTGAGGACAGACTGTACATGTGCCGCACGGGTGATGGCCCAACACGGGAGGTAGTGTCCAGAGGGTTGGTTGCGGATTAGTTTTTTTGTTTTTTGGACGTGTGTGTACCAAAATGTCCCTCAGATTTTCAGTCCTTTTGAATGCGAACAGTGGTATTGGTCCTGGTGATACATTGCCTGTTTCCAATATCTTCCAGTGTTTTTTGACAATTTTTTGAATTTTATTGGAGTAGGAGGTGAATGATGTCACACAGGTTAGTTTGTCAGTTTCCTTCTTCTCTTTAACTTCAAGTAGAGCTCCTCTGTGGTTGTTTCTTGCTCTCTTGCGGGCCTGTCTTATGATGTTGGATGGGTAATTCCTTCTGATCAGGTTGGTAGATAGAGTTTCGGCTTCTTTTTCGAATTCTATTCTGGTGTTGCAATTTCTCCGTAGACGGAGGAACTGGCCTACAGGTAGGTTCTCCCTGAGTGCTTTAGGATGGTGACTTGAAAATAGGAGCAAGCTGTTCCTATCTGTAGGTTTTTTGTAATTGGTAGTTTTTAGAGTACCCTCTTCCAGTGATATCAGAAGATCCAGGAAAGGGATGGAATCCGGTGACAGTGATCCAACAAATTTCAGGAAGGGGTTGATCGTGTTGATCCATGTGAAGAAAGAGCGACAGACATCCTCATCCCCTTTCCAAAAGATGATGATATCATCTATATACCGGCGCCATAGAAGGATGTTGCCGGTAAACGGATTGGTGTCAGTGAGGATATGTTCTTCTTCGAACCTGGCCATGTAAAGACATGCCAGGCTAGGCGCAAATGTGCTGCCCATACAAGTCCCTTGCACTTGGTGATAGATCTTGTTTTGAAATGCAAAGAAGTTTTCTTTCAATGCAAGTGAGGCACAATCGCAGATGAAACTGATTGGAGTAGTGGATGGCCAGGGGTTGAGCTGGCGTAGGGCACTTTCCAAAACCGTCAAGGTAGCATCTTGCGGAATATTGGTATAAAGTGCCTCTACATCTAGGGTGACAAGCAGTGTGATCGATTCTGGTTCCTCAAATTGTTCTATTAAATTGAGTACTTCTGTGGTGTCCCTTAGATACGTTGGAGTCTTAGTGACCAAAGGCCGTAAAAAAACATCACAAAATTTGCTCAGTGGTTCGAGTAGTGAGTTGATGCCTGACACTATAGGGCGTCCAGGTGGAGGGTTAATGCCCTTATGAATTTTGGGTAGGCAATAAAAATATGGCATCCGCGGGTCATCATTTCTGAGGAACACAGCCTCGTCCTTCGTTATCCAACCTTCTGTTTCAGCTTCATACGTTAGACAGCGTATGGCTGCGGCAAGTCGTGAGGTAGGGTCTTCTCCGGTAGGTTCGTAGTATCTTACATTGGATAGTTGTCGTAGACATTCTTCATCATATGCATCTCTGTCTTGTATGACAATTGCTCCGCCTTTATCGGCCGGTTTGATAATGATGGAGTCGTCTTCCGCCAGATCTTTGAGCATGGATCTTTCCTCCTTAGAGAGATTGTCAAAGGGGCGGTTGGTTGTGATATTGTCAACATCTTTGAGGATTGCCTGCTCGAACGTCAGAATCTCGTTGGGAGTCATTGCTGCAGTTGGAGTGAATCGGGATCTGTTCTTCAGTCCACTACCTTCCGGTGGATTGGGAGGTCTGTCATGGAAAAAAGCTCTTAGTCGTACCTTCCGGAAGAACTGATGTAATTCTTGATGTAGTTTGAAGTCATCAACCTTCGGTGTCGGGACAAATCCCAGGCCTCTCTCTAGAAGTTTATTCTCTCCTGTGGTCAGAGGTCTTGATGACAAGTTGACCACTAGGGTCTTGTGGTCTTGCTCCGCAGGACCATCTGTTCCGGTTCCTGCCAGTGCACGTTCTTGATCCCTCCTCTTCTTTTGCCTCTTCCTCTGCCCCTCCCTCTGTTGAGAAAAGGGGGGTTCGGGAATGATTGATAATTAGGCAAGGGATTCTGTGCTGGTGGTCCGTTCCACATTGGTTGGGGACCCATCCACGGTCCCTGATAGACTGGTGTGTGAAAAGGATGTGGAGGGAAACCTTGGAACAAGGGTGGTGGCATAGGTTGGTATCGGTATCCTCCTCTGGATCTCTGCTGTCTATTACCAAAGTTGGATTCGCTACCAGTGGAGTCCGATCTTCCCGAGTTGTTACTGCTGGTATCCTCTGATGTGGTGTCATGGTTGGGGAATACATAATCGTCTTTAGTGTACGGGTAGACTTTTTCTTTGTCAAACCTTCTTACATCTTTTTGAAGTTGAGTGATCTTTTGTTTAGTTAGATACTCTTTATGATCTTGCATTTCCTGATTAATTTCTGTCAATCTTGACTTAAATGCTGTCACGGAAATGCCAGTTTTGAGTCTATTCTCGGAGAGTGTGATCTGTATCAAAAGATCATCTGACAACCGTTTAGCCGTGTTAATGATGAGTACTAACCAATCTCGCGTACATTTCCACGAGATCCTTGACCATTCCCGACGGAAGGTCAGGTCTTCTAAGAAAATCCTCGGTGCTAAAGTGATCAATAGTCCGTTGGGAGCGATATTAGCTCTTAGGTACTCAGTCATGATGGTTCCATGTAAGGCAGTTTTGATCTGTAACTTTCTGAGTGTCTGCAATGATCTCCAATCGTCGTTCCCGCTACCGGATGGTACATTACCATCTTCTGCTAATAGGGCGGGTGCCCTCAAGATCTCTGCTACCATATCGTCGTCAAAGCTAAGACCGGGGTGATCCATCTTGCCAGGTGGAGTTGGGAGAAACGGGAGTGGAAAAAGGGGGGTTTGTGGTCTTAACAGTCTGGACCACTGTGAGGGGAGCCCTAAGTGTGTCTATAAAGTTGGAAACAAGGGAAAGAGAAGGAGGGAGAGGAAAAGGGGCGTCCCACGGCTGTGCAGCCGTACAAATACTAAATTCTCTCTGACTAGCTCTCCTAAGGACCCCAACTGGAGAGTAATGGTGTTCAATCTCTCTATTACTGGGAGAATAAGGGATCACACTATTTGCTCGATAGACCTAGTTATATTAATGGTGGGGGTATCCTTAGTTGGAATGGATTGAGAGATAGACAGGGGAGATGGCATGTGCAATTGCGGGGTAGATAAAGCTGGGATGTCAACAGGATCGATATTTTGCTTTGGATTTTGGATATGCCTACCCGATTTACCCTTAGAAGTTCTACCTCCTAACTTTCTCCTTCTTTTTGTTGGCGGGGGACCTTGGGGAGGATCAGGCTTAAGTTTCCGAGAATGAATCTTTTTTTGGGGTAACACTACCACAGGTGATGGGGTAGACATCCTGGACTTAGCGGGTGAAACAAGGACACAGGGAGAGGTAGAAATAATTACACTTAGTTCGTTAATAGAGTCAACAATGTGATCGGTGATAGAAGTTATCAGATTAGATCTGTCCCGTAAAAGCAATGGAGTGCTTTCACTGCTAGAACGATCACATGTTGTTGAAATTACGAGGGAACCGTCATGGGCTGATGTGCTTGGTTGAGGAGACATACGCATGTTCTTAATATGCTCAATCGAGCGGCGTCTGTCAGCTCGCCGCGCTGCTAGAGAGTCCTCCCGATCTGGATCCGGTATTGTCCTGATAACGAAGTGATCCAATGTTCCATTGGTGGACTTTTTTTACCGAAGGTGTTTTATCCATTGTAGGCAATAGATGACAGGCTTGAACGAAGGGTCTGGGACAAAAAAGAATGTAGGAACAAACACGTACTTTTAAGGGGTCACTTACTTGGGGTGACCAGGTCACAGATGTCAGAGGGGGGGCCCAGCCTTTTCCGGCCGTAAACGGCCCGCCCTTTGCCCGGGCTTAGCCCGCGCGCGGTCCCGTGACGCGGGGGTCACGATGGCCCTTTATACGCCTCCTTGCGCCAAAACTGAATCGGCGGCTCTCCAGCCGCTGAGGATCGTGGGGGATGTAGTCTCGTCCCCGCTCCGCGGCCGCTGATGGTTGTTGCGGCGGCGGGGGACGGAAGGGCAGCAGGAAGGAGATGTCGGCGAAATGGCCGTGTAAACGGAGAAAGCCCAGCAAATCCACTGTAAAAGGTAGAGCCCCAGAGTCAAAGTAGCAGTGTGGGGTAAGAAGTTTGGCCCTGGGACCCTCGTCCCTCCAGGGGTTCCTCCGGATAGTAGTTTGTGGTGTCCCGTGCAGCTGGTGAACAACAAGGCAGCTAAAGTCTCAATGTCTTCGATTCTCAGCCGGGTCTCGACTTGACTCTGCAGCTCCCCTAACCTCCACCTACGCCCTGCTCACAGCCCCGCCTGCAGCTGCAACTGGGGTCTGAGGGTGAAGGGCGAAGAGAAGGGGTGGTCTGACTGCCACCGCGGCCCCCAGGCCACAGGAGAATCGCGGGAGTCACTGCGGGAATCACCACGGCCACCGCGCACTGCAGCCACCGCAATTCGCCACAGCCAACCCCCGCCGACCGCTAATGAAAGCGGGGGGGCAAAAGCAGAGGCTGAAAACAATGCTGAAACAATGCTGGAACAATGCCGCCGGGGGAACAGAGGCGGGAGCGGGAGCCGCGTCTTCTTCGACTTCTTCGACTTCTTCGACTTCTTCAACCTCAAACAGCCGATCGTTTTTTTTGCGGGTTCAGCGAAAACACGAACTGGACTGAAAGTCCCGTTACATTATACATAAAAAATAAACCCAACTGCACTCACCGTTGATGCTATTCAAAAAGTAGTTGGCAGAGAATGGTAGTTGCAGGAAATCCAATCTTGGGCTGAGGATGAGAATATCCTCTCCCAATACCAGGCGGGTTTCAGGACCAGAACCGGGACAGTTGACCAGGCGTTCAGGCTTCTCCTCCTTTATTGGAAGGTAGTCGTGATAGGTGGAGGCAGTCTTTATCTTGCTTCCATCGATTTGAAGACTGCCTTTGATCTGGTCCCCCGGGATCAATTATGGAAAGTTCTGGGCGAGATGGGTATTCCCATGTTTATTCTGAACCTGCTTGTCCGATTGCTTGAGGGTAATTATGCTTAAGTGAGGTGGGGTCACAAGAGCAAAAAAATAGGATCCCAGTGAACAGAGGAGTACGCCAGGACTGTGTTATGGCTCCTACCCTGTTCTCCCTATATGTGAACGGGGTGGTTAGTTTCCTTCAGGAAATTCCAGCAGATGCCCCGGCCCTGGCAGGAGATAGGGTACCCACCCTACTGTTCGCAGATGACACGCTGCTGATCTCCAAGACCCCGGTTGGGCTACAGAAACTCTTGAACAGGTTCCAGCTCTTTTGCATATCAAGGGGGCTGATCATTAACACTACAAAGACTAAATTAATGACATTCAACCCCTACAAGCCTTTCAGGCTTATATTTACCCTTGGTGGAACGCGCCTGGAGAGAGTCACCACTTTTGACGCTCTGGGCATCCGACACTCCGAAACAATGCATTGGAATCCCCACATTAACAAGATGCTCCTGAATCAAAAACGTGTGGCTGGGGCAAAATGCAGAGAACATCGCTCTTCACAGAGCAGACCTGTAGCTCCAGCGCTCAAAATCTATGCTGCAATGGCAGTCAGCTCGGCCGTCTATGATGCGGATCTGTGGGGGTTCAACAACGTGCAAGAGATCTGTAGATCCAAACACAAGTTCCTGAGAGAGTTAGTGAGCCTTCCCCAAAATGTCCCATTCAAACCCCTGATGAGCGATATGGGAAGACGCTCCTACAGAGACATTGCCAGATCAAGACCACTGTTTTATTGGGCCCGATTGTTGCGAACTGCTGAACTTGCCAAATACGCCGCCGCATTTAAAGAGATAATTAGTTTAGACTGTAACCACAGGATTAGCTGGCTTAACAATGTTAAGAAATTAGTATTTGCCCTAGGCCTTAAAGACTCTTGGCAAGGTCAGAACCCACCCTGTAAGGACAAAAAAAATATATTGGGCTTGGGTTGACACACAGAAACTCAGTAAGCGCAGTTAGGATGACAGATGATTTTTATCACTTCAAGCAGCACATATTTTTAGAACCATATTTAGATCTTATTCGGATCCCAATAGATAGGGCGCTCTATATACAGTTTAGGGTTGGCTCTCTCTTGGTTCGCGAGCTAACTGCAAAATGGAATCCTCCTCGACAGACTATTGTGGATTGCCCTTGCTGTGAGGCACCAAAAGAGAGCGTGGCCCACCTCATGTTCGCATGCCCAGCATACTCCCGGGCCAGAGCAAGATGGATAAAACCAATCTGTAGGCAGCTGGGCACCTTGGATTACAGTGTTGCTTTGCGGATCTAGAGATCAGATTCAAAAGCTCTTTTTGTCTGTGGCGTGGCAAAGTATCTCGGCTGTATTTGGCTTGTTAGGTCCAAATTCTTGCGTAGGGAGGTTTGAATTTACACTGTGAATGCATGTTTATATATTTTTTATATTTCATCAAATAGCTGTAAAAGATGTATGCTCTTACTTTTTCTTAACCAGTTTTATTCACTAGATCATATTTTAAAACGTATCTAATGCACAAATGAACTCTCCATTTCGATTCAGAGATTAGCGTGCTACTGTTAATATTTATTAACAAAACGATCAATCTTTTGTATATTATCCCTGGGTGGAATTTATACACCGATCTTTTTTACTGTTTTTTTACGATAACTCACATCTTTTATCTTTGGCTTGTATGATGTTGCTTTTATGATACTGGTTATCGAATAAAATTATTTTGACAATGACAATATGTAACACAGTGCAGCACAGCAAGCTACCTTGCTGCACTGGGTGACAGAGAAAGGGCAGAAATGTGCTGATGTTTAACAAAATACAGCACATTCCTGCCTTTTCAAAGTGCTGGCACATAATGAGCTGCCTAGCACCAATGCAGGCACTGCATTGAATCAGGATTGTTTTTGTTCAGTAAGAAATAGCAGTTTTGAAGCATTATCAGGTCTACCACTTATGGTAAATGAGCAATGCATAAAAATACATCCACCCATGGAAGACCTCCCTGGGTCAGAGTAACACAATGCAGTAATTTGCACTGCATTACATTACTCTGTCAAAGCCACACAGGGACAGGCAAGGTGGCCTTGTGTCGCTTAATAAATAGCGCTTAAGGGTTGCAATGTGCATGCACCCCGTTGCATGGGGCAAACTTAATGCAACCCTGTAATAAATATGGCCACAAGTGCATTTCACATGTTGCACTCACTTGCATTCATGCGTCTGTCTAATTATTACTCTCTGCATTGACTACTTACTGAGGTACATTGGTGCAAGAGTGTGAGTCACCCAATTAGTCCTTAGTCTCTTCAGTAGCACTTTATCAGTGTTGTTAGTCATAGGTTTGGGAAATGAATGCTATCCCTGGAATGTTTACTTCGGCATGAAAATAACTGCAGTCTTTGTCTTCCTTGTAGCCTGGGGTTTGTCTTAGATACTGTTCATTTGCTTTCCCAAATGTACGCATGTGAGGCTTGATTCTAAGGCACTTAACTTTATCTTGGCTTTCTTCTTCCTAGGTCATAGTCCTCGAATAGCTGTCCCACTCCGAAGAGGCAAGAACCAGCTACAATATTGGTAGCCAGGGGGGCCCGAATGGATAAACCATGACATCCTGCATTTCCTCAGGTAAGTTCACAAAGAGAAGGATTATCTTCTCCAGAAGGCAAGATTGCCTTGCAATTTCGTGGTATAAAGGGAGCAGTATTTATACCCTCCAAGACCTAAGATGGTTTCTGATGTTCTGGGAAGTTTCTGAAGTTTCCAGAGAGTTCTGGGAAGTTCCAGAGTGTTACAGAAAGTTCAAGAGAGTTTCAGAGAGTTTCATTTTAATACGAGCAAAACCCCTGGCATCAGGTGGTGTCCACTTTAAATATCTACATTACATTATCAACTTGGGCCACATGATCAAACCAACTGTTGGGGACCAACTCTTTGAAGCTTGAGCTGCTACTTACATTCTGAAGAAGTCCACCCTGCATTCCTAGTGGGAAAAGGGGTATTGGAGGATTCAGGAGGGAAGAAGTGGCCTGGATTTAGGATGCCCAGGACATCCTGGACGCTGGCAGAAAGGTACATCTGGTTTAGGCAGGAAAATTCAAACTTTTTAAAAGTGCTTACAAAAAACTGGGCTTTACCCAGTTCAGAAGAATGAGGGCGGGGCACTTTTATCCTAACTAACAGTAGAAGACCTTTATTCACCATCAATATTACATCATTATTCATGCACACCATCTTCATCATGTCTGCTGTAATTGTATCATTTGCTTTTGTCGCCCTAAGTGGGAAGAGTATGCCGTGACCTGGGTCCCGTGCACACTGTGCCACTAGTTTCAAGCTAGCCTGGGTTTTTTTTATCCTCAGATCACCAAAAGCGTCTGCAAATCTCGAACCGCTCAAACAATCCGCCCTGCAGTCTACTGCATTCGCCTAGGGTCCTAACATAACCAGACAGGACCAACACCTCCGACGGTGCCTCAGTGTAATCATAGGAATATTTGACCAATTCATTGATCCCTGTACAACTTTGAGAGATCGGCCCATAGTGCAAAAGGACGGCCCGTTTTGCAACCCAGATCATTGAGCCAAACCCAGACAACCATCTTAACCCAGTCCTCCACCTTCGGGGGTAATGGATCAATACACATCTTACAAACTTCCCTCCATGTGATGAGTATCAGATAAAATAGCCACCCACTCTGCTGTCATTTCGTGTTATCTCGTCAACTCCCAGGAGAACTTGCATTGAGTTCATAACAATTTCCACCCCAAAATGCCTTCAACCTGGGACACAGGAAGAAAACATGGTCATCATTAGCTTCCTGATATTAAAAGCTTCAAAGAGCTACTCCAAACTGGTAGAAGATCTATCTCTTGAAAGACATCCTAAATACGGAGGGATTAGGTTCTTCTTGTCAGCGGGCAAGAGTCTCCAATACCAAGTTGCGACCTCCTTACTCTTAGGTCTAACATCCTGGAGGAAAAACTCTAAATCCCAATCGCCCCCTATCTCCAGTTTCAAGGCCACAAACAAGGATGACAGTTGCAAACATTTAAACCTGGATTGGCTACCTCCGACTTTGGCTTTTAAGACTTCCCAGGGGAGTAGCCCTTCAGTTGTCATCAAGTCCGCCCAGGTAGTAATACCAGCCTGCCTTAATGGGAAACTTAGGCCATCTTTCAAACATACCGGGGTGCCTGGGGAATCCCATATTGGGGCAAAATCAGAATAGTAACCTGAACTATTTTCCTGATCCTATGTCATAAATTCAATGCAGACCTCAATACTTTTAGATGCACTTTCTTGAAAAATCTGGGGGCACCACACTTATACAAGAATCCCTCATCACTCAATTTTCTCACCATTTCTCCCAGGAGCTTCACTTAAGTCAAGTTATCGGGTTTCCCTAGCAACATCCGCACATTTTTAAACAGGAACACTGCGCAGTACAGATTAAAATCAGGGAGGGCCAGGCCTCCCCAATCAAGGCTACATCTAGCTTTATCCAGGCCAACCTGGCCCCCTTATCAGGCCAAATAAAACAGACTATTTTCCCATGAATGTTATCAATGCTAGATTTTTGAAACACAAGAGGGATACAGTTGAATAGATATGTCAATTTGGGGAGGGTTACCATCTTTATTAAATTCACACAACCATAGATTTGTAACAGCAAGTTTTTCCACCTGGCTAGTAGTCGATCTAAATCCCTGGCAAATCTTTGCAGATTACGCTGTAGAATTTCATCTACCTCATTCATAATTGAGATCATTAAAAATACATAATATACAAGCTGGTCCTCCCATCCCATCTTTCAATATTCCAACACATCACTTCAGTTTTTGAGGTATTCACTGAATACCCTGAAAAAACACCAAATTCTGCTCCCAGTTGTTCTACTCTCAGGTTAGTTTTAATGGGATCTGACGTATAAATCAACTGATCATCTGCATATAGCATGACCTTGCTGCTATAAAATGGGGAACTAAAGGGAGCGAACTGTCCATCCGCTCTTAAGAGTTGCGCCAAAGGCACGATGTAAATATCGAACAAGAGGGGTGACAGGGGGTATCCCTGTCACTTACCTATTGATATTTTAAAACTAGGAGTCTGTTAGAACTGGGGGTCTCTGGTGGGCAGCGGTAGGTACCTTTGACCAAATAGGGACCCTTGCTTCTAAGTCAGAGAAAGGGAATTACACTACTGGATAACCCCTGCTCACCCCCTTGGTAGCTTGGCACTAGCAGACAGGCTTATCTCAGAGGCAGTGTGTTAAGCAATTGTGAACACATACAGTAATTCAGTGAAAACACTACAGATGGACACCATACAGGTTTTATAAAAATAAGTATTCTTTATATAGACTTAACACAAGACTACAAATGACAAAAAGCCACAATACTGTACTTAAGATTGGCTTAAAGATGGTAGAAATAGTTCAAAAATAGGTTATTCACTTAAAAAGCAGTCTTTAGCAACCGATAACCCAACTGGAATTATCACAACGTCGAGATCAAAGAAATCCCAAAGTACGGTGCCGACCGCGAGGTGCGTGGCGTCGGGCCCGGAGTCAAAACAGACTCACAAAGAACAGTACCTTAGAAAATTGAAAACAAAGACAGCTCTCTGCATCGGGGAGATGCGGCGTCGTTGGCACGTTGCGGCGTTGATTCCTTGCTTCAGGTGAGATGATGCGTCGAGACCTGGATGCTTGCGCAGACAGGGGAGGCGTTGGTTCCTGACCGGAGAGGAGGTGACGTCACGATGGTGCCGAAACCACGGTTACGTACGATGTCGATGGATTATTGACCACCCACGTCGACGATTGTCTCCGCGATGATGTTGGCTTTGGAGTCGATGCGGCACAGCAGCAGGCGTCGGGCCGGCTTCACAAGTTGGAGCAGCGCTCACGGCTATGGCAGGCTTACGATTTCATTCGCTGGCGTCGATGTGGCACGGCAGCTGGCGTCGGGTCTACGTAGCAAGTCGGAGTAGTGCTCACGGCTTCGATGCAGAATACAGAGTCGCTGCCGGCGTTGATGTTGCAAACTTCCTTCTGTAGCAGCTAGAACAGAAAGTTCCAGATGCAGGCAAACAGAAGGGGTAAAGTCTGGTAATTCTGAGACTTCGGTCAGGAGGCAAGCTCAAATCAAGCCCTTGGAGTAATATTCTGCAAGATGATGAAAGTTCTTTAAAAGTTCCTTCTCCTCTCCTTGGCAATGAAGACACCCTGCAGGCCAACCCAGCAACAGAGCACACTGGCAGGGGGGGGCAGTCCAACTCCTACAGCTTCCTTGATTCTTCTCCTTGGCAGAGGTTCGTCTTGTTCAAGAAGTGATCTAAAATCTTGGGGTCTGGGTCCCCATATTTATACTACTATTCTCTTTGTTCTCTGAAGGCAGAGAGGCCTGGGCCTAGTCCAAACCAGTTCGGGTCAGTCTTGGAGCACTTTGTTTACAGGACTCCTTTTTTTCTTTGACAGTGGAGGCCAGGGACATCAGAGGCACAACGGTAGGTGGAGCCAGCATTGTGGAGGGAAGGCACAGCCCTATTCAGACCCAGGTGTAACTCCTCCCATCACTCTACATGCAGATCTCTCTATTCAGCCTTGTGCTGACTTACCCTGTCTCCTAGAATCCCCCAGCCCCTGTCACTCACAAAACCAAACACATAATATACAACCTAGCAGAGGCAGGCTTGGACAGTCAGTCATACTCAACTCGAATTTCTACCATGTTCCCTGGGTCAGTTAGGATTATAGGATGTTATAATCAAACTGCCCATTCCGGCCTAAGGGGAACAGGTAGCCTTGCAATAGTAAAAAACAAAAATGGCTGTAATTCACTATTAGGACATGTCACACATACCAGGGCATGTCCTACCTTATACTTACAATGCACCCTGCCCTTGGGGTGTCTGATATGAAGATAAGGGAAGGTTTAGGGACTGGCAAGTGGGTGCACTTGCCAAGTCGACATGGCAGTCAGAGACTGCACATAGGCTCTGCAATGGCAGGCCTGAGACACACTTTACAAGCTGCTTCTGTGGGTGGCACAACCAGTGCTGCAAGCCCACCAGCAGCATTTGATTTATACGCCCTGGGCACACATAGTACACTCTACTATGGTCTGACAAGTAAATCAAATAACCCAATCATGGAGTCACTAATCAATACATCAATTTAACATAGGGAGCACTTGCACTATGGCACTGAAGAGCAGTGGCACAGTGCCCAAAGCATCTAAAACCAGCAAACAGATCAAAAACAGAGGAGGCAATCAGAAAAAATGGAAGGGAGACTCACGCCAATGGTACCAGTGTCAATAGGCCATTAAGGAGGATCTTGGCCAACACACCCTCATAGAACAGCTGAAGGATAGTTTTAAAACCCGAGCCACATCCCATGTCTCTCAGAACCTCCCAAAGGTACAGTCAACACACCCTGTGAAATGCCTTGGCCACATCTATTGCGATCACGGCCAAGGGAAACAAGCCGGATGTGACGAGATCTATTGTACCAATAATTTGCTGCGTGAGCTACTGAATCTGTCTCGTAGGGATAAACCACTTCTGGTCTGAATGGGTCAGCTGTGGGGCAAGCCCTGCCAATCTCCCCGCCAAAATGCTCACAAAGATTTTATAATTGGCATTCAGCAGGGAGATTGGGCAATAGGAATCGGCTCTGCTAGGATCTTTAGCGAGCTGTAGGACCAGAACTATTGTGGCCTCCTTCCACGTTTTGGGGATCCACCCTCCCTGCCAATAAATTGAGTTAAACAGGCTCTGCAAGACTGGAATCAGTTCTTCTATTAGAAGTTTGTTTACTTCCATCGGCAGGGCATCTGGACCGGCGACCTTACCGATCTTACTCTGACATATAAATAAATGGATCTCTTCCTTAGTAATCGGGGGCTCAAGCCTCTCTCTGCCCTACATTGTCAATTTTGGCAATTGCACTTTCATCAGCCAAGCGTTAAGTAAGCTTTGGTCGGAGTGTACCTCCTCTGTATATAACTCAAAGAATAAGGATATAAGTCAAGCTTGCATTTCTTCCATTTTATCAGAAACATCTCCCCTGGGGTTAACTACTAACTGCCTGATAAAATTCCTTGATCTATCTGCCCTGGCTTTCAATTCTAGTAGTGCCTCCCCTTTCTCATCATACTCAAAATTCTTCATACAGCATGCTTGCCATTGCTCCCTACACTTCTAATCTAATTTAATCATATAGTTCTGCCTCTTCCGATAACCTTTGTAGCTGCTCCTTTCCTACATTTGACTGTGGGCTAAGTCACAACAGATCGGCCTTCAACGATCCCACTGCATCTTCCATTCTTTTCATGTCTAATCTCTCAGTCTTCTTTTTAAAATGAGCCAGATTTTGCAGTACCCCTCTAATATATGCTGTAAAGGCATCCCAAACTACATCCAGGGAAGTGGACCCCACATTATCAAGAAAGGAGGCCTGTGCTTGCTTGCTCTAATGCCCTGTCAACTTTTTAGCATCCATTTTGGCCTAGACAGGCCACCATAGCCTTTTAACGACATAGTGACTGCGGCATGATCAGAAATATAGCCGGGTAGAATGCTAACTGACGTTATACCATCTGCCAAGATCCAATCCGCAAAGAAATAGTCTATCCTAGAAAAGTGACCATATTTTTTTACATGGGACGTAAGGACTTGACTGATTCCCATCCTTGTCTCCACACATCAAGCAGTGCCAAGTTGTATAGCATTTTTTTAAGGCTTGCCTCACACGGGGGCATGGGCATAACTCTTTGGCGTGGACCTATCCAGAGTTGGACCGAGGAGGACATTAAAGTTCCCCGATAACCTTTGGGGATGTAACCTCCATTAGATTCCACTCCAGATTAGATAGATGTCGAGGGTCATCAATGATAGTCCCGTAAAACACGGCACATACTAACTCGGCATCTCCGCAGCCCAGAGTTGAAATAATCCACTTCCCAGAGTTGTTAATCTTTGAAGATTTTATAACACACCCTGCCCCCTTCTGAGCACAATTGCTACAGACTTACAATGCTTAGTCTGCTCAGAAACCATTACATTTTCTATCCAACTATATTTAGAAAGGAGGGCCCTACCCTCACTAGCATGTAAGTGAGTTTCCTGCAGAAGAATGACATGGGCTAGGATTTCTTCCAGATATTTTGTATCTAACCTCTGCCTACGCATAGCTCTGAGATCATTACGTTCCAGGACAAGAAGGTTAACACACTAAACCCCCTCATCCAAATAGTTTGAGATCTGTAGCGCTAAGCTCACATACATAGGTGCTATTGAGGACTTATTTTTTCCCACTGCTCCCCACCTTGTGCCCAATCCCATCCACAATCCAATCTCCAAACCCATCCCTGTGCCCTCATCACCCCCCACCCTGGGGTACCCTTCCATAACGTTTAGGCACCAATGGCTAATGGTCTTCTCTCAGAAGGAACTAACATAATAGAATAAGAACTATAATGGGCCTTGCTTCTACCTATCAAGCCCCCCACCCTAATTGGATCAAGCACCTGCTTTCTTCCTAATTATATCAATCAAACCATCCACTTCCTCCACTGATCGATAATTGTAAATGTGATTGTTCTACATTATCCGGAGCGTGGCGTGGAATTTCAACTGCACTTTAGCAGCAAGCTTGTTTAGCTCCTCCATCTTCTTCCCCAGTTCCCACTGTCTCTGGGCAGTGGCATGGCACACATCTTATGGAGACTGAATAAGTACCAATAGGATAGGAGCTTTCTCTTAATGTAGCAGTCAGAATCATCTCCTTAACTGTATACGAAAGAAAATGAATGAACATTTTCCTCGGTTTGTGCCACTGGGGATATCTTTTAAAACGGTCCTGCGGCACACGTTGAATCTCAGAGGGAAGATCTATATCCGGCCTATTTTTTAGAACTGTACAATACAACAGCGAAATGACAAAGGCCTTGATATCCGAACCTTCCGCAGACTCAGGAACTTTGAAAAGTCTAAGATTATTTCTGTGAGAGGGGTTTTCAAGCATTTCTACATCTTCCTTTACACCCTGGCTTTGCTTAGACAGTCATATTACGCCAGCAGCATTCTTAGCAAAGTCATAGTGAAGGGTAGTCACCTGCTCTGGAACTGCAGTACGAGTCGCCACCTGTTTGAGCTTCTGAGCTAAAGCTGCACAGGAGGCTTGGATATCCACCTGATTTTGCTCAGAGATCTTGAATCTGGTCCTCATCTCTTCCTTTAGTCCCAAAACAATAGCGGACAAAGACTCCTCTGGATCTGTCCTGGGAGTACTCCCTTTATCCCTCTCCTGCTCGGAGGACTCCCCCCTAGGATGGGCTTGTCAGGGGATGCCAGGACTTCAAACCTATTGGACGTAGGGACAGAGGTCAAGGCCAAACTATTTAAGCTATCTAGTAAGCCTTTATAAACCTCAAGTGGGAGGCCAGGCCTTATTATTTTGTCACCTGCGATGTTACTGACGTTCTGATCCATACTGGAGTGGTGACAGCTAGATCTTCCCCCAGGACCTCTCTTCCCACGAAGAACTCCTGGGGATGCAAGGACCTTGTAATATGGTTTTAGAGAGGAAGTGACCTTTGCTTTGGATTGGGGTGCTCTCCTGCCACTACCCCTACCTCGAGGACTCTTTCCTGCAACAACTTGCTTCACTCTCTTTAAGTTAGCAATTGGGTCCCTCTCTCCTACTGCCTGACTGGACAGTGTGCTCTGCTTCTTAATAGAAGCTGTATCTTCAGGGGCTAACACTAGAGAATGAGGTGCAAACACTGGTCCCACTTCAGCTATAGCTGAAACCTCTCAGGTGCGCAGGGTGTACCTGCAGATTCTCCCTGCAGTATTGGTAGGCCTATTCTGATAGCTTTTGCCCCTCTCCATAGGCAGGGGAGACTGCCAGCACCAGGGACCCTCATCTTTCTTCTCCTTAATGAAATAGTAATTGGATACTCCTGCCTCCTAGGGAGAAAATGTCCTTGTCCCCCACCGTGGCTGCTTGAATGGAGGACTCCTGTTAGCACAGAAACTATCCCAGCTAGCTTACAGTTAGCACTGGGTCTGCCCCCTCTGCCCTAGAACAGTACTTCGGTCTCACAGCACCGAAGGAGCTCTTTTGTGGTGCTCTCCCAACACGACACCCGTAGAGAGGGAGATCCACCACCTGCCCCAGACACTCCCAAAGAAGATGCAGGTACAAACCCCCAAACCCTCATCAGCCGAAGCCGAGGAGAAAAGAAAAACCAGCGAGGAGCTAGCAGTGCAATGTAGGTGAGGGGGGAGGAAGAAGGGGGCCCTCTCAGCACAGAGAAAGCATTCCTCCAAGAAGAACGTGGCTGGTTAGCTGGCGGCTGCCATGTTTCCCCAAGCTAACCTGAAAGATGAGGGGTGATATCCTGAAACCGATCCCAGGATGCTTGTTTCTGGTTGAAGGAGGACCTGGCCTGGCAGTTCAGGCTGGATTGTTCCTTTGGGTAGCAGGGTCAAGACTGATTTAATTTGGATGGGTCCAAACTGCAGAGGCGTGGTAAGCAAAAAAACAATAGAATATACCAAGGACTGTGACTATAAGAGAATGTTTGAATTGTTTGGCATGACATTCATTTTTTTTTTCTTTTTACTTAAAGTTAGATGTGTTATGTCTAGGTGTCCATCTTCTCTAGGAACCATATGATTTGTAGTTCTTTAAGCAAAATGGATAGTTTAATTTGCTCAATATTCATATTTGCTTAACCCATATTCCTGGTTCTGATGTCTCTTCCTTGTCACCTCAATTGTCGTTATCCATTGTCCCATTTTTGCCATTAGCATTCTATTAAATCATTGGAGATGGAGGTTTTTTCATTTAGTTTTACTGGCGATATACTTAACAATGTATGGCTGTATCTATGCTATGACTGTCACTATTGTTATATCCAAATGTTATAATTAGTTGTTGTTTGGCAAATTCCCCATATCAATGTTGCATTTCCTTGGAATCATGGAAGATTAAAAAATATATATATTTTATGGACTTTATTTGTGCAACAAACAATGTGAGCTTGCAACACGACACATATGGTAGGTCTTCCGCTTCCTTGCGATCTATTGGAAGTCGGTGACAATTAATCACGGTAGTCTTTACATAGCCTTCATAGATCTCAGGATGGCGTTTGACCTGGTCCCTCGAGCAAGGCTGTGGGATATCCTGGAGAAGATGGGCTTCCCAGGTCCACTGTTGGATTTCATTGTGAAACTCCACGAGGGAAACTATGCGAGGATCAGATGGGGCACCCAGGGACAATTGACTGAGAAGGTGCCCGTGAGGAGGGGAGTTCGCCAGGGATGTGTTATGGCGCCTACCCTATTCTCCCTATTTATGAATGGTGTGGTGGACCATCTGAGGGAAGAACCGGCGGATGCACCATCCCTGGCAGGGGAAAAAACTCCAACCCTACTCTTCGCGGACGATACCATTCTGATCTCGAAAACTCCAGCAGGCCTTCAAAAGCTTCTGCACCACTTTAGCGAGTTTTGCAATGACAGGGGACTCACAATCAACACCTCTAAAACTAAGCTTATGGCCCTTTCACCTTCCACAAGATTTAAGAACAACTTCATGCTAAATGGTGAGTCCTTGGAGATGGTGGATTCTTTTGACTATCTGGGTGTTAGGGTGAACAGTCGGATGAGCTGGAATGACCATCTGGCCAAAATGCTATTAAACTTCAAAAGAGTTGCTGGGGCGGTCTTGCGAGAGCATAGGGCATCTACGAGTAAACCTGTGGCACCTACTCTCGCAATTTATGAAGGCCAAGTATTACCAACAGCCCTATATGGTTCTGAACTCTGGGGGTTCGAGAACATCCCGAAGCTAATCACTTCAGAAAACAAGTTCTTGAGGGATTTGGTTGCCTTACCAGTTTCCACCCCACTAATTCCATTACGTCTAGATATGGGCAGGCGCCCTCTTAAAGAAACAGTGCGCCTTCGCCCCCCACTCTTCTGGGTTCGATTGAGAAGGACTGAAGAGCTTAAAAACTACGCAGCTGCCTTAGATGAACTTATCTTGCTTGATAGAGGTAATAGGATTAAGTGGCTGTGTAATCTGAGGCAGCTGGTTGGACACATAGGCTTGAGTGACCTCTGGAAGAGTCAATCCCCGCCACCTAAGCTAGTTATTAAGAAGCTGTATTGGGATTGGGTCCAGCGGGAGGCCTTAAGCAGAGGAGCAGGGGGTTCTCTCACTGAGCGATTCTTAGAGTTTAAATGGTCCAGGTTATTCGAACCACTTCTTGATTTTATTGAGAAACCCTTTGACAGATCACTGTACTTAAAAGTTAGGTTTGGGATTCTCCCTGTAAATGATTTTACCTCCGGGTGGAATAACCAACGTGGCTTATCAAAGGCCTGTCCGTGTTGTGCAGCCCCTTTAGAATCTGTGGCGCACCTCATGTTTGCCTGCCCAGCCTATAGTGTGGCTCGGAGGATATGGCTAAAGCCTTTCTGTAAGGGATTGGGCCTTAGATGCCATGTAATGGCCCTGCGGGTCCTTTGTACCGACACATCTTCTTCTTCGATGGTATGTGGCGTAGCCAAATATATTGGAAGTGCTTGGAAGATACGTATGAGGAGACTCAAGCCCCAACTTACCTTATAGGTCAGAGGGCCCTCAAGAAGAAAGTTCTTATGGCTATGATTGTTGCTACAGGTATATAGAATAAATTGGGAAGTGTGTAATTTATGATGTATATTGTATATTAAGTCTGATGAGTTTTAACTGCATTTTCTTGCATTGTGATATTTTTATATGTCATGTTTATTGTTTACTTTTATGATGAAAAAATGTTTTATCGAATAAAGTTATATTATTATTACATATGGTAGTGTAGCGTCTTCTCAGCCTGGGTACCCGCCATTGACCACACAGAGATTAGTATTAAACATCTTTGTGTGACTGCAAATTCAACATTCTAAAACAAGCTTTCATGGAATTGTGCTCTGACAGCTACGTCACATCTCTATGGGGTCTGTTAGGTGTCAATGGGGTTCCATCATAAAATATTATAAGACACAACATCACCCCTCTGTTAAATAAAGATTATTTTTTTTGCAAATCAAAAAATATGAGCATACAAACAATCATGGGGCATGGCCAAGCAAGATGGATGCATAGATGCTCCTTGATAACCTCTCTTAATCCTGGATGATACTGTTGAGCCCTATCCCTCAGCGGCTCTCCATGACCCATACATCACTACTGGCCAAGATGTAGGATTTTTGTGTATTTTGAAGCCACACTGCGTCAGTGAGCTGAACATGGCGTCATTGGCACGAGTCAGCACCCTTTTGAAATGGAGTGTGGCTCCACTCCGGGGTGCTGCCTACCATATTGGAGTCTAGTGTGGCAGGCTCTGACTGGCCATGGTGTCCATTGGGTCAGAGGAGTGATGGTGGGCTTTCCTGCTGTTGGGCACTTGGGTCGAGACAGAATCGGGCGTTCGGGGCCAGGCTGGTGCACTTGCACTGGAGGCCCGCGCTCAAGTGGCACCTGCTGCAGGAAAAACTGCTAATGGTGGCTGTAGATGGGCGCGATGGCATCTGTGAGCCCCCCCCCCAGGTGACCAAACTGGCAACAGGAGCAAAGTAGAGCAGGCTGCAGCAGAATTTCAGGCAAGGGATTGCACGCTCTCAGCACTTAGCAGCGACTTGCTGGCCCACATGCTACAACGCCACTGAGTGTACCTGAGCAACTAAGTGCCTCCTATTTCAGCTCCAACTCAGCAGTATTAGATGCACCTGGGCAGGTGGCATGAGTATGATGGATGGCACCCTCTGACTTCTATGGCCTGATATCATGTTGTTGCTCTGCGGTACGCCCTCCAACCCCACTGGACCTGATCAGAAAGGAATGTGGCAAAAAGTCCTGAATGCTGCTTACGGGGGCCACCTGTGACATTGAAGATCCTCTGCTGCAAGGATGGTGTCAGTGCAGAACTGGGGCCCCCACTCACCTATGAGTGCTGAAGCACAGCAGTCTGGTGCTCTCCAGAGCCCTGCCATATTGCTCTGTTGGGGATTTTTTTACCTCCTGTGTACATGATAGGGTCTTAAGTCTGGGGGCTTGGGCACTCGGTGAGGTCCGCTATCTCTGGGCCCTCAAGGAGCGATATACCCCAACCATGGTCAAAGACAAGGGATCCAAACCTGCACAGTAAAACAACATCCTCCACTATATGCAGCCAGTTCCCTCGGATGGCCAGATTAAGGAGGGGCCCATGAACAGTGCTGTGAAAACAGCAGATGGAGCAACTGTGTCATTCGTGGACTTATTAGCAGCAATCCAAAACTCACAAGACGAAATGGTGCATAAGATTTACTCGGTAGCCACTGATGGCAATTCGCTGTGCACTGATATATGCAAGGTGGCAGAGCTTGTGATAGCTACAGAACAGAATGTAGAGTCCCTGCAACGAGAGGTCCACACTGTTCATGACACAGTCCTCAACCTACAGAAGCTGACAAACTGCTTGGATGACAGAATGAAGGACTCTGAGGAACACTCAGGTAGGAATAATCTGAGGTTCGTGGGGCTCCCAGGGAAGGTGGATGAACCACCTACCAAAATCTTTTTGGAGGACTGGATCACATCAGTCGTTATGCCAAAGAAACTCTCAAAGTTTTTTACGGTTGAACGGGCACATAGGGTCCTAACTCCTCCGCCTTGACCTGAAGCCCCTCCTAGTGTATTTATTTAATTGACACAACTGCATCTAGCAAAACACTTGCACACATGGTCCACTGATGTTTCAAGGACACCCAATTTCTATTTTCCCTGACTACTCATAATGAGTGCAAGACCAATGGAAAACCTTTCTCTCTGTCAAGAGGAGACTCTGGAACTGCAACATTAAGTACAGTCAGTACCTGGCAAAAATTAGAGTACAACACAAAGGAAAAGCACTGATCTTTTTCACTCCAGGAGACACTAGTGACTGCCTGGAAACTCTGGCTCGCTCATCTGGCCAGGGTCCAAGTCAAACTTGTCTTTGTCTGATACACAGTGACAATCAATGCATCTTCGGCACTGGAAGGGATGCTGGAAGAACCCGGAGGATAACCGCAGGATGGAGAAAATTGTGTCCACCCAGATGGCACTGTACAAACTACAGAAGTGATCCCAGACTCAGTAGAAGACTCCCTAGGGTGAAGGACAGACCATGGTTCAAACAATGATAATTCAACCCACATATGAATTATAGGTTACCCCATCTTGCAAAGTGAGGGGATATACCTGCGTGGCTGGGTCCCTCTGAGATGGTGCTAATCCCCCTCCATGTCTGGAGAGATAGACATCCGATGTGGAGGTTGTTCTCCTGTTACATCCCTCTGACAAACACACATAGTCGCATGATTATTGTTTTTCTATACTGATCCGTCATCTACCATTCAAAGGGTCTCCTACTTAGCCCACTCTACCTTTCAGACCATTCCCCGATACTATTGAGTATCAGAGATCAGCCTGGACGCCCAGCGATTCCTCCCTGGCACCTCCATGTGGTGCCATTAACTGACTTCCCATTTGCAGAGACTGTCAATAAAACGTTAGTGCAATACTTTGCCAAAACCAAGACTTGGCGAGTACCAGGGCCCTTGATTGTGAAACAAAGAAGAGTGTCCTTCGAGGGCTTTGTATCAAAACATCCTATGGGGTTAGTCACCAGTTGGAAAATGACATTAACAAACGATTAGAGAAAATAGAGATGTTAGTTCCTTCCCAGCCACAAAAACTACGGGTGTGGTATACGGCTAAACCAGAGTTGCTAGAAGACTGGAATAGACTTCAAAAGCCCAGAAAAGTGCCTATCTCCAGAGGCTACATATGGAGGGCTGCAAGAGGGGCATGTTACTGACCCGGTTGATCTGGCAGGAAGCCCCCAGGTCCCCCATCCTGACCCTCCAAAACACTACAGAAACTCTGGTCTGTACACAATAGGCTATTAATGGTGTTTTTCATGATCTTCCGCGTAGTATCTATAATAAACGGCTGAGCCGCGTTAGACGGCAGGAATTCCTGGCATACATACCACTACAGGGCCTTACCCCAGAAGCTAGAGACTCACTGGATAGCTCACTCACTAAGGAAGAGATGCTTGCTGCAATCCCCTGCCTTCAAACCGTGATAACTCCGGCAAGCGATGGTCTTCCTTCAGAAGTTTATTACAAGTGCGCTGTCATTATAGTTGACAAGCTCTTGGAGGTGTGCGAAGCGGCCCTATGCGCCAGAGGTTTACCGGCCACCATGCATGAAGCATTGATTGTAATGGCACCTTTGACAGAACCCCCACCCACTCCATCCTAAAAGGTCCTAGAGGATTCCCATATATCACAAATAGTTCTCACTTCAAAGCCTATCCTTCGTATTCCTAATTATTCAAAGCCCTTTATTCAGCAAACAGATGCTTCGTGGGTTGGTTCAGTGCAGTTTTGTCCCAAACAGACGAGAGAGGAGAAGGGAAACCCGTTTTATATAAGAGTTGTAAACTGTTTCCCTGAGAGAAGAACTATGGAACCGTGGAGAAGGAAGCCTTAGCTATTCAATGGGCCGTAGAAGTTCTACGGTATTACTTGGAAGACCGTGAATTAATCCTTTATACAGACCATGCTTCTCTCGAGTGGATGGCTCATCATGAAAGGTAGAGACCCTGGCATTTCATTTTCATTTCATAAGGCTTTATTCGGAGCTTAAAACACAAGTCCATAAAAGCAAAACAAATACACAGCAAATACAACAAACAGTACATGATTAAAAATGTAGACAGGTTACATGATTTAAGAATATAAATAATTAAAAGAGCATACCAGGCCTTACTTTGATAGCTAATAGGAGGTAGGTTGCAGTAAAAAAGCATACGTCGGGATGTGGTTTAAAAAGCAGCTTCATAGCATCTTGTCTGTTCCTTACTCCATATTTTAAAAAGATGGGTTTGAGATAGGCTCGACGGTAACTATCATAAAGGTTACATGACAAAAGAAAGTGCATGGTGCTTTGAGCTGATACGTTATCACATGGGCATGGGCCTACCGGGTGTTTTTTAATACACGGGTAAGCCACCAGATGATGAACTATCCCAAACCTTAATCTGGTGATAACGTACCTATGGGAGGGTCGAGTGACTAGACTCAGATATGACTGAAAACCCTCATTTTCACAAAATCTACTATAAAACATACATGTACTTAAATTACTACTAGTTCTTTCCCTTTGCTCTAGCATAAAATTCGTAAAAACTGATTTCATCACATTTTTAGACAGACTGGAGGAGGCGTTACAGTCGTCTTTAAGACTAATACCATAAATCTCAAAGTAACAGTTTATGACATATTTAATCCAAGGAATTTTCATGTGGCCATCAATGGAGAGACAATCTCCGATAATTGCTCTGCTTAGGGAGGTCTCTTCTTTTAACCATACAGAACGCCACAACATTAAGGGCCTTAGTGCCAGTAAATCGGAGAGGTGGGAGATACCTAGTTCTCTGTGGGCCAAATCATTTGTAGCGGATTTAGGCAGACACAACAACCTTTTTAGAAAGAGGTTTTCCTCTACTTGCAGGTTCCCTGTCTTGGTATGCCCCCACACTCCGGCTCCATAAAGGGCCACAGATAAACATCTCATTTGAAAGATCGTCAACATATCTTTGATCCGTTTATCTCCAATGTTTGTGGTGAATTTGAACACCCCATGCGAGCTTTTCGCCATCCTAGCCTGGACATTATTAATCTCACTAGTCCAGCTGCCTGATTTAGAAAAGGTGATGCCGAGGTAATTAAAAGATTCCACTGTTGACACCTTGTGACCTTCTAAAAAGTAAGCATGAGGTTTTTTACATACCACCCCGCACTCCATAATGAAGGTTTTAGTCTTGTTGATCAACAGCTTTCTTTCGTTGATGAACAGCAGGAACCTGTCCATCAGACGCTGTAGGCCAATAGGGGTCCTAGACAAAATTACAGCGTCGTCCGCGTAGAGGAGTACGGGGACGCTGAAATCTTTTATTTTTGGTGCGTCAGCCGCGATCTCCTTTAAAACTGCGTCCACTTTGTTAATAAAAAGGATAAAAAGCAAAGGGGCAAGCACACACCCTTGCCTAATTCCCCGTCTAACCCTAAACTTGGGGGTACACTCCCCGGCCTGACCATAGCGAACACTAGAGTTTAATTTGGCATAAAATCTCGCTAGAAAGTAAACAATTGCCTCTGGAGCCCCCATTTCCAATAGCGTGGTCCATAGGATACTGTGATCCACCATATCAAAGGCACTACTCAAATCTGCGAAGCAGAGATAGAGAGATCCTTTTTTAGCCTTGGTATATTTGCCTATGATTAAATCAAGGTTGAGGCATTGTTCTAATGTTCCTCTGCCCCGCCTGAAGCCGTATTGGGAATCAGCAAGGATATTATTGGACTCGGCCCATTCTTCTAGCCTGACCATGAGTTCCCGGCTCATGACTTTCACCGAGGAGTCCAGGAGGGATATTGGGCGGTAATTCTTTGCATCCCCCCTGTCTCCTTTCTTGAAAATCGGTACGATAATGGATTCTTCCCAGGTGTGTGGAACCCCAGAACGTACGGCAGTATTAAAAACTTTTGTAAGCAGTGGGCCCCATAATTCAGGTACTGTTTTGTATACATCAATAGGAACCCCGTCAGGTCCCTGGGCCTTCCCACCCTTGCTGGATTTAATACTATCCCACACTTCGGCAATAGTAATTTCCAAGGATATAACAGGCCATCTGTCGTCATGGGATTCTCCGGTTCTGGTCGAATCAAAGATCTGGGAGAAATGGGTGACCCAACTCTCCGAACTAACATTTGCTGTTAATTCTGGGATCTTTTCATCCTTCAAAAAAGGGCTATTTACTATTGCCCAAAATAGAGAAGAATCCGCTGTAGAGGCTGCTTGATCCAATTTTTCCCAAGCCTCTTGTCTTAGTTCAGTTTTCCTAGACTTGATAGCCATCTGGTAAAACCCTCGTAATTCCCTGATGGTTCCAATATCTCTCTTCTCATCTGACAATGCTATTTTGAGTCTTTTAAGTGCGATAGTGCAGGCATGGTCAAACCATCCCTTGGGCTGGTGTTTCGTACCCTTGTGCGATACAGTGAAGTTGCTGTCTATAATTAAATTAAGATTGGTAAAAGTATGCAAGATTTCAGCATTTCCCTCCTCACATTCTAATATAGTAACTATTTCTGTAAGGCACTTTGACACAATGGCATTAGACTGAATGTCCGCTTTATTGCCTTTCCATCTGATACGAATACCGTTAGGGCGATGGGGCTCAATATTGGTAATAATACATGGAACAGACACAGGTCGTTCCTTCCATAAGGTTAACTCGGCAGTGATACAATTGTGGTCGCTAATCATGTTGTCTACAGCCACGGGGGTAGAACACCTTGGAGCGATACCAGATGATAAACAGATAAAATCAATCACTGTATTGGCGTTCCTTCCCGTATAAGTGGGGACAACTTCGCCTGAGTTATTAGTCTGGTTAACCAATATTTCCATGTCATATGTTGTTAAGATTTTGTTCAGAGAATTACCATATGAGTTGTGAGGGAAATGGAGGACACCATCCCCCCAACACTCAATAAAGTTACATACCCTTTGGGTGGCAAGAGGACACACCACTGTATTAAAGTCTCCCACCCAGATGATATCAACAACAATATCAAATTTAGTTACTATATCTTCCATAGCGGATTCTAATGCAAGTACAACCTGGTACCTTGAGTTGTCGAAGACATTGTTATAAAAATTATTTAAAAGCATATTCCTGTCCTGCTCCTGTTGAAGCCATAAAATCTGGGAATGTGTACCAACCAACACATGTTTTTTGACTTTGACAGGTATATCTACAGCAATCATAACCAATAACCCACCCTTAGCTCTACCCGATGATGAGGCCACAGCTGGTAGGTTATAAGAAACAAAGCCATTGTAATTGATTGGGTCAACACACCAGGTTTCCTGAAAACATAAAATATTAAAAGTGTTAATAAATTCAACCCATCCTGGACAGGTGATCTTAGAGGAATGTCCAGCAATATTCCAACTAGCAATCGAGCAGACACTCTGCCTCCTGGATCTAAGGCGGGAAGAGGGGCTAATAGAATCAGAAGGAGTGGGACTGCGGGGCTGGTCACCGGGCAAAGGGGCACAGTTCTCTCCTTCACAGTGGCCAGACTTCCCACCGGTAATAACAATCCCACTAGCATCCACTGAGTCTGGTACCCTCACTGCGTCAATCCCTCCCTTACCTCCCGTAATATTAGCCACAATAGTTGACTCAAACAAATCTGGCCCCAGTCAATCATTCCCATCTAGTCCGCTCAATGCTTCAAATCGGTTTGCCGTGGTGAAGATAGGACCAGGGGGAACATACTTATCTCTTTCCCTCGCCCCAGTATGTACAGTATTTGGACGGGTATTATGATGCCTATAGAAATACCCTAGAGGCCGAATGGATATCCCTTGGTCCAATGAGGGAGAGGATTGCGCTCTTAACAGAGCTGTGGAAGCAAGGTGGGGGTTACGGAAATTAACTATAATGCAGTCACCCCCACAAGTCTTATGCGAGCTCCCAATCCAATCAACTCTTCTAGTACTTATGATATCCTTTGCCAAGGCTACTGGAAAGCCGCATTCCCGGTGCAGCCAATCCACAGTTTTATTTTTCAAAGAAACATGGGTTTCACTATGGTTACGGCCAGTTTCTTTAACTTGTGGAACATTGATAAGAACCGCCACAAACGGGGCGCAAGCTGGGGGCAGGTCGGGCCTAGAGGTACCAATATTTTTTACGCCAGGACCAGGGGTATATGACAATCCTTGTTGATCCGGGGTCGGCAGAGAATCAATGGCATTTCTACTTTCATTAACTTGTACGCCTTGTGAGGTCTTAGGGGGGTTGGCCGCTGGATTAACTAACTCAGAGGCCTGTCGGAGAGCATGGCTGTTTACTGGAGTTTCAGCGATCGCTTGAGTACCAGTACTTGCTTTAAGATGGGATTCTAACAGACCTCCCAGTCTAGCCACCTCAGTAATTGCCATATCTAATTTATTCATTAAAGGTTTGATTAATAAATCAAACTTGGCGTCAATCATGCTAATTAGAAGATCCAACTGACCGCTTTCAATAATGACCGGATTACTATCCATCACTGTGGGAGGGGTTTGGGTAGAATTCACGGCTGAGGGATCAATTCTTTTAGGTAATGGTCACCCCGCCCCCCCCCCCCCTCCTAGAATGCACAATCTTATTGTGTGTCTTATTATGTGACCGACTGGAACGTAATATTCTTTGCGATGTAGTAGCCGCTGTAGCAGCAGTCGAAGAGTCTGCAGTACATGTTAGGTCCTCAGGAGGTGGGTCAACTAAGTTAGTGTCATCTGCGGGGGCAACCACACTAAGATCTACCATATCATGGATCCGATCATGATCATTGATCTCATTGTTAACATTAACATTGTCTATAGCAGATAAATGGGAAGGAGGGTTGATATTTAAAAGAATAGGATCGATAACCTCCACCCGCCCCAATGATTTTCTCCGCTCTTGATTTATTTTATCAACCATCTTCACCAAATAATTGTCCATGGTTGATTTGGCCGAGGAAGGTTTAGCTTTAGACATGGGGTACTCTAACACCACACTACTACGGATCAATGAAGATGATGAACAATTATCTCCCCTAACAATTCTCTCGCGTTCCCCTCAGCCCACAGTGACCTGTTACCAGGTAGTGCCACAGTATGTCAAGGGGAAGATAGAGCCCCCTTCCGTCCTCAACGAGCAACAAGGTGCCACAGTCCTGCCGCTAGTAATAGTCACTGTACCTTCACACAGTGTCCCAATGTCCGTGTCGCGGCACTTCAGGGGGGTGGCCCAGCCCGGCCTCTTCTGGCCTCTGACGGCCACAGACGGTCCCGCCCTTGTCCCGGGCTTCTCCCGGCGCCGACCCGCGCGCGATCCCGCGACGCGGAGAATGTCCTCGAGATTTAAACGCCTCCTGGCGCGGAATTAGGGCTGGCGGTGGCGGCTTCCTGCCGCAAAGGCTCGTGGGGCTTGTGGTCCCTCCCTCGCTGCGGCCGCGCTGGTGGAGAAGAATGCGGCGGCGGGGAGAGACCTTCGGCGATACCCGGAGCCCAGAGCAACAGCAGGACGCACTGACGAGGCAAGGTAGGATTCAAGCAGCCTGCGGTTCCCCAAGCAAAGTGCCCGCTCGGCCGAGAATGTCCTCGAGATTTAAACGCCTCCTGGCGCGGAATTAGGGCTGGCGGTGGCGGCTTCCTGCCGCAAAGGCTCGTGGGGCTTGTGGTCCCTCCCTCGCTGCGGCCGCGCTGGTGGAGAAGAATGCGGCGGCGGGGAGAGACCTTCGGCGATACCCGGAGCCCAGCGCAACAGCAGGACGCACTGACGAGGCAAGGTAGGATTCAAGCAGCCTGCGGTTCCCCAAGCAAAGTGCCCGCTCGGCCGAGAATGTCCTCGAGATTTAAACGCCTCCTGGCGAGGAATTAGGGCTGGCGGTGGCGGCTTCCTGCCGCAAAGGCTCGTGGGGCTTGTGGTCCCTCCCTCGCTGCGGCCGCGCTGGTGGAGAAGAATGCGGCGGCGGGGAGAGACCTTCGGCGATACCCGGAGCCCAGAGCAACAGCAGGACGCACTGACGAGGCAAGGTAGGATTCAAGCAGCCTGCGGTTCCCCAAGCAAAGTGCCCGCTCGGCCGAGAATGTCCTCGAGATTTAAACGCCTCCTGGCGCGGAATTAGGGCTGGCGGTGGCGGCTTCCTGCCGCAAAGGCTCGTGGGGCTTGTGGTCCCTCCCTCGCTGCGGCCGCGCTGGTGGAGAAGAATGCGGCGGCGGGGAGAGACCTTCGGCGATACCCGGAGCCCAGAGCAACAGCAGGACGCACTGACGAGGCAAGGTAGGATTCAAGCAGCCTGCGGTTCCCCAAGCAAAGTGCCCTGGCATTTTAAGATCCTTTCTGGCCCTTCAACCTTTTTGTATCAAAACTTAGCACCGTAAAGGGAAAGAACAGGGCAAAACTATTTTTTTGTCTTGGTACCCAGTAAACTTGTTTGTTCTTCCAAGGAAGAAAGTGGGGAAGGAGATATTTGACAGAACCCTTACCTGTTTTGGGGGCGTGACTTCCGTCTTTTTGTCACAGCAGCCTCAGAAGACAGCAAGACCTAGAAAGGAAAGAAGGACCATTACAAGAGGGGAGGGCAGAAACTCACAATACATGGAAACTGATACCAGCAGGGAATGAGGGGCGGAATGGAAAGCCTTAAAGACCGGCAGATTGGACCGTGGAATGACAACGATGAGAGGCAGAGCAGAAAGGGGGGGAGAAAAAGGCGAGAGAGCGAGAAAGGAGAGAGAGAGAAAGAGGAACGCCAATGCGAAACTTCCTGAAGAGAAGGAAGAAGTTACTGGGACACCAAAGAAGAGGAGGAAACGGCAGAGGAGTGATTGAGAGTTGCCTGTGGTATGCCCCCAGAGACACTGCAGCAGCCTGCAACAACTCAGCAGAGCTGTAGCTAGTGCGATGAGTATGAGCAGCTGGGTGGGGAAGCTAAAAGCCAAAAACATGGTGGGGGAGCACTAGAGACTTTAGGACCACACAAAACAGTCTCCCTAAAGAAATATTAGGAAATACACCGGAATTTAAGGATGATACTTTCGGCAGAGCAGGTGCCTGGGACCCAAGGTCAAGATAACCGTCGCTGGATAGGATACAAGTTTCACTGGAAAAGCACTGGAAGAAGACGTGGCTGAAGAGGTGTGCCGGAGGGCGTGTTCTATATTTTGGGGATTTTGTATTAGGGACAGTGCCCCAAGGGTTGAGTAGTTGAGGCTTACATTGGAAGCTAGAAGGAGCATTTTAGAGTGAGCTCTGACTCAGTGAGTGTAGTTCTAAGGAAGTCTTCACTGCTGACACCTTTTTACTCTCTTGCTTGGGAGGGAAAATGCTAAGTAGGGATGTCACCTTAGAGGTAGAGTAGGGATAGACTAACTGATTTTCTTTTAGGCTAATGACTTCAAATATAGAGACTGGAGTAATTATCAATTTTCTAATGCTACTGGAATTGATTATTCTTATTCTGAGTCGGATGAGACTTCTGCGTGGGATTTCTTTTGTATTAGTGCCCATTTATTTGCTTCACCTTGTACTAAGGTGTTTGTATGTCCAATTATTCTTGGTTGTAATACATTCCTAAAATTTGAAGATTCGGAGTCAGTGCTCCTTTAGAGATTAACCTTAACGTATTGATTATGTGTTAAAATTTGATTTCCTCCCCTCTACACTATTTAGCAGATAAAAAGATCCTGGCGACCTGAGAGGATTCTTGGTGATGGTAAAGTAGATAAGAATTTAGCATCATCAGTACTCACATCCAGAACCATAGTAATATAAACACCTGCAGAGGAGCAATAAATAGTAGCATGCAATTTCTTTAACAGATCCAAACCCATCAAAGTTTCACCACAATTAGATGTTAACAAGAACGGGATGGTGAAATGGGACTTACAACCGGTACACCTAAAAGACCTACTGAAACATTATTGTGGTCAGACAGATCCGCCCCAGGGACCATATGTTGATAAACAGAGTTGTTTGTTGCACCTGTGTCCACCAAAAATTCATTAGTCAAGGCTTGCAAATCCGCTGTGACATAAGGACCAAGCTGATCCACAGGTATCTGAACTGGTCCCTCACCCTGTCCCTGGCTGTCCTAATTGTAAGACATACCTGTCACTTCATCCATATCATAATCATCATGATAATACTGTCTGTCTCACGGGTCATCAAAATAATTAATATCAGAACGACCTACCGGAGCTGCAACATTCTTATTTCTATCTATTCCCATGGCCCCTACCACCAGAACCTCGTCCTCTGGGGTTACAACCTTCTGTAAAAGCACAGGGCACTGGCTATGCCAATGTCTTTCCTCCTTACAATACGCACACTGATCTGCCCAAAAGGTGTCATTGAAGGCTGCCTAGTACTTGGCAGTTGTCGAGAAGGACCTCCTCGTCCCTACTATTACCCCTAAATGTTTACAGCAACAACATTTTTGTCCTTAAATCCTTATGTTTCTTATCATTTTTATCCATTTCCTCCTGATCTCGATGTTCATAATATTGGGCCATATTCAAAATAACAGAGGCAGAAGACGTGGACCAAGTACTCTCAGATGCCTGCAAGCGAAGGAGATTAGTAACAAACCTATCAACAAACAAACAAACTCCTCCCTCAGTGGACATATCCTGACCACTATAATCCCAAAACGTGTCTTTAAACCGAGTTAAGTAATCAGACACACTCTCATCCTTTCGACAAGCCATCAATCTGTCCCAACTTACCTTCTTAGGTGGAATAACTGTGTGCATATATGTAATAATACGACCAGGCAAAGCAAGTTTCTCAGCACAGGGTTTCTCACCTGGCTTCCTTTCCTGATCCCATCCTTTAATCACATCTCACAACCCGCCTAATTCTGCAACTTGATCTTGATTATGCACCTGTATCCAAATATCAACCAGAACACAAAGACCAAAATACATTTCAATATCAGCATGAGACATTACAGTAGAAGAAGCAGCCTGGGATTCTTCCTAGAATAGGGCAAAGTAGCCTTAAGGGCTAAAACCTCACTTCTTTTCCATGGAGTATAAACCCATCGTTTCTGAAAGTGGGCATCTACGGCCGGCCTAGTCGCACCATGCTGATTTGTCAATGCGGGTATTTCTGGATGATAAATCAGGTGGACTTCATGCATATTGAACTGCGTTGTTTGAGTAGGACTCTCATCATACAGCCGACTGCTATAAGAACCTTGTCCCGGTTCCAAGTCAGTAACATACACACGATCTCTAATATCAAATAGTATTTGGGGAGCCTCTGACCCAATGTGTTTATGGCACAGATGAATCAATTTAGCAGACATATGTTGAGGAGCATGCTGTTGTAAAAAAGGCTCACAATGACGTATAACCCGCCAAATATCCTCTACACTATAAACTGCATTACGAGCCCACTGCATGGCCTGACTCGCTATTGTCCTCTTCGCTTCCTCCCCTATTTCAGACCTTTTCAATGGACCCATATGTTCCCTAAATCTCACCAAATCCTTATCATCAAACCCAGGTACAGGATTATCAGTATCAAAAAAATCAGGGATGTATAACTGCAGGAGTAGGGGTGATGGGAGTAGTAGGCACAACTGTAGTCAATGGTTGCACGGGAGGAGAAAGAACAGGGGGCACTAGAGTAGGGGCAGTGGATGTAATAGAGGTCACAGTCGTCAAAGATGGTGATGGGAGAGAAAGAGAAATAGGCATGGTAACCGGAGCTGTAGGTACAACAGTCATGGATACAGGGGCGACCTCAGCAGACGAGACAGGCTGCTGTGTCTGCAAAGAGACAATGGGGTATATCCTCTGCAGGGCATAAGGAGGTAGAGGTTGAGTATCTAACAACTCCTCTACAAAGGTATCATCATCCTCTTTAGCCACATAGGACTTATCATTTGCAACCAAAATCACCTATTCCTGCCTCCTGTTTTTCTCTATCATGCGCCACAGCCTTCTGTGTAAGAGTCTGCATCCTGCCCTTACGTGCATCTATCTTCATTTTTATTCGCCTTTGTTTAGCCTCCTTCTGCCAAGTTCAAGGAGAATCAAACATCGACTGTCTACTTCGTCTCTTAAACACCTTTTCTTGTAAAAACCCAATCTTTTGCTCATGAAAAGAACCTGTGAAAGGCCACTGTAAAGCGGCATTGTCCCGGGTATACTTGTGCCAAAATGTACTAAACATAATAGGGCTAAGACCATGTTTCATATACATATCAACATTAGGGTTGCCTTCAGAAGGCGTAGGTTGAGCTTCTTCCAATAGAGCATCTGCAGAACAACAACAACACAAATTCCAAAACTTACTTAGACCAGGCATTACAAAACAAGGTCCTTATTTAACCTGGCAAAGTGTTTGAAAGCAGTTTTTACCAAGACAGTCCTTAGACCGTTAAAATCTCAAACCGCAACATAGAACCGAAACAAACTCACCTGATATCAAACAAACTGGTTCTCCACTGCTGACTCTTCAGACCAAATGGTCAGATTCAAGGGTTTTGCCATTCAGGACTTCAGTCAGGATGACCACTGGGCGAGGCACCGTCCTGCAGGATAGAATTAGCAGCTGTGAGTAACAGACACTCTTCTTGCAGGGATCCCTGAGCCGTCAGTCCGACCCGATGATGTACTCGGCCTCCCCCCTTCTGCGGAAAGGGATTGGATCAATAACCCAAAGGAGTCCCTGTTTGGGTGCCAACTGAAGGAAGTAACACGTTTAGGGCCACCAGGTTCACTAATGACCACCTCTCAGCTTTCCATACTAAATGAAGAATCGGTCAGACATTAGAGAATTCAAACCAAAAACTGTTTATTCATATACACTCAGAGTGGAGCCCCATCTGCCCAGTCGCTAGGAGTGCCTTCGAGGGAACTGAAATAGACAAGTATAAAGATGCATTATGTATGTTTCGTAGTCAAGCAGAAACACGCCCACAGTGGAATTTTCCAAGAAGGTATAGCTAAACACTAAAATACAAAAAAATGTTTCAACTTCTCGTATCTGACACACACTTACATAATCCAAGGTTGTTCCATCCTGGGCCCACCACCGGACAAGTGGGAGATGGCCTCTATATAGTGGGAAAGGTATGCGCTAATATGAACAGTGCACTTGTTACTGAAACAAAACCTAAGTGAAGAAACAAAACTCAGATGGGAGCATTTCTTGGAATTGGACGAGATCAGTTTCGAACAGCCTAAAATGGTGCCAGAAAAAAAAATGGCACAGCAAATGCTAACTTACATGGAGCACTGCGTAAGCATAAACAGTTTCTATTCTAACAACTGCGTCACCCTTACACCAGCTATGAGGCAGATGTAAGGTTTTGATGCAGAGGCATCCTAGAAATGGCGCAGTAAATGTGATCGATTTTACTGGGCCACTCCTACGAGGCTTTGTTGCATTGGAATGCCAACCCTGCATACATTATACCTGACGCAGGTATAATGTGGTGCACGGCTTTACAAGGTGACACATCTGCCTAGATGCGCCACCTTGTAAATATGGTGCAGCATGATGCATTATTTATGCAGCCAGTGCGTCAAGCAAATGATGCACTGGCAGTGTAAAACTGTCGCAAGGGGCTCATAAATAAGCCCCTCTGTCTCTTTCTCAGCTGGGTTTTCTCCAATGGGTTCAAACAGGTAATCCAGTCTTGAGAATGTCCCTCTAGTCCCTGAAAAAAATTAACATGCTCTTGCCGCAGGGTGATGGAGTTCCCACAGATCAGTCAGTCCCATTTCTCTAATAAATCCTGGCTGAAGAGAGGTGAAACCCCGAAACCAATCCTAGGATGCTTGTTTCCTGTCCAGGGAATACCTGGCTTGGCAGTTTGGGCTGAACTGTTCCCATGAGGCACAGGGTCAAGACTGATTTGCATATGGCCAGGTCTAAACTGGGGTGGCATGGTGAGCAAAAGAATGATGGATGTAACCCAGATCTCCTGACTGGGGGTGAATGTTTTGATGTGTTCTGCATTCCGTCCATCAATTGTGTGTCTTTTGCATCCTTTATTAAGGGCCTCAGCAACTGCACTCTGAATCTCTGCTTGTATTTCTTTAGTGGGATTGTACTCAATTGTTTTGTAGTAAGCTGTGTTGCTAAACTGTCTCACCATTTCCCGTTCATATTACTGCCGATTTTGAATAACAATTGTCCCATCCTTTTAGATGGTATTATAATAATTTCCTCCAACTGCTGTACATTATGGAGTTTTGCTGATTCTGATTAATTTTAACTTCATATATTTCCTTGTTTCTTCTAGCTTCTCTGGGACTGTCTTCTTAAAGGCTATAATCTCTGCTGGCATTTTGCTAGTTGGGTGGCAAACTCTAGAAGGATTCTTCAGGCCAGTACTACTTACTGGTTACGTTGAGTCCATGTTTAAAAATAATTCTTCAAGATAGATCTTTTGAAAGAACTGCATCATCTGCAAAGTAACCTGACAAAATCTGTATCTTGTGCACTAGGTACTAGATACTTATGGGTAGATTAAATGCTCCAATCAAGTGTATACAAATGTATTAAATTTTAGCATGTTTAGGAGGGCAATCACAACCACTTTACAATTGGTTAGAATGAGTAAAGTGTGGCGAGTACTGAAAGCCAACAAAACCAAGTTCATCAAAGGAAGACCACCCCCCTAGCCAAAAGTTAGGGTAGACTAATCACTAACTTAATGGGGAACCTTCTCATCTATGGAGCCTGTCTGTGAGGCTCATGACCTTAGTTTGATTACAGATGCATCCCAGTAGGCAGACAGTACCACCATGGCCAACAAGCTGATATGGCCCATTCTGCCTCTTGGTTTAGACTTTTGTTCCAGGTCCAGGGAAAGATCTGCTCACATGGACAACAAGCACAATTTGAAGTGAATATTTGTTGAAACAGCACTACAATGGTTTGGGAATTCAACAAAATTAGTAATACTGCTATGTTTTCAGTATATTCTTAATACAGAGGTATGCTTGTGACTTGAGCTATAGGTAAATGCATTTAGGTGTCACTATTTCTTAATAGACGGAGGAATGAACCCTACACGTCTGACTAGTAAAGACAAGGGATCATCACATATTAATTAAGGACTCATTTATAATTGCTGCAGTTTGATATTTGAAATGCTTAGTAAGCCATGCCCTATCCCCTCCAATAACCAGGTATCCTGCAACCCCTTCAATTATGACAAAGAGAAATCGAGGTCAAGTCCTAGTGCAAAATAGTTGTTGATGTTTCTGGGTTTCTTACACTGCTCATCTATTATTAAGTATGTGCAAAATACATGCCTGTACAGCTGAAATGGTGAATCTGCATAATGTGGCACACTGAGAGGTGCTGTGCATATCTGATTCAGGAATAACTATGAGCAGGGGTATCTTCCTACTTATTACATTGGCCATGCGTCAAACAGATTGCCTGTGCTTTTTATGGATGACAAACAATGTGTGATCTAAGACAAAATGTGCATGGTTGGAATACAAGCAGCCAGATAATTTGCAGATGCTGACATTGTATTGCTTCACTTATAGTCCATAGGCATGTAATGCCTATCGATCCTTTTAGTAGCTAACCATATTAAAGGGGATTAGTCATCGCTTGACCTGCCTCCTCACCACAAATCACTCCATCTCCTGGGCCCTTGGTTGCAAATCCCACAAAGTCAGGACTCGCTGGTAACATGGTGGCTTGCACTGCTGGCCCCGCCAGTCTGTGAACACCTGCCTCAACTTAAGGTTTGCTCCATAGGAAATTGGGACACATCTAGGGGTTGTTAGAGATGCCCTTTATCTCCTTCACTTCTGCCCTTAAATAAGGTTATTCTTTTGTGTCTGATCTCATCCTTTCATTTTTGGACCACTCCTCAATAGGAAGGTTTGGACTACCACCTCAGCAGGCATTTACTTCGAGCTACAACCTCAGTGGAAATCTGTTAGGGCTAATTCTTCAGTTGAAATTTGGTTTTGGGCTATTTCTTCAGTAGTATTTCCACCAATCAACAGTTTCTGTTTACTGTTTGGGCTACTTACGCCGTATGATTTAAACCAAGTACTAGTCTCTATTCCCTCACTACTACTCTATGACTTGGCAGTAATTCCTCCCTTTCTTATGCCAAACAAAAATAATTTAGATGCTCAAATATATTTACAGCAGAACTTGGAACTGTACGCCCTCATTTTTATCTTGTGCGTTTATTGTGTTTATATGCACATGCTGTTACATATGCCCATAAAATGATTTTGCCTTCCCTATGCTAATATTGGTTCCCTGTGCATACACTGTGATTTGATGTTGATGCTGTTACCCATTGCCTACATTGTGATTTGTAACCTACGCTACCTTGTGGCAGCAGTACTGACCCCTGCTTTCCTGATGTTTATTAGTCCATATTTGTTCTGATACCTAATGCATGCTGTGTGTGTATATAGTGTATATACCCTGTATTACCTAGGCCTCTCTGGCAAACTGGCCTTTAAATCCCAACATAACCACCAGCTCCAAGATACAGTGACCACTAAGAACCCGAAACACTGAGCAGGCTCACCAGTGCTCTTTGGCATTCAAAGCCCCATCTACCTCACAGGGATCCCACCTTCCTAATCTTCTTGAAGATTTCCCTTCACCACACCCCCATCACTGGTGCCCTACTCCTCTAAAACAGTGCCGTCCACTCCTTCACTGAATGACCCGCTGCAGACACAGCTAATCCTCTCGGAGAACACCCTACACCTAAAGAAGGGCCCTAGATTGCTGATACTGCAGTAGGACCACTCACCAATGTCCTTCCACAACACTGTCATGGAGATGTATGCCCCCAACTCATACTACATTGCATTTCCACAAAACTTCTCAAAAAATGTTGTAAAAACTCTCAAGCACAAAATTGTCCATAAACATGCAGAGGCACTAATAACAGACATCTTCTACAGTCCAACACATGGAGGCCTTGAAACTGACTTCATCTGCCATACTAAGAATCCCGCAAAATGGAGGGGGAACTTCTTACAACACCTTCAAGTAACTAATACTATCAACTTCCCTAAGTCTTTACAGAAACTGGAGCATCCTAGGTCAACCCTCTGAGCAAAACCTATTCATTTTTGATCGCCACTTCCCTGCGCTCTCTGCCTTCGTGCCATCCGGCCCCTCTCCCAGACAACCAACACCTCCACCCTCTCTCAGAGTACTAATCCATGCACCCACACCTTCACCAGCTGAACCATTTACTCCTGATACCCTCTGCACTGTCTCCACCACCACCCCCCACAGCCTCCTCCATTACCAGTCTCCGTGATGCTACGCCCTCGTGACCAGAATTACTTTCCCCTTCTCCATGGCACACCTCCACTGCCGAGCTCGAGTTATCTTCCACACCCATATCTGCTCAGTCCATCAACATCAGGAGGCTGGATCCCACCTTAGGCTCCCCCCCAGACTCAGATGAGCTCCATCACACTCCCCTCCCCAATACAGACCCAACCGTCTCTCAACTGATCCATGTAATAGCCCGTCTAGAACATTAAATCAACACTATTCTGGTTGAAATTTCATCACTTTATTTGGACGCAAAAATTAGCCCCAGCCAACCCTGCCACCACAAGATCCCAGTCATCCTTGGCATGAATAGGACCCTGAATACCACTCGCCTTCCCAGGTTATCCACCCAACTAACCAACTAACCTTCCAACCCAGTCGCTGTATGCTACTAAACTGTCAATCAGTAGTCAAGCATGCCACTGAAATAGCTGAAACTATCTTAGAACACAATACTGACATCTGCTTTCTAATTGAAACCTGGATAAATGACCACTCATCCCCTTAAATCAACTCCTTCACCCCACCAGGCTTCTCAATCACTCGCAAGGATCACAAGGGTGGTTGATTAGCAATCATTCACAAAAGCAATCTCTGCCTAACTTCTTTCCGCACTACCAAATGGCCGACCTTTGAATATCTTGGAGTTCAGCTGTCCTCTAAGGGACCCAAACCTATCAAATTTCATGTAATCTTTCACCCGCCAGTGATAATCCACCATTCCTTACAGGCTTTAAAGACCTAATATAGTAAAACTCCCTTAAAGGCAGCACAGACATTACACTAGGAGACTTCAACCTGCACCAGAATATTAGTGAGGATCCTACAGTACAAGCCCGTGCCACCGTCCTAAAAGCATATGATCTCACCCAACACTGCAATAAACAAACTCACAATAAAATGGCTCTACCCATGATGCAATCATCTCTAAGCATAGCACCCTATCCCTCCACTCTATCCTACCATTTGGCTGGACTGACTGAAGTGATCACCATCTAATTCTATTTCATCTCAACACCATCCAACCAACACCCTAAGCAGAGTGAGAAGCATTAGTCATTTCCCAAATCCTAACCCCACGCGACCTCTCTTCCGCCAATGACCTTACCACCCACTACAACACAAAAATGGTAGACCTCATTGAAGCACTTACCCCTCTTAAAACCCTCCAGATCCTGGTCCAATAAAGACGTTAACAATGAGAGGTGACACCCCTTTTAGCTGAAAGAAACTGGAAACAGCAACCCTTGTTAACCAATCTCTGGATCCTCCAGGCTGAACAACTAAAATACAAAAAATACATCTTCAGAGAAAAATACTCCTTTTTCTGAGACCATCTAGACTGGTCTAGAAACAGACCCAAAGACCTCTTCAACATCATCAAACAGCAAACCGTCTCTCCTGCCACACTCGCCTAATGACTCTACCAAGCGCTGCCGGGAATTTGCAGAATACTTCATGGAACAACTATCTAACATTGAACTCTCTCTCAAACTACACCCCTGCCCTACACCATGGACCCCCCTGGCAAAAAACCCTCCCTCCAAATGATGGCTGTCTCCTCCTCTCAGCAACACAGTTCACCAACCTCAACCTCTTGCAATTGAAAAATGATACAACCTGGACTGAATTGAAATATATCCCTGAAGAAGGAGTCCTCAAGTTATTTACCGGCATGAAGTTGACATTGCACATCTCTGACCCCCTCCCTGCTGTACTTGTCAAAAATCTCAATCACATCATCTCTCCCATATGGACCAAAATCATTAACTCCTATCTATTGAGTCGCTCCATGCTGGCTCCCCTCCAACACGGCCAAGCCACTCCTCATCAACAACCAAACGCCGACCAGAATAACCTTAATAGCTGCAGACCTATAATTAACCTCTCTCTCTTTCCCATAACTATTCGAAAAATGTGTGCATGCACAACTCAACATCCACATTGAAAAATACAACTTGAACAGCATCTTCCAAAATGGGTTTAGGAAAGGCTACAGTACAGAGACTGCAATACTGAACATCATAGAAAATCTGCACAGATCTCTGGATGATGGCCAGGCCTGCCTCCTAATCCTCCTGGACCTCTGGCCTCCTTTGATAATGTCAACCATGACATCCTCCTAAAGACTCTATTGCAACATGCAGGCATCCATGAAACTGTCCTTCAGGGGTTTGCTTATTTCCTGAAACGATGCTCACAGCTAATCAAACTAAACAACTCAACCTCAAAAGCAATGGCGGTCTCACAAGGAGCCCCCTCAAGGGTCAGTCCTGTCCCCTGCCCTATTCAACCTCTATATGAGACAAGGCAGAATTGCCTATCATCACTATGCAGATGACATCCAACTCTACATGAAAATCTCGTCAATTAAAGACATCCAGCACATAAATGGCACTTTCTCCATGTTTCAATCTTGGCTGACCAGAAACCATATTAAGCTCAACCCCAACAAAACCGAACTCCTTTTCATCCAACCTAAATAAAATTCCTTTCTTGTAGACATATGGCTAGAAAACCTCACTGCATTAAATTGTAATCTATCCAACACTAACTCTTTTATATCCTTGGGATTACACTAGGCAGTCACCTGAGCATGAAAGAGCAGGTCAATGCCTCTGCAAAAAAGTGCCTTCTACACACTGAAACACCTTAAAAAAGTAAAAATTCCTTTTTCCCCAGTGAAGACCTACAGATGGTGGTGTGATCATTAGTCCTCCCCAAGCTGGACTACAGTGACACAATGATTATTGGTGTCACGAAAATAGACCTTGCCCATTTGAAAGCTACACTCCACGCAGCGCATAGACTTTTGTCGGGGTAGAGTCGCTTCAACCACATCACTCCCACTTTGAATCAGCTCACTGGCTTCCAATTGTGGCAAGTGCAATAGTCAAAACCGCTTGCCTAATTCACTAAGTGGAAAAACCAGCCCACCTTGCAAATAAATTATCAAAAGATGGTGAAAAGAGACCTTTTCAGAGCTCTTACAGATGACTTCTGATTCCATCAAAATTTTCGTAAAGAGAAATCCTGCACCCCTCCTTTTTCAGGAACGCTTCCAGAATCTGGAAGTTGCTGCCACCGCATACGTGGCAATCAATCATCCCACCACGTATAGAAGCAACTGAAACTTCTTCTCTTCAACAAATATTATACCCTCCCCCTTAAACCATCAACTTCTCTGTTTGCTCTCACTCCACACTCTCTAATTTAATCAGAGCTTCACTAATTTGAGGAAAACTGTGCCTCTTCTCTCACCACATTCACAACACCCTATTCTAACTACCTCAGAACTATAGCATTCATCTATACTACTGTCTGTCGTAAATCTTCCTTTATATATTGTTACTATGTTTTTTATTTACTCAACATTTAATCCTATGCAATTGTTGCAGTCCGTAAAGCTCTATATACATATATACAGTATCTACCTCAAATCTGTATCGTCAATACATCCTAATGTTTTTCTTATCTTTCCTTTACATACTGTTGCTATGCATCTATATGTACTCCAAAAGTAACTCATGTTATTGCTGCTTTGCAAACTCTGTGAAGAGCTCTGATACATTAGGGTCAAGTTTGCATTATACACAACTATATAAATATTTATTTTTAAAGTACCCTTTGTGGTGAGGAGAAGGTAATATTTATAAACAAGGTCCCAAATATCTGAATCCCACAGACTATCAAGCACTCCCATGATGATTCCATAAGATAAGATCAAGCCCCACATACAGAGCACATGTTAGCTTTCAAGGCATTTCTATTGATTAACCATTTCAGAAAATTAGTAAATACATATTTCATATTTCAATATATGGTTATGGGATATAGGCACATACCTCCCCAGCCACATAAAGAATATAAAAGGTTTACTTGTATCTGGAGAGATATATTATAAATTGGTTATATGTGCTACATTTAGAAAAGGTCTACAACCTAGTATTGTTTGAACCTGCATCACCTTAAGTTGTTGAAAAGTCATATGTCCAAGTCCAAATGAGCTCTTCCTAGAGAGAGACAGGATGCTATACGTTCGCCCTTGCCAGTATACCAAAAAATGGAAGTTGTTCTTTTGGTTACTTATCTTACAGATCTATATTTACAACCTTTTCTCCAAGTCAAGCTGTCATCCATTTTGTTGTTTTTTTCTTCAATTTTTTTATTATATCCATTGGAGACAGTAATAGAAAGGACTTCTACAGGTAGGTCTCAAAAGTTGTTTGTGATTTATTTTTACCAGGGTAATTATGAGAAAAGTGGTCATGCAGGTTTGCTTTTCCTAAAGGATTAACCATCTTGTATCCATAGGAGGGTACTGCTGTCTGATTTACCAGGTATCAGTGTGAAAGCTACCACAATGACAGGCAAGCTTGTATAAAGCTAAAGGAGGTATTTTGACCTACCTTTTGAAAGCACACATTTAATCCTCGAGGGCCAGAGAATTGTGAATACTGTATCTTGTTGTTGGTTCTTTGATCATGGATATCTACCCTAAAAAGGTGTTATCATAGCAGAGGTGCTAGAAGACATTTTGATGGCTGTAATCAATAATCAGCAGGTCTGCTGGAGCAGTCAATTAGAGAATATTTGTTTGCAGTTGGTAAGGCAGATTATGTTTAGACCATATCTCTCATACTTTGCTTTTTCCTATGTTGCCCCAAGGAATTAAAAAATGTTTGCTGATCTCTTCTTTATTACTCCTCATACAAATCAATGTCTTCCTTCAATCTGCGGTATATCTAATTAACCTGTTTCACATAGTCTTACTCATGAAATTATAGTAATATCAATGAAAGTCCAGCAGTATTTTATTCAAGCGCACTCCAGTCACATCACAGAATCAAGATGGCTGAAGCACCATACCAACATTAATGGGATTGTAAGAGATCAATAGGCCTGATGCATGCTTGACTCTCGGAGAACACCCTACAGCTAAAGAAGGGCCCTAGAATGCTGATACTGCAGTAGGACCACTTACCAATGTCCTGCCGCAACACTGTCATGGAGAGGTATGGCCCCAACTCATACTACATTACATTTCCACAAAACCTCTCCAAAAATGTTGTAAAATTCTCAAGCACAAAATTGTCCATAAACATGCAGAGACACTAATAACGGACATCTTCTACAGTCCAACACATGGAGGCCTTAAAACTGACTTTATCTTCCATACTAAGAAGCCCGCAAAAATGGAGGGGGAACTTCTTACAACACCTTCAAGTAACTGATACTATGAACTTCCCTAAGTCTTTACAGTAACTGGAGCAACCTAGTTCAACCCTCTGAGCAAAACCTATTCATTTTTGATTGCCACTTCCCTGCGCTCTCTGCCTCCATGCCATCTGGCCCCTCTCCCAGAGAACCAACACTTCCACCATCTCTCAGAGTACTAATCCATGCACCCACAACTTCACCAGCTGAACCATTTACTCCTGATACCCTCTGCACTGTCTCCAACTCCACCCCCACTGCCTCCTCCATTACCAGTCTACGTGATGCTACACCCTCGCGACCTCCACTGCCGAGCTCAAGTTATCTTCCACACCCATATCTGCTCAGTCCATCAACATCAGCAGGCTGGATCCCACCTTAGCCTCCCACCCAGACTCAGACGAGCTCCATCACACTCCCCTCCCCAATATTGACCCAACCGTCTCTCAACTGATCCATGTAATAGCCCATCTAGAACATTAAATCAACACTACTCTGGTTGAAATTGTATCACTTTGTTTGGATGCAAAAATTAGCCACACCCTGCCGCAACCCAACACCTCAATGATGAACACCAACCCTGCCACAAACATTCACTTTGACCCCCATTCCTTACCCTAGCTAAAGCATCCCCTACATTTATCACCACCTCAAACCTAGACCCACCATGACTGGAAAGTTGCTGCAGGAAGCTGAGTTGCTGAGAGCATCCTATGGCAATGCCCCCAGCCAACCCTGCCAATACAACATCCTGGACATCCTTTGCATGAATAAAACCCTGAATACCACTCACTCTCCCAGGCTGCTGGCCCTATTAACCAACTAACCATCCAACCCAGTCGCTGTATGCTACTAAACTATCAATCTGAAGTCAAGCATGCCACTGATATAGCTGAAAATATCTTAGAACACAATACTGACATCTGCTTTCTAATTGAAACCTGGATAAATGACCACTCATCCCCTTAAATCAACTCCCTCACCCCACCAGGCTTCTCAATCATTCGCAAGGATCACAAGGGTGGTGGATTAGCCATCATTCACAAAAGCAATCTCTGCCTAACTTCCTTCCGCACTACCAAATGGCCTACCATTGAAAATCTTGGAGTTCAGCTGTCCTCTAAGGGCCCCAAACCTATCAAATTTCATGTAATATTTCATCTGCCAGGCGATAATCCACCATTCCTTAAAGGCTTAAAAGACCTAATATAGTAAAATTCCCTTAAAGGCAGCACAGACATTACACTAGGAGACTTAAACCTGCACCAGAATAATAGTGAGGATCCTACAGGACAAGCCCGGGCCACCGTCCTAGAAGCATATGATCTCACCCAACACTGCAATAAACAAACTCACAATAAATGCTCTACCCATGATGCAATCATCTCTAAGCATAGCACCCTATCCCTCCACTCTATCCTGCCATCTGGCTGGACTGACTGAAGTGATCACCATCTAATTCTATTTAATCTCAACACCATGCAAACAACTGCCCACCCCCAAGCTAGCCTTCCTAAGAACTGGATGAGAAGCATGCATCAAACACCCTAATCAGAGTGAGAAGCATTAGTCAGTTCCCAAATTCTAACTCCACCCAACCTCTCCTCCGCCAATGACCTTACCGCCCACTGCAACAGAAAAATGTTATACCTCATTGAAGCAGTCATCCCTCTGAAAACCTTCCAGATCCTGGTCCAATAAAGACCTTAACAATAAGAGGTGACAACCCCTATTAGCTGAAAGAAACTGGAGACAGAAACCCTCGTTAACCAATCTCTGGATCCTCAGGGCTGAATGACTAAAATACAAAAAATCCATCTTCAGAGAAAAATACTTCTTTTCTGAGACCATCTAGACTGGTCTAGGAACAGAACCAAATACCTCTTCAACATCATCAAACAGCAAACCATCTCTCCTGCCACACTCGACTAATGACTCTACCAAGCGTTGCCGGGAATTTGCTAAATATTTCATTGAACAACTATCTAACATTGAACTCTTTCTCAAACTACATCTCTGCCCTGCACCATGAATCCCCCTAGCAAAAAGGTTCCACTCGAAGCCCTCCCTCCAAATGATGGCTGTCTCCTCTCAGCAAAACAGTTCACCAACCTCAACCCATTGCAATTGAAAAATGATGCAACCTGGACTGAATTGAAATATATCCCTGAAGAAGGAGTCCTCAAGTTAATTTACCGGCATGAAGTTGATATTGCACATCTCTGATCCCCCTCCCTGCTGTACTTGTCAAAAATCTCAATCACATCATCTCTCCCATATGGACCACAATCATTAACTCCTATCTATTGAGTTGCTCCATGCTGGCTCCCCTCCAACACGGTCAAGCCACTCCTCATCTACAACCAAACGCCGACCAGAATAACCTTAATAACTGCAGACCTATATTTAACCTCCCTCTCTTTCCTAAAACTATTCGAAAAATGTGTGCATGCACAACTCAACATCCACATTGTTAAATACAACTTGAACACCATCTTCCAAAATGGGTTTAGGAAAGGCTGCAGTACAGAGACTTCAATACTGAACAATATAGAAAATCTGCACAGATCTCTGGATGATGGGCAGGCCTGCCTCCTAATCCTCCTGGACCTGTCGGCCTCCTTTGATAATGTCAACCATGACATCTTCCTAAAGACTCTCTTACAGCATGCAGGCATCCATGAAACTGTCCTTCAGTGGTTTGCTTCTTTCCTGAAACGATGCTCACAGCTAATCAAACTAAACAACTCAACCTCAAAAGCAATGGCAGTCTCACAAGGAGCCCCTCAAGGGTCAGTCCTGTCCCCTGCCCTATTCAACGTCTATATGGAACCACTTGCAGTGTTCCTGAAACAAGGCAGAATTGCCTATCATCGCTATGCAGATGACACCCAACTCTACATGAAAATCTCGTCAATTAAAGACATCCAGCACATAAATGGCACTCTCTCCGTGTTTCAATCTTGGCTGGCCAGAAATCATACTAAGCTCAACCCCAACAAAACCGAACTCCTTTTCATCCAACCAAAATAAAATTCCTTTCTTGTAGACATATGGCTAGAAAACCTCACAGCATTAAACTGTAATCTGTCCAACAATAACTCTGTTAAATCCCTGGGATTACACTAGGCAGTCAGCTGAGCATGAAAGAGCAGGTCAATGCCTCTGCAAAAAAGGGTCTTCTACTCATTGAACCACCTTAAAAACGTAAAAAAATCCTTCATCCCCGGTGAAGACCTACAGACTGTGGTGCGATCCTTAGCCCTCCCCAAGCTGGACTACAGTGACACAATGATTATTGGTGTTCCTAAAATAGACCTAGCTCATTTGAAAGCTGCACTCCACGCAGCGCCTAGACTTTTGTCGGGGTAGAGTCGCTTCGACCACATCACTCCCACTTTGAAGCAGCTCACTGGCTTCCAATTGAGGCAAGCGCAATACTCAAAACCACTTGCCTAACTCACAAAGCTCTCTAAGTGAAAAAAACAAACCCACCTTGCAAATAAATTATCAAAAGCTGGTCAAAAGAGACTTTTTCAGAGCTCTTACAGATGACTTCTGATTCCGTAAACATTTTCGTAAAGATCAATCTCACACCCCTCCTTTTTCAGGAACGCTCCCAGAATCTGGAAGTTGCTACCACAGCATAAGTGGCAATCAATCATCCCACCACGTATAGTAGCAACTGAAACATCTTCTCTTCAACAAATATTATACCCTCCCCCTTAAATCATCAACTGGTCTGTTTGCTCACACTCCACACTCTCTAAATTAACCAGAACTTCACTAATTTGAGGAAAACTGTGCCTCTACTCTCACCACCTTCACAACACCCAATTCTAACTACCTCAGAACTATAGTATTCATCTATACTACTATCTGTCGTAAATCTTCCTTTATATATTGTTAGTATGTTTTTTATTTACTCAACGTTTAATCTTATCCAATTGTTGCAGTGCTAAATCTGTAAAGCACTATATACATATGTACAGTATCTACCTCAAAACTGTATCTTCAACACATCCTAATGTTTTTCTTATCCTTCCTTTACATACTTTTGCTACGCATCTATATGTGCTCCAAATGTAACTCATGTTATTGCTGCTTTGCAAACTCTGTGAAGAGCTCTGATACCTTAGGGTCAAGTTTGCACTATACAAAACAATATAAATATTTATTTTTAAAGTACCCTTTGTGGTGAGGAGAAGGTAATATTTATAAACATGGTCCTCCACAATTAAGCGTCTGTGTGCTAAGAGATGCATATATCAACCAGTGCATTCAATGTCAGTATGCAGGAGGGGCAAAATATAATTAACTATCTCCAAAGGACTTTTGGATAGAAAGCATTCGATAGTGCAAGCAGGGCAAACTAATTGAATCCGGCATTCACACTGGCCAATTAGGTTTAGTTTAAATTACACTAAAACTCGTAAGGGGGGCAGGTATTTCTTTCAAGGTCACATAAATAGTTACTTGTACCTATCTAGATGTCTTTAAATGTTATGTTTTGAGCTAATGTCTTTTGGCTAGCCTTCATTTGTTCCCTATCTGCTCTTGCAAATTGGTACTGGTGTCCAGGTTTCATTTTTGAAGGGAACCTCCATATGAACTTGTTTTCTAGTTGAGAACAAAGAGTAAATTTCATCTATGCTATTCTTTTCTTAGGCTTTGAATTATATCTCTGTGCTTTCAATGAACACTGTCTATAGCAGTCCCAGCCTTTAACTGCATGGTCAATAGGTCAGCCAATTATCTGAATCCCACAGACTATCAAGCACTCCGATAATGACTCCATAAGATAAGATCAAGCCCCACATACACAGCACATGTTAGCTTTCAATGCATTTCTATTGATTAGCCATTTGAGAAAATTAGTAGATTCATATTTCATATTTCAATACATGGTTATAGGATATAGGCACATACCTCCCCAGCCATATAAAGTATATAAAAGGTTTACTTGTATCTGGAGAGATATATTATAAATGGGTGAAATATGCTACATTTAGAAAAGGTCTGCAACCTAGTATTGTCTGAACGGATCACTGACAGAATATCGATGACAAGAAAATCGACCTACAAAAATATCGAGGAAAAAATATAGAATGCCAAAATATCGAATGCCTATCTACAAACAGGTAAGTACTAAAATATCGATTCCAAAATATCGTTGTAAAAAATATAGTTAGTCAAAATTTCGAATTTTTTTAATATATTAAAAGTAATGTAAAATTAATGAAATAATAAATATAATTAACTAAAACATACTTACAAATACTTAAATAACTGTACAATTAATAAATAATTAATGTAAGTTTAAAAAAAAAAATTAATACCTATATATATTAACGTAATATTATTAAAAAATATTCTATATTTTTAGCGTAGGATAGCGGGCGGGTCTAATTTACTATTACCACTCCAGTAAGTCCAACAGTAGGGAAAGCATTGGATAGCGGGATGGTAAAAATTACTATTCCCACTCCAGAGAGTGCAACAGTAGGGAAAGCGCTGGATAGCGCAAAGGTAAAAATTACTATTCCCACTCCAGAAAGTGCAACAGTAGGGAAAACATTGGATAGCGTAGGGGTAAAAATTACTATTCCCACTCCAAAGAATGCAACAATAGGGAAAGCGTTGGATAGCGTAGGGGTAAAAATTACTATTCCCACTCCATTGAGTGCAACAGCAGGGAAAACGCTGGATAGCGGGAGGGTAAAAATTACTATTTCCACTCCAGAGAGTGCAACAGTAGGGAAAAAACTGGATAGCGTAGAGGTAAAAATTACTATTCCCACTCCACAGAGTGCAACAGTAGGGAAAGCGTTGGATAGCGTATGGGTAAAAATTACTATTCCCACTCCAGAGAGTGCAACAGTAGGGAAAGCGTTGGATAGCGGGCGGGTCAAATTTACTATTACCACTCCAGGAAGTCCAACAGTAGGGAAAGCATTGGATAGCGGGATGGTAAAACTTACTATTCCCACCCAAGAGAGTGCAACAGTAGGGAAAGCGCTGGATAGCGGGAGGGTAAAAATTACTATTCCCACTCCAGAGAGTACAACAGTAGGGAAAACATTGGATAGCGTAGGGGTAAAAATTAATATTCCCACTCCACAGAGTGCAACAGTAGGGAAAGCGTTGGATAGCGTATGGGTAAAAATTACTATTCCCACTCCAGAGAGTGCAACAGTAGGGAAAGCGTTGGATAGCGGGAGGGTAAAATTTACTATTCCCACTCCAGTGAGTGCAACAGTACGGAAAGCGTTGGATAGCGTAGGGGTAAAAATTACTATTCCCACTCCAAAGAGTGCAACAGTAGGGAAAGCGTTGGATAGCATATGGGTAAAAATTACTATTCCCACTCCAGAGAGTGCAACAGTAGGGAAAGCGTTGGGATAGCGTATGGGTAAAAATTACTATTCCCACTCCAGAGAGTGCAACAGTAGGGAAAGCGTTGGATAGCGGGAGGGTAAAATTTACTATTCCCACTCCAGTGAGTGCAACAGTACGGAAAGCGTTGGATAGCGTAGGGGTAAAAATTACTATTCCCACTCCAAAGAGTGCAACAGTAGGGAAAGCGTTGGATAGAGTAGGGGTAAAAAATACTATTCCCACTCCAGAGTGCAACAGTAGGGAAAGCGTTGGATAGCGAAGGGGTAAAAATTACTATTCCCACTACAAAGAGGGCAACAGTACGGAAAGCGTCGGATAGCGTAGGGCTAAAAATTACTATTCCCACTACTGAGAGTGCAACAGTAGAGAAAGCATTGGATAGCGAAGGGGTAAAATTTACTATTCCCACTACAAAGAGTGCAAGAGTAGGGAAAGCGTTGGATAGCGTAGGGGTAAAAATTACTATTCCCACTCCAGAGAGTGCAACAGTAGGGAAAGCGTTGGATAGCGGGAGGGCAAAATTTACTATTCCCACTCCAGTGAGTTCAACAGTAGGGAAAGCATTGGATATCGTAGGGGTAAAATTTACTATTCCCACTCCAGAGAGTGCAACAGTAGGGAAAGCATTGGATAGCGGGAGGGTAAAATTTACTATTCCCACTCCAGTGAGTGCAACAGTAGGGAAAGCATTGGATAGCATAGCGGTACAAATTACTATTCCCACTTCAAAGAGTGCAACAGTAGGGAAAGCGTTGGATAGCGTAGGGGTAAAAATTACTATTCCCACTCCAGTAAGTGCAATAGTAGGGAAAGCGTTGGATAGTGTAGGGGTAACAATTACTATTCCCACTCCAGTGAGTGCAATAGTAGGAAAAATAATAATTTAATATTTTATTAAAAAATAAATTAATTATTAATAGTAATAAAAAATGTATTAACATTATTTACCAATCACACAACCTTTAATAATTAATTATTTATAAATACCAATATTTTTTTTAAAAATTAATTACCTATTAATAATTATTTAACAACCAATTAATGTTCAATAAAATTAATAAATACAAACACAAATTAATAATTAATTCATAATATATTAATTATCAATATACAAAAATAATTTCAACAAATTATTTATTTACAATTAAATAACTTCCCACCATATTCCCCTATAAACCCACAACCCATTACAAATAATAAATTAATACAATTAACATAATTATCAATTAAACAATTAATAAAAATTAATTACCAAATAATACACATTAATTACCAATTAATAATTAATCAACAACCAATTAATTTTCTATACCAAAAATTGATAAATAATAAAAAATACCAATTAATAATTAACAGTAAATTAATTATACACAAAAATATTTTCAGTAATTACTTAATTATAATTAAATTACTTCCCACCCTATTACCCTATAAACACACAACCTGCACCGAATAATAAATTAGAACAATTAACATAATTATCAATTAACCAATTAATACAAATTATTTACCAATTAATAAAAAATAATTACCAATTATTACAAATTAATTACCAATAAATAATTAATTACAATAAATTAGTTATTACCAATTAATAATTAATTAATAACAATTACATTACTTCCCACCCTATTCCCCTATAAACCCACAACCCGCTACAGAAGTAAAACGCAAACTTAAATTACAAATAATTAATAATTCCTAAAAATTATTATTTATTGTACTATAATTAAATTACTTCCCACCCTAATCCCCTATAAACCCACAACCCGCTACGGAATTAAATTACAAAAAAATTAAATAACATAAAATTCATTACTTTAAAAATATTCAAACATACATTCCAAAATTAATACATACTTTTAACACATATACTAACACTTAAAACACTATAAAAAAATTCGATATTTTTAACAACTATATTATGACTGTCGATATTACTTACTTCGATATTATGCAAATCGATATTTCTTACCTGATTTTCGATATTCTTCACCACTATATTTTGGTATGTCGATATTCTGTCCATTCAATATTTAAAACTCAATATTCTGTCCACTCGATATTTTTTTTTCGATATTTTGGCTGTTTACCGTCTGAACCTGCATTACCTTAAGTTGTTGATAAGTCATATGTACAAGTTCAAATGAGCTCTTCCTAGAGAGAGACAGGATGCTATACGTTCACCCTTGTCAGTATACCAAAAAATTAAAGTTGTACTTTTGGTTACTTATCTTACAGATCTATATTTTCAACCTTTTCTCCAAGTCAAGCTGTCATACATTTTGTTGTTTTTTTCTTCAATTTTGTTATTGTATCGATTGGAGACAGTAATAGATAGGGCTTCTACAGGTGGGTCTCAAAATCTGTTTGTCATTTATTTTCACCAGAGTAATTATGAGCAAAGTGGTCATGGAGGTTTGCTTTTCCTTAAGGATTACCCATCTTGTTTCCATAGTAGGGTACTGCTGCCTAATTTACCAGATATCAGTGTGAAAGCTACCACAATGACAGGCAAGCTTGTATAAAGCTAAAGGAGGTATTTTGACCTACCTTTTGAAAGCACACATGTAATCCTAGAGGGACAGAGAATTGTGAATACTGAATCTTGTTGTTGGTTCTTTGATGATGGATATCTACCCTAAAAAGGTGTTATAATAGCAGAGGTGCTAGAAGACGTTTTGATGGCCCTAATCATTAATCAGCAGGTCTGCTGAAGCAGTCAATTAGAGAATATTTGTTTGCAGTTGGTAAGGCAGATTATTTTTTGACCATATCTCTCATTCTTTGCTTTTTCCTATGGTACCCCAAGGAATTAAAAAATATTTGCTGATCTCTTCTTTATTACTCCTAATACAAATGAATGTCTTCATTCAATCTGCGGTATATCCAATTAGCCTGTTTCACATAGTCTTACTCATGAAATTATAGTAATATCGATGAAAGTCCAGCAGTATTTTATTCAAGCGCACTCCAGTCACATCGCAGAATCAAGATTGCTGATGCACCATACCAACATTAATGGAATTGTAAGACATCAATAGGCCTGATGCAGGCTTGCCAACGTACAAAATAACTTCACTGTGTGAGGTGGGAGGTGGGAGTGGGGCCACTCCCCAATCACCGCGCGTTATCTCCACCTCCTCAACAAAAATATTAAAGGGGTCATTGAGACTGTCACTGATGTCCTGGGGTGTTTTCACACCTTTTAATGGACATCAGCTACTTACAGCTTCTGAAAACAAGCTGACATCTATTGTTTACAGTGGTTTTCAGCTTGTTTTCCCTGTTATAATGTGATTTCCTCTCCTCAACGTTTGGCTGTGTGAATGGAGCCGAAATCCTGTGACACACAGTGGCAGCGTGTGAGTTGGAATGTATGCTGATGTAATGGTGATTCTAAATACAGCAACTGAGTTACACCATTCCATATCAGCTTTCTATCATTAGAGGATCAAGATGTCTGCCTTCTCCAGGGCACCCTTATTAATGACTTTTCAGCCAACCTTTAAAGCTTGTAAAGCTTACACTCCCAACATCTGAATACACAAAAGCCTCCCAGTGTCCGTATAGCTTCCAATGTCATGTCCTTCTTAGCATACTGTTTCTCCCACAATCAACACAGTTTCTTAACGTATATTTGAATGCCACCTATTTGATAAAAAATTTAATTTTACATTTAACGGGTAAGTGTGTGTGTCATCACTTGCCTTTAAAAATTCTCTCCAGTGCTGTAGTTTTTTGGAACTGAAGCATACGTTACCTCAATAGGCATTACACAATCAGTATACATTAATCTTCTAGTAAAGAAGTAATGAGAGTGGAGCTGAAATTGATTAGCTTAACTATTGCTAATTAGAATTCAGATTCATTCTGATAAAAAGCAAAATAAAAGGCAAAACAGTTTGTGGGACTAAGACAGAAACAAACATCCTGCAACATTGAAGAAGCATGATAGCATTAAGTTCATGCATCGAACTTTGCCTTTGCTTAGTGAATTTGGAGCAAGCATTGAAAATAAAATATTTCTTATGATCTTTCTAAAAAATGGTGAGTTAATACATCAGGAAATTGCAGACATATATCAAATGTGGCCCATGTTAGGTTAGATTTAATTTTATTTATAGAGTGCAAGATTCGCCAGTCCATCTTGGCTCTGTAGAACAGCATAGTTGTACTACATTCAGGCACCAAAATACCTGAGCACAGAGGGGAATGGTAGGTAAAAAATTGAAATTACTGGCTGAAGAGCCAGGTCTTAAATCTTAAGGATGATCAGTATGGTGATAGAGCGCTTTCAGCACTCTTTTTTGTATTTGTGCACTAAACGCATGGTTGATACGCACCTTCACATATTCCTATTGTTTGCAGTGTTTTATGATCAATAACATGTATTCAGTAGACTCATTCAACATTCATTGTAGTGAAATGTTATATTATGATTATGTATGTATCGTCATGCCTGCGTATACCGAGAGCAGGACAGTCTTATAACCACACCATGTAACAGTGTCTAGTTTAAGTTGCCCGAGGTTTCTAGGCCAAAGACTATAATTGGTTTTGCACCTCCTTGGCTTCTCGAGAAATAAAGAATTAAATGAATGTTGTTTTCAAGAAATAGCAGTGTTCTCATCCTATTGCAGGTATGGGAATGACAACTCGTTATTTTCCAGATTGGAAAAGATAGTAGGGGTGGGCAGAATTTGCGTAGTTGCACTACGCAAAGCTCTCCAAAACGGTAAAAAATCTCCGCGAGCACGCAAAAGTTCTGCGAACACGCGGAATTGCTTATTTCGCCTGTTCGTGATGCTTTTGTCCTGTTCGCGAACGCTGTTTGCGTGCTAAGGGAGAAATATCTTGCGAACATGCATTTTGAAAGCGCGAACAAGTAAAAAATTCCACGAAGTCGCGGATCCCGGAATTTTAGGCAATTCCGCGTTCTCAGCAGAACGCGAAAGTACCCTAATTCCGCAAATTCCGCGAGCGGAAGGGAATTTACCACCCAGGCCTATAAGATACAAGGAATGCTTTGAAGACAGTTAGAAGCGAGAAGGAAGGATGTCTCTCGTGTCTGGCTGGTCTGGGAACCAAGGTCAACTTGGTGAACAAAGAACTTTAATTAACAGAGCATGAACCTCCCCTCATAGAAAAAGTGGCAATGGAAATTTTTACCAGGATGAAGCAGAAAAATCAAATTCTATGTTGTATGATGCGCAGGGACAGAGACCCCAGACTTCTGAAAGCTTTCAGAGAGAAAGGAGCATCTTAGAACTAGCTCCTAACCTTAAGTACTTTAACCCATTTGACGTGAGTACTTCTCAGGAAGTCAACACATGCTGACACCTTTGGGATTAGATGGAAGGGTAGTTAGGTGACGTCTCCTTTTAGTATAGTGTAGGGACAGATTTGTTTTAGTTCTAATGAAAAGAGATTTAGACTCTGCTTCAATCCTGAGTTGTATCTTGATTCTTGATTTACAATTGCATTCTTGTTATGCCGAATTACTTATATTCGTAGAATTGGCTCTGTTTTGATTTTTCAATATCTATATATGCTAATTTTACGATGTGTATACATCCTATTATTCTTGGCCTTATAATAAATTGACAAACCCAAAGTCGGAGTCTGTGGTACTTTCAGGTATGAAATTGGCATCTTGTTATGAAGTGTTTCTTCCCCTCCACCACTTTTAGTAGGTAAATAAAAGATCATAAGCGTTAAATGTTAGGAAGAAGACAAGGGTGCAATTTAGCTTAATCACTGGTAGCAGAGGATGGTTTGCCTCTAAATGGTGAGGGGAAAAGAGAAATATAGTGTATAGTAGGAAGAATTGACGTCCGGATGCAGAGGATGGAACATCGGCGAAGAATCTCGGAAACTGGCTGACGATGCAGAGGAAATAAAGGGCGGCATGAGTATGAAAGGTTCTGTGAGGAGTGTTAGATTGCAGTGTGTTTTATTCGTGTGATGTTTTGCGGAGTTGCGATGCATGTTGAGTGATTGAGGTTATTAGTACTGATCCGGACACGTGCGGATCAGGTAATTTGGTGAACGGGCTCAAGAGAAGTAGGCCTGGGCTAAAATTTTGTTCCGTTTGCGGAAATTGCGATAATTTGACATTTTCGCATTCCGCGGAAAGCGCGAAAATGTCAAAATTTTCGCATTCCGCAGCTTAGCGATAATTTGGTTCTTGCTCGCGATGTAAAATAATACATTCTCGTGCATGCCCGATCGCCTTACCTGAATCCCTGCGTCCGCCGACAAGTTTTCTTGATCCGGTCGCGTTCTCCATGAGATGTTGTATTGTTTTTAGCCATTTGCGCTGTCTCGCGACAGTTCGCGCCCGCAGTGACGTCATGCGTCGTGTGATCACGTCTTTCTTCTCGCGATCATGCACCGCGAGACAACTGAAAACAAGATGGCTGAGCCCGCGAGCAACCGCATGGGTAAGTTGGCGAGCCGCAACTATGCAGAAAATCTTGCGAACATGCGGGAAAAAAACTTCTGCATCTTCGCAATATTTCTGCGTGTTTGCGATAATTTTCAACATTTTTGCGATAATTTGCGAAAGTGGATTTCGCAAATTCCGCCCACCCCTAAAGAGAAGTCCTAGATCCCGGGATAGTATTGTAATGTAATTGTCTGAGTAAACTGTGGGAGTTGTGAAGCGCTATTGACTGTTCAGTTGTGTCAGGGAACTTTGTATGAGTGTGGGAATAACTCGCTGTGAGAAACCCCAGGTGCCGGGGGTAGATCACAGTGATTAAGTGGCCAACGCAGGTCGGGGGTCACAGCAGATGCGTGTTCTTGTGTGAGTGTTCTATCACTCTTTTAGTGGACAGACAATTACTTGTTTTGTAACTGTAAGTTATTGTGACTATGGTAGAACCGGTTACTTGGTTAATAACTTTGGGTTATACAGTTACTTGTAGAAGCGAATGTGTGAGCGAGTGTACGAAGCGAAAGTGTAAAGGCGGGTGAACCACTGCAAGGAGTGAGCAGTGACGTCAGAGCACGCCGCTCTGGGATTGGTTGGTTGGTGTAACGCCGCGCTGGGATTGGTTGCTCTGTGTTCATAGTCCATATTGGATTGTGGGTTGCAAATCGATAAATTTTCATGATGCGTTGTTTTCTGGTGTTGGGAGATTTGTGCAGAGGCGATAGAGGGATTGTGACTTGGGTAGGCGTGGAAGCTCCACCGGAAGATACTCCGGCACATTATATGGCAACAATCTGGGATTGCATACAATTGTTTGGCTTCAGAATTGGCATAAAATTACAGAGAATGAAGGGGAATTGGCTTTCCCTTGTTATGGGTCATTTCGCATGGAGGTTCTATACAAGCTGAGGGGGGTGATGGCTGCCCTTAAACGTACACCTCGACCCACACAATTTGAGGCATTAGACGCTTGGATGAGAGCTGCATTAGCAAAGAAACAAGAGGCTTCACAGGGACGTATAAGGAAAGCGATAAAGGCATATCAAGATGTCAGATGGGATGCACAGCTGAAACGATGGAGAGTAGACACCATAGAAGGAGAGCGTGTATACCCCTTTCGATGGTTAGCAGGTGAGTCAGAGGGAAAGAGTAAGACAAATGAGGACAGTTATAGAGACAATAGTTTCCTTGACAGGCTCTTAGCAGAACCACCTCCACCTTGTGACTCTAAGTCAGAGATAGAGAGGTCGCAACCACCAGAGGAGACAGCGGGAGCAGGGCAGATGGGATTGGAGGAACAGTCAACAGGAGTCAGGGGAAAAATAGCTATGGTACGGATTCCAGTAGGGTCAGAGGGAATGAGATACCCTAATTATGAACTAGCACAACCTGCAGGGAATACGCAATTGCCAGATGCTTTGTCAGTGCCAGTCACAATTGGACCAGTGGTCCCCATATATACTCCTGAAGTAAGACGAAATGACAGTCAACAGTATACAGGTGATAGGGAAGAGACAATATCTGGAGGGAGTCTTACACATATGGGAACAGGTCTATTACAGGCACCCGTGGTTTATAGTACTTCACTGCCAGCTACTGCAGATCCATCAAGAATGGACAGTGGGTCAGAACGCAGACCAACAGGAATTTTAGAGAATTCTAGGTCGGATCTCCAAATGTGGGTTCAACCAGTGAAAGAGACAATGTCGCAAAGAGAAGAAATGACGAGGGCAGAACCTTCTAGTATACTGTTTGGGCCGCAGGTTGTGTGTGCAGGTAATCACTGGAGGAGTAGGAGCTGGGATAGAGAAGATTGTACAGCCTCGAAGAGGGAAGAAGGATCAATACCAAGGAGAACACAAAGTTGTGTCAGAGAGGATTTAGAAAGGGAAAGAAATCAGAAAGTGTTGCAGAGTGCAATAAAAGCGCCAATGTTGGATGTGGTTCGATTAGAGGTGGAAATAGATGAAGTGGTTGAAGGGAATTTGCCTTTGGAGAGAATTGAGACATATGACCCAAATGAAATGTTATTTGTGGCCAAAGATATTACAAGAAAGGCAAAGCGGGCTTATGATGCCCTATGGCAGTTAGTACGAAGGTATGATGTTGATTTGACAAAGACCAAGATGATGCAGGGTTCTTGCAGACTAAATATACAGACAAGGAGTTGGAGGAAAAACAAACTTTTGGGTTGAAAGCCCAGATTAGAGAACTGGTACCAGGAATGTGAGCTTGGAAAGCACTAGACTGATGGGAAGAGAGATCAGCCAAAAAGAAATGTGCTAAAACTGGAATAGGCACCTCTTCACCTCAGGGGGGAAGGATGGAAGCCACTGGTAATTTTCCCTTGAGAGAAGTGCAGAACGGAGGGTATGGACATGTGCCATGGAGCAGGGGTGATTTGGATGCTTTTACAAATGATTTTCCTCGGCTGAGGGAGAAACCTGCAGAGTGGTACAAGCAGATATACCGGTTTGTTAAGATCTCGAAGGTGTTGTGGATCAATTTGAACATTTTGTTTGATATAGTGGTCCAGGCAGATCTGTGGGCAGCATGCAAAATTGCTATTGAGTGGCCAACAGCTGAGCCACCTAGAGATTCAGTAACGCATGGTCCTTGACCTGATGTGATAAGAAAATATGAGCAAGTAATTACCTGGTTGCAGTCTTAGGTGGCTCTGCAGATTGTTGATTGGCTTAAAATAAATCGTACAATTTAAGAGCCTAAGGAATCAGTGCATGATTACTACGAACGATTGTTATTGGCTTTAAACAGCATAGTGGATTGGATACTACTGATCAAAAGAATATGGGCCAGTTTGTCTCAAAGTTTGTGTTAGGCTTGAAATCTGACATTAGTTTGATGATACAACACCACCTGATATGTTGGCAGAATAAGTCGGTGGATGAAATACTGCGGTATGCCAAATATTGTAGTGATCAAGTAGAATCAGCACAAAAGAAATTGCAAGACAAGTTGATGTTGGCTCAGTTGAGAAATGCAGACTACATGCAGGGGGTTGGAGGAGGTATGGGTCGAGGCAGAGGAAGTGGCCGAGGTATGGGTCAACAAATGGCAACCCAACCGGGTCAGGGACAAGGAAGAGGTACAGAGATGAGTACAAGTGAGTGGGTGGCAAAACAAAAGAAGGCTACTGCCTGTCATTATTGTCACAAGACAGGGCATTGGAAGCACGAGTGTCGATTGAATCCTGCTAATCAAATCCAATATGAGGGAGAGAGACACATATCCGAGACTCTGCAGACTGTGACTAGACCTAGGCCCATGTATGGAGGTTGCGAGCCACGAGTACAGGTGCCACAGCCTCCCAGGATACCCATGCATAATTAGACATATCAGCAGATGCCGTATTTTGAAATACAAGACACATACAAACAATCTCAGGGTCCTCTGGAGTGCCAGAGGGGGATGCAGGAAGAATGCCCTCTCGATACAGTACTGGGGGTAGATCAGAGTGGGCCATTCGTGGGTGCAAATGTGAATGGATATCCTGTCACCTTTTTATTAGATGCTGGAGCTGCGCGCTCCACAGTAAGATCAGATGTGGTCCCCAAATTATCTCTTTCTTGACAATTGATTCAAGTAGTGGGTATCGGTAATCAGAAAATGACCAACCCATTAACAAATGCATTACCTCTTAGAATAGGGCCGTTCAAAGATAAGCATCAGTTTGTGGTGTGTAATACAAGTCTGGTTTGTCTTTTGGGCCGTGATCTTTTGTGCAAATTAAATTGTAACATCTCATGCACTCGAGAGGTGTGGAGCTGCAGACCTATGATGATGATGCCAATTTCAAAATGGATAATATGAGCATGTGTGCAGTACTGTTTGTGGTTCTCACAAAAGCAGAGTTGCCACATGATTTGAGAGATTCAGTTCATCCGAAGGTGTGGGATTTCACAGGTGAGGAGATAGGGTTAATCCGAGGGGTGGAACCTGTTAAGATACAGGTGAGACCAAATGCTGAGTTTCCACGAACCCCACAATATAAACTGTCTGCAGAGACACTGGCTGGGATAACTCCTGTTATTAAGTCAATGATCACACAAGGCATTCTAAAGGAGATATGAGGAAGTCTCTGTTAATTCACAGATCATGGGATTGCACAAGCTTAGTGGCAAGTATAGAATAGTACAAGACCTGCGCAGGATTAATGAGATCGTGATCTCCTGTTGTCTTGTGGTACCAAATCCGGCTGTTATTCTCTTCCAAATACCATGTGAAGCAGAATGGTTTACCGTCATAGATTTGTGTCAGGCATTCTTTTCCATACCTTTACACGAAGAAAGTCAGTATTTATTTGCATTCCAGATGGGCGACAGTGTCTTAACATGGTGTAGAATCCCTCAGGGGTATGCAGAAAGCCCCTCTATCTTTAGCCAGTGTCTGAAAAAGAATCTTGAAGGGCACCGCTCACCAACATCGTCCGAGCACACCACCTCAACATCACCTCGTACGCCGACGACACCCAGCTAATCCTCCCCCTCACCAAGGAGCCGGCCACCGCCAAATCCAACCTCCATGAGGGAATGAAGGCCGTTGCAGAGTGGATGAAGACCAGCCATTTGAAACTGAACTCTGACAAGACAGAAGTCCTCGTCCTTGGCTCCACCCCCACTGCATGGGATGACTCCTGGCGGCCGGCTGAGTTGGGAGCTGCCCCGACACCCACCAACCACGCGCGCAACCTGGGTTTCATCCTGGACTCAATGCTCTCTATGGCCCAGCAAGTCAACGCTGTCTCCTCCTCCTGCATCAACACCCTCCGCATGCTTCACAAGATCTACATATGGATCCCCACCGACACCAGGAGGATGGTCACCCAAGCCCTCGTCAGCAGCAGGCTGGACTATGGCAATGCCCTCTACTTGGGAACCACAGCCAAACTCCAGTAAAGACTCCAACGCATACAAAATGCCTCAGCACGCCTCATCCTCGGAATCCCCCACCCCAGCCACATCACTGTCCACCTGAGAGACCTGCTATGGCTCTCAATCAACAAGAGGATCACCTTCAAGCTCCTCACCCACGCCCACAAAGCCCTCCACAATGCCGGACCGGCATAGCTCAATGAACGACTCACCTTCTACACCCCGAACCACCAGCTTCGCTCCGCAGACCTCACCCTCGCCACCATCCCACGCATCCGCCGAACGACCTCCGGCGGCAGAGCATTTTTCCACCTCGCCGCCAAGACCTGGAGCACCCTGCTCATCCACCTGCGATAGAGCCAAGACATGCTGACCTTCAGGAGATTCCTCAAGACCTGGCTGTTAGATCAGTAGCTGCTTCACCCCCCCCCCCAGTGCCTTGAGACCCTCACGGGTGAGTAGCGCGCTCTATAAATGTTTTGATTGATTGATTGATTGGTGATGCCTCTTAAATCAGTCCTGGTTCAGTATATTGACAACCTTTTGGTCGCCTCAGAAAATGAAGATACGTGCAGGATAGACACAGTGGCTTTGTTGAACCATTTGGCAGAGAATGGACACAAATTGGTCCCAAAATAAATTGCAATAATGTTTACCCGAAGTTCAGTATCTGGGACACCGTATTGAGAAAGAAAAGCGAAGGGTGTCACCAGATTGCATAGAAGCAATCTTGCAAATGGGAACTCCGAAAACACAGAAAGAAGTCTGCATGTTTTTGGGTATGGTCGGCTATTGTCGACAGTGGATCCCAAACTTTTCCTTACAAGCAAAGCCTCTGTTAAGACTAACACGAAAAGACATCAGTGATCCGGTAACAAGGGATGAAGAATGCTTGAGAGCCTTCCATGAGCTGCGAGAAAGCATATGTCGTGCCCCTGCTCTGGGAATGCCAGACTATAATAAAGCGTTTTCACTCTTCTGCTGTGAGGAGGGATGTGCATTAGTGGTCCTTGTATAGACACATTTAGGTGCCCGTAGACCAGTGGCTTACTTTTCAGCTACATTAGATCCAGTAGCTTCTGCGTTTCCCGGATGTCTCAAATACATTGCTGCAACAGGTGTCAGCATTGAAAGATGTGAAAGCATCATGATGGGTCACCCATTCATCGTTTATGTGCCTCATTCTGTAGAATTGTTGATGACCAGAACAAAAACACAGTACCTGATGAACAATAGGTTGACCAAATATGAGCAAGTAATTCTAGCATCTGAAAATATTACTTTTAGACGTTGTACCACTCTAAGCCCCGCTACATTGTTGCGTGTTCCCCAAGAGGATGGAGATTAAATTTGTGAAGAGCACGACTGTCTAGATGTCACTTAACTATCTACCAAACCCAGACCTGACATTGTCGATGAACCTTTACCTGAATCTGATTTGATCCTTCTTTTTGTTGACGGTTCATGCCTAAGAGACAATGAAGGGTACCTAAGAGCAGCGTTTGCTGTATGCACCATCACCAGAGTAGTAGAAGCTGCCTGTTTGAATAGAGTATTCTCTGCTCAGGTAGCAGAAATCATTGCATTAATACGTGCCTGTATTATTTCACATGGAGTCCGAGTGACAATCTATACGGACAGCCAATACGGGTTTGGTGTATTTCATGATTTGGGTCAGTTGTGGTTGCAAAGGGGATTTTTAAAGTCCTCGGTGTCTCCGATTCGAAATGGTGAATATGTGCGCCAACTATTGGACGCTTTGCAAAAGCCCAAAGCTATGGCAGTTGTGAAGTGCGCTGCTCATGGAAAGGGAGAAGACTTTGTCGCAAAGGGAAATAATTATGCTGATGAGGTAGCTCGTTTTTGTGCTATACATGCATGTTTTATTAATGGACAATATGTAGGAGAAAGCACAGAAGAGACCAAGCTCAGCATGATGTTAGCTGTAGCCGATACATGAGATGAGGTGAAGCGGTTACAGGATGGGTGTCAACCGATAACAGAGATTTACTTCCTAACTGTTTGTTGAGCCCAATGGCAAAGCAGATTCACGGAGCAGTCCATCTGGGACGAGATGCCATGGTGCGAGTGTTCAGGCAAACATGGTTTAATCCATGCTTTCGTGTGATTGCTGAAGAAGTGTGTCATAGATGTGTTACGTGTCAGCAAACGAATGCAGGAAAGAGAACTGTGGTTACAATGAGTCACATTGGAAGATCAGGAGGTCCTTTTAACAGGATACATATGGATTTTATTGAGATGCCAGGATGCAATAGGCTGAGATATGTTTTGGTGGTGGTGTATATCTTTTCACGTTGGGTTGAGGCATATCCAACTCGACAATGTGATAGTCTCACTGTAGCAAAGTTGCTGTTGCGAGAACTGATACCGAGATACGGATTCCCGACTTCAGTGGAGACAGATAGAGGAACTCACTTCCATAGTGAACTGATGAAACTGTTTTGTGCTGCTTTAAACATAGACCAGAGATTGCATTGCAGTTACAGGCCTGAAGTGCCTGGTCTGGTGGAACAGGGGAAAGGCACAATCAAAATGAGAGTGGTTAAGGTTTGTTCATCGACTGCATTGAAGTGGACAGATGCTTTGCCTCTAGTTCTGATGAGCATGCGCAGCACTCCTGATAGGAGAACAGGGCTATCTCCTCATGAAATACTGACAGGGAGAGCTATGAGATTGTCTATGGTGCCAGCTACAGCATTGATAAATATCACTGATGATATGGTGTTGGATTATTGTAGGGGACTGGCTGATGTGGTTAATTCTGTGTCCCACCAGGTCGAGGCTGCGATTTCATCCACCTCGAGAGACCTGCTGCATGATCTAAACCCTAGAGACTGGGTGCTTTTATGCAAGCACGTGCGGAAGAGCTGTCTTGATGCTCGTTAGAGACGACCATATCAAGTCATATTGGTCACAAGTACAGCCGTGAAGTGTGGAGGACTACCACATTGGATCCACGCTTCACATACCCGCAAGGTTCCAGGGCCTGCAGAGAAATCACCCATTCCTCAAGTTGCCCGAAGAGCAACTGAATCTGAAGACTTACAGGGAGAAACAGAGCAAGGAGAAAGGGAACCGCCTGCTGAGGAGCAGCAAACAGAGCCCGAGATTGACGACATTGTGGAAGTACCCTCTGAAACAGACCCGAGTGAGCGGCCTGGCTTAGAAGGAACAGACAAAGAGGAAGAGCGGAGAGCAGATGCCAAAGAAGAAAAGTGGCCAACAAGAAAAGAAAGGCTAAACATAAGACTTGCATCTGAGAAATATCTTGCTCCGATTCCTGAAACGTCTGAAACTGAACAAAGCGAACAAGAAGATAATCCAGCTGATCTAAGACGCTCAAGAAGAAAAAGAACACCGTCTCAGAAGTACGCATCTCCTGAGTGGACATATCTGGTTGCAGATTCAGAACCCTAGGAATTCCGGGAGATTGGAAACTGGAACAATGAGCTACGGAGGGGACACCCTATTGATTGCTATTCAGTTGTTACTCCCGGGAGTCTTTGGAACCCTGACACTGCAAGTTCCGAATCTACCCAGATTGAGTGGGTTGCAATTTTTGATCCTTAATTAGGTTGTTTTCCCTTCCTTTGGTCGACAGCTTACTGCATCGGAATTGGGAGATATTCAAGCTGAAATCCTGCAAATGGTTCTCAACATACTCGGCTCTAACTTCATTAGAGATGAAGCTTGAACTGTGATCGAAGAACTCATTAGGCCTTAGAAAGAAGATAACCTAGCCTGAATGGAAGAAGATTTAAAATAGGGTCCTTTCAATAGAGAGAAGAATTCAAGATTAGGGCTGACTACTTCTCTACAATAGGTTTAGTATTGATGGACTGAATCCGGCAATAATCGAGTGAGAAATTAATTACGGATATTGTAAATTGAAACCAAAAGTAGAAAAAAGAAGAACAGAAACTATCACCGTTTCTTTGGGGTGTCAAATATGACAGTGAAAACATGGCTCCCGAAACATCTGGACGGAAACAGAAATGTGTTATTGGAACTCTTATAGCAATAGTGTGCCTCTCACTGCCTCAGGACCTGCCTGGACGCTCTGCTGTTTGAAGGGGGAAGGCTGCTCCACTACTCTGCTGCGGGACTGCGAGGACCACGGTGCTCAGCGCTCAGCTGATTAGACTCACCTGGTTCCTCTTCCCGCTCCTGCCTCCACCATCCACGCCATGCCTCGCGGCCCCCGCCTCGCGGGAGCCGCTCGTTGGGTCTGATTGCTTAAAAACTTGGTTGGTGCTCAATCCCATTGTGCCTCTCACTGCCTCATGACCTGCCTGGACGCTCTGCTGTTTGAAGGGGGAAGGCTGCTCCACTACTCTGCTGCGGGACTGCGAGGACCACGGTGCTCAGCGCTCAGCTGATTAGACTCACCTGGTTCCTCTTCCCGCTCCTGCCTCCACCATCCACGCCACGCCTCGCGGCCCCCGCCTCGCGGGAGCCGCTCGTTGGGTCTGATTGCTTAAAAACTTGGTTGGTGCTCAATCCCATTGTGCCTCTCACTGCCTCAGGACCTGCCTGGACGCTCTGCTGTTTGAAGGGGGAAGGCTGCTCCACTACTCTGCTGCGGGACTGCGAGGACCATGGTGCTCAGCGCTCAGCTGATTAGACTCACCTGGTTCCTCTTCCCGCTCCTGCCTCCACCATCCACGCCACGCCTCGCGGCCCCCGCTTCGCGGGCGCCGCTCGTTGGGTCTGATTGCTTAAAAACTTGGTTGGTGCTCAATCCCATTGTGCCTCTCACTGCCTCAGGACCTGCCTGGACGCTCTGCTGTTTGAAGGGGGAAGGCTGCTCCACTACTCTGCTGCGGGACTGCGAGGACCACGGTGCTCAGCGCTCAGCTGACTAGACTCACCTGGTTCCTCTTCCCGACCCCGCCCCCTCTTGCCTGCCTGTTCTTCTGTTCGACCCGCCTGAACGCGCTAGCGGAACGCGCGCGGGACGTAGCTCCGGGTGAAGACCGGCAAAGAGCGGGCCGTTTGAGGCCGTTCGAGAACGGACAGGAGCGGACCTGGGCCACTCTATATCTACTCCCTTTACTAGATTTTTCTTTAGCTGCTAATTACTGCACTCGAAATATGACCTCTAGGGAGACTAGAAGTAAGACTATGTTGGCTTCCGGGAAGCCCCAAAGCACCCTGGACAGCTACTTTGCCAAAGCAGGAACATTACTTATCGAGGATATTACAACGCTCGAACGACGCATCTCCCAAGAAATTGAGTGGGTAAGGAGATCGTCTCTGGGTCCCCTAGCTTCTATAACCACCCCTGTGCCAAGACCTGAAAGTAACTTACTAGTAGCCGGGGACAGGGGTCTTGATGACATGGTTGATATACCCGGCACATGCAGTGCCATTGCTTCTGACACAGCCTGTAATACTTTGTCTTCGGCTGACCTCAGTATAATGTCATTACCCTTACCAAAGCCGACGCATCCTACAACTGCTTCTGACATCACGTCATATGCCGGGGAGGGAAATTTCACTGAGGCCCAAAGGAATACACCGGTTAAGTTGGGGGAGAGAGAAGGAGCTGTCCCCAAAAATAAGAATGCCCAGAGATTACGTGGGAAAAACCCGAAATTGAGGAGGGGAAGAAATGTACAAAATATAAAAGGAAAAATACACCTAAAAATAAAGGTCATATTCCATCTAATGCCCTAATTGAGAAATCCCCTGATTCCTGTCCAGTCCCTGGTGAGGAGGACATTACCCTCTGTAACGCCCTGAACGTCTCAGGATCGTTTAACAGACACGATAATGAGGACGCAACCACTTGTGAAGGGTTAGTTATTTTAATGAAGGCAAAAATAATACAAAGAATAAACAAAAGTTATAGTCACTGGAATCCTCCAGGCTAAGTACGTTACCAGCCCACAGCACGGATGGTCCTAACCGTCCTCTGCATAAACGCCGATCCCGGCGTATGCCAACAGAGGGCAGAAATGAAATGGCCGACAATGCCAATCGGTAGGCTGTGAGGGGCACGAAGAGTGTTGGGGAGAATCGAGGAGTCAGGGAAACACCCAGCCGGGGTCTCTACCTGAAGGGAGCAGCCGCTCAACCTCTTCCTCAGATTGCACCGGGACGTGGAGTCACCTCCTGGTGATGCGTCACCGATACCCCAATCAAAAGCAAGAATACTGAACCGAGAGCAGCCGCTCGATCGATCCTGTGGACTTCCGAGTCTGTAACGCGGCAAACACCTCCTGGTGTGCGTTACAGCTGGCAGTCCCTGTATCTCTGGTCGGGCTGGGAGTTACGACTCCAACCAGCAAAAGCGCCACTGCGCTTTGACTCAGCCGAGTCAAAAAGCGAAGCTCAATGGTTGACCGGTAGAGCTTCCGGGTCCTTCACAGGTGACGATGGGGCAAGACACGGCCCAGGGAGTAACGACTCGACCTACCTCCGTTCTTGCCTTACTGGAGCACCACTCCGGAACACTGCTCTTCACGAAGCAGGTACGTCGGTGTAAACACAATATCCGACAGCGTTGTACCTCCCGGTTCCTCCCTTTATAGGGCGTGTTTTCCTTGAGTTATGTAACAGCTCTCCTGTTTACATAAGGGCGTGTTTTCCTTGAGTTATGTAATAGCTCTCCTGTTTACATAAGGGCGTGTTTTCCTTGAGTTATGTAACAGCTCTCCTGTTTACATAACCTCTCAACCGCTAAGCATCCTGGGAGATGTAGTCCGTTTTCGCTGGTTACCGTTTTCCTCCCCTCGCATGACAGGAATTCTTGACAGTACATCCTCCCTCTCAGCGGCTCCCCACGGGTCCAGCGCTGGCAGGAAAACGCCGATGGAACAAGGAGACCAAGCGCGGAGCATGAACCCCTTCAGCCGGTTCCCATGATTGCTCCTCCGGGCCATAGCCTTTCCACGCAACCAGGAACCACAGCTTCCCCCTGCGCCATTTGGACGCCCGTATGCCCGACACTTCATACTCCACCTCCGACTCCACGCATACCGGCCCAGACGGCTTGGAGGGTGCTGGTTTGAGCAATGATACATGAAAGACAGGGTGTATCCGCAATGACTGGGGCAAGCACACCTTCACGTTCACGGGACCCATACACTTGGTAATTCGATAGGGGCCCATGTACTTGGGATGGAACACACTGTTCTTTCGAAACCTCATGTTTCTTGTGGATATCCAGACGTAGTCTCCAGTGCGGTACAGTGGCCCGGGCCTTCTCTTCCTGTCTGCCGCAGCCTTGTATCTTCTCTTGGCCTCCATTAGGACAGCCCTTGAGCGCATCAACGTGTCTTTTATGTGTGCCACCCTGTCCGCTGTGGCGGGAATCCTGTCCTCTCTGAACGGATGTAGAAATGGCAAGAACCTGGGATGTTGGCCATAGTTGCTATAGAACGGAGATGACTGTGTGGAGCTGTGAGTGGCGTTGTTATAGGCTATCTCTGCAACCCATAGCAAGTCGACCCATTCTTCCCTGCCCTGGTCCACAAAATATCGCAGATACTGTTTGAGCGTTTGGTTCAGGCGCTCGGTTTGGCCGTCCGTTTGAGGGTGGTAGCTGGTGGACAGGGCGGTCTTAACATGCAGTGCAGTGCACCAAGTCTTCCAGAAGTGCGCAGTAAACTGCGACCCCCGGTCCAACACGATCACCCCAGGTAATCCATGCAGTCGTACCACATTCTTTAGGAGTAGTGACGCCAATTCCCCGGCCGTAGGGACTCTCTTGCAGGGGATGAAGTGCCCCATTTTCGTCAAGTAATCCACTACCACCAGTATTGCCGTCATCCCCTGGTCTACCGGTAGGCCCACCACGAAGTCCAGTGATATGCTATCCCATGGTCTATCCGGGGTCGGAAGTGGATGTAAGAGCCCTTGGGTTCGGCCATGGTCGGCCTTCATGGTAGCACACGTAGGACACTCCTGTCCCCACCTCCTGACATCCACTCTCATGGTTGGCCACCAGAAATGCCGTCCCATGCTAGCCACCGTTTTTTCAAAGCCCAAATGACCTGCGCATGGAGAGTCATGGCACCAGATGAATGCTTGTTTCCTTAGCCTAGGCGTGGGTATCAATAGGCACCTGCCCTTCAGGGGTATCCCGTCCTTCAGCTGCCATTCTCTGTGACTGAGGAGCCACCTCCGCCATGCGAATGACCTGATCCCTCTCTTTATTCCCCTCAGGAAAGTATCCGGTTGGATAACCCCCAATACCATCCTCGGGGAAATGATGGAACGCTCGGTCGCAGGCAATGGTTCCTTAACTGCAGATTGACGGGACAGGGCGTCCGCCTTGCGGTTTTCCGTCCCCGGCCGATATGTGATGCGGAAGTTGAACCCCGCAAAGAAGATCATCCACCGCAGCTGCCTGGGAGAAAGGTGTCTTGTGGCCGTCATGAACTGTAGGTTCCGATGGTCCGTGTACACCGATACCACATGTCTTGCCCCCATCAACCAATGCCTCCATTCGGTGAAGGCGTCCTTGATTGCGAGAAGCTCCTTCTCCGCAATATGGTAGTTGCGTTCGGCGTCGTTGAGTTTGCGGGACATGTACGCAACGGGATGAAGCACCCCTGTGTCGTGGTTGCGTTGGGACAAGATAGCCCCCAGCGCCACATCCGATGCGTCCGCTTCCACCACGTAGGGGAGATCCGGATCGGGGTGAGCCAACACCGGCGCCTTACCAAAGGCGCTTTTCAGGGCCTCAAAGGCTTTGTTCGCTTCAGGGGACCAGACAAACTCCTTGGACTTCCTCAGTAGCTGTGTGATTGGGGCCACCAATCCTGAAAATCCATCTATAAACCGCCTGTAAAAGTTGGCGAAGCCAATGAAACTTTGGACGTCCTTCACGCTTTGGGGCACCGGCCATTCTTTCACCACCTTGATCTTTCGTTCTGCCATCTCCTGTCCCTCTGGACTCAGCATCACTCCGAGGAATTCCACGGATGTGACGTGGAAGTCACACTTGCTGAGTTTACAAAACAGCATGTTGTCCCTCAGCTTTTGGAGCACAGCTTTGACGTGGTGTACGTGCTCCTCCACACTGGACGAATAGATGAGGATGTCGTCGATATATACGACCACGTAGATATCCAACTCCTCTCTGAATACCTCATTCAAAAAGTACTGACAGGCTGCCGGGGCGTTGCACAGACCGAACGGCATGACGAGGTACTCAAAAAGGCCGAACCTGGTCTTAAAGGCGGTCTTCCACTCGTCTCCGTCCCTCATGCGCACCAGATGGTATGCCCCTTTCAAATCCAACTTGGTGTAGATACGAGCTTTCTTGACCTGTTCCAGAAGTACACTGATGAGAGGCAAGGGGTACCGATTTTTTATGGTTATCGCTAGGCCTGGGCGGTAAATTCCGTTCCGTTCGCGGAATTTGTGGAATTTGGGTAATTTCGCGTTCCGCGGAGAACGCGAAATTGCCCAAAAATCTGCGTTCCGCGACTTCGCGAAATTTTTTGCTTGTTCGCGTTCTCAATATGCGTGTTCGCGAGATATTTCACCCCGAGCACGCAAACAGCGATCGCGAACAGGAAAAAAGTATCGCGAACAAGCAATTCCGCGTGTTCGCGGAATTTCTGCGTGTTCGCGGAGATTTTTTACCGTTTCGCGGAGATTTGCGTAATGCGATTACGCAAATTCCGCCCACCCCTAGTTATCGCATTCAATGCCCTAAAGTCCACACAGGCTCTCAGCTCCCCATTAGCCTTCGGGATGAAGAAGAGTGGCGAGGCGGCCGGAGACTTGGACGGGCGGATGAATCCTAGCTTGAGGAGTTTATCCAGGTACCCCCGGAGATGCACGTTTTCAGGCTCCGTCAGGGCATACAGCCTGCCGCTGGGAACGCTGGCCCCTGGCACCAGGTCGATCTGGCAGTCAAACTGTCTATGTGGTGGTAGCACTTCCGCCTTCACCTCATCAAATACATCCTCAAAACTGTGATAAGCCTGGGGGAGAGCCACATCTTTTTCTGCCGCTGTAGCCACCGTCTGACTCCCGCTCTCATCTGCGTCAAGGGATTCCGTTCTTATTCCACAATGCAGGATGCAATACGGTGACGTCATTTCGATGCGATGTGTTGGCCAATCCACAAAGGGGTTGTGTTTCTGTAGCCACGGCAATCCCAATATGACGACATATTGGGGCGCTCGGATGATGTTAAAATCGATTTGTTCCAAATGGTTCCTCCCATATCTCATCGGAAGGACCCCCGTGTGCTGCCCGATGGGCCCCGTCACCAATCGCCTTCCGTCTACAGCATAGACGTCTTCAGGTACAGCTTTGGGAAGAAGCACTAGCCCTAGCCTGCATGCCTCGTTGTGGTCTATAAACATGCCAGTGGCCCCTGAATCCACCATGGCCACAACGGGTATCCACTGGTCATGCACTCCCACGTGCACCGTGAGAAACAGGTGTCGTTGTCCCTTAGTGACCGAGTTGGAAAGTGAAGGGATGGATGAGTGACTCCGAGATGCCCCTTCTTTGGTCTGGGAGTCCTCTAGTTTTCCGCCGGTATGTCCACCACGGCTGTTACCGACCGGTTTGCCCGATAACGTGACGTCTTCGGTTTGGCAGGGCATTCACGTATGTAGTGGCCTTTTTTGCCACAATATAGGCACAATCCTTGTTTACGGCGTGACTCTTTCTCCGTGGCTGTGAGGCTCGCTCGTATTGCGCCGATGTCCATGGGTTCTCCCTTGGATGCGGTGGAAGTTTCAGGACTTCCCACCGTCACATAGGATGGAAGGGATTTTCCTTTTCTCCCATGATCCCCCATTCTTTCACTTAGCCTATGTACCAGCCGTAATACCAGGTTGATAAGGCCCTCACATGTCTTGGGTTGAGGGTCAATATGAGCCACGGCGTCCTTGAGCTCATCGCACAGCCCTTGATGGAAGAGCGCCGTCTGTTTAGCAACAGGCCACTTGGTTTCCGCAACCAGCCTTCGGAACGCGTTGAGATACTGCACCAGGTCGTTGGATCCCTGTCTCAACTCAAGCATTTCACGGTCCGCCATGTACGAGTCAGCCCTTCTGTCGAATACCTTCAGGAATTCCTCGCGAAAAGCACCCCAATCACATAAGATGGGGTCGTCCCTGCTCACCAGAGGTACGGCCCATTGTGCCGCGTTTCCAGCCAAATAGGAAATAAGGAAAGCCACACGAGCCTGACTCGTGGGGAACGCCTTTGGTTTGCACGATAAATGTAGCGCCACTTGTGTGAGGAATACCTGCACTGTGTTAGGATCCCCACTGTACCTCTCTGGTGTTGCCAAGGGGATGGCTACCGGCATTTCCACTACTACCGCAGGGGTCTGGTTCGTGAGGGAGGTGCTGGGCGTGAGCGGGTCCAATTGGATAGCATCCAGTCTGGCTTTTACATCGGCTGTTTCTTGCCTAGAGGCAGCCACTTCAACTTGCACGGTCGCTAAAGCAGCCAGCACATCATCAAGTGTTGCCATGTCTGTTATCGACCGGGAGACAGTTAGTGTTATTAAGGTCGGATATTTTGTAACGCCCTGAACGTCTCAGGATCGTTTAACAGACACGATAATGAGGACGCAACCACTTGTGAAGGGTTAGTTATTTTAATGAAGGCAAAAATAATACAAAGAATAAACAAAAGTTATAGTCACTGGAATCCTCCAGGCTAAGTACGTTACCAGCCCACAGCACGGATGGTCCTAACCGTCCTCTGCATATACGCCGATCCCGGCGTATGCCAACAGAGGGCAGAAATGAAATGGCCGACAATGCCAATCGGTAGGCTGTGAGGGGCACGAAGAGTGTTGGGGAGAATCGAGGAGTCAGGGAAACACCCAGCCGGGGTCTCTACCTGAAGGGAGCAGCCGCTCAACCTCTTCCTCAGATTGCACCGGGACGCGGAGTCACCTCCTGGTGATGCGTCACCGATACCCCAATCAAAAGCAAGAATACTGAACCGAGAGCAGCCGCTCGATCGATCCTGTGGACTTCCGAGTCTGTAACGCGGCAAACACCTCCTGGTGTGCGTTACAGCTGGCAGTCCCTGTATCTCTGGTCGGGCTGGGAGTTACGACTCCAACCAGCAAAAGCGCCACTGCGCTTTGACTCAGCCGAGTCAAAAAGCGAAGCTCAATGGTTGACCGGTAGAGCTTCCGGGTCCTTCACAGGTGACGATGGGGCAAGACACGGCCCAGGGAGTAACGACTCGACCTACCTCCGTTCTTGCCTTACTGGAGCACCACTCCGGAACACTGCTCTTCACGAAGCAGGTACGTCGGTGTAAACACAATATCCGACAGCGTTGTACCTCCCGGTTCCTCCCTTTATAGGGCGTGTTTTCCTTGAGTTATGTAACAGCTCTCCTGTTTACATAAGGGCGTGTTTTCCTTGAGTTATGTAACAGCTCTCCTGTTTACATAAGGGCGTGTTTTCCTTGAGTTATGTAACAGCTCTCCTGTTTACATAACCTCTCAACCGCTAAGCATCCTGGGAGATGTAGTCCGTTTTCGCTGGTTACCGTTTTCCTCCCCTCGCATGACAGGAATTCTTGACACCCTCTCTGACATACGTAACTTGATGAGGTTAATGCTCAAACCTCTGGAAGTACGGCTAGGAAAGATCGAAACTGTACTCCAGACCATTGAAAATAAACTGTGTCATTCTCCAGTTACTTGCTCAAAAGATAATAGACCACTGGTTACAGGGAGGTGCCATGAGGGAAATAAAACACACCCGCAACCAAAGATTTATCCCTTCCTACCAACACCTTAAAGCCCCCACTCATTCCCACACAACCCGACCTACAGGCTGTTGGCCGGATACCAAACAGTAGTGTGAGAGAGAAGCTCACCACACCTCCAATAAAGAGTCATAGCAAAGAAAATGACCCCAACCAGGGGTCAATTAACTTACCACCAGAAGCCAGTCCTTACATAATTATATTGGCAGGCACACCCGAGCTTAAACACTCTACACAAGAACCGGTGGAAGCCCTTAAAAACAAAGTGATTAACTGGCTTTCCACTAATAGACCGCTCCCTTTAGGTGCAAAGAGTGAGATCCTGATGGTTAGAAGAGCTTCGTGGCTGGGAGGTACAAGGAAATCTATTGATGGAGATTGTATCTTGGTTAATTTTAGAGACCCCAGGACAGTCACCCACATACTTAACTGGCCACACCGTGACAGAGGAACTTCTATTCAAGTTCTACCACTATCTTTCTTGTATCCACCACCACTACAAGATCGGGTAATGGGAGGTTGGGAACCAGTATTGAGAAGAGGCTGTAGGTGGGGTCATAGGGAATCTACGCCTCCATACCCGATTGGGACACCCCTTCTTGACTTTTTCCCGACCGAGAATAGATATACTAACTTAGATTTGGTAGATTGACAGTGCAGGAATGGTAGGCAAATGGATGTGTACAGTCACTCTCCAACTGAGGAAGTTAATTTCTTGAAGGCTGTAACAACATCGGATGAACCCACCTGCCCAGTTCCTGATATTTCTCCCTATGGGAGGCCGGCGATTTCCCAAGCCTCTAATTTACACTAAGCCTGGGCGAAGCACTACGCTACGCTTGCGTAGTTTGCGAAGTTCGCGCTACTTCGCACTACGCGAACTGCACGTAGCACAGTGCGAACACGCGTAGCGTAGTGTTGCGTAGTGCTGCGGTCATTTTTTGCTTGTTCGCGGTCCTCAACGTCAAGTTGGCGACCGCGAGCAAGCAAAATGACATCCCGGCGAGACTTTTTCCTTGTTCGCGATCAGCAACATCAAGTTGGCGATCGCAAGCATGGAAAATAAACCTCCCGGCGAGATTCCCAACGCGAGGAGGTCAGGTTTCTCATTGCGAGGGGTCGCGTATGCTCGCGACCGCTCACGATGAGAAACTACCAGTTCGCACTGTGCAAGATGCCATTTTCAATGATTGCATAGTGCCGGTTGCTTGTCCGCACTGTGCAATCATTGAAAACAACATCTTGCACAGTGCGAACATGTTACTACGCAGTTCGCGAAGTGCTACGCGTAGCTCGCGTAGTGCGAACTTCACTTTGCGTAGCTTCGCGAAGTGCTACTTCGCGAACTACGCCCACCCTTAATTTACACGCCAGCCCACTCCAGCAGAACTCCCCTAACAGAACTCAACCCCTAATTGGATATAATGATAGTACCATATCCCCTCCATTACAACTACTATCATGGAATGTGGCGGGCATAATTAATAAGCTGGACTGCCCAGATTGGAACGCATATGTCAAAAGCAAAGACATATGTATGTTCCAAGAAACCTGGGCACGCGATGAATTAACTTATACAGGTTATGCCACATTTTCCACTAGGGCAAAATGGGGTGGCATGGGACGTCCTTCCGGTGGCCTCGCAACTTGGGTGGCTTTAGACTTAGGGTGTAGTGCAATTATGGACCCACTCACCAAGGAGGACATCCTTGTTGTGTTATTGGAATGGTCTAACCTAAATAAACTCCTTTTGATAAATGTTTATTCCCGCCCAGCAAATAACGGACATGAATCCCACACTATAGAGGAACTCACGGATGTCTTGAGAGAAATCCCGGATGGCATCCCTTTTTTGATTGGTGGTGACTTAAATTGCCACTTTGAGCCACTCTACGGTCCAACCGATGCCCTGACTGACGAAGAGGATGTTTTGTGGTCTATACCTCCCCTTGAGGCACCTGGCCCTCGAGCCTGGACACCATTGGCTGTCCAAATTACAACATTTACACTAAAGTTCGGAGTTCGGGCCTGCAATGGTGGGATAAAATCTGATATTCCTCCGAAACACACATATAACAGAGCTGGCAGGGAATCAAGAGTGGATTATATTCTTGTTCCCCTAACAACGTGGCCACTCATTGAGGACTTCCGGGTATCCCCAAGGATGGAGAGTGACCACAATGCTTTGGAGCTCGAATATAACCTCCCCGCCCACGTGATCAGGAGGGAACAGAGGCCGACCTTTCAAAAAGAGCTAGCCCTGGCAAATAACAGACGTAGAGTAAAATGGGATAGATTAGCCTCCTCCCCAGAGAAACTATTTAGGCTCTATGCCCGGGTTGCTCCTATATTTGAAAAAGCCTCCATAAGTATGGAGCACGACACTATCCCCGAAAATCGGATAGAGTGGGGCACGCTTCATAACGAACTAATATCCGCAGTGTCTGACATCCTCTTTTCACCCCAACATGGGAATACTGGACGCCTCCCTCGTCCTACTTGGTACAATTCCACATGCCGGAAGGCTAAAACCGCCCTTCTGAATGCATTAAAGGAGAGGAAGGGTATCAGGGACATTAGGGCAAAACGCTCTGCCTATAAACTTTTGATTCACCATGCCAAAAAGGAATGGGAATATGACAAATGGGAGAAACTCAAAATTACTTTGGCACGAGGAGACTCCCGCCTATTCTGGCGGCTTGTGAACACAGGTTCAGAACTGCTGGTCAGTGCAACTGAGCCGAACATTTCCGCCGCCGCATGGGAAAACCATTTTAAAGCTTTATATAGTGCACTTGATGATCCCCGACCTAACCCCATTACCCTCGACACAAATAAACCGAGCAGTCTATCATTTACATTAACAGAGGTACAAGATGTGATAGGAAGGCTACCCTCAGGAAAGGCCCCAGGCCTAGACGGCCTTCCTGGAGATTTATTTAAACATGAACCCGCTGTATGGGCCCCTTACTTACTAATTCTTTTTAATTCTATTTTAGATGGAATGGAGATTCCAAACACATGGATGGGTGCTGAGATAGTACCAATACATAAAAAGGGTTCCCCCCTACTCCCCTCCAATTACAGACCTATCAGTCTGATTGACGTTCCCCAAAAACTGTTCAGCAGACTGTTATTAAATCGCCTACAGGTCTGGATGGACGAACAGGAGATACTGAGCCCGTATCAAGCTGGGTTCAGAGAGGGGGTCTCCACCACCGACCAGATCTTCCGTTTTAACCTGTTATACTGGAAGACTGTATTAATTGAGGGCGGTACTCTGTATAGCGTCTTTGTTGACTTAAGAGCGGCGTTTGACTTGGTACCTAGAGACAAGTTATGGTTAGTTTTAAAAGATCTAGATGTTCCGGCCGATATCACATCTATGCTAATGAGATTGCACCAGGGCAACTTCGCTAGGGTAAGGTGTGGTAGAGGGGGAGCCCTTTCCGATAGCTTCCCCGTAGACACGGGGGTCAGACAGGGTTGTGTCCTTGCACCAACCCTGTTCTGCCTCTTCGTCGATGGGGTCATAGATTTTCTGCGAGGGTTAAGAGACATTGATGCACCCAGGTTGAATGGCAGCAGGGTGCCCGCTATTATGTTCGCGGATGACACCCTGCTGCTTTCTAAATCCCCCATGGGCCTCCAGAGGGTGTTGGACGGTTTCATAAATTTTTGTGAGGGTCGCGGATTGGAAATTAATGCGACTAAAACCAAGTTCATGATTTTCAACCCGCTACCCTCATCACGTCCAAGCCCCTTGATAGGGTCCGTTAGATTGGAACGGGTCTCATCCTTTGAATACCTGGGGGTAACCCTTACTCAATCTATGTCCTGGGACTCTCATATAAACAAGGCAAACCTGAAACTTGTGCAACGCACGGGTGGCATATGCAGGATGTTGTCTGGGTCAACATACAAACCCCTCGGCCCTCCCCTTCACATCTATAAAACTCAGGCTAGAGGGGCAGTAACCTATGGGGGTGAGATATGGGGACACATACCCTGCAAGAAATTACAGATTACCGAAAATAACTTTATTAGACAACTGGTTGCACTCCCGACTAGCACCCCACTTCTACCATTAAGACTTGACCTTGGTATTAGACCTATTTCCGAGGAGTTGGGTCTTAAACCCCTGACTTTTTGGCGTAGATTATGGATCTCACCTGATCTGGCCAGCTATAGAGCCGAACTGGCAGAAATTCTGTGCCTCCCCAAACTGTTACAAATACCCTGGTTTAAATATATCAAGCATAGTTTTGATATGCTGGGGAGGCCGGATCTGTGGTCAAACCCGGAGAATGCTTGTTGCAGGATATCCCGTAGTACCCTATCAAAGGTGTATTATGAATACAAGCTACAGGTTGCAATTGAGTCCCTGCGCCAGGAATCCCTTTCTAATCAGTTTCTTACCATCAAAGATCATTACCATCTGGAAATAGTCCTTGACGATATAGCTCCCCAACTTACAAGGAAGCTCTTTATGCAGTGGCGCTATGGTACACTTCCCCTGAGGGCACATGTTGCACATTGGTCTGAAACACACTCTACAGTGAATTGCCCAAACTGTCCATCTAGGCGAGAAGATGATATACATGTTATTTTTTTCTGCCCTGCATACAATACACCTCGAAAATACTGGCTTACCCCACTTCTTAGAAATTTGGGTTTTAGGGAACATTACCCTGCTTACAGAGTCCTAAAGTCAGACATATCCGCACCAACTGTATTTGCCGTTGCCAAATTTTTAACGACGATGTGGTTCATCCGAAATCGATTAATGAAAGCCACTAGTACCAATTGTTAAGTAATTTATGTTGTTTAAAAATGTTTTTCTGGAATAATGTGTTGATTTTCATCTAATCTTACTCTTTTATTGTAAATATGGTGAAATGTTATTGCTTTTATGGTCCACAGTGACCGAAATAAAGATTATGATGATGATGATGAATAGTTCTGCTTGTTAGGATTGTGGTGATTGTCACATCTTTGATTGGGTCTCCCAATGATGAAAAAAATGGGGAGCAAACTACCCTTACCCCAACCGTTTCAAATATAGATAATGAAGAAGGGTCATCCATAAAAGATAAGGAAATGATTAAAGAAACTAGTTGTAGATTCCATGTAGATTTGTCAAAGGGTGATTTCACGCTGAATGCATATGCCCGTTTGTTGTATGAGTATGTGGACACAATGGAAGCGAAAGATTGTTATGTATGCATGCAATTACCAGCATCAGTAGAGGAAGTCATACAATCAGTCAGTCAGTCATATTAGCTTTATTTCGATAAAACATATCTTAAAAGCTTTTAAAAAAAATCTACATTTTACAGAAAACAAAACATTTCATCAAAAGTTAAAAGGCATTTAAAAATACACTTATTAGATTGATAACATAAGACATCGGAGATCGTTCACGAGACACAAATTAATTCTTAGCAGCGGAAATATTTAAGGGTCGGCTTTTAGGGTTCTCGATCTAATCTTCCAAGCCCAGCTCAAGAATTTTGCCATACTGCATGCATAAAAGGCTCGCGTATCAGACCTCAAGATGCGCATTGCCTCAGAATGGCTACGAGTGCTCAGCTCCCTACAAAGTGGTTTAAGCCAGCATTTCCTTGGCATTTTGTAGGCTGGGCACACAAACATGATATGGGCTATTGTCTCAAGGTCTGCCGTGCAATTTGGACAAGAGGCTAGTGTTTTGTAGGGAACCTTCCATTGGGCAGTCATTACACGGGTAAGAAGTGAGCCAACCCTAAACTCGAAGTACAAGGCTCTATCGTAAGGTTTTTGGATAACGTCTAGGTATGGTCCATAATAGATGGTAAATTTGTGTTGCATAAATTCCTCAGTAAGCCTACCTAATTTATGGTTTGAAAAAACCTTGTTGTGGACTCAGGACCAGTAAGCTTTCTTAAGTTCTGCCTTTGGTGGGGAAGATCTAGTTATCCACATCTCTTTAAGGCCAAGATCATAAAATAATGATTTCAGAGCTTTAAGCCAATTGATTTTGTGCTAGCAATCCATGTTCATGACTTCTTTTAGGCCTGCAGCGTACTTGGCTAGCTCTGGGGTCCGCCACAAACGAGCCCATAGTAACAGAGGGTGGAGTCTAGCCAAGTCTCTAAATGAGTGGCACCCTAAGTCTTGTAGCAAAGGCCTGGTAGGAGTCCTTGGGGGAAGCATCATAAGATCTTTTAGAAATGTGTTTTCTGACTTCACAATTTGATCTAAATTGGAGAAGCCACACAGTTCGGCTCCATAGAGAGCCGAACTTACTCCTCTAGCCTTGTATATATCGATTGCAGGAGCTATGGGCCTACTTACTGAGGTGCGATGCTCTTTAAATATAGCTCCCGCTACTCTTTTGTGATTCAGAAGCAATTTTTGAATGTGTGAGCTCCAGCACATGGTGTCTGAGATGCGGATACCTAGAAAGTCAAATACAGTGACCCTCTCAAGCGGGACACGGTTTAAGACAGGTGGAAGTCTAAGGTTAGCAGGAGAGTTCAGCACCAGGTACTTGGTTTTTTCTGTGTTGATGGCCAATCCTCTGGTGGTACAAAAGGATTGGAAGCCATCAAGCAAGCGCTGTAGGCCCCTTGGGGTCTTAGAGATAAGGAGTGTGTCGTCGGCAAACCAGGGCCGGTGCGTCAGATGGTATTTGCTGCAAGTGCTCCACCACCCCATTTATATACAAAGAAAATAGGATGGGAGCTAAAACACAGCCCTGGCGGACGCCCCTGTTCACCGATATTCTATCCGTTCTCTGCCCTTTCGGGCCCCATCTGACCTGGGCATAATTTCCCTCATGAAGACGTACCAAGAGGTTTAAGATGTACGTCGGAAGCCCCTGATCTGATAGAACTTTCCACAAACACCCTCGGGGAACCAGGTCAAAGGCAGTCTTTAAGTCTATGAATGCAAGATAAAGACTGCCTTTGCCTATCTTGACCACCTTCCAGTACAGGAGAAGTAGTCTGAACACCTGCCCAATTGTCCCCGTGCCTGCCCTAAAGCCTTCTTGGTAGTCAGAGAGAATCTTCTTTTCGGCCACCCATTCCAGGATTCTCTCCAACACCACCCTTCCAATGATCTTTTGCATAGAGTCAATTAAGCTTATTGGGCGATAATTCGCTGGATCGTCCCTTTTACCCTTTTTATATATAGGGACGACCTCTGCTCCTTTCCAGGAGTCTGGTATCGGAGAGCCAGTATCAATAGCATTAATGAGGAAGGAAATAAATTTTGCCCATTTTGCGGGGTCCGTACGGAAAAGATCTCCAAGTATGCCGTCTGGGCCGGCTGCCTTGGCTGGAGCTATGTGCCGAATGGCAGTTTCCACTTCCGCTTCGGCTAAGGGATGGCTATTTAATTCCCCTATGACTGTTCTTAGGTCTGTTGATGGGTCCTTTGTTGAAAGATCATCAGGGGCTGAGTAGAGTTTCAGGAAGTGGTCGTACCAAATGGAACTTGAGATGTTGCAAGAAATTAAGTCACTGTCGGGGCCGAGTCTTTGTTCTAATAATGTTCCAAAACCGACAGGCATCCTTCTCTAGGCTAGTCGTTTTTAGATCCTGCCAGTGCTGCTCTTCCCATTCTTTTTTGGCACTATCTACTGCTTTCTTATAATCCTTCCTTGCTTGCTTAATCATAGGGTGTGATCTACTTCTAACTGCAACAACCAGGGCCGTTTTTTTTGCCTACAGATTTTTGTATACCATGAGTTGCCACTATTTGGCTTTTTGGGCGTTGGCCGATAACCTGCTCTAGTCGTTGGACAAAAAAGATTCTGGAGAATACTAATTGTTTTGTCATAAATTTCAGGAATTTTGACAACAGCATCGTGATCCATGAAATTGGCTCCCAATTCTTCCAGTGCCTCTGCAACAGTTTTTTTAATGGAGCATAGCTTCCCTTCATCTAGAAGGACCCTGTCCCATTTCAAGTACCTGTTGCAGTTAGAGGGAATTACTTCCCTTGTTGGCATTGGATCTTCTAAAAACAGGCCACCAGGTTTTGGTAACCGCACAGATTTTAAGGTTAAAGAGAGTGGATTATGGTCACTATCAACTGTCGGTATTTTCTCCATATCTATTAGGTGCTGCCACAGTTTGAAGTTTAAAAAAATGTAATCAATCCGCGACGAGCAACCCAGCCTGTTGTAGGTATGTGCCCCTTTTGCATCAGACAGAGACCTACCATTTGTTGCTCTTAGCCCATATTCAATGGCCAAGGAGTTCAATTGGACAGCAAGCTTAGTCCATCTTTTTATTGGAGGGATGCTTAGTAGGGGAATACCTCGCTTTGCATCATCCTCCTCAGTGCCTAACACATCCTCAGTAGCAAGAGGCTCAAAAGTACAGTTGAAGTCGCCCGCTATTAAGATGTGTGAATCGACGGGACAGTTAGAAAGCTCAGCTTCCAAGGATGCAATTATTGGTGACTCAATACCTCCCTTGGTTCCCCGAACACATACATTAAAAATTACAAGGGTTCTTCCTCCTTGGTTCTCCCGGATGGTCAATCTTAGAAGGTCAGGAGAAATGCATTGGACCTGTTTGATTGACCAGTTCAGGGATATACTTAACCATACCCGCCCGATGGCCGTCCCTTTCCTGTTTGTGCCGATACTGCTGGGACAAAATGAGACACAAATCCTACTTTATGGTGCTCAGTCTTGCACCACGTCTCTTGGAACATGCATATATTATAGCCTTCAATAAGCCTATTCCAGTCTGGAAGAGGAAGCTTTCTAGAAAGGCCAGCTATGTTCCAAGAGAGGATCTTAAAGCCTGCGCTGTCCATTTCTGCAGGCCCCTTTTCGCCAGATGATTGAGTATAGGCACAGTCGGATTGTAAGAGGGGAATTATAATGTTGGGACTCATTATTGCGGGCCCTGAATCAGAAACCTGGGTATTTAGGCATTGTGGTAGAAATATCTTGAAAGAATAATGAGTCAGGGTCACATATGGAAGAGATTGATGGTTTTAAAGTTTCCATCAGTCAATCATTTCCAAGAGGTGACCCCCTTGGAGGCTTCATGGCTTTATCCCCCAGAGCTGTGATGCCTATCATTGAAGGATGTCTAAATTGGATATCCGAAGTGGCAGGGGGGCAAGATCTATAATCCAGAGTCAAAAGTCCCTCTGCTAGGTGCAGGGATGTCAAGATGAGCTCAATAGTATCTGATCGCTGGGCTGGATGTGAGTGCCTAGTAGCCTTCACTATATCCTCTCTTACTACTGAGTAGAAGCCTCTAACATGCTTAATCCAATGTGTGGCCTTGTTGATCAGCGAGTCCTTGTGTTCCTTACCCACCACCTTAGGAACGTTAACCATAAGGACTGATCGCTTTAAGGATGTAAAGGAGGAGAAATGACCGCTAGATGAAGCTCCTAATGCTCCTCTATCATGCGTAGTTGCCTGGGATCTAAGAGGGGTTAGGGCCGGCAAAGCACCAAATATCCTTCTGCACTGCGTCGTTGCCACAGACTCACTAGGCGGCCCCACCTTATGGTTTAAAGTGGGAGACTCTGATTGAGTAGGCTGAGAGCGTGTCCTATCGTTTTTTTTGCGATTGGTTGGTGTCATATTTGAGGTTTGTTTTACACACTGTGAGGCAGCTAAATTTAGCGAGGTGTGGTGCGATATTAGCAATTCTAGGGAGGCTTTCAGATCTTTGACTAAGGCTTTTAAGTCCTTTACTTCTTCTGTTAATAAGTTAATAGTCAATTTCAGGTCCGGGGTGTCACTATCTGTGTCCAAGCCACCCTCTACTTGGGCCCCAGAAGCAGTTTCCACAGAGCTATGAGCTATCGGATTTTCGTAAGGGGCTGGCTCATTTGCTAAGGCTGCAAACCTATTGGTGCACATTATAACAGTGGGCTCCAAATGGCTTGGCCTGTGCTGTAAGAGAGACTGGGTCGGTGTCTGGGAAAGTGAGATGATTTCCGAGGAGGGGAAATTCTGTGCGCCTCTTGGGCCGGATAGCTTGCGAAACATCTCTGGTATGTGTATGGAATCTGCTTTATAGAATTTACACAATTCCCCCTTCTCGAATATATTGGCTTCCTGGTCTACTACTGGGATCCTCAGCAAGATACTTTCACAGTCTTCAGCTAAAGCTTCTATGCGGTCCATCGTGTCACTTTTGGGCACCTTCTTATAGCTTTTCTTTACTTTTTTGGCTTTCCTAGGGCCCTGCGTTGCATTCAATCCTGAGCCCCCCCCACCCCCTCCATTGTTTTTCTTTTGCCCATAATTATACAACCTAAAAGGTAGTACAGCAAGTCGAGAAACCTTCCAAGATTGTGGCAAAAAAGTACCTTTGAGCTGGATCAAATCTCTTTGCTGTTGGGCTCGATTGGGTTTTCCTGTTGCTGTTGGTGGGCACGGTATTAGAGGGGAAGCCCTGGCCTGGCACCTCCTGGCAGTGACAGGCAAGGACGGTCCCGCCCGCGCGCGTCCCGCGCTGTGGGGCACCAGTAGCGGCTTTATGCTCCCCCGCCGCTGCCTGCTGACATCAAAGGCACGCGCCTGGGGTGAGCGCTGGGCCGCTGGGAGATGTAGTCCACGCTGGCCGTTCCCCTCACGGCGGGATGCAGTGCGCGGAAGGATGGCTGCTGAGTCTCTTGTTGGCCGTTTCCCTCACGGCAATGGGCAGGTGAGTGTGCTGGCGAGGTTCTCGAGTGTCGGCGCGTCCCGCGCTGCGGGGCACCAGTAGCGGCTTTATGCTCCCCCGGCGCTGCCTGCTGACATCAATGGCACGCGCCTGGGGTGAGCGCTGGGCCGCTGGGAGATGTAGTCCACGATGGCCGTTCCCCTCACGGCGGGATGCAGGGCGCGGAAGGATGGCTGCTGAGTCTTTTGTTGCCCGTTTCCCTCACGGCAATGGGCAGGTGAGTGTGCTGGCGAGGTTCTCGAGTGTCGGCACGTCATACAATACCATCACTTGCCCGTGACTTATGACATTACATGCAGCGTGCTATTAAACATGTTTTATAGTAAAGCCCATTTTAAAAAAAAAATCTCAAATTATGAAGTGGTACTCTCTGAAGTTCCAGTCCTAAAATACATGAACAAATATGATTATTCCAAGAATATAGAGCGCATGTCTAAGTATTTCGTGCCTGCCATCACTTTAGAAATGTCCTATGCTCACAGACATAACTTGACCTGCATGTTAACTGACATTGAAAAGAAATTTGTAGATCAGATAGAAGATCGACATAGGCAAACTTTGTTTCGACCAGATCCGAAGCATAAGGTATTGCCATGGACCAAAGAAAAATTGGATCACAAGGCGAAAAGGAGTTCAGGACCCATAGCGTTAGACTTTCAGCAGAAAGGAAAGTTATGCATTAGACATCCGTCCACATATTACGACAAGATATTCATGGGTGAAAGTGATTGTGGGATTCTCATGCGTTGGCTGATCACAGAAAACGTCCCTCTGGGCACACCATTTGAAGCATGTGCTGAAATCGTTTAGAAATTGTAAACAAGGCGTTGAAATAAAATAGGGTTGATGCTTAATTTCCAAATTTATTGAACAACTTTACTGGATGATCCATACGATTAGATGCTATGATGGTAATGCTGTATACACTCCATGTCATCTAATAAACATGATCCCAATGCATTTCAGGTCCATCAGGCCCTTCATCAGGGGAATCTAAACAAAGAAAAGTGTACATGTCACTAAATATTACAATGAGTGATTATGCCAATAAAACAAAAGACAAAAGGACCCTGCCTAGAGAGTTAGAACTCGATGCCAAGATTATGATGTAACAATACTATTCGTGTATTATTTTGTGCGGGTGATCAAACGAAAGAAAAATGTGCACAACGAAGGTGAGTCACTCGAGCTGGAGTGTTTAAAGCTGTGGTGGTCATTGTGAAGGGAAAAGAGCATCCGTAACCACGGTTTGAACCGTGCTCAGTGACTGGTTGAATAAAGGAAAAAAAAAAAAGGAAAGACTAAAGGAAAAAAGTGCCTGCGAAGTTCGGGCGTTATGTGAAAATTAACTGTGTTCGGCCAAAATCGGAAAAGTGAACAAGCGATGTCAGCCTTTAGAAGCGCGTGATCCAAAAGTGAAAACGACATTAAGAAAAAGTGCTCCGGTTCAAAACTTATAGTTGAAAAATGCCGGTTTACCTCGTGCTGACAATCCAGCGTTTCGTGCTGTTTAGTACGGCGATGCCGATCAGCGGTCCTGTGTCGGGTTTGTTATTGCTCAAAGTGAGGCGTGCGTTTAAAAAAGAGGATGCCGGTGACAACCGGAAGTGATGTAAACATGTTAGACCACGCAAATGTCTCCCAATGATGGTCAAATATCGGCGCCATAGTGCAAGTAGTATAATATGAAGCTGTGTCAACAAACTAATGGGGGAAAAAGCTAAGCATGCTTTATGTGTGTTAGAAACTGGGTTAGTCTTAAATACAAAACATATACTGAAGAACTGGCTGCTTGTGTGTAGTGCCTAAACAGGAAAAATAAAAATAAAAAAATGCACATAAACATTTAGTATCGTAGTTCATAGGTAACAAGCAAATTCCAAGCGGTCATTGAGACCCTTAGGTTTCAGAGATTCCAGTTTATAAATCCAATAGTTTTCACGCTGTAACAAAAAGGTGTTATTGTCTCTGCCTTCCATCTTTGCCACAGTTTCCAATACCAAAAATTTCAGTTGTGCAATGTTGTGCTGTTTTTCAAGAAAGTGCATTGCCACAGTTGATTTCAGGTTACTGATGCGTATGTTGCTCTTGTGTTCATGTATGCGAATCTTGATCTTCCTTTCGGTTTTACCCACGTACACAAGGCCACATGGGCATTTCAGTAGATAGATCACGTTGTTGGTGTCGCAGGTGGCATTTACTTGTAATTTAATCGGAGTACCTCTCATGGGGTGTGCAACTGTGTTACCCTTAATAATGTTGTTGCAGTTGCTGCAGTTTAGACAAGGGATTGTACCCCGAAACAGCGTGATGGGTGTTTCAATCTTTGGTCGGATCAACTCTTGGATGTTTTTACTCCTGGTATATGCAAACATGGGTGGATTGCTGAAAATGCCATCGAAGTCTGTTTCAAGGGCCAACATTGGCCAATGTTTTCTGATGGATTGTTTGAACTGTCGGCTCATGGTGGAAAAACGGGAGACCACCACCATACGATGCTGTTCTCTTCTAACGGTTGGTTGTAATAACCTTTCTGGTGATGTGCTGGCCACTTTGGTGATTGCATTCTGTACTATCTCATGGGGATAGCCGCGGGCGGTGAACCGGCATGCCATAGCTTGCGTTTGTCCTTGTAGTTCCGAGTGATCTGACACAATTCTTTTCACCCTGAGTAGTTGTGAGAATGGTAGGTGGTTCTTCAGTGATTGTTGATGGAAACTGGTATAATGCAAAAGGTTATTGCGATCAGTGGATTTCCTAAACATGGTTGTGGTGAGTTGTTTGTCTCGTATTGTCAACTGGATGTCCAGATATGTGATGGATGTATCATGGAAGTTGAAAGTGAACTGAATACGATCATTGATCTGATTTAGATTGGCCAGGGCTGTCTTGAGAGAATCTAGTGTGCCAAACCATAGCACAAAAATATCATCAATATACCGCAAAAAAAGACGTGCATGTTCCTTCCATGTGTCCAGACTTAAAATGAATTTGCTTTCAAATGCGTGCATAAACAGATTTGCGTAGGTTGGTGCGGCACAATTGCCCATCGAAGTGCCGGTGAGCTGTAAATAAAAATTATCATTCCATCTGAAGTAGCTCTGATATAGTGTGAAGGTGAGAAGTTCCATCAAGAATACTTGCAGATCATGGTTCAATTCAGAATGAAGTAATGTCTCTTCAATTGCTTTAATCCCTAAATTGTGGGGGATCGAGGTATAAAGCGATTTGACATCAATGGTGCATAGCCACACTTCCTCATCATTGGGTAATGTGACTTGGTTGATTTTGATCAGAAAATCAGTGGTGTCCTTGACGTACGTGTTCATTCGTGATACGAAATCTTGAAGATGGATATCCAGGAACTTACCAATCGTTTCATGTATGCTTCCTCTTGTGGACACTATTCGGCGTAGTGGAGGATTCTTAAGGTCCTTGTGAATCTTGGGTAGCATATGTAAAGTGGGTGTTCTGGGGTGCTTTGAGATCAAAAATCTCTTTTACTGTTTAGGCACTACACACAAGCAGCCAGTTCTTCAGTATATGTTTTGTATTTAAGACTAACCCAGTTTCTATCAAACATAAAGCATGCTTAGCTTTTTCCCCCATTAGTTTGTTGACACAGCTTCATATTATACTGCTTGCAATATGGCGCCGATATTTGACCATCATTGTGAGACATTCGCGCGGTCTAACATGTTTACATCACTTACGGTTGTCACCGGCATCCTCTTTTTTAAACGCACGCCTCACTTTGTGCAAAAACACACCCGACACAGGACCGTTGATCGGCATCGCCGTACTAAACAGCACGAAACGCTGGATTGTCAGCACGAGGTAAACCGGCATTTTTCAACTATAAGTTTTGAACCGGAGCACTTTTTCTTAATGTCGTTTTCACTTTTGGATCACGCGCTTCTAAAGGCTGACATCGCTTGTTCACTTTTCCGATTTTGGCCGAACACAGTTAATTTTCACATAACACCCGAACTTCGCAGGCACTTTTTTCCTTTAGTCTTTACTTTTTTTTCCTTTATTCAACCAGTCACTGAGCACGGTTCAAACCGCGGTTACGGATGCTCTTTTCCCTTCACAATGACCATCACAGCTTTAAACACTCCAGCTCGAGTGACTCACCTTCGTTGTGCACATTTTTCTTTCGTTTGATCACCCGCACAAAATAATACACGAATAGTATTGTTATATCATAATCTTGGCATCGAGTTCTAACTCTCTAGGCAGGGTCCTTTTGTCTTTTGTTTTATTGGCATAATCACTCATTGTAATATTTAGTGACATGTACACTTTTCTTTGTTTAGATTCCCCTGTTGAAGGGCCTGATGGACCCGAAATGCATTGGGATCATGTTTATTAGATGACATGGAGTGTATACAGCATTACCATCATAGCATCTAATCGTATGGATCATCCAGTAAAGTCGTTCAATAAATTTGGAAATTAAGCATCAACCCTATTTTATTTCAACGCCTTGTTTACAATTTCTAAACGATTTCAGCACATGCTTCAAATGGTGTGCCCAGAGGGACGTTGTCTGTGATCAGCCAACGCATGAGAATCCCTTAGTCTTTACACACTCCTTGGGTTATGAGAGTGATACCTCAGCGGCACCCAACAACTTTTTCAAGCTTGTCACTTTTCAGGTCTGTGCATGATCCAAACTCTCTTTGAAAGTGATTGTGAACACATTTTTCTGATTGAAGAGTCCATAAGAAAAGCACTATTGGATAAATTGACCATAGTGCCTAATGTCTATTTTGTATGTGGAAAGAATGCTTACGTGAAACTGCCCAAGAATTGGTATGGGACATGCTATCTAGCTATAGTATGTTCCAAGATATTTCATGTGGATGATTTATGGCCTTTGGAAGGAAAAAGGATCTCACAGAGGAAAACGTGGTGTAAGTGCTGGAGAAATCATTGGTGATGTGTTTGGAGCCATGATACCTAGTCTAGGTGTGGTTTTGAATGATGTAAAAATTCGAAAGCTGGCAACGATAGTGGATAAACTCTCCATGAATACTGCACAAATCTTGTTATTAGTGGATGGTGAGATTGTCTCGATAAGGTCTATGGTTCTTCAAAATCGTCTTGCTTTAGTTGTCCTACTGCAGGATGTCTGTAAACTTTTTAGATTCCAACGGTGCTGCACTTATATTCCTGACAATAGTCGGGATATAAGGAAGTATATCGCCAATATTTCAGATATCCATCAAGAATTGCATAATTTGGCCGCTGAAGGACTCTGGGATCACATTGGCAAGGGTTTCGGACAGATTGGAAGTTGGTTCGGCAGTTTGGGAGAGGGAATTATGGGTTACATCTTGAAACCCATCATAATAGCTGTCATTTGTATAATTGTCTTATGGGTAGCCATCAAAGCATACGAATGGCAAAAGGCCAGACATCAGGAAAATGTCCTGAGAACATGAAAACAGCAAATGGAACGACTGCAGGACAGTCATTATCAGCACCTTAAGGGGTTAGAAAGATTTAGACATGGACAGCAAGCTACATCTTCTGTTTAGGTTGGTCTTTTCTACAAGGAGGAAATTCTGAAAGAATGAAATTTAGTGTTATGACATAAGTCCTAAGAGGGGGGAACTGATAGAACACTTTCAGCATTCTATTTTGTATAGGTGCACTATACTCATGGTTGATACGCACCTTCACATATTCCTATTGTTTGCAGTGTTTTATGATCATTAACATGTATTCTATAGACTCATTCACCATTCATTGAAGTGAAATGTTATATTATGATTATGTATGTATCATCAGGCCTGCGTATACCGAGAGCAGGACAGTCTTATAACCACACCATGTAACAGTGTCTAGTTTAAATTGTCAGAGTTTCTAGGCCTAAGACTGTAATTGTTTTTTGCACCTCCTTGGCTTCTCGAGAAATAAAGAATGAAATGCATGTTGTTTTCAAGAAATAGCAGTGTTCTCATTCTATTGCAGGTATCTGAATGCCAACTCATTATTTTCAGATTGGAAAAGATACAAGGAATGCTTTGAAGACAGTTGGAAGCGAGAATGGAGGATGTCTCTCGTGTCTGGCTGGTCTGGGAACCAAGGTTGACTTGGTGAACAAAGAACTTTAATTAACAGAGCATGAACCTCCCCTCATAGAAAAAGTGGCAATGGAAATGTTTACGAGGATGAAGCAGAAAAATAGAATTCTATATTGTATGATGCGCAGGGACAGAGACCCCAGACTTCTGCTAGCTTTCGGAGAGAAAGGAGCATCTTAGAACTAGCTCCTAACCTTAAGCACTTTAACCCATCTGACTTGAGTACTTCTCAGGAAGTCAACACGTGCTGACACCTTTAGGATTAGTTGGAAGGGTAGTTAGGTAACGTCTCCTTTTAGTATAGTGTAGGGACAGATTTGTTTTATTTCGAATGAAAAGAGATTTAGACTCTGCTTCCATCCTGAGTTGTATGTTGATCCTTGAATTTACAATTGTATTCTTGTTATGCCGAATTATTTATATTCGTAGAATCGGCTCTGTATTGGTTTTTCTATATCTATATATGCTAATTTTATGATGTGTATATATCCTATTATTCTTGGCCTTATAATAAATTGACAAACCCAAAGTCAGAGTCTGTGGTACTTTCAGGTATGATATTGACATCTTGTTATGAAGTGTTTCTTCCCCTCCACCACTTTAAGAAGGTAAATAAAAGATCATTGGCGCTAAATGTTAGGAAGAAGACAGGGGTGCAATTTAGCGTAATCAAGGGAGAGCTCCAAGAGCAAGACAGTGTGCAAGAAATTCAAGGCCTGAGATGCTGCAATGGAGAAAGCTCCATCTCCGAAAGTTAAGGTTTTTTATTTTGGGAAACCTTTTAGGTCAGGTGGCCAGAGTGAAGAAGCAGTTATGTCTGCAAGGATGTTGGCACAGATCTGATAGATGACTTTGATTGTAATAGTCAATGATCTGAACCTGAATCTGCAGCGGTCTTATAACTAGTAGAGGGATCAGAATACTGGCTGATGTGACACCTGCAAGTGTATCTGGAGAGGAGGTGAGCCCGTTGGAGTTTCAGCAGACATGTGATGGGGGAAACTCAAATAAATGTAACTGCTGTGATCTTGCTTTGATTGCGCTAAATTGTTTACAACTGGGTTTAGGTAGTCTGTGTGAATGAACCACAGTTCATGAATGAAATCTATTTGAAAGCTCTTCGGATGGATATGCATACTAATCTCCAGTATCTAACTATAACTTCTAGTTGCTCCAAACATTAACTTCTGATTAACATTTCATGACACACATTTATAAAGTGCAATAACCCTTTGGTATCCTGGTACCAACAATGTAGTGGCAAGCACTATGAGAAATTATACATAAAAATAAAGTTTCATGTCCTTTATGATAGTCCCATCATGTACATACCAATTACAAACATTTATTCTCATCCACACGACATAACAGTTCTACACAGGTGACCTTTTACCTAGAAGCTTACTTCCGTCTCTTCGACACCAGGCTTTCGGTACCCTATCTTAATCCCTGTACCTGACGTACATAAACATGTCCTCAGGCACAGAAGATTTATTCTGTATAAGGGTCACCACTTTTTTCATCCATAACCAACAGCCAGCTGTGCATGCATGTTTTTGTTTAGAAAAGGATTACCAAAGGATTAGTGAATGTTTTCAAAACATATCGATTCTAGAAGAAAACCTGAAGGGGCCACTTTAGTATATAAGACCCTCACTCCCCCATACAGAGCAGAGGAGAATTCCTTCCAGGCTGGACTGAGACTCTGCTGGCTGATTCTTCAACAGGCAGAGACCTGACATTCCTTGCAGAGTGCCATCCTCGACACAGAGATGGGGTCCTTTATTCTAAACCAGCAGGTGAGGGTTTAGCACTTCCCCAGGGGATTTTTGGCTCCATTTGGATATTTCCTAGCACTTACATACACATGCTTCACCTACATATCTAGGCTAAGTACATTTAGGTAGGCTACGCATCGTAGAAGAACGCCAATGCTATTGTTTTATATAATCTGCTTTTATTAATCTTATTAGCACTATGATAGAAATGTATCTACTATTTACGATATTGGTGCTAGCGATCACATTTGTCTGCTCCTGTCTTTTGATTGTCACAGCTAATATGTTTCACACTAGACTGACGCTTGACCAATAAATAATTATTGAAACCATTCCAATCATTATTCTATGTGTATTCTGAGAAAAGTAAGTACGAGTAACTGAGCGAAAGATACCGTATTGTTTTCCATGATACCTGAGGAATCAGGGTTGTCTTGTTCAGTGGTTGCCAGAAACTACCTACACCACTGTAAAATACAGGGGGGTGGTAGTGGCATAGTAGAGCTAGGGGTCTAACGGGTGACTCATCCTGTGGGGGTGTCCAGAGTCTGTCTGCACAGCAAGCCCTCAGTTTAGGTCATCGAAAATGCGCTGGTCCGGGGGGTCCTAGGAACTACACGACCAAAGGAAGTGGCTATTTATCAGCATGTTGTACATAATCTCGGCCAATTACCCAGTGGCTGGCAAAATAGTACATCATCTCTCCTATTTATCTAGTGGTCAGTGAAATATCTGAAACCTCACTGTTTATCTGTCCCAATGTTAAACAGTATTGATCATGTACTATTTGAATGGCGTCTAGTTAAATAGCAAGACATGGGTATATGTATAGCCAAGCATATTAACTCCGGGAGCCATATTATGGCCGGGAGCCATCCGATCGTTGCCACTCCGCCCATGCAGTATTAATTCCCCGCCTGTGCGAGGGAATTAATCAGTGGGCGGAGTTCGGATGGCTCCCGGCCGTAATGAGCACACGCCCACCGTGATTTATGACGGCCGGGGGCCGTCCTGAGTACGGGAGCGCCACGCCCAACCCTGCCCCCTCTCGCACCGTGGCAGAATTTGCCCCGCGGTGAAGGGGTTAAAAAAAGGAACACCAGGCAATGGCAGGGTGGTGACCAACTTGTAATAGAGGTGCAGGAAAGTGCTTCAAGTATTAGAAAGTAAGTGTATATACACAAATGCACAAAGGAGGTGCAAAAGTAAGGGAATTAATTAAACTAAGTTATTTACAGATAAATAAACAGTAAAATCCATTTTGAATTACTACATTTATGTTATTATAATTTTTAAATGACACATTTAGGAATCAAACCGGTTTCGGGAGCTTCATGATGTGGCACCCATATATTTTGTGCTGCAGTCTGGGAGTATTTGTCTGTCTGCAAAGAATAGTGAGTATGTTCTAATCTGCTTCATAAATGTTTTCTTCTCTCATGAGACATATTTTGTTTTGTAATGCTCCTGATATTTCTTTTGATTACCTTGCAGGTCTGGACACATTTTTTACTCCTTGTGGAAGGTCTTGTGTGAGTTATGGGATTTTTTGTCAGGGGGATTTTGCTTGCTTAGAATTTCAGCCCTGGCAACACAGCAGCAGACGACAAGCAACTGCAAAGGGGGAGAGCAGAGAGACAGGTTGTATCTTGGCCTCAGAGGGCAGACGGGAGTCAGATAATAGGCATTAGAGGACACAGTAGTTTGGGGCACTTGCAGGAGAAACATTTATTGTAATAGGGGAAATGAGAGCAGGAGAAAGCTAAACAAATCATCTAGATAAATCATAAGGAACTTGTCTATTCACCAACCGCTAGCTGACTAAACACACCTTTGCACACTATTCACCAGCAGAGTGGATTTCAGGCATAGCTGTTTTTTGGACCCATGTCACAAGTGCCCCCTTCAGCCACACTGAAATTTTAGTAATCCTCCAACAGTATCTTGGGAATTTTAGTTTTGTTTTAATATGCTAAGTAGTGTTTTAAGGGGGCTGGGTCCTGTCTGTACTGCACCCTCATCTCTGTCAGTGTCGTCTCAGAAAATAAACCTGGTATCCCAAAAAAAGAAATACAAATCTAAACTAGAGGTTTGAAAGCTGTACCTGACTAAAGTCATTGTGGAGGGGACTTACTAGTAGTCTAGTAGACTAGTAGGAGTAGCATGATGGCCAGTAGGAGGATAAGAACCAGGAGGTGGACTGCCAGGAGGGGGAGGGCAACCAGAGCCATGAGGACCAGGAGAAGAAGAAACAGGGCTAACACAAGGAGATGCTGGACGAAGCCCTGAAACTTTTCAGACACTCACCCCCAGTCACAGATCTGGGTTGAATCCATCATCGTGCTTTAGCTCACTTTGCCACCCCGGTTCTGACCCAGCTATATGCAAGAAGAAACAGTAACAGCAAGACCTAATCCATAAGAACCAGGAGGAGCAAGGCCTGAAGGCACCAGGAACAAATGGACAAGGAGGAACAGGACCAGAAAAAACAGGACCAGAGGTACTGGGAGCAGGGTGAAAAGGATCAGGACTATCTGAAACAAGGACCTTAGGACCAAGTGTACCAGGCACCTAAGTGTAAGACGAACCAGGTGTAGAAGAAAGAGATGGCCCTGAACCAGCAAGATGAGGAGGTTTAGGAGGGTTTGACAGCACCAAGCAGGACCAGAGAGACATAGAGGGCCAGGACTAGGAGGAGCCGATCCAGGTGGATACACCCAAAAGGGCCAGTACAAGGAGAACAATGGAAAGGAGGACTAGGGATAGGAGGACCAGAACTGCAGAGATCAGATCATGAAGGACCAGGGAGCTAGCAGCTGAATGGCCAGGACCCCCTTCCTGTACATAAACAATCTGTAAAAAATGCCATTTTGTGACTTTCATGTGTGCTGCATGAAGCAGCCACACAAAAGTGACAAAATTGCATTTTAGGATTGTTTATGTGCAGGAAGGAACACTTTCTACACATGAACAATCCTCCCCTGCACGCAGACACCCTTCCCCTATGGTGCAAGGGTGCCTGCGTTGGCGCCACACTGCTAAGTGTAGCGCCTGTGCAGGGGTAGCTGCAAGGCTGCATCATATCCTTATAAATATGGTGCAGCCTTGTGTTTCTGAAGTGGTGGAGTGAAGCGTTAAGCCATGACAGCTAACGCCTAAAAAAAAAACGCCACTTCCTTGAACATATACCCCTGTGTAAATTACCACTGCTAACCAGTGCTAAAGTATGTGTGCTCTCACCTCTAAACCAGTTATATTGACTTATTTCCAATTGACATTTCTAGTTTAGTTATAAGTCCCTAGTAAAGAGGTACCACATGTGCCCAGAGCCTGTAAATTAAATGCTACCAGTGGGCCTGCAGCATCTTATTGTGCCAACCTCTTAAGTAGCACTTTATACAGGTTTCAAGCCTGCCATTGCACCCTGTGTGTGTGCAGTTTCAAACTACTGTTTCGACCTGAAAAAAAAACTTTTGCCTGGCCCAAACTTTCCTTTTTAATACATATATCAGCCCTAAGGTAGGTCTTGGATAGAGTGCAATGTATTTAAAAAGTAGGACATACGTTTAAGTTCTGCATGTCCTGTTTGTGAAAACTCTTAAATTAGTTTTTCATTACTGCAAAGTCTACATCTCCCATAGGATAACATTTGAGTTGGCTTATTACATTTTTAATAAGTCTAATTTCCATTTGTCAGCAAGTAACCAGTTCATGTTTGGTGTCTCTGGAATCACAATTTAAAATCTTAACTTATGAGTTGAGTTTTAAATTGCAATCTGAAAATGCAATTTTTAGAAAGTTGAGATTTTTTTTGCCTTGCACATTTGGTGCCTGCAACCTATCTCTGTGTCGCATGACTGGGTGTAGTTGACAGTTGGGCTTTGTGTATTCCTTCTAGACAGCCACACACAATGTGAAGCTTAGGTGTGACAGGATGGGCCATCACTGGCAGGATGGGAGGGAGGAACTGGGCCCAGCCCCACTTATACCTAAATAGGCTATGTCCTGTCTCTACACAAAGGGCTGCATACCCTCTGTAGTTAGTCTGGAGCCAGGGCCACGAAGGCAGGGCATCTGTGCACTTTAAAGGCATGCCACAAGAAGCTTCTCCCCACTTCAAAGGCACAACTGTGTATAAATACTGGACCTCAGACACCACCCCTTCAGTACACTTTTGGGTATGTGGATAGTCTGCCAGGGAGAAGGAGTGATGTTCTGCTGAAAAGACTGCCAGTGTCCTGCATGGCTGCTGTAAAGGAACTGCTGCCCTGCTGTGCTGACCTGTTATCTGCTGCCCTCTTGCACGAGGCAGGGGAACTGGACCTGCAATTTCATCTTGAACTCAGGGCCCCTGAGTGACTCTAAGGGCTAGTCTGCTGGCCTCCTGATCTGATCCTCCAGTACATTAAAGGTTCTCCAACATACTGCACCAGCCCCGCGACACAGATACAGCGTGTTTCTGAGCCCCAAATAGTGCCTCTCAGGTGCTGGACCCTTGGTGTGGCTCAGAGGTGCTGAAATCAAGCTTTTGGGCTGTTTGCTATCAGGAATGGAACCGTTTGCACAGGGACAGTTCTGCTCACACCAAAAATCAGCACAAAATGCTGGCAGTACATCTCTTCTCACTGCAGCATCAATCGGGCGACCACTAATGCGAAGCGCCAGTTCACCCATCTGTGACGACTTGTCTGCTCTTCACGCAATGCCAACAGTCTTCTGCGATGCTCTCCTTGCTCCTAGCGGCCCTCTCCAATTCAAACGGAGTTTTGGCACAAAACTTGAGATGGTAAAACTTCAGCAAGACTAATCTGGGTCTGAAGCCAATCTGTGCTCCATTGCGGTTGGCCTGAACTTTTGACTTTCACCTTGTACAACGTGACCGGATGACCTCAGTTGGTACATTGTGCTTTTAGGTGCTATTTTACAGTTTATTTTTTTAAATACATATCTACGTTTCTATGGATTGGATTTTTGTCATGTTGATCTTGTTGTATTTATATAATTAAACTCTATTTTTCTAATGCGGTGTGGGATCCTTTTTGTGTGGTATTTTCACTATGTTACTGTTTGAAGTGTTGCACAAGTGCTTTAAACATTTTCTCTAAGCTAAGCCTTACTGCTCTGTGCCAAGCTACCAGGGGTAGAGTACAGGTTAATTTTGGGTTTGCTCATACCTTACCCTGACAAGGATCGTGGTTGCTGCTTGACCAGGGCTTACCCCCCAGTCAACCAGCTACTCAGTTTCTCAAAGCTGCTCTCAGGGGGTGAACTGACAGTGCACCAACCTTTTGTGTTGCACTTTCAGTGCTCCTCCTGATAGCTTCCTTGCCTTTGCACCCACATCCATAGTATGGCAGAGGTGCAGGTGAAAATATATTCCCTCATTTGCATTGGGCCAGTCCACCATGCAAATGAGGGAACACCTCTTGAAATAGTGCTGGTGCTAAATGTACTCCAGCACTATCAGTATTACATAAGTGGCCGTACAAGCATTTGCAGACTGTTCAGGCTCTGTGAGTCCTTTGTTTTATATGTTAGAGCATTCTGCCCTCTAGTGGCAGAATGTTCTAATAGCCTTACGGCCCCTTGTAGCTGGGCTATACTGGCCATTAAAGTCCTGCTCCCTTGTTAAGGCTCGGGCCTTTAACGCTGGAGCGGGCCTTTAATGACCATTATAGCCCGCTACAGCGGGCTATAGGCTATGGTAATACGAACACTAGGAGAATTAGGTGAGGATCAGGACCAGATTGATGAGGTCTATGTAGATGATGACTAGGAGGACAGTGGCCAGAAGGACTAGGAGATGAGAATAAACAGAATAGACTAGAAAGACCACAGAGACCGGTATCACGGACACCAGGAGGACCAGAGTAATGAGGATTAGGAGGACCTAAAGGATTTTGGCCAGGACGACTGGAAACAAAGCTAAGAAGACCATGAAGATCATGACCTAGGGGACCAGGGCCAGGAGTGCCAAGTCGGACAGATCCATCATCTCTGGTAGCAGGACCAGTGTGAGAAGGATCAGAAGTGACAAGGCCATCCAGAACCAGGAAGACCAAGGGGACTGAACAAGGATGGCCAAGAGAACAGGGACCAAAATTACCAGAATCAAGAGGACCAAACAAAGAGAATCAGAATCAAGGGGGACAGGACAAGTGAGCACAGTACAAGGTGGACCAAGAGGACAGGTATCAGAGCCAAGAGGACCAGAACACCACAAACCAGGAGGATATGGACTAGGAGAACGAGGAGCAAGGGGACTAGTGTTACTAAGACTAGGAGATAGAGGATGAGGATAACAAGGAGAAGGTCACCAGGGTCGAGAGAACGAGAAAGGATAAGTGCCAGGTAAGTCCCAAACTGGGAAAAGTCCAAGATGGACCAAAGACAAAGTATATGATGACCAGCTTCAGAGGAAGGGCAATAACAACTAACAGCAAGGAGACCATAACTAGAATCGCTAAGATGCCAAATCCAACAGAACTATGCCCAGAAGAATCAAAACTATAAGGACTAAGAGGATCAGGTCCACTGGGCATACAAACACTAATAAGACAAATACTATGCAAACCAAGAATAGAAGGGCCCGGAGTGCTAGAATGGGATTGATCAGTGACTCAAGAAACTAGAGCCAGAAGGGTAAGCTCCTGAGGATCAGGGGGAAGAGGGCCAAGGGCACCAGGAACAGCAGGGAAAAAAAGCATGAGAAACTGGCATAGCAGGAGCAGTAGTATGAGGAGGAAAATGAGGATCAGGACAAGGGATATTAGGTGAATGACCACAGCCAACAGTACCAGGCTGGAAGGCTAGGAGTAGGATGCTACAGGAGGTTTTTAAAAATATATTTATATTGGAATTTTTCTTATCATACACTCTGTTGTATTAGATCGATATCGAAGTACATAATAATGCTGTTGTACATCAATGCATGCAAGACTATTATACTCAGGTATAACATCTCAATAAACTTGGCATGTGAAGAAATTTGGGAACAGCTGATCATGTTATTTGACATTTAGTAATGACATTAACCTTTCTTATTTTTTACAGCATATGTCTGATCCCATAAACGTCTATGATGGCACTGCAGCTCCGCAAGTGGGGTGATCTATCATGTCGTGTCAAGAGGTGAAATCATGTGCAAATCGGCATATTTTATTCATTTGGTGATTCTTGTCTGCTCAACGAGTGGGCTATGTGGCTGTGTCCGACACTCTCTGGTCATGCGCCCTTAGCCATGTGAGGAAGGGACCCCATATGTCTTTAGGCCTGGAGACGATGGGCACCAGATCCCAAAAAGCGGTCAGTTGTTCTTGAAAGACTGTGACATCCAGGACCTAGTCCTTGGCTAAGGGGGGACTTAATCTGCCCCATTTCATAGTAACCCTGCACTTCGCTAGCAGCAAAAGCATAGCGAGGAGCCTAAGGATCTCAGGGGCATATCAGCAAGGACCGGCGATAATTATCGCTAAGCACACTTAGCGCAAGGATAATTATCGCCGGCCAACTCTGAATTTTATCACGGAGATAGCTTGCTATCAGCAACACTTATCTCCAAAGCGACAAAATTCAGAGCACAAGCTGCCAACTGTGTGATTATCATTGGAAATCCAGCGATAATCGCACAACTTTTGGCGATAGCTTGCTGATAGGACTACACATACTTAGCCATGATATCCACCTTCCATAGGATATCATGGCTAAGTCAGTTTCAAGGCAGGCGTAAGGAAAGTAGCGATAACAGAGGTTATCTCTACTTTTCTTGTCGCTATGGTGCTTTGCGTGAGGCTTGATAATAGGAGAAATGTCGCTTAGCTACATTTCTCCCGTTATTCTGGGGAGGAACGCCCACTTTGCATCTCATTAGAGATGCAAAGCTGGGCGTTCAGAATACAGGCGCTAATGCAAGGGTTCACGCAATAGCGTGACCTTGCTGATTAGGCGATAACATTTTCGCCGCTTTTCGTCAGAAAACGGACGCAAAAGTGGCGATAATTTTTTATCGCCTCGTTGATAATATGCCCCTCAGTTGGGGCATCTTTAACATATGCCAGTAGCCCCCATAGGGCTGTGGGTTTTAGACTTGTCATGGGTATTTTGCTTATATAGATCTCATTCCAGTATGTGGCAATAGAGGGACATTCCCAGGCCAAATGCAGGAAGGTTGCCTGGTCCATGTGACACTTCCAGCACTCTGCGTTAGCTCAGGCACCCATGCAGGGCAGCTGTTTAGGTGTTCTCTAATATTGGTTTAGGAATTTGAAATGAATCAATCTGAGTTTGTAGTTGGGGGATAGCTGCTTGAGTTGCACACAGCAAAATTTCCATTGCTCTTCTGTAAATGTGAATGTAAATGTGTTTGTACTTATATAGCGCACAGCTACCCCGGACCGGGGTCTCCCGGCGCTGTATTCATACCGCTAGGGAACCCTTCCTGGCTTTTTCCCTGTGAAATGTCCACTCCTGGGCATCCCAGGGTGAAGCCAGGCATCCCCAGCGCTGTGGGGCCGTTGTGGAGATTAAGCAAGCTATTGCCCAGAGTTGCAGCGTGGGACCCATGATTAGAATATCCGGTCCGCGGAATTTATAGCCTGAGACCCTGTAATTTGCGGGTGTATCTCCGTGTTTCAATTTTCTCTATTTTTTGGCGCCGTCGCTGGGTAATGTTTTCGCATAGATGTGTACAGCCTGGTGATTAACCTGTTTGGCGAGGGAGCGGTGATTAGGTGCTCTAGGGCCAGTAGGACTGGAGGGGAGCCAGATAATGTGCTGTGTAGTTGATAACATGTGGCGTGTGTGCAGTGGTAAAGCAATATCTCAGAGAAGCTGGGAGGCGGTGTATCAGTCGCTGATGGTGGCTTGATAAACACGCCTTAAGAATATAAATCTGCATAGTCAGTGATACACAGTCTCTGTGCTCTTACTATATCGCCCTGATCTTCCAGCGGGGCGTTTGTGGATTTTTAGAAAGTGGTATAGAGAGGGCAAATAATATTTCAATCTTAGCTCTTGCACGCAGCCCATCCCAAGCCTATTTCAGCATTTCAGTTGTGTCTATGACATGTTGGGGTTGTTTGTATGGCCTGTATATGGCCACCTCCAGAGGAATAGAGGCAGCATTATCAAGCTCAACCGCCACATGGGGCTGGAAAGGTGTTGGATGCACCCAGTAGTGTAGAAACTGTGCCTGTGCACAGTAGGAATAGAGAGGAATATCTGGCACACCCAGACAACTTTGGTTTTGCTGGGGCGTCAGTGTTTCCCAGGTAACCCAGGCTTGTTCACCCTCCCACACTAGTGAAATCATCAATGATCTCTTGGTGTTAAAAATTATTGAGTGAGTATAAGTGGGAGGTTAACAAAAATATAAAGGGATTTTGGAAGGACTATCATTTTTGCTATCGCTGTTCTGCCCTCTAAGGTCAATGGCAATTTATACCACATTTTAATTTCCAGCCTAAGCCAGGTGATAGTGTGACTGAGGTTCATATTCCATAGTTCCTGGGTGTCTCTGCCTAACTAGATTCCCAGGTATTTACCCTGGCCCTCAGCCCAATGGAGCGGATAGTCCATTTTGAATAGTTTGGTGTTATCAGTCAGTGGAAATAATGTGGATTTTCTCCAATTTATGCATATGCCCGAAATGCCCCCAACTTTGGTGATCTCCCAGAGTGTCAGGTGTAAGTTTGCTTGAAGTATATTAATGTAAAGAGTATTGTGATATGATTACTCCCCTGGACGTGAAACCCAAGCCCCTAGCCACATGATGCTATCTAAGTCTCACCCAGAGTGGTTCCATTGCGATCAAAAAGAGTAAATGGGAGAGGAGACAGCCTTGTCTGGCTCTACGAGTAATTGTGCATGCATTGGATATTTGACCATTTACTCGCAGTCGCACAGTAGGGTCTGAGTATAGAAGTTCAATATTATGTATAAATAGCGGGCTGATACCTAATCTAGTAAGTACCGCAAATAGGAATGGCTACTCCAGTGAATTAAAGGCCTTAGTGGAATCAAGGAGTGCAGACACTGCGGGTGTTTTGGGGTCAAAATAATGAAGGATCGAGAAGAATGTACGTAGACTGTGGGCATTCAATCTCCCGGGAATGAATCCCGATCGATCGGGCCTGGCAATAAGCAGCAAACGCGGCTGTATCCTATTGGGTAATAACTTGGTGTATATTTTGTTTTTGAGGGAAAGCGGGTGATATTTATTTTATTTATTTATTTTATTTTGAGAGTTTTATATAGCGCTGGCTAGACCCGGAGGTATCAGAACGCTTTACGTAAGGTTCCACAGAAATTACAAAATTACATCAGTTACACATTACATCAGTTACTAGAAAATCATTTCAAGAGAGTAGAAGACAAAATACATGGAGCTTAGAAGGGTAAAGGGGTGGGCGAAAGGGGTAGGAGGTAGATAGGATGGAGAGACGAAGGAGAGTCTGCTCAAAGTCCGGCTGGGTAGGTGACGGCCGAGGAGGAAGCCCATCTCCTCTTTAGCTTTCGTGTAGCTCCACCGGGCATCAGCCAAACAAATAGGTCTCAACAGGAGAGGAGCAAAGAGGAGGGATAAATGGAGCGTAAAGGAGAAAGGGGGTGGAGTAAAGGGGTAAGAGGGAGAATACTTCAATACAGGAGTTATTAGCGAAAACGAGAAGCAGGATCTAAACAGATCAGCGAGAGTTGGGAGTCCAAAGGAAGGAGACAGCAAGAGGAAAACAATGTCCGATGTCTGGCTGGGTAGGTGCCGGCCGAAGGGTGTGAACCCCAGAGCCAAACTCCTCTATAGTTACATATGATAGCTCCACCGGGCATCAGCCAAAGGTTACTCTGGCTCCACGATAAGTTCAAACAGGGGGCAACGCAATAGTTATTTGAAAGCAGCATTGGTTGCCTCGTCCTCCAGCTTGCCCCCAGGTCAGGGGTGGAGAGAGGAGAGGTGGAAGGGACAGGACAAAGACTGCGGATCTTCCCCATTCCCAGCGACAGTAGTGAGTTTTTTGGCATTTGTGCAGGCTGCCAGTGGCAATGCTTCCTGTGTTCCCTAAGAGTCGGCACGTATCGTGGATAATTAGTGGTGACCATTAGGAATCAGCAAACTTCAGAGGGGGTGATAGGAGAATGTAGTTATATGTATCAAATCAATCTCTGGCTAAAGCATCATTAATTGGTGGTGTCCATTAGGAATCGGCAAACTTCAGAGAGGTTGATAGGAATAAGTAATTATATGTGTCAAATCAAGCTCTGGCTAAAGTAACATTAACCTGTGCTTCGTGGGCGGCCGCCATTTTATAGTCAGTCAGAGCACAGGGAGGGTAGACATGAATTTATAACCCAGAGACACGGTTTACACTTGTGACCATGCCCAGATGGATTTTTGGGGGAAGCCCAGCACTCGAAGGTTCGAGGAGGCAAGCAGATAGTCTTACTTGTGGGTCACAGCTTCAACATGAACCGCGTCGTGTCAGGGGCGCTTTGGGAGATCAGCCATTTTGTCCCTAGTAGAGTAGAGTGCGCTCAGTGTTCAGCGCTAATGGGAAAAAATCTGTGTAACAAGTTCGACTATCAGCCCAACACCATGCTCGTTGCTTGCCCACGGTATTCCGATATTCAAGGATCTGCCGCTCTTTCAGTGCGGGGTCATCTTTGTGACAGGTAAGTTTGTTGATTGACTGTCACGTCGGCGGGAGCAGTGGGAGCAGCGTAGCTATGCTGCCACGCACCGCGCCGTCCACGGTGGAGGAGCACAGGTCCAGCCCCTTAGCTCTGGTATCGGCTCGGACCGAAAGACACGGTGGGTGTCAGAGTCGCCGTACATCCGGCTCGGAGGGTTAGATCCTGGAGAGTGGGAGCAGCGTAGCTATTCTGCCATGCACCGCTCCGTCAGGAGGTGGAGTGGCACAGATCCGGCTCCAGTAGCGTCTTGGACCGAAGGAAAGAGTGGATGTTGGAGTCGTCGCACGTCCGGCTCGGAGGGCTTGTTCCTTGTGAGGCAGGCAGGGTGAGAGGAACATTGGGTCCTTGTTGTTCGTCCCAGGAGGTGAGCCACGTTATAATGCTTAGATGTCGATGCTAAAGGAATTTCGATTCGATCCCCATGGCCGGTGTGCTGATTTTGCTGCTGAGCTGCCGTGCTGCGGGGGTCGATGTCGGGCACCTACTCAACAGCTGATGGGTGCTGACTCATCTGCTGGTAGGTGCCGCTGCAAGCATGCCACAGACCTTCAGATTAATTAGGGCAGAGCAGCAGATGTGGTAGCGCTCGCAAGCCTCGTGGCAAGCGACTCACAGTGGCGGGTAGAGAGGCAGGCCAGCTCCCGATCTGCATCTCCGTACCCAGAGGCCGCCATCTTGGGGTCCGACTGCCAGGTTAGACCGTTCCTCACCCCATCCAGCATTGGCTTCCTCTCCTACAGCGAACGCCTCAGAGAACCCAAGGGGAACACCGAAAACCGGGCATTCAGTCTCCAGGGGGGGAGATGGCTCAGAAGGAGTTGCAAAGTTTAGGGGCTTTATCAGGTTTGAGCAGCAACAGCATGTTCACTTCTCTTAACGAGGGGGGTAATTTGCCACTGTAGAGTGAGTCCTGATATGCCGCCATGAGGTGGGGATCCAGGAGCGATGTGTAGCATTTATAGAATGAGGCTGGGAGGCCATCCAACCCGGGGGCCTTGCCATTCGGTAAGCTATTTATGACTTGTATTACATCGTCTGTAGTGAATAGTTCATCCAGGTATGACCTGTGGGCTCTGCCCAACCATAGCAGTTCGATCGAGTCAAAGTAGGATTGGATGTCTTCTGGCATGCCTATATATTAGGAGGTATATAACTCAGAGTAGTAGTGTATGAGGTGGTCCACTATTTCCTTGGGGCCTCTTCTGGGCTGTTGGGCATTATCTTTTAGCTCAGTGATATAATCCATAGTGCGTGAGGGTTCCAGTATGGATGCTATTATTTTGCCCGGCCTGTCACCCTTCCCATATCTTCTTGCCTGTGTGTGTTTGCCCAAGTATTTAACTTCTCTCTGTGCCTCCTCCTCCAACTCGGTTAATTGGCTTCTGATGAGGGGAAGGAGCCCAGGGTCATTAGAATTGTAGTAGTCAAGTTCTAGTGTTTGGATCTGAGTTTCAAGCCTCTTGAGTGTTTGCCTAAGGGCCTTAAGGATGCCGGCCGGTCTGGCAAGGCCTATCTGTGTATGACCACTTTGAAAGCCTTCCCCAGAGAGGATGGAGATGACACCGATCCCTCATTGAGCAAGAAGTATTCAATGATGTCTCCTTTTATTTCCTTGCGGAATGCAGTGTCTAGCAGGGCTCCGGACAGGAGTCTCCACTGTAATGCCCGGCTGGGCACTGATGGTATCAATAGGCAGAGCAGACAGGGAGCATTATCAGATAGGGTTCTAGGCAATTGTTTAACGTCTGGGGTTCATGTGGCCATGTCCTTGGATCACAGCCAAAAATCTATACTGTGTCGTAATTAGGCCTGGGCGAAGCACTACGCTACGCTCGCGTAGTTTGCGAAGTTCGCGCTACTTCGCACTACGCGAACTGCACGTAGCACAGTGCGAACACGCGTAGCGTAGTGTTGCGTAGTGCTGCGGTCATTTTTTGCTTGCTCGCGGTCCTCAACGTCAAGTTGGCGACCGCGAGCAAGCAAAATGACATCCCGGCGAGACTTTTTCCTTGTTCGCGATCGCGAGCATGGAAAATAAACCTCCCGGCGAGATTCCCAACGCGAGGAGGTCAGGTTTCTCATTGCGAGGGGTCGCGTATGCTCGCGACCGCTCGCGATGAGAAACTACCAGTTCGCGTTGAGAAAGCTGCCGCTCGAGTAAAAATCTACTCGAGCAGCAGAAAACTACAGCTCGCACTGTGCAAGATGCCATTTTCAATGATTGCACAGTGCCGGTTGCTTGTCCGCACTGTGCAATCATTGAAAACAACATCTTGCACAGTGCGAACATGTTACTACGCAGTTCGCGAAGTGCTACGCGTAGCTCGCGTAGTGCGAACTTCACTTTGCGTAGCTTCGCGAAGTGCTACTTCGCGAACTACGCCCACCCTTAGTCGTAATGCATGTGCCCTCTGTTTCATCTGGGCGCCACTGCATCCAGATGTCTACTAGCCCATTGTCCTTTATTAGTGTGTTTAATGCGGCACTGGCATTAGGGTGTATTTTCCGGGTTGCACCCTTTCGGTCCAGGTAATTGTCCAGGATAGCATTGAAGTCTCCTCCCCAAATTATAGTATCACATCCGGTTTGCACTATTGTACCCCAGAGCACATTCGAAAATGTGGGTGTGTCTTTGTTAGGGCCATATACCGCTATCAGTATCACCCTTATTATCCCTAATGTACCCTCCGCTAGGGTGAATCACCCTCCAGGGTCAGAATTAGTTTTTATCAGATTCCAGCCTAATCCCCTCCGTATGAGAATTGAGGTCCCTCTTGTGTAGTTGGAATAAGTTGCCAAATAAATGTCCCCCAGTGTCTATATTGAAGCTTGGCGCTCGCTGTACTCTGTAGGTGTGTTTCCTGAAGAAAGCAAATATCTATTTTGTGCTGAATCAGGTAGGATTGTATAAGCCTGGATTTCCTATCATCATTAAGCCCACGCATGTTCCATGTAAGACAGTTATATGTGGTCATGTCGTACTAATGCAAAACTTGGGTGAGTCAGCAGTTCTTTGACTTTTATACCTAGTTTTAAAATCTGCGGGGTAACTGTCTATACCTGCAGTGCTGTGTACAAAATTACTGTGTGTCTCACTATTTGTGTGACATGACATGTGTACCCTATGTTGTTGCAGCCCTTTCCCTTTCGAACTTGTCTCTCCCTCCCCTGAATTCCCACCACCACCCACACCAACCCCCAGTCAGGTTGAGTCTGTGAATCCCTCCCTTCAGCTATACCCAAATGGGAACCAAAAAAAAAACCAAATCTAGTTGAAAAACATTGAAAGTTGGGAGCTCTCCCTGCAGGCGAGGAGGCACTGGCTTACAACCCAGCTGTGAGACCAGGTGGCTGAGGTACATATGGAAAGATACCAGGAGTGATCTACAAATGTATACTTTTTAGATTGCCTCCTGTGCTCAGGAGCAGACCAGGGTTATCCTAGAGCCACTGTGGTTTATGTGGGAACGTGTGGAGCTGACCAGAGGTCGGATAGGTATATAGTACTAATGCCAATCATTATCGCTCAAACCATTGTCCGCTGTTTGTCATCTGTTGGTCCCAGCTGCTTATTTCTTGGGCCCACCAATGTATTTGGCAAATTTGAGAGCTAATTTTGCATCCATGAAATAATGCGTGTTGTTGTTGTGAGTGACTTTCAGCTTGGCGGGGTACAGTAGGGCATAGGGTACGCCAGCCTGTTCAGTAGACGTTTGGTGTGAAGAAACTTGCGGCGTGCCGCCGGAGCGAAGTCTGGGTAAAAGGAAACATTGTTACCCTTGTAGGAGATTTGGCTTTGTTCCCTGGCACCTCTAAGTATAGTGTCTCTGTTGTGGTAATTCAAGATTTTAGCTAGGATCGGTCTAGGGGTGGCTCCGACTGGGGGTCTGGGAGCTAGGGAGCGATGGGTACGCTCAACTAGAACATTGTGGACATTCTGGGCCAAATATGTCCTTTATCAGTTCTTCCAGAAATAGTTTCATGCCTGTGGCTGTGGTCTCGGGATTACCTATTATACGTAGGTTGTTCCTACGGGAGCGGGCTTCCAAATGAACATTCTTTGCTCTGATAACACTTAGTACTTTCTCCATATTGAGCATTTGCTCCTTAGTCTCTATTTGAAATTCACGTTCCTTCTGTATTTTGGTTTTCGAGCTGATCAATGTGCAGGTTGTGTGTATCAACCTGTCTTTTAATCTGGTCTATTTGGGATGTGAGTATATCTAGTTTCGAGTCAATATTTTTAAGGCTGGATTTAATTTTCATCAGGAGTCTACGTAAGTCATCGTTATTCCCCCCAGCTTCTTTTCCTGTTCCATGTTCGCTTTCTGTGTTTGCATTGGTTTCAATTTGTCAAGTGTGCCTTTTGTTTCCAAACAATAGCTTGGTCTGCTTTGTGTTATTTTTGCCCATGATGGTTGCCACGTGGAGTCTTGCAGCTAGGGGCGAGGTTTGCTTATTTTAAGCAAGTACCTGGTCCGTGATCTCTTACGCTGTGCTGCACACAAGCTAGTGCCGTCTTCGGGCATGTTTGTAGTAGTGTTTTAGTGCTTCTGAGTTCTGTATTGAAGTCAGCCGTGGGCTGACTTTGTCCTAGCGGGGTCACCTTGCCTGTTTTCGTGTGGTGATTTTCTGTGAAGGACCCAGTGATCCAAGAATAGAGTTACCAGAGTTATGAGCCAGATGGGACAGTACGTGTTTTGAGTTGCCTCCCTGACTGCCTGTCTTTGGTCTAAGCCACAAGAAGTGGAGTTTGTGCCTTTGCTGCAATGAGCCTGTAGTGTGCTCTCCCCTTCATTTCGCAGGGCTTTCAAGGTCTCTCCTGTTGAATAGGGGTCTTTTCTGATCAGTTGTAGTACATCGACTTGAGTCTGTCTACTGCTCTCTAGTTTGGTATGCAAGTGTCCAGTTTCTGACCGATACCTTGGGTGTCTTTGCTTGTCAAGCTTGTGCCTAGAGGATGCGCCAGCAGCAAGCGCCTTTAGCTCAGGCCAACCGTAGCATCCCCCATGCTGCCACTGTCTTCTCTACACCGCTTTTGGGTGTTTCTTGGTGAACATGGTGGGGGGGTCACCCAGATCAGGCAGGTTTCAGCCTTATTGCACATCAGCAGCTCCTTTGGTTTTGTGGGCCTTGGACATGCATGCATGCATCTATGGCACCAATGTCCCCCACTGCCCGTCCCCACCGCGTAGGATAAATCTGTATTTTCAGGCTCATTGTTCAACCAGTTTCAAAACAGGTCCTCGCTTCACATCCGGCTACGAGACTGGGGCCCCGGCTTGCAGATGCTCAAACGCTTGACCCCTCAGCCTCCGGCACACTCCACTTCTTCCCGGCACAAGCTATGCCCATCTGTCGGCCCCAGTACCTCCGGGCACTCCTTGCTGGCAGCCCGTGACCCAGTGATATAATGAGACCAGAGGCACGCGGCGGACTCCTCCCCGCACCCTCCCTCCTTACTTGTAGGCTGCCTCCTGTTATCGCTCCGGCATTGGGGCTCACCCGGAGGCCCTGGCCTCCCCATGTTTTCCCCTCAGAGGTATCTGAGTCTGAGGGGGCAGAACGTCGGCCCATGCACGAGTCGCACCAGGGCCCGCTCCGCCTCACTCTTCTCAGCCGGATACGGGCCGCAAGGGGCGCCGATCTCGGGCCCAGCAGTCGCCCGGTCGCTTCCCTTGTCATTCGATGTGGTTTTTTGACACCTCATGCCTCGTTGATATCAGGATAAGTGACAGATTATGTCTCAGCCGGCAGAGCCCTCTTATTGAGTGGCCATCTTGCTGCTCGGCGAGTCCACGCCCCCCTACAGGAGGGTTAAAGACAAGTTGGCCAAGCCCAGGAGGACTGGAAGAAGGAGAAGTATGGTGAGGTGTTGTAGAACCACAGGGGCAAGGAGCAGGTAGACTAGGGCCAGTAAAATTGAAACCTGATTTATGAGGAATAGAAAGATAAGGGGAATGTAGTCTATAGCCAGGATCAAATAAGTAGGGATTATGAGGGGAGCCAGTATCAAGAATACCAGGAGGGTCATATATATATATATATATATTCACTGAAAAAACCATAGATTTTACAGACGTTATAGTTAGGAATTAGCATTTAAAAAACCTTAGAAATTCACAAAAAAACCATAGGTTTGAGGGACGTTATAGTTAGTTGAACATTTGACTCATGTAAAACCAGAGAAATTCGCCTGTTATAGTTAGTTGAGTTAACTATAACTCGTGCGTCCGCAATGCACTGCTGATGATGTCACATATTACATCACTCATGACATGGTCAGTGACATCACTGATGACATCACTGATGACATCTCAAATGACATCTCTGATGACATCAGAACCTGGACTTCTAAGGGAATTCACAAGGGCATATTATCAACCCCTTATCGCCGCTTTAGCTGCAGTTTCCTGCAGCTAAAGCGGCGATTATGTTATCACCCTTCCTTCATAATAATGCCCATAATCTCTGGCCTCATATATTTAATTTTAAGGACTTGCTGAACCACACTCTTTCTCGCAGACCCCAGCGTCCTAGACAAACGGGTGATGGAGGGTAAACACTAAGGGCTGGGTGCAATAGGCCGATGCTCTGTCTCCTCCTCCCTCTTTTCTTTTGACTCTCCCTCCACTTCTCCCTTCTACCCACTCCCCCTCCCTTCCATTCTCACTATGGTCCTTTCATTCGGACTACCTTTCTTTACCTCTTCCACATAGCACACATACTTATGTTTAATTTTTGTCTTGCAGGTTTCCTACGCTGCTTCCACTGGAGTCCAACCCACGTTTTTTTATTATACTGTTCTACTAAAGTTACTATTTATTTCTGTTTTAATAAAGGTTACTTATTTTTTCAAATAAATAACTGAGTGTATAGGTCTTCTTTTTCTGATGACACTCTTCTATTGTTTATTGTGAAAATCATCTGTTTATAGGAGATTTTAAGGACAACAATATTTAATATTAGAGTGCACCTACCAAACATAATCTAAATGACTATTAGACAAATGAAGCCTAGGTAATTGTACAACTGCAAGAGTTCTATGAGTGTATCACTTTATAACACCATAAGTACTGCCCATGTGATTACAGAACAAATAAGGCACTGCTTAGGATCACCGAGGCTTCAGGGACTGCAGAGGCCCACCCTGCATATTTAAATAAAGACCCGGAGTTTGGCGATCCCCGGACTTCAACGCGCCTCGAACCCCCCGAACAATTAGTAAACAATCCCCGGGAAGGTGGCGCTCCCCTAGGCTGCAAAACGTCTCTGTGCCCTTCCGCGCCTAATTTACATGTGACTTTAAGATCCCCAGTCCTACAGAGACCCCGCAATATAATAATCGGATTGGCCACGGAACATTACCCACCCACCAGGGGCCTCATTTAAAAGAACGGGTGAGACCCCACCTTTTTTTTTGTTCTTTTCTCTCCATTTTTACCATCTGCATCCCCTCTATTACAGCGATATGAGGTTTTCCTCCTCTCACTTCAAGTAGTCGAACAAGTATTTGCTATCACAGGGTGGAAGCCATCCACCACCCTCTAATAGCAAGCACAAATGTCCAGCGAATGCACACCCCGAGATATTGTATGAGCTGCGCCTGAGAGGTCGCCCTCCCTACTACCATGATGCATTTGTTACTCTAAACGCATACTAACACTACTTACACACGTGTAGTACAGCGACCAGAATGTAGTGGAGAAGCAGAGGAAGCGCAAAATCCAAAAATATAAATCCTACCTGAACTCGAATGACAGTTCAATGAGCCAACGACCCTGGCATGAGTAGAAACAGCTACACGAACAAAACGGGTCTTCAGCACAACGCAAGCAATTTTGAAATATTGCTGAGGGGTGCCTTCTTTTTGCCTTCTCCCACTCGTCGCCAAATGTATGTAGTGAAGAGGCAGACAGCAGTGAATCCACTAAGATTTATTGCAAGACAACAAGACACCTGAAACAACCACCAACAGGAGCAGACAGCAAAGCAACTGTCTAATCCAACACGTGTACAAAGTCCGCAAGGTTCCCCTCATGACAGCCCTACATTCTAACATTACATACTGAGAGCCATATTATCAAGGAACAGCGTTCCTAAAACGGCGATAATGGGCTTCATAATATGCTGTAGAGAATTCCAATAGAAGCCCATGCTCTCGTGTTAACATGGGCTTCTATTGGAATTCTCTACGGCATATTATCAAGCCCATTATCGCAGTTTTAGTGGCAGTTTCCTGCCGCTATAGCGGGCATAATTTTAACGCCATTCCTTGATAATATGCCCCTTAGATTCTAGTAGAATTACATACTAACATTCTACTATGACTTACAATGGAATACTACACAGAGCACATGACTTTACAGCAATTAGCTCCTAGTTTCATCCACGAGTCTTGACACTAGTAGGGGTAAGACTTTCGCTTCCCACTCCCTATATTGTATAAACGTAAACAAACACTTCTTCCACAAATATGCTACAGCGCCCAGAGCACATCACTTTACAGCAATGAGCTCACAATTTAGGCTCACGGTTTAATCCCAGAATCTTCACACCAGTAGGGATGAGTAGTTCGCTCCCACTCCCTATATACTATAAACGCATGCTAACACTACTTACACACTTATACTACAGCAGCTAGTATCCTACACCGCCCAGAGCCCATCACTTTACAGCAATCAGCTCGGTTTCATCCCCAAGTCTCCACACCGGTAGGCGTAACTACTTCACTTCCCGCTTCCGGTATACTATCAACACACAGTAGCGGTCAGTAGTTCGCTTCCCACTCCCTGTATGGTATAAACGCCTACTAACACCACTTGCACACGTATAATACAAACACCAGACCACATCACTTTACAGCAATGACCTCACAGTTTAGACTCTCGGTTTCATACCCGAGTGTAGCACCATATCATATCACCACCATGCCACTCTGAGCACCGCACTTTCAGACCGTTAACAGTGATAACTACCTACTGGCGACAGTTCCTTGATTCTTTTAGCTTTCAAAAATTCTCTCCATTACTGTCTTTCTGCTTTTCCATATAACTAGATTTTTTGATATTCAAGTACACATCGAAGTCAGAAATGCAACACATTCTATCAACAAACTTTCCAGAACATTCTACAACACATGGAGGTTAAAAGTTCATAAATTATTTTTAAACCTAACGATATTTTTTTGCAACATTTTCTCTAACATTTAACGGCACGTGCATGTTAAAAGTTCACGATTGTTTTAAGTTCGAACAGTGCCTTCCAAATGCAAGTAGCAGGTGTGGTTGAGTTGAGCAAATTTTATCCTATAATATGTACTATAATATGCACATGCAAACTGCTTTTTCTTAACCAATCACAAACATACTTTTCCACAAAACGAATGTGCACCCTACTTTTAAAAAACAATGCTTTTCATCTCCCAATCAGGTACCGTTTTGTATGCGAAAAGAAACTTGTTCCCCATCTTTAAACATATCTCTTATTCTACCAAGGAACTGCATGAGCTACAGACATCTTTCCATACCTTCCAGCCATACCTTCAAAATGCTAGTGTGGATCATAGGACATAGTTATGTTTTCTGGTTCAAGAGGTATGCAGAACAGAGACGTATTGACTTAGACCTAGGGTTACAAAAATGTGGACATTAAATGGTTTGGACAGAGAGGATTGAAGTGGCACTAATTGTTGCCTTTGGTTAAAACCTGTTTGCATCTCCAACACCCTGACCACATGATTGTGCACTATGGTGGAAGCGACCTAGGCACATTGACTGGGGTAGATCTGGAAATGCTTTTGAAGGACACCTTTAGACAATTGATGTTACTTTTGCCTCAAACTGTCTTTGTATATTTCAATATATGCCAAAGACAGAAGTCAAAATGGTCCAAACAATTTTGTCCTCAGATAGAAAAATCTCGGAAAAAAGTCAACAAAGCTGTCTCTGCTTACCTCAGAGACCACAAAATGGGGTCCATATACAACAACAACATACGTTTTGATATGGCGGATATATACAGAAGTGATGAAGTTCATTTCACAGATCAGGGAAACCGAGTTCTCCTGAATAAATGGAAGCTGTGCATCTGCACTTATATGTAGCTCCAACTAATGAACACAAGGGCTCTTTTTAGAGCCACCCTATAACTTACAACTTAGGCCCCCTATTTTAGGGCCATATAACGCCATCTCCCGCACCCTCGCCAAAATGTATTCTCCACACAGCTGTGGCGCAGCGGCCAGACCATCTCACTTTGCAGCACAGACCTCTCACTTTGATCCCCAGCTCTCTTCACCCATAGGGGTGAGTAGTTTGCGCTCTACAAATACCATATTGATTTACCTTCGCACTCCCTATACAACACCACCTAAGCACCATACACAAGCTACAATGTTCTAAACAAAAGTTCATCCAAGTACCTATAACTAAATGCTGACACTACTTGCACAGATGTGGCACAGCGCCCAGAGCATATGACTTCACAGCATATGACACACACTTTGGGCTCACGCTTTAATGCCCGACTCCGGCAGCAGCTCAGCTTAGCAACATGAGGCTCTAGACAATACCTCACATATATTCCGTACCCCAGGACTTTCATACCAGTACGGGTCAGTAGTTCATCCTAGTAGTTATAAGCACATCCGGACACTACTTCCACAACTGTAGTGCAGTGGCCACGGCACATGACTTCACAGCATAAGACACACAATTTGGGCTCACGCTTTAATCCCCGAGTCCCGCATCAGCTTAACTTACCTGCATCAGACTCTACCCATTACCTCACTTAATTTCCGTAGCTAACCACTTAAACACCAGTAGTGGTAAATACTTCTCTTCACAACCCCTCTGTAGCACACCCTAAACACCCCACAGAGGTTACAGTGCTCCTACCCTCCTATTTCCCACTTTCCCCCCACTTTTTCCTCCTTTTTTCACCTTACTCGCTTCAACGGAATCACAAAATGGCGGCCAACACTTCCTAGTTGCAACCGCTCGCACCACTTGCAGCCAATCAGCAACAAGCTCGTGCTCGTAACGCCTCAGCCAATCAGATGGCAGAATTCCCAAATATTGATATCTGTAAATTTCGATATTTCTCAAAAGTTACTGAACGGATTTACACCAAATAAACAAAAGCGTGCTTTCTAGACCAAGGCCCTTCTCCCTGCCAAATTTGGGGTAATTCCGTTCACCCGTTCGACCTGTAGCCTTGTCTAAAGTTTCCTATGGAAATTAACATTAAAAAAACACATTTTGGGACCCCCTTTTTTCTCAGCCCCCCCTTGATAAATCACCCCCAAACTTTCAACATAGGAGCTGATCTCAACAAAGAATTAGTTTAAAAAATTTCACGAAGATTCATCAATCGGCGCCAAAGTTATTACGAATAGAATGTTGCCATTTTCCTATGGTAACTAGGTCCTAACTATAATATATATTCAGTGAAAAAACCATAGGTTTCACACATGTTATAGTTAGCTGGACATTTTACTCGTAAAAAACCAATGAAATTCCCCCGTTATAGTTAGTTCAGCTAACTATAACTCGCGCGCCCGCAATGAACTGCTGATGACGTCACATATTACATCACTCATGACATGGTCAGTGACATCACTCATGACATCACTGATGACATCTCAAATGACATCACTGATGACCTCACTGATGACATCATCCAGTGAATGTGTGTTTTTCTGAAAATTAAATATGTTTTATATATGTATATCTCAAGGTTGATGGAAGAATAAATGGGTATATTACTGTCTAAATGGATGATTTCTTTTTGAAAAATTGATTGTGCAACTGACTGATTAAGTGTATCATAGTGAATACATGGCTTAGTGAGTAATGTTTAAATATATAAATATCTGTATCATTTTTTCACTTTGTGTATAAGTGGCTGCATGGGTTGGTGAGTAGCTACATGGGTGTCTATATAGGTTATTAGTTGGTTTTTTGAGTATCAGTCTGAGCGTCTGCATGGTTCGGTGGGGGGTATGACGTAGTGCATAGGTGCATGAATGAGTGACTCACTGTTTGTATGTGTTGAACGGAGCATGTGTGCAGGACTGCATGGGTGGATGAGTGTATGTATGGGTGTGTTAGTGAGTGAATGACTGTCTCAATAGTGTCTTTATGAGTAACTACATATGTTTAAAACTAGTATATGTGACTATTGGTTTATATATGTGAGTATATGTGAGAGTGAGAGATTGAAAGAGTTCCTGTATGAATAAGTATGTATTTCCATAAGTGATTGTTTAAAAGACTAAGTATGTGTAAGTTTCCGTAGAAGTAAGTGTGGTGGTGTGTGTATAACTGTATATGCAAGTAAATGTATGTTTGATTCTTTATTAGCATGAGTGACTATGTGTGTGAGTAGCTCTATGGATGAGTGGCATTGTGTTACAGGATGTATAGGTGTATGAGTACATATGAAAAGTGAGTACATGTATGAGTGACTGTATTGGACTGTTGGTGAATGAGTGGATGTGTATGTGGATCTTAGAATTACTGAAGAGGTTGTTGTAACTGTTATTGGTATGTCCATTGTTTTGTAAATTTTAGTCTCTATTTTTGAATGTGTGTATCAAAGGTTTTATTAGGGGAAGAGGAGGTCTGCCACTCTATCACAAGGATGATGTCATCAGTGAGGTCATCAGTGATGTCATTTGAGATGTCATCAGTGATGTCATGAGTGATGTCACTGACCATGTCATGAGTGATGTAATATGTGACGTCATCAGCAGTTCATTGCGGGCGCGCGAGTTATAGTTAGCTGAACTAACTATAACGGGGGAATTTCATTGGTTTTTTACGAGTAAAATGTCCAGCTAACTATAACATGTGTGAAACCTATGGTTTTTTCACTGAATTTCTAAGGTTTTTTATATGCTAATTCCTAACTATAACGTGTGTGAAACCTATGGTTTTTTCACTGAATTTCTAAGGTTTTTTAAATGCTAATTCCTAACTATAACGTGTGTGAAACCCATGGTTTTTTCAGTGAATTTGCAAGGTTTTTTAAATGCTAATTCCTAACTATAACGTGTGTGAAACCCATGGTTTTTTCAGTGAATTTGCAAGGTTTTTTAAATGCTAATTTTTTTTTTCTTCTATTTTTTCTAACATATTTTTATTTTAATTTTCTTACCTTTTATAAAGACTATGATTAAATGTTTAAAATTCTTAAATATGTTTTTTTTTATATATTTTTTAAAATAAACATGTAAAATTTATTTGCAGTACTTTTTTTCTAATTTTTTTTTTATTTTTTTAGTACGCGTACCGTAAGCTCACGGTAAGCGTACGGTTTACGCAACGTCCGTAATTTTCCTACGCTGCTTGCGTATAGTTACGCAATTTGCGTAGCCGCGCGTACTCCGCGTGGGACGCGTACGCGTGTACGCTACACGCGCACGTTACGCGGAAGTGCCGGGAGTCACTGTTATGCGCATGCGCGCAAGCGCGTGTCTTTTTTACGCGCATGCGCACTTTTGCCGTAAGCGTACCGTAAGCGTACGGTAGGTCATGTGATCATGAAACACAACTTTTGATTGGTTGAAACTACTTTCAGTTCTAGAACTCTCCTACACCACACCCATTCCCCTCATTTCTGCTTGTGATCCCTTGGGAGAAGGAGCTGGTTTGTCTTTGGGATACGATGGCAGAACAGCAGAGCCCTTCTGAGAGTGAGGCTAGCACTAGCAGCACTGTCTTGAGGCAGAGATCGAGGAAACAAAAGCCCTCTTATGTATGGGATTATTTTACTTTTCCTGAAGGCCAGCAAAAGGTAAATGCACCCTTAGTGACTTCTAAGCTGTGTAAGCGTGTACTTTCTAGAGGTAATCCTAACAGGAAGTATTCCTTTGGGAATCACACCATGAAGAGACACCTCCAGGATGTACACAGAAGGACACATGGTCATCTTTTTGGAGGTAACTCTTCAGAAAGACAAGCCAGTACATCCACAGCAGCTCAGCCTGAACCATCATCTGCAGGGCTGACTCCTTCTTCTGCAGGTCAGGTGAGCCCTTCATCTGTGGGGGGAGAATCTCCTTTTGCTGGCCCTCTGGAAATCAACCCTCGATTTCGGAAGGTTGATATTCGATGCACATTTTGTCAAGATCTAATTTGCTATAGGGAGACCAGTGTTTCCCTAGTGAACAACAAAATAGATCAACACATTTGTCGCTTTGAATAATTTTCCCATGCTTCCTTTCCTCTGTCCCTGCATGAACACAACGGTTCTTTTAAGAGCCAACCTTATCTTTCATCTTTTTTTTACATATGTTTTTAAAAACTTTTTTTTATTTTTTTTTTACCGTACGCGTACGGTGCGCGTACTTTTTTTTTTTTTTTTTTTAAAAAACACTAAAAATCAATAAACACATTACAAGGTCCTTGAGAGACTACAATTATTATTATTGACTTACCATACTCACTGAAAAAATATTTATTCATTTGTTTTTTTTAAAAATAGTTTTAAAAATGTTTGTAGTTTTCGAAAATTTTCTATATCTATCTGGAAAAAAAGAAAAAAGTATTAATATTTTTAAAACATTTTATAATACAGTACACATATTTACATTTTTTTCCATAAAATATTTTTGCCTTATTTTTGCTGTTTTCAGAATATATTGCATTTCACTATAAATTGTGAAAGCAATTGCATTCATCATTTTACAGCGGGCAAAAAAAAATAACAATCACAAAGATTGTATTAAAAAAGCCCTGATTCTTTTTTTACTTAAACTTAACATTATAGAAATGCATAATATTCTAAAAAAATATCATCTAATACCAATACTTATTTCTTTAAAATACCGTCTGATATGTTTGTTTCAGAAGTATAATCACAATATTATATCTCAAATAACTCCAAAATACATCTGATTTCATTTCCTTTAGACCAAATAGTAATTTTAAAATTCTTTTTTGATTAAATTTCCAATGGTAATCCAATAAAATTCTAAAGTTTTATTTGTACAGATCTCACCGATTCTCTGTAACAATTCCTTTATTGTATTTAAATATATTACTACATTTCTTTTCACAATAGTCACAAAACGAAATTTCTATGCCAATTTGAATGCACACTAACTGCTCTTTTTTTTGGGCAAGTGAAAATCACTTTTACAAACTGTCACATTATGAAACCACTTTTCAGATTTTTTAAAAAGCCCATGTCCAGACTGCTACACTACAGCAAGGGCAACCAGCCTTAGTGATGCTGAATGTATTTGCATTACAGACTGAAACCTGAAAACCCCACTCGCTTGTAAATACTGTGCATGACTATACATGGCAAGCACATGGGTGTGTGCTAAGACTCTGCTTCTTCCCCCAAAAATTTGCTCCCCCTTTCCATCTAATGCAACTGTGAAATCACCAGAGCAAGACGCAATAAATCTCTGCCTATAATTCCTCTCTGCACACAGAGTCATGTTTTCACATTAGTCCCAAAACGAAATTTCTTTGCCAATTTGAAAGCACACTTACTGCTCTTTTTTTTTTCGGGGCAAGTGAAAATCACTTTTACAGACTGACACATTATGAAACCACCATGTGTAACTACAACAAAAACAATTTCCATTTCTATTATTCATTTCTTAAGTTACCACATACATCCCCTCTCAAACTGTAAACTCACCTTTAAAATTAGTTAGTTGTGAAAGAAATGTGACACTCAAACAGCAGATTATCAGAGCCAGGATCTCTGTTGTGTTCACCTCTCTCCTCTCAGCAGAACCAGATAATGGCAAACTTTCCCTCTATTTTTCCACACATATACTTGTAAGTTTCAAATCTCAGTGCTTCCCCCTTTTTTTCAAATGTAATCACACATTTCTATTGGTTGAAAACCAACCCTTTTCCAAAAGTACCCTTCCCCCAACTTGACTTCTGCCTAGTACCCTTCCCCCAACTTGACTTCTGCCTGCTACCATAGCAACAGCTCATGGAACACTGCTGTGTTGAGTTAGGTCAGAAGTTCGCCAAACAATGTTTCAATTCCACAGAGCAAGAGTGCTTGACTTTTCAAACCTAACAGCAAATCCATAGTACTGTTCTTTGGTTACACATTTTTTTTTACCAATACAAAACATGCTTCTATTAATTTACACATACAGCCTAGTTTTTATTCTAGAATGGTATGAAACAGCCAATCAGTTCTTTTTGTTTTGTAAAAAATATGTATGCCTCCATTTCCAAACTGTCTTTCTTTTCATATTGCCATTCTACTGAAAGACACCTCCTGAGTGCATCCAGTTCTCCTTTGAAGATGTTCACAGTGTGGATTGTAGGGCACAGCTATGTCTTCTGGAGTGAAAAGTTTGCAGAGAAAACAGGTATGGTGAGAGACCTTGCTTTGCCAAATGTAGACATTAAATGGATTGGTCAGAGAGGGTTAAAGTGGCACCAATTGATGCCATTGGTGAAATCCTTCATTCAAATCCAACACCCTGACCTCATAATAGTGCACTGTGGTGGCAATGACCTAGGCACTTTGACTGGGGTAGGTCTGGAAATGCTTATGAAGGACACCTTTGCACAACTGTTTACACTTTTCCCTAAAACTGCCTTTGTGTTTTCCAACATATGCCAAAGGCAAAAATGGAACTGGTCCAATCATTCTGTTTCTGCTTTCCTCCGTGACTATGGTATGGGTGCCATTTACCACAACAACTTGCGTTATGACATGCAAGACATTTATAGAGGAGATGATGTGCACTTCAATGATGAAGGGAACAGAGTCTTCCTCTTGAACCTTAGACTCTGCATCGGTACTTACTTGTAGGTACCACTTAAAAAATGACTTCATAAACACAACAGCTCTTTTTAGAGCTCCCTAATATCTAAACTCTTAAATCTGCTTTTCATTTATTTATTTTTATTTTTTTTTACCGTACGCTTACCGTAAGCTTACCGTACGCGTACCCCGTGATTTTTTTTAAAATCAATAAATGTTTTTTTTGTACTTTTCTGTCCTTCTTTGACCCCCTTACAAATGTTAGGGGGTCTGTAACTCTCCTCATTGCCCCCTTTCCTTGTTTTCACTCTTTTTTTTCCAGAGTGAAATACACAAAATGGCGGCCGCCGCTTCCTGGTTTCGACCGATTCGAATGTTTACTAAGATCTAAGAGCCAATCAGAATCGCGCTCGCGCACGCCACCGTACGCTTACCGTAAGCGTACGGTAAGCGTACCGTAAGCGGGCTCAGATATATATATTGATTTAAAGGCTATTTTCTCAGAATCTACTGAACAGATTTACACCAAACCTACAAAAGGCACTTCCTTGACCTAGGGACTACCTCTCTGCCAAATTTTGAGTAATTCTGTTCAGCCGTTCGGGCTGTAGCTCGTTCTAAAGGTCCTATGGAAAAATGCATGGGAAAAACGCGTTTTGGGACCCCCCTTTTATCTCAGCCCCCGCTTGACGGATCCCCCCGAGACTTTCAGGGTAGGAGCGGAGCGTAGCGCCCCACCTATTTTGAAAAATTCGCGAGGATTCGTCAACCGGCGCCAAAGTTATTCAAAATAGAATGTTGCGGATTTCCTATGGAAACGTGGTCCTAACTATAACTACCTACTGGCGACCGCCAGTAGGTAATATATATATATATATATATATATATATTATATATATATTCAAGGCTCAGTGGGGTGTCCAACAAAGTAAGCAGCACTCGAACGCAGTTCCGCTTTTCCCCGTAAAAGCCTTTAATGGTATGCATGACATTCAATCTCAGTCCTTATATAAGCATACGACCACAGCCTTACGCGTTTCGTGGCTTCACTTCATCAGAGGCTGGAAGGTCGAAAGGGGCATTGCGGGTCACACCTCCCTTTAAACAATATCCTACGCTGTCATGCAGCTGCTCTGAATGAGTCTGTATGTGATGTTTCTGGGAGATGTAGTCCGCCATTAATCCTCAAATGGATGCCTCTCAAATGAATGCTGGATACAAAGCTCACCATGAGCCCCAATAAGAGATGTCATGCTCAATCCAGGAAGTGCATTCCACCGTTGAGTCCCTCATTGAGACTCCGTGGCCCCCTTTGGATCTGGGGTGGTGCTTGCTTAGCGGCAGGACGGCCGCTTGTTTAATAATCAAGGCTCAGTGGGGTGTCCAACAAAGTAAGCAGCACTCGAACGCAGTTCCGCTTTTCCCCGTAAAAGCCTTTAATGGTATGCATGACATTCAATTTCAGTCCTTATATAAGCATACGACCACAGCCTTACGCGTTTCGTGGCTTCACTTCATCAGAGGCTGGAAGGTCGAAAGGGGCATTTCCTATATTATCTACTGGCGGTCGCCAGTAGATAGTTATAGTTAGGACCATGTTTCCATAGGAAATCTGAAAATTCTATTTTGAATAACTTTGGCACCGGTTGACGAATCCTCGCGAATTTTTCAAAATAGGTGGGGCGCTCCGCTCCGCTCCTACCCTGAAAGTCTCAGGGTGATTAGTCAAGCGGGGGCCGAGAAAAAAGGGGGGTCCCAAAACACGTTTTCCCCATGCATTTTTCCATAGGGACCTTTAGTCCAAGGTACAGCCCGAACTGCTGAACAGAATTACTTGAAATTTGGCAGAGAGGTAGACCTCAGGTCAGGGATGTGCCTTTTGAATATCTGGAGTCAATCTGTTCTGTAGTTCCTGAGAAAATTTCAGTTAAAAGTACATATATATCTATAAGCGCGCACCGTGCGCGCACCGTGCGCGCAAGGTGACGTGCACGAGCGCAATTCTGATTGGTTGTTAGATGTCAGTAAACATTCTAACCGGTCGAAATCAGGAAGTGTCGGCCGCCATTTTGTCTCTCGCAGTCTGAGGCAGTGAAAAACAAAGGTGGAGAACGTGAAAAGGGGGCAGCGTGGACAGTTCCTGACCCCCTAGCCTTTGTCAGGGGTCACTGAAGGACCCCCAAGGGTGAAAAAAACATTTATTTTTTTGACGAAAAAGCGCGGGGTGCGCGCACCGTGCGCGCACGCTACGCACAACGCATCATTAGTGCTCGATGCGCGAAGCGCACCGAGCGCTCACAGCGCACGTGCGGTGCATGAAGCGCACAATGCGCGCACGGTGAAAAACCTGAAAAAAAATATATATTAATAAATACATAACTTAGCATTTAAAAAACTGTACAAATTCACTTAAAAAACCATAGGTTTCACACACGTTATAGTTAGGAATTAGCTTTTAAAAAACCTTGCAAATTCTCTTAAAAAATCATAGGTTTCACACATGTTATAGTTAGCTGGACATTTCCCTCGTAAAAAAACAATGAAATTCCCCCGTTATAGTTAGTGCAGGCAACTATAACTCACGCGACTGCAATCCTCTGCTGATGACGTCAGATATTACATCACTGATTACATATGTGTCTTTCTGAAAAATAAATATTTGTAATATATGTATAGCTAAAGATTAATGGAAGAAGACATGGGTAAATAGGTGTCTAAATACAGTGATGTAATATCTGACGTCATCAGCAGAGGATTGCGGTCGCGTGAGTTATAATTGCCTGCACTAACTATAACGGGGGAATTTCATTGGTTTTTTACGAGGGAAATGTCCAGCTAACTATAACGTGTGAAACCTATGGTTTTTTAAGTGAATATATATATATACATATATATGTATATATATATTCAATGAAAAAACCAAAGGTTTCACACATGTTAGAGTTAGCTGGACATTTCACTCGTAAAAAACCATTGAAATTCCCCCGTTATAGTTAGTTCAGCTAACTATAACTCGCGCGCCCGCAATGCACTACTGATGACGTCACATATTACATCACTCATGACATGGTCACTGACATCACTCATGACATCACTGATGACATCTCAAATGACATCACTGATGACATCACTGATGACATCATCCAGTGATTGTGTGTTTTTCTGAAAATTAAATATTTTTTATATTTATGTATATCTCAAGGTCAATGGAAGAATATATGGGTATATAAGTGTCTAAATGGATGCTTTTTTTTTAAAAAATTTTTTGTGTAACTGACTGATTAAGTGTATCATAGTGAATACATGGCTTACTGAGTAATCTTTAAATATTTAAATATCTGTATCAGTTTCTTACTTTGTGTATAAGTGGCTGCATGGGTTGGTGAGTAGCTACATGAGTGTCTATATAGGTTATTAGTTGGTTTTTTATCAGTATGAGTGTCTGAGTTTCTGTATGGTTCGGTGGGGGGTATTACTTAGTGCATAGGTGCATGAATGAGTGACTCACTGTTTGTATGTGTTGAATACAGCATGTGTGCAGGACTGTATGGGTGGATGAGTGTGTGCATGGGTGTGTTAGTGAGTGAATGACTGTCTCTATAGTGTCTTTATGAGTAACTACATATGTTTTAAACTAGTATATGTGACTATTGGTGTATATAAGTGAGTATATGTGAGAGTGAGAGATTGGAAGAGTTCCTGTATGAATAAGTATGTGTTTCTATAAGTTATTGTTTAAAAGAGTAAGTATATGTAAGTTTCTGTAGAAGTAAGTGTGGTGATGTGTGTATAACTGTATATGCAAGTAAATGGATGTTTGATTCTTTATTAGCATGAGTGACTATGTGTGTGAGTAACTCTATGGATGAGTGGCGTTGTGTAACAGGATGTATAGGTGTATGAATACATATGATGAGTGAGTACATGTATGAGTGACTGTAGAGGACTGTTGGTGAATGACTGTATGTGTATGTGGTTCTTAGAATTACTGAATAGGTTGTTGTAACTGATATTGATATGTTCATTATTTTGAACATTTTAGTTTCTATTTTTGAATGTGTGTTTCAATGGTTATATTAGGGGAAGAGGAGGTCTGCCACTCTATCACTGGATGATGTCATCAGTGATGTCATCAGTGATGTCATTTGAGATGTCATCAGTGATGTCATGAGTGATGTCAGTGACCATGTCATGAGTGATGTAATATGTGACGTCATCAGTAGTGCATTGCGGGCGCGCGAGTTATAGTTAGCTGAACTAACTATAACGGGGGAATTTCAATGGTTTTTTACGAGTGAAATGTCCAGCTAACTATAACATATGTGAAACCTTTGGTTTTTTCATTGAATTTCTAAGGTTTTTTAAATGCTAATTCCTAACTATAACGTGTGTGAAACCCATGGTTTTTTCAGTGAATTTGCAAGGTTTTTTAAATGCTAATTCCTAACTATAACGTGAGTGAAACCCATGGTTTTTTCAGTGAATTTGCAAGGTTTTTTAAATGCAAATTTTGTTTTTTTTTTTCTTTTTTTTTTTCCATATTTTTATTTTAATTTTCTATCCTTTTTTAAAGACTATGGTTAAATTTTAAAAATTCTACAATATGTTTTTTTTTTACCATTTTTATAAAATAAACAGGTAAGATTTATTAGTATAACTTTTTTTTTTGTTTTTCCTTTTTTTTTTTTTTTTTTTTTTTAAACGTGCGCGTACGGTAAGCGCACGTCTTGCTTTAATTACGTTAGATTTCTACGCTGTTTGCGTTTATTTACGCAATTTGCGTAGACGCACGTTACGCGCAGACAGCGCGTAACGCGTACGCTGCACGCGCACGTTACGCGGAAGTGAAGGGGCGTGCCTGTTGTGCGCATGCACGCGTGCGCGTGTCTTTTTTACGTGCATGCGTACTTTTGCCGGAAGCGTACCGTAAGCGTACCGTAAGCGTACGGTAGGTCATGTGATCAAGAAACAAGACTTTTGATTGGTTTTTACAACTTTCAGTTCTAGAACTCTCCTACACCACACCCATTCCCCTCATTTCTGCTTGTGATCCCTTAGGAGAAGGAGCTGGGTTGTCTTTGTGATACGATGGCAGAACAGCAGAGCCCTTCTGAGAGTGAGGCTAGCAGCACTACCTTGAGGCAGAGAACGAGGAAACAAAAGACCTCTTACATATGGGAGTATTTTTCTTTTCCAGAGGGCCAGCAAAAGGTAAATGCACCCTTAGTGACTTGTAAGCTGTGTAAGCGTGTACTTTCAAGAGGGAATCCCAACAAGAAGTATTCCTTCGGGAATCACACCATGTTGAGACACCTTAAGGATGTACACAAAAGGACACATGCTCGACTTACTGAAGGTAACCCTTCAGTAAGTCAACCAAGCACATCCACAGCAGCTCAGCCTGGACCATCATCTGCAGTGCCGAGTCCATCTTCGGCAGGTCAGGTGAGCCCTTCATCTGTGGGGGGAGCATCTCCTTTTTCTCGTCCTCAGGAAATTAACCCTCGGTTTCTGAGGGTTGAAATACGGTGCGCCACTTGTCATGATCTAATTTGTTATAGGGAGACCAGTATTTCCCTAGTGAACAATAAAATCGATCAGCACATTTGTCGTACCGTCTAATATTCCCATTCTTTCTTTCCTCTGTCCCTGCATGAACACAACGGCTCTTTTAAGAGCCAACCTTACCTTTCAACTTTTTTTAATATATTTTTTAAAACTTTTTTTTGATTTTTTTTTTACCGTACGCGTACGGTACGCGTAATTATTTATTTATTTTTTTAAAAAACACTAAAAATCAATTATCACATTACAAGGTCCTTGAGAGACTACAATGAAAAACTGAAAATGTGATTGTGGAGAAGTGGAAAAAAGGGACCATGAAATTTTTGACTTACCATACCCACTCAAAACAATATTTATTCATTTAATTTTTTTTTTAATTGCTTTAAAAATGGTTCTAGTTTTCGAAAATTTTCTATCTCAATCTGAAAAAAAAGAAAAAAGTATTAATATTTAATAAAACATTTTATAATACAGTACACATATTTACATATTTTTGCAAAACAATTTTTTGCATTTTTTTTTGCTGTTTTCAGAATATATTGCATTTCACTATAAATTGTGAAAGCAATTGCATTCATCATTTAACAGCGGGCAAAAAAAAAATTAACAATCTCAAAGATTGTTTTAAAAAAGCCCACAATCTCTTTTTGCATAAACATAACTTTATATAAATGCATAATATTCTTAAAAAATATCATCTAATATCAATACTTATTTCTTTAAAATACCATCTGATATTTTTGTTTCAGAAGTATAATCACAAAAATATATCTCAAATAACTCCACAATACATCTGGTTCCATTTCCTTTAGGCCAAATAGTAATTTTAAAATTCTTTTTTGATTAAATTTCCAATGGTAATCCAATAAAAATCTAAAGTTTAAATTGTACAGATCTCACCGATTCTCTGTAACATTTTGGTTTCCAAAAGATTTATTAATAATTAAATAAGTCCACAATAGAATTGTTTACCTTTCCGCATGGCCAAATAGTAATTTTAAAAATCTTTTTTTAATAAATTTCCAATGGCAATCCAATAACATTCCAAAATTTAAATTGTGCAGATGTTACCGATTTTTTCTAAATTTTTGGTTTTCCAAAGTTTCATTAAAAAATGGATAAATTCCACATTACAATTGGTTACCTTTCCATTAGGCCAAATGATAATTTGTAAAATCTTTTTATTTGTAAATTCCAATGGTAATCCAATAAAATGGTAAAATTGTTTTGTCCAGATGTTGCCAAATCTCTCTAAAATTTAGGTTTCAGGAAGATTAGATAGGAATTTGCTAAATCAAAAGGCAAACGTTGCTTAAAAATCAATTGGGAATCATTACACAGTGTCCAGCCTTTTTCACATTTAAGATAAACTGTGTAATGACCAGAAGTTACAGTAGGTCCATCATGGAAAATTATTGCAACTGTTACAAAAGTTTTTCCTGAAATTGATAATTGCTGTCCTGTAAACTTCTTTATTAAAGTATCTAATTTTGAACCATCAGCTTTACAGCGTTGCATCATTAAAATTACATACTGTCCGTATTCCTTTAAAATTAACGTTGAAAACATGTCAGATTGACACTCACTGCATTCCATGCTATGATTAGCATCTTTAACTAATTTAGCAAAAGTGACTGTTTTACTTTCTGGCAATGTTAAATAAATAAACCTTTCAGAATCAACATTAGAGCCACATATATTATAACAGTTTTCACAACTATGTTCCCATTTATAAGAGAGACCAAATAAATTTTCAATGGGAACCCCTTCGTCTTCCAGTACCTGAAGAAAAAACAACAAGAATTCCTGTGCGTCTTGCTGTACATTTTGAGAAAACTGTGTTCGTCCTGAACATACATCTAAACGTTTTCTAATTTCAGTAGCACTTTCTATTTGAGTTTTATCATTACTCAGCTTTTGAAAAAGGAGACTCAACTCAGAACAGAATCTTTTTCCCTGATTTACTATTATCTGCTCTTGCACACTATCCAGATAAAATGCAACATTCAGCACTACATTAGCGTAGCAGTTGACACCAGAGCTATTTTCAAAATGACATCCTACAACCTGTTCTTCATTTTCCTTTTTCTTTTTGCTTGCAATTACATCACTCCTCTTTTTTTTCCTCCTCTCTACATCTTCATTACAGATATTCTCATTTCTCCTTTTACGAGAAACTACACGTTTCTCCAACACAGGATACTGACCTAAATGAGGAGCATAGCTTCTTCTTAATCTATTATACTCCTTTACACAATTTGCATCAGCACTAACTTTTGAGTCATCAAAGTCTATCATGAATAAACCTGATAATGTTTTCACTCGTGACAAAGCAACATATGCCATACCTTCTTTGAACACAGTTGAACCAATGTTCACAAATGCACAATCTACAGTCAATCCTTGAGACTTGTGAATAGTTACAGCATATGCTAGAGAAAACGGAAACTGCTTCCTACGTGCATATAAGTCTTTCACAAGCATGAAACGAACTGAACAACGACAAATGTCTTTAACTTCTTCTATCTGATCAAATTTTATTTTTAAACATTCAATTCCATCTTTTTTCTGATAATTAATAAAACCCACAACTCTTCCCATAGCTCCATTAACTAAACCTTTTTCAACATCCAAATTTCTCCTTAAAAATACTCTACAGTTCATGCAAACATATAGATTTTTTTCTAATCCAGCTGTTTTGGAAATGTTCTTCTCTAGTGAATCCAATTTATTTTTCAGTGTGCCTGTTAATGTAACAGTAATTCTTCCATCCTCAATTTTGTCCACTGCTTCCAATTTCCTGATATCTTCCTTTTCCAATTTCAAAAGCTCCTCATTGAATATTGAGCATTCACGTAGAGTTGGCATTAAGCAGATGACACTTTTCTTTTCTGCAATGTTCTTGTATATGTTCTCTGCAACTATTTCTTCCTTTGGAAATAAATTATGTAGCAGCCGACTCTGTAATGCTTTCGTGCCAGCTTCAGTGAGTAGTCCAATTCTGATATCTTTCAGAATACTTCCATATTCTTCATCGTTTGCTTGCCTCATATTAGTAGTAAGTTCCTTGTACTCAAAGAAGGACCAAATATTTGTATTACCGATGCTTCCCAATGACTTCTTCGTGTCTTCATGTGTCACAGTATTAAACACTGGTTGTCCTTTAACTGGAGTAAGTTGCAAAAGATCTCCAAAAACTATGACGTGTTTTCCTCCAAATAGCACGTCATAGTTTGTCTTCAGAATTTGCTGCATTCTTAAATGCACAAAGGCAAGCATTAAGTTTGATACCATGCTCACCTCATCAATAATGAGAACTTGCATCTTCTTCAATACTCTTGAAACTTCCAAGCATGCTTCTCCAGTTAGCTTGTTGTATTGTATTTTGTTCTCATGCTCCACTGGTAACATTAGCAAACGATGTAAAGTGATTCCTTTTATGTTATATGCTGCTAACCCAGTTGGAGCAGTAACCACACAAGACAAAGTAGAATCCGTTTTTTGCTGTAGGTAGCTTCTGATGACTTTTATAAGGAAACTTTTTCCAGTTCCAGCTTGTCCGCTCACATACATCCTGATTGGATGAAATGATGTGCATGAGCACTCTTTTTTTTCATGTAGAAATCCGTGATCAATTTTGTTTCTGATCTCTTCATAAATTTGTTGCTGCTCTTCGTTCAGTTGTCTTTCCAAGTTTTGTAAGTCTATAAATTCTTCTTGAGCTTGATTCATAGCCGTTTCCACTTCATTCATGGCTATTGATGCTTCATTTTCAACGATTGGTTGTCCTAGGGGATCTTGACTGAGTGTTCCTGAACTTTGGCTGTCCTGAGAACTGTCTCTAGCTATTTCTGCTGCAATTGTAGTTTCCTGTTCAATTTCTTCATTTAACATTTGCAGATAAGTTGAGAATGTACTGCATTGTATGCTGTCTTTGCAAGCATTACATGAATCTTCATAGCTTTGAAATTCTCCCAGTAGTTCATCCTCTGTACGCCATGGTTTAAACAGCTGTAAAAGAGCCAAGTAGTAAAATTCCTTTTTGTCAGTAGTGTCGCAACTCAGCTTCCTGTGATTTATCAAACTTCCTTTTGTTTGCTTCACCAAACATCCTTCCTCACCAATGACTTTATATTTTCCATTGTTGATGTCTTCTGTGGCTTTCCGTGAATAAATGTAGTTCTGCAGCACTTCATAGAGACACATGTTCTCCAGATGATGACTTCTCTTGGGATAATATGTGTCCAACATGTTTGATTTCAAAATATCTGTACTTTCTGGGTCATTCTCGGCCAAATATTCTATTTCTCCAACAGATTTCAGTACCCGATTTCTCATTGCTGCAAGGCCTAAACTTGCCCAAATTATTCTTCTTGATTTCGAGTAGAGACTTGCAGAAGATAACCTATCTGAACATTCGTAGGATCCAATTTCTCGATGCGATAACATCTTCAAACTGAAACTGTACAGCTTCTTACTGACAGTTTTCTCGTGAGAAATCTCTTCCCACATTTCCTTCAATTCTGTTTTTTCTGATTTTGTAATGTAAGACGTTACATATCGAGCAACAGCAATGGAATTGTCAGCTACATACTGTATATCCATGTTAGCATTCCACATGGATAAAATGACTGGGTTGTAGTCATTTATATTTTTTGATTCTTCTTTTCTTTTAAGGTTGTAGGTATTCTTAGGTGATTTTCTTGTGATAGTATGTCTCACAGATGACATAAAACTGTTTACTCTTCCATTTGAAAGAACAGGTCTAGGAAATCCAAATCGACATTTAGTGTAGTATTTATCTTTGCTCTTGTATTTCCGTCGACAGTATTTTCCACACCGATGACTTTGGAAACGTAAAACTTGCTCCTTTAACTTTTTCTCTTCTGTGTTTTTTGGTATAACACATGTTGCATATTCTTCAATGTAAGATAACACTGCTTCATCAGCATCTGTTCCAAACTTTGGTGCATCCTTGATCCACAACAGCATATGAATATGAGGAGCACCTCTTGCCTGGTACTCTTTTCTCCAAAAGAAATCCACTACTTCTCCTAGAGGTGGATTTTTTTTATTGCAGATGAACGACATCATAGCCTCAAATCTATGATTGAAATATCTGCAAACATTAACCGGATCCAATGAGCACAGTTCTCCTGCTGTCTTGTATTCGATGTTTTTAATGTTTGAATTTGCCTCTCGTAGAAAATCCAGTAAATCATCCCAAGCGTACTCAGCACAGCTTAGGGTAACGAACCATGTTGGTGTTCCTAAATTCCGTAACATGCATTTTAATTCTCCATGGCGTCGGTACCAATATTCATTTGTCCCACGCTGACAAGCCATCAGATTGATCAGTTGTGTTTCCAAATGATCATCTCGGTGCTGCACTTTCTCCATAAAATCCTTAGCAGACACATTTTGTAAATGTACTCCACTTTTTAAAATGTGATTTACTGCATAAGACAGTGCAGACAAGTAGCTTTCAAATAAAAGATGGAACAAATAAGGAATACTTTGTCGAAATCTGGGATCTTCAGCATATAGTCTTGTAGTCCGATACTCAGAAGCTGGAATCTGTTCCGGACGTTCATCGTATCGTCCTCCTTTTCCTTTAGGAAACAGCTGGGGAAAACATCGAGCTTCCAAGCTCTCCTCCCATACACTCACGGGAGTTCCTTTTGCTTTCTTCATCTGAAACAGATCAATATTGTCTCCCATAACTTCTTTTGAATGAAGAGGATGTATGCTAAAATGTTCATAAATTTCTTCTTCCTTTGACTTGTCCACTTTTTCAATTTGTCCAGTTGGTGTTTCTGTGTCTTCTTGTAAATCTTCTTCTTCTTCTTCTTCTATATAAATTGATTCATACCATTTGTTATTCCTTTTCAAATACAAATTTGCTCTTTGTACTTTCCGTACATCTACCAGCTCCTGCCAAATCTTCTTATTCTTTGTAGGTACACCATTAACCAGAATAATTAATGGTTCAGTTTCCAAAGTATCCGCATCAATAGTTTCCATATTTTTTTTCAAATCCAAGGGCAAATACACCACTCTACCTTTTAAACCTCTCAGTAAATCTGAAGGAGGTAATTTACCAGTTTTGGGCTCCATACGTACTATGGTCTGGAACGGATGAACACATTGAATGAGTATAGACTCATATGTATTTAATTCAGAAAGTTCAGCAGGAATAGCATCCAATTCTAAATTATTATGTACAGCTCTGGTCGGCATTCTACTTTCCTCTAACTTGTTGTAACAGTATTTACAAATACGCTGATATTCACCCAATTCAAAACAATTTTCAAGAAATATATATGTGGCAAAATCCTTCCACTTATAATTATCTTCATTTTCACTCTTTCTGTAGAGATCAACATTCCTAGTTTGTTTTCTATAATGAGTTCTGCGGCAACAAATACAAGTAATATTTGGTCTTTCATTAGAGATTATTGCAAATTTTGTTATGTGATCATTAAATGTCTTACTTACAGAGGGTTCTACATTCTCTTCCACTTCTTCCTCATTTACTGTGTCCTTTTCTGCACTGTTTTGTTCAGGACCAAAGTAACAAAACTGAATTTCATCAACAACCTTCTCTACATCTGATACCGATCCACGGAACAGAGCCCTATTTAATTCATCTAACTTTATTGCTGGACTTTTAGCAAAATACAACCGTCTCACAAACTTTCTCATTTCAGTATGATGAACAGCCAGCATCCTAAAATGATGGAAAACACTATTACACACTTTTCTAGATAGACAAGCCAGAGAATGACCCTGCAAACCAGTATTCTCTCTCACTCTGCATGGATCTAGACTTTGAAGCACCTTAATCTTCTGTTTTACACTTTTTTTACTATATTCTCTTAGAAACTCACGAAATTTATCAATAGATTCCTGACGCACAGTGCAAATACTACTACAATTCCAAGTGTACACTGGGGCTTTAGGACGTATCCCCATAGCCTCATCCGCCATCACTTGTACCTCATCTCTTGGAACAATTATCTCCTTCTCCATTATGCAACCATTTTTCACTTCGTAAGCACGACCTCTGGTGTCAACTGCATGCAGCAAACTATTACTTTGAAAATAGCTCTCTTCATTTGTGGTAAATATTTCATTACCGGTACCATTTTTTATGCGGTAAAGTCTAGTAAGAATAACTCAGTAAATATAAGAGGCAGAATCCGTGGTATTAGAGGTTTAAAAAGGCTTTATTCCTATACAAAGGAATGCAATTCGAATTGCAGGCTTCTATTCCATCACCACGAAAGTTCAGGAAGGAAGGGCATACATTATTGACAGATAATCGGTTTTATAGGAAAATGCATTTACAGTGAAACAGATGCAAGAGGCGTAACAGCTGATAATACAGATAAACTGTGCATACGTAACTAATAGAGGCGGTCATATGGGCGTAATTTAATAAACGTCATTATACATGATGGGTGGATCCATAAAAGAATCCTGCAATGTCAGCAGAAATATTTGGCAGAGATGCGCGCGCAGCCGCATGACGTGTGATTGACGTGCAACTAGAGGGTGAAGGGGACTTGACATTTAGCTCTACATGTGGAGACAGAAGTCTGGGGGTCATGTCAACCTAATCCCAAATCATATCTAATATCCTATGTTTAAAGAACTGTGTTATCCAAAAGGAAAGGTCTCTAGGATAGAATCTATTCTATACTGCCTGTTAGTGCGTGTACAGGCGTCTAAGTGTCTACATGAGATGCGAGGGGGTAGGAATATTCCATGGTAACGGGGCCTATGAATTACTTGCATGAGGACAGCGAGGCCTGGCCCTTTGCACGGTAGCTGGAGGAATGTTTACCTAAACTGCTAGACAGGAATGCATCGGATGAGGAGCGGAGCAGATAATCTTGAAGGTGAAATACAGTTTTTGGCAGGCAATATGCTGGATCAGGCACCGTTAGCCGCGCAGGAAGGAGGACAAAGTTTATGGATACAGATGCAGGCTCAGACTGGAGCTTTCAGAGGCAGAAGGCAGGAAAAGGCTTGATGACAGAATTCAGGGCCTACTCGCCTGAATCTGTAAAATGTGGAAAGTGAACCATATAAAGTCGGTGGCCTTTCATACTTAGGAATGGAATATCTGACCCATTCTTGGCGGATCTGAAAGAGGACATGTTGACAGTGGACGCACATATATTTGCGTCTTCAAAACTGGAATTGGAGGGAACATACATGTACGTATAGCATGCACATAGAGCCGTTGGGGTCTACGATAGGGGACATAGCTGATCACAAAATTCATATTTCCTCATTCCCTCCTTGTCCCCTACGGACCCTCAGGAGATATCGATCTTCATCAATCCATCGATCTGTTCATATAGCATCATTTGTTCTTCTTTCTTCTTCCGGGATCTTGAACGAAAACGTGGATGTGGGATACACGATGTGGCACACAGACCACAAATCGCTGGCCCACATTGTAGACATAAGCAGCAACTGAATAGTATGAGAAAGCCAATACCTAGGAAGGATAGGATTCTCCATCCCCAGGCTGACAACACGCCCCAGAACCAACCGGACCAAGTCCAGGTGCCTGGATTCTGGTGTATCTGGCTTATAATCTTATGAAGGCGGGTTATGGCTTTATATACTGACGGCGAATTTTCTGGTATGAAAATGCAGCAACTTGATCCGATGACCCTACAAGCTCCGCCCCTATCGGCCAGGATGACGTCAAGGACAAGACGATTTTGAAGCACAACAATCCGCATAGCAGACTGCTCTTCTGTTAAATTGCCTAAGGCGGAAATAGTCTCGTTCACTACTGCTTCAAGGGTTCTGGTTAATCTACGTATCAGCTTACTATTAGTGACTGTACCTATATAGGGAAAGAACCCTTTATTGAAATCTGTGTATTTTTCCCATGCTGTTTCAGTGTAATCGACAATTGGGAGATCTCTCTGTTGTCTATTGTGTACTAAATGGGTATTTCTGTGATAATCAGGAGGAGCTAGGAAAACAGGTGGCAGAAGGAATGCTATGTAACAGGTACCATCCCAATCTAAAGGTAGACATATATATGCGGTCTGGCCACATATGAAGTAGGAATGATGGGAAGCTCTAAATGTAGACTTGCCTTGATCCCTGAATTTTATTACAGTGTTGCATTTACTATGGCCCATGTGTATGGAACCATTCTTTTTTACACATAATTCCCCTTTTACTGGGAATACTGACATGGCGGGCAAGATTGGTGTAGCTTCAGATTCAACGTTCAGGATCATGAGGTTAAGTGTAAAATTACCTAATCCATATACTTCATTTTCTAGATCAGTTCCTGTTCTTTTGGGGAGTCCCTCCTTGTTAGGGTAGCAGACTTTAAGCAAAACTAGGTTCAGGTTTCCCCATACCCAGTTGTCTTGATAAACTGCAGAATTTGTATCTAAGGAATTAATCAAACTAAACCATGCTCCACAGGAGCCATTGTGTGTGAACTCATATGGAAAGAGGGGCAAAACTCCCTTATAGTTTTGATAGGGAGGGAGTCGACCACATATCCAACAATTTGTGGCATTGCTGGTCTGATGGGAATGATGTAACATACTAATGAATGTGTTGTTGCGCAGCGCAAATCTATAGGACAACTCATGCGAAGGTAATTCGCTAAAAGAATGTTCTGTAGTTACATTGTAAGCACGCTTAAGAATAGGGTAATACATATGCAATAGTATGCTGAAAATAATGATCAGAAGACTTAGAAAAAACAAAATTAATAGTGTTACTGTGCAGTGACTACGAAGTGATTTACAATACGCATGCTTTTTAAGCTGCATCTGCTGATTTCTTTCTCTATTCCGGTCTAGAGGATACATGTCAGAGACAAATTCAACCGATTCACCTTGGAGAGGACTTAAACAATCAAATTGTCTGACTTGCTAGACCTCAATTTTAGTTTGTAAAGTTCTGGTTTTGACTGCTCAACCAAGGGGAGCTTTGAGTCTGTCTGTGAGGGAATACAAGGTTGAGTATTCACACTGGATGGTAGTCCATAAAACTTCTTGATATGACTCGAGTGCAACCACCCTTTACGACCCTCAATCTTCACGGCTGTCCTTGTAGTTAGTAGAACTAGCTTCGGCGACTTCCACCTAGGCTCCAGTTGGGTCTTCCGGTCGAAATTCCGGACCAGAACCAGGTCACCAGGAACCACGTCATGGGGCTTCACCTCAGTATTATCGGGAAAAGCTGCGGCTACCTGTGAACGACAAGATTGTAGTGCAGACATCAAGGAAGCCAGGTAATCTGTCAGCATATTACAGTCGACATCAGTGATTTTGCGAGGTATAGGCGTCCCCCACATATTTGGTGGTCTACCGAAGATCACCTCGTACGGGGATAGCCCTGTTCGAGAATGTGCTACCATTCTCATGTAAAAGAGCGCAACTGGTAAGGCTACTATCCAATCGACACCTTTTTCCCTACATATTTTGGACAATCTAATTTTCAGAGTTTGATTATGGCGTTCCACGAGACCTGCTGCCTCGGGATGTCGGACACAGTGGAATTTCCATTGGTAGCCTAACAAAAGGGAAACGTGTTTCATTAGTTCGGATGAGAACGGCTGGCCGTTATCTGAGTAGACAACACGTGGTAAACCGTACCGTGGGAAGAATTCTCGAACTAACTGTTTGGCAGTAGTCGGGGCGGTGTAATCTGAAACCGGGTAGGATTCTGTCCAACGGGAAAGAGCACAGACAACTACGAGAACATATTTGAATCCTCGACATCGTTCCATCTGGATATAATCCATCTGGAGGACTTCAAAAGCATGATCGGGAGGTTGAAATCCACCCTGCTCTACGGGGATGCTTTTACCTGGATTAAACTGACAACATATCATACAGGTACGAACTTTTTGTTTAGCTGCTGCTCGCAAGTGTTTGTTGAACCAAATGTGTTGAATGCTGTCTAGCATAGCTTTCTCTCCTAGGTGCGCTGGACTATGTATTGTATTAATGATGACTTGAACCATGGAGTCGGGAAGAAACCATATAGATTTTTCCTTCGTCATCCATCCTTGATCCGTTTGGATCCCTCCTAATTCAGTCCATTTCTTTATTTCTTCTGGTGTAGCATGTGTCTGTATGTCAATTACATCAAGGGCGGGATCCTTAACTGTCATGCAATGCGTTGGTGTCGGAACTATTGTCTTTGTCATGTCAGTTGTGTGAGTCTGATTCTGAGCAGTCTGTTTAGCTGTTCTGTCAGCTAGGTCATTACCCTGAGAAATGATATCGGTAACTTTTGTGTGGGCTTTGCATTTCATAATCGATATTGCAGTAGGTAGATGAATCGCGTCTAATAGGGCTTGAATGAGGGGTCCGTGTTGGATGTGGGCACCGTGAGAAGTTAAATAACCTCTCTCTCGCCACAGTACGCCGAAGTCATGGACGACTCCGAATGCATAACGTGAATCTGTGTATATGTTGACTTTCTTATTCTTGGCTTGAATACAGGCTTGTGTCAGAGCGATGAGCTCTGCTGCTTGAGCTGACAAAGTGTTAATACAATTTGTTTCAATGACTTCAGTGTCTGTTGTGACTGCGTAAGCGGCCACTAACTCTCCTGTACTTGTTCTCATACATGACCCATCTACATACAATGTCAAGTCTGGATCTGACAAAGGGATATCTGTCAAGTCTTGTCTGGGTTTCGTCGTGATAGTAATGACTTCGACACAATCATGTGCCAATGGATCTGTTCCGCCCACTGGTAACAGTGTGGCAGGGTTTAACGTATTACAACGTCTGATTTCTATATGTGGCTGAAACAATGTCAGTTCGTAACCAGTGAGTCTCGCTATAGTCAAGTGTTGTGTTTGTGTGCGGTTCAAGAGAACCTCTACTGCGTGTGGTACTTGTACTGTCAATTGGTGTCCTAACACTATGGCATCGCTTTGTCTGATAGCTAAAGCTGTTGCTGCCACTGATTTCAGGCACGCAGGAAGAGCCTGAGCTACTGGGTCTAATGTACTAGAAAAATAAGCACATGGTTTGTGTGATCCTGCTTGTTCCTGAGTGAGTACTGACAAGGCAGTACCTTCGCGTTCTGTAACAAAGAGTGTAAACCGTTTACTGTAACATGGTGTTGCTAAAACAGGTGCTTGGCATAAAGCTTTCTTTAAGCTTTCAAAGGCGTGTGTATGTTCTTGAGTCCAAGGGAGGACAGTCGATGTGGCTGCCTCCTGTGTTGTCAACTGGATGAGTGGTTTTGCTAGAAATGCATATTGAGGGATCCACTGCCTACAGTATGAAGTGAGGCCTATAAAAGCCCGCACCTCTTTTTGTGTCTTGGGTGGTGGCATGTTAGCGATTAACTGGATACGGTCGGGTGTAAGCTGCCTTCCCTCCTTGGACAGCGAGTGCCCAAGGTAAACAACTCGCTGGACACAGAATTGCAGCTTAGAAAGGGACACCTTGTGCCCCTTGTCGGCCAGAAATTTTAAAACCGTCAGTGACGCTTTTTCACATTCAGGTTCGCTTCGGGCGGTGATCAGCAGATCATCGACATATTGAAGCAAGGCAGTGTTAACTGGCATGTGGATACTGTCAAGTTCTCGTTTCAGTGCTTGGCTATAGATGCTAGGGCTTTCTGTAAATCCTTGAGGTGCGCGTGTGAATTTAAAGCTTCGTCCATTTAAACTGAATCCGAACAGATATTGACTTTCCGGATCTATTGGGACGCTAAAGAAAGCATTCTTGAGATCAATTACAGTGAAGAACGTTGCTTCTGAGTCAATAGCTGTTAGTAATGACGAGATATCTGGGACCACAGGGTATTGTGGTACAATACATTTATTTAATTCGCGCAGATCAATAACTAATCGATATACTGATGGTGCTTTTGGATCCGTTCTTTTAAGAATCGGAATTATCGGGGAGTTACATACATTGGAGTCGGTTTCGACAACCACTCTTTGTGCAATGAGCTCGTCAATGATTTGCAGCAAAGCCACAACAGCATCGGGTGGTAACTTGTATTGTCGCATTCGTGGTAGTATTACTCCTGTTTTTAGTGTGACACGATATGGTGTAATATTCATGCAACCAACATCAGTGGGGCCTTGTGCCCATAAATGTGTAGGTAAATTCTGCAGTCGGTGATCCATGTCTCTGGACACGTAGTGACCTTTGAAGTCACGTAGAAATAGTCGTACTCCTTCCGGAGAACAACATATTATGGCTCCTAGGGCTTTCAATGTTTTTATACCTAACAAGTTTTCTGGACAGGATTTGGTAAGCAATAAATCTGTAGTACGTGTCAATGGACCAATCGTGAGTGGAAGAGGTTGTGTTACGTCATTAATTATGGGTTTTCCTGAGAATCCAAGGGAAATATTCTGTGAGCCTGAGAGGGGTGCCCCTGGAACTTCACTGCGTCTTATAGTTGTTCTGCTTGCCCCTGTATCAAGTAAAAACTTTCTGTCTTCCCCTAATAGTTCACTATGTACATAAGGTCCCTCTTGGTCTACAGGAACCTCAATAAGGGGTAAGCCAACTTCCCTCTCTAGGCTATTTCATGTATATCGCTGATAATCGGGATAATCTGCTTGTGCATACTGATATATCTGTTGTGTCGTTGCTTGTGTTGCAGCAATAGGCTGCGGTTGTGGTGGTGCTACGGTCTGTTGTGGAGCTCCCTGTTGCGGAGCTAGTTGTTGCGGAGCTAACCTAGGTTGTGCATGCTGAGGGATTTGTTGTTGATTCTGATCCTGTCTAGGTGGACGTGGTCTCTCCTGGGTTCTACCTGTAGCAATATTATGTTTCAGGACTGGACAATCGTGTATATAATGACCTGGTTGTTTACAATAGTTGCATGTCCCTTTCGTAGGACCTGCGGAATCACCCTTTTGATGACCATCGGCTGGAACTGACTGGGCAACAAGCATTTTCATTTTCGTATCTTTCATACGTCTTTGTTCGTGTTCTTGTTCTTCTCTAATTCTATTGTGGTGATATTGTAACATCTGTAACATCTGTGATGGGGTATTACCTTGCCAGGTACTTTCGAATTTCAATACTCTATTCTTGACTTGTAGCAGAGAATTTTCAACTAATTTTGTCACAAACAGATGTGGGTATGACTCACTACTGGCTTTTATGCCACTATTTATACCAAAACATTTTTCAAATCGGGAATAGAAATCACTAGTGTCTTCATCTGGCTTTTGTTTACAGGCTGATATCGCACCCCAGTCTTCCTTTTTCGTAGTTAATAAACGTGGCAGTACCTGCACTAGTAGTCCTGCTAGTGCTGTAGTCTTTTCCCCAAGTCCTGCTCCTGCAGCTCGGGCCCTTTCTTCGTTTTCTAATGCTGTCCAATCTATCTTTTGGTCTCCCACCTCCCATTCCTTTTCTTTGAGTTTCTCGTAAACACCGGCGGGTAATAGGACTTTTAAAATTTTCATAATGTCGGGGTAGGTATACTCTCCCATGAGTAACATGTCTTTTATTTCACGGTGGAAACCTGCTGGATCCTTGTCATGGCTGGGTACTACTTTCTTCATTTCTAATAATTCCAGTTTAGTTATAGGCGTGTACACAAACACGCGTGTAAAGTTATTACCGTCACCTTTGATTGGGTGTACTTCGCGTAACGGGTTCTGTCTATCTATGTGATACAATTTTCTTCCCATAATGGGGACTGGAACGTGTTCTGGGCATACAAAAGTTAAATATTGGTTTCGGAATTCTAGAATTTCTTTAATCAAATCAGTACCTGACCCTCTCCATATATTCGTGAGTAGTTCTGTCAATATGTCAGGTAAGGGTCCTGGATCGGAGTGTTGGCTTTTATATAATATAAGGAGGTGTTGAATCATGTATATACTAGCTAAACGCTGTTCGTATGGGTCAAGATTCAGAAACGTGTGTGCAAGTACATCATCATTGTAGTTGCTGGGACTGTCAGCCCATTGTACTGCTGACCTAGCTAATTCTTGTTCGTCCATGGAATCGAGCATATGGTACCCCCTTCGATCTCGGAGTAATTTATCAGCGGCTTGGAATAGGTGCTCGGGGGATTTTGTATTTAACATAGGATTTGGAAAATGTCTATTATATTCTGGACGTATTGGACGTATCTGATCATTAAAGCCTCTAGTATTATTATGGGGTCTTCCTCTACCTACGTAAGCTATCGTCTCCAATTGTTCTGAGTCTTGCTCCTCCTCTTCTTCTGATTCTACTCTGTCTGTTTCTCGTCTTTCTTTATGTATTCGTTCTACTTCCTTGCGGATTTTTCGACACATGGCGATTATACACGCCTGTCTATCATGTTTCTCTTCTGATATGTTCTGACCCCATTTGACAAGTTTTTGCATGGTATCATGATCTGCCCCGGGCCTGTCTTGATTCCTAATTACACAATTTATGAAAAAACGTAGTAGTTGTCTTTGTACATCCACTTTCTGGTATTCCATAGCTTCGTTGATACTTTCTGAACCTCGCCCTGTTTGGACAAAGCGATATATATTGTCTAGGTGTTCAACCATTCCTGGTATCGTCATTAAATATAATGTAGCTTGTCGTATACGTAGTGATGATATGAGCAATTTGTCCTGTCTACCTGGCACTGGATCGTATCTACAATCCACAAGCTGTTCTTTAAACATGTCGGATGTCGCTAATTGGGGTGTACGTTGGAGTGCTAAATCTCTAAGGGTCTGTTTATTTCTCGGCGGGGTGGCAAACATGTCTGTCGTACCTCCTGTAGCACCATCTGAGGCGCTAGGCACGAAAGGATTCGTTGGACGTAGGATAGAGATTGTGGATGCGGGAAAGACTGTAGAAACGGACGGACCTGTGGGAACTTGTGTACGAGTTTGTAGTTGCGGGGATACAGGCGGATGCTCTTGGTGTTGAACACCATCGGCAAGCGGTGTGGGTGGCATGGCATTAGCATACTCGGGAGCTACGTCATCTAAATAGGAGGAAAGGAAAACGTCCTTTGCTGTTTTGGGATGTGTTTTGGGATGTGCTTTTATCGGGAGTAATGGAGAAGTTAAGTCTTTTGGTATTTCCGGGATAGCCTTAGGTAACCCTTCGGCCAGAAGAGGATACATACCATTCATAAGAGTGTTTCTTTGTCTATCTACTTGTTCTGAGTTTACTCGGGTACCTTCCTCAAGTAATAGATTTTCTCGGGTTTTATTTGAATTCTCTCTACCTTTCTCTTCCTGTCTGAGTGCTTTTTCTGTACGTCTATATGATTCTTTACGCCATAATTCAATGGCATCTTTCTGTGACTGTCTGGCTTTCTTTTTCCATAATTCTTCTTCTACTCTCATGATGCAATCTGCATCCCAGGTCCCCGCTGCGGGCCATCTCTGACTCTCTGGTAATTCTTTGGTGTAGTCCACCCATAAATCAAGAAATAATACGGCATCTAGGCCATGCTTATGATACATAAAGTATCCTGGAATGTCCCTAGGTGGAATGGGAACAGCTTCTTCGAGTACCCCTTTTCTGGTTTTGATCTGTCTTAGTTTCGAAAAGAGCGGCATTTTTAGACCTTATTACTAGAACACACTTTATACAATAAACACAATAATGAACAGTCATTCACACCACAATGTATAGAACGTATTAAAACATTTAACATTTAACAGTTTTAACGAACAATGATAACTAATAGAAAACTAGTTACTGACATAATACTGACACTAGATAATACTTATTTATATGCAAGACATACTATATATACTGCTAAACAGTACAGATACACTGCTGAAACAGTGCAGACCGGATTTGTGTACCCAAACCCGTCTTGACCGGCACAGACTATGTGCACGTTAAATGCCTCCCCGGTAATGGTACTCACCGGGTAGCTCGGAACGGAAGGCCTCGGAACGGAACTGAAACTGGACCGGACTGGACTCGACTTGATTGGACTCGGAACTTCGGAACCTGGTGGGCCTCTGTATACCTCGGATCTTGCTCTCTCAGCTAGGCTCTGGTCGGGATACTTCGCACTTCTCACCGCCTCGTCTGGGTGTTGATCGCAGCCTCAGTCGCCCCCGCTTGGCCGGAGGGAGATACAGGAAATCCTGCAGGTACGCGTTTTTGTCCGTTCAGCTGTGGCAGGAGACCGGGCCTGCAACGTACCTCCGGCGCGTGAGATGAGAAAGTGTCCCTGTTCGGGCGCCAATTTATGTGGTAAATATTTCATTACCGGTACTATTTTTTATGCGGTAAAGTCTAGTGAGAATAACTCAGTAAATATAAGAGGCAGAATCCGTGGTATTAGAGGTTTAAAAAGGCTTTATTCCTATACAAAGGAATGCAATTCGAATTGCAGGCTTCTATTCCATCACCACGAAAGTTCAGGAAGGAAGGGCATACATTATTGACAGATAATCGGTTTTATAGGAAAATGCATTTACAGTGAAACAGATGCAAGAGGCGTAACAGCTGATAATACAGATAAACTGTGCATACGTAACTAATAGAGGCGGTCATATGGGCGTAATTTAATAAACGTCATTATACATGATGGGTGGATCCATAAAAGAATCCTGCAATGTCAGCAGAAATATTTGGCAGAGATGCGCGCGCAGCCGCATGACGTGTGATTGACGTGCAACTAGAGGGTGAAGGGGACTTGACATTTAGCTCTACATGTGGAGACAGAAGTCTGGGGGTCATGTCAACCTAATCCCAAATCATATCTAATATCCTATGTTTAAAGAACTGTGTTATCCAAAAGGAAAGGTCTCTAGGATAGAATCTATTCTATACTGCCTGTTAGTGCGTGTACAGGCGTCTAAGTGTCTACATGAGATGCGAGGGGGTAGGAATATTCCATGGTAACGGGGCCTATGAATTACTTGCATGAGGACAGCGAGGCCTGGCCCTTTGCACGGTAGCTGGAGGAATGTTTACCTAAACTGCTAGACAGGAATGCATCGGATGAGGAGCGGAGCAGATAATCTTGAAGGTGAAATACAGTTTTTGGCAGGCAATATGCTGGATCAGGCACCGTTAGCCGCGCAGGAAGGAGGACAAAGTTTATGGATACAGATGCAGGCTCAGACTGGAGCTTTCAGAGGCAGAAGGCAGGAAAAGGCTTGATGACAGAATTCAGGGCCTACTCGCCTGAATCTGTAAAATGTGGAAAGTGAACCATATAAAGTCGGTGGCCTTTCATACTTAGGAATGGAATATCTGACCCATTCTTGGCGGATCTGAAAGAGGACATGTTGACAGTGGACGCACATATATTTGCGTCTTCAAAACTGGAATTGGAGGGAACATACATGTACGTATAGCATGCACATAGAGCCGTTGGGGTCTACGATAGGGGACATAGCTGATCACAAAATTCATATTTCCTCACATTAAAAAAAGGTTCACTACTTGAACTATGCATCCATTTTCCTAAAAACACTTTAGAAAAGTTTGTTCTGTTCACTACTCTTTTCCTTTTGCTTTTTGATTTCAGTACATTAACCATTTTATCTAATGTACGCATCCTATTCAAAATTAAAATGAATAGTTTCCTTTTTAATTCTAATGCCTTTGCTGCAATGGCTTCAATTTCTTTTTTTCTCTTATAAAACTTAGCCTTTTGCTTATATTTCTTCACATCCTTTATCAAATTGGACATAACTCTTCTCTGAAACATTTTTCTACGTATCTCTTTAAACGCTGTTTTTCTGTTTAAGTTAATCTTTTTAGTTGCAGAAGGTATATTTGCATTAACTAAATTCTCAATTTTTTCCTGTCCTTTTCTATTGAAAACATTCTTTCCAGTACAGACATTTTGTACATTTTTCCTTTTTTTGAATATGTTCTTTAAAAAAAATTTTGTCTGCTTACCAGAAGATTTTTTCTTTTTCCCAACATGAGCATCTCCAACTAACTTAGGTCCTCCAGTTGTCTTCAAATATAGGTTTTTTTTCTGGTCTTTCTTTACTCTGGATTTTGTAGGCATCTTAAATTTTGTTCACTGCTCTTCAGCAATACCTGAAAAAAACTAAAAAAAAATTCCTTTATTTTATTTAAAAATATTACTACATTTTTTATGTTCTTTAGAAATCTTAAAATACTATAAACCCCTTTTCTATAAATGAAAATCACAATAACACCTTCACCAATTAAATATCTAAAAACAATTCCTGTGTGCACACAGAGTCATGCTTTGAAATTAGGCAGAAAACGAAATTTCTTTGCCAATTGCAAAGCATACTTTCTACTACTTTTTAGGCAAGTGAAAAGTACTTTTACAGACTGACACATTATGAATCCACTTTTCAGATTCTTAAAAAAGCACATGACCTAACTGCTTTTTCAGACCAGCACCATGTGTAACCTGGGTGACTGACTACACACCAGCAAGGGCAACCAGCCTTAGTGATGCTGAATGTATTTGCATTACTGACTGAAACCTCAAACCCCACTCGCTTGTGAATACTCTGCATGATTCCACAGGGTAAGCAGCTGGGTGTGTGCTAAGAGTCTGCTTCTGCACCAAAAAATGGCTCCCCCTTTCCATCTAATGCAACTGTGAAATCACCAGAGCAATACGCAATAAATCTCTGCCTGTAATTCCTATTTGCACACAGAGTCATGTTTTCACATTAGTCACAAAACGAAATTTCTTTGCCATTTTGAAAGCACACTTACTACTCTTTTTTTTGGCAAGTGATAAACACTTTTACAGTCTGTCACATTTTGAATCCACTTTTCAGATTCTTAAAAAAGCACATGTCCAAACTGCTTTTTCAGACCAGCACCATGTGTAACCTGGGTGACTGCCTACACTCCAGCAAGGGCAACCAGCCTTAGTGATGCTGAATGTATTTGCATTACTGACTGAAACCTCAAACCCCACTCGCTTGTGAATACTGTGCATGATTCCACAGGGTAAGCAGCTGGGTGTGTGCTAAGAGTCTGCTTCTGCACCAAAAAATGGCTCCCCCTTTCCATCTAATGCAACTGTGAAATCACCAGAGCAATACGCAATAAATCTCTGCCTGTAATTCCTATTTGCACACAGAGTCATGTTTTCACATTAGTCACAAAACGAAATTTCTTTGCCATTTTGAAAGCACACTTACTACTCTTTTTTTTGGCAAGTGATAAACACTTTTACAGTCTGTCACATTTTGAATCCACTTTTCAGATTCTTAAAAAAGCACATGTCCAAACTGCTTTTTCAGACCAGCACCATGTGTAACCTGGGTGACTGCCTACACTCCAGCAAGGGCAACCAGCCTTAGTGATGTTGAATGTATTTGCATTACTGACTGAAACCTCAAACCCCACTCGCTTGTGAATACTGTGCATGATTCCACAGGGTAAGCAGCTGGGTGTGTGCTAAGAGTCTGCTTCTGCACCAAAAAATGGCTCCCCCTTTCCATCTAATGCAACTGTGAAATCACCAGAGCAATACGCAATAAATCTCTGCCTGTAATTCCTATTTGCACACAGAGTCATGTTTTCACATTAGTCACAAAACGAAATTTCTTTGCCAATTTGAAAGCACACTTACTACTCTTTTTTTTGGCAAGTGATAATCACTTTTACAGACTGACACATTATGAATCCACTTTTCAGATTCTTAAAAAAGCACATGTCCAAACTGCTTTTTCAGACCAGCACCATGTGTAACCTGGGTGACTGCCTACACTCCAGCAAGGGCAACCAGCCTTAGTGATGCTGAATGTATTTGCATTACTGACTGAAACCTCAAACCCCACTCGCTTGTGAATACTGTGCATGATTCCACAGGATAAGCAGCTGGGTGTGTGCTAAGAGTCTGCTTCTGCACCAAAAAATGGCTCCCCCTTTCCATCTAATGCAACTGTGAAATCACCAGAGCAATACGCAATAAATCTCTGCCTGTAATTCCTATTTGCACACAGAGTCATGTTTTCACATTAGTCACAAAACAAAATTTCTTTGCCAATTTGAAAGCACACTTACTACTCTTTTTTTTGGCAAGTGATAATCACTTTTACAGACTGACACATTATGAATCCACTTTTCAGATTCTTAAAAAAGCACATGTCCAAACTGCTTTTTCAGACCAGCACCATGTGTAACCTGGGTGACTGCCTACACTCCAGCAAGGGCAACCAGCCTTAGTGATGCTGAATGTATTTGCATTACTGACTGAAACCTCAAACCCCACTCGCTTGTGAATACTGTGCATGATTCCACAGGGTAAGCAGCTGGGTGTGTGCTAAGAGTCTGCTTCTGCACCAAAAAATGGCTCCCCCTTTCCATCTAATGCAACTGTGAAATCACCAGAGCAATACGCAAGAAATCTCTGCCTGTAATTCCTATTTGCACACAGAGTCATGTTTTCACATTAGTCACAAAACGAAATTTCTTTGCCATTTTGAAAGCACACTTACTACTCTTTTTTTTGGCAAGTGATAAACACTTTTACAGTCTGTCACATTTTGAATCCACTTTTCAGATTCTTAAAAAAGCACATGTCCAAACTGCTTTTTCAGACCAGCACCATGTGTAACCTGGGTGACTGCCTACACTCCAGCAAGGGCAACCAGCCTTAGTGATGCTGAATGTATTTGCATTACTGACTGAAACCTCAAACCCCACTCGCTTGTGAATACTGTGCATGATTCCACAGGGTAAGAAGCTGGGTGTGTGCTAAGAGTCTGCTTCTGCACCAAAAAAATGGCTCCCCCTTTCCATCTAATGCAAATGTAAAATCACCAGAGCAATACGCAATAAATCTCTGCCTGTAATTCCTATTTGCACACAGAGTCATGTTTTCACATTAGTCACAAAACAAAATTTCTTTGCCAATTTGAAAGCACACTTACTACTCTTTTTTTTGGCAAGTGATAAACACTTTTACAGACTGACACATTATGAATCCACTTTTCAGATTCTTAAAAAAGCACATGTCCAAACTGCTTTTTCAGACCAGCACCATGTATAACCTGGGTGACTGCCTACACTCCAGCAAGGGCAACCAGCCTTAGTGATGCTGAATGTATTTGCATTACTGACTGAAACCTCAAACCCCACTTGCTTGTGAATACTGTGCATGATTCCACAGGGTAAGCAGCTGGGTGTGTGCTAAGAGTCTGCTTCTGCACCAAAAAATGGCTCCCCCTTTCCATCTAATACAACTGTGAAATCACCAGAGCAATACGCAATAAATCTCTGCCTGTAATTCCTATTTGCACACAGAGTCATGTTTTCACATTAGTCACAAAACGAAATTTCTTTGCCATTTTGAAAGCACACTTACTACTCTTTTTTTTGGCAAGTGATAAACACTTTTACAGACTGACACATTATGAATCCACTTTTCAGATTCTTAAAAAAGCACATGTCCAAACTGCTTTTTCAGACCAGCACCATGTGTAACCTGGGTGACTGCCTACACTCCAGCAAGGGCAACCAGCCTTAGTTATGCTAAATGTATTTGCATTACTGACTGAAACCTCAAACCCCACTCGCTTGTGAATACTGTGCATGATTCCACAGGGTAAGCAGCTGGGTGTGTGCTAAGAGTCTGCTTCTGCACCAAAAAATGGCTCCCCCTTTCCATCTAATGCAACTGTGAAATCACCAGAGCAATACGCAATAAATCTCTGCCTGTAATTCCTATTTGCACACAGAGTCATGTTTTCACATTAGTCACAAAACGAAATTTCTTTGCCAATTTGAAAGCACACTTACTACTCTTTTTTTTGGCAAGTGATAAACACTTTTACAGTCTGACACATTATGAATCCACTTTTCAGATTCTTAAAAAAGCACATGTCCAAACTGCTTTTTCAGACCAGCAACATGTGTAACCTGGGTGACTGCCTACACTCCAGCAAGGGCAACCAGCCTTAGTGATGCTGAATGTATTTGCATTACTGACTGAAACCTCAAACCCCACTCGCTTGTGAATACTGTGCATGATTCCACATGGTAAGCAGCTGGGTGTGTGCTAAGAGTCTGCTTCTGCACCAAAAAATGGCTCCCCCTTTCCATCTAATGCAACTGTGAAATCACCAGAGCAATACGCAATACATCTCTGCCTGTAATTCCTATTTGTACACAGAGTCATGTTTTCACATTAGTCACAAAACGAAATTTCTTTGCCAATTTGAAAGCACACTTACTACTCTTTTTTTTGGCAAGTGATAAACACTTTTACAGTCTGTCACATTATGAATCCACTTTTCAGATTCTTAAAAAAGCACATGTCCAAACTGCTTTTTCAGACCAGCAACATGTGTAACCTGGGTGACTGCCTACACTCCAGCAAGGGCAACCAGCCTTAGTGATGCTGAATGTATTTGCATTACTGACTGAAACCTCAAACCCCACTCGCTTGTGAATACTGTGCATGATTCCACATGGTAAGCAGCTGGGTGTGTGCTAAGAGTCTGCTTCTGCACCAAAAAATGGGTCCCCCTTTCCATCTAATGCAACTGTGAAATCACCAGAGCAATACGCAATAAATCTCTGCCTGTAATTCCTATTTGCACACAGAGTCATGTTTTCACATTAGTCACAAAACGAAATTTCTTTGCCAATTTGAAAGCACACTTACTACTCTTTTTTTTGGCAAGTGATAAACACTTTTACAGTCTGACACATTATGAATCCACTTTTCAGATTCTTAAAAAAGCACATGTCCAAACTGCTTTTTCAGACCAGCAACATGTGTAACCTGGGTGACTGCCTACACTCCAGCAAGGGCAACCAGCCTTACTGATGCTGTATGTATTTGCATTACTGAGTCCAACCTCAAACCCTTAAAGTATTCTTTATTTTTACCAGTACGCCTTAATTTATCGTGAAAACATAGTCCATATTATTTTACATGTTCCTCACATTTAAATTTCTCCCAAAACAGAAAATAATAAACACAACTTCAACAAAAGGAATTCCATTTCTATTATTCATTTCTTAATTTACCATATACATCCTCTCTCAAACTCTAAACTCACCTTTAAAATTAGTTAGCTGTGAAAGAAATGTGGCACTCAAACAGCAGATTATCAGAGCCAGGATCTCTGTTCTTTACACCTCTCCCCTCTCAGCAGAACCAGATGATGGCAAACTTTCCCTCTCTTTTTCCACACATATACATGTTAATTTCAAATCTCAGTGCTTCCCCCTTTTTTTCAAATGTAATCACACATTTCTATTGGTTGAAAACCAACCCTTTTCCAAAAGTACCCTTCCCCCAACTTGACTTCTGCCTAGTACCCTTCCCCCAACTTGACTTCTGCCTGCTACCATAGCAACAGCTCATGGAACACTGCTGTGTGGAGTTAGGTCAGAAGTTCACCAAACAATGTTTCAATTCCACAGAGCAAGAGTGCTTGACTTTTCAAACCTAACAGCAAATCCATAGTACTGTTCTTTGGTAACACATTTTTCTGTACCAATACAAAACATGCTTCTATTAATTTACACATACAGCCTAGTTTTTATTCTAGAATGGTATGAAACAGCCAACCAGTTCTTTTTTTTATGAAAAAAATATGTATGCCTCCATTTCCAAACTGTCTTTCATTTCTTTTTACCATTCTACTGAATTACACCTCCTGAGTGCATCCAGTTCTCCTTTGAAGATGTTCACAGTGTGGATTGTAGGGCACAGCTATGTCTTCTGGAGTGAAAAGTATGCAGAGAAAACAGATATGGTGAGAGACCTTGCTTTGCCAAATGTAGACATTAAATGGATTGGTCAGAGAGGGTTAAAGTGGCACCAATTGATGCCATTGGTGAAATCCTTCATGCAAATCCAACACCCTGACCTCATAATAGTGCACTGTGGTGGCAATGACCTAGGCACTTTGACTGGGGTAGGTCTGGAAATGCTTATGAAGGACACCTTTGCACAACTGTTTTCACTTTTCCCTAAAACTGCCTTTGTGTTTTCTAACATATGCCAAAGGCAAAAATGGAACTGGTCCAATCATTTCTGTCCGCAGATTGACAAAGCAAGAAAGCACGTCAACAAATCTGTTTCTGCTTTCCTCCGTGACTATGGTATGGGTTCCATTTACCACAACAACTTGCGTTACGACATGCAAGACATTTATAGAGGAGATGGTGTGCACTTCAATGATGAAGGGAACAGAGTCTTCCTCTTGAACCTTAGACTCTGCATCGGTACTTACTTGTAGGTACCACTAAAAAATCACTTCATAAACACAACGGCTCTTTTTAGAGCCCCCTAATATCTAAACACTTAAATCTGCATTTCATTTCTTTTTTTATTTTTTTTTTACCGTACGCGTACGGTGAGCTGACCGTACGCGTACCCCGCGATTTTTTTTAAAATCAATAAATGTTTTCTTTGTACTTTTCTGTCCTTCTTTGACCCCCTTTCAAATGTTAGGGGGTCTGTAACTCTCCTCCTTGCCCCCTTTTCAAGATATCACTCTTTTTTTTCTGAGTGAAACACACGAAATGGCGGCCCCCGCTTCCTGGTTTCGACCGATTCGAATGTTTACTAAGATCTAAGAGCCAATCAGAATCGCGCTCGCGCACGCCACCGTACGCGTACGGTAAGCGTACCGTAAGCGCACCGTAAGCTGGCTCAGATATATATATTGATTTAAAGGCTATTTTCTCAGAATCTACTGAACAGATTTACACCAAACCTACAAAAGGCACTTCCTTGACCTGAGGACTACCTCTCTGCCAAATTTCTAGTAATTCTGTTCAGCCGTTCGGGCTGTAGCTGTGTCTAAAGGTCCTATGGAAAAATGCATGGGAAAAACGTGTTTTGGGACCCCCCTTTTATCTCAGCCCCCGCTTGACGAATCCCCCCGAGACTTTCAGGGTAGGAGCGGAGCGTAGCGCCCCACCTATTTTGAAACATTCACAAGGATTCGTCAACCGGCGCCAAAGTTATTCAAAATAGAATGTTGCGGATTTCCTATGGAAACGTGGTCCTAACTATAACTACCTACTGGCGACCGCCAGTAGGTAATATATATATATATATATATATATATGGATGGATGCTAGAGAACAGTGGAAACCCCACTCTCATTCTCCACCCACATAACTCAGAACGCCTTTCTGGTGCAGCTTAACACAAGGCAGCACCTTGTGCTGCTTTGTTACATTACTCTATATTCCCCAAGCCACCCAGGGCCACAAAAGGTGGCTTTACATGGTTTGATAAATCACGTGAGAGCTTGCATTGCCATTTTACCACCTTGCAAGGAGCAAAGGCAACAGAAACCCTTGATAAATCTGGTCCCTGGTGTCATGTAAGGGCATACGGTGCCAGCCTGACGGGGATGGTATAGGACCGTAGGAGTGCTGTGGACATCAAGTGAATGCTGCTGACGGAATTCCGTTCCAGTGTGATCCAGGTGCTCTCTTGGGCTGATTTAAGGGATGTCAATAATAGTAGTATATAGTAGTATATCAGGGGTGTTGGCTATCTTCTCTGTGTCTTTATGTAGCTCATACATTTCCAATCTCCCTGATGCAGTACACAAAGGGAGTGCAGAGTAATGGTTAACGTTATGTGTAATAATTTAGTGTAAGATTTCAGAGTTGTATATGTGTGTATATGATGTGCTGCTTATAACAAAGGCTTTCATGTGAATTCTGGGAGCTGTAGTCTTATTTGTTCCAATTTAAAAGAAGATTTGAACACTCATATTTGAAAGTGGAGCGGATTCACTGTAGCTGTATTTGAAATATGAGACTCTCAAAGTTAGTAACTGTGTGTTACATACTTTTACGTGTAGGTGTTGGATAATTACAGGGTAGATTTGTATGTGCATGCATGGGGGAGATATGTTCTTTAAATTGTATTTAGATTGAGATATGAAATATAACACTGGTAGTCAGTTCGGTTCAGTTCAAAAGCTTTATTCGGTTTGTAATAAAAACCATATAAGCAACAAAAAAGAAAAAGATTATATATTAAAACAGCCTCTACAACATTCGCAAAGTAAAATACATAGTAAAATACCTACAGATTTTACAGAAAGTGACATGTGCTAACATTATACATTATGTGCAAATTACGCTATAAAGTGTCATATGCTAGCTATATTCCTATTTTAGCTACTATTCTGTAAAAATTAACCGCTATATTCAATGCACCACTTCATATTATGTACAAACTTAAGTAATGATGGATTTCCTAGCAGTAATACTTTTTAAAATGTACAATGCCACATAAAAACAAACATCCGGGCTTTCCAGGGTGGAAACTAACCTCATAGCATTTTTAGTGGACCGAATATTATATTTTAAAAAAGGGAGTTTCAAATAAAATTTCCTTAGTGAGAGATAAAATTTACAAAACATTAAAAAGTGGCAACAACTTTGCTTAGACATGTTATCGCAAGGGCACACAGAGCTAGTACTTTTTTTCATAATCAGGAAAGCCACAAGATGATGAACAATCCCTAGCCTTAAGCGTGTCAGAACAAAACGATGGGTGGATTTCGTTACTTCAGTCAGATATGCCTGACAATCAGCTTTAAGGTTTAGTTGTTGGTAGTATATCAAAGTGGGTTGTTTCCGAATTAGTCTCTCTCGTACCACCTTTTTATGATCTAAAAAGGTTTCTTTAATCTCCCTTTTTGAAATTAAAGCCACATACTCTGGTTCTGTGTAGATATTACAATTGAACAAAAGTCTGTACCAATAATGGATAAAACTCAACCAGGGGATACGAGAACAATAATCCAACTTCAGGCAATCTTTAATAATACATTGTGTAAATAACGTTTCTTTTTTCGATCAAATAGAGCACCATAATAGAAGGGGATGTAAGGCGGCTAAATCTGAAATATAATTAAGTCCCACTTCCTGATGTATCAAATCTATAGAAGCCGAAGGAGGAACACTCAGCAAGCGTTTGAGAAAAATGTTTTCGTCTTGCTGTAATGACTTCTCAGAATGGTGCCCCCAGATGCCTGCGCCGTAAAGAGCAGAAGATACACACCTAGCATTATAAATAGCAACCATATATTTAATTCTTCTGGCTCCCACTTTGGTTGAAAATCTGAAAATACTATTGGTATTTCTACTCATTTTATGTTGTATGTTATTATATTCGCATAGCCATTTCCCATCTCCTGCAAAGGTACATTTTTGTGCCCTCCAAAAAAAAGGCCTTACTTGGTTTAGATGTTTTTTTCCCACATGTCATTACAAATGTCTTAGATTTGTTAATTAAAAGTTTTTGCCCTTGATAAAAGATATAAAATTATTAATAAGACGCTGGAGGCCTATTGGGATACGTGACAATAAAACCGCATCGTCTGCATATAATAAAATTGGGACAACCTGTCCATCTATCAGGGGGGCATCTGCGGATAACTGTTTTATGGTTGCATCCACTTGGTTGATAAACAATGAAAACAAAAGTGGGGCCAAAACGCAACCCTGACGGATGCCCCTTTTAACGTTAAAAAACGGGGTCCATTCACCTGCGGTACCGTAGCGCACACTACTGGATAAACGTTCATAAAGTCTTGCCAAGAAATAAACAATTTCTTTGGGGGCCCCAATATCCAGTAGTATACGCCACAGTATGGAATGATCCACAAGGTCAAAAGCACTACTTAAGTCGGCGAAACATAGGAACAGGTTACCCCCTTTCACCAATAAATACTTGCTGATAAGAAGGTCAAGGTTGACACACTGTTCCAATGTACCTAAACCTTTTCTAAACCCATATTGGGCTTGTGAGAGGATTTTGTTGTCTAAGGCCCAGGATTCGAGCCTTTTCAACAGAATCCTGCTCATTACCTTAATGGAAGAGTCTAATAACGATATTGGCTGGTAGTCATTGTAATGCTAAGTACTGTATAAAGTATAGCACCTAGGATGCATGTGACATACATGTTTGTAAAATATAGAGGCTCTCTCTCAACCACTTATGAATGACGTATTTATATATTCACTAAGATACTCACAAAATAGATATATGTGTAGCAGTATCAAAGGCAGTTAAAGATATGTTTTAAATTCATAATACAGGCACTAAGGTATTTATTTATCAATGTACGTTGATATTTTTAGAGCTTTCAAAACAGATGTTATGGGTAACCTTGGGCGTAAAACTGCTCTCTGCTCATGGAGTTTTCGGATTTTTGGTAACTCCGTGTGGAACACGGAGTTGCTGGAAAACTCTGCACTCCGCAACGAGCAGAGTTTTTTTTGTGTTCGCCCGCCAAAAAATGCGTGTTCATGTGCATGGGAGCAACTTACCGCGTGACTGCGATTGCCGACAAGATTTCCTATCCGTTCGCGAGCGCCATGAGATTTGCTAGACGACCGCACGGTCCCATGAGAGTTTGCGATCGCGAACACATGATTGGGGCGTACCATCGGACTTCCAGCAGAAGTTTTGTGAAGAAGGAGATCCCGAACACGCAAAATCTGCAATTTGGTGAAGGTTCTCTCCCAAGCAGCATCAAAACCTTCTCAAAATGATAGTTTGGATTGAAAAAACTCCTCAGATTGACATCTGGCTATACTTTTTTATACAGGGAATGCTTTTTCTTTTGTTACTTTTTTGAACTTCCTGTTCTTGTCCAGCAGGCTCCTCCCAGTGCTTTGTCCATCTCCTGGTCACTTTTGATTTGGAGCTGGAAGGATCCCTCTTTGTGTCTGCTGCATCATATATCATTGGATTTGAGATTTCACAAGAAAGTTGGAAAATTGGTGTTGGTCCTAGATTTTTTTGTTACTTTTCATAGTTGTTTTAATTAATTTATTGTGCTGGGTGGCCTGTAGTTTCAGGAGGGGCCTTTCAGCCAGTAGGCCCAGAGCTACTCATGGGTGCATGAAACAACTGTTTCGGTGGTGTCTGTTGAATTTAAACATCATGTAGGGCATAGATGGCATTGGACTGGAAAATGCTAAATTAGTTTTTTTTGGTATTTCACTTTTTTATATGTGTTATTTAAATGCATTTGTTGAATTTGTGTGGTTGTAGTAACTTGCAAACCTTTTTTAGCCCTGTGGAATTTAGTTTTTGGCATTGTTGCATTAAAGCTGTGCTGTTTAGCATGCCTCCTTTGTCTGGCTAGTGTGTGAGTGTGTTTGTAATTGTGGGCCAGTATTTGTCTTGGATGAGCCTTCCCATGTGGCATGGGGTAATTTTGTAAAGTATGTGTCCAACACCATACAGTCCTGCTTGAGTTCATTGTTTTCCAGGCCTCCTACTTATTGTTGTTGTCACTTGTGAGTGACCATGTTGCTGGTGGCAATTTTGTGGTGGCAGTTAGTGTACTTTACTGCTTTTGCCGTATGCCTGCATGTCTATCCTTTGTTCCTCTTGGCTTATTGCTCCCATCCATTGTCAGCTGAAGCTCCCTAAATACTGCATCCCAAGTGATACACAATGCCAACCCGGGCTAGTTACATTTGTATTATTGTTGTTGTTGTTCTTCTTTCCTATCCCTCCTGAGTGTACTGTACACTACACCAACCATGAAGCCTCTTGTTGTTGTCAAAGTCTCACAAATGGCTACACTGTATTGTTATGTTTTTTTAATAACTGAGGTAATAAATGTAATAATATTAATAACACTAACAAGTGTGACCACACACTAAGTTATATATTATATTTGTTTGTTTATAATAGTAGTAATTGAACCACAACAATGATGAACTTCACGTTTCACTGATGTTCTTCTTGCTTCTTTGCTTTTAGGTGCACAAAAACATCACCCATTGTACTGCCAGACAGAAGTCCTGCTGCGCATGACGTCACATGACATGTGAAGACAGACATCTCTTCAACTTGTGCGACTCGGTGCTGCTGATATCTTCAAGATGGCCCCAAAGAAAGGTACCAGGTCCAGTACCATGAAAGTTGCCAGTGAGTAGAAGGCACTGCCACTTACCAAGACTGGTATGTCGCCCAAGACCTTTTTTGGGAAACCAAAAAGTGCACCTGCAGCAGAAATGTCTGGGATGCAAGCTGGGAGCAGCACACCTGCATCAGTGGACCCACCCCACCAACCTAGGCCCAAGCCCATGCGTGTCCCAGAGGCAGCCAGTCTAATCAGAAGTCCAACGCCGATGAGCATTGATGTTGAAATTGACTTATCGTTATCGCAAAGTAGTACCCAATCAATGCAGGAAATAGTAGTAGTAGTTGTTCCTCCAAAAGTAGGGGTAGTTCAGGAGATTGAGCTTCCTACAGAGGAAGAAGAAGAGCAAGCCACTCTTTCAGAAGATCCATTGTCTTCCAGATCCCCAGCAAGGAAAAGGAGGGTTAGTCCATCACCTTCTTCTGCAAGCCCCCCTTCTGATGATCTAGACGCCACTTGGAAGCCACCTCAGTCTGAGAGCAAGACATGCCCCGTGACCAGGCTAGGGAAAAGAAAGGTTCCAGAAAGTCTTAGAGTTATGAAGGTAGATGTAGAAGAGGAGGATGATGATGAGGAGCCAGTCATGATGGACATAAGTCCCGCCCCAGTGGAGACCCACATTACCCCAACCCAATTTGCTGTGAGTGATGTGGATCAGATATCACCAACACAGATGATACCACCAAAACCACCTCCAACTTCCATTTTTCACCAGCAGCGACCTACATCCACCACAACCACCTCAGTAGAAGTAGGTACTGCAGAGAGTCAAACGTCACACCCACCTACCAGTTCATCCAACATTGGAAGTGGCACCAGCTGCGCCGGAAAATTGACCTCCCAATTTGGGACCTTTTTTTGGTTAGCAAGAAGGAGGTGAACATTGCTATATGCTTCATTTGTGGACAAGGTGTTAGTCAGGGTAAGTTTGGTACAAACTATGGTACCGCAGGCCAAACAGCCTATTTAGAAAACACCGCTTGATCCAGTGGAAGGCGCACCTTAGCAGACAAAAACTGCACGTTTTGTTGGTGGAGGGGATGAAGAAGATCTGATCACGGTAGAGGGTGGACAAGAGGGAGACATTTTCTCTGTTGCACAAAGCAGCCCTGTCCCCAGCAGTGCAGTGGTACCACCCACATCATCATCAGCAACATTGCAAGGACACAAGAGTCAGACTGAGGCACTAAGGGATCCAAGACAAGAGAGTACTGCAATGAAAAAATGTGCATTGAACCTACTAGTAGGACAAATGAGGGTATGCATCTATCTGTTGGTGTGTTACACTATTTGCAGATTTCAATCAAAATCTAGCTGCGGCCCTGAAGCAAAGGAAACAGTGTGAAGTAAAAGAGTAACCCCCCCAAAAGATTGACATCATATGTAAACTATAAATAATGTATTCCCTTAACAAATAAACTAACTAGAATGAAAAAAAACTACCACACTTGACCCACCCCTCTCCCTAGCCCCAACCAATGTCCATCATTAAGATTCCACTGTCCATACATTAAAATGTCCATTAAAAAACAGGTTTTCCCCAAGGCCCAATTGGCACCCACCAAAAAAGAGATTAAAAAATGGGCAAGGGGATTGAGGTCTAGTGGCAGGCTCACCGGATCTTCCTCTCCAGTGTGTTTATCCACTCCTCTAGGCGCGCCATCAGGAGGAGCATGCAGCACCGAAATGTCTTGCAGTTGTCTTGCCGTTGCTAGACCACGGTGCTGTACAACCTGAAGCACTGGGGGGGCTGGCTAGGACCTGGGGCATTGTAAGTGGCTGCAGCTGCTGCCACCTCCACCTCTGCCAAAACCACCAGCCACTGATATTCATCATGTATGGCTTCTAACTCCTTCCTGTTGGGCGGCCTCTAACATTTGTGGGAGTTTCAGGCTTTACTTGGCACTATAGAGTAGACAAGTCTTCTTCTTCTCTCTCTTTTTTAGCCAAATTAACCTTGCAGGCATACCAGCTCAGTCAGCTTGCGCCCTAGATAGACATACCTGTGTCGCAGTCGCAGACTCAAGTTACTTTACTAATGTCTGTAGGTGGGGTAGGTGTAGTTAACAACTACCAGATTAGTTTATTTTTCTGTTATGGCCCTACTCTGTTAAATCAATGGCAACTGCTCAATTTTACTTTTATCCTGATTACTACAAAAAGGCAGATGATATCTGATATGAATGATTATATGTGGGATGACTTGAAGTACTACTATTGTTTGGTTTTATAACCATGCAGCCGATAGGCCACCCATGGCTGACATGGTCGAAATTACATAGGTAGGGAGTGGGCCTTGGAGTGGGAGGGAGGCGATTGACAATGGGTGGGTATGGGTACATACATACACAATATATATGTTGTGCTGGCTAACTACTGTGAGTCAAGGGAATATTCCAAAATACAACCTAGAATCAAAAACCTTGAAAAAGGGGCGTGGCCAAGCAGGGACTGGAAAGCAGGGACTGGAAATGGCCGTGTAGCATGTGAGCTCCGTCGCCCAACTTAGCCCTTAACTATCCTGTTCATCGATCCGCAGCGCCCAGGCGTGATCCCGAGTGTCGGATCATTGGCAGAGCCCGTCCGCCCTGGTCTGGCGTGTGGAATATGGAAAACGAGGGAGCGAGTGCCTCTACAAGATCGCGGCCTGCTCACGTCTCGGCAGCCGGGGCCTGTGGTAACGGCTGTGTCCGCCGATCAGATCCGGGCCGCTCCTCCCCTCTCAACGCTGGCGCCACGGCCTGTGCGGCGGCTGTGAACTCCCCCTCCCTGCTGCTGATGTTACCTTGAGGACTTGGCCCGCTACGGAGTGGCTGGTAATATTGGCGGTCCCGCGGGAGGTTGGCGGGAGCTGTGGGTGACCCTCGCTACGATCTAAATTGAGCGCTCCGGCCGCGGGTTTCAAAATGGCAGCGGCGCGGCTCTAACTGTGGGAACTCCCGTTCACTGCCTGAATTAGTAGCGGTGTTTGTCGGCGGACCACGGAGGGATCCACCTCGTTGATAACCAGCTGATGTGCCCAGATCCGAGTGACCGGTGGAGCTGTCGGGACCCTGCCTGAGCGAGACCGCGCCGCAATGCGTATGGAGAGTATCCTGGACTTGCAGTGACGTAGCGGGTGCGATGTCATGCCACAGTGCAGCTAAACTGAGGTGAAACAACAGGTGCAACACCCTTGATGCTGGCGGCCTAATCTGGGGACTTTCTCACTCCCATAGCGTTGTGTGTCGTTGGGACTGCCAGGCGTCGGGGGCGCACTGTACTGTATAGAGGGGGGCGACACCAATTGCCCTGGTCTGACGCCGTGGATTACAGCTGAACGTGGTGGCATCGCGGGCCCTGGTGTGGAACTGCCAGTGACTGCCCATCAGGAGGAGACAGTGGTTTCGCTGGGACGCTTTCTCAAGCGCGGGCCCTCCATCGACCTCAACACGAGCCGCTGTCTAGCGCCTGGGGAGTGGAGCTTCGACTGTGTGGGCCACGGGTGTGACGGCACGGGTGCTGGTCCCGACACCCCGATCGGTGAGCTGTGTATATCGCTTCGCCTGCCCGCCCCCCCCTCTTTTTCTTACCCTGAATCGGCTAACATCTTGCGCTATGACGGACCGTGTCAAGGGATCCGGGGTCAGGGCAGGGAAGTCGGTACAAACAAATAAACTGGACAGGTATACGATCTCTAAGGACCCGCAGCGGGGGCACCAGCTGGAAGAGGGCGAGCGGGGAGGACCTGGACCTGAGGAGCAGGAACTCTCCCTTAAAGATATCATGGAGGCAATAACGGGGGTTAAGACCTCTTTGGACTCAGTGGCTATTGACGTCAACCATATCAGGGCCGACCTGGGGCAACTCAATGAAAAGGTGAAGCAGGTGGAAATCACGACTGCCGGCCTGGTGAGTAACGTAGCGCAGCTGCAGAGGGAGGTCCACGACCTGCAGGACTCCCGGAACCTCACAGACCTCAAGTTGGATGATTATGAGGGCCGTCTTCGCCGCAACAATCTCCGCATCATAGCAGTCCCGGAGAAATCAAAGGGACAGACTCCTGACCTATTTGTCGAGGACCTTATCCTCAAGAACCTGCAGCCCAAGGAACTCAGTAAATTCTTTGTGATCGAGCGAGCCCACAGGGTCCCGGGGGCAGACCCAAGCCGGGCGCTCCCCCGCGGCCTATGTTGGCCTGTGTCCTAAACTATCGAGACCGAGATGTGATCCTTCAAAATTCCAGGGCCGGCACTCCCCTCCGATATGAAAATGCTGAAATCTCCTTCTTCCCAGATTTCACGCAAAGGGTGCAGAAACAACGAAGACTATTTTTGTCTATTAAGCGTGTCCTGATAGAGAAAGGCCTAAAGTACTCGATGCTGTTCCCGGCCCGCCTCCGGGTTGAGGCGGAGGCGGGAGAGCTAGGTTTTTTGATCGGCCTGAAGACGTAGCTGATTGGCTTGAGTATCGAGACACTAAAATCCCTGCGACAGGGAGAGCCGGTGGCCCTGACGACAACGAACCGGCCTGAAGGGGAGGACAGGTTTCTGTGTGGCTTGGGGGTGGGCAGGGGGGGGGTGGGCGGTGGGATCCATGGCTCCACACCTAAACGGGACTACTGATTTATTGTTGGACATATTTCAATTATGTAATCAAGGTGTGACATTGATGTAGCTTAGGGCATGGACACGGAGCTCCCTGCTTTACCCCTTTGGATTGTTTTTTCCTTCTTTCCTTGAATTTCTAGGGCGACAGGCACTCTGCTAGTTGTTAATGGGCAGTTTCGAGCCCAGAGGGCAGGGGAGCAGGGCGGGGAGTTGTTGGGTAAGGGTCTTTTTGTATGCCTGTTTTTTGTTTGTTGAACTCGAAGTTATGACGATGGTACAGTTTCTATTTTTAAAGGGTATCAATACCACACTCCTCGCATGTATCAATGTGGGTACAGCGTAGCAAAGAAGTTAGAATTTTAAGTTGGAATGTGAACGGGCTGGGGGACAAAATCAAACGTAGTATAGTATTGCAACAGGTTCGGAGGCTTTCACCGGATATTGTGTTACTTCAGGAAACTCACCTCATTGGCAAAACATGTAAAGCCATGCACAGATGGGGCTATTCCATGATCACCCATTCAGGGTTTGCGTCTAATTCCAGAGGGGTGGGCATCATGCAAAATAAATCATTCCCTTTCTCACCTGCTTCCACTCACATAGATGACCGAGGTAGATATGTGGGTATCACGGGCACATGGGAGGGGATAACCACCACCGTCCATTTACGCAGTCCCGGGGTTGCAGGCCACCACATTCTCCGATCTCGGCGCGGTGCTGCTGGCATTGCCGGAGGGGCATCTTGTAATTGGGGGAGACTTCAACTCAGTTATATCAGGTACACTGGACAGATACCCCCGCGCACGCTACCTCCCACCGCTCACTCTTTCTCTAGTTTCTTGGAGGCGATGGGACTGGTGGATGGTTGGAGGGCGTATCACCCTGACAAGGTCCAACACACTTTCCACTCGGGCGCCCATAACAGCCTTTCGCGGCTAGACTACATCGTTGTCCCCGCCCCGCAGGTGACGGACATACACGAGATACGGCACTTAGCTAGAGGCATCTCCGACCACTCTCCCCTCTGGGTCCACATTGTCCTTGACGACTCCCCAGTGGGGTGTGTCACCCCAATTAACCCCTGGTACCTTAAAAGCTCTAAAATATGGACCGGTCCGATTAAATCCATAGATAATTATTTTCAGGAGAATGAACATTCACAGACACTATGGGAAGCCTTCAAAGCAGTGGTACGGGGCGAAGCCCTCTCCTTAATAGCGGGGTCCAAAAAGACAAGCTGGCGGCGGTCTCTGACATAGACCAAGAAATCTATCGTCTCGAGAACGACCTTGACCCTGACCCCTCGCCAGAGACTCTCCATGCCCTGCGACTCTGACAGGAGGAATACCGAGCCCTGGTCACCGACCGTGCTAAGCTACTAGGACAGTGCAGACTGGGACAAATTTACGACTGGGGAGATAAAGCCAGGAAATTAATCGCCTGGCTAGACAAAAAAGAGCGCGCTAGCCGACTAGTTCCCGAATTAAGGAGCTCTGGAGGATCTGCTATAGTGGATCCTCAAGGTATAGTTGAACACTTCGCAGCGCACTTCCGTACAGTTTACTGCTCCGTCGCGCCATACACTGAAGAGGACTCCTCTGAACTTTTGCGTGACATTTCTCTGCCGGTATTATTGAACAGGGACCGCGCTTTCATGGATATCGCCCTTATTGCTGACGAGATTGCAACCGCAATCAGAACACTCCGCCCTGGCAAGGCGCTGGGTCCCAATGGCATCCCGATCAAACTCTACAAGCTCCACCCGGACAGAATAGCACCACATCTGTAATCTATGTTCGAGACTAGCCTAGAGCAGGGATCACTTCCCCCTGACCAAAGAATCGTGACCATTGTCACGATCCATAAGGAAGGGAAACCTAAAACTGACTGTGCCTCCTATAGGCCTATCTCATTGTTGAACGCTGAGCCCAAAATATTAGCCAAGGTGCTCGCCAACAGACTGATCAAGGTTATAGGTGGCCTGGTGCACCCTGAACCCTGAAACACCGCCCTTAACCTGCGCAGACTGCACGGGGTCTTGGGCAGGGCATCGACCTTGCGGGAGGATACCATTGTGGTCTCCCTAGATGCCACTATGGCCTTCGACACACTTGAATGGCCTTATGTCTTCACCGTACTCACGAAGTTGGGATTTGGGCCGGGCTTTAGTCAATGGGTACGACTACTATACAGTTCTCCAATGGCTCAGGTAACTGTAAATAACAGAAAATCTGACTCTTTTCTGCTTAGCCGAGGGACCCGTCAGGGGTGCCCCCTCTCCCGTCTACTGTTCGCCTTAGCTCTTGAGCCCCTTGCGGCCTGGGTCCGCAGGGACGCAATGATCTGTGGGTTGCGGTGGTTGACTGACTGGGAAGATCTTATATCCCTGTACGCGGACGATATACTGCTATACCTTGCATCCCCCAAAAGATCCCTTATCGCGGTATTTGACATTCTGTCCGTCTTTGGTAGATACTCCGGGTTTGGCATCAACTGCCAGAAATCTCTCCTCTATGTCCTGAGTGGAAAGGCCCCCCCAATACCCCAAAACTGTCCCATACCAATAGTCTCAGACGGCTTTAAATACCTGGGTATTTTTATTTCGCTGGACAAAACTCTCAGTTTTACCGGAAACCTCGCTCTCCCGATACAACGACTAAAGCAAGATATTGGAAATTGGAAATCACTCCCCCTCTCCTTGCTGGGCAAGGCGGCCCTTTTCAAAATGATGTCCCTACCCCGCTTTCTCTATGTCCTCCAGAATTCGGCAGACCCAGTACCAAACTCTTACTTTAAACAAATAGATGGGCTCCAACGAGACCTTCTCTGGGATGGGAGGCCCCGTATCGCTTTCCACAAACACACCCTCAACTGGTTCGACGGGGGGATTGGATTGCCTGACATCAAGAAATACTACTGGGCCTCACACCTAATGGCAATAAACCACACCAACTACGGACCGCCCGACAACCCCGAGTTTAGTATGCAGACTGCTCCTTCCAAATGGTTCCTTTACCCGGGCCCTTTACTCTAAACCCAACAGATACCCCCTCACTGGTCCCACTAAGCATACTGTCCATATCTGGCACACGGCGACTGCATCGCTGAGGTGGACCAACAAACTGACCCTGTCCACGCCCCTGTGGGACTCCCAGAGGCTCAGGGACCTGGGCAACTCACAGGGCTTTGATAAATGGGACCTAATTGGCATCTCCCATATCAGAGACTTGTGGGATAAAACTGGTGTTAAGTCTTTTGACTCCCTTCAATGTCAATATACCATGGCAGAATCAGAGCGTTTTCGCTACCTACAAGTACGCCACGCATTGCAAACAGCTCTGCCCCGTGACACCTCCCCACCTGACTACTCACCATTAGAGGACAGACTGCTAGATGGTTACCTGACCGAGAGAACCATCTCCCTAACATGCAGGAAACTCATTAACAATATGGAGGACCCATTGTTGCCTCTGCGAGAGAAATGGGTGAGGGACGGTATCGAGTTGGACGATGAAAATTGGCAGACCGCAGTCTCCTCCCCCAAAACTGTTGCCATCCCGGCGCGCCTCCATCTTGTACAACTAAAAATATTACATAGAGTCTACATCACGGGCCCCCAACTGATACACATGGGTGGTCCAGCGGATGGGTATTGCAGAAGGGGATGCACCCAGCTAGGCACGTTCATGCACATAATATGGCACTGCGACCAATACAGACTTAATGGCGAGATATCCATAACATTATGAGCCAAGCACTGGAGCTTACTGTAAGGCATGAGGCCCCCAGATGCCTCCTTAATATCTGGGAACCTACTGACCTCAACTCACATGCTATACAATGGGTCACATTGGGCTGCATGATTGCCAAAAGAAACATTACCCAACTCTGGGGGGCAACGCATGCCCCAAGTGTCGTAGATCGGGAGACAGACCTCGACTGGTGTATGTTGTGGGAAAAGATGGTTTACGCGGCTAGGGGCTGTCCCCGAAAGTGGTCTAGGATCTGGACTCCCTGGAACACATACCGTGGCTACATATGCACCCCACCAGGTGACCCCGAATGTGACAGTCCCCCCTCACCATAACTTCCAATCATCATCCTCCTATGTCTAAACACCTTGGTTTTGCTGTGTTCTCTGCAATTGATCTGATTGGATCTGTACCTCTGTGTTGAACATGTTTAATAAAAAGAATTTAAAAAAAAAAGCCTTGAAAAAAAAGTCCTTGTTTCTTCCCAGTGATGTTTCCATTTATCATCGCATTGCTCTTCTAGCATTATTTTTTTTTCATTCTAATCTTATTCTTAACTTCACCCTTGGCTTTGCTACTTTGACACGGTTTATTTTTCTTTTACATTCTCTTCATCCAGTGACAGTCTCCACCTATGCTACGATTGAATACCATCCAGGCATCCATCCATTCAAAGTAAACATGGATATCATTCTTCTCAACCTCTCAACAAACCATTCACCAACAACATACATTTGTCATTCTTTTTCAAACCACCACTAATGCGTCTTTGCTTGCCTTGGTGTTTACATAGAGGGACGCATGGATATTGCATACACCAAATTGTTGGTTGATTGCTGACGCTGAGGTGCTATATTATTCACTCACTACCAAAGTACAAAAGGTTCTACTAAGGAGTCAGAAGCACGTGACAGAGGACGCTTCACGCGGACTGCTAAAAATGACCAACTAATACTAAGTAACTAACTATAGCTACCTACCTACCACTAGCTTAGTGACAGGACAAAGGAAAGGAGTTTAGCTAGTCTGCATTACCTAACTTAAGTTCTCTAACCTCTCTTACATAATCATCTCAAGCGAGTACAAAGTTGCAAAAAAGTAAGACTAGTGCTGCTGAGCACCTGTCTAGAAGAATAACAATCACCTAATATAAAGATTTTTAAATGTAACTTACCTGCATGTAAGCAGCAGCAGCATTCTTGCTATTTGGGAAATAATAATATTTGCAATAACACAGAATAGAACACACAATAGTAATAAAAAGTAGCTACTCACTAAGCCCCCCAATCTCAACACCTAGCAAGTCCAGCAGGTCCTGCTCCCGGTCCAGGATGTCGGACAACAGGTGAGTCAGTTGGTTGTGGGTGCGCTAGACCTCCGATCAGTGAAACACTGCCTGGTGCACCCTTGCGCACCAGCGTGTCGCTCCTGGATCCCATAGCACGAACCAGGCCTACCACCTGCTGCCAAGGTTAAGGGGAGGTGGGGTTGCACACAAAAAACTAGGACAGCCAACCCCACCTCCGAGAGTAAGGCCCGGGACTGCACCCCTTCCGGGCACCGCCTTCTGCAAGGAAGGCAGCTCCTGGTCACACCCTGCTTCATCTTAGTACTCTTACCTAGGGTTTTGAGGGACAGGAGCAGAAAAGAAAATGTAGAAGTAAAGAATAAAGTCAGGAGAAGAAGTAGGGAAGTAAAAAAAGTAAAAAGCAAGTAATAGAAAAACAGTACAATTACGCAGTAAAAGTAGAAAAAATGAAAATATACACTTAGGAAGAGAGAGGGATAGATAATAAATAAAAAGGATCAGAAAAAAAGTTGAAGAAATAAAGGATAGAAAAGATATTGGGAGGATTCAAAACAGGCCTCAGAACCATAACAAAGAGTAGAAAAACAATATGGCCGCGCCCATTAGCGACACGCGTGGCGAGGTTTGTGTGATATTTACCCCCAAACACGCAATCTGTGTTTCTGAACCTCCGAAACATCTTGCGAGCGTGCATGAGCCTCTTGCGAGCTGAACAAACAACTCTGCATGGTCGCGGAACTTCGTGTAGAGTTGCAGAGTTTTTTTTACCACTTTACGGAGTTCTGCATAGTGCAGCTCCACAAACTCCACCCTGGCTTAGTTATGGGACTGCTAGGTAGGCCATAGTACAGGGTGCTATGTGGCTAATATGTAAAATATGCTCTTTGAATATTTGAGTGAGCTAAATATGCATAAAGATTTTTCTTCTGAAGTGTACATGCACTGTGCCATCCGCATTTAATTTTACATACCTAAATAGAAATATATCAATTATGTGTTGGATGTGGTGTAGTTGACCTGTGCATGCAGTTTTACTGTTAGGGCAGTCTTGCTTTAAAATCCTACGCAAGGTGTAAACTGCTCTTTTAGAACATATGAGTCCATACTAAGGAAGGGTGTAGCTATGCTGTACTATAGGGAGCTGTAAGGTTAAAACTACAGACATCTACTCTGAAGATTGGCTGATGTATATGCATTCCTAGAGACCTATGTGGCCAATTACACATCCAGCCTACGCCCAGAATTAACCCCTTGTGTGCCCCGCCCTTTCCCCGCCCTGTGCCGGGCGTTGAATTAGCGGGCGGGGTTCATGACGAGATAGTCTCGTCATGGGCACAGCGCAACCGCGGCCCATGACGAGACCATCTCGTCATGGGCACTCAAGGGGTTAAATGTGACATACCTAAGTAGAAAAGCAGACAGGCACTGAAACACCCAGTTAGGTAGTAAGAGAAGCACCTACGCATTCACTCAGACCGACAGGCACAACTGATATGTATCTTGTGCTAATGGAGGCAGTAACACACACACTTAAATAACTTACTAATACACCCAGGAGGCAATGTATTCAGGCCCTTACAGACATATTTAGAGAACCATACATCAGACAAAGAGAGGCAGTGATTTAGTAACACATTTGATACACATGGAATCACAGCTCTAGATAGGAAATGAAGCACTCATTCAGATATCTACTAAACAACTGACTCTTTCAATTCAGGTTTGCCATGTAGAGAAATAGCCCTTGGATGATGTCCTAGGCCAGCTATTCTTAAGCCCATGCATTCACTTTTACAGTTAGGCCATCCTTCATATTTAAAAGTACTAGTGAAGGCATAAACTTCTCTTTTTCCATGTATAACTCGTCACCAAGATAGGCTGCAGCTACTGAATATTGCAGGGTGTTATAGCCTTACAAAGTTACACATATACTCTGAATTTCTAGTAAACTATATGCAGTCCTAGAGTCCCATGTGCCCAATTATATATACACCCTACCATCAACACTTCAATCTGATATACCCAAGTAGAAAAGTAGACAGAGACTAAAACGGCCATACAGACTGTGACAGAAGCATGTAAATATTCACTTATACAGACAGGCACAACTGTTATGTATCTAGCGCTGATGGAGGTTGTTGCATACACACTTAAATAACCCAGAAGTAGCCCTTGCATCATGTCTCCAGCTTAGTATACTTGAGCCTGCGCAGACAGTTTTATGGCGTGGCAAACTATTACATGTAAAAGCACTAGTTAAGGCATAAAGTGGCCTTTAACCATTATATAAGTCACCACTGAGGAAGGCTGCAGCTAGGTCATAGGGTAGGGTAGTATATGCTTAAAATGTAGCCCATGGATTTTGAAGTTTAGTGAGGTATATACACTTCTACAGACTTCTGTGTCCAATTATATATACACCTTGCTACCCATACTTCAATCTGAGATACCTATGTGAAAAAGCAGCAAGACACTAAAACACCCAGTGAGGTAGTTAAAGAATCACCTAAATACTCAGTCACACAGACAGACTGAACGGATATGAATTTAGAGGTAATGGGAGCAGCTGTACACATATTTTAAAAACTGAATACTCACTAACACACCCAGGAGACAATCCACGCAGTCCCTTACAGACACAGTTAGAGAATCATTGATGTCACAAAGATAGGCAGTGATTTAGCAACAGACTTATATACACATATAATCAAAGCCTCAAACAGGAAGTGACACACTCATTCAAATATCTAGTAAAAAACGAACACTTTCAACTCTACCATGCAAAGAAGTAGGTTTTGCATCATGACCATGTACATGCACTTTTCTGACTAGGTCAATTTTCACATTGAGATATCCTAGAAATGGTATAAGCTACTCTTTTACCACAAACACTTCTCCAGTGAGTAAGGCTCAAGTAGGACTTGAGGCAGGTTGGTATGTGCTTAGAATGTATGAAATGTACTGCAAAGTATGAGTAAGCTATATCCACTCCTAGAGGTCCATGTGCCGAATTGTACATCCACCTTGCATCCCAAACTTTAATCTAACATATGTAAGAAGAAAAGCAGAAAGACACTAAAACATCTTGTGAGATAGTAATAGAAACACATGAATATTCACTCACACTGACAGGTAGAAGTGATATGTATCTAGTGGTGAGGGAAGTAGTTGTACACACATAGATAAATTACCCAACAGTCACTAATACATCCAGGAGGCAATCCATAGCCCGTTACAGTCACATTTAGAGAAGCATACTTGTCACATAGAGAGGGAGTTATTTACAAACTTAGTTAGACATGCAATCACAGTTCCAGATAGGAACTGAAACACTGATTCAGATATCTGCTAAAGAACTGACAGTTTGAAGTCTACCATGCAGAGAAGTAACCCTTCTATCATGTATCCGGCCTGGTAGACCTTAGCCAGAGCATGTACGTTACTGCTTGTCATTTAAAACTCCTACACAAGTAATAATCTGCCCTTGTAGCACATACAACTGAGCAGTAAGATAGTCTGTAGCTAGAGCATAGTGCAGCTAGCTATGTGCTTAAAAGGTAAAACATATTATGTGAATTTTCTGTCAGCTATAGGGACTTCTAGAGATCCATGTGATGAATTATACACCCAATTTGTCATTCAGACTTCCATTTGAGATAGCTAAGTACGAGAGCAGACAGACACTAAAACACCCAGTGAGATAGTAATAGAAGCAACTAAACATTCAATCAAGAGAGGCAGAACTCATATGTGTGCAGCACTAATGGAGGCAGTTGCACACACAGATAGATAACCAAATACTCACTAATACATCCTGGAGGCAATTAATTTAGTCTCTTATAGAGACAGTTATAGAACCATTGATGTCAGAAAGTGAGGCAGCCATTTACCAGCAAACCTAATTATACATGCAATAGAAGTCCCAGATAGGAACTGAGATTTCCATTCAGCTATCTTGTCAAGAAGTGACACTTTCTAATCTAACATGAAACAAGTTGCTCTTTTATCATGCCTCGGGCCTGGTATACTTGAACGTATACATTCAGTTTTACTGGTAGGCTATCCTTCACTTTTACTAATTATAGACAACACATAAACTGCTATTCTGCTAAGTATAACTCAGCACTGAGGTAGGTTGCAGCTAGGCCATATGGCAGAGTGCTATGTGCTTTAAGAGTTAATACATGTACTTTGAAAAGTCAGTAAGCTGTATGCAGTCTTACAAACCCATGTACCTAATTATTCATCCAGTCTCCCTACGAGACTTCAGTCTTGCACACCTAAGTAGAAATGCTGACAGACACTAAAAGACCAACTGATATGTATCTAGCACTAATAAAAGCAGTTTCACACACACTGACAAAACCCTAAATGCTCTAACACAGCCAGTAGGCAATCTATGCAGCCTTTTACAGACACATTTGGAGAACAGTAGATGTTACAAAGAGATGCTGGTATTGAAGTACAAACTTACTTGGACGTGCAATGACAGATCCAGATAAGGACTAGGGGGCACATTTACAAGCAGGAGATAAAAAATGATCGCCGCTTTTGCGGCCGTTTTCGTCTGAAAAGCGGCGATAATTTCATCGCCTAATTAGCAAGGCCACGCTAACGCGTGAAACCTTGCTTTAGCGTCAGGATTCCTAACGCCCAGCTTTGCATCTCTAATGAGATGCAAAGTGGGTGTTCCTGACCTAACATGACAGGAGAAATGTCGCTAAGCGACATTTCCCCTATCATCAAGTCCTGCTATGAAGCATATCGTCAGGAAAAGTAGTGATAACCCCTGTTATCGCTACTTTCCTTACGCCTGCTTCAGGACTGACTTAGCCATGATATCCTATGGAAGGTGGATATCATGGCTAAGTTTGTGAGTTCCTATCAGTAAGCTAACGCCACATTGCGTGAGATTATCGCTGGGTTTCCAGCGATAATCTCACGTTAGGCAGTTAGCGTGAGGATTTTTATCGCTGAGGAGATAAGCGTTGCTAATAGCACGCTATCTCAGCGATAAAAATCCACGTTACCCGGCGATAATCATCCTCACGCTAAGAGCGCTGAGCGATAATTATCGCCGGGTGTTGCTGATATGCCCCTAGGACACTCATTCAGATATCTTCTAAAGAACTTGGGGGCATATTATCAAGCCAGGCGATAAAATTATCGCCGCTTTAGGTGCAGAAAACTGCTGCTAAAACGGCGATAATGGGCTTGATAATATGCTCTATGGAATTCCAATTGAAACCCATGTTAGATGTGAAGGACATCTAACATGGGTTTCAATTGGAATTCCATAGAGCATATTATCAAGCCCATTATCGCCGTTTTAGCGGCAGTTTTCTGCCGCTAAAGCGGCGATAATTTTATCGCCTGGCTTGATAATATGCCCCTAACACTTTCAAGTCTAGCATGCAGAGAAGTAGATCTTATATCATGTCTTGGGCCTGCTACTCTTGAGGCTGTTTATGCAGTTTTACTGTCAGGTCAACCTTCTCATTTAAATCTCTTACAGTACTCTTCAACTATTGTTGTAACATGTACACCTCATCCCTGAGGGAGGTTGTAGGTATTCCATAGGGCAGGCTGGTATTTGCTAAAAAAATAACATAAGTACTCTGAAGGTTCATTGAGCAATATGTGCTCATAGAAACCCATCTACTCAATTACATATCCACTTTGCCACCCAGACTTCAATCTGATACACCTAAGTAGAAAAGCAAACAGGCACTAAAGCATACACTGAAATAAATACGAAGCACCTACATATTTACTCACATAGACAGGCACAATTAATATGTATCTCGTGCTAAAATAGGTCGTTGCATACACACGTATAGAATTAAATGGTCACTAATACACCTAGGAGGCAATTAATGTAGCCCCTTAAAGACAGATTTAGTGAACTATAGAGATCAAAAAAGAGAGGTAGTAATTTTCCAACAAAGCTACATACTCATCGAATGCCACCTCCTGATAGCAACTCACAGAGTAATTCAGATATCTGCGAAAAAACAGACACATTCAAGTGTAACAAGTAAAGCCCTTTTCATGTTTGTTAATCTACTCTTCTACAACATATGACTGTCCTGTGAGGTAGGCTATAGTCAGTTAATAGGGTATGCACCTTTAAGTTAATGTCTGTGTAAGTAGATGTACGGGTGAATGAGAGAGTGTGTGAGTAACTCTATGGGTAAGTGCGCGACTGTGTGTGTGAGTAGCTGTAGGAGAAACCTCTCACTCACCTATGCATAACACTCAGGGGCCGATTCCGATCCGGGTCGGAAAGCACTCCGACCGAGTCAGATCCGGAGTGTTTTCCGACTGAGCCGGACCCCTACAGTCTGCCCGAGGGAGTACGATGCGCACGTATGCTGTCGGATTCGGTTCGGTCGGACTCCTATAGAAGTCAATAGGAGCCAGTTGTACGACGCGTACATGCGCTCCCATTGACTGAATGGGTACGTCTCGAACAAGTGTGCCCTCTACAGTGGGTGCACGTCGGTGCCATCCGCGCCGTACATGCCTGTGTTGGGAGACCCACAGGTCTCCCCCTGTGTGCGAGTTGTACGGCTGCGGCTATCGGGGGGTCCGATGCGGACCCCCGAAGTCCGACTCTGGGAGCTTTTGCGAGCCAGACACTCCGGCTCGCACAGGCTGTCCGACGCATCCATCGTACTGGCTCAGTCGTGAATCACATCCATTGCACGCCACGGTTAGCTTACGAACGAGACATACAGAACGGTTCGGACCCGGAAACGACTCGGTCGGTGAATTTCATGTAGCTTGCATCGTACTGGCTCGCTCGTACAGCTGTACGAGTCGTCCGGAAAACACGCGTACGGCTCGTAGTTTTTCCGGCCGGATCGCGTTCGGTGCCCTTCCGACCCGGATTGGAATTGGCCCCTCAGTAGTAAGGTAGGTTGTGTGTAGTTAATAGGGTGGGTGCTACATACTTAAAAGATAGCACATATAGTCCGAAGTTTACCTTAACTATAAATCCTCATGTAAAGTAAATGTTTAAATTGTAAAAATATATAATGTGATACTAAGGAATTAAGTGATAAATTTACTTCTCTGTTTTTGTTTTCAGACATCAATAATTAGTTATCTACAGAGAATTACCATGCCAACAAAAGGTCAGAGAAGAGAGAAACAGCAGCAAATAAAGTGTCTCCTTAGAACAGACAAGCAAAAGGGGCAAAATGCAGAAAAGAGGGTCAAAGAGAAAAGGCTTGCTGGTAAGAGGACCAATACATTTCTTAAAATTGTTTGTGCACAACTGGAAAAAGTGCAAAAGGAAGTAAAGAAAAACAAACTAAAACACTGAGTATCAAAGTACAAAACGTCTCTGAAATAAAAAGTAAGAAGGTATCGGAAAAAGGAGCGATTTTAAGCAGAAGACAGAGAGAGTTCAAGGAAATCAGAAATAGAATGTTGCGTCCTAGAGTTATTCATAACTTGTTGGCATCTATAAAGAAGTATAAAAGAAGAACACAAGCAATAAGACAAAAGGAATATGTTGAAGGTGTAGTTGATAAGACGTTTGATCTAAAGATGAAACCTTTTGTCGTGGTTTTAAATAGAATGAAGATACTGGACATAAAAGTGTTGTCTATGAGGAGACAGAGCCAAAAGAAGACTTGTTAATTAAGGTAACTTATTTAGTGGTGAATGGATACATACTTCAAGTGCTGAGCCTTTTTTTAATGAAGAAGGCTATTGCGAGACAACACATTAGTGCCTGCAGTTGATGAATCTGGACAATATTATGAGATAAAAAATGGAACTCGTAGTCCAAAAGAAGTAATGGTACCTAGAAATGTTGAGGACGTGATTGCTAAAGAGGTGCAAAGAAGGCGTAGACAGGCCTACGTGTACAAATGGAATTGTAGGAGTGCTTGTAGTATTCGTCAAAAATGTATTGATATATTGAGGAATTGCCTTCTATGTTTGTTCTGGAAGTTTAAAACAGAAAATACATACTTTGCATGCATGCAAAGTGAGAAAGCATATTAATTTACAAGGACACTCACTAGCTTGTCTATCTAAAAAAGTGTGTCAAAGCAGCTTTCATCATTTCAGAATGTTAGGTGTACACCACTCAAAACATTTGTTAGAAGGCTTTACTATGCAAAAACTCCTGCTATATGTTTAAGAGAAATTAATAGAGCTCTTTTGCATGGTAGTGTTGTAGAAGTAGAAAAGGTTTGTGATGATGCTCAATTTTGTTTCTTTGGACTGGAACAGGAGTGTAGGGCTAATGAAGAGTTGGTAACAACAGGAGTTATGGAGCAGAACAGATGTATTAGTGTTGTTAATTTTGAAAAGAGATTGAAACTTTAACGTAGTTTCTTCAGAGCAACCAAACAGTGTTTGTGTTTTTTGTCGACGCACTCACTAAAAAAAAAAAACACTGACAAAGGGAATAATAATAAGTGGCGAGAATTTGCTGTTTATTTATTTGTAGAGGGATGATTCGACTTGTCCACCCGACAAGTTATATGTAGGTACTGCTAAAATAAGTTAGATGAAAACAAAATATCTGGTAGAGCAGTACACAACAACTTAGAAATAGAACCTGTTCCAGAAGTTTCTGAAAAATTTGAATGTTTATGAATCCATATTTACACCGTCTATACATCCATTTCAATCTAGAGCTCCCATGTAGCCAAATACAGAGAACTTGCATCCAACTGAGTTCCAGTAAGGTCTCAAAGGTAGAGTTGTATACTTGTGATTAGAGTCTATGGAAAATATTGAAACTATAGGGGTACAGAAAAATTTGGAAGAGGGACTTGTAATTCTAGTAAATGGTGTCCCGACCAAGAGTAAAAAGATATGGCAAGAGTCAGTAGATGTTAGTAAAGTTAAAAATGCAACTTCATATCTGGTACAAAATAACATTTATTTAAAAAATGCAGAAATTCTTCAAGATATTACACATCTGGAGTACAATACATCATCATCAACAGGTCGGATAGAAAAAGTGGATCGATGCAGAGTAGAAGAAGTTTATGAACATTATAGCATCCATTCCCTATATTTAAAAGACATTGTTGATGATGCTATTGATCTATATCAACTAAAAGAAGCAAAAGGAAGTCCCTTAAGAGTAGGGGAAAAGATTTAGAAGCTTGTTGTTTCCCTCATCCCTTTCCTACTAGAGAAGGTAGTGGGTATGATGATCAGTCTGTACCAATACCTACGGCCAAGTACAGATGTACTAGGCTTAATTCAAAGGATCCTAGATTTTATCAATGTACCACTTCTATGTTTCATCTATTATTTGAAAGGTATTTGTCTTCATTGTCTTATGCTGTAAACCACATTTTGAAAACAGGCGTAAATCTGCAAAAAAGAATTAGCTGAGAAAATTAATTGAAAAGATGAACAGCTGGAATTTAACTTGATTAATCTCATTGTATGTCAACATGGGACCAATGAAAATTGGTATTCATTTGATCTCCAATTTTGCAAGATTAAAGAACGGGCTACCGCACAGGCAATAAAAATAAAAACTCTTTCTGGGTTAGACAATTGTAAGTCTCCCTTGCAGTAACCAAATAATACAGTCTCAGCTGCAATCGGAACGGTACTCCAGATTGCACGCTCGATGTCCAAAAAGATGGCTTCCCAAAAAGGCCTCAGACCGGGGCACACAAAAAATGTATGATGCCATCCACCTTCCCCAAGTTTAGCGCATCGAAAACACCTATCTTTGACATCGGGAAACCTTTTGCTCAAGGTAGAGGGTGTCAAATAGGCCAGCCACCTGGAAAGAAAGGCCATCCTCTTGTAATTGGCGGCACGGAGTGCTCTGCCACCAGAGTGGCTGACCCACTCCCTCTCGGATAAACTGCAGTCAGTCTCCCGAAGTATTTTTTCCAGATGTTTCTGGATTATGGGAGGATGCAGTTGTTTATGAATCAGCTTATACCAGTTGCCTATCCCTCGTAGTTTAGCTCCATAAAGGGCAGTTGACAGCTGGTTGGGAGATTCATTTATACCTCCATAACTTCTCAACCAGGAGACTAAGCGGAGGTATTCAAAATAAGCCGGTTTCCGACGAGCCCCTAACCTGGCCAATATTTCCTGCCAGGAAATTGGTCTATTCTGTATTATAAAATGTCTCAATTGGGTTAAACCGAAATTCTCCCAAAGAATAATATGACCAGCTTGTAACTGGAGACCGAGGGCGGCACATTCTTTTAGTTTGAGGTATGGAAAACCCGTCAAATTCATGTCCCTAAAAATTGCCTGTAGTCTAAAAAGGAAGTCCTTTAAAGTTTTATATTGGCTTTTCTTTGGAAGTTTGGCAGTCTTTAAAAACACTGGAGTGGATGAACCGATTTCTAACAACATTCTATCGATAAAAAAAATATCTCTACAGAAACAAGATCCTAACAGTCTAGATACCAAATCAAGGAGGGCGGCTTCATAGTAAGATTTAATATGTGGGAGTGCGAGTCCCCCCTGATCTATTGGTAGTTGTAAGATGTTCAATTTAACTCGGGGGGCTTTCTTCTCCCATATAAATTGCCTAAAAAGCGTATCTATTTCCCTAAAAAATACCTGATTAATTTTAATGGGGAGGTTCGAGAATAAAAAAATCAAAAGGGGAAGTATCGACATCTTAATCAGAGATACTCGCCCAACTATCGATAATGGAAGAAGTGACCATTGATCCAGTAATTTAGTTATTTTTATCTTCATTCTTAAATAATTTAGATCATAAAGTTGGGAAAACTGTGAGGAGACATAGATCCCGAGATATCTTATGGGGTTAGTCCTGGCTGCCTGTGGTTTTAAAGAGTTGGGGAATATATCGATATCCGTGTTCAAGGCAAGAACTTCAGTTTTGTTTGCATTGATTTTATAGCCACCTATTTTTTCAAACTGAGAGAATTCACCCAAGACTTCCTCGAAATTTATCCTATTAGGGGCCAGATATAAAATAATATAATCGGCAAATAACTTAAGTTTGGGCATATCTGGAATTGGGGGATGGATAGCAGCATTGATGCGGATTCTTGAAGCCAGGGGTTCTATAAAAATAGTAAAAAGTAAAGGGGAAATAGGGCAGCCTTGTCTCGTTCCCCGCTTAATTCGTATCATTCCTGCGCAGGTAGCATTTATTACAAGTTTAGCTGTGGCATCCTGATAGATATTGTTTAACATTTCTACCACATTAAGGGGGAAACCAAATTGAACTAGAGTAAAAAATAAAGTTTTCCAATTTACAAGGTCGAAGGCCTTTTCCGCATCGACCATTATTATACTTGCGGGGATATGGTTTATATTAAAATACTCCAATGCGTGTATTAAAAATTGGGTATTAGCAGCCATTGATCTACCCGCAATAAAACCCATTTGGTCTCTATGGATGACCTCCTGAGCGTCTGGTAATAAGCGATCGGCCCAGACTTTCATTAATAATTTATAATCGGAATTTAAAAGACTTATAGGCCGATATGAGTTCATGTCATCAGGATTTTTATCTTTTTTAACGAATGAGATTATGATCGCTTCTTTGAATTCACACGGGACCTGGCCTCCTTCTCTTATAAAGTTAAACAGGTTTCTCAGGGGAGCAAGTAGTTGCTCTGCAAACACTTTAAAAAACTCAATCGGAAAGCCATCTTGCCCACAAGCTTTTGATCCTGGGGTTGATTTAATGGCTACCAAAATTTCGCCTTCCTCCACTTGGCTTTCCAACTTGAGAACCCGCTCTGGGGATAACTGGGGGAGATCTAGAGTTGAGAAATACTCTTCAATTGAGTTATTCTGAATTTTATATTCGGTAGAATAAAGCCGGGTATAGTGATCCTGAAAAAGTTGGGCAATTCTAGAGCTATCGACTGTTTCCAAACCGGTAGAGGGATCTGATATTTTTGTTATTGAGGCTGATTCCTGTTTCTTTCTTGTAGAGTTTGCCAGGAATCTGCCGATCAACTGACTCTCCTCGTAGACCCTCTGTTGGAACAGTTGGGAGTTACAAACCTCTTCGATGGTAAAAAAGTCTTTCAATGCCATTTTGGCTTGGAGATATTCGTTGGGAAGAGACTGTAGTTGAAGGGCGTACTCCCGCTCAAGGTCTAACTGTAGTTGAGCTATCTTGTTCCTTCGGTCCTTGGATTGGGCAGTAGTATAAGCAATTATAAGGCCCCGGGCTGTCGATTTAAAACCGCCCCAAACAGAGAAGGGAGAAGCAGTGTTATGGTTGATCCTGAAGTATTCCCCAATCCAGATCCTGAAATCTTTTACCCATTCCTCATTCTGCAAAAGAAAGCGGTCCAGCTGCCACCTGGATCTCTCCCTATTCACTTCATTGATTTTAATTTCCAGATTGATATAGGCATGGTCAGAGAAAGGGTTGCATCCTATGCCCAATTCAAGGGTCTGAAGAGACCTAGAGCTAAGGAAGAAATCTAATCTAGATGCCGTGTGAAATCGATGAGAATAAAAAGTAAAAAATTCTTTCTCTGGATTCCTATCCCTCCAGCTGTCCACCAATTGGAAGCTCTCTATAATAGTCTCCAAAACTTTAGGTTTTAATTGACCCCTCTGTTTATTTGTCGTATCTTTGCTTGGATCTAATATAAAATGAAAGTCTCCTCCGAGTATTATCTGCCCCGGAGCACCAGATAATAGATTGTAAACTTGAATCAGTGGTCCCTCATCGTCAACTATGGGGCCATAGTAATTAACCAAGTTAAGCCTCTTCCCATACAGCTTTACTGCAACCCAGATCCATCTCCCCTTCGAATCTCTTTGAACTTCTATGACCTCCCAGGGAAATTTATTTGAAAGATAGATTGCAACACCCCTTGCTGCTAAACCTGAGGATGCAAAAAAAACTTTCGAGAAAGTTCTGGGTATTAACAGTTTGAGGGAGTTGGATTTTAAATGGGTTTCTTGAAGAAACAGGATTTGGGGACGCAATGAAGCTAGCCATCTGATTAAGGCGCCATATTTTTTTTTATTCAATATACCATTTACGTTGGCAGATAGAATCTTGCATTTATTGAACTCCCTAACCATCTATGCGTTTAATTATGACCAAATCTCTACCTTGTCTAGCTATAAATGTCCTAATTGTAGCCTTACTCAAAAATCATTTTGCTCTATTTTTTCCCTCTTTACTGTAAGTGAATACACAACGCCCACTGTCCCACCCACCCCAAAGGAAAAAAGACCCCCCACCCTAGAATGTGGATGATCCCTACGGACCCCGCTAACCACATTTCACCCGCCCCTACAAAAACCCTAGGGTGTCTTGGCCTTACACCCTGAGTGTCCTACATCCCCCACGCCCATCCCAACCCTGCCTGTAGGTTATGTATCATGGCGGGAATTTCTGATAAATTTAAACTCCCTTAGAAATTTCCTTTAGTAGTGCCTGGGCCTCGTCCAGATCTGAGAACAAAAAGAACTTGCCCTTAACAAGGACTTTTAACTTGGACTGTTGTGCGATTTAGGCTTGGGCACCATACGTTTTAAAGAGCTGTAAGAGCTTAACAAATTCTTTCCTTTTACGAGCAGCAGAGGCACTCATATCAGAGAAAATACGACACTTGGTTGTGGCATTTAAAGAGAACTGCCTCTGCTGAATTGCTCTTGTTATGATTCTTTCTTTTATTCGAAAGTCCATAAAGTTCACCAAAATTGTTTGTGGAATTGGAGAGTTCAGAAAAGGTTGTGCTGGTACACGGTGAGCCCTTGCAATTGTGAGGTCTCCTTCAAATTCCGGGAGAACAGTTTGTTTAATAAAAGATTCCACCCATTGCAGAGGCTGTGACTTTTCAATTCCCTCTGGAACTCCGACTATCCGTAGATTTGACCTCCGTGAATGATTTTCGAGTTCCTCAAGCTTGTTTTCAAGATGTCTCTCTTTGATTGTAACTGCTTTCATCTCTTTGGACACCGAAAAAATCTGATCCTCGAGAAGTGAGACTCTGGCTTCTGCTTCCTGGAGTCTAATGGGGAGACCCTGCATCACCTCTTCGATTTTCCCCAGACGTTGGTGCAGTGATGCGGTCTCCATTTTCTGGCCCTCTTCATTTCGCGAATTTCATCTAGAATAAGATTAAGAAGGTCTTTGATGTCTAATTGCCTTGCATCGCTGTTCTCACATTTCTCCAAGCTTATGATGGAGTGAAGCTGAGAAGCAGTGGGCTCAGTAACTTTGGGGGATGTAGTCAGAGATGTGGTCGCCCCTTGAACTAATACAGGTACTGGTACTAATAGTGATACAGGAGCTTCGAATGAACTTTCAGGCCCTAAAGAGTCATGGTGTGGGGCAATTGCTGTTAGTGAGCCTCCATTTAATTTTTCAGCAGCTGTTGAAGTCAACATCTCGCGGCCGTTGTGCACAATAGTGACCTGATTCGACTTTTGATCTTTTTCTTGTGCATGATTTAGCTTTAAAACTCTTCTTTGCGCTTGAGCAGGAGCCAAGTCTCCCCCCCTACTGTAGAATGGTATTTAGGGGATAGCTCCTGTCTTGTGGGTAGGGTACCTAGTTGTTCCATTGTCTGGCCCCAGTCCGTTAAATTGCCTTTGGTTGTGGTCCTTATTGGTGGGCTAGAGCAGGAGACCGGAGGTGGCAAGGTTGCTTTTTTGAAAAATAGCGGAAATTGCTTGGAAAGGTTGATTTTATAATTGGAGATGAAATGAAGTCCCCTCCCATTTGAAATGGATTAATAAAATGAAAAGGGTTAAAAAATTCGACGAGGCCTATGCTAGGAGGGTTGGAGCCATAAAAAAATATGAGCGAAATTGGAAGTTTTTTGAAAAATTGGAGAAGACTTAATAGTAAAATCCAATTTTGGAAGTGATGTATCTAGCGGTCCTCTCCATTTCCGATCCGCTCGTTGAAACTCTATTTCCCCCCCTTTTTTTTTTTCCCTTAATAATGCATTGGCACTTTGTTCGGCAACTGTTTTTAAAAGCATTGGTAGTGGTGAATCGCTTAAATTAGCTTTTTATTGTGGTTACCATGATGTTGAATTCTTTTGACTACAATTCTCTTGTAATCCGCCTTGTCTTGCACTAGCACTTTAATGGTTTAAAGTACTGTATTTTGCTATTTTGCACTTGGCATATTGCACTCTCATCCTGAAGTGATTTACAATTTTGATGGGTCTCCTTCGGGAACGTATTCAGCACTTTATAGATTTTATACCACTGAAGTGGCGATATTTCTAAATGTATGCTTCTATATTGACCATTAGTTGTCAACGAAGAATTTTTTTTTTTTTTTTCTTTCTTTTCTTTTATCACAATACTACTGCTATTACTTATGCTTAGCACTTGCACTTTAGTGGTTTTCCCCGTATATGTACTCCTGCTGTTATATACTAGGTACATTGTACTTTCCACAAGTGTTTCTCTTTCATTGCACTTTTTACACTTTTAAGCAATATTATCTATGTAACGAACGCTAATTGTACTCTGCAATGTCTCGTTTTATCAACCTCTTGCTCTGCTCAATAAAAAAAAAAAAATAAAAAAAAAAGAAAATTGGTATTGTTGTCACCGTGAATACAATGCATGTTGAGAAATTTAGGAGCACTTATATGGCTTCTAACACTCAGTTGTGCTGAGTATGCATTAGATGACCTGCTTCAATTCTTGCGAGAGGCAAATATAAAAGACATCGATCTGAAGACGCTAGAAGATCTCTGCTCACTGAACCCTGCAAATGTTTGCAGATATTTTAACCACAGTTTTCAAGTCATAATGGATTTTATCTGCAATAAGAGTTATCCACCTCTTGGTGAAGTGACTGATTTTTTTTGGTACAAAGAATACCAAGGCAGAGGTGCTCCACATATCCAAATGCTACTATGGGTAAAAGATGCCCCAAAGTTTGAAACAGGCACTGATGATTATGTGTTGTCTTTCATAGATCAGTATGTGACTTGCATCATCTCAAGTAAGACGGTTGATAAAATATTCAGACAACAAGTTTCCAAAATCATGGGTGTGGAAAAAACTGTTGTAGAAAATATGGATCTAAAGGATAAAATGATACAGGAAGGATGATTTACTAGCTTTTTGTCTGCAGTCAGACACACTGAAATCACCAAACAACACATACAAGAACAGAAGCTTCAAAATACATCAATGACTACAATCCTGTCATTTTAAAGACGTAGAATGCAAACATTTATCTACAGTTTGTGGCAGATAATTCAATTGCTGTTGCTCCATACGTCACTTTCATATAACAAAGTCAGAGAAAACCAAGACGAAGGAGATGTGGGAAGAGATTTTAGCACAAAAGACTCTTACTAAGAAATTGTATAGTTTTAGTTTGAAAATGCTTTCTCACAGAGACATCGGCTATGAATGTGCAGACTGGTTAGGCTCAGCTAGTTTGTTTTTTAAATCTAGAGGCGCTCTATGGGTGAGGTTTAGGGTGTGCTAATACCCGTAAGAGGGTACTGAAGTCTTTTCCTGAAATCCAATATCTTGTGGAATTTGAGCCACTCAGTACAAATGTTCTGAAGACTAACATGCTGGATACATACTATCCAAGACGGAGTCCTCAGAATGTACCTGTATGAAATATTTCAACATTATACATACAGAAGTAATGTCAGTGAAAGCGTAGAAGGGACATTTGTTGTTGATTGATGTGATGGATGTTTGGTGAGATATAACAAAAGAAGTTTAATCAACCACTGAAACTAAGTTGCCAAACTTCAGGCAAACTGAAGTTTTTCAATTTAGCTCTGTTGCAGTGGTTCAAGCCATGGCAAATTGAAAGTGAACTACTTGGACAATTTCACCATTATGAAGACTCATTCATCGCTGTAAAATACACTATTGAGTGCTGTGTTTTTTTAGTGTATCTTCAAATGTCGAGAATTGTGATTGAACAAGAAGAAACAATTGCTGCTGAGATACCTGGAAGTCAAGATCCTCTTGGACAGCCAATCATTCAAAATTAAGCTGCAATATAGCCATGAATGAGGTACAAAATACAATGCAGCAAGCAAGACAGGAAACTGTGATCTAGAACAACTAATACAGCAATTGAATACAGATCAGAAAAACATTTTTGATGAATTAAAAGGTAAAATAGAACACAGATTTTTGCATGAGAAAAAAGAGTGTGCATGTTGTACATGTAAACCAGTTCTATTGTACATACGTGATCAAGCTGGAACTGGAAAAAGCTTCTTGATTAAAGTACTGACTAGTTATCTACAGAAGACAAAAGATTCCAATTTGTTGTGTGTTGTTACTGCACCAACAGGCTTAGCTGCACATAATATTAAAGGAGTAACTCTTCATCGATTATTAATGCTGCCTGTTGAGCACAACGACAAATTAGAATCCAAACATTATCTGGTGATGCTTGTCATGAAGTGGCAATAGTATTAAAGAAATTAAAGCTACTAATTATCCATGAAGTCAGCATGGTATCTCACCTAACCTAGCTTTTATACATTTAAGAATGCAGCAAATATTAAAAACTGAAAATGACGTGCTAACTCCAGTCCAAAGAAAAGACAACCTGTATTCAAGACACTACCACATAATGAAACAAGAAATTCACTAGGAAGTATTGGAAATGTAAGCATTCGGAAAACTTTGATTACAAAGATTTATTCAGAAATATGCGTCATGCAACAGCCATGCAATACCAAGATATTCTAAAGGACATAAGAGTGGGAGTCCACACAAAAGAAGGAAAGAGAGAGTTACAATCCCATCTGATCAAGAATCTGTTTGCAACTACTGTTTCAGCTGCAGAAGTAATGTATAGTTTTGTTAAGGAAGAGAAGTCTATTGTTTGATGCCAACCCTTAAGGAGTGTAGTAAATACAATGAACAATTACTGCAATTGGTAAAAGAAGTGATCATCAAAATTAGAGCAAATGATAAAGTAGAACATCAAGAAGTTACAGTGCTACTAACAAAAAAATTGCAATCAAAATTGAATAGTTTAGAAAAGTCTGTGGCAAAACTGCAGGATTAGAAAAACAGTTACATATCTGTAAAAATTGTCATGTAATTTAACGTCCCAATTTGAAAGTTGAACAAAGGCTAGTGAATGGCGCAATGGGTATAGTTATGGAAATTTGTAATTTGCCAAACAGAAATGACGTGGAATAATTAGCCATAAAAGCAGATTGGTAGATGCATTGTACGTTTCCTACTTGTTAAAGACTTGTATATCCAGCGAAAGCAGTTCCCAATGTCTTGAGCGTATGCAGTAACAATCCACAAAACACGTGGTATAAGTGTAGACATAGCTCTTGTTAACATTGGTAGTAGTGTATCCAAAAACTGAATGTCATATGTAGCTTTGTTGCGAATTAGAACATTGTCTGATTTCTTTCTGATTGATTTTGATGAGGAGATAGCAAGTGCTGACATGACCTGTGTAAGGGAGTATAATCTGTTGAGAGGTCAATATGCTCCCCATTTAGGCCAGTATTCTGTGCTTGAAAAAACAATAATGTGTCCAAAGAGTAAAATATCAAAGCAGAGCTGAAGAGAAATATAAAGAAAAAAAAATGACACGGTCTTAAGAAAAGAAAACTACCACACAATGAGGAAATGAAAGGCTATAACTTTGATAATAAATCTGGAGTAAACTGTTATGCAAATGCAGCGTTAAATAGACTCTGCCATATGCCTCATTTTACAAATTCTATCAAAGAAAAAGAATGTCTTCACAACTATGTAGTTTATTTGAAACATTAGGAAGTGGCAGAACTCATTTACATTCTGCTTCTGGAATAAGAAAACGTAGGGGCTGGTCCACCCGCCATCGTAACCTGACTTACCCACTGTCATATTACAATGGCGGTGGGTAACGCAGCGGATGGAAAGTCCGACCGCCGGTTTTCCGCCGGTTGCTATTCGTTCCGATTGCCAGCCGGGCGGACTTGGGCCACGAATATGGAGGCGGTGCCTAGCAGGCACCGCCAGCCATATTAGGATGCTTGGATGTGAAGGCCTTTCCATAGCGGCATTGCTGCCATAGAAAGGCTGGCGGGGATTTGCTTAGGGGGCCTGTTGCGGGCCCCTGGTTGGGGGGTGCACTTGGGGGGCACCCCCCTCCATTTCCATGCACAAGGTGGCAGGCACCGGGCGGTGCCTGCCACGTTGTGAATGGAAATGCACAACATGGCAATATTGCATTGAGGCGGGTGCTGCTGTAAGACTGTTAAACTGCGGAATGCGACCACCAGGGTGGCGGTCACATCCTAATTTGCGGTGCGGGACAGCTGCATGTCTGGCGGCCGGTCCCAACCAGCAGCAGTCCGTGGAGGGAGTTCCGTGGGGCGGAAAGGCGGGGCGGGGAGGGGCAGGGTGGGGGGGTACTAAACACCGGAATATGGATAATTGGAGGTAAGTAAACAATTAAATAAATAAAACGAATTTCGTAGCGCGCGCTGCACCACATTTTGTGATGCAGGGCACGCTATGAAATTTGTTTTATTTATTTAATTGTTTACTTACCTCCAATTATCCATGTTCCGGTGTTTAGTACCCCCCACCCTGCCCCTCCCCCGTCCCTCCTTTCCACCCCACGGAACTCCCTCCACGGACCGCTGCTGGTCCCTACACCGCCATCCTAATCACCCCCCAAGAGATGAGTGTGCATGATAAGTAGTCTTTTCTCAAGGTGCTCAGCAGGATGCTCAAGACTTTTTAATGGTAATGCTGGGACTATTAAAGGAAAAAGATGTGAATATCAATTAATTATTTGGTTTAACTTATAAATGGAATCATAACTGTGAAGATTGTGAATTCCCATCTGGCACTGAAATCAATTCAGAAAGATTCCTCTACTTGACATGACCAGATTGTAGAGCTGTGCCCTTTGAAAATTTAACCATAAATGCCCATAAAGATATGAGCTGTCCAAATTGCAGATCAGAACCTAGGTCTACACAGTTACTACAGAGGTATGGAAAATATGTCATAGTCATGCTACAGCTTTGCAGAGTAGATGGTACTAAATTAGAAACTGAAATTACAAACTTTATAGCTGGAAAAAGTTTCATTTAAAAAAGAACATTCACGGGGGATGGGGTTGAGGCCACGGCTGCACGAGTCCAAAAGATAGGGAATACTTTGAGGTTTACTGAGGGAGGGATGTGTGGGTATTAGCGTAGGGAGGAGGCACACGGTAGATTCGGTGTATGGGGGCCCACGGGCTAGCCAGGAGGTGGGAGGAAGGGGGGGGGCAGGCACGGTTGAGCCTCTGCAGTTCCGGGCATGTACCCTGGAGGAAAACAGAATGCCAAGCTCACTGCAATTTTGAGTTGTATACCTGTACGCATTATATATATATCTCTATGACGAATGCTACCTCAATCTGATATGTCATGATGCTATAGTGCTGTTGGTTGGAAAATCTAATAAACAAAGTTTAAAAAAAAAAAAAAAGAACATTCACAGCTATAGCAATCATATTTCATGAAGGAGTTAATATAACCTACGCAATATATTTATGATGTGAAAGAGTATAGACAGAGTACAATGACATACAAATGACATTCAAATCTAGACTACCTAAAAAGTTACCAAACTCATATCTGCTATATCTAGAACCGATGTTCTAAGGAGAATATAGGGAAAACAAATTGTATTGTGTTGACATGTATATTAATTATGTGTTTCTGAGATATTATCTGGCCTATTAGGGGTATTGTCTACAGCAGCCTGTTGGAAATTAAAAACTCTTTTTTACTGGGGGAAAGGAATTTATAAAACATTCGAGGACTACATTCTGTTACCACAGATAAAATCAAAATAGAGGTGTTATAATAACAGCAGCCTTAAGTTATTTGTAAAATGTCTCTGTACCAGTAAAAAATGACCCCTTTTGTTTCTGCTACAACAACTTCTACATACTACAGTGTGTTATGTTTTTCGTACATGGACCAAGAACATTTTAGATCGTAATGCCCTCACACACCTGTTAGGGTGTCATGCTTCATCATTGGGCGCTCCTCGTCGGACCGGCGCTGCTATGTCCGACGGGCCTGGTGGCATCTTTATCGGAGATCTTTTGATCTGAGAACGCCGTTTGATGAGTGAGGTGTGTGGGGCTATAGGAGAAACATTGTCTTCTAAGGGGTGCAGAATGTGACTTAAAAAAGGCCCCTGACCTTGTTAGTTCACTTTATTAATGCTCAAGGATGGGACTTTGTTAAAAACAGTGCAGCTACATGTAATAGGTGAGGGTATTCGAGTAGCCTTTTGTTGATTAGGTCAACATGTTTCGTGTCTGGTGCTCTAGTGTAAAGCGACACTTCTTCAGGACCAAAATGACATGACCGCTGATTGTCAGTCAAGGGAGGAGAGCTCCCTTTCTTAAAGTCAAGATCCTTAGTCTAGGGTTCTTGATATGGCATTCCACCTCCTAAAGGTTGGATGGAGAGCCTCATAGATGGGGGAAGATGACCCGACCACTTGAACGGGTATACCTAATGAGGAAGCGGGCTCGTCTTAGAACCTACTCGTCTTCATCTCACCCAGGTGAGATGAAGACGAGTAGGTTCTAAGACGAGCCCGCTTCCTCCTTAGGTATACCCGTTTACTCTAGAGCACCAGACACAACACATGTTGACCTAATCAACAAAAGGCTACTCGAAGATCTCCGATAAAGATGCCACCAGGCCCGTTCGACATTGCAGCGCCGGTCCGACGAGGAGCGCCCAATGATGAAGCATGACACCCTAACAGGTGTGTGAGGGCATTACGATCTGAATTTGCAGATCCCCCCAGATACCATCTTCAATAGTATAGAAAGTCATTGTAACTCTCCACTTAGGCCCATAGAGAGGAACTGTTCCCCGTTTGATATTAACAGACATGCCTTGGAGCATAGGAACAGGACCTCGATAAATAACAAGCTCTGACGTCCCCCCTTTTGATTATACGCCCCCAAGAACATTTTAGACATCATTTGGCTTAACAGGGATGATGTTTAAAAAAGGATATTCAAAAAAATTAAGACTGCTTTATAATTGTTGGATGTATTGTACCAGATATAAAAATATCATAATTAGTTTTAACATATAGTTACTTTCATTAAGGTAGTAACCAATCAGCATGCCATTATTAACAAACTTGTAGTGAGTCGAATCCACAGAATGACATATTTGTAATGATGTACTGTGCACATTTGATTTTTTTTTCAATCCATTTATTGTTTTTCCTCACAGTTTGATGATGATGCTTAATACAAACCACTGTTGAAAGTACATAAGTATGAAAGCTGAAAACAGTAAAAAACTGTAAAGTATTATACTATGATGTATAAATGTTTTGGGGAAAAAATATTGCATCTTGTTTTCGTTGCCTAATGTTGAACAATAAATCCCTATGCATTTTTCTTTGTTTATATTTTTTCACAGAGGTTGCAGATCGGGATATATTACATGTGTGAAATCTAGTGATGGACTTATTGACTCTCAACTCACAACTCATCCAGAAACTACACTTGAACTCATGCAATGACCCAGGTAGTACCCTTATACTAACCCAATCACCCACACACTACCTATGCACTCATCCAATCACCCAGACACTACCGATGCACTCATTCAATTACCCAGGAACTACCCATGTACTCCTTCATTCACTCAGGTACTACTCATGCACTGACTCAATCTCCCAGGCACTACTTATGCATTCACCCAATCACCCAGGCAGTGGTCATGCACTCATGCAATCACTCAAGCACTGCCTATGCAGTCATCTAGTTACCTAAGTGCTACCAATGTACTCATCCAATCACCCAGGCACTACCCATACATTCATTCAATTCACCAGGCAGTACCCATGCACTCATTTAATCTCCCAGGCACAACTCATGCAGTCACATAGTTACCCAGGTACTACCTATGCACACATCCAATCACCCAGGTACTACTCAGGCACTCATCCAATCACCCAAGCACTACTCATACACTCATACAATTATCTAGACACTAGTGTGCACTCATCAAAACAGCCAGGCTCTACCGATGCACTCATCCAATCATCCAGGCACTGCCCGTGCACTCATCCAATCACCTGGACACCACCTATTCACTCATTAAATCATTGAGGGATTACCCATACATTCATGAAACACTCAGGCAGTACTCATACACATATCCAATCAATTAGGCATTATTAACGATGTCATACAGTTATCAATGCACTACCCATACACACAGCCAATCACCCAGTACTACTCAGGCACTCGTCCAATCACTTTACACCTTTCATATACTCCTACAATACTAGGCCCTACCCATACATTCATGGAGTCATCCAGGCCCAACCCATACACTCATTCAATCCACCAGGCAGTATCCACGCACTCATCTAATCTACCAGGCACTGCTTATGCAGTCACATTATTACCCAGGTACTACCTAATCACACATCCAATCACCCAGGTACTACTCAGGCACTCATCCAATAACCCATGCACTATGCATGTACTCATACAATTATCCAGACACTAGCATTCACTCATCCAAACAGCCAGACTGTACTCATGCACTCATCCAATCATCCAGGCACTGCCTGTGCACTCATCCAATCACATAGACACTACCCATTCACTCATCAAATCACTGATGGATTACCCATACATTCAAGAAACACTCAGGCAATACTCATACACTTATCCAATCAATCAGGCATTCTTCATGCAGTCATACAATTACTCAGGTACTACCCAAATACACAGCCAATCACCCAGTACTACCCAGGCACTCGTCCAATCACTCTACACCTCTCATAGGCTCCTCCAATAACCTAGGCACTACCCATACATTCATGGAGTCATCCAGGCACTACCCTTACACTTATCTAATCAACCATGCACTACCCATGCAGTTTTACAAATAACCATACACTACTCATACAAAGATCCTACCACCCATGTACTACTCAGGCACTCATCCATTCACCCTGGCACTAACCACACACTCATCCAATCACCCTGGCATTATTCATGCTCTCATCCAATCACCAAGGCACTACATATGCAGTCATGCTATCACCTAGACACTAGCCATGCTCTCATCTAATTACCTAGGCAGGTCCTATGCACTAATCCAGTCATCTAAGTGCAACTCATGCAGTCATACAATTGCCCAGGCAGTAGTCATGCACTCATTGAATCACCCAGGCACTACCTATGCACTCATACAATCACCCATAAACTACTCATGCACTTACATATTTACCCAGGCATTACCTCTGCAGCCATCCAATCACCCAGATACTACTCGTCCACTCATCAGCCATGTACTAGCCATATACTCATACAATCACCCAGGCAGTAACCTTTCACTCATACAATCACCCAGGCACTACTCATGCACTCACAAATTCACTCAGGCACTACCTATGCACTCATCCAAATACCCAGACACTACCCATGCACTTATTCAATCATCCAGGTACTACTCATGTAGTCAAACAATATCCAGGCACTAACCATGCACACATGCAATCACCCAGGCACAACTCAGGTACTCATCCAATCGCCTTGGCACTACCCATACACTCATCCAATCACCCAGGCACTACCCATGCTCTCATACAATCACCCAGGCAGTACCTATGCAGTTATGCAATCCCCCATGCACTATCTTGTATTTGTACAATCACCCATGTAATACCCTTGCTCTCGTCCAATCACCCATGCACAGCCTATGCATTCATCCAATCTCCCTGGCACTCCCCATACACTCATCCAGTCACCAAGACACTACCCAGACTCTCATCCAATCAACCCGGCAATACCCTTGCAGTCATACAATTATCCAGGCACTACCCATGCACACATCCAATCACCCTGACACTACCCATTCACTCATCAAATCACTCAGGCACTACCCATGCACTAATAAAATCACCCAGGCACTACTCAGGCACTCATCTAATTACCCAGGCAGTTCCTTGGCACTCATCCAATTATCCAGATACAACCCATGCAGCCACACAATTACCCAGGCACTACCCATGCACTTATAGAATAAACCAGGTACCACTCTTGCACTCATTCTAACATCCATGTATCACTCATGGATACATTTTAACATACCTGCACTGTTCATGCACTCATTATTCATTCCAACTTTCCTTTTTTTAAACCAGAAGAGGCGGTTCTGAAAAGAACAATTTTTTTCTTTTTTAGGAACTAAATTTGGTTGGTTTTTTTTGGTTTTCTTCATTCACTGACTTAAAAATTTCTCTTGAACTGCTGCAATAAAAAAACAAAAAAAAACAACTATGGCTTTTTACATTTTGTAAAATTACATCTAGAGACTGCTCCTCAGTTGCTACGGTGGTGTTACAGTCCATGCAGTAGGTAGCAAAACGTTTAAGGTCTGGTCACACTTCACTGCATCTTCTCTCTACTTCAACTTTATCACCAGGAGCACAGGCTGGGGGTCTGGAGGCTGATGATTCCTCTCCTTCTCTCTCTCTCTGCAATTTTAAGTTGCTTCCTGTGGTATGTTTTTAAGTGGTACAACATATTTGTTGTACCCCATGAATATTGTTTTACTCTCCTTCAAGATAATGTCTTCTCACCAATTTAGCTGTGGTCTTTAATTCATCAGATGGAATAGTGAAAAAATCCCAAGCTATGCTTTGTTTCTTCATTGTTGGTTCTTCATCTGAATGCTCTTCTTGTGCTGCTGGCACCGGTTGTTGGTCCCAGTAAGACATATTCACTAACTTGAAAACAACCTTAAAAAAACTGATTTTAAAAGAAAATGAACTAGTGTTTGGGAAATAGGGTGGTTCTGAGATGAGCCTATGTGTTCATTGTGTGTAAATTAGACCTACACATAAAACAGGATGCACTGTTAAAAGTTGTTGAGGAACAGCCTGCTGCCTTTCTCTGTTAAGGGAACTCCATCACTCCTATAGAAACCGAGACACGTGAGGGTGACTAATATTTAATTTGAAGACATAATGTAACATGGTGCTTTAAATAAAGGGGGAAAGATCACCCAACTTCCCCAGTTCAACCAAAAGATTGATTTTATTAGTCACACAGCCTCAAGCCTACACAAGAAATGTAATTACAGTTTGATAATAAACCTTTAACCATCTTTAAGCCTCTTTCAGCCTCTTTGCCGAAAGCTAAAAGTGATTGGCCAAGAGGCTAAAATAAACTACGAAAGAACATCTGATGCTTGAAGGCTTACTATTGAACTGTTATTTGAATTTCCTGCATGTGCTTGAGGCTCTCACATCTATAGATACTATACATGTCAAAGAACAAGTTGTTGTTGTAGATAGAGCCCATGTTATGGCATCTGAGGAATTCAGAAACTGATTATTGACATGTTTCTTGGCTTTGTCTATCTGTGGACAAAACTTATTTGACCACTTACATTTCTCCATTTGGTATATGTTGGAGAATATCAGGGCAGTCTGACTAAAAAGTGCCATTAATTGAGCAAAAGTGTCCTTCATTGGGATTACCAGTCCTACCCCAGTAAGTGTGCCTAGGTCATTGTTACCACAGTGCACAATCATGAGGTCAGGGTGCTGGCAATCCACAATGCTTTCACTCAAAGACAGCAATTGATGCCATTTTAACCCTCCCTGACCATTCCAATTAATATCCACGTTAGGCAAACCTAAGTCCCTGTCAATGTCACTCTTGCTAGCACACTCTCTAGCCCAAAACACTACAATGTGACCCACAATCCACATTCTAATGATTTTGAAGGCAAGGAGGAGTAGTACACAGGAGAAGGCTGAAAGAGACAGTTTTCAAAATGAAACCCAGTAAAACCGATTGCCAGGTCCTGGTTTAAAAAAAAAAACATATATTGATTGAATGGTGTAAATCTGCAGCCAAAATTATGTTGTGATTTTAAGAGAAATGTAAGTAGGTCTGTGATTGGCTCTGGTAAAAAAAAAAATGTAATACAATCTTGGATATGCTTTTAATTGCAAACAGTCAACCACACATACTGCAGTTGAGTTGGAGGGTAGTATGCTGCTTCTATGTGTCATGAACTTGTGACCTACTGATTCAAGAGGGTGTCCTGGAAGGGGTTGCTATGGAAACTCTGCTAAGAGAATGTGGGGGGAGGGTATTAAACAGGCTGTAGTCTGTTAGTTAAAAATAGAGGGGGATATTCTCAAGAACGTGTGATAACCATCGCAAAAGTAACTGAACGCAACCTTCAACATCGCAGTCCATCACGGTAAATTTACGCTGTGTTAACCAAGTATTCACAACACTGAGGTACCATGCGATAGTCACCAGATAACGCGTCAAATGGGCGCGTGAAAATCAACGCCAAGCCGCAAAAATAAGAACACGAATGCTAAAAAAGCTGCGATGAGGCCAATCGCGATACAAAAAGCTGGGAAAACCAGCGGCAGGCCTGCAAATCCGACGTGTCTGGCGGGAAAATGCACTATAAAAGCTACAAAAACAACACACCAGAAACAATCCAAAGTGCGCAGCAACATGGATGCACCCTGACCGAGCACAGAGGCCAACACAAACCCCACTACCCCCACAGACCACCAGCAAGGAACAACGGGCGCACGGGGAAGGCCAAGGAGAAGAGGGAGAGGAAGACAGGCGCAGTCCGCAGCAAAACCAGATCAGCGTCACAGAGGTGACAGAACACAACCATCAACTGACCCACAATTAGACCACCAGGAATGGAGTCGGAGTGCTGAGGAGCCCAATGGAGGAGGCCAAGAGTCGCTGGCATGATGTGAACATCTAAACCAGGCACAAAGCCACTGTCAACAGGAAGACAGCAACAGCAACAGAAAGTGGGAGTCCTGCACCACAGGAGGAGTTGGAGGAAACGGAGGCCACAGTCAACAGTGTGAAGATGGTGCAAGGAGTCGGGAGTGGGGACACAGCTCGGGAGGACCTGGCACAACAACAGGGTGAGTAATGACCAGGGACTGGGGGGACAGGGGGAGACGGGCACAACGGCACACATGCACAATTAAGCATAGCACACTGCACACCCACAATGACCCAGGATCATGTCCCTCATCCCCGTGGCACACTACAGCACACACACATAGCAATAACTACACATCCACATTGGCGACAATGTGGTACAATGTGAAACCCCGACACTGTAGAAAAGAGGACACAATTGGCTCCACACATGCACAGAAACAGGCCTATTTCATCTGACAGAGCTGGAAACTGTGAAATGGAAATCTACTCATACAACCTCACATCCGTCATGTAGTCCAAATGTCCACTGTCCCGCATCTAAATCCTGTACCACCAAAAGAGTCACAATGTACATTGTCATACAGTCTGTATGTGAACAAGAACAATTCGCCAACATAAATGTCAACAAAATGTCAACATGCATCTCCCCTTCACATTGCAGAGGGACACACAATACCTCCAGCAGAGCACAGAAGACCACACATCAGTGATGCCGGAGAGGACCACCACACCTTCTACACCGACGCCCTACAACAGCCCATGGACATCCCACGCAACCCACCACCATGACCAGGGCAGCCAAGCTGCTTAGAGGAGAGCACAGCCCCTGCAACAGGCCACACAGCATGAAGCACCCACAAGCACGGCTGGCTCACAACACTTTACTGACCCACACATGGCAACCCAATGCCAGGTGTCAGAATGCCAAAAGGAGGTGGCCGAACAGGTGCGTGTGTGGTACGAACCCATGGAAGGCAAACTAGATCACATACGTGGGTGTCTATTACGCTTCAGGGACCACCTACACCCCACAAAGGAGACCCATACTGCCATAGAGACACATGCAGATGCACATTCCCAGTACATAACCACGCCCAGGGGCACGCACATATCAGTCACACACCCACGTTGGCTCTGCGTACGATGGCCCAGTCCACTCCCCTCACAAATTGAGTGGGTGACGACAAAGCTACATGTCCAAGCTCTAACCTGCTGCCTGCTGTGACATGTCCGCGTCTGCTTTGCACAGCACAATGTAATGTCGTAGGGCCCAGGGCCCTCATGCTTAAAACAAGACCACAGGGACACATGCAGATATCATGTTGAACTGGCTATGGGCACAGGCGCCCGGTCCCTTTATTGGCAGGGACACATGTACAGTGACGCATGTGCTGGATGTGTGTGGGGTGAGTATAAGCCAGCCCGCACGGAGTGCTTGGTGCTGGCAACAACTTGAACAGTGGATACCAGTGCAATGAAAACAGAATGCACCTGCATAACAGAGTCAACTGCTGAGCAACATGGGTGGAGCCGGAGCAAGTACAGAGGTCACCCAACATACAAACAGAAGTGTCCGTGAGTTGCAGTGCACTGAGGTTGGGGCACTAGAGATGAGCGTGCTCATGTGAAGAAAATGTCTAGGATTGTGTCCCTTCGGGTTATTCCTGTGGGTGTGCTAGACTTGCACAAACTTCCTTTTACGTCCCAGGTCTCCCACACTGCCTGAGGTGACATTGCTGCGCAACCTCTCCACAGCACAAAACTCAATCAGCAAAGGTCCATGGGTTGCGGTGCACTGAGTCAGTGGCACCTGGAGTGCTGAGCAGGGGATCGGGCAGAAGATGGCATCCACGACAGGTGCAAGCAACTCCGTCGGTCTGCCAGTACGACTGTTTCGACCATGGCAGTTGGCGGTTGGAGTTGGTCCTCGTGGTGGTGGCATGTGCCTCCTGCAGTGATGTGACGTCCGGGCCAGTCACAACTCGATTTGATGTGTGAGCCCTGGTGGGCCGCAGTTAAGGCAGCCGACAGCGCAGGGCCACAGACTCATGGCGTTGATGACCCCAAGGCCATCGCCTCAGAGGCCATCCAATATCTCAGAAGAAGGGGTCCGGGACCTGACCAACACAGAGTTAGTGGCCCCGGTTGCACAGTGGCCAGCCAGGGGACGGTGACTTGCGGTGCACTGAGGTAGGGCCACGCGGACTTGGCAGGTCCTCATCTATGTCCGAGGTGAATGTGGCAGAGGGTTGTGTGGGACAGTGGAGGGTGTCTTCCAGGGCATTATGCAGAGGTCTGATGTTATCTGGAAGCAGCAAATGGAGGAGTGGAAAGCGACAGCCTGGTTGCCACCACCAATTTGGTATCAACTACATGAGTATGAAAACTACCCCCTAGTCCATAGACTCAGACGCCACCAATATACGACCAGAGAGTGTCCATGAATGTCGGGGAACAGACTTAGTGGCACCGGGGCTGAGAAGGGATGCAGTCTGTGATGATGCCGGTACACTGACATGAACTCTGCCATTGCTAAATCAAGACTCTGTGACCTACTGGAATGCAGTGTAGGCCAGAGGCAGTGGTCAGCAGTGGCCCACAGTCATGTATCATTGGCTCGCGATACACAGAATTAGTGACACCAGTGCAGTTGTCGGTAGTGTTCCATCACCTCCGTAACGATTATCCTTTTTTCCGCCCAAATGCAATGCGTCATCCTCTTACGCCTCTCCTTGCCTGCAATGATATATACTCTGCCTTTGAATAATCGAAGTCCAGTTCCAATTCTGTGACCTACTCGAGCGCAGCTTAGGCCGAGAGCAGTAGTCCGCATGGGCCCACAGAATCTTGCGCTTGTGATGTACGACTAAGACCTGGTGGCATCACATCAAAGGGTGTATAGTGACATACACTCAGCCATAATAATGTGCTCTGCCATGGTGTAATCAAGACTCAGTTCCAAATGTGTGACCTACTTGTCCGCTGTGCATGCTGGTGTAGTATGTCAACGAGAATGGAGTACTGCGGACCGGTGTTGCGGAGTCCGTGATGCCAAGGTCGCAGGCCGCGGGCTTGGAGATATCGCCGGCACGTGGTGAGCCCTCTTCGACACATGCCGGTGTCGGCAGGTGGGCATTGAGGCCTGGGTGCACAGGGGCAGGCAGGACTGGTTCGGGGACCAGCGGGCCGGGGCACAGCAGGTGCTCAGGATCTCTGGCAACACCGATCACGGCGTCAGCCTCATGGCGGGGTGAGAGGTGCTGCCCTGGCAGAGACGTTGGGCATTCCAGAAGAGGACCACCCCCAGAGTTCCGTGCCTTTTGTTCACACCCCAACGCTGGCGTGGCGTACACCAGGCAAGCCCACTCAGCTCACGCTTACGGGGGACATAACAAGCTACATTTCCGCGATCTTCCCCACTGCCTGGGGTGACATGCTTGCGTCCACTGTCCATTACACTTCAGACACCAGCGATGTGTGTCGGCATGAATAAGTGTTTGGTCTGCATACTGCAGTCTGGCCAGCACATCCACGCCACACTTGGCATTGTGTACAGTCTCATTTATTGGTCACTTGCCTCCTTCGCACATGCCTGGTCCCCACCTCTTCCAACATTCTGCTACTGTATGGCCGAGGTGCCATGCAGTTGATGGCTAATGTACATGGCTGGCCTAGGTTCCCACAGTGAGTTGTGCTGTTGTGTCTGGTGGGTGTGCATGTTGTATGTGAGCTTGTGATGTGTGAATTTCCAGTGTTGTGTGTTGCATGATTGTGGAGTTGAGGTGTGTGGTGTGTGCATTTGGTATTGGCCAACAGGCATGGCATTTCCGTTGTTGCCATCCTGGTGGCGCAGGTTGATGATGGACTGTCGGAAGGTGTAGGAATCATGCACACTGCCTGGTGGTTTGCGGAGGCATTGGCGGAGATTCCCCAGTGGTCCACTATTGCCTGCACATTGGTGGCATATGTGTGCTTTCTGTTGCGCCTATTGTGTGCAGTGTTGCCAGGGGCCACTAGTAGGACATGTGTGCAGTCAATTGCCCCCTGCCAAGTGCAGGAAGCCAGATGTGGTGTACACGCCTTGCTTGGTCTCCGGCTGTTCCTGCGCAGTGTGTGGGAAGTATAGATAGTGGGGTACCAAGCTGATTGTGTCATCCATGACCGTTGTGAGGGTCCTGGATTGGCCTGGATGTTAGACTCCTCCATCTCAGGGGATGTTGGTTGGAGGGTACCATAGGCCAACACGTGCAGCACGGCCAGCATCTTTGACTGAGGTGGGATATTGGTTGTCCGCTGTGTCGGTATCGTCAGCCTGTGGGCAATGGTGGTCAGGATGCAGAGGAGGGTTGTCCCTTTGAGCATGTAGTGGGCAATGACATTCTCTGGTGTTGGGTCTGTGAGGTTGGTGCATTTTCGGAGGGTCGCTGACATTGTCTTCGCTGCCTCAGTGTTGGTCCGGGGGGGCAATGGGTGTCCGGGGGGGGGGGTGGGGGTGGTACTTAAGGTGGTGGCGGTGGGTGTTGTGGCCATGTAGGGGCTCCGAGCTGCATGTTCAGTGGCTCCATGGCATATGTTGTTCTTCAGGTGTGGCTGTGGGCTGGGCTCTCTTTTCTGTTGCAGGCTGTGCTCTGACTTTGCACCAGGTCAGAGGAGGTGTTAATTTTCTGCAGCTAACGCGCCTTATCGCCTGTTTTGTGGTCTTAACGCCGATCTGTCTGGTCGTTGAGAATGTTGCAAAGTGGTGTTGTGGCGCCTTTTTGCTCGGGAATGCCTACTCTGCATTTCATTAGCGATAGTTGGGGGGTCATCTGTGGCTATATTTTTTGTGGCTGCTATCACGGGTAAACTGGTGGCATGGGCTGTTAACACCAGCTTGTGAATGGGGTGAAACAAAACATCGTGACTTTGGCTGCGATAAAATGCCATTAACTCGGTGATAGCTCCTTGAGAATATGCCCCAGAGTGTTTATAGTGTCATTATTAACAAGGGTTTATTTTCTTAGTCAAATATATGTAATAGAGATAGGATCAGTTGTAAAGTATTACGAGTACAATGCTAAATGCTTTTTATGTCTTCCGTACTTATTTAAAAATTTGTTGCGAAGATACACGGGTTCCATGCTGAGTGTTGCGACAAATTCGCGAGTACACCCCAAACCACTACCAGATTAGTCTGCTTTACTGAAGTACAGGAAAGGATTAAGAAATACTGATCATTAAGAAGTACAATAACAAAAATAAAATATTAAAGGGATGTTTTGGTTTGTTAACTTCAACAGTATCACTGAGAACAAAGGTGAAGAGGCAGCCTTTAATGGTTGTTTTTTATGAGAGTGTTGTACCATTCTTATGCTTAGTTGTCATATTTTCTCTGAGAGTACAGTTCATCTGGCATCTCAGAGGAGATGGTGAAAAATGACCCCGCAATGGATTGACACTTCACCGGGGGTTCTTCCTCTGATGAATTGTCTTGCACAGGGTGCAGCTCCTGATCTCCACTGCCACCATATTCCATTTTATTTTTAAATGAAAACCAAACAACTCCAAAATTATTTTCAATAGGAAAACAGCAGGTACTGGAAGGTGAACCTCCAATCTTAGCCCTGGAATGCAAAGGAAAAGAAAACTGGTGAGGACTTCCTTTCTAGAATAATCAAAAGTGTTTTGTCCAATGAAATCCCTTTAATCCATAGTCACGTGATATTCGCGATAGTTGACTATTCACGAATGCCGAAGTATTTGAGATAACAGGAAATTAAATAAAACAGTGTTGAAACATAAAATTACTTATGATAATCTAAATAACATTAACTACAATATGTGTATATATGTTTTTTAGACTTGACTTTCTAAAAATCATGCTGATTTAACGAAAAAAGGAGGTATTGGAATGTACGTATCACAACTTTTTGAAACAAATTTGAAAAAGAAAAAACAAAGAAATTATTTTCGGCCACAACTGTTTCTTGATGCCAAAGAAAATGATGCTACATTCTTGATGAACAAGAACATAAGAAAATCTCCACCAAACGAAGATGCACTTGCTTTATATGGTTAGGAGAAAGTACCCTTGTTTGGTGCAGATTCACCTCTTTGGAGTCTTCTTTATAGGAAGATTCACGTTATCACAGATTTTTGGATGAAGACATACAAGGAACAATCACATTGTCAAAATACAGAGAAGCTTGCTGGAGACATTTCCTTGTGATCCATTATGCAGCTTATAGTGTAGCATATGCACCTGGCATTGACCAAACAAGGAAGCACTAACTAATTAACCATTATAAACTACTCAAGCTGGGTAGATATTTTGTGAAAAACTGTGGACTCTTATTGAATAAACAGGGAAGTGATGTTCCTTTCTGACCTTGAGGGTAATTTCACGGAATTATACCTCAACGGCAAGCACTTACAAATATAAACGTAGCAGGTACCTCACGTCTGTAAAGGACAAATGATCCTAATTTCATGGGTTTGGCGAAGGTAAAGCAAGTGTGGTTCCTTGGCAATTCCAAATTGAAAAACAATCTGAAATCCTTGGTAAAGGTGAATGCATCATTGATCTATCAGAGCGCAATCTGTAGTGACTGTGATGAATGGGTTTTTCCTTGGCCTCTCCTGATGAGAGCAGAGTCCATGGTTCTCTCTTTAAATGACTATGAATATGGAAAAGTGCAGAATTACCTGGAGACATCGCCCATTTGGCCCTATCCCATCTACTTTAGTAGTATGTAACTCACACACTCATACAGCCACTCACATACCAACAAAACCACTCACACGTCCACTCACACACCCAATAGCTACTCAAACACCCACTCACAGAGCCATAAAGTAACTCACACATCTACTCACAGACCCATACAGTCGCTCACAACCACAAAATCAAACACACAACCACTCACAGACCCATATTGCCACTCACCCACCCACTCTCCGACTTATACAGCCACTCAAACACGTACCATCAAAGGTTGCAGATTACAGTTAGGAGATAAAATGTAAAAAAAAAAACATTGAAATTCACAGTAAAAAACAAAGCTTACAGGAATGTTAAAGTTACAAAATAGAATTAAATAAACCTTTGAAAAACAAAGGTTACAGTGATGGTATGGTTAGACTCAGATTTCTCTTGTACCAAACCAGTGCAATTTGACAGTTATATTCACCTGAGCTAACTATAACCTATGTCCCACAACGTACTGTTTCTGACCTCACATATTACATCACTCATGACATGGTCAGTGACATCACTGATGACATCTCAAATGATATCACTGATGAACTCACTGATGACATCATCCATAGACCCACACACATAACCACCTATATAGCCATACATTCTAACATACTCCCACATGTATACCCACACAACCACTTACATACTCATGAACAGACCCATACACCCAGTCAAACATCCACCCACTCACCCTTACAGCCACTCACATACCCACTCAATCACCCATACAGAAAGTCTCCTTGGCACTCACCCATATAGGTATACTCATATACCCATACTCTCACCCATATAGCCACTCACTCACCCACTCACTTACCCATACATCCACTGACACAGCCACTCACTCACCCTTACAAATACTTACACACCCACTCACATACCCAGAGAACCACTCAGCTATCCATTCACACATCCATACAAGCACTTACACACCCACTTACTCACCCTTAAATCCACTCAAACAGATACCTTCTCTCTAATACAGCCACTCAAACTCACTCACTTACCTACACACACACGCAAACAGCTATACATTCACCCATACAGCCACTCACTGTCAAGTACAGCCACTCATTCAGCTACTCACTCACCTATACAGCTACTGGCACACCAACTAACACATCCTTACAGCTACTCCCTCATCCATACAGCCACTAAGACAACCACCCACACACTGATACAGTCACATAGCCACTCAGATGAGATATATTAGAAAATGTATGACTAATTACTAGTACAGAAACAGTAGTATTGAACTTATGCAGTAGCTTAGGATATATCTTTAAGTTTGATAAGCTTTTATGAAACACACTCACGGGATAATGTCATCAGTGATGTAATTTGAGATATTATCCTTGATGTTACTGACCATGTCACGAGTGATGTAAGCAGTGAATTGCAAGGGTGTAAGCTATAGATAGCTCAGGTTACTATATCTGATGAATTACAATGGTTTTGTACGAGTGAAATCTGAGCCTAACTATAACGTTCTAGTAACCTTTGTTTATTTCAGTGAATTCTAAGCTCAGCTAACTATAACTGCTCAATTTCAATGGTTTTCTACAGGAGAAATACCACCCTAACTATAACGTCCCTGTAACCTTTGTTTTTTTCAGTGAATGAATAGATAGATAGATAGATAGATAGATAGATAGATAGATAGATAGATAGATAGATAGATAGATAGATAGATAGATAGATAGATAGATAGATAGATAGATAGATAGATAGATAGATACTTTGTAAGACCTGTGTGGTAAAGGCTGTCTCCCCCTGGTTGTTACTTTCCATCCCAGTTGACTTTAACCCCTTTTCAGGAATTGCATAAAAGGGATAATACACTATGATAAATTAATAAATTGTGGTTTATGAAAACGCTAATACAACAACTTGTTTATAAGGATCCACACTTAGGTAATGCTCTTCTGTAAGGGAGACAGTGCAGGCATGTCTTGGCAGAACATTAGCAAGACCTGCAATTCTCAATACAATATCTGCAAACCTATTTGTTAAATCCTAGCACTTATTTCTCATTCTCACAGGAAAAATTGTAATCCCATAATAGTATTAAATATTATGTAGAAGCAATTGTGTTCAGCTTTCGCATCCATTTATGATTTTTAGTCAAACAGAGCAGTGCATAAAGACTCCCATAATGCCAAAGTCCTAACCTTCCTTGTTAGTAATCACTGTGTACATTTATGACAACATGTCTTTCTTTTCTAATGTGTGTTGCTGAAGCTCGGATGTAATAATGATAGATGGTTTTAGTGGAGAGTGATATTGTTGAGCTTGGAATTACTGAAACAAATGGATATATTTCAGAATCATTTTACCTGAAGATGTATTAAAAGGGCAGAGGAAGCACTGCAGGCAAATATTTGTCTATTAATGTCAATGTCTCCATAACAAGAATTCTTATCACTGTCCCAAACATTTCTTTTGTATACATATTGGAAACACTATATTTCCTAATAGTATTAAGTACCATAAACGTTTTTTATCCTTTACTGCCTTATTGTATTGTGGAACATAGTGGTGCTTAAGGACTCCCAAAATACTGATTGAGTTGTAACTTAAATACTAACATTTTGTGTTAGTATCCATCACATATAATCAGGTAACAGAAGGATACTTATGTTTCAGTATGTTTGCTTATAAAGACAGGGGATAAAGGAGCATAAACACAAAAGATGGTTAAAATTTTACATTTTAGAATTACATCATCTGAAAACCCCATTCTACAATAACAGACATTTATTCCTATAACTCTGATATTACAATTGAATACCTCCAAGGAGGCGGCTAATACACCAAAGAGTCCACAGCATGTAGTGAGAGATGTATTTTCTTCTGGGCTGATCCAAGATGTAATTGACAAAATGTCAACGAAACAGCAACGTCTGACTGACTCAAACAAAGTAATGCCTGAAGGGGGCTGACCAAAATGTCACTACGTATATTGGAAACAATAGGTCATGCAGGCAGTTGTGTGGCAAAACCAGGGCAAAAAAAGGGGAACAGTAAAATGCGCAGCGGAAAGCAGATGAAATTTGACAGAATTATGATAGGATTGTGGAAATATAGATAGACTTACATTTGAATGTTTTTTTTCAAATTAAGCAGGATTATAACTACAAGTCCCAGTTCACCGTTACATATTATATTAAAAAAGAAGTAGACCATGCTTGTTATGCATGGGTAGTGCAGCATAAATGAATGCTTCAATGTTTCACTGAAAAACAATGCTTTACATAATAGCATGCATTATCCAATCACAAAAGTGTATGCAATCTAGTTGATACTGAGTTGCCAGATATCCAGAGCGTGTGGTTTTTAGGGACACATGCACACTGCTAGACAACATGTGGGTTAGGGCCCGACAACAGAGCACAGAGAGAGTAAAATTACAGCAACAGTGAAGTCTGCTCAAGTCTTGAGCCCTGTTCAAGACTTGAACAGGGCTCACTGCTACATTCCAGCATGCAGAGTGAGACCACCTGCCTGCCATATTCATTGAGCAGCTAAGCCATGCAAATAGGCGAGTAGAGGGGGCGCATAAGCTAAGACACTATGGAGTAGCGAAGAGCATTGTTAAGAACCGTAGTAAGCTTGGGAGTAGCACTTCTGGGAGCAAACTAATAAGAGAAGAACTCTCTTATGTTCCTCTGATGGCCAGAGGACCACTGAGAGTAGTCAGCAGGGAGTCTTTTAGGTATTGGTTAAAGGGAATGCTGAGGTAAGGAGTAGTTGGAGCAATGGAAGTAACGAGAGTGGCATTGGTGCACATGCATCAAAATAGCCAATAGTGAATCCTTAATTGCGATTTTTAAGGAATCGCAATTAAGGATTCGCTATTGACTATGCATGTAGGAATCGCTAGTAAATTAGAGATTCCTACAAATTCCTTAATTGTGACTCACAAATTGCGAGTCGCAATTAAGGAATTGTTCCCCATTCCGTCCTATGTGCCTAGAGACCCATAGGAATGAATGGGAATTGCATGCGCAATTTGCGAGTACCCAATAGGTACTCACATGTTGCGCACACACATGCCCCAAGGGCATGTGTGTGTAACTTGGGAGTTTGAAAAATGCACTTTGGTGCATTTTTCAAAGAAATCGCAAATTACCATCACCTTCAAATTGAGGGTAATTTGCAATTCTTATTTGCGAAATCGCAATTTATTTTTGTAATGCATTGCATTTAAGGAATCACAATTTGCAATTCCTTAAATGCAATCGCAATTTAAGTAATAGCAAATTTTGCAATTCCTTAATTTGCGATTTTTGCATTTGGGATGATGCATCTCAAATGCAAAAATACCGGTCACAAAGGGGCAGATTTGCCGGTATTTGGTTTGATGCATGTGTACCATTGTTCTTATGTGGAGCCTCTTGTTTTGCCTTTTCATCAAAGTCCTAGCAAATTAATATAGCAGTAGTAGTGGCAAGCAAGATCTAAAGCCCAAAAGTGGCCTTACATGCACCGATACTTGCATGAAAGCTTCTTTTCAAGACAGTTAATCCACAGGATTGCTGTTAACTCAGTCACCATGCACCCTTAAGGTTATCTTCAACACAACCCTGGGGAGATTTACTGTGAAGCACTGCCTGATTAATAATCAGTTTCATCTGCTGCCCTTTCTGATATCAACACACGTGAAGGTTGCATGGAGGTTGCCAACCCTATCATCTGGAGTCATGTGGCTCTTCAGCCACTTCAGTTGTGACAGTCTCTGCCGATTAAATGCCAACAGCAATCCTGAATCAGAAGGATTATTAATCCACGTGATTTTTTTTTTTACCTACATCATCAAGAACCTTCAATTCCACTGTAGATTCCGATGGCAGACTATAAACGACACGAGGTGGGAAAAGCAATATGAAACAATCAAGACCAGGGCCCCGGTAAGTAAATAACAAAAAACAGAACTGCAGCTAAGGTAAGATCTTGATCTCTACATACAAAACAAGTTGCTAAAACTATTGTGGAAATGCTGTCGAGTTTCCTTTGTGAGACGTAATAGATGTCTCTGCAACAGGCAAAACAGCTGGCGCTATGTTTCCTGTTGCATTCTGGGCACTTTAGGATTTCCGGTCAGAGATTGGTTCGGTTGACATCCCAAGATAGCCAGAGGCAGATGAGGGATAGCTGGCCACAGGTAGCGCAAGTAGCGTATTAACAATATCCAGCTCGATTGTGTGGAACATAAGATCCAAAACAGTTGTGCAAGGTGAGGAAAGGATTCCAAACCAGATAATGTAGTTGCAACATCAAGGTGCTGCTTTTTGTTGCCATCTTTGAGAAGATCTCGAAGACAATCCAAAATATGCCGTATATAAATTGGGATTAGAATTAGAGTAGCAATGGTCATCCAGAGGTCACGGTGGGATTTGTTTTTAACTGGCAACGTAATCCTCATTTCTGGCTCAAAAGGATCCAGCTCATCAAGTCTGTCTAACCACTTGAGCACCAAGAGGTTAAATTTTCCAGTGCTTCGCTCACCCTCCAAAAAGCCTGAAATTGAAAGTCTGTTCAATATGACTACTTCTGGAGCCCAGTATCTGTGTACCTGCCATCGGCCATTTGCCTACCTGCCATCACCACTCACCGCGGAGTCCAGGGGAGATCCGGGAAAGCCTGTTGTCGATCGGGCTGACCGGAGACCACATATCCCATCACCCCTCACGGCACTACCTGCCGCGTCCTGCTTCCAGCACGTCAGGAGGCACTTTAAAGGGGGCTAGGGCTACCACAGCACTGGACGTTCTTGGGCCTGCCCGCGCCACGCCCGGGCCAAGCCCGGGCCAAGGGTGGGCCCGTCTGCGTCCGTCAGAGCCCAGAAGAGGACAGGCCAGGCCAACATTCTGACATCCTTGGTGTGGAGACCTAGGCCCTGAGGTACTGTTATTGCTTGGTAATCTTGAATTTCTAATGCTCTATATTTGACCTTTTTATCCCCGGTTTGTAACACGGACTGCCTTATCGCACAATTGAGACATTTGCACCCAGCACTTTGCACCTTCAATCGATGAACTGACTCCAGAGCCGTTTTGCAACCTTGTTCATCTCTGTCTGTCTGCACCTAGTATCCTGTTATCCTGTCCTTCAAGTGGAGTTATTACCAGCGTGAGAAACAGGATTAGCACCCCCACACTGCAGTGTATGCAGGGGTCTGTTAGTACCTAGCCTCTTAGAACTTTGAAGGGAGCATCTATCCAGGTTGGAGTGTGAATTGGGTGCTGTGTCCTAGACGCCTGTTGCTTCTTACAACCCTCTTACAGACTTGAGTGTATGACTTGGAATTGACATTGCACTCATGCTATATTAAATATTTAACTGCCGGTTCGTTTCCCTTTAATTGTCTACCCCCTTTGTATTTAGCACTTCGTCACCTTATTATCTGAGTGGAGTGTTTAATCTTTGTTGTTGGAATCCTTGGCTGGACTCTATACCCTGCTGACATTAATCTGAGCTCCTGTAGTAATATGGCAGGGGACTTTTGTGCTAACATTATATTATTTTTTATATTCAACCTCATTTAGGGTTCTTGTGTTGTCTCGTGTTGGCAACCTCACTTAACCTGTTATTCATTAATCATATATTTTTTTTTTCCCGTTACTGAACTATGGGGAAGCGGAAGATCGAAGCCAACCAAGAAGGGCTAAAGGCTGTAATGAGGTCTAACGTTACAACTATGGATGCGTTTCTGCAGAGAGCTGCATTGGTTATTGATAAGGAAATCGAATTAGTGAATAGACGTCTCTCCAGATCCCCATCCAGTGGCCTATTTTCTACCCAGGTTGGCCCTACAGACTTTTTAATGGAAGTTACTACTGAATCTTAAAGTTTGCCTTCGACCCTTGGGCTGGGTGCTGGTCCACAGTATAATGATGCCCCATCCCCCTTGCGAAGAACTCTGTGCGAGGTGTCTCTCTCCTCAGTTATTGTAATCGAGAACAGGGAGAGTGGTGTCTCTTACCCTATATCTGGGAATGGTGGCATCGTTGTTAGCCCCTTTCAACAATCCAGGGCGACACAAAGGCCCTGTGGGAGTATAAAAAGAAAATCTCAGCCATTAGGGACTAAAGCCAAAAAAGTAAAACCCAATGTAACTGCCAAGGCAACCAATAAAAATCCAGCATCTGCATTGACAGCTGAAAATACAGTTCACCCTGCTATGTTGGAAGCCTTTAAATTAACTATGAGTAGCTTGTTGGACGCCAAGCTGAGCTCCATTATGGATAGGTTAAACTCAATCGAGAAATTTTTAGTAGAGCGTAACAGGTCCGCTCAACCCATTCAATCGGTGATTTTGGACGGGACCAGATATAACATAGTTTCTAGTAATATACCCATCCCTGGTCCATCTACAGATCCTTCTGATCCTCGGCTCCCTAGTGGAGTCCAGTCCCACTCTAAAAGTTTGGCCTTTCAAGAAGTAGGGGGGTTGGTAGATGGTACACGAGAAAGACAGGTATCTAGTGGAGCTTCATCCACTCACCATCAGGGTCTGGCCTCCCAAAGATTAGGCAGCTCATTGGAGGAGATGCAGGGGCACGCAATAAGTGTTTTAAAGAATCCACTGGTCATTAATCTTCCCCCGCAACCGACACCCTTTGTAGTGATCTTGGGGAATGTGCCACCGCTTCCGCCAGGGTCCCACGAGGATTTTAATCAACTTAAAAATATGGTTCTTCATTGGCTGTCGAATAATACTTCTGTGGGTCCAAAAGTGGAACAAACATTATTATGGTGCGCCGTGTTGGCTAGATAGGGAGTTCGATGAAACCCGGAGGGGGAGATTGTATTATTGTGAATTTTAACAGATCCTTCCTCGTGGATAGAATCCTAGAGGATACTTATTCTGATCATATACATCGGGGCTCGGATATTCAGATTCTTCCTTTGGGTTTTTTCTATAGGGCTGTTTTTAAAAGGCTCCCTAATATACGCGTTTCATGCAAAAGGTGGACTCAAAGACCTCTTGAAGCCACAGCTGGCAGGTACCCCCAAACTCAAAGGGTTTTGTCTCAAATAACTGGGCAATATTCAGTTCCCCCACTAGAGTTATCCAACAAATTTTTAATTTTATCAAGGTTGGATGAGTGCGACTGACTGCATAAGAACATAGAGCTCGCTGTAGAGATATCCCATCGACAGGGGTCTCCCTGCCATCCCATATTAAGTGGGGTGGCTCGTGGACAGAGATGGCCGGGGAGATTAGACCTCAGCAGAGGGTCCCCTCATCGGCAGTAAATCATGGGGTGACCTCTAATGTAGATATACAAAATATCCTGTTGTGGAATATTGCAGGACTGGCAGCTACGTTTCGGTATCCATTATGGATTAGGTTTATCAGACAGTTCTCTGTGATTTGTCTTCAGGAGACTTGTCTGGTAAACTGTGATCTATTTTTAGAGGGCTATAAAGCCTTTTTCGTCCCTGCTTCCCCGTCAGTCTGCGGTAGAGCTAGGGGTGGTTTGGTTATTTTTGTAACTTTGGCCGTGTTCTGTAAGATCCAGCCATTACCGACTGTTAACAAGGATTTTCAAGTTATCGTGCTGAAGAGGGGAAATGATAGTATGGGCATTATTAATTTTTACAATGAGATAAGCGCACAGGGAGACTGTAATATTGCCCAGTTGGGTTGTTATATAAGGCAGTCCTGTGGCTTCATTGCGCATAAACTTATGGTGGTGGGTGACATTAATATTCACCCCTGTGGAGACCCTAAATACGTACGTATGGATGAGCTGGGAAGTGCAAGGATGCGGGGATTTCACTTTGAGCATTCTACCCAGGGGGATGCATTGAAAAATTTGCTCAACGAGCTTGACTTGATGTCACTAATGTCCCTGTCCGCCCCCGATAGTATATATTCTGTCCCTTCTTTTAAAGAGCGAGGTGTGGGATCCTTTATAGATCATATTCTGATTTCATCCGGCTTCCAGTCTGAATTTTGCGGTTTCTCAATTGTGAATAGCACGTTCAGCGACCACAACCCCCTTTGTGTGCACATGGGAGATAAGATGTTGCTAGCACAAGATAGGGCGGTAGTACCGGGCCTGTTTAGACTCACGGATGGAAAGCGTCGCCTAAAATGGACGCAGATATCCCCGGACACTTTCTAAGGTAAGATAAAAGTCTCCTGTGCAACTGAATTAGCATTTTGTGTTTCACCTGGCTCCTCTCCTTGGGGCGTTCTTAGTGCTTTTGATGTTATTATCACCAAGGTTTGGGAACTTTTAAGTGCTCCCTCACAGAGGACAGTGTCAATTGATTCTAGATGGTTTGACCCTTCTTGCTCTAGGGCCGCGAGAAATCTGGAGGAAGCCTTAAAAGTTATCCCAAGAAACCAACCCTTCATTTGTGCCCAATGAACTGAGTATAAACGGGCTTTGGCCACCCGTAAGGGGAAACTGAAGGAGGAGACCTGGAGAGACTTATTGGAGTCAAGTACCTTAGGGAACAGTTTGAGATTCTGGGGTATTGTTAATCGCCCATTGTTCGAGAAGAACAGGGATGGAGAATTAGGTGTCCATATAACCGAGGACGAATGGGTGGCCCATTTCAAATCCATCTTTAGGTGCTCTATAGATCAATCACATTACCATGGTAGGGCTAATATTACCGCCCCTGTGATTTTTTAGCAGAAGGAGGTTGAGGCAGGGATCTTAGGGTTGATATGTAATAAAGCTCCCGGCCCGGACGGAATCATACCAGACCTTTTTAAATCAAACTCACTTGTTTGGGCGCCGGTACTGGTGGCTGTGCTTAACGCGGCAGTGAGAGCTGGCTGTCCGGCCTCTTCGGCCACCTCAACCATTGTGCCGGTTTTTAAGAAGGGCGAACGCAATAGCACTTTGTGCTATAGACCGATATCCCTTCTTAATTCCGTGGTAAAGGTTGTGGGGGGGGGGTGTTACTGGAAAGATTATCTTCCTGGGCAGAGGAGTTTAAGATCATTTCCGACATGCAGTATGGGTTTCGTCCAGGACGTTCGACTTTGGCCCAATGCCTCAATTTATATTTGATCATTGGGAAGTACGCAATTTCCCACCCAGGTTTGATCTACATGGCCTTCATGGATCTTTCCTCTGCTTTCGACTGTGTTAATCGGGCAAAGCTGTGGCAATCCATGAGGGCCATGGGGGTGGAGGATAACCTGGTTAATTTCCTGGAGGATTTGCACAGGGCCACCAAGGCTAACATCAGATATGCTCAGGATCTCCGTGTATCAAGGGATTTTAGAATTGAGAGGGGGGTTCGGCAGGGATGTATTTTGGCCCCTTTTTTATTAAATTTATATATCAACGATTTGGATAAAACTTTGGTAAATACAGGGGTCGATTTCCCATACGTGGGGCAAAGAGGTCTACCTGTCCTGCTTTATGCGGACAATGCCGTTCTCATTGCTAGAACTGCAAGGGGACTTCAGTCTCTGCTTGACACCTTTCTGAGTTTTATGGATGCCCATGATTTGGCAATTAACAACTCCAAATCCTATATCTTGCAGGTCGGGACTCGGTCTAAGATACTGTACCCTTTTAAAGTGGGTAAGGAGAAAGTGCCAAAGACATCAATTTTCTTTTATCTGGGAGTTTTAGTAGATGATCGCTTGAACTGGGGACCCCTTATACAGAAAAAAAGAGGGAGGTTACAAGGGTGAATGCTGCTATTTTCAACTTTGCTGCTAAGATGGGTAAGCGCCCAATTGCAGCGATGTTGAAAATATACCAGGCTAAAAGTGTTGCTACTGCCAGCTACGGGAGTGAAATCTGGAGGTATAAAGCCACAGATGCCCTGCAGGTGGTGGAGAACACCTTTTTAAAACGTCTCTTAGGGGTGTCTAGTGGCACATCAAACTTGGTGGCTCACGAAAAAATGGGGATGCAGTATTTATGCGATATACTGGCTTTGCGTCCCCTGGTGTTTTGACTTAAGTGTTGGTTAAATAAAGACTTAGCTCTTAACCACCAGATTTTAAGGGAGAGCATAAGTCTCGATCACATGTTACGTATACCATGGCTGAAATACATCAAGGGGTGGTTTGAAGAGCTGGGGCGTCCGGATCTCTTTTCCAGGCCTGATTCTATCAGTTTGAAAGACGTGGAGTTTGTAAAGAAAACTTTTATTAGCTTGAAAAAGTTTAAAAGAGATGAGTTAGAAATTGGAAAATTGAGTGTCCATAAATTTGTGATGCTTAAAACAACCCCTTCTATAGAGCCATATCTTATGGGGTCATTGTCGACCTATGAGCGTTATTTATTGCCAGGTTTCGACTGGATTTTTTCCACTTACTACTTGCTGTTCCAAAAGGGAGCTGTAGAGGCCAGGTGTTAGCATTCTGTGGCTGCGACGGTAGGTCTCCACAGGATTTGCTACACTTTATGTTTTTTTTTAAGTTTTATGAAGCACCTCGTAGATATTTTTTAACACCTCTTTTAAAAAAGTCACATTTTATTCCGGTCCGTCGAGCTCTTTTTTATCTACAGCTGTTGAAACCAGAGTGCATACTTTTTATAGTGGGCTTCTTGAAATCTGCATTGAGACTTAGGACTTGTAAGGATAGTTAGTTCCCCCTCGTCGATGGTAGGCATCCTCCGTCTCCATTTTATATGGATGATTTTTAGCCATTGGGCATTTGTTCCCTCTTCTTCTGTGTGTATATATCTTTTTAATGGGCTATTTCCCTTGAATTGTATGTTTTACCTGTAATATGGAAATGTGTAACTTTTATGGTTTTATCTTAAAGCCGAATAAAGTTGTTTTTTGATTTGATTTGATTTGATTTGACTACTTCTGTAGATATAACTGCCCATTCATCTTTACCTAGCAGTTTGTTTCAGATGTCGAATTGCCTGTGTTTAACCACCTTGGTTTCTCCAAAACAAGTGCTATTAAGAAAAAAAAACTGAAATGTAAACGGAAAGAATGGTAGCCTTTTAGTGGAACTGCACAAGAAGGCCAACCAATCGAAATATGCAATTTTGCAAAGAAGAAAATGTGCTGCTAAGTTCTGGAACACTCATCATCATCACTCAAAGAGGTTCATATAATGAATCAAAGCCACCAGGGGCCGTATTACAATAAGAAACAGGCGTTTGCGCCCGCTTTGCGCACCCCCGGGGCACATTGGTATTATAGAAGGGGGCGCAGACGCTTGTGCGTCCCATTCTATAATACCGATAGCACTGGTGCACTTAAAGCACCAGCACTACCTTCAGAGGGTGTTTCCTCATTTGCATAAGGGTGTGCCCTATGCAAATGGGGGAATTCCTTTTGACTCTGTACCCACGCCGTATTAAAGATGCGGGAGCAGAGCCAAATAAGCCCTCAGGAGGCGCACTGACAGTGCACCATTTAAAAGATGGCGCACTGTCCTCCTGGGAGTAGCCTTCTGACGGGGGCAATGGGGGTCCCATGGACCCGCCAGACATCCCCTTGCAGGCAGGTGCAGTCACTGATGGCACCAGCCTGCAAGGGATCTCTAATCTCCTTTGAAAGTGCAGACGGGTGCCGCCTACACTGTGAAAACATGGAGCGGCTGCTCCGTGTTTTCACATGAATGAGCTCCCCCCAGGGCAGCATGAGGTCGCACCTGCCCTGGGGGCAGTGCATACAACATAATAGGGTGCATTGTGATTGTTTGCACTCGGCGCACCTTTTAAAAGGTTCGCCGGGAGCAAACAACCACAATGCATAATACATCCCCAGAAGGGTAAAAGATCCTTTCTCTAAAGACAAAATTGAAGCATTGAAGAACTAAGCCATCACATCTCAGATCTACCCATCTTTAACCTGAACTAAGAGTTCAAACCAACATGTTAAGTATAGTAAAAAACCTGAAAGCAAAACCTCCAGTTTTTTCCAGCATACATTTCAACTGTATGAAACAAGATTAAGCACGAGATAAATCGAATAGGAGTTGTTAGCAGTAATATTGCCAAGAAGAGAAGACAGATCAGGAACATCATCATTATGAATGTGACAACAATGTCAAGTCATGAGCTTAGGAGGCAATGCAAAATAAACAATGGCCTGGGTAAGCGATAAAGTGGGCCTGCCTCTGATAAGGCTATGCAAATTGAAAAGGCAGTAAAGATTAAACATCTCTGAATGGGACTCTGCAATGGAGAGGGCAATATGCCTGACTTTCTTTGGCTTTGCAGAGAAATGAGAGGAAAAATGTCAACTTTGAAATTTTATTTGGAACAGTTCCTTTGCCCAAGCTGATTTAAGTTGTTATGAAGATAGTCATCGGGCAAAGCTCTTTCTCTCACAGATCTCGAAAATATACTGATCTCCCTCAAAGCCAGTTCCTGTGAAGATGTCTTACTCTTGTCTGTCAAAGCTTTCTCTGGGGATCATCAACAAACGCCTCAACAAATAACTCACATCCTTGACTTCTCTCAGTCCGGCTTAAGACCCAATCACTGCACCAAAGCTCTTATTACAGTCACAGATGACATTTGCAAGAAGGACATACTGCAGCCCTGATTTTCCTTGATCTCTTGGCAGTATCTGACAGCGTTCCCTATGCTATTCTCATCCAACGCCTGCATGACATTAAAATCCAAGGGCAAGCACTTTGCTGGATCCTGTCACTTCCTGACTTGCAAGACTAAGTCAGTCAAGCTGGGTCCATTCACCTCAGATGTCTCTGACATTATCTGTGCTGTCCTACAAGGATCCTCCCGGAGCCTGACCCTCTTCAAGATGTACATGTTCCCTCTGACCAGCATCTTACAATCACAACATAAATGTCCTCTACTACGCCAATGACATGCATCTTCTCCTCTCCCTCACAGACAAGGCACCCAGAACCAGAAGCAAGTTAACAACATGCATAACTGAAAATGCCAGCTGGATTAAGACCAATTGTCAGAAGCTGGAAAATGACCAGACCGAACTTGTGATCTATGGCAAAAGCTTCACATTATGGTACACCACCTGGTAGCCGACAGAGTTAGGACCCACACCCACTCCCTCCTCCCATGCCAGGAACCTCAGGATTGTCATCAGCTGCCGACTCGACATGACAGCCTAAGTCAACACCATCACTACCTCTAGCTTTCACATCCTGAAGACACTGAGGAAAATTTTCAAGTGGCTCCCTTTTAACACCTATGATCTGGTCACTAGCAAGCTGGACTAAGGAAACTCCCTCTAAGCCAAGATCAACATGCAACTCATCAGGGGCTTCGGACCATTCATAACTCGACAGGCAGAATCACTCTTTACCTCCCTTACAGCGCACACACCACACCTCATCTCAAGGATCCACCCTCGCTGACTTAAGAACATATGTATGAAACCCATAAAGCTTATACAATAGCCTTCATTCGGAACTTGCCGTAATTTGGTATGAGCATGTAGGAGTGATGGTCACACTTTCTCCCTAGAAAAAGCAATAACCAGACAGTCCCCAAAACTCATGGGGTGCAGATTTAGTAACCCTTTGCGCCAAGTTTGCATCAATTTTGTGACCCAATCCTGGTGCAGAGTTTTGGGGTCAGATTTACAATCCAACGCAAACTAGGATTTGTGTTGGGTAGTATCCCAAATTAATGCAAAATTGGCTATGTGCTCCTTTCAGTTGCTTTAAGTCAAGGGTGCATTCCATGGGTGAAACATGGGTTTTCCCATTTAACCACTCATGTTTTGATGCAAATCCCTATCTACTAATATTTTTGGACAGGGATTTGTGCTGAAAACGTATGTCTCCTCAAAGCAGACATAACAAGGATTTTAATTTCTCCATATTTTTCCAACTTTGCATGGATGCTGCATTGTACAGCACACATAAAATTGTTAATAAAGGATAACTTTTGAAATAGAAGGGTCCGCTTACAGTGCACAACCTATGCTTTAGAGAATGCACACACCCTTGCTCTATGGCTCAGAGCATATCTAAAAGCGCAGGGGAGAAAAAATGCGGCACATCTTAATAAATATAACTCAATTTTTCACTCTCTTTGATGCAAGGAGGGCAGAAATGTTGCTTTCTGCACTGCCTTTGTCAAAATTTTGTAAATCTGATCCCAGGTTCTTCTACAAGCATTTTTCCCAATTACAGGAAGAAAATTGAAGAAATGTTTCCTCTGGATGCACCAGGATTTCATGAAACACGTGCAGGATGTTGTTATAAATGTTGTTAAGAATTAAAAATACCAAAAATGTATCATTATAGGCAGCTACCTGGAACTTGATCAAAAGCCTATAAATATTGTGAGGCAGAAGTGCTATTAGCAGGGGTGTCATGAACTCCCCGTTTTAGCAGATACAGCAGGGTTGAGTTCTTGACGGCCTCTTCTGTTTGCAGCTCGGCAGAAAAAGAATCACAATTAACATGAAAGAGTGGATGGGTAAGTAAAAGGATGGATGGATAGGTGGGTAGATGGATGGATGGATGATGGATGGATGGATGGATGGATGGATGGATGGATGGATGGATGGATGGATTGATGGATGGATGGATAATTGAAAGGATGGAAGGGTGAGGGAAAAGGTCGATGGAGAGATGACTATGAATGAGTGAAAGGATGGATGGATTGGATGAATGAGTGAACGGATGGATGGATGATGAATGGATGGTTGGATGGATAGTGGGACGGAAGGGTGGATGGATAAAAGGGTGCATGGATGAAAGGGTGGATGGATGTGTGAAAAGATGGATGTCTGAGTGTAAGGTTGGATTGATAACTGTGTGACAGGAGGGATGGATCGATGATGGATGTATGGATGGGTGAAAGAGTGGATGGCTTGATCAGTGCATGGGCGAATCGATGGATGGATGAGTGGATAGGTAAATGGATTGATGGGTTGTTAGACCTGGCACCTTGGCGTGAGTTTCCCTTCCACTTTTTGATGGTGTGCCTCGATTGTTTTGCTGGTGTTGTCCGCTCAGGGCACTGCGCCACGGCTAATCCGTGCCGCAGTGCAAGTGCTCCCTAAGTAAAGTGTACCTGAAATTGATGTCCATGATTGGTTTATTGGATTCACTGTCAGTCCCCAGTAAAGTGCACCAGGGGTGCCAGGGCTTGTGAATGCCAATGCTGCTGGTGGGCTTGCAGCGCTGGTTGCGCCACCCACGGAAGCGGCCTTGTAAAGTACGTCTAGGATCTGCCACCGCAGACCCTGTGCGCGGTCCGGGACCGTCGCGCTGACTGCGCAAGTGCCCCCACTTGCCAGTCCCTAAACCTTCCCTTACCTACATATTAGCCACCCCTCTGGTAGGCCCGAGGGCAGGGTGCATTGTAGGCATAAGGTAGGACATGCCCTGATGTGTGTGGCATGTCTTAGTAGTGAATTACAGCCCTTGTCGTTTTTCACTATTGAAGGCTACCTGCTCTCCATAGGCCAGAATGGGCTGCTGGGATCACGCCAACGCTGTGACCCCAGTGGACTCAGAGAGCATGGTAGAGTGTCAAGTTTGGTATGCCTGAACTCAGAATAATAAAATACTTCTTGTAGTCAAGTTTATTTTAATATCCTGGGTTTGTAAATACTACTTTTAGAAAGTTAGTATTTACTGACCTGACCATCTCAGTCCGCCTCTGCTGTGTGTATGTGTTCTGCCTGGCAACAGTAAGGAGCAGGGTGGGGGAGTCCCCAGAGACAGGTTGGCTGCCAGGTGGTGGGTAGAGAGATTACACCTGGATGGGTGGGAGGAGTACACCTTGACTCTTGAATAGACCTGTGCTCTGCCACCACAAAGCCGGCGCCACCCCCTGTGGGGCGGCTGATGTCTCTGCCCTGCTGCTGAAAGGAAAGAGCAGAGTCACCATAACAAAGTGCTCCAGAACTGGACTGAGCCAGGCCTAGGCCCCCTGGCGCTAAAGAACAAAAGAATCATGGTATAAAAGTAGGAGCCTGGCTCCTAAGAAATCAGAATCCTGTTTACCACAAAGGACCTCTGCCCGACTAGAAGGAGAAGAAGACGCCGGAGGAGCTGGCCTGCTGCTTGCCTTGCTGAGAGAGGAGAGGAAGAGACTTACTGAAAAGACTTTGCTACTTTGTGCTTGAACATTCTCCAAGGGCTTGATCTGAGCTTGCCCCCTGAACTGAACCCCAGGAACAGTGGGTTCTTTGTGCTTCTTGCTCGTCCTCCAATTCGAGCCGTGTGTGCATCCCGCTGGAAAAGAGACTGCGCCCCTCATCGCCCCTCCTAGGGCCGTGACACTCAGAAGCTCGCCTGCCTCCAACCCGTGAGAGCCCCGCTCCGTCCCGAGCCGCTCTCTGTCCCCGGGCCAGGCCGCCTGCATCCCTGTCACCGCCTGCTACTGGAGCGCGCTGACCGCGCTATCACCCCTCCTGCCGGAAGCCGTCCGACGACTGTGATCTACGCCGGGTCACCCAGCTGCACTGACTGTGCCCTGTGGCCCCGCTTCGCTATCCTCGGACATCTCAGGCCGCGCCGCCCCCGCTGTGGAGACCCTCCTGCACCGCCGTGCTAAAGGGTCGTGGGCCGCGCCTGCCTACTTGCCCACACCTGCTGATTGAGGACCCAAGAACACTTCCCAAGCTGAGAGTCGCACCGACCTGTGCCGGCTCTCCACCTCACGAAAGAAGTTCCAGTATCGGGCTCGGGGCCCGCAACGCCTTATTTCCCCGTTCGCAGGAGCCGATCTCTGGGAGTACTGGAACTACAAGTAAAGAGACTACAAAGTATCCATTTGAAACTACGAACCCAGAACATTTGCCTGCTTTACAACCTGGTGGCATAGCGAAAACGTTATTGGTCTTGTGATAAGTCTGTTGAGATATATATACCTTATTTTTACATAAAGGATCGTATTTTTATATATATCCAAGTCTGGTGTCCGTTTCTGGGGGGATTGATGTATTTACTGTGTGTATGATTGTAAGTGCTTAACCAACAACGCCTGAGGAATCGCCTTGGCTGCTCACGCCACGCACCTAGAGGGTGAGCAAGGGTCATTCGCGAGGGGTTATCCTGCGCCCTGACGTGGAGGAGAGGGTTCCTGCTTGACACAAGGGCAACCTTGCGCCAACCAGAGATCCCCGACTCTAACATTGTTGGCAGCGGTTGGGATTTCGGATTTGCACTTGTAATTTGCATGCAGTGAATTATTAATCACCAGATAGTGAGAGCAGACCAAGTAACGCAGCCACAGGTTTTCATTTTCTGAACTTTGTTGAGACATCTGCCATTACTACGACCATGCCTGGCTCACACTCCGCTGGGAGAGCACTCTCTGTGATTTCTGGAATCGATGAGGTGGATTGGGAGAGACTGGAAGGCTACACGATGGAGCAATTGAAAGGCTACAGTGTACAATTCAGAGTCCCCCATGCTGGATGCAAGAGGAAGACCCAGTACACCAAGGCGTTGAGAGCCTGGAAGGAGTCACGAGACCTACGGAATGCGGGGGACATCGTTCCACCCGACAACCTTGAGGAACCCAGCAGAGTCCGGTCGCCAGAGGAGCTGGCAGACAGGGCAGCAGACAGGGCGCATGCAATGGAGATGGCAAAGTTGGCAGGACAAATGGAAATGGAAAAGCAGAAGTTGGCCCTGGAGGCACAACAACGCCAAATGGATCATGATATCAGATTGAAGGAGTTGGAGCTGAAGGCGAAAAGTTTGGACACCGCTCCTTCTGGTGGCAGCACTCCACCAGCGCAGGTAGAGTCCAAGGTGTACATCCCCAAAGATGTAGTAAAGGAGTATTTCAGAAAGGATGACATAGGGCAGTGGTTTAGGGCCTACGAGGTGGCCATGTCCTCACACCGGGTCCCTGAGAAAGACTGGGGAGCGGGGTTGTGGGGAAGGTTCCTTGCTGAAGGGCGTGACACACTGTTAGATTTACCCTTAGATCTCCAAACCTCATACCCCCATATGAAGGAAGCTTTAATGACCAGGTATGGGTTAACTCCTGAGCTATATCGACAGAGGTTCAGGGAGACCAAGAAGATCCCTGAGAGTACGTATGTGGAATATGTGACCTTTTTCTGCAGAGCGCTGGATGGTTGGGTGAAGGGTAGCAAAGTGAATGATTATCAAGGGCTGCTTGATTTAATTGCATGGGAGCACTTGTCCAGTCAATGTTTTCCTGAGCTACGCCAGCACCTGATAGATAGCAAGCTGTCCAACCCGAGGAAGCTTGCTGAGGAGGCGGACCGCTGGCTCAGCACCAGGGTCCACAAGGGTCAAGTGGGAGACTCCGCCAAAGGTGGGCAGGGTCCCCAGCAGAAGAGTGGGGGGGACAAGGGTAAACAGAAGGGGTTCCAAAAAGGCCCCCAAAGTAATTCCCAAGGGAACCAGCAGAAGGGTTCTCAGCCTCCCCCAACCCCGCAGCAGAACGGGGCCCCGACAGGTAGACCTGTTCCAAAGGGGCCCTTCAATTGTTATAAGTGTGGTGATCCGGGTCACATTGCCTCTGATCCTAAGTGTCGCCTGTTTGGTAAGACCGCACCCACTGGTGCTCCACCCCGGCAAGTAGCTAGTGTTAACTTTGGGGAGGAAGTAGCAGTCCAGGAGGGTGGGGGTCCCGGGCAGATGACCCTAGTCTCGCTAGGAGACAGTGAGATGGTCCCTGTAACCTACCTACCCTCTAACACTAAGAAATATGGGCAGGTGGTGACCATCAATGGAAAGAAGGTTGAGGCTCTTAGAGATACAGGAGCCAGCGTGACCTCGGTGAGGCAACACCTGGTGTCTCAAGAGCAGATTGTACCCAATGCCTACTGTAGGGTTGTCAATGCTGACAACGTAGAGAGTCGTTGTCCAATGGCTCAAGTTCCCTTTGAGTGGGGGGAGGTCTCTGGTACTCTACAAGTCGCTGTGAGAACTGACATGCCTGTAGATTGTCTGCTAGGGAACGACCTGGAGAGTTCCCCTTGGGAAAAGGTGGAGAAGACCACGCATCTGAGGATGGTGGGTCTACCCGACTGGGCGTGCGTGACCACCCGGTCCATGGCAGCCAGTAGGGGTGTTGAGAGGGTCCTGGAGCCTGAGGGAGAGGTCCAGGAACCGGCCTTAGGGAGAAGGCGCAGGAGGCGCGGGAAACCGGCCCCCGAAGTTCCCACGGCCCAGGAGGAAGTAGACCCTGAGGGGGATGCTCTGGAGCCTACCGGGGAACAGATTGCCGAACTGGGAGATCTGCCTGAGCTGACCCATTGGCAGCAAGAAGGAGGTCCCTCCAGGGAGGAATTCTGCAGGGAGCAGAAAGAATGCCCTTCTCTCGTGGGTATGCGGCAACAGGCTGCAGACCAGGCCAATGGTGTTCAGGCCAAAACACACTACGTGTACTGGGAGAGTGACCTCCTGTATTCCGAGCCTAAGGCTGCTGAACCTGGGTCAGCCCGTGTGCTGGTGGTACCCCAGAAGTTCAGAACCTTCCTACTGGGGCTGGCTCATGATGTGCCGTTAGCAGGACATTTGGGGATGGACAAGACCTATGACAGGCTTGTCACCCACTTTTACTGGCCCCAAATGCACAAGAATTCAGATTCCTACTGCAGAACCTGTCAGACTTGCCAGGCAAGTGGTAAGAGCGGAGGGAAGCACAAGGCTCCTCTGCAACCTTTCCCTGTGGTCGGTACGCCATTCCAACGAGTGGGTATTGACATTGTGGGGCCTCTGGATCCCAAGACAGCCCTGGGCAACAGGTTCATCCTGGTCTTGGTGGACCATGCCACCCGGTACCCTGAAGCCATCCCTCTGAGGACAGTGACGGCCCCCGTGGTGGGACGGGCACTGATGGGAATTTTCTCCCGAGTGGGATTCCCACTAGAGGTGGTGAGCGACAGGGGGACCAATTTCATATCCACATATATGAAATCCCTGTGGAAGGAGTGTGGGGTAACTTACAAGTTCACCACTCCTTACCATCCCCAAGGAAATGGGTTGGTTGAGAGATTCAACCGAACCCTCAAAGGCATGATCATGGGCCTGGACGGTCCCATGAGGCATAAGTGGGACGTCCTCTTGCCATGCCTGCTCTTCGCTTACCGAGAGGTGCCCCAGAAGTCTCTAGGATTCAGCCCCTTTGAGCTTCTGTATGGTCACCCGGTAAGAGGACCTCTGAGTTTGGTAAAGGAAGGCTGGGAGCAATCTCCCAGGAAACCTCCCCAGAATGTATATAGTTACATGCTGGCCTTCCGAAACCAGACTCGGCGTTTCAGGCAACTTGCTGAGGCAAATCTGGAAGCCAGCCAGGAGGAGATGAAGCGGTGGTACGACCGGAATGCCACTCTGGTAGAGCTTCAACCTGGACAAAAGGTGTGGGTCTTGGCCCCAGTGGAGCCGTGTGCACTTCAGGATAAGTGGACCGGTCCATTTGAGGTTGTGGAGCGCAAAAGTCCTATCACCTACTTGGTGGACATGCAGACTCCCAGGAACCCTTTGAGGGTCCTACATGTTAACCGCCTTAAGCCCCACTTAGAGAGGACCGAAGTGGGCATGCTGCTGGCCACTGATGATGGAATGGAAGAGGAGACCGAGCCTCTTCCTGACCTCTTAGTGGCCTCTGAGAAAGATGGGTCAGTGGATGGAGTTAACCTCTCACCCACCCTGACGCCCGAACAACAGGAAGACTGCCGCCACTTGCTGGGACAGTTTTCCGACCGATTCTCCCTGGTTCCTGGTGTCACAGATTGGTGCGTCCATGATGTGGACACAGGAGACAGCTTACCTGTGAAGCACAAGGCTTACAGGGTAACTGACAGGGTCAGAGCTTGCATCAAGGAGGAGGTCTCCAAAATGCTTGCGCTAGGGGTGATTGAGTCCTCCAGCAGTCCTTGGTCCAGCCCCGTGGTCTTGGTCCCCAAAGCTGCTGCGCCGGGAGCCACACCTGAACTCCGGTTCTGTGTGGACTACAGAGGACTCGATTCCGTCACGAAGACTGACGCGCACCCCATCCCCAGAGCTGATGAGCTCATTGATCGGCTGGGGGCTGCCCGGTTCCTCAGTACGTTTGATTTAACGTCTGGGTACTGGCAGGTCGCCTTGACCGATGGGGCCAAAGAGAGGTCAGCATTCTCTACACCAGATGGGCACTTCCAGTTCCGAGTCATGCCATTTGGGATGAAGAATGCCCCTGCCACCTTTCAGAGGTTGGTCAACCAGGTACTGGTTGGGCTGGATGCGTTCAGTGCCGCCTACCTGGATGACATCGCAGTGTTCAGTGCCACCTGGCCTGAACACCTGCGCCACCTCTGGGAAGTGTTGATGGCGCTGCGCCGAGCAGGCCTCACGATCAAGGCAAGCAAGTGCCAGATCGGGCAGGGTTCCGTGGTATACTTGGGACACCAAGTGGGGAGTGGCAAGGTGGCACCCTTGCAACCCAAAATTGAGACCATCCTGGCTTGGGAACCCCCCAAGACGCAGACCGCAGTGAGGGCCTTCCTGGGGCTCACTGGGTACTACAGGAGGTTTGTCAAGGGCTATGGAACGATCGTTGCCCCCTTGACAGAGCTGACTTCGAAGAAGCAGCCCAGGAACGTGATTTGGACTGACACCTGTCAGAAAGCTTTCGACACCCTGAAGACTGCCATGTGCACGGCGCCCGTGCTCTTGGCCCCTGACTTCTCCAAGGAATTCCTAGTCCAGACAGACGCTTCAGAGCATGGTGTGGGGGCTGTTCTTTCACAGATGACTGAGGAGGGCTGGGACCAACCCGTAGCCTTCATCAGTAGGAGGTTACTTCCACGGGAAAGTAGGTGGAGTGCAATTGAGCGAGAAGCGTTTGCTGTGGTCTGGGCGCTGAAGAAGCTAAGACCCTACTTGTTTGGGTCTCACTTCCGGGTTCAGACGGACCACAGGCCCCTCAGATGGTTGATGCAAATGAGGGGTGAAAACCCGAAGCTGTTGAGGTGGTCCATCTCCCTACAGGGTATGGACTTTACGGTGGAACACCGTCCTGGTACAGATCACGCCAACGCTGACGGTCTGTCCAGGTATTTCCGCCTTAGTGACGAGGAACCCCCTGGGCAAGGGTAGTTCTCCCCACATTTCAGCTGGAGGGGACACGTGTTAGACCTGGCACTTTGGCGTGAGTTTCCCTTCCACTTTTTGATGGTGTGCCTCGATTGTTTTGCTGGTGTTGTCCGCTCAGGGCACTGCGCCACGGCTAATCCGTGCCGCAGTGCAAGTGCTCCCTAAGTAAAGTGTACCTGAAATTGATGTCCATGATTGGTTTATTGGATTCACTGTCAGTCCCCAGTAAAGTGCACCAGGGGTGCCAGGGCTTGTGAATGCCAATGCTGCTGGTGGGCTTGCAGCGCTGGTTGCGCCACCCACGGAAGCGGCCTTGTAAAGTACGTCTAGGATCTGCCACCGCAGACCCTGTGCGCGGTCCGGGACCGTCGCGCTGACTGCGCAAGTGCCCCCACTTGCCAGTCCCTAAACCTTCCCTTACCTACATATTAGCCACCCCTCTGGTAGGCCCGAGGGCAGGGTGCATTGTAGGCATAAGGTAGGACATGCCCTGATGTGTGTGGCATGTCTTAGTAGTGAATTACAGCCCTTGTCGTTTTTCACTATTGAAGGCTACCTGCTCTCCATAGGCCAGAATGGGCTGCTGGGATCACGCCAACGCTGTGACCCCAGTGGACTCAGAGAGCATGGTAGAGTGTCAAGTTTGGTATGCCTGAACTCAGAATAATAAAATACTTCTTGTAGTCAAGTTTATTTTAATATCCTGGGTTTGTAAATACTACTTTTAGAAAGTTAGTATTTACTGACCTGACCATCTCAGTCCGCCTCTGCTGTGTGTATGTGTTCTGCCTGGCAACAGTAAGGAGCAGGGTGGGGGAGTCCCCAGAGACAGGTTGGCTGCCAGGTGGTGGGTAGAGAGATTACACCTGGATGGGTGGGAGGAGTACACCTTGACTCTTGAATAGACCTGTGCTCTGCCACCACAAAGCCGGCGCCACCCCCTGTGGGGCGGCTGATGTCTCTGCCCTGCTGCTGAAAGGAAAGAGCAGAGTCACCATAACAAAGTGCTCCAGAACTGGACTGAGCCAGGCCTAGGCCCCCTGGCGCTAAAGAACAAAAGAATCATGGTATAAAAGTAGGAGCCTGGCTCCTAAGAAATCAGAATCCTGTTTACCACAAAGGACCTCTGCCCGACTAGAAGGAGAAGAAGACGCCGGAGGAGCTGGCCTGCTGCTTGCCTTGCTGAGAGAGGAGAGGAAGAGACTTACTGAAAAGACTTTGCTACTTTGTGCTTGAACATTCTCCAAGGGCTTGATCTGAGCTTGCCCCCTGAACTGAACCCCAGGAACAGTGGGTTCTTTGTGCTTCTTGCTCGTCCTCCAATTCGAGCCGTGTGTGCATCCCGCTGGAAAAGAGACTGCGCCCCTCATCGCCCCTCCTAGGGCCGTGACACTCAGAAGCTCGCCTGCCTCCAACCCGTGAGAGCCCCGCTCCGTCCCGAGCCGCTCTCTGTCCCCGGGCCAGGCCGCCTGCATCCCTGTCACCGCCTGCTACTGGAGCGCGCTGACCGCGCTATCACCCCTCCTGCCGGAAGCCGTCCGACGACTGTGATCTACGCCGGGTCACCCAGCTGCACTGACTGTGCCCTGTGGCCCCGCTTCGCTATCCTCGGACATCTCAGGCCGCGCCGCCCCCGCTGTGGAGACCCTCCTGCACCGCCGTGCTAAAGGGTCGTGGGCCGCGCCTGCCTACTTGCCCACACCTGCTGATTGAGGACCCAAGAACACTTCCCAAGCTGAGAGTTGCACCGACCTGTGCCGGCTCTCCACCTCACGAAAGAAGTTCCAGTATCGGGCTCGGGGCCCGCAACGCCTTATTTCCCCGTTCGCAGGAGCCGATCTCTGGGAGTACTGGAACTACAAGTAAAGAGACTACAAAGTATCCATTTGAAACTACGAACCCAGAACATTTGCCTGCTTTACAACCTGGTGGCATAGCGAAAACGTTATTGGTCTTGTGATAAGTCTGTTGAGATATATATACCTTATTTTTACATAAAGGATCGTATTTTTATATATATCCAAGTCTGGTGTCCGTTTCTGGGGGGATTGATGTATTTACTGTGTGTATGATTGTAAGTGCTTAACCAACAACGCCTGAGGAATCGCCTTGGCTGCTCACGCCACGCACCTAGAGGGTGAGCAAGGGTCATTCGCGAGGGGTTATCCTGCGCCCTGACGTGGAGGAGAGGGTTCCTGCTTGACACAAGGGCAACCTTGCGCCAACCAGAGATCCCCGACTCTAACATGGGTGATTAGATGGATGGATGGAAAGGTGGATGGATGAATAAGTGAAAAGTGTAGATGGATGAGTGAAAGGGATGATGGATAGATGGATGAATGGATGGATGGAAGGAAGGATGGATGGAGTGAAATCGTGGATGGATAGATGAGCATGAGGATGGATGGCTGGTTGAAGGGATGGGTGGATGGAAGGATGGATGAGCGAAATAATGGATGCGGATAGGTTTCTAAATGAAAGGATAGGTTTGGACAGAGGTCACAACACTCCACTTTAGCAACTATAGTGGAAATGGAGTTCTTGATGGGCCTCTTCTGTCTGCAAATCGACAGACAAGGGCTCTTAATTAATGTGAAAGGGTAGGCAAGTGACTGTATGGATGATGGATGCGTGGATGAGTTAAAGGGTGGATGGATGAGTAAGTGAAAAGGATGGTGGATGGAAGGATAGACGCAGATGGATTGATGAGTGCTGAACTGCTATGTTGACTTGGCATTAAACCCCCTTGCTAAGCCTTAAACTCCCATTTTATTACATATATGTCAGCCCTTCCTGACCAAAAACAATCAGCCCAGCAAGGCATGCACCCTTGCATCATGGGGCAAGGGTGCATGCGTTGGGCCATGGCAGGCCTGTCTGGGCCTGCGCTATGGGAGAGGACTCAAATGTCCAAAACTGCTTCGATATGGTGCATGCACTTTGCTATGTTGATCTACAATGAAAGCTACAAAATGAGGCCATTAAACCCTACTATGTACACTCTTGAGAACAGCTGTCAAAGATGAGCATCAACCTACATTTTCTCACATTTCAGAGCATGCAACACCTATTCCTGATCAGCAACTTGTCCTACAAGTGAATCCTGTGGTGGGTGGGTGTCAAGATATCCCCCAGGAACTGTTTGCAAACATCCGAACCCCCTCTCTTGTTACAAAAAGGACAAGCTGCATTACGAGGTCTCCACATCACCTGTCTGGCACCCGTCAAGCGCAACCTCCCACCACATCGAACCATCAGACTCACAGGACCTGCCAAATATTTTTGAACAATGTGTTGTGAAAGCGCAGATTCAGTTGTCAGAGTAGGTGCGGACAGGGATGGAGACCATGGAAGCCACCATAGAGGGAGTCCGTCCATGCCTCAAATCCAATAAGGGTCGTGCAGAACCTGGAAGAGGCACCAACTCTATGCTCCATGGCTTGAGCCGGTGTCTGACTGACATCGTTGGTGTCATGCGGCAGAGGCAGAATCAAATGCCCTGCACAAGTGGCATGAGTGAGGTTGTCAACAGGCCGGGAGCCATCCAGAATATTCTGGATTATATGGAGCAGATGCAGGACTTCTACATTACCACAATGGCTGCCTACCGCCGTAATGTAGCTGCTGTGCTGGCAAACTAGCAAGTCATACTCAATGCATTGCTGCCTTACCTGTTGGCACAGGGAAGGCTGCTAGGAACCTGACTCCTACATCTTCAGCACTGATGTGTGTGTGCCTCCTTTGGCTCCGGGACCTTCGAAATTACCCTCACCTGAGCCAACACACATCAGAGGAAGAAGATGTGGATTTTATTTCTGTGCTAAGGAAAACTGCACAGTAGCATTTCTCTTTGCCATCTGGCCAAATTCTCCATTGTCTCGTGCTACTTGTTATGCAAGTGCACCCCTAAACTGGAACTGTGCACCATTTTCTTGAGCACTGCTTGATCTCTTATCTATCTGTGGACTGTAAATTTAATTTTTGTGGGATAATGGCAATTGGACATTCCTCCACACTGAAACATTTCTCTCCTCTGCATGTCCCGTGACATGTATTCCCCATGGACTGTGCCTGGACATCCACAGGCTCATCCTCTATGTTAGAGGATGTTGGTTTTTGGCATGCCAGTTGGACCTTGATCCTTGGTGTTTTGTCTCAATAAATTGACATTTCATGTTCTACAGGCATGGTGTAACTTTGTCCATGAGTGGAGTGACTAGTTCATGGTGGATGTTTTGCAAGGTAGAGGCTATCAAATGATGCACAATGTTGGTATGACAACCAGTAGTATTTTTTTTTTTTAAATCAATGGGTAAATGGTACAAGCTCTTCAGATTGCCAGCTAAAGTTTCCGGGTGGCATCCAAATGTGAATATTTGCTATGCAACAGTAGTTGACCTAACAATGTGATGTACAAATGTAGCTAATGCCCATGGGGCTGATAGAAAAGGCATATTAGACTGGAAACCCTGGTGGTGGTATTGCAATTTGCTGCTTTGGAAAGTGTTTAAGTGATTTCCATTAGTGTGCTGGCAAGCACATCCTATATTTGTCACAATGTTTTCACAACTTCACGGATATAGCGTGTGCTACACGTACCAAACATATGCGCAAAATGACCATTAGAGCTACCCTGGGTTGTGTGTCCATTCACCGATCAAGTTCACACTTAACTTAACTTTGGTAATATGTATGACACTTAAGTTTAATCAAATCTATTGAATAAAACTATTAGTCAAAAACAAGATATAGATGCATATCAGGCAAACTGCATTCTCTTCTGCAATGTTGTACATCTAACGAAAAGTGCAGGAAGGCATATCAGGTACATGATATGGAACATTCCTGTTTTCAGATCCAATGCGCTGGAGTACAAAGAGCTGCTTTATGCTAACACAGACCGCCTAGCAGCATGGTGCATGGGGGCATGTGTTGCAGAGGTAATTGTGTTTGTGTAGGAAAGGACAAGTTCCAGATAGTACACTGCATTGAGCCTGTAAAACACTGTAATAGCTGTATTCATAATGCAGCACACATATAAAAAAAAAAGTAGAGAGTGATTACCAATAGGCATCTTAATCTCTCTTGACCTCCCTTACACATGTACTGTACAGATGTGTCAATCTGACACTTTACCGGGTTTAAGGCACTTTGAAATCCTGGAACTGTGTAAGGGTCCACAGATGTAGCTTTAAAAAACCCACAATATCACTGATTGAACACCCCTGTCACACGGACTACTGCAGAATAAAGTGGCATACATGTCAAAGGCCTTGTTAACTCAGGAAATATGCATTTCTGTGGGCTAGGATATGGGTTGCCATACTTTTCCTCCGGTGCTTCAGATACAGTTTCTCAACTGTAGTACTGTGCTGCTTGCCAATGAGGCAATCTGACTCCTGTAGTTCCACCTATTGACCCACATAGGCACAAACCTTACACTCTGAACCCAGCATGTGTATAACAAAACCTGAGCAGATTACACCATTTACTAGGTGTATAGGAAGTAAGCAGTTGTGAAAATGGAAAACTGATTTGTTGACAAATTTCTATGAATATATAAAACGTAATATAAAATCTCCTACACTATAACGACCTAAAATATGAATGCATACACAATCTTAAACTAACTTAGCTACACTGTCATACTAACACTCTACCTTATTCCAACTAACTGTACCTTATACTACTCTACACATGTATCCACAACAGACAGCAAAAACATCAACTCCCATCCCCCATACGAGATGATTTGACCTGAGACTCACATTAATTATATCTAAACGCAGACTAACTAAACACAGAATGCTAAACAAACATATATTTTTATAATTTTTTGAAAAAAATGTTTTTACGTTAAATCTTATAAACACATACTGTACATCAATCCCCCAACCACTACTTATAATGAACCTACATATCCTATTTCAAATATAAAACACTATAACTACACTAACAGGTAAGAAAAGATAACTAAACTAAGAATAATATAATACCTAACCTACAGTAACCAAATACATCTAAGTCAAAAATTACAGAACAAAAACATTTTGTGAGGCCATGGTTGGATTTGGGTGGGCGTACAAGCTTTAAGTCAATGTGTGTCATTGTCTGTTGTAAGGTGGCCACCATCTGCAGTAGGTTGGCCAGCTGCAACTGTACCCCTGCCAGCTTTATGCACACGTCCTGCTGGCCGTTTTCTAGTTTTTCCACCTTTTACCAAAAGTGTGGCAGTTGGATGTTAGTGGATGCTGCAGCTGCAGATCCAGGTGGGGAAGGGGTGGAGGGGCCATAGAGTGGGGCTGTGGAAGGTCCAGCTAGGGTGACAGTGGAGGGTCCAGAGAGTGGTGCAGAGGAAGGTCCAGATAGGGGAGCAGTGGAGGGTCCTGAGCTTCGTGCTGTTGAGGGTCCAGGCAGTGGCGACGATAATGGTCCTGGTTGTGGGGAAGTGGGGGCTCCTGCTGCTGGTCCAAATAGCATTATAGGTCCACCGACAAAGCTTATGTTTTCCTGAAGCCTCTATTGGATAGTTGAGGCTGAGGTGGGGACATCCATATCCATGCAGTTTTGGCCTTTTCGCATTGTTTGTCAATTTTCCTGAAATAATTAGCGACATGGCAAAAGTGCCAGTATCTCTTGAGTCGTATCCTGTACTGACGTTCCTCAGTTGGGGTCATGTTGGCCGTCATAGATGGATGACATATACATCAGTCAACACTTATATTTTAGCACTTGAACACATTCACATTCAAGCAATCTTTTGTTTGGCATAAGAGGCATGGGATGGCAAACAACCATACATCTCTTTAAACATCATCAATGTAAAAAAGATTAAAATATATGCACTCCGCAAGGTACAATTTAAATTCTACATTGACTTGGCCGTGATGGAACATGGTCAGCCATTGACAATCTAAATTGACATGTAACCGTGTTCATATTAGGCTCAAAGTTAGGATATGCAGGCATGTGCACCTGGTATGGTACACATAGTTCATGTATGTAAACTCAAGGGCCTGGCATTACACATGGCTGAGGGTGCAACATATGTGCTAGCAGTCTAATATATGGTGTGTTGGCTTATACATTCATGTTTTTCTAATTACTATCCTTGGAATTTTTAAATAGCAAGTAGACGGGACATACACCTGGCACCATTTTGCATCTGGATCAGCCTCATTTATGAGCTTTGCCATAGTGCAGCACCGCAGACCTTCCTGCTGCGCTGCCCTTCAGAAAAAGAAAATGGCAGGACTGTGCTATATCCATCATATACGGCGCATTCCTATCCTTTTCTCCTGTGCTGGCGCTCAATGGGCTGCTGTGCGCCAACGCAGTCACCATGGTGCAAGGGTGTCGGTGTTGCGGGTATGATAATTTTTATGCAGGAAGGGAAACCTTCCTACATCAAAACAATCACAAGAGCCATTTTCCACTTTCTATGTGTGGTGCAGAATGAAGATATATCTCCTTATTGTGCCTCCCTTACGCCTCCCCTATTGGCGCTACCTCAGAGTTACAATTTCTCATAAATCTGGGGCAGTGTCAATAAGCCACGGATGTTGCTGGAAAGCCTCCCAGCAACACCCAATGCACGCCCTTCTAAAGCAGAAAACTGAATTCTAGGGAACAATATTTACAAAGCAGCATGAAGCCAAAAAAAGTGGCTTAGTGCTGCCTGGTAAATATGGAGCAGGCTCCTGCACCACCGGATCATCACAAAAAGTGATGCACCTGTGGCGCAAGGGGCTTATGAATAAGCCCCCATATATTTTGTGAGTATTGCTTGTGAATTTGGTGCTGGACAGTGCCACAAGGAATCTATTTGTACAGCTCTGCATCATAAAAATGTGCTGGAAAGCATCATGTCAACTAGAGTTGGTGCATTCCTGTCCAACCACCAAACATTGTGCACATACAGCAGCCAACTGCCAACACAAGACTCCTTGCACCATGGTACAAGGGCACCTGTGTTGGTGCATGGCAGACCATTGTGTGCAGGTCCTGGGGAAAATGGCAGTAATTCACTCTATCTCATTGATATGATGCATTCCTGCTCTTTAGTTGTGAAGCAGGCCTGTACAGCATTTATCTTTGTGTGCAAGGTAAGCCCTGAAACTATTAGATATAGACAGTGCATCATTTAACTGCTATAAACAGGTTGTTCCTTAGGTCAAACCTGCCATTCCCCGAAGTCTCCTCTGTCAGAACTGCTCCCATGAGAACATTTTGCAATATTCTGATTGATGATCTGGTCATAAATTGCATGATTACAACTGTGATCTCTAATGAGCAGCCAAGACCAAGGGGTGAACACAACTAATCTGTTTTTTGAATGAATATAGGATGTGTGGCCACAATTTAACAAATGGCTATATGTGACTATACCACTGTTCATGTCAGCTGAAAAGTGGCATGGCACCTATGCCACATAACTGTGAAACTGCTGTCTTTATTATAAAGCAACCAATATGCCGTGTATGTTCACATTGTACTTTACTTTCTCGTCTTCAAAGTCGGTTTTGGTTTGTCTTTTCACTTGGGATTACATACTTTTCCTTTCTCCTTTGAGAAACACTTACAAATTGTTTTTCTAAATTATTTTGGTCTAATAAAAATCAGTTTGGCTGAACCTCAGTTGTTCACACATACTGGCTGTGCTGAAATCAATCTCAAAATTCCTTATTCAAGACTACTGTTGATTTAATCACACATGGTGTTATAAAGATGTATTCTATACCGAAAGATCTGTGAACAAAACATTTCTAAGAATGAGTTCCATGTGAATGCTTGTTCCAAGGATAACTTGATACCCCTCTTCACTTGGACATATGGGGAGCTCTTGTTAAATATACCTAGCGCTGTGTGAAAGAAGCACATATTGACAAGGCCAGGAAAAGCCCTGTAAAGTGGCTTGACATGGCCTTGAAAATATGGCAGACCACATTGTGCTACTGGAACGTCAAACAAATGAAGGCCCTTATTTATGAAGGGCTTTTGCCACCGATGCGTCACTTTTGTGATCCTGCGTGGCGTAAAAAATGCACCTCACTATGTCATATTTATGAAGTGACACATAAAGGCAGATGTGGCACTTTGTAAACCCCTGCGCTACATTACACCTGTGCCAGGTATAACTGGTGGGCGCTCCCCTGTAAAAAAAGACGCATAGAAGTGGTGCAGTGAAATCTCTGAGATGTCACTGCGCCACTTGTAGGAGTTTACTGCTTTAAATCCTTATGCCTTAATCACAGCAAGTGTAAGGACTGGTGCATGTTCTTTTACATGGGACTCACCCATGTGTAATGACACATTGCTGGAGTTGCATCTGTTTTGCAACACACTCCAGCAATGTGTCATTACTGCCCCACAAGATACAGCCGAATTCCTGGCTTATCTGGTAGATTCTTGCGACATGGAGCACTGTACTGCAAATACGTCGCATCCAAGGCGTCGCAAGGAGGGCGCGATGAAAAGTGTTGCATCGCTGTTTTCAACCAGCAATGCAAAGCTTTTCATAAATGAGGCCCTAAGTTCCAGCTGTGCAAGGGACCCTCATAAATGAGGCCCTTATATGTTAACCTCTACTGCACTGCATGACATAGGTTTGCTAAATTATGTTTTCCTTGAGGCTATGTACATGTATTGTGATGTATTGTCATATTTGAGTGAGGATTTCATGATGGCATATTCAAACATTGCTCAACATGCCACATACAAGTAATTAATGACAACATCTTAATTTAGCAATAGGAATCAGCCAAAAGCTCATTGTGTATGGCAACCCACCAACGATTCCAGAAAATTCGAGGCCTAGATGGTCCAGGCTCGCGGTTAACAAAGTCTGCCCACTGATGTTTGTATTGTCACAGGTTCCTCTCCACGCCAAAGATACACTTCATCTGGTACCGCACATTCTCTCCCCGGTACTTCCCCTCCTGTTTTGGCTTCCCCCAGAGTACCCTGCAGCTACTGCCAATCATGTTCGGAAGATAGTGGACGATGAGCCACAGTAGACCCCCAAACTCCTGCTCAGTCAGGTTCCTGGATCTGCCCGTCATCTCTGCAAAAACCCTAAATACACCGTACCAAGAAAATCTAAACACTATGAAAAAGACTAACACTTCCTCTATAACTAATACCTAATACCCCTATCAAGACAAATACCCCTTTATGAATAGAACAAAACTTCACAATTCACAACACAACAACTTAGACAGTTTAGTGGCACAATCAAAAATGTACAGACAGATAAACAACTTTCGCACAATACCGAAATCACCATCAAGCAAATCCAACCTCCTACACCAAGCAAAGACAAAAAGACAGTGAAGGGAAATTAGTACTTCCTTGCTTACAGCATAGCAGGCACATGATATCATATCCTGTGTGGATGCGACACGTTTTTGACTTATGCATGAATTTTAGTCATGTGCGTGACAATTTACTGATGCATCACTTAGCTATAATGTTATTAGTAAGTTACGCATTGTAAGAAGCATTATTGTGCATGCAGTACAACTGATATGTGTTTCCCAGCTGACATAATGTAGTCTCAAGTGCCACATTTGTTTTGAAAGCATTAATTTCAGCTGTAAACTTTTTTAAAATAAGGAGAAATTTGGCAACTGTATATACTCTTTTGTATCTCAACAAGGTACCTATTGCTAGTTTTTGGATGCAAAAAATTTTACGTTTCATCTTCAAATGTCAATTTGGGCTCGATAGCTGAATGGGCAAGGGGCTCAATTTGGCGTTAGATACGCAAACGTTAGTTTTACTTTCAAGCAAGATTTGACATGGTCAAATTTTGACATTAAGTGCTGATACCTCCAATTTCATTCAATGGCATAATTTTGCAGTCACCAAAGTCCCTGTGGATCATGCTACCTGATTCAGACAGAGAGCAAAATTTGACGTTTCATCTTCAAACGTCAATTTGGGCTTCATAGCTGAATAGGCAATGGGCTCAATTTGATGTTAGAGACACAAACGTCAGTTTTACTTACAAGTTAGATTTGACATGGTCAAACTTTGACATTAAGGGCTGATACCCACACTTTTATTCCCTGAGATCGTTTAAAGTTCAGCAATGTCCCAGTGGATGCTTCTGCATGACTTTGCATTGAAATTTGATTAGTTACAACCACGTTGTTACCGTTAAGAAAATCGTACTACGTTTCCAACTGTAGTGTAACTGTTCATACTATGGTGTCACCTTCACATATGTACTTTATTTGTTTAAAACCTATGCAATTTCTAAAGGCACATTTGACTTATTACACTTGGCAATGGACAGTACCTAGGGCCTCATTTATGAGGTTTTGGCATAGAGCAGTGCTGCAAGGAATCATGGTGCAAGGGTACCTGCATTGCGGGGCTAATTGATTTTGTGCAGGAAGGGACACCTTCCTGCACAAAATCAATCAATTCAGGTGATTTCCTCTTTCTATATGTGCTTTCTATAGTACGAATAGAAAAATGAAAACATCTAAACATTTCTCCTTGTTGCACCTTCTTAACACCACCCTTGGGCCGACGTTAGATTTAGACGCAATCCCAGGTTTATGATCTCTTGTAAATTGGGAACGTGTCAGATACCATGAGTGTTGCATGGGAACACTCACAGCAACACCCATGGAATGCTCCTTTCACACAGTGTTCTGCATGAAAGGAGCACATATTGACAAAGCCAAGAAAAGCCACGTTAAGTTGCTTTACATAGCCTTGTAAATATACTGGGGCACATTGCGCCACCCGAATGTCTAAACAGTGATGTTCCGGTGCCACAAGGGGCCTAATACATGCAGCGCTTAGTTTTCCACTGATGGTGGCTTACGCCTGGCATCCGACATGTGTGTTCAATTCTGAGACCTACTACAAGTCTAATGTTTGTCTGTAATTGCAAACATTTAATGTAACATGTAATGAACACACAGGCAAGTACTGGTTTTAGACTTTTATTGTGAAGTTAGAAACTCAAATCATATTGTATTATGAACAATATGGGCATGTCTGGGACTGCCTGCTGCAGTGTTAGGATTTAGTTGAGCCTGGGCATCCTCCTCCATCTGCTCAGGAATTTGAATGTCATCATCCCAGGGGACATTTGTCTGCACACATATGTTGTGCAGTATTGCACATGCCAAGATTATTTTGCAGACAGTTTGTGGGGAGTACAGCAAGCGACCACCAGAAATGTCCAGGGACCTGTACCTGGCCTTGAGCAGGCCAAAGGTCCTTTCAACTATGTTTCTTGTTCTGCACAGAGCCGGGTCAGAGGCTTTTTCCGGGGCCGCCTGTGGGTTTCCAAAGGGTGTCATGACCCATGGCTGGATCCCAGATCCCTGCTCAGCTGAAAAGTATAGACACATATACCACTGTCACTTCTTTGACACAGTTACTGCTACAAGATAGGTCATATGGTTTGTGTGTTGTTCCTTTTTAAGACATATCTATTAGTTTGTTCACAAATTATTGGGCAAATAAACAGGCCCCATGTGCCGTTGGTGCATCACTTTTAATATGTGAAAAAGTGACATACCAGCAGCACAAGTGTCTTGTAAATTACCCCCTTGTTTATTTGTTCCACCATAGGTACCTGTGGACATGGGAGACCTATGTCACAAAGACACATTCATGTTTCCATGAATAGACACAAATGTGTGTTGTGATACATGAAATGTCTTTTTAAACAAGGAGGTTACATGTTGACACAACCACATCCCCCCTGAATACTATTACATAAACACATGAATGCTGCACCACATTTGTCAAAGCCATGCAATACTTTGTGCCGTTCAACATTAGTAAGTGCAACATGGTGCCTTTATGTATGTTGACATTTTCATTTAGGGACTTATTTATGGGACCCCTTGTACTGCCTGAATGTCTCTTTTTGTGACGCTCTGGTGGCACAGGCACCTGCTCCATATTTATCAGTCACCATTAAGACACTTTTTTGGCTTAATGCTGCCTAGTAAATATCATTCCCTTTAACGCAGTTTTCTGTGTTAAAGAGGTGTGCACTAGGTGTTGCTGGTGCCGTTCTTAGCAACATCTATGGCTTTTTGACACTGCCCCAGATTTACGAGAAATCCTAACTCTGAGGTAGCGCCAAAAACTTATGCCCCCCCAGGGGAGGCATAAGGTAGGCACAACGAGGCAAAATATCTTTATTTCTCCTTGTTTTTCCTTTTTCTATGTGTGCTGCATTCTGCAGCACTCATAGAAAGAGGATAAAGCCTCTTGTGATTGCGTTTGTGCAGGAAGGTTTCCCTTCCTGCACAAGAATAAACATTACCACAAGGCAGGCACATTTGCACCATGGTACAAAGGTGTCTGCATTGGCACACAGAATCCCATTGTGCGCCGCGCAGGGGGAAGGACAGGAATGCGCAGTATCTGATAGACATGGCACATTTCTGCCCTTTTCTTTTGCCATAGAGCAGAGCAGCAGGAAGGCCTGTGGTGCTGCCCTATGGCAAAAACTCATAAATGAGGGCTTCCTTTGTTTTCAGCACACATGTACCATGATACATGGGGCATATGATTGCTAAACCCCTCTACTTACAGTTCCTATGTGCGTCAACAGACACTATCATGGGTATGATGTGATCCATTTGTACATGTTATGGGTTTTGTTGGTTGTTACTGTTTAGCTTACCTACAAGTAGGCCATTGCCATACTGGCCCTTTTTAAAGTGGCCATTAATGATGCTGTGCCGGAATCTGAGCGCATCATATACGCTGCCAAGTTATTTTGCCTGAGCGTTTGTGAAGAGGCCCTGATCATCCACTATGGCCTGTACATTGATGGAGTGGGTGTGTTTCTGGTTCCTATACAAATGTGAGGTGGCTGCAGGAGGTGCAGATTCCACATGCATGCAATCCATGGCACCAACCAGGTGTGGGAATCCAGCCATGTCATAGAAGCCTTGCTTTATCTCCATCTGCAGTTCCAAGGTGTTGGGGAAAAGGAGGTAGCAGGGTGTCAGTTGAATGATGGCATCCAGGACAGTGGGAAGGATGGCTGAGATATTCCAGCCACTTTGGCGACTGTTGTTTGGAAGGAGCCCAAAGCCAGCATATGTAACACAGCCATGAGCTTAGCCTGTGGTGGTATGTTGATAGGCTTGTTAGCTGTGAGCCCTAGCCTTGGAGCAATCATGTGTAGCAGGTCTACTATAGACTGCTTCTTCAGGCAATGAAGATTGATGACCGCCTCCTCCCTGAAGGTCTATCAGAGTGCTCCTTTGGCATAATCTGTGCTCCTTTCTCCTATATTGCCTTCTTGGGAGTGATGGAGGGGGTGGGCTCCCAGCTGCAAAATTACTACTTCCATGCAAGGGTTCTAGTTGCAGCACTGCCCTCTCCAGCTTCTCCTCACATATCTGTATGGATGATTCATTTCCTACGTGTGTGTTTTGCATGCACAGCGATTTTGATGTTACCGCAACGCTGCGCCACTTAGGCTCTGGCTGTGTCACTTTTGCAAATGTCATAAATATCCATGCAACACTGTCATGCATGAATTTACGAGGGAACACCTACCTTGCATATTTTAATACTTAGGTGACGCAGTGCATTCCGACACGGAGTCTTCTTGACGCATGGGTGGGAAAGGTGACGCAGCCTCACGGCTACGTCACCTTATAACTATGGAGTCATTTTTGCGCTGCCAATGCGTCAAACATTTTGACACCAATGACGCATCAGCAGTGCAATGTCAAAGGGCCGGTGAATTACTGCCCTTTGACGCAGCGCAGCTGCGTGGCGCTGCATGAAGGAATGATAAATCTGCTCCTGTGTGTACTGAGGACAGTTGCTTAGTTTGTTATATGATATTCATAAAATGGCGACGTCTATAAATTATGAACATGGGTTACACAAGGATGGATAATTCGCTGTCTTCGGAAAGGAGAAGCTGCAGCATATTATTCCACTTTACAGCTAACAGAAATGTTAAATGAAGAGTAAGTCAGAGGGACTCAGAGCTGGCAGCATAATGGTCTTGAAATGCCTCGTGCAGGAAAGGTACAGGAACTTTGGCGAAGTTACAAAGAGTTTAATTATATCATTGGTAATTAAAACTATACTTTTCATACTTGCTCGGCGGCACAATGGAAGCGAAGACATCTAGACAGAGTTCATGTGACACGAAATCATTAGAAGGTTCTAACTGTCTGAGCTTGATAGAGAGACAAAGTTCACTGAATATTTTTCAGCACTGGATATGCTACCCTCTCGAGAAACCTGCAGAGCAGAGACAAGCGAAGAACAAATTGAGGAAAAGTAAAATGCTGCTTTTATAATTCAGTCTTGGTGCATTCATTTCCTTGCAGTTTAAAAATTGTCACTTTGACATTTAATTCTCTGCTTGATTCTACCTCACTCGTGTGGTTGCTCTCGCGCTAAATAAACCCTGACCCTTGGAATTAGTCTGACTGAAAGTTTCGCGTTGTTCCAGAAAGGGCTTCACACGGAACTGACAGCTGAAGCATTCTTCATGTTAACCAACGGAGAGCAAAATACAGCGCCTTATTACATGAGGTGCGCACCAGCTAATCTAAGACAGGTCCCTGCCACAGCGATGGCGTCGCAAGGAGTTGACGAACAGGTGCTGCGGTTTTAGGCCACCGTAGGCAGACGTAAACCTTGTTTGTCACTAGAACTCAAAAAGGAAATGCTGCTTTTGACTGATAATTTAGCAGCATTTGTTAACGTCAGTGATGTAATTATACAGCTCAATAGAACGCAACACAAGAACATAAACGAAGAAAAAATGTAATACTGCTCAACAGTTTAAAAGTGACTGCAACGCAATAAACAAAGCAATAATTACATTTGTGAATGCAGCACTTAAAACACAAAAGCAAAAAGAACAGCATTTCACAACAAAATGCAACTCAAAACATATGCACAAAAAGCCCTTGTCACATCTTACCAATTCCATAAACCTATTTTCATTAAATCAGGGTAAAAGGTGTTTGCATCAAGCACTGACTTAGGTAACATTAATGAAATCGCAAAAGTCAAATATGGTTTGTGAAACGGCCGTAGTTGTCTTGTGATGTGCTAGAGTCTTAGCAGTGGTATGTACCGACCCGTTGGCAGTGATGAATGGTTCTTTTCACTAACAATGTAGATAAATGTGCAGCTTTCAAATGAAAACACAATGACATTTGTTACATTTTGACACCAACAGGATAACATTACAGTAGCACAACACACAAAACATCAGCACAATAAAAAGATGAAAGGTCATGAATCTAAAAATCCTCAACAGAAAGCAGCACAACACAGCAAAACCTTTACCCTAAGACACAATAACACTGTCATGTAGCGTTGCTAAGTTTGGTGCGGTTGTGTGTCCTTGAATCTCAGCATCAGTCTGCCTGCTTAAAAGTAGGAAAACATCTTTTGCACATAAGGATCACCTCTACAAGCCTGGTTTCATAATAAACTGGTAAGTGCTGTTTGCACCAATAAGTCTGCAATCGAGGGATCTAGTTACTGTTGGACAAAATGGGTCCTTTTAGATCGATTTATTGTAATTATTTTTAAACTGTTTAGATCAATTTACGTCTGGTGTAACTCATTTGAGGTTTTATTTTGTATTGCTGCTGCCATCCATGGAGCTGTTTACGTTTACATTTACTTTTGTTGTATGTGCTGTACACTTTTATGATTTTACCATAACATCGAATAAAGTTTAATGAACTGAACTATACTGTTTGCATCAAGCACTTCCCCATTCTATACCAAGTGCTTGCAATAACGAATATATGTTGTTACTACTCATGCTTTACATTTCATGCCACTACAACGCGGTGGTTACAACGACCGCGTTGTTACATCGCGAACCATTATATTGCAAGTCCTTACAACGACTTGCTGTAGGGTGCACGCTGGATTTAGGAATAGTATAATTTGCTATTCCTACTCCAGTTTGTGCAACAGCAGGGAAGGTGGTAAATTATAAATCCAACACCCTCTGCCCCCTATCTCAAGCCGTTGTAACGACTTGCGATGTAATGGTTCGCGATGTAACAACGCGGTCGTTGTAACGACCACGTTGTAATGGCATGCGATGTAAGCATGAGTAGTAAACGCTGTTTCCCTGCAATAACCTCTACTGAAAAATGTTATGTGAGCTTGCTCTATGTGATGCTTCACGCTAATTGACGGTTTGTATTAAAATAGAATACATTCAATCTATGCATTGTGAGGTGTAACCAACAACCTGTGTAAATGCTTGATTGGTTACTCTATAAGGGAAAGAACATGACATCTCCATTTGTGAAGAAATGTGGTTTACATAACATGGTAAGTGCTCATAATGCTTTAAGCTGTCAATGCTTTATGGGCTCTGTATACACGTTCTTTAATGCATTTTTATACTTGACCTTGAGAAATGTTTCTTAAGCAGGAGATAATCAAACTTTTTTTCTTTCTTGGCTCCCAGAGCAACACTTTTACATGTTAATGGAATTACTTATCTAAGAGCACGTGTAAATAGGAAATATCCCTTAAATACCAAGAGTAAAAAAGCATGTGTTGGGTGTAGACAACGACGCCAAACTACTTCAATGTCTTTTATTTTGTTAATGTGCCCTAATCACCCCACAGATGGGTACAGTTCTTTAACTTGAAGAAGAAACATGGCAAGTTCCTGCTTCCATTTCTAACAAATACCCAAAGAAGATAAAACAAATTCCCAGTTCATTCTATGGGCTAATGATTTAGGATGATCTGATTAGAACACCATTTCGCTCTCGAGAGATTAACCTAGTGCCAAATGAAGTTTTCCCTATTACTTTGTGATTCCCTATGCTGTCACTATGCACATGTATTCTTCTGAACATGTTAGTGTCCTTCTACTGGACTATACAGGGCTTGGGACAGCTGTCACACGGTCCACGTTGCATCCCAATTTGAAACATTGGTTACTCTCCACCACTTCTTGAGGGACACTTTAAATTAGCCTTTGGTTTTCGGTGACCATTCTTGATGATTTTGAATAAGTGATGATGACACGCTGAGCAAATTACTTTCTCTGATGAGTACTTTTCGAGTGTTTAGAGATAGTCTACAGCTATGTCCCTCTACCTGTTCCCAGTGCTTAAAAGCGAGGTGTGAACACTCCCATGAGTTAGGCAATCAGCTGCTGTCTCATCCACAGACATCTCTGTGTGTGCATAACTCATTTTAGGAGCAGACTAGGGGTTATAACAGCTAATCAAAAATTGCTAACCTCTTTGAGTTTTTCTGCTGGAGATAAAAGACGCTTCTGCAGGGTCACTTGTGGGAATCAGGCACTGTAGTGTATGTAGATGTTAGAAATGGGTTTTGTGGCTGACTAGGGTATGCACCCAAGCCTGGCAGAATCTACAACTCTGGTCTGGATAAAGGACTTACACTTCTGAAATAACCCCTGCTCACCCCCTTGGTAGCTTGGCACAAGCAGTCAGGCTTATCTCAGCGGCAGTGTGTAAAGCATTTGCACATAACCAGCAATGATACAGTGAAAACACTACAAATAGACACCATATCAGTTTTAGAAAAATGCCTTTTATTGATCTGTGTAATACAAGTCTAAAATGATAAAAATCCAACTTACAGTAATCAACATTACCATGAAAGCAAAAATGGACTACATACAAAGTTCCTTGTAGTTGATTGCACCATCTGGGGCTATCACTGCGGTGTGAGCAGACAAATCCAACAGTTCTGTCCAGCAGTGCCGTCGCGGGCCAGCTACGGTGTCGGGGAGACCCATAAAACAGTATCTTTGAAGAAGCAGGATGTTTGACCTTGCAGTGAGCTCTGGAAGAGCCACATCGGCAGGTGTCGGCTTTGGGAGTCAGAGCAGAAGTCGTCAGGCCCTTGAAGTCACACGTTTCGTAGATCAAACTCCTTGAGTTTGAAGACAGAAGTGGCGGAGTCAGCAGGCGTTGAGGCTGCAGTGTGAAGCGGAGCAGTGCAATGTGTGGTGCCCTCATGTCGCAGTGCAGGCAGTGGCTCGGTATCAGTCATCCAGGGGCATCGGTGAGACCTGGGCTGCAGTGGGGAGCACAGCAGTGCTTATTGCGGTGCTTACAGGTCACAGTGCATGCACAGTGTCATCATTACGGAAGTGCTGTCGTTGGTTGACAAACTGGAATCGATGGTGCTGGTGTTGCAGCGCGGAACGTCAAATTCCCCCTTCGGCACAGACCAACTACCTCGGCATTCAATTCACTCAAATAGATTCATTGGTGGGGCCCATAACACCAGTATACTTACACTCCGTTGATCTGTTTTCTGAGGTAAAATACGCTTCCCAACGCTGACATGAGAGGAATACCTTTACCTTACCCTTAAACACATTGCCCTCAGACTCTAAGGTATCCTTCTCATAAGCAGATGGATCATTTAGTTGTTATCTATGATTTTAATGAATAAAATTCGTCTATCTACACATTACTTCTTTACCATTTTTTGCTTATTCAAATAATCGACACAACACATTTGTCAATTAATCAAATATTCTTTATCTAAAAATATTGCAAGAAAAGTTAGAAATCAACATCAGCATTTCAGAGCATCATATTTACCTATTCTGGCTAACGTCATCCTCTAAGTCAATCAGTCAAGGAAGAATTTTATTCAGCAAAGTTAGGCCACAATTCAGTCTCTCAAAGATTCAGGATAACAGATGCCCAGCAGTGTCACCGTCCTCTCCGTCAGCATAACATCAGGAAATCGAGTTTGTCAAAGAAGAGCAAGACCTCAGCATCAACGTATCCGTAGCATTAATCATTTGTTCAATTCCCTACCTACTTTTATAATGAAAATAATATCAAAAAGTATCAAGATCGGGGTTTAGAGAGTCCGGATTGGTCAACTTGGGTTCATGAGGTGAAGTTCTCACATAGTCCGCAAAATGAAGTCATCGCACTTGCTGGTTCCGGTTTTTAAATCAAGCATAGTCTTTTGTCTTGGATGGGTTCCCGGAGCGTCCTTGAAGGGTACATGTTCTCCCGGGGTCAGGTCCAGGCCACTGCTGCTGGCGGTGATGCCTGCGCACTTCACCCAGAACCTCGTGTTGTCAGGGCAGTCACGCTTAATGTCTCGTTCAGCCATCTTGTTTAGGCCGAAATGGTCAACTTAGGCAAAAGAAACACAAACACGTAATTAAAAGATATGATGAATACAAGCCCCAGCTAGGCCCGCAAGAGACAAGGGTTCGCTCTTCTGTAACGCAATCTACAAGGAAGTTGGCACGGAAACTGCAAAGTACAAAGGCAACGTTTATTAACCCTTAAGGGTGGTCCTACAATCCACACAACACTCTTCAGTATTGCAAGGAGTAGCACAAAAAACTTACATACACAGTCCCCTTATATATACAACAGAGGGGCTCATGAGTGGGTGGATAGCACATAAAGTCGAAGAATATTACCATTTAGGGTCATTCTCGATTCTAAATCAATACATGGGCGGAGCTAACACACTCCTTGAGCCCGCGAAAATACATGGTCAAGCAGAACTAATTATAACAGACGTAGTCAGTTCTGGGCATGCGCCAAATGAACAAGAAGACTATTTATAAACTGTTGCTAGGCAGATTACAAGAGCAACTAACACAGAGGTCGGACTCTCCTCATGGCGAACACGTGGCAGTACGTCAATACAAAATGGAGTCCAGACTTCGGCCAACATACTGAAGAGAACACGATAAAGGGAAACATTAATGTTTTCAGTGAATGCTTAATCACGATCTGCCTTAATTTACAACAGACGACCCTTTCAGCATTTACTGAAGACATCCGGCTTCCAGGAATAATCATCGTATATATCAATTATCATCATTCCTTTAACCTCTTTAGCTAGACCCTTCTGGCGAGCAACTTCGGCAATAGCTTTCTTATCTGGAATGCAGAATGAAATGCATACAGAACAGCATAATGGTCCACATTGAATACACATACAGAGAAAAAACAGAATTGCTATGATAATACAGAGGCCAGTTAGAACCTTCCAACCCCAGGCAGTAACCAACGCCCAAAACCATCCAGAAAAGGACCATGTGCCGTTTTCCGTGTGGATTTCGGCGGCTATTTTATGCAACTTATTGATGGCGTTATAAACGGATGGCGTATGATCCGGGATAAACACACAACAGCTACTTCCTATAATTTTACAAGCTCCTCCTCGATCAGCCAACATCACATCTAATACCATACGATTCTGCAATGCAACTATTCTGGTGATTTGTAGTTCTTCCGTAAGATTCCCAAGAGCAGCAGCGGTCTGATTAGTCACAGCTTCCACCACTCTCGTTAATCTTCGGATCTTTCTACTATTTAAAGCAGCTCCGACAAAGAAGAACAGTCCCAAGTTGAAATCAATATACTGTTGCAAGCTAGTGTCCGTCTGATCTACTTCATTAATTAATAAAGTACGTTTATATCTGTTTACAGTCACATTATTCAGCAATTTCAGGTCCTTATGATACGATGCAGGTGCTAGGAATACAGGGGGTAATAGGAATGATACATAACATACCCCAGACCACCCAGCTGGCAAACGATAATAACCTTTATTCCCGCACACAAAGTAGGTATTATGGGATGCTAGGAAGGTGCTGTTGTTCAGCCCGTCAATATTTAATACCTTTATACAATCACTGACACCAACAGGAATAAAACCCACACTCTGGACACACAGATCCGCTTGGGCTTGTGCCACTTGGATCACAAACTTATCCTTCCCCATAGTGTCTCTAGTGTTCGTAAAGATATAGGGAATGGATTCATTGTCCGGTCGGTACTCTTCCCATTCCCAAATTGTTCCGTTTGCTTGTGGATATCCATTTCTATCCTGGTGACATTCTTTATTAAGTCTGAACAGCAATCGTCCCACTGTTGGTTTCCGAGTAGCAAACAACAAAGTGTACCATGCTCTACAAGAGCCATTGTGAGAGAAAGGAAGTGGTATGAATGGCGTACCTCCTTTCTTCTGATGAGCTGGCATCATCCCACATATCCAACAGTTCGTAGCATTTGTAGCAACGTGGGTGTGATGCAGCATCTGAATGAAAGTGTTATTCAAATAAGATTGTCGATGCTTCAACTCCTGATATGGCAATGTGTAAAAGTAGTGCTCCGCAGGCACTGGAGTCGTCAACACAAGTGTCTCTCGGGCTGGAGTGGCCTCCTCCACAAACCATGTTGTTATGCCAACAATAGCTATTGTTAGCATGAACCCCAACGCACAAAAGATTTTCTTCTTCTCCATGTCAAAAAGAAACAATACTCTGATGTCTTCCTGAAACTAAAAAGTCTGTCAGAACTCTTTTCCCTTGGGCAGCGGTTGATTTCTTCACCAACGGGCCAAGACGGGTGTCGCTACACTAATGCAGGGCTGATCCCCCCCCCTTGCCACAGCGGCTCTCCGTTTCACTAACCCAAGGGCCGTTCTGACAGTATGTCCCGGTACTAAAGATCTCACTTCCTTGGTCGCAGATGATATCGTCTTCCTCCAGAAATCGTGTGGTCCGAAAAGAGCTCCTCAGTTTCGTTTGGCTTTGCAGCACGGCCTGTCTCTGCTGCCAGGACTTCTCGCTGATCGGTCAACACGGCAGACTCCACCAACCCGGGCGGCACCTTCCGACAGTGCAAGGAATGGATCCAGTTCTTCCTGTTCGAGACTCGCACTGCCGTCCTCGTCGCAAGAAGGACTTGCTCAGGTCCGGTCCATCTGGGCTCCAGACTGTTCGACCTGTCGAAGACCTTGACCATCACCTGATCTCCGGGCCGGAGACCATGCCCTTCGCCAGTAGACCGATCAGGGAGCGCCTCTCGGACCTGTTGATGAATAGAAACCAAGTTATCCGTTAACTGTGCCAGATAATCACTCATCATCACACAAGGTACATCATACACAGCCTTAGGCCTTGGTGGACCCCAAATGTTCATTGGTCGTCCAAATACAATCTCGTAGGGCGTAAGGCCGGTTCGAGAGTGTGGCACCGACCTAATTGACAATAATGCCAGTGGTAAGGCGTCTGGCCAAGTCAAAGATGTCGAAGCTTGGATTTTGGCAATTTTAAGCTTCAGTGTACCATTGTACTTCTCGACTAGTCCGGCAGACTGGGGGTGGAACACGGCGTGGAACTTCTGGGTGATGCCTAGGCCCTTCAAGACATACTTTATAACATCCGCTACAAAGTGAGGGCCATTATCACTCCACAGAAGCCTACAGACGCCATATCGAGGGAAAAACTCTTTCAGTAATAGCTTCGCTGTAGTCATCGCAGTATTGTCTTTCGCAGGGTACGCCTCAATCCATTTACTAAAGGCGCACACCACTACTAGAACATACTTTAAATTATTACAGCGCTCAAGCTGGATGTAATCCATCTGCAGAACCTCAAAGGGTGCAGTGGGCGTCGCAAATCCTCCTGCCGGAGTTCGCGTGCCTTTCCCTGGGTTATACTGCAGACAGATCATACAGGTCTGTACCACCCTCTTTGCTGTGCTAGCAATCTCTGGATGCTCCCAGACTTGGGTAAGCAATTTCACAATTGCGGAAGCTCCAACATGTGCTAGCCCATGTGCCATTTGAACCATAGGTTGTACGAAAGCCGTGGGTAACTTCCATCTATCCATCTGTTTATTTCTCCAACAACCCTCGTCATCCAACTCTCCCTCGCTAGCCCATTGCTCCCGCTCCTTTTCAGAAGCGGTCCTTTGTATTTCTCGCACTTCTTCCTTCGCATCACGCCATCTCTCCATCTGTGATTTCACTACATACATGGCAGTAGCACCAGGCTGCATCGCAGTCTCCCGTGCCACTCGGTCTGCTAACGCATTCCCTTCTCCCACTTTATCAACTACTTTCCTATGGGCGCTACATTTAACAATAGCAATTTTCTTCGGGTACGTCAATGCAGTTAAAAGATTGTGAACTAACTCTCCATGCATTATCTGTACCCCATGTGACGTTAGAAACCCTCTCTCCTTCCAGAGTAGACCGAAGTCATGTGCTACTCCGAAGGCATAGCGGCTGTCTGTGTACACATTCACACACAATCCTGTACTGAGCTCACACGCTCGTGTTAACGCTATTAGTTCTGCTGCTTGAGCTGACTTCTGTGGTATGCGTGCTGTCTCCACTATCGTTTGTAACGTGGTAATTGCATACGCTGCTGAAGTCGTACCATCTGGTAGCTTCAGACATGACCCATCTACCCATAGTTCTCCATCTACCTCTAAAAAGGGCGTATCCTGGAGATCGATACGACCCTTTGTCTGTTCCTCAGTCACAAGAATACAATCATGCGCTTTCTGCGCCTCCGGCTGGGTCTCGGGGTATGGCAACAATGTGGCCGGGTTTAATGTCACGCACCTTTTCAACGTAATATGAGGAGCCAAAAGCGTCAACTCATATCCCGTTAAACGGGCACTGGTCAAATGCTGCGTCTTTGTTTGGTTAAGCAGGGCATCAACAGCATGGGGGACTAACACCAACAGTTTATGGGACAACACAATTCCTTCACTCTGCCGTATTGACACAGCTGTCGCCGCAACCGAGCGAAAACACCCCGGCAATGCGCGGGCGACAGGATCAAGTACAGCCGAAAAGTATGCACAAGGGCGCTGCTTATCACCATGCATTTGCACTAAAACTGATAATGCACATCCATCTTTCTCATGCACATATAATGAAAAGGGTTTTGCATAATCAGGGGTCCCTAACACTGGTGCGGAACAAAGGGCCTGTCGCAATTGCTGAAAAGCAGCCTCACACTCATCTGACCAAGGGATTGGGATGGGCGTATCTTTTGTCAGGAGAGCTAGTAATGGCTTAGCCGTATGTGAAAACCCCAATATCCACTGTCTACAAAAAGAAACGAGACCCAAAAATGCACGCACATCCTTCTGCGTGGATGGTCTCGGTGTGTCCAAGATCACTTGGATACGGTCTGGTGTGAGTGCACGCCCCTCCTTAGACAAAAGGTGACCTAGATAAGTCACCTTTGGTCTACAGAATTGCAATTTCTTCCTAGAGACCTTATGATTATGGGAGGCTAAAAAGGAAAGTAAGGATAGTGTGCTTTTCTCGCACAACTCCAGGGTGTCAGCCGCCAGCAAGATGTCATCGACATATTGAATGAGGGCGACCCCCTCGAGTAAAGCAAAGGAATCCAACTGTCGCTTCAAAGCCTGACTATAAATACTAGGGCTTTCTGTGTAGCCCTGGGGAATTCTACAAAAGCGATAAGATCTATTGTTTAATGTGAACCCAAAAAGAAATCGGCTATCAGGGTGGATGGGAATAGAAAAGAAGGCATTTTTCAAATCGATCACTGAGAACACGGTCGCCGTAGGCGGGACCAGGGTGAGCAACGTCGTGATATCGGAAACCACCGGGTACTGAGGTATCACGATCTTGTTCACCTCCCTCAAATCAATTATGAACCGATAAACCTTTGCATCCGTGTCCTTTTTCAGAATAGGGAGAATCGGGCTGTTACAGATATTGTAAGGAACTTCTTCCACTACTCCTACTGCGATCAAATCTTGCACAATCTGTATGAGAGCTTCCTCGCCCTCCTGGGAAATGCGATACTGCGGGAGGCGTGGTAGCACCGCCCCCTCCTGGACACTAATGTGGACCGGAGGAATCACCATTTGTCCCACATCTGTGTCCGAAGTCGCCCATAAAGCGCGGGGGAGGGTAGCCAACAGAGCCTCCTCTGAGATCGTACACATCCGCTCGGATCGGGGGTAATTGTCATTCAGAATCACTCTCACACCCTCAGGGGAACAACGAATCGTAGCCCTAAAGTGTTTTAACATGTCAAGGCCCATAATGTTATCCGGTGTATACGGGGCAAGCAAAAACGAACAGGGTGCAGAGAAACAATCAACCTGAAATACAAGGGGCTGCGAAAGAGGGCTGCGGGAGAGCGCACCGTCAAACCCTACCGATGTAACCATTGAGCCGGATGGGGGAGCCCCTGGAGCCAAGTACCTAGACAATGCACTACGTGTCGCTCCTGTATCCACTAGGAACTGATCAGTAGAACCTAAAACCTCAGCCGATACATAAGGACCCGTCTGATCGACCGGCACCTCAACTGCTTCAGACCCCCATCCAACGCATTCCTATGCATGCTGAGAATCATGATACCCCGAATGATCGGCGTCCGATACATGATACTGGTGCTGACGATCGAACACATTTGAGCTATCCCGGTGCTGCCCCGCAGTGTCGAAGCGGACATTATCATTAGGATTTCCTCTAAAGTTCGAGAAACCCCCTCTACCTCTCTGGCCACCCGGGGTGTGCCCCTGCCGTGAAGCATGCAACGCTGGGCACTCCCTGGCCCAATGGCCCAACTGCTTACAGTACGCACATTGGTTTCTATTCAAATCAGATCGGCCCGAAGGGGGACCATAAGATCCGCCCCTTCCCCTATTATTAGTATTACCCCGGCGGGGCGGGCCATATACTTGTGCTAACATTACTTTTGTTTTGAGATCTTTCGATTTCTTCTCCTCCTGGCCCTTCGCCTCTTGCTCCTGACGCTCATAATACTGGGCGATGGTCAGAAGGGCCGTCGGTGTCGCGGAGGACCAAGAACTCTCACTCGCTTTTAACCGGGCCGCAACTGCCGGCAGCAGATTAGCCACATATTTGTCCGCGAAAAGGTGGCGGCCTGTGTCGTCGGTAAGCGACTGACCACTAAAGTCATGGAACGTTTCTTCAAAGCGCGTGAAGAAATCCGCCACTGACTCATCAACCTTCTGCTTACATGCCGCCAACATATTCCAATCAATCTTTTTAGGGGGGATTATGGTTTTTAATTTAGCGACAATAGCAGCCGGAAGATCTAGAATATTCTGGGGTGGTTTCTGTGCGGGCTTCCGCTCCCTATCCTCATCCTCAAGGTCAGACCACCGGGCCTTAAAAGCAACTATATCATCCACCTTTCGGACAGATCGCCACGTGTCTGGTGGTAGAATAAGGCCAAAGAACAGATCTATATCCGCTAGGGTCATAATGCAAGAGTTCAAGGCCCCCTCAACTTCTTCATAGAAGGCCGCCGGATTCTTGCGGGGGTCAGGCAATGCATTCTTTAATGCCATAACATCGGCCCTATGCCAAGGGGTATAAACCCAGTTATACACAAAATATCCCTTAGCATCGGCGGAGTTAATATCGGAACTAGTCCCCGCTCCTTTAGGAGGAACGTACAAAGGCGCCGCTTCTCGCATTGGTTTAACATGCACAACAACATCCTTATCTGACTGGGAGGTGGATGAATGGCCCCCTGCTGCAACCGAATCCTGCTGCTCCTCCTCAGCTCGGTGACGTGCTTTCTCTCTAAGCGCCAGCACCTCGTCCCGTAAGGCGAACAGTCGTCGAGCCGCCTCTGGAGCCTTAGGGGGAGAAAAAACACCGTCATGTAATGCTTTAACCTCCGAGGTCACCTCTGCAGGCTCAAAAACACCGGAATATTTGTGGAAAGCAGCAATTACGTCGTCAGCAAAATGAGACAAAAAATACACCCTCTCTCTATCTTGCCATGACCCCCAAGTTTGAAATAAGTCCTCTATGGACATCCTGCCCTTGAATGCACGAAAGGAAAGTTTCCGAAGGTCAGCCATGTTCTCGGCCGATAGCATGGACCGCGTGTCTACCTTACCCGAGGCTGGGCCAGAATCCTGCGGCCGTGGAGCAGATGCGCCAACATAAGGGGGCGGAGAGCGATCTAGTAGATAAAAATCATCATCAGGATTATTAAGGACAGGATAAAGCGGCTGGCGAACGACATATTGACCCGAAACTTGGAGCCTACGCTCTTTCTCTTGTTTCTCCGCCTGCTCTTTGTCCTCCCGACTCTTCGCTTCTTCTGCTCGCACATGATCATTCTTTCGTTGCTCTTTATCAAACAGCGCTTTCTCACGTTTCTCTCGCTCACGCACTTCTTTCACCCATAACCGCACACACTCAAACATATCCTGACGAGCACGACGCTTACACAGACACTGTTCCACATACTCAATCTTACGCATATCAAACGATCCATACAACGGCCATCGCAACTCAGGATCCTTCCTGGTATATTTCCTCCACAATGTGCTGTACATTATGGAAGAAAGACCATGTTTCACATACATATCCCTATTAGGAGTCCCCTCTGGGGGGGCTGGAGCAGATTCCTCGAGGTTCAACCGGTTTCCAAAGCAGCAACACCACTTACGGAGTGCGCTAAAAGCAGGCATGCTAAAAATAATGCAAAATATGCAGTACTATCAAATAAAATGGCACTTAATCGTTGCGCCGTTCCAAGTTTACACAGCTCCGGAGAAATTTCTCCACATTACCTGCCTATATGTGTTGCAACGCATATATTTCACAAAGACAAATTCAAAATATGACTAGTCATCACAAATCAAACTCAAATAGCCAACCCAGGCTTCAAAACTCGGAGCAAGTACCGTACAACGGTTCTTACCAATCAAGAGTCCAGGTTCCAACTGCCAAGCTCCACAATCGCCCAAACGGCTCTCACGGCAGGACCGACAGAAGAGGTCTCAGTCGATGACCGGCGCCACCCAGACGGTCAGCTCGGAAGGGAAGGAAGAAAAACCTCGGGATGCCAGGGCTAAGACGCCGCTGGCAGTGATCACGTCCCCGGCCAAACTCCTCACCTTCGTCGCGACCAGTCCTTCGAGCATCCGAGTCGCCGATGAGCCCCACGTGACGGGCGCCAATTGATGAATACAAGCCCCAGCTAGGCCCGCAAGAGACAAGGGTTCGCTCTTCTGTAACGCAATCTACAAGGAAGTTGGCACGGAAACTGCAAAGTACAAAGGCAACGTTTATTAACCCTTAAGGGTGGTCCTACAATCCACACAACACTCTTCAGTATTGCAAGGAGTAGCACAAAAAACTTACATACACAGTCCCCTTATATATACAACAGAGGGGCTCATGAGTGGGTGGATAGCACATAAAGTCGAAGAATATTACCATTTAGGGTCATTCTCGATTCTAAATCAATACATGGGCGGAGCTAACACACTCCTTGAGCCCGCGAAAATACATGGTCAAGCAGAACTAATTATAACAGACGTAGTCAGTTCTGGGCATGCGCCAAATGAACAAGAAGACTATTTATAAACTGTTGCTAGGCAGATTACAAGAGCAACTAACACAGAGGTCGGACTCTCCTCATGGCGAACACGTGGCAGTACGTCAATACAAAATGGAGTCCAGACTTCGGCCAACATACTGAAGAGAACACGATAAAGGGAAACATTAATGTTTTCAGTGAATGCTTAATCACGATCTGCCTTAATTTACAACAGATAGAAATGGCTAATAAAATGTTATCCCCTTGCTAATACCCATATGTGTGCGTATTTATCTAGCAGAAGCAACACTCAGAGCGGTTTATACTCACTGAATAAAGCACAAGTCACAAATACATCACCAAAGCAACATATAACATGCAATATTCTAGTTTTCTACTATTAATATGCGTACCTAAGTTAGTTTACAATTAATATAGCCATGCAAGGTGCAATTCCCACATGTAATTCTTTTGTTAATATAGTTGGTGAGTTATCACTTCAAACAAATTAATAATATTACAATTAATTGATTATTCAGATTAATATAAACATGCAGAGGGGGGGGGTATACAACATTTTGTACTACCCACTCCAGCACTGGCATCGTGGGCCAAGGATGGATTTTGGGACGGGGTGGTGCGTCATGTAACTTAGGAGTGGTGCCCCAGATCATGGTGCAAGCAGCAGTGTCGATGTCAGCTCAGATCCGCATCGTTGGTGAGACCAGGGCTGCGGTGCAAAGTGAGATGCTGCTCTGTGTTCTCCAGGAACGGTGTCCACAGGTCACGGTGCCGGCAGTGGCGTCAGTGATGGTGTTTTGGCATATTTGGGGATACCACAGCAGCGGTGTGAAGCAAGGTGGTGCAGAGTGCGGTACCCACAGGTCACGGTGCAAGCACCAGCTCGTGGCGGTGGCAGGGCGTCGTTGTCTGTGAGACCAGTGTTGCAGTGCGAAGTGCAACAGTGCCCTCTGTGGTGCCTTCAGGGTACAGAGCCAGCAGCAGCGTAGTTGAGAGCATCGGGTTACCTTTTTCCTCTGTAGCAGCTGAAACATCCTGTTCTAGAAGCTGGTACCCAGAAGAAATTGAAGTCTTTGATTTCCCTGAGACTTCCAACAGGAAGCAGGCTCAATATCAAGCCCTTGGAGATACTTAGAATGCAGAAACAGCAGCCCAGTCCTTTCCCTGCCCAAGACAGAAGAAGCAACTGCAGGTCAACCCAGCAAAGCACACAGTAAAGTGGTGGACTCCCCTCACAGCTCCTTTAGCCCTTCTTCTTGGCAGATTCCTTAGTCCAGCAGTAATCTAAAGTTCTGGGTTCAGGTCTCCAAAATTGATAAAACATTTTCCTTTGACGTTGGTACAAACAAAGTTCCTCTGGCAGACATAAACCAGTTCAGCCTTCTTCGGGCCAGGTTCACCAAAGGAGGTGGAGATAGCTTTGTGAGAGGCAGCCACAGTCCATTCAGGTGCAAGCAACAATTCCTCCCACTACTCTAATTGCAGCTAGGTCTATTCAGCCTGGCTTTGAGTCACCCAGGAAAGGCAGAACATACCCCAATCCCCCTTATGTCTTTCTAATGTGAATGCACATGCCCTGCTCCTGTCATTCTACACCCAGACGGGGAATACACAGACAGGCAGAGGTACACAGGATGGTTAGACAATAAAATACCCACTTTCTAAAAGTGTGTTTTTCAAACCTATAATATAAAAATCATCTTTACTAAAAGATGTTTTTTTTAATCCTGAGTTCAGGCATGCTAAACTCTATTTCTCTATCTTGTCCCAATGGAGAGTTAGGCTTGTAAAATGTTACAAGGCAACTCCCATGTTAAGCCTATGGGACAGACAGCCTTTCAATAGTGAAAAACAAAATACACTTTTTTCACTATCAGGAGAAATTTACATTAATTAGGCTGCAGATACTAAAAGCCTGCTGACAAATTTGACGTTGAATAAAATGCTTGAAGTCTACTAACACTTCGTTTCTGCACTACTTTCTATCTCATTTTTTGGGAGTTTACCCATATTAATGAATAACAGGAACTGGGATCCTGCTTCCTGTATTATCTTTTTGAAGAAAAAACTGTCATGGGGACCCTTGGCATCTACAGATTGTACGTATATCTCCATAAGAGTGGCTTCATATTACGTGTGTATTTGAGGAAATGTCAACCCGCCCTGTTTAATGTCTAATTGAAGCACTGAGAGTTTGACTCTCAAGGCCAATATTCCAAATCTAATATTTATTTTAGCGAGCTTCTTCTGTGCTGCTGACAGTTCATTGGCGATCTCATTGATATACAATTAATTTTTAGGATGGTTCGCCATTAAACTCCACACTTTGGCAGAGTGCACAGTTTTTGCTGGATCAATACTCTAGGCGGAGCACGAAGTGGCAAAACTCCATGACCGGGGCGTGGGCGAGATGGTGAGCGGGTGAGACGTGTCCCGCTGCTCTCCCCATTCCCGTCAGCCGCCCGCTATCTTCCCAGCATTGTTGCAGAGCGTTGGACCCCTGGAGGTGCATCACAGATAAGCGAGAACCTCAAGGGGTGCATACCGACAAGCTGCGCCAGAGAGAAAGTCTCCAGCTGCTGAGCGGCTCGGATCCGGTGGCCCAAAATGGCGGTATGGGTGAGGTAGCGGAGGTGCGCACCACCCGGAAGAATCAGAGGCCTCTGAGTTGGGAAAACCGGCGCTTTTGGGCGCTTTCCGCGGTGGGCCTCCGAGGCTCATAGAAGAAGTGTAGTGCTTACCCCCAAGAGCGCGGGGGCGACGGTGAAAGCACAGTGCAGGAGGTTGGCAGCCCGAGCACAGCCTGGCCCACGCAACGCCTTGGCCCGTTCCTGCGCTCCAGACATCATCGCAGACGGCGGCCAGAGGGCCTCTGGGCACTGAAGGTGAGCGGCGCTGAAGGGGTTTTTCCCCATCTGCTCGTGGGGTCTGTTGGGCGGTAAACCTCGTCCCTATGTCGGCAGCCCTAATTGGACTACGGGGGCCCGGTGGCGGGTACAGCACTCTCAGGAACTGAGAGCACGCAGAGCAGCTGAGGCACCAGGAAGCCCCCAATAGTGGATCCACTGGGGGTAGGGAGGCGAGAGGGGGGCCCGGCAGGAACGGAAAGGCCGCAGAGCCTCGTGGTTGGATGGATCAAGCATTGCACGCCATCCCTTGCGGCCTATGCGGGCGATACTTTTGATCTTGGGCGAAGCTGCGAGATACCGCTGGTGGGCCCAGAAGCGATCGTTGACACTGGCGAGCCCCCTACTTGGACTTACTGCGCCCCCTCCACGGTGTCTACAGCGGTGCCTCCTGCGGCAGTGATACTGCTTGGAGGGACATTGGCTTCTGGGAGCCCTCGGCCACGCCACGTGTAGAGCAGTGCCATGGAATCGGCACTACCCTACGACTATTTATACTGCAGGCCAGCGCATCACCAGTATAGGGGTGCACCCAAGCCATTGAGGAGACCTCCAAGGGATATCATTGACGAGGCCTGAGTGCTTCGGAGCTGAGTGGGCTGACTGCCAACGCAGCGGAGGTCTAGACCGGTAGGCAGGCAAGTCAGGGGCCCCGCTTGACTGGAGCGTCAAATATGTCAGCCCTTCCACGAGCTGCTTCAGTTACAGAGTGGTAAACAGCTATACGTGGCTGCTCGGAGAGGGCCAGAAGGCTTGCCATTGAGGCGCTTTGCAGGAGGGCTGCAGCGGTTATAGAAGACAGGGCTGCAGGGACCTCTGCCTATGTACCACTGCCTGAAGCTCTACTTGCCGGCTCGGATCCTGGGGCATATCGCTGCTTCACTGCTTTCCATGCCAGGCCGCAAATCGGACATGTCCCAATCACGCGCCAAGAAAGATAGGACCATGAAAAACATGTTTTCGAAGATCTCAGAGGCGAGCGGAGGGGACGGCAGTGCTCCCCCACCTGCGGCGTGGGACCGCGCCGGATTCCATGGAGGAATCCGTTACATGAGCATTCCTGGCCCAATTATTTGCAACCCTGTGAGAAGATTTATAAGATCTCAGAAAGGAGTTCTCTAATGAGCTTAAGGAAGTAAGACGAGATATGGACGCAATCAGAGAGAGAGTGGCCTCAATGGAAGACATGGAGGACTCGAAGGAGGAGGAGATGGAGCACCTGAAGCAGGTGATGCGCCTTCAAGCCCAACAAATAGACATCCAAGCTCACGCTGAAGATTTGGAAAATCGTTCCCGTGAATGGCGTTCCCTCTAAAGGGAACCTATTCCACTATGTTTTGCAGGAATTGCAGGACTTTCCAATAAAAATTGATAGGGCGCATAGAGTCGGCTTGCAACGAAGGGCCCCGGCACCGCCACCCGATATACTGGCCTTCCTCCCAGACTTTCGACTCAAAGAACTAATTTTGAGGAAAGCCAGGGAAGCGCAAACACCCATCTATGGAGGTCATGACATCGCTGTGAGAAGTTGGCATGGTATATGCTGTCCACTAGTTATAGTGAGCACCCTGTACCAGTCCAAACAACCCCTTATTGGTTCTAGGTTAAAGACAACCTTTATTGAAAGCTGTCTTAGTGGTAGCTATGGAGAGCAGCCTTCAGGCTAAATCTTGAAGGAACGTAAGCATCTTGTTTTACCAGTCTATAATCTCTTGAGTGCCTAAAGGAAAGACAACCACAGCAGGTATATATATAAAATATATGTATTTATTACTAAACACCTGGCTTTTTAACCTTTAGGTTTCTTTTTCCCTTGTTGCCTTGTGCTTTGTCGTTTGTCTGTTGTGTTATTTTACACTGAGCTGCATGTGGAAAGCGCCGGGACACTCCTCGGAGTAGCCGTGCGCTATATAAACACACTATAACATAACATAACATAACATAACACACCCTCCTAGACTCTTTATGAGACTAGAGGTCAAAAACATATAAGTTATACTTCAAATATGACAATAAAATAGCACAAATATACGTCAGGCCCTAGGGGCGAGCCAAACCATATTCTAAAATAGTGGTATAAGAACCACGACTTAACTAGACACAAGGCCTAAAGCCTGTAGAATCGCTGGGACCCCAAGGAACCACTAAAGGTAGTGACACAGAGGACCCACGGGGGCCGTGTGCAGTGCGAGAACACAGCTGCGAGATCCCGTTTGCTTCTATGGGGAAAGTCGCGGTTAGATTTTTAAAGATTAGGGACACTTAGAATGAGTCAGGACAAAACCCTTTTGGGCTTAGGAAGTTCTAGGGCCAACACTCACGGGAGCACCGGAGTACTCTTGTTATCTCACCCAGGGAAGCCGGGTGCATAGGTGTCAAATGGTGCCGGATCGCGTTGTTGATTTCAATGGGAGCTGGCAAAGAAGTGCTGCTGCTGGGAAGATGCGAAGTGTCCTAAGAGATCTAAGTCTGGATCGAAGTCGAGAAGAACCTGAAAGCAGAGGGGACAGAGTCAGCCATCCTGGAGCGGAGACCAAGTACATAGTCCACTATGTCCTGTTTAGGGGGTTTGAGAGGTAACTCCCATCCCTCCTTCACCAGACACAAAGGACTCCTAACAGGATGGCCAAACAAAAGTTCAAAAGGGCTGTAACCAACCCCCTTTTGGGGCACCTCCCTTTAGGCAAACAAAAGGCAGGGAAAAAGGATGTCCCATCTGCGCCTAAGCTTTTCTGGGAGACCTTTGATCATGCCCTTTAAGGTTTTGTTGAATCTTTCAACTAAACTATTGCATTGTGGGTGATAGGGTGTGGTGAATTTGTAATTCCCTCCACACTCCTTCCACATAACAGTTAAGTAACTTGACATAAAGTTTGCATCTCTGTCAGATACTACCTCCTTAGGAAAGCCTACTCTGAGAATACACCCAAGAGAGCTCTTGCCACCATAGGTGCTGTAGTGGTCCTAAGTGGAATTGCCTCTGGGTACCTAGTGGCATGGTCCACCACCACCAGGATAAAACTGTGCCCAGATGCAGTTTGAGGATCCATGTGACCAACAATGTCAATCCCAAACCTCTCAAGGGGAACCCCCACCACAGGTAGTGATATCAGAGGGTTTTTTTCGGTTCCACCTGCCTTGCCAATGGCTTGGCAGGTCACACAGGAGCAACTAAACTCCTTAGTGTCTTCAGACATGTGGGGCCAGTGAAAGTGAGGGACAATCCTGTCCCAAGTCTTGTTCTGGCCCATGTGTCCTGCTAAAGTAATATCATGGGCTAGTGTCAATGGGAAGCCCCTAAACTTCAGAGGTATAACCAACCTCCTGGATTTCTGAGGGGTTCAAGAGAGGGGCAGGTTGTCTGCTCTTGGCTCAGATCAGAACTAGAAGGGCCCCCTGTCCCCAAGAACTCAACCTGGTCAGGTTCAAGCTCCTGGGACAGTTCCTTCTTCAGGCTCAAGATCATCTCCCTCAGAAGATTGATCTGCATTCTGAGTAAGGTGGGAAGGTACTGCCTTAACCCTACTGCTCCTCCTCTTGGGAGGCACCTGGTCCATTCTTTCAGAATCCAGGGCCTGTTCAGTTTTAGACGTTTTGGCCTGTGACCTAGTCACAGCAAAGACATGAGCAGGGATCCCTAACATTTCTGCATTTGTCCTGTGCTCCACTTCATCCCAACCTGAAGTTTCTAGATCATTGCCAAGCAATCACTGTACTGGTAGGTCTGCACTTACCACAACCTTCTTAAAGCCAGTTACCCCTCCCCAGGAGAAGTTAACAACTGCCAGAGAATGGTATTTTCTGACATTGTTAGCATTGGTCACTTGGTACATTTCACCAAGTATAATCTGCCCAGGATATACAAGATCTTTTGTCACCATTGTGACACTTGATCCTGTGTCCCTGAATGCCAAAGCCTCTTTTCCATTTATTAAAGGCTGTGTCTGTATTTTCCCAAGTTACTGGGACTCACAAAGGAGGACATATCCATGCCTCCATCACAGACTAGAACAGCCTGAGTTGGAAATCTGACTAGGCCAGAGTCCATCTCAGAACCCAGGGTCATCCCTACTACACCCTTATTCTGAACATTACCACCACCAATTGTAGCTGTACTAGGGGGAACAGTTGCCTTAGGGGCAATGGTGGCTGGAGTAGGTTCTTTGGACTTGGTGCAGTCACTGGTCCAGTGAGTTTTCTGCTTATAGATTTTGCACCATGGTTTCTTTTGGCCTTTTGCCTTGTTTGACTGTGACTCCCCACCTGAAGAAGATTTGTGGGGCCCTTGTGAAGACTTCTGGTCTTTACCTTTCTCCCCACCCTTATCAGAGTTTTTAGGATCTTGCTTCTTGGGTTCACCACCTTGGTTCTGTACCTTTTGCCTCACCCTGGTTCTGATCCACTTGTCTGCCTTCTTTCCCAATTCTTGGGGAGAGGTCGGATCTGAGTCCACCAGGTACTGGTGCAACAGCTGATTTTGACAGTTATTAAGGATCTGCTCATTCATAATTAAATGGTACAATCCTTGGAAGTCATGCACTTTGCTGCCAAGTAACCAACCCTCCAGAGCCTTAGTAGCACAATCTACAAAGTCTACCCAGTCTTGATTTTGTGCTTTTTAGGAATCCCTGAACTTTAACCTGTATTGTTCAGTGGTTAGGCCAAACCCTTCAATTAATGCATTAACATAACACACCCTCCTAGACTCTTTATGAGACTAGAGGTCAAAAACATATAAGTTATACTTCAAATATGACAATAAAATAGCACAAATATACGTCAGGCCCTAGGGGCGAGCCAAACCATATTCTAAAATAGTGGTATAAGAACCACGACTTAACTAGACACAAGGCCTAAAGCCTGTAGAATCGCTGGGACCCCAAGGAACCACTAAAGGTAGTGACACAGAGGACCCACGGGGGCCGTGTGCAGTGCGAGAACACAGCTGCGAGATCCCGTTTGCTTCTATGGGGAAAGTCGCGGTTAGATTTTTAAAGATTAGGGACACTTAGAATGAGTCAGGACAAAACCCTTTTGGGCTTAGGAAGTTCTAGGGCCAACACTCACGGGAGCACCGGAGTACTCTTGTTATCTCACCCAGGGAAGCCGGGTGCATAGGTGTCAAATGGTGCCGGATCGCGTTGTTGATTTCAATGGGAGCTGGCAAAGAAGTGCTGCTGCTGGGAAGATGCGAAGTGTCCTAAGAGATCTAAGTCTGGATCGAAGTCGAGAAGAACCTGAAAGCAGAGGGGACAGAGTCAGCCATCCTGGAGCGGAGACCAAGTACATAGTCCACTATGTCCTGTTTAGGGGGTTTGAGAGGTAACTCCCATCCCTCCTTCACCAGACACAAAGGACTCCTAACAGGATGGCCAAACAAAAGTTCAAAAGGGCTGTAACCAACCCCCTTTTGGGGCACCTCCCTTTAGGCAAACAAAAGGCAGGGAAAAAGGATGTCCCATCTGCGCCTAAGCTTTTCTGGGAGACCTTTGATCATGCCCTTTAAGGTTTTGTTGAATCTTTCAACTAAACTATTGCATTGTGGGTGATAGGGTGTGGTGAATTTGTAATTCCCTCCACACTCCTTCCACATAACAGTTAAGTAACTTGACATAAAGTTTGCATCTCTGTCAGATACTACCTCCTTAGGAAAGCCTACTCTGAGAATACACCCAAGAGAGCTCTTGCCACCATAGGTGCTGTAGTGGTCCTAAGTGGAATTGCCTCTGGGTACCTAGTGGCATGGTCCACCACCACCAGGATAAAACTGTGCCCAGATGCAGTTTGAGGATCCATGTGACCAACAATGTCAATCCCAAACCTCTCAAGGGGAACCCCCACCACAGGTAGTGATATCAGAGGGTTTTTTTCGGTTCCACCTGCCTTGCCAATGGCTTGGCAGGTCACACAGGAGCAACTAAACTCCTTAGTGTCTTCAGACATGTGGGGCCAGTGAAAGTGAGGGACAATCCTGTCCCAAGTCTTGTTCTGGCCCATGTGTCCTGCTAAAGTAATATCATGGGCTAGTGTCAATGGGAAGCCCCTAAACTTCAGAGGTATAACCAACCTCCTGGATTTCTGAGGGGTTCAAGAGAGGGGCAGGTTGTCTGCTCTTGGCTCAGATCAGAACTAGAAGGGCCCCCTGTCCCCAAGAACTCAACCTGGTCAGGTTCAAGCTCCTGGGACAGTTCCTTCTTCAGGCTCAAGATCATCTCCCTCAGAAGATTGATCTGCATTCTGAGTAAGGTGGGAAGGTACTGCCTTAACCCTACTGCTCCTCCTCTTGGGAGGCACCTGGTCCATTCTTTCAGAATCCAGGGCCTGTTCAGTTTTAGACGTTTTGGCCTGTGACCTAGTCACAGCAAAGACATGAGCAGGGATCCCTAACATTTCTGCATTTGTCCTGTGCTCCACTTCATCCCAACCTGAAGTTTCTAGATCATTGCCAAGCAATCACTGTACTGGTAGGTCTGCACTTACCACAACCTTCTTAAAGCCAGTTACCCCTCCCCAGGAGAAGTTAACAACTGCCAGAGAATGGTATTTTCTGACATTGTTAGCATTGGTCACTTGGTACATTTCACCAAGTATAATCTGCCCAGGATATACAAGATCTTTTGTCACCATTGTGACACTTGATCCTGTGTCCCTGAATGCCAAAGCCTCTTTTCCATTTATTAAAGGCTGTGTCTGTATTTTCCCAAGTTACTGGGACTCACAAAGGAGGACATATCCATGCCTCCATCACAGACTAGAACAGCCTGAGTTGGAAATCTGACTAGGCCAGAGTTCATCTCAGAACCCAGGGTCATCCCTACTACACCCTTATTCTGAACATTACCACCACCAATTGTAGCTGTACTAGGGGGAACAGTTGCCTTAGGGGCAATGGTGGCTGGAGTAGGTTCTTTGGACTTGGTGCAGTCACTGGTCCAGTGAGTTTTCTGCTTATAGATTTTGCACCATGGTTTCTTTTGGCCTTTTGCCTTGTTTGACTGTGACTCTCCACCTGAAGAAGATTTGTGGGGCCCTTGTGAAGACTTCTGGTCTTTACCTTTCTCCCCACCCTTATCAGAGTTTTTAGGATCTTGCTTCTTGGGTTCACCACCTTGGTTCTGTACCTTTTGCCTCACCCTGGTTCTGATCCACTTGTCTGCCTTCTTTCCCAATTCTTGGGGAGAGGTCGGATCTGAGTCCACCAGGTACTGGTGCAACAGCTGATTTTGACAGTTATTAAGGATCTGCTCATTCATAATTAAATGGTACAATCCTTGGAAGTCATGCACTTTGCTGCCAAGTAACCAACCCTCCAGAGCCTTAGTAGCACAATCTACAAAGTCTACCCAGTCTTGATTTTGTGCTTTTTAGGAATCCCTGAACTTTAACCTGTATTGTTCAGTGGTTAGGCCAAACCCTTCAATTAATGCACTTTTCAGACCGCTATAATCATTTGCCTCCTCCTCTCTAACAGTGAGGCGCTTATCTATACCGTTGTCTGTAAAGGAGAGCCATAAGATTGCTGCCTACTGCTCCTGGGGGTCCCTTTGAACTTTACAGGCCCTTTCCAGTGCAGTTATCCATTTGTGGATGTCATCCCCACTCTGGTAGGGTGGGACAATCTTATTTAGGTTTCTATGGTCATTAGACCTCTCCCTATCTCTAGGGATGTTGCTGCCACCATGGGACTCGAGTCCCAACTTTTTTCTAACTCTGTAGAGCTATAGGGCCTCCTTATCAAGGGCTACCTGCTTCTTTCTGATTTTGAGCTGAGCTTCCTCATTCTTAAGCAGTCTGTCCCTCCTCTCCTGAGAGGTTTCCCTCCTAGGAGAAGAGATGGAGGTCCCTATAGATGAACCAGAATGGTTAGACTCCACTGATGGAGATCTAGACCTTCTAGGCCCACCGCCAACTCTTCCTGGAAGGACAAAGAGGGGGCCAGTGTGGCCCTGCCCCTCATCTTCCAGGGGAACTGGGTTTTCCAGGTCAAGATCATTGTCATCTTCCTGGTCAGCATTAGAGATAAGGTCATGGGGTATTTCACCCCTAGGCCCCTCCTCATGTGCTGTTCCACCCACTCTGGCTACCCCTTCAGACCCTGTAGGTCTTCTGAGATCATCCAGCCTGAGTACCTCTATGAGATGCTGGGTGGTTGGACGTTTGCTTGTCCTCAGTTTCCTAGCTGTGCATAATGCTCTCAGTTCCATGAATGGGAGGTTATCATACTTGGAAACTAAAAGCCTTGAAGACATTACTAGTAAGGTGTGGTGTATTGCACTACCTACTCTAGTTTGGCCTACTAAACTCTCTTGAGTTGTAGAAAGGGTGTGCTGAGCCCTTAACACACAACTCTAAGTTCAGTAGAACTTACTGTATTCTAAAGTTAGTATTATCAGTCCCTAGGGTACCTTTAGTGATTTTCAGTTAGTCACTCAATTGAGATTATCTGGTAAAACAAAAGCAAGCTGGAATCCCACCGCTGCCACCAATGTGAGAAATTGGCCTAGTATGTGCTGTCCACTAGTTATAGTGGGCATCCTGTACCAGTCCAAACAACCTCTTATTTGTTATAGGTTAAAGACAACCTTTATTGAAAGTTATCCTAGTGGTAGCTATGGAGAGCAGCCTTCAGGCTAAGTCTTGAAGGAATGTAAAGCAGCTTGTTTTACCAGTCTATAATCTCTTGAGTGCCTAAATGAAAGACAACCACACCAGGTATATATATATTAAATGTATGTATTTATTACTAAACACATCCTCCTAGACTATTTATGAGAATAGAGGTCAAAAACACATAAGTTACACTTCAATTATGACAGTAAAATAGCACAAATACACGTCAGGCCCTAGGGGCAAGCCAAACCATATAATAAAATAGTGGTATAAGTACCACGACTTAACTAGAAACAAGGCATAGAGCCTGTAGAAGGAACCACCCAAGGTAGTGACACAGGAGACCAACTAGGGCCGTGTGCAGTGTGAGAACACAGCCGCAAGCTCCCGTTAGCTTCTATGGGGAAAGTCGCGGTTAGATTTTTAAAGATTAGGGACACCTAGAAATGAGTCAGGACCAAACCCTTTTGAACTTAGGAAGTTCTAGGGCCAACACCCACGGGAGCACCGGAGTACTCGTGTTACCTCACCCAGGGAAGCCGGGTGCATAGGTGTCAAATGGTGTCGGGTCGCGTCGTTGATTTCAATGGGAGCTGGCAAAGAAGTGCTGCTGCCGGGAAGATGCAAATTGTCCGAAGAGATCCAAGCCTGGATCAAAGTCAAGAAGAACCTGAAAGCAGAGAAGACAGAGTCTGGGTCACTTGCCAGTGACCAGGAAGGCGATTGGCAGATGCCCACAGATGTCGGGTGAGTTCAGGTGAAGAAGGTGAAGCTTGACTCTTCAGTCACGAGGACCAGGAGGTGTCGAGGACCTGCAGCACTCGACAAAGAATGTCGAGTGCTGCAGCATCAGTGCCTGGATTGGACACAACAAGCCTTGGCAACAGCAACCCATGCAGAAAGGAGAAATATGCTTTGGTGCAGACCAGCAAGGTCTAAGGGACTCATCACTTGGTAGGGAGTCAGGTCACATCTGGAGCAACCAGGGGGGCCCAAGGAAAGTCAAAGTTACCCCCTCAGGGACCCTCCAGTTGACGGACCAGGGATCGCAAAGGGACCTCAAGATGAAACACAAAATGGCGGCCCACGGGTCACTCGGGGTGACTAGACCAATCCTCTGTGCATTCTGTGCTCGAGGTAGGGGCTACAAGTCAGCCCAAGAACGACTTCAAGAGATGTCGAGAGGTTAATGCACTTGCAAAAGTGTACCGTGACCAGTAGTTCTTGTTCCACGCTACTCATGAGGGCTGTGGGTCTCCGCTTTGCTGGGGACTCGGGTCAGCCTCTGAGATGTCTGGAATTCCTCTTCCTGGGCTACAAATACTTTTGGGTCCGGCGGGAGCTTCAGAGATGCAGACAGGCAAAATGCTTTGTTGGTGCCTGCCAAGCAGGGGAGTCACTCCTTGACCCCAAGGGAGATTTCTTCAGTCCTCTAGTCTTGAGTAGAGCATCGAAGTTCCAGGATTCAGCTTCAGAGTTTCCTACAGGGATATCTAAAGTTCTGGTTACAGAGGTTCCTTACTTATACCTAAGGAAGTGGTTGGACTAGCTCTAGGGACCCACCTATGGGAAGGTTTGGAAAGAGGGGTGGCTCCATCCATTTCCTTTCTCCAGTTTTGCACCAGAGCAGGGTCTGAAAGCCCCTGAACCGGTTTTATCTGGACTATCCACAGGGACACCAAATGTGCCCCCAGTGCAGGACTTCAAAGCACATAGAGAGTGCTTCCACCCAGCCCCAATACACATAAGCCTGTCTGGGAGGTGGTTACACCTCCCTGTGACAGGAAACCTATTGTCCAGACCTCCCCTGCCGGAGTTTCGGTCAGCAGCAGGAGGCCAGACCCGTGTCTGCGGCTGCAGCATCTATTTTGTGATGCCAGGGCTCTATTTAATTTCTTCCGGGTATACCAGTACTGTCCTGTCTCTCCCTCTAGAAGGGTGGGATCATAACCTCACATCCAGAACTGATGTGGGGGTATGATTCCAGGGTGTTTGACACCAAACACGACGTGTTTCCGTACAGCCAGTCCAAATTTAGCATTAACCATTTTAGATATAATGCACTTAAGAGTATATGGTCAGGCTGCACCACTGACAAACCCAGAGAAGGGATTCAGAAGGCTTCAGAAGGGCTCGGCTCATGCCTGGGCACCCTCTCACATATAACCAAGCACCCTGCCTGCCATAGGGGTGACTGATAGGTTACCATGTGCAGTGATAGATGAGGTATAGTGAACTTATATCTCAGTAAGGGGTGCATGCACCACCTTACCCAGGCTGCAGTAGCAGAGCTGTGGTGTCATTTTGCACGGCTTTCCAGGGGTGGCATAACACATGCTTCAGCCCCTGGTTGACCTCTGGGGTACCTATGCCCTGGGTACATAGTATACCATATACTAGGGACTCCCAAGGGTACCCCAGAATCCAATATGGAGTGTACCTAAAGTACATGCAATCAATTTACAGAGGAAGCAGCTAGGCTGGGGCCCTGAATAGCAGAGTCCCAGCCAGACCAGCAAAAAGTGGGGGTAAACATGTGAAGCAGATCTACTCTCCTACAATCGCTGTATACCAAGACCTGGCGGCCATCACGCTGCAAAAGCGCAGAGCCTTCCGACCAGTTACAACACACCTGCGTTGTCAAGGTGTCCCTTACTCATGGGGGCACCCATTTCGCATTATCTTCAAGTGGGATGGCCGGCTGCGGCAAATCACGTCGCTACGGAAAGCCTGTGTGGTCCTGGGTATTGAGGTCCCTCAAGCAGACGAGGCCGACGATGGTGGAAAGAGAGATCAACGAGAGCGATGGCAGCGTGTTGGACATCGAGGGAGTCTGAAAGCCTCCTCTAGACAGGACTCTGTGATCATCGGTCAGGAGCGCCAGGCAGTGTTGGCCTCATTGACTGCTGAACTCACTCCCTGGGATGAACAGCAATCTACTTGTTGGGTCAGCTAAATGTTCTAAAGCTTGCTGGGGGTGGCGGGGGGCCGGGGACGGGGGGAAAGTTGATGGTCATAAGATGCTCCTAACAAACCAAGGAGACGCAGAGGTACACCGCGACTGCTGGACAGGTGTTTGGGGTTCCTATAGTTCTGTTTGTTGGGATTAGGGTGGGGAGGGAGGAGGGTCCGGTACACACAAAGCTTTCACCTAAGGGGTCCTTGACGCTCTGGGAAATACTTCATTTACACTCCTACGTAGATCTTATTCAATCAGCTTTAAGGGAGGGGGGCTTAGGCTTACTGGAAAGACCGATCCACTCTAAGGGCCGTAGCAAATCACCCCACGTCCATCTCTTATGGCCACGGAGGAGGTGAGGATACTCATGATTAATGTGAAAGGGCCTAACAACCCAGTTAAACGGAGGGCGATCCTTTCATACCTGGAAAATGCGGAGGTAGATATCTGGCTCCTGCAGGAGATGCACCTCCTTGCGACAGATTGCTACCGCATGAGATCAACGGCGTTACCACAGCAATATTTCTCCTCTGCAGGAGTGAAAAAGGTGGGAGTGGCCCTGCTCCTATCTAAACGCTGTAGGGGGGTGGTACAGGAGAAAGTAGCAGAATTGAAGGGAAGATTGCTGGCATATACCATACAATTTGGCTCCAGGTCCATAGTGATATGCTCCCTCTATGCCCCCCAACTCCGGGCAGGAACGCTTTCTTCGAACAGCCCTGACAGACGTTGTGGCCCCACAAAATTGCATGACCTTGGGGGGGACTTGAATTTGGTGATGGATGCGACCAGGGATCGCTCCCAGGCCTCCTCCTGGTACAAAGGAGAATTGTCCGGGGAAGGGAAGCAGTGGCTGCAGGAATTGGGTTTTGTGGACATATGGAGGGAGATGCACCCGACCTCGACCCAATACACTTTCTTCTCCCATGCACAAACGTCCTATGCCCGCATTGATTACTTTCTAGGGACAAGTTAGGTCACCAGGGCAGTCACGGCGGTGCATATAGATCCTATGGCCCTTTCAGATCCCGAGGCACTAACTGTACACGTATCATTGCCGTCCAACCCCCGCCCGGCTGGCTGTTGGAGACTTATAGAAAGTATGCTTCACAAGACTACAGTGGTCCGACAGCTAACCATAAGTATCCAGGAATACTTTGCCATCAACACTATGCCCGACGTATCATTAGTGACATTATGGGAAGCAATGAAGACAGTAGTGCAGGGGGAGCTTATAGCATTGTCAGCGGCCGAAAATAAGGAATTGAGAGCTAGTTTGGCAGCCCAAATGCACAAACGGGAAAGAGTACATAGCAGGACAGGCGTGCCCCGGTCTGAAAGCAGCTAAAAGCAGCCAGGGCGCAGCTGGCTGGAATAGACCTGGATAGGCCCAAGTATGCCGCAGTCAGGCTGAAGCACACTTACTACGTTGGGGGGATCGTACGGGCCGTCTCTTAGCCAATAGGTTGCGAGCCCAGAGACAGAAAACTAAGGTTTCTTCACTGAGAGAGACAGAACAGAGGGAGGTCACTGATGACCAGGAGCTTGCCCACACTTTTAGGAAATTCTACGAAAGCTTACACACAGCAGATACCACCTCAGAATCCGCTGCCTTGTACTATCTACAATCTATTACTTTGTCCACGCTCACCCCTGATCAGGCATCAGCTCTGTATGCTCCTCTCCGAGTTGAGGAGGTGATTACAGCAATTTCACGCCTTGAGCTGCTCAAGGCCCCCACCCCGGAAGGCTTCTCCCCGCTTTTCTACAAGAAATTTTGCCACATCTTAGCCCCGGTTCTGACAACGTTGTTCAACTTCTTTGGGAGTGCAAGCCCGATCCCCGCATCCATGCTGGCAGCGGCCATAGTGGTGTTGCCCAAGCCAGGTAAAGATAGACAATGCTGCTGTTTATATCGCCCCATATCTTTACTAAACGTTGACTTTAAACTTTTTACAGGAATCCTTGCTGCTCGACTGGGCACCTGTATGCTGAGCCTGATGGAGCCCGACCAGGCTGGATTTATTCAATCCCGTCAGAGCGTGGACAACACCAAGAGGGTACTCCATCTCATAGACAAGGCCCACCAGACGCACATGGAGACAATACTATTAACGGTCGATGCTGAAAAAGCATTTGACCAAGTGGATTGGGGGTTCAATGTCCAAGGTAGGCTTGGGTGAGAAATTCAGAGAGTGGGTAAGTTGTTGCTACACCCGCCCTATGGCCTCTATTTGAGTGAATGGTGTTTCTTCCCGCTCATTCGCCATTCAGAGGTGCACAAGGCATGGTTGTCCGCTGTCCCCCTTGCTCTTTGCCCTCTACATTGAGCCTTTGGCACAGAGGGTCAGGGATAACCCCAACATAAAGGAGATACCGTTTGGAGGTGCGACTCATCCTATTAGCCTCTATGCTGATGACGGTATCGCGGCATTGACGGAACACAGAGATCACCTCCCTGCTTTTTTAAAGGAGCTGCACGCATTCGGTCTTGTGTTGGGTTATCGGGTCAATGTGGGGAAATCCCTGATACTGAACTTGAATCCATCACCTCAGGCCCTCGACCCTGAGGAGGGATGGCTCTCAGGAATCTGGATGGTGGAGTCTATGCCTTACTTGGGTCTGAAACTGGCAGCGTCTGTGAGCCAAACAACTCACCTATACCACGCTAGGCTGACACAGCAAGTGAAAAAAGATCTGGACGCTTGGAGTAAACATTGCCTCTCGCTGCTGGGAAGAATAGCAGCAGTTAAAATGTCCCTTCTACCTAAAGTACTCTACTTGTACCAGACCTTGCCGGCGCTGCCTCACCCAGGGGTGATTGCTTCGCTTCAGCGAGAAATTAATCAGTTTGTCTGGGCCGGAAAGAAACCTAGGATGAGTAAAGGGCTGGGATATATGAGACCCGATGCAGGTGGGCTGGAAATACCAGATCTCCTTAGCTACTATAAAGCTGCGCAACTGTGGTATTTGGTTGAATGGGCAAGGCCATAATCGGAAAAAAGATGGCTCTTTCAAGACAAGGCATTGACGGGGATCCCTCTATGGAAGGTCCCCTTTTTAAAGAAAGCCCAATGACCTAGAGGCTTGATGGGGTCACCAATTATGAAATCGGTGATGTCAGTCTGGGATGGAGTGGCAACAGCAAAGAAGCTGACTACATTCCCATCTCCCCTGACACCTCTCTTTGGCAACCCCGAATTCTCCCCCGGGATATCTGATAAGGCCTTTTCAGCGTGGAGAGATACCTCATGCTGCACGGTGGGCCATCTTTTTGACTTAAAGGGCAAACTCCCTTTCACTCAACTGAAACTTGAATACGGGATTCCAGAATCAGAAAGAATGAGGTACTTGCAAATTAGGCGTTGGGTACTTCAAAAGGAGATCAAAGAACAGGGGTCCCGTTGATTGACCAAATACGAAAAATGGCTGATTACCTAAACCTCAGACAAAGGGCTAATAACCAACATGTATGATATGCTTCGACAGTGCCCGCAATCGCAGGCCACCCCGAGTCAAAGAAGGTGGGAGAGAGAGTTGGGCCGGGCACTCACGCAGAAAGACTGGGCAGGGATCTATTACAGGGCGAAGCATACAGCGCGTAACGTGGCCAGCATAGAAACCGCCATGAAAATAGTTACCTATTGGTATCTCACGCCAGCCCGTTTGCACAGAGGCAACCCACAAAGGAGCCCCAAATGCTGGAGAGGTTGCGATAATGAGGGCACACTGTTGCACATATTGTGGGACTGCCCGTTGCTGGCCGATTATTGGTCTAACATTTTGGATATCATAGATGAGCTGTTCGATAGGCAGATCCCAAGGCTCCCGGTTTATATTATCTTAGGCCTCCCCAACCCCATCACATTCCCACTTAAAAGTATGAGAGGCCGCCAAATGGGGCTAGCGTTGGGGGCAGCATTGCAAAATATACTGTCACACTGGGGTTCCTCCACTCTCCCCACACATCTAGGGTGGCTGCACAGGCTCTGGTATATTTTGGGGATGGAACGAATTTCAGCCACTCTACAAAACACCACAGATTCCTTCCAGAAAGTTTGACGACCTTTCCTAACACTGCTCTCGTCTGAGTTCAATTAAATAACCCAGCCCGAAGTGTTGCACCTTTCAGATCTAGGGAATGAACAAGCAATGTTCCTGGTTGCTTAATGTATGCTGTTACTACTATGGATTGTGGACTTATTGCTGGAGTCACAGAGTTCACCGGACCGGGGAGGGGTTTCTGTTTTTGGGTTGAAAAGAGGCAGAGTGTGTATTATGGACTTCCACTTTATGAAGAGCACTGGTTCGGCTTACAATATACGCTGTATGGTTAAGATACTTCCTGTGGATACCAGACTGCAGGTGGCCTGTACATTCTTTAGCAGTGCATTGCTCATGTCTCTGTGTTGAGTTCATATTTTTGAAAAAGCTAATAAGCACATTTAAACTTAAAACTCCATGACCTCCCCCAACAAAGCGAAGTTCACTTCCCACTTCTACTGGTTAGCAGTGGCGAAGTGTTCAGACTACGAAAGCAACAAAAATGGTTTCAGAAAAGAGGAGGGGGAAGGTAAAATGTTTGGGGATGACCCAGCAGAGAGGGTCAAGACCAACAGAAGCATTCCTATTTTTCTATGGAATGCTAAATCAGGATACAATATGCTGTGGTAGCAATAATTGTCTCAAAGGTATTTTGTTAGGTACTTCATTGAGGTTTCAGAACTGTTTGGGGAAGGCTCTCCATGTACAAACCTCGAGAGAAAAGTAATGAAGTGCGAAGAAACCCCTCTTTTCCTCATTGAAGGCCATCAGTCCCACATGTTGTTCAACCTGTTTATTACATGGCTGACACTGGTGGCCTTTGGTGTACAGTATTAACTATGTTCACATCCTCAACAACACATGTGAAGGGTGTTAGGACAAAATATCAAATAAAAAGTACCAGTAAACAAAGCCTTTGTGTCCTGAATATAGGGATGCCCAAAATATCATGGACAGAAATATCAGAGATAAGAATACCCTTTGAATTGTTATTTTTAATATCGCTGTGAAAAATATAACTTTTTAAATTATCGTTGTGCATAATATCATATTTATCGTTATTTTGTTATTTATTTTAATGATTTAATAAGCATTATATGCACATTTTTGCCTTCTATATTATTAATTGATTTAATTTAGTAATTTCTAATGTTTGTACATTTTATTATGCTGTAGGAGTGGGATGATGGGTTTATAAGCATGGGGAGATTTGTAAAATATGTTTGTTCAAATTCTTTTGTACAATTTACAGTATGAGTATATTTAATAACATTTCTATTAATTTAACTTAATTTGGAAATGTTATCTTTAGAATGTTATATTTTATGGGAAAATATTTGATGAAATGTTTTTAAGATTTTTGGTTTGTAATTTTGATTTCTTATTTTTGTATATGTTCATAATTTTGATAAACTTGATATATTAATTACTAAGGAGCTGCGTATGATTGCAGAAGTCCAAAGACCGACATACTTGCTGTGTCATACCAACCACAGCCACTTCGGCAGTCCGACCACCCAATTATGACCATGGCAGTCGGGACCACCACAAGACTGCCGCCATTGTCAGGATCCTAGATCCTGCTGTAGCAGAGGTGGGGAAAGCCCCGTGGATGTGAGGCGGTGCTGATACCTGCACCACCGTCCCAATAACGACCTGCCTTTTCTCTGACCTTTTCATAGCGGAGAACCCTCCATGAAAAGGTTGGCGGAAAGGCAATGAAGAGGCTCCAAACAGGAAACTATGGCGATTTTGCCCGTTGGGCAAAGTTCATGGGAGCACATGATGTGCCCCCCATTCATTGCACGGTTGTGCATGCACTGTGTGCCATGCACGACATAGTGCATGTTACGCAGTGCACCCGATGTGCAAGTGGCGCTGCCATGATGGCGGCATATGCTTCAGCCTCTCTATGAACCAAAGCATGCCGCCTCCGAGTTACTGCTGTCACAACAATGCCAGCCTAGGGGTGTAATCATAATACGGCAGTCAGTATGCCGCTGGCTTGGTAGCTTTCTCCCAACCTCAGCAACAGCAGTCTGGTGGTTATACCGCCAGACTCATAATCAGGCCATAAAATATTATTTTTCTTTACATTATGTTAACACTATTTTCAAAGTTCATTAAAACATTAGAATTGTACTGTGATTTTCTTTAGTATATTTCAGTTACATATTTTCATATATGGTTTAATGTTGCACTTTGTTTACTCATTTTATTATGTAGTAATTTATATATTTCTATATTTTAATATTTCCCTTTGGTTTTGGAAAGAATAGTTATAAAATAAATTGTTATTTATAACTTTCTATATTACGTATAGTCACATTGTAATTGTTTCATTAGATATTCAATTTTAATCCTAAAGTTTTTATATTTGATTTTAAATAGTGATGATTTTAAAGTTTCCTTGTTTCATTTTGTTAACAAGTGTGTTGTAGAAAATTCAAAGAATTATACATTCGGGGTAATATGATGGCGATCTTCCTGCAGCCGGTGGCAATTGAATCCAGCCCGCTCCTTGAGCCTGCCGGCAAGTCAGCACCGGCTTGTAATCCCAAAGGGCAGGCCTTTCCACCCATGGGATTACGATGCACGGTTTCTGCCATGGTTTCCATGCCAGCCTGTCTGACATGGAAACCATGTTGGAAAGCATGTTTAGGGGCCTCTAGCAGAGCCCACTTGGGTGCGCGTCCTCCGGTTGGGGGCCTGTTGATCCCTGCACCTCGTGACAGGCACCTTAAGGTGCCTGCCACGAGGGTGCAGAGATGAATGACACCTCCAATTTCCCTATGGGAGCCTGCATTATGGCCGGTTTAGGGCCGTAATGCATGCTCCCATAGGGAAATGTAGGAATGAGACCGAACAGTGTTTAGTTGCATCCTAATTGGGTGGTCGGGACCATCTCCAACAATCTGCACTCAGGCCTTGATTGCGAGTATGGCTGTCCCAAGACTGCCATATCAGATTTAGAGGTCCAACCGCTGCCTTCTCGCTGGTCTGACTGCCTGATTACTACAATGGCATTGTGGCTAGGGGCACATGTTGTCCTCCCCAATACCTGCACTGTCGTGCGTTCACTGTGTGCCATGTAACAATGTGCGCACGACAGTGCAGGTGCTGCAGTGAGCCAGCATTGCCTTCAGGCTCACTCTGTGGACCACCATTGCTTTTGTCCTCTTGTTTAATTGTATTGTGTGTTAGGCCTAGCTAGGGTTTAGTTGTAGTGATATTTTAGATAATTCATGTTATATTTTGCGTTTATGATAATTGTATTGGCATGTTTATGTTGTATTTGAAAATAGCATTTTGCAAGGGTTGGTATAGTATGCTTTCACAGGTTTATCGATCAGAAGTCATCTCATGGACCTATAGTTTTTATGTCTATTTTTTAAGGATATTAATTTGGTTTCTAGTAAGCCGATTTTATTATATTTAATATCCTTTGATTTTTTAGGTTTCCTGTAGCTGTTATCATTCACTTTGTCCGGTTTTTTTATGGTTCCTCATGTCTTTGGGTTACCTCGATGGATTACCTTGAACTGTTCCTTTTTGCATTTTTTTGTGTGTTTTTGGAGTTTATATTTGCTTCTTGGTGGGTTGTATTTTGACAACATGGGCATGGACAAAGATCTACAGCTACAGAACTGAGAGTTTAATGTTATCTATTCAGGGTGGGAATTGTTATCTTTTTTGCAATGTGTATCTGCTGTAAGTATAATGTGTTATGCTACATTTCTATGTGTTGGATTTACTTGGTTCAGTTTTGTGTTTAGTTCTAGTGCTGTGATTTGTGGTTGCTGATGTGCTGACCTTTAATGCTTTCTTAAAAGTAATTATTATTTCTATTTTATTTCTATGTTTTTGACTGATGTGTAAAAATATTTGTTTAATACTGAGCAAAATATTATTACGTTATGGTGGTGTTTAACTAGGCTTGTTGATTAGCATGAAGGGAGCTAGGTTTTTTATAAAAGGAATTTTGATGCTGATTCTAAGTAGTGTACTCCTTTTGTTGTTAATAACATTTCTAACTTTATATTGAAGTATGTTATTCATCCTACTGGTTTGTTTACTGATTTTAGGTATAATTTGGGTTAGTGATTGCTCAAATATTTGTTGTTGGTAGCTCTGTTATTTTTGCAGTGCTTTCATAAATTTGCAGACTGTAGGATTCATTCTCCCTAGTGTGGCTTGGAAGTCATTGTGCATTGTGCTGTTTGGGCTGGGCACGACGTCATTTAGCACGCAACGTGAAAATTTGACGTTAAAAAATGTTTTTGGATGAACTCATTTCAAGTCAATTAAGGTGTGCAACCCGCACAAATATGATGTTTATGAAAGATATGCCCGATCGTGTTAGCACCCACGAAGACCAGAGTAACAAAAGGAACAGTTTGAAATAAAGTGGCCATCCTCATGCAAGGCGGAACAACTACGTTCACAAAGCAAGTTTATTTTATGGTGTCAGAAGAATGTGGAAAATTGTAGTAATGAATATTGGACAGAGCGCATGTTTCATTTAAATTGTTAGCAGTTGTTTAAGGTTTACAGTGGCACAACATAACTTTATTGAGGAATGTCATCAACTAGTTTATCGATCTAGAACTTCTTAATACGACCAAAGAAAAGCATTATGGGTGTTGTAGTGTCTCTGGAAGTTTGGGTGTTTGAAAGGGACGCAGGTGATAATTACGTGGAGATTTGGGGGAGGGCTGCTGTAGAGGAGGGGCAAAAGTCGAATTTAAAAGCAAGGAGGTTGGAAAGGGTAAGGAAAGATTTTTCCTGTGATGGTGTAAGGAGGACGTCTGTTTGTTAGCAGGTATAAGATGAGGATTAAAGGGCGAAGGAGACTATGGGAGACGCTGAAATAAGGGGAAAGGGAATGGAAGTTTGATGTAGGAGGCGGGATGGATTGATGCCGGTCGGGGTTTGTGGATGGATAACAGGGTAGGTGAAGTAAGATATGGAAAGGGATGGGTGAGAAGGGAGGGTTTTGTTTGAATGTTGAGAAAAGAAGAGAGGAGAATATCGAGGGTTGAAGCAGTCGGGTTTAAAATAGAGTAATTATTCACCGAGTGAAAGGAAGTTTGAGGCATTAACGGCAGAGCGAGCTGTTTGTCAGAGACACCAGGGGCGATTCTGTTTAGTAATGTAAACAACGTAAGTAATGAATTGGTGAGACTAAGAAAAAAGTTTTTTTTAAACATGAGTTGTTCTAAACATGAGCTTTGTTTGTACATGTGATTTTCGTGTGCATATCTATGGATGGAACACTATAGTATGTTTAATTATGATTTACAGTTTTACCTGACGAAGGGCCCAAGAGGCCCGAAATGCATTGGACTTCAATAAACTGCTATTGATGAATTTGGCTTCAGTCATGTTTTTGAAGAGAGGTTCGGATGGCCCAGCAAAAGCATTAGAAACTTGGGAAATGGCATTTCCTTGCATGCGGATGTGAATTATCGCAAGCGAAAGCGTGTATTATTAATGGAGTGATAATTGACATGTTAAAAGTCTGAAAAAAGGAAATTGGTGAAAAAATGTCTGCACATGCAATCGGCTGTGCAAATGGTTAGGGGCAGAAAGTGGTCCCAATATGTTGTCACTCTTTCCTTATTTACCATACATCAATATTACAGGTGACTTCCCAAGATCCTCTTCGGGTCACACCATCTGGTCAGGCCACATCCTCATAGGTACTTTTCCACTGGAGAGCGATGCTCCTGAGCGATGGCGAGATGACCTTGATTCCCAGGCTCTCTTCGGTGAGAAATTAGAACAGTTCTCCATATCAGTATCAACGTTCAATGTATCCCCTTCTCTCTTTGCCTAACTCCCAAAATACATTATTCTGGCTAAAAGTGAATCTTTTTCCACCTGCAACATAAGTGTGAGAAAGAATAAGACCCAACGTTGACATGAAATGCAATTATTAACTCTAATTTGAGAGCTCCCAGGGAAAATGCATTTCAGGCCTACAAAATTCAGCCAACATAGGAGAAATAGAATATGAACATCTCAAAGTCATATAGAAATTGAGTCATATCCATTTAATAATTTCACCTACATATAAATGGCATGATTAATAAGCACATTCAATAATGAAATGATTGTCAGTTCTGCAACAGGAGCATTTCAGTTATTGTTCTCTGCAAGTTACTTTAATTTTCCATGTTACTTCTTCATGTATTCTATATTTTGGCCTAGGCTGTTCATATTCATGTTCTCACGTTATAAGATCCTAACACTTAGGTTAACTTGACAAATGGTTATATGCGCGTGCAGTCTACACATGCGATTATAATGCACCTCTACAATTAAAAAATGATTTTGCGCTACATCATTTGCATTGCAGCACGTTGTTCAACACAGTCAGATATAGTTGTAGTCATGTTCTAAAAAAGTGGACACCTGTTGAAGGTTAATTAAATGATTCCTAAAAATGACAAGCACCCCTTCTAAATTGTTTCTTTCCTTTGCAAGAATAGAGCACTGCCTGCATGTATATATATATCCTCACCGCTTCCTTCCTCAATAGCTGACAGTCAAGTGCTTAGAATTTTGCATTGTGCTTAGACTTTTTTAACATGTATGGCTCTCAGCCTGGTCGCCACATGCTTAATAGGTTTTTTTTACATTTTTAAAAAGAGGTACAAGAAATTGCTCATTAGCTACATGTATAAGAACTATTGTTAAATTGCATTGTTTTTGTATGGAATAGAAATCAAGCTAAGGCATACTAGAAGGAGCTATTAAAGTTGCCTTCTTAAATACAAACACACTCACAGGAACTTGGTCAACTATGTACTGCTATTAAGAAACCAACATCCAGTTTACAACAGGTTAAGTGCCAAGGACATAGCCACATACACACTCCTCATAAATGAGCCCCAATATTTCTCACTGAACCCACCTGATTGGGATTTGATCAGTACTAGTTGAAATCAGCAGTGTTGCGTCACGCAGCTCCAAATGATTTCACCTGCACATACCTCCATGCTTTTGTGGTCAGTCATTAGCAGCACTTCTTGTGCCTCATCGTTTCAGCGATGCTACTGCATCTTGTCTGGTGTCCCTAATTGTGTGGTGTGTCCTGGTTTAACTATCCACGACTGGCAGTTATATAGTAGTGGTTCAAGCGATGTCAGAAAAAAACACTATGTAAAATGTTGATCAGCAAGTGCCTATGATAGAGTATACTTGGCCCTTTTAATTGAAACTAGCAATGCAAGCTCCATGACCTTGTAGGACCTATAGCCAAATATGATTCTTTCATTCCATCACTTGTATCAAAACCAAGCAATGCATCAGAGTAAAATAAATTGCATTTCTGTGGGTGATAAAGATCACGAATGTTGCTACAAACCAAGGGGCATATTTATGGGCCCCTTTTCATCTCTCTTGGACTACGCAACGTGGTGTAGGCATGATACAACTTAAAATGAGATTTACGTAGCCTGCAAGGCCACCTTGGGTTGGCCCGAATGGCTTCATAAATCTCTAGGAATATAACGCTGCCCGAATTGCAGCTTTGCATTATTCTGGATCAGGGAGGTTATTTCATGGGTGTTGCGTGGGTGTTCCCAAGCTACCTACCAGTGGTAGACCTGGGAAAGTGCCAAAAACCTACGAGTCCCCAGGTGAGGCATAGCGAGAAGAAATACCTTCATTTCTCATCTGCAGCACACAAAGAAAGAGGAAAAATTCTCAGGGGACTGTTTTTGTGCAAGTACGTGCCCCTCTCTGGATAAAAACAATCCTCCTTACAACACAGCACCCAAGGGTGCTACTTTAGTGCTAGGCAGCCAAAAGGGTGCAAGCACAGGGTAAAAGGCGGGAGGTATGCACTATAATGACATAAATAGAGCACATTCCTGGTCTTTCCCTATCACGCTGGGCAGCTTAGCAAGGTGTCTTGCTTCTCTGCACGACGTGACTTGACCATAATTATGGCCCCAAGAGACTAGCCAGAAAAATAAATTACCCCCACTTAGCGAGTAAATTAAGCAATCCCAACCAATCCTATGAATCCATGTAAATTGCATTCCTGGGGAAAATTCACACAAAATTATGCAACATGATGCATATTTTAGCATGCTTTTAAGGGAATTTGGCAAAAAAACTACACATAAGCCAGTATTGAACTTTTGTTCTCATTCATTTTTTTCCTCCTTTCCTTCTTTGATCGTTCCTTCAATGCTTCTTTCATTCGTTTTTTCATCATCTTTTTTTGTGTTTTTTACTCTTTCTGTCCATATTTCTTTCCTTCTTACTATTTTTCTCTCATTCCATGTCCTTTTTAGATTTCTTTTCTCCTTAATCCCCCGTTATTTTTATCATGCTCCTTTCATTCCTTCGTACTTTCCCTGCTTCTTTTCTTTTGTTATTCCTTCCATTCGATTCTTTTTTATGTTCGATCCTTCAACTGTGCACTGTTTCATTTCACATTTGTTCTTTATTATTTCATTATATTTCTCAGCTTTGCTTCTTTCTCTGCTTCCACATTTTCTTTTCAATTTCTTTATTCTTTCACTTCTTTCCATCCTTAAATCTTTCTTTTTTTACCCTTCTTTCGCTTCTTTTACACCTTCCTTCCTTATTCTCCATGTTGTAGTATACCTTCTTTCCTTCATGCTTCCAATTTTCTTCTTTGTTTCTTTCATTCTTTGCATTGAACTTTCTTTCCTTTGTGCTGTCTCACTCCATTTGCCTCTAACTGTTTTATTTTTTTGGCCTTTTAATATTTTGTTTCTTTATTGTATTAGGCTGTTGTGAGTTTTCTTTGGGCCCACTCAACAGCTGTGTAGTTTAGGTATATTCAACCGGAATGTATTAATTTCTCATTCTGATGTGCAAAGACCTGCGAGATAGAGATGCAAGTTAAGAAGGGCCATTGAAAGTAAAGATGGGCCATAAAACAATGTAATCTGCTTCCATAGCACCCCTGTTTAAGTTGGCATAGGTTTACTACGTCGTTGCTACAAACATATCTATGTTGCTTTATTATCTGGAGTGAAGGCTAGCCAGAAATTCGTTCCTCTTCCAACATTTCAGGGTTCAGGGTAGTGCTGTTAAAGCACATTTCAATCAAACTGATTCCAGGAAATACCAACACAATGGCAGTCTCTGGAATGTGGTAGAAAGGCAATATTGCCAGGACTTTAGGACTAAAAACCAATAAAACGTCTCTAATATCCCAAATACATCATAAGACAAAAGGTTCATAGGATCCTTTAACTAAGACCCACACAAGAATAAAGTATAAAGAGCAGATCCAGACAGCAGAAAAGGATTATTGCATACTAGCAGAACTGGTGGCTGCTGAAAATGTTTTGCACACTAAGATTTAGAATGAGACCAAACAGCCAGGACAGCCCACTTGCTAATATCATCTGAATGTGTCATAAATCCCAAAGCCCTTCCTAGACCAAACCTTCTCCTCATTTATTAAATGAAAGTGAGCTGGCAACTCATCCCTTGCTGCAGTCCGAGCCCAAACATGCACCCACCAGGAACATGGCGCCACCCAGGGGAAATCAAGGCCCATGGGCTGATGAGTTGAAGGGTACGCAAGATCATCCCTAGTGAGGTTCTGGAAATAAATCACTGCCTTGTGGTTGAGGAAGTGTGAACAGAGGAGCTGACTGGACTGAGCTCCAACAGCATTTGTATGTGAATTTAGTGTGGAAAATAGCAAAAGACTGGGGTTGTCTGAAATCTTGAGGTACCCATCTCGAGTTGGTGGAGGTTTGAGGTGAGACATGATCGAGTGCAGGAGTGGTTTGAAACACAAGCTTATCAGTGTTTAATCATTGACTGTGTAGAATGCAGGATGACCAAAATCAGGAGGCAGGGCTGTTTTTGTAATGTATAAGGAAACTGTTACCTATTGAAGCTTAGACTTGTTGATCTGATCCGTCAGTTGGGTGGAGATTGCTTTCCCAATATTTTTTTAATGAATGGTAGAGGGTTGGTTATTGAGAGGATTACCTGAGTCTATCAAAGGTTGATTCAAAAGGGGGCGGGGGGGCTGTCTTCTTTCTGACCTCATCATTGAAGGTACCTTGTCTATCAAAGGCATTGACAATGTTGAGGAAGTATATAATGGCACTCCTATGATGATATTTCAATACAAAGGTTGGTAGAATGTCATCATCAAAGGAGGTGACTTTGAGAGAATGTCGGTAAGTTCATCCTTAAGAGAAAGTTAAAAGCTAGCCACATAGGAAGGAGTTGTGGAAGATTGGAGGCAAGTTTGATGTCTGCTTCAAGTATTTCTGCATTCATGTATGCAGCATTTATATAGCGCAAACCTAGCTATAAGGTAGTGGTGTGCTTTGCATTGTCCATTGCAATGACACGGTCATGGTGTGATTGGAGGATTACCTGTTTTCTAAGAATGAGAGCTGTTAATACATCACAATGAAGTCTCTTTAAAGAGATGTATTTTCATCTTGTCAGATCCTATTTTGTTCATTGTGTCAGTGAAGAAATGATTTATAGTCACACATTTGTTGAATAATTTAGAGATTGGATTGTCTGGTAACAGGTTGAAGCAATGTTTGACAGCCCTAAAGATTGCTTTACTTCTCATAGTTGGTTCCTTGATGGTAGACTTGTGAAAGGCAACTTTAACAGTGTGAATTTATGTTGTGAGTGTATTGAGCTGGGAGAGTCCCTTGGGTACCTTGATCAATCGTGAATGCTTTCTTTGCTTTTTTAAATAATTGTCTTGTAGCTTCTTCTCTAAAATATGTTAGGTGTGCCACAGTGCCAACGTTTTTATTTTTCAGGGTCATGTTTTCAGTGGAGCACTGTATTCTGTAATGTTCTTCATTGCTTTGTTGAATATGTATAAACGTGAGTTGAGATCTGATCTGGGATGATGGGAGTTTGAGAGTTTTCGGAGTTCATTTTGGCGGGCCTTCCTCAAATGTCTTTGAAGGAGTGGTGTCAGACCTGACAGTCCTTTGGTGATCCTGACCCAAAGGTTTTGCTTTCTCCCCTCCTATTCGCTGACATTCATTTTTGTTGGCTTTGGGACTCTGTGCCCTTTACCACTGCTAACAAGTGCTAAAGTGCTTTTGCACCCTCCTCTAAACATGGTAAAATTGGATTACACCAAATTTGATTTTTAATTTACTTAAACGTCCCTAATAAAGTGGTACAACATGTACCCAGGACCTATACATTAAACGCTACTAGTGGGCCTGCAGCACTTATTGTGCCACTCACTTAAGAAGCCCTTCAAAACCTGTCCCAGATCTACCATTGCAGTTTTGTGTGGCCAATTTGACCTGGCAAAATAAACCTTTTGCCAGGCCTAAACCTCCCTTTTAAATATATACAAGTCACCCCTAGGATAGGCCACATCTAGCCCAGAGGGCAGGATATATATATATTTTTTTAAGTGGGACATGTAATCAAGGTTTTACTTGTTCTGAACTACATTAGTCTTATACGATTTCAACGCCTATATCTCTATATGATACACCGGATTACGTTATTACATTTAATAAGTGAAGACTTTTGGTGGGAAAAGGTAGAAATTTCACATTCAGTTTAAAAATAATTGTATTTTGAAATTCTTTTTAATGGTAAAGTTGGATTTTACATCACAACTCGCATGACCGTGATTAGCATGGCAGTTGGCCTTTGTGTATTCCTCCCAGACTGTGAGACAAAGGGGGACTAGGGGTTGGCAGGATGTGCGGAACAGAGCTCTTCCCTGCCCCAATTACATTTCAAGGAAGCTGCTGTAGCACACTCACAAAGAACTTCACACAAGTCTTTGTCACCATAGACCTCTTGAAGCCTGGGCAGGAAGGTGGAAATTCCAGAAACATCTGTTGGGGGGGGGGGGGAGTTTCTTCCACTTTTAAGCTGGCAACAGGGATAAACATAGGACCCTTAGGCCTACTCTTCAGTTTATTCCTGGACCTGCAGAGGACTCCCAGAAGGACTATCTTGTACTTTAGGGGACTGCATTGCTGCTTAAGGCCTGCTTTGTACTCAGAGGACAGCCCAGCTGCCACCAGAAAACTACCCTGCTGCTTGAAGCCTGCCTCAAACCCTCGAAGGACTGTTCTGCTGCTTGAAGCCTGTCTTGCTGCTTGATGCAAGTAGTACCAGAGTGACTCCAAAGGCTAGATGGCAGGCCTCCTGCTCTGAGATACAGGGACATGAAATGCTCCAACAACTTGGAACATGCACATGGACCCTGTCTGAAGTTAGTCCCGCCCTTCAATGGTGTCCAGGTGTTAAGGATACCCAAACCACCAAAAGCCAAAACTTGGGACTTAAAATAATTTTCATCAAAACTGGGGCCTACCTGTTGGCCGATCAGCCCAGGGTGCTTTGTCGGGTAGCCTGACTTTGCGGTACTTCCCACTACATTCTTTATCACTTAAGGTTTAGACAAGTGTTCACATGAAACTCAAATGAAGGAATTAAAATCAGACAGTAAAAATAGCCGTTAAGATTCAATATATGAAGAAATGAGACCAGCATGTAGACCATACTTCAAATTCATCTGAATTCAATTTAAGTTTGAAAAATATTAAATATTTTCAGCCAAAGAGGGAAGATATTGTAACAAGTACGCAATACCACAAGTGCAAAAAAACAATAACTGAAAGCCATATCAAATATGTATTTCTAAAACGTACAATGACACTGTGGAAATAGCACAGTGTTATTTCAAACAATGGTCTATATGTAAGGACATTGACACCATTTCGATCCTATGGAAAGGTAAAAGGGTCTGATCAGGACTGTCGATGACCTCAAGAACTTATAGTAAGGAATAGAGTTAGCGCTGCAAATGAAACATATCATTCCAAAGTAGTGGAAAGGTCTAAAATACATACTGGCAACTGTGAGAGATAAGCAGAAAGCAGTTCCTGTCTGAAACAATTAGCAGCTGGTTAAGCGAAAGTGTATCTCAATGTGAACTCCTATGGCTAATTCAGGAAACATGGTAAGGAGATATTCAGGTAAGTGTGCTGGATGACTACATAGTGGAGGAGAAGTGCAGAAGGACTTACCAAGCTGAGCAGCGAGCAGTGTTCAGGAGCACCTGTGCTATTTATTAGAGACTGCGGGGCAGATTTACAAGCCCCTTGCGTCATTTTTGCATTGCCGTTGCGTCACTTTTTGTGACGCAGTAGCAGCGTAAAAATGAGGCCCATTTACAATGTGACGCATCTAGGGAGATGCGTCACGTTGTAAAGCCCTGCGCCACATTATACCTACGGCAGGTATAATGTATGCAGGGCGGGAGTTCCAACTCAAAAAAGCTGTGTAGAAGTGAAACAGAGAAATCTACAAGATTTCACTGTGCCAATTCTAGGATGCCACTGCGTCAAATTCTTACGCCTGCTTGAAGCAGGCATAAGGAGTGACGCAGCACAATGAGGATAGGCCTCCCCCTGCATTGCTGGAGTTGCGCCGTGCGTGCAACACAACTCCAGCAATGCGTGAATTTTGCGTCAACAGATGCGTCTGAATTCCGGACGCATCTGTCAATCCTTGCGCCATGGTGCGCGGTATTCTAAATACAGCGCATCCATAGTGGTGCAAGGGTTTCTCAGGGTGGCGCAGAGAAAGTGACGCATCTTTACAGATGCGTTACTTTCTAGTAAATCTGCCCCCGCAAGTATTTGAAATTTCAATCAAAAAGTGAGAAAGAAAACTCATGATGCTCACGGGGACTGTACCTGAAAATGTATGATGAATGGGCAAGTTAAGGAAAAAATAGTCCTAATTTGGGAAAATACAACATGACGGGTAGTACACAATTACCCAGGAGTAGAGCTACTACTCTACATGCATGGAGCCCCCAAGGGGAACAGATTTAGGAACTTCCAATAGAAGTTGGAAAGCGGCAAAGCAATGAGAACTGTGTGACAGGAGAGTCACTCGTAGTTAACCGTCAGTGTCTTCATGCTGCGAGACACTGTGTTCAGACTACAGATATGGCGGAGCCACCATAACGAGGCTTGGGTCATGCCACATCCTAGTGGAAAGGGGGCATGGTCACAGCATGAGAGGAGAGGCAGAGATTGTCTCAGGGGAGGCTCTGAGCAGTGCAAACGTGGGTAAAACCTGTCTAATGGAATTGCAGGAGTGAGACGGGAGTACCATGAGTAATACAGCGAGTCACAATAATACACAATACAATGTTTTAATAAACAGCAATGTCAGAAGGCCAACGCATTGTTGGAGAGGTAGAGAACATGATAACAGGATATAAGAATAGGGAATCAGTGAAAGAAGAGCAAAAATGAGACAAAAGACAGCCATAGTTGGTTACTGACCAGCAACGTTGAATACCAATGCTCTGTAGTGACATAGTGAGGGCTAATTAATTAAAAAACAAGGTGACAGAGATAAGATCAGTGATAAACACAGCAACAATGAGATTTACATGAAATACATAAATGATTGTATGCTCAATGAGGAGTTACATTCGGGCAAAGAAAAATAAAGATCAGCTGGAAGTCTCTTTAGGTAGGCAACATAGGCCAAACGATAGTTGTGTATTGTGTGGTGCTGTGGTACAAAGAAACCAGATCAGGGTAGATCTTTCGATTGCCTGGAGGTGGTAAAGACCACTCCACGGGGTGAAGCTGTAAGTAAATGAGTCTTAGGGGTTCAGGAATGAGTCATTAATTCATAAGTGAAAATATTTTGCGCCACTCCTCTATGGAGTTAAGTCAGTTTTTTATGGAATCACTTTTGCCAATCCATTTTCAATCCAGTGGTTGTAAGATATATGGTGTGTCCCCACCTCTTGGTGATGGTCGAGCCTTTTCAAAGACTTGCCATTTCACATTGCCAGCAGTGTGATGATGTTCCAAAACGTGTTGTACCAATGAGATGATTCCGTTGCCACATCAAGAGCAGATCCTATGTTGGCCAATCCTGCGGCCTCATTTATGAAAAGTGACGCATAGCAGCATGAAAACAGCGATGCGTCACTTTTCATTGTGCCCTCCTTGCGACATGCTGAATGCCTCATATTTACAGTATGATGCATCATGTCGCAAGGAGGTACAGATACGTCAGTATTTCTGACGTATCTTTAGGCGCATAAATGACGCATTGCTGGAGTGTGTCACAAAAGTGACGCAACTCCATCAATGGGTCATTTCACATGGGCAAGTCCCATTTAAAATGTACCTGCCTCACTCTTATGCCTGCTGTGTGGCAGGCGTAAGATATTGACGCATTTGCGTCCTAGAAGTGACGTCGTGAAATCTCATAGATTTCACTGCGTCACTTCCACGAGGCTTACTTGCGGCAAAACGCCCATCCTGCATATATTATACCTGACGCAGGTATAATGTGGCGCAGGGGTTTACAAAGTGACACAACTACCTAGATGCGTCACTTTGTAAATATGACGCAATATGGCGCACATTTTTACCCTGCTGGTGCGTCACCGGCGGCGTAAAAGTGATGCAAGGGCTCATAAATAAGCCCCCTGGCCTTTACTTATTAGGATATCTGTCCAATGTAAATCAAAAACAGGGGCACAGTTTGCAGAGGATTACATTACTAGAAGCACAAATAGTATAGTGCTGTAAGGAGATTTCTGTGTTGCCATGTCTGAGTGCTCTAGTGTTTTTAGTGAACTGACACACTGTGCAGTTGCCACATTTAAAATGAACCTTTTTGATTCTAGTCCCTAGGAAGATAGGGTAGTTTCTTTTGATTTTAGTGGATGAGAGTTGCATTGAACAAAATATGAAAATAATTGTAGCTCATTGAAGCCTTACATATTTTTGAGAATCGACCAGTGTTTCTTGATTACCTTGACACTTTTGTTGGTGTCAGGGCAGAACCTGGTAACACAGGCAGTTTTATCAATAAAAGATCTCTGTGTTGGTTGCAGAATGACTTATCTAGGGCTATAAAATGCCCTTTCCATGAATGTCTTAATCAAACATTACAGATACCCCCTTTCTGAGAGTTTTTGCTTAGTATAGAACCTTCTTTGAAGAAGTCTCGTTACACTGTACAGTTCCTATGGAGCTTCAGGAATTGGCCAATGGAAGGCCATCTCTGAGTGTTCATGGATGGAAATTTGTGTACTTTGAAAGAGGGTTATGCTCTGTTGATTTCCTGTTAAGGTAGATGATGATGTGGTTTCCTTTGTATTTAATTCTAAGATCTAGGAAGAGTAGGCTACTAGAGTCACTGTTTTACGTGCATTTGAAATGAGGCTGGGTTCTGTTGCTCAAATATGAATTTACCTTGAAAGAATAAAACACAAGAGGTGTTTGGCTAAACAAGAACAGTTGGTTTAATTAAACGCAGCGGCCGGGAGAGCATGCAACAGAGTCGGGATCCAAAGACTGTCTCAAAGCACATTGGTTTCAGCTGTCTTTTTATACGTTACATCAAGCGTCATAAAGCAATTAGTACAATCCTTTGAAAACAGAAATCTGGGCCTAGTCATGGGGCCATAAATATGGTAATTGATTAGAAGTGCAGATAGGTTTTGACCTTGCATAGACACAATGTGGGACCAATTGGTACGTGTCCAGATGACAAGCATGGGGAGCGGGTGATCACTGCGCGTAGTGTGCATGCTGTGTTCTGAATGGCTGAGTGTTCCTAACATTCTTGATGTGGCAACTAACTTTATGTTTTTTTGAGAATGTGTGCCCCTTTGGCCAAAAGTGTTTTATTGGGGCCAATCTTCTGAGACCATTGTGGTGTCGCTGCCTATCTGTGGGATCGATCTGGGTTTTACTGCCCGCCTGTTTTTCTAAGGTTTCATGTCACCCCACCTTTGATCTGTCAATCAGTTGCTTCAGGCCTAGGTCCCACGGCCTGCCTATTCACGTTTTTATGACTCAGGGATGATGGGGAGGTCATATCCGGTAGATTAGACAACAGCAATGCGAGTTTGTTTCTCTACGCACATACATCATGATATTTATCAACATTGTATTTATCAATATTAACAGTGCTACTTATGAAATGCTTCAAGATGTCAGTGCAACCTATTGAGATCATGAAGATATCATAGATGTATCTCTTCCAGAAATGCATGTTGCTGGAAAATGGATTACGATCAGAGGTGACAAATTCAGTTTTAAATTGGTTGACTTAATTTGAGTGCTGCATAAATACTTAACACATTGCATCTAAATTGAGCCTAATTGCTCTTTTGCCAAGCTACCAGAGGGGTAAGTGTAGGATAATTGAGTTACTCTTGTAGTTCACCCTGATGGTGCTGTGGTTTCTACTTGAGAAGGGTTAACACCCCTTTTAACCAAAAACCCAAATTCCTGCAAGTGGCAGGTTAATTCTCCTATCTGGTTGACATCTATCCATAGGTTTAAAATTGAAGCAGTGATACGATAATTGAAAAGGCATCTATTTAATGAAGTGATGTTGGATAAATGCTGTGGATTAAGGTGGGATGGGTATGTTGAACAGATTCAGGGGTTATAAGGTCCAAAATTTGTTCAGTGAAGTGTGTGTTGGTCTGTATGGATCAGATTACAGAAGGAGGACTGAAACACAGAAAGAGTGAGCAGGTTAAGAAGGTAAGAAACTTGAATTATCTGGGTACTAAATAGTCATAGAAGGTGCAGGCCATGTACATTTGTTGATTGTTATGTTTCCTTCTCCTGTCTTGTTTATGTGATCTGTGTGTTGGAAGCTGCAGGTCACATGTATGTGTGTGCACTCCCAGTGCACCCTGTTTCCTTGCAGATTAATGCAACAAAATGTTGTTGCGTGATGACGGGAGGGTTGTCTTGTAAATAAGATGGTCATGAAACTTTTATTAGCGAGCATTTGCTTGTGTAAGTGTGTGCATTTATGAATATCAGATGCTTTCAGTTTATCTTGAGGCGTGGAGTGAAAATAACATCTTCAAGTTGCAAACCATACAATTTAAAAAAACTACAGGGTTTATGTGAGACCTGGCACATTTTGGCATGTTTCCCCCTTTTTGCTCTTTGACCTCCTGGTTTTGACTCTGATTTTGCTAGTTTAGTGTCTCTAAGCACTTTCTCACTGTTGTTCATTGTTCAAGTGCAAGTACTCCCGTTGTAAATTGTGTTATGGATTGGTGTTTCCATGATTGGCATATTTGATTTTCTAGTAAGTCCCTAGTACCATGCACTGGGAGTGCCAGGGCCTGTAAATCAAACGATACTAGTGGGCCTGCAGCACTGATTGTGCCACCCACAGACATAGCCCTGTAAAGGTAACTCAGGCCTGCCACTGTAAAGTCTGCACGCAGTTTGTAACTGCCATGTCGACCTGGCAAGTGCACCCTTTGCCAGGCCCTAATCCTTCCTTTTCTTACATATACGTCACTCCTAAGGCAGGCCCAAGGTAGCCCTGTGGGCAGAGTGCTGTGTGTGTTTAAGGTAGGACGTATACTAAGGTGTGTGGCATGTCCTGGTAATGAATTAAAGTGTATTTCGTTTTTCACTATGGAACGGCTATCTGTCCCATTGGGTAAAATAGGACTTTCACTTATAACATCTTATAAGTATAAGTATAACTTCTCATTGGGACACGATAGGGAAATGGAGTTTAGTATACCTGGACACAGAATGTAAAAATGCATCTCTTAGTAAAGATGATTTTTTTTTCTGTTTGAAAATACCACTTTTAGAAAGTATGTATTTTCTTGCTTAGCCATCCTGTGTTTCTCTGCTGAGGTTGTGGATTGACTGTCTGGCTTTGGAGTAGTAAGGGCTGGGGATGTGCATTCTCTTCAGACAGCCACTGGGGAGGGTTGAGGTGTGTCCTGCCTTTCCTGGATGAGTCAGGGCTGGGCTGGATAGAAATGAAATGCATTTAGAGTAGTGGGAGGAGATTTCCTTGCAACTGATTGGGCCTGGTCTGCTGTAGACAATGCTGTCTCCACCTCCTGCTGGGAAGCTCGGCCAGAGAGGACCATACTGGTTTGGACTAAGCACAGACACTCTCTGCCTGAGATTACAAATGAATTTTGACTAGAAATATAAGGGCCCAGACACCAGAACTTTAGAACTCTTTTGGACCACGAAGACTGCCAAGAAGAAGAGCTGGAGAAGCTGTGAGGAGGAACTACCACTTTGCTGATTGCTTTGCTGTGCTGACCTGTAGTGGCAGTTTCTGTCTTGGGCAGTGAAAGGACTGGATTGAACTTTCTGCAACTTCTTTTTGTGAGTTTCTCCAAGGGCTTGAGGTAGAGCTTTCCCCCTGTTCAAGAAGTCTCAGGAACAGTAAACACTTCAAGTTCATCTGTTACCAGCACTGGGGACTGTGTATTTTGTGCTGCAACAGAAGAAAAAACAACCTGATGCCGTCAACGACACCGTTGCTGAAGCAGCACTTTCCACCCCAACCCTGTTCTTACCGATGACGCCACTCAACGTGGCCACCGAGCCGCTGCTTGCACCACGACCAGTGGGCACTGCACTCTGCACCACCTTGCTTCATGATGCCTCTGTGGCATCCCTGATGACACAGCTCCACGCCAACATCAAAGCCACTGCTTTCACCATGGTTCGAGGGCACCGCTCGTAAGTTACACAATGCACCGTCCTCACCGCACCCCAGCCTTGGCCTATCGACTGCAGTGCCATTGAATCCAGTTTGTCAGCTGACGACAGAGCTTCAGCAACAACGCCACAGCTGTATGTACTGTGACCCGCCAGCAAAGCGACGAGCACCGCATCACTTTGCACTGCAGCCCTTCTCTCACCGATGTTGCTGGACGACCGTCACCAAACTGCTGCCTGCACCGTGACCCAAAGGCACCGCACCCCACACTGCTGCACTTCGTACCACAGCCCTGGCGCCTGCTGATGCTGGCACTTCCGACTTCAACTGCAAGGAGTTTGATCTGCAATTTGTGTGACTTCAAGGGCCTGACGACTCCTGCACCGACCACCGGAAGTGACGCCTACGGATGCCAGCACTTCGGGGCTAATCGAGAGGTCGACAATGCCCTGAATTTATAAAAGGTTCTGTTTTGCGGGTCTTCCCGACACCATAGCTGTCCCGCAACACCATGGTCAGCCAGAACTGTATGGATTTGTTGTTCACGACGCCTTGATAACCCCAGACAGAGAATTGACTTCAAGGAACTGGGACCTTCTCAGAAGGCCACTGCATCTCGCACTACCCATTGCCAAGCCAGCGCAGCTAATGTCAATACCAACACAAGTAATAACCATCACCCTGCAACAAGTGTGACAAGTTAAACTATTAGAGGCCACCTAAATATATAGCAAAGACCTGAACAGCTGGTATTATCAGTTTTCAATGTATATTGAAATGTTAAAGAATGTTGATGTCCTCACCTTTCTTTCTTTAACTTTATTTCGCATTTCAAAATATAGAATGCATAAAAGTACATGTGACAAAATTAATTCCATACATATGAAACTTTAAAAGTTAGTGCAATATAATCCAAAACAGTAATCAGATCAATTACAATGTTATACAATTATATAAAAGGAGGGTTCATTATTAATAAAGACCATATAAGTCATAATATACCACTATTGCCATTTAAAAACATAGCTGCCAAATCATTTCAATTTAAAATCTGACACATAATTTATATTTTTATGTTCAGTGCGTGTTTACAGCATAGGGAGTCCTTTTAAAGCAGTCATCACACGCATCCCTTTTTCAGTTATTCGTATATTTGCGACTTCACGCAATTTTTAAAACTGCCAAAAGATAAGAGGCAATTGCATTCCATACAAATGGGGTTTCTAGATTTTGAAGAACCAGTAATGTCTCCTTAAAATATCGCAGATTAAATTTCCGGACCAACGGCATAATACATTTCTTCCGTTCAGCGGTTTAAAAAAAATGATGTGTGCAAAATAGTTTGTTTAGACTTCCCATCACAGGGGCAGAGGAAAAGATGGCTTATTGAGTATACGTTCAGAAGGATAACCCAGTATAAGCGGCATATAGTTCAGACAAAATCTCATCAAAATAAAATGATGCCGGGAATTCTCTACAAAGGAAAGGTATGGCAAATAGCCACGTTGTGCTCTTGGTAAGGCTTGATATATCAAAACTGTACTTTTCCCTTTATGACACCCCCATCTGTCCCTGTTACATTTCTCCATGAAGATTTCTTTCAACTTACTTTTAGGGAAGCTTTTGCTTAATGTTGGTGTTGTATACAGATCCCCCAAATCCTGCGAAATAAAAGATTCTTTAACATAAGATATCCATGGAATTTATTGGGAGGCAAGATAGCGACCGAGTGGTAGTCGGTCATAGGTGACCTCCTCTGTGATGGCGAGTCAAAGTAAAGTAAAGCCCAGATGCAGGATACCTAAATGGCGTACTACCAGACCGGAATTACTGTCACAAAGAATTCATTGGGGATGGAGCAGACAGTGCAGTACTTACCAGGGATTAGACGAGGGGCTTTGGTGCTGGCACGTATCGCGGAGCAGCTGATCACAGGCTTCCGCGGTCTGGAGCAGGAATTTGCGCGGATTCAGCGCTGGAGTGGCGGAGGTCGTCCGATCTTTGATAAGGACACGGTCGTCATGGCTCCAAAGACGGGTGCAAAGGACAAAGGAGGACCCGTGCAATCGGCCCCGGTCAAGCAACCACAGCAATCCCAGTAGCAACAGAGCCAGACAGATTTAGCACCGGCGCCCTCCATGGTGGCTCAGGGACGCCGGCCGCGAGTACGCCCGGAGAATGCTCTGGATGGGAAGGGGAGGGCTGTGGGCGCGCAGCCCCAGCCCCACCGGCCCACCTCAATTATCGACTTGTTCTGGGGCACAGGGAGCAGTTCAGCCTCCGGTCTTCCAAAGGAGCAGCTCATCGAGATTGTCTCGGCTAAGGAGGACGGACTCAATGAACTAAATGTGATGGGTAAGCCGCCGCTGGGCCATGGGGAAATACCTGAACCAGGGGAAATAGAGGCGCAGGTACAGGTACATGCTAATATGCTGGCTCCTACAGATAAAGAGAATATGCTGGAGTCAGGGCTAACTTGTGGCATAATGCATACTGACTCATTAGGTGAAATGGCAAGTGAAACGTCAAATCAACAAGAGGAAGGTTCTGGGCATCACCAAAGGCTACAAATCATAAGGGGGATTGAAAGTGATCTTAAAGGTCCCCTCAAGCCTCGCAGGGCACTGCAGGCGGGTAAGGAGAAGGATATTGATTCGGAAGCAAATGAAGCAAATTACTTTTTCTCACTCTCCGATGTCACTTGGTCCGGTTTAGGCTCAGGCCACGGGACAAATTCAGAGTCAAGCGAGGAAGATAGCATTTCGGGTACGGATGTTAGGGGTCGGACTACATCCATCAGGAAAACATACCCTCGGTCTGGGAGAGCGGGGAACTCCAAACAAACGGATCTTAGATGGGATTACTCTACGGGAGATCAATTGGTGGGGGTTAGTAATCAGCTCAATTCAGAAATAGCCCTAGAAGAGCCTCCGGCACCCTCTCCCACCCTAGAGTCCATACTGCAGTGTGTAATGGCACATAGGGAAGAAGCCCGATTAGAAAGCAAGCGCTCACAGAACGCTAACCGGAAACTTCAGTGTGCGGTTAGAAAAATTGCAAAAACCTGTAATGATATAAGTGCTCGGATGACGGAGTTGGAAACAAGGACGGCTGCACTGGAAGAAGATATAGCGGGCTCAAGAGGTCTAACTATAGCGCACGAGGAAAAACTTACTGACATTCAGTGGAAATTAGAGGAACGGGATAATCTACAAAGAAGGAATAATATACGCTTTCTTGGAATTCCGGAGGGGAAGGAAGGGCCTGATGCACGCCTCTTCATGGTCCAGCTTTTGGAGAAGTCTTTTCCTGAGCTGGCAGGATGGAACTCGGCACAAGAAGTGCAAAGAGCACATCGAGTCCCCTTTAATATTCGACAGCCAGCTTGCCCAGACGCCAAACCTCGGGCGCTTCTGGTGTATTTCGGGAACTTTTTGCTGAGACAGAATGTGTTTGAGAAGGCAAGACTAGAAGCACAGCGGGTGGCTGATGGATTTGCCTTTTTCACTAGGCCATATTTCTGCCACGTGACAGTGGAGCGACGATGGCGTCTACGGCAATTGATTTCCCAGTTCCAAGAGAAGGGGGCGCAGGCCTTTCTTCTCAACCCGGCTCGACTGAAAGTCATTTGGAAAGATCAAACCCGGTTTTTTATATCTGAAATTAAGGCTAAGGAATTCTTGAACACCGGGGGGTGAATTATTCTATTTGTCTGATTTTGTCTCTTCTCTCTCATAGCGAACATTAATGCCCAGAGTTTTGATTAAGCTATTTTTTTCTTCAAATGGTTTTAAGATTATCTGGATAATCATACAGATATAGCAACTTTATTAAGTTTGAAGAATCTGAGTAAAAATGTTTAGAAACTAGGGTAAAAGTACTGCTTTTTTGGTTTCTGAAAAGCTGATGGCTTGTCCCGGTCTAGGAAGGACACATAGATGAGATTAAAGTATAAAATGTTTTGGTATGCCGTCACGAGGGAATGGGTCACCGCTCATCACATACAGACCTAGAGAGGTCTGCTGCCATACATAGCAGGAAGGGGGGATGGGTGGGTAGGGAATAGGGTGCAGGGAGGGGGGCAGGGGTGGGTAAGTGGGGTAAAAAGCAGAAATTCCAGGAAAGCAAGGTAGGTAGACAGAAGACAAGATGTACCAGTGGCAGTGGCAGTAGTTACATTCGAAGGAGGCCAAAAGAGTGGCTGAAAGGGCACTACAGGTATCAAGGAAGTCGCAAAAGGAGGGAAAAGGAAAAACATAATAATATGGGTAGGCTGACTATATCCACAATTAATATTGGTGGATTAAATGATAGAGGTAAAAGAAATAGGGCTGGGGAGATGTTGCGAGTACTAGGGGCCCACATTATATGTCAGCAAGAGACTCACATTCCCTGGCAGAAAAGAGGGATTAATATTATACCGGGGTATTCTCAGGTTATTTGCTCATCTCAGTCCACCAATACGAGAGGAGTGACTATACATGTTTCTCAGCGACTTTTACCTATTGAACAAGTTAGGTTGGATAAATGGGGGTGGTGGGACATTGCCTTCATACCAAACCAATGTACTATCTGCACAGTGTATAGCTCCAATATCGACGATGCAGATTTATGGTCAAAGTTGGAGATTGAATTAGAGGCCTGGCCTACACCTTTAATTATATGTGGGGACTTGAATATTCATGTAGACACCGGGGGATGGGGAAAGGGAGGGTATACAGGGAGGAAACCTCAGGTTTTTAAAGCTTTAAATGCTCTTATTGACAGCCATGGGCTGTTAGATATGTGGTCTTGTAAAAAAATAGGGGACCCAGGTTTTACTTACTTTTCATACCCACACAGGAAATATGTCAGACTTGATTATTTTCTGGCCTCAGTCTCTCTCATCGAGGGAGCACATATCAAAAGACTCCCTAAAGTTCTGTCGGACCATAACCCACTAGTAATGAGTATTGAGGTCTCGGCATATACAAAGGGCTTTTCAAAGTGGATATTCGATAAAAAATTATTAGCTACAGAAGGATTCATAGAGCATATCAGGGTGTGGACCACACAGTTTTTCGATATCATTAGATATAGTCATCTAGAGAAATTTTTGGGACGCATATAAGGCAGGGCTTAGGGGTGAAATAACAAGCTTCGGGATATTTCATCTGAAACAACAGAGAGATTAAATACGTGCTCTTACAGAGGAATTGAGTTTGAATGAGAGACAACATATGGAAGCCATAGTACATAAACAGATAGAGGTACAAACTAGCCTAGAGTTATAGGTAATTAGGATTAAGGCCAAAATTAATGGAATTTACAATAAAAAAGGGGCGGAAAGATTTCAAACGGCAACACAGGATAATTATGAGTATGGGGAAATGATGGGGAAACACTTGGCACTGCGCATTAAACAAAGGGCGGCGGCAAACAATATTATACGATTAAGAGGGAAAGATGGAACGATGGCTACAGATATATCGGGGATATTAAAAGTTCTTACTGATTTTTATCAGGATCTTTACAGCTCCAGGGACCCGATACTAGATGGAATAGGGATAGCAACGGGGAATGAGGATTCCCAGCTGTTGGAGCTTGAGGTAGATAGTTTGTTGAATAAGGTCTTGGAGGCTTTAAGGATGATGGCCCCAGGCAAGGCATCGGGCCCGGATGGGATCCCAATGGAAATATATAGAGCTCTACAGACAGAGCTGACCCCTCTATTGTTGGATTTGTTCCTATCAGTACAACAGAAGGGGGTTCCACCACAATCTTGGCAGGAAACGAACATTGTGATATTTCTGAAGAAGAGAAAGAAGCCGGAAGACCCCGCCGCATACAGGCCAATATCTTTAATTAATACAGATGAGAAATTGTACTCCAAGATATTGGCTCTAAGATTGTCTAAGATAATTGGGACCCTAGTGAGTCCTTGGCAACACGGCTTCATTCCCGGCAGAAGTACCACGGACCATGTCCGAAGGGTTATTTCGTTATTTGACATTGCTGAAGCCACAGGGACACAGATGTCTTTGATATTGTTGGGTGTGCAAAAAGCATTTGACCAAGTAGAATGGGCATACCTGTGGCAAAATTTAAGATCTAAGGGATTTGGCCCACAAATATTAACTGCCATTCAGGCGATGTACTTTAATGCACATGCAAAAATACAGCTAATGGGAAAGGAGTCGGGTAGGGTTAAGATCACTCGGGGGACAAGGCAGGGCTGCCCGTGCTCCCCTATTCTATTTGCCCTCTACATAGACCCTCTTTTTAGATCTATATTGGATGATCATGCAATCAAACCAATAGTGACCCTGGATTATAATACTAAAGTACTATCCTATGCAGACGACATCGCGGTCGTTACCCCAGACCCGTTAGGTCCTATAAATAAGATTGAGAGGCTTGCAGTAGAATTTGGGAAACAATCAGGCTATAGCCTAAACACTGACAAAACACATATTGTATGTACAAGAAATACACAATTTCAGGATTTACGTCGGATAGAGTCAGCCACTTATTTAGGGATAGCTATCACAGCGGAGGTTGGTACAATATAGGAAATAAACTCGATGCCTCTTATTAAAAAAATGAAGGAGGATTTGAAGAGATTGGATAACCTACATTTATCTATTATTGGCAGAGCAAATGTCATCAAAATGACGATGTTTCCTAAGGTGTTTTATCTATTTCAGTGTATACCTTTGGAGCTGGAAAACATGATATTTAAACAGGCAGAGGGGATGTTTAGTCAATTTCTATGGGGATATGGGAAAATCAGAAGATCATTAAAATCTATGACTTTACCGCAACATCGGGGGGGGGGGGAGCTGGCAGTCCCTAATCTTGTATATTATTTCTGGGCAGTAATGCTGCAACATATGAGTATTTTATTCAGGCCACGGACTTGGGATCAGGCCAGGGTAGTGGAGGTTGATAATGATACTCTACCATCTATTTATGAACTAGCAATTGGCAAACTAGCATCAGGGTTAGCCTTAAGGCAGCTGGAAGGCAGCTACTATAAAAATCACGTTTTAAGATTATAAGAGCTGCCTGGAATATATGGCGGAAGATTGGTAAAAACATGGAAATACCCAGAATTCAAAGATATATATTGCTGTGGCGGTCCTCGGCCGTCCCGGCGCTATTTTATGACAATATAGGTAGAGCATGGGAAAAGGCAGGGATAAAAAATATAGGAGATATCACCGACCTGAATGGGATGGCCTCATTTGGGGATCTTCGGGAACGATATGGGATAGATTCTAGCACTATTTTTAAATACATACAAGTCAGGGAGATTATAATTAAATTGGCCTTGCAACCTATTAACCTGGCTCGAATCCCACTACTAGAATATTTAACAAAAAACAATATCGAGTACAGGATGTGTATACAATATTGATGGAGGCCACAACGGATGATATCTCTAAAGTAGAAAGTGCATGGGCGGTTAAATTAGACAATCCGGATGCAGACATCAGTAGATTACTTGAATTGTCTAAAAAAAACTTTTTGACTGCTAATCTTAAAGCCCAAACTTTTAAAACGGTGTTTAGACTCTATTTTACTCCGGCTAAACTCTGGGCATGGGGGAAAAGGGATAATAATAAGTGCCCCAGGTGTGATCAGGGCCCAGCCGATATAACTCATATGTTTGCTGATTGTTGTAAATTGGATGGTTTGAAGGAAGGTATCGAACGGTTTTTATGTAAAAATCTGGGGCGAGCAGTATCTTTAACTTCAACCATGTTGATACTTGGATTTGATGAAAGACTACAGATAGAACATCGGCAAGTTTACTTATGTTTTATGGTGACAGCTATCTATCGCATATTGATTGCCACTATGTGGAAGGATGTAGATCCGCCAACCTATCAGGCTTGGTACGCTAGACTTTACCATATATTTAATTTAGAGATGGCTTTGTATAAATGTAAAGGGAGGAGCGGAAGGGCAAGGGCCCGAAAGATTTGGGGGCCACTGATAGAATAGTAGCCTAATGTGAAGGGGAATTTGTGGATACTTATTCTGATTTCTGTCCGCTCTCAGTACATGCCCTCCTACCCTTGTTGCTGTGTTGCTTTCTCTTTCTTTTGTTTTTTTGTTTTTTTTTCCTGTCTTGAACGAAGCTTGATTTATTTGAAAATTGTATGCATTGGTATGTAAGATATAAAAATATGTAACCATTGCTTCATGGATAAATTTAAAAAAAAAAAAAAAGATATCCATGGAATTTTAAGAACATAATCTAACTTCATCACATCTTTTAAAATAATGTGGTTTAACGGTACTGTTTTGCGTTTCCAGATTGATAACCACAGTAAGAGCTGAGCCATTTTGATAGTGTCACAAATAAAAGGGAGATAAATTCTGAAGGTTGAACATGCCTCAGGTACGGACAGTAATCTTTTCACAAATGTATCTTCCATCTTTTGTAGTCCCCCCACAACTACTGTCCCCCAAATCGCTTGCCCCTTATGTACCTATCGATTTTGCTTTTGCAAGATAAACTTTAGCCATTTCTTGTATAGGTTTGGCTCCCAGTTTTTTAGAAAATCTGAACATTCCAGCTATACTCCTACCTAGATGGTTTATTCTGTCTTGATTCATCTCTTTCCATCACAATTTGGAATCGAAAAGTACGCCAAGATAACTGAAATGATCAACTTTTTCAATCTTATTCCCACCTAGATAGAAACTAGGCGGCTTATTTAGAGTTCCTCCTATGGTCAAAATTAAGGTTTTCTTTTTGTTAGCCTTCAGGTCTAAATTGGACATGAAGGTCGTATATTGTTCTATAAGTGATTGAAGAGCCAGTGGGGCGCGAACCAATAAAACAGCGTCATCCGCATATAATAGGATCGGAAGGGTGGTTTCCTGTACTTTTGGAACATCATTAATCTTTTCCATTAGGGCTTTGTTCAGATTGTTCGTATGAAGAGTGAATAAGAAAGGGGCCAGTACACACCCCTGTCTGAGTCCTTTCTCTATCTTAAAAGATTTAGTACACTCCCCTTCGATCCCATATCAAACTGAAGCTGTTGCATCGGTGTAGAGTTGTCTTATGAAATCTATCATCGATTTCTCTACACCCATCGTCTCCATAATTGACCACAATATGCTGTGTGAAACACAATCAAATGTGGCAGACAAGTCCATAAATGCCATGTTGAGATGGTGTGTCTTTGCAATTGTATATTTTGCCGCTATTAGGCTCAGGTTCAGATATGGGTCAAGGGTTCCCCTCTCCTTCCTAAAACCTTACTGAACTTCCGCCAAAGGTTTTGTTTCATCTGCCCGTTCTCAAGCCTATTTAGTAAAACCCAACCCATACGTTTTGCATTACTATCTATCAATGATATAGTATGGTAATTAGCCGGGTTAGAAGGACTGGGCCCGATTCACAGAACTAACTTAAGACAAAATCCTAAACTTACTACCATTTTGGTATTCACAGAAGGCACTTACTCATTTTGGTATTCACATAAGGCATTTACTCATTTAAGTATTCACAGAAGTTAGGAGTCCTAACTTTAGGACTCCTAAATGGCTTCTGTGAATACCGAAAGTCTTATAGTTAGGATTTTTCTCAGTTTAGGAGTAGTAAAGTTAGGAGTCCTAACTTATGAATTGGTTTTCATTTCATGTTTATATTGTCCTCACCCTTTTAGTTACAATTTCCATTTATTTGTCTATGACCTTTCATCCTTTATAGCTTATGTCTATTATTTACTACTATGTTTAAATTGTGTAAATTTCTATTTTGTATGTAAGGTAAGGAGATGTGCTATATTATGGTTAACATTGTACAGCTCTCCCCGTGCTTCCGTGCTCGTGACATGTCATCCATGTTATTGATGTCATCTGTTGCAGGATTCGATTAGGCGGCGGTTGGGATTTGAGTTTGCCTGACCTGCTGGTTGGTGAACTGTTTTGTCTCGCTTCAATAAAGCTACATGTATCCATTGAGCAGAGGATTGCTTCAGTACATTCACCACAGCCATCATCACTGCATAGGTAGCCAATGACATGGGGCCGAAAATAGCAACCTGCCAAATTAATATTCCTAGGCAGCTCATTTTGCCACCCCTCCCTTGAATAGGCATTTGTTGCATCGCATAATTACCAACAGGTGGACCCACTATTTGCGGCCTGTCTTGATTTTTCATTTCACATTGGCTACCTGCATGAACTCGGATGTTTTCTCATTCTCGTTAATGTCTTTGCGTGTCCTGAACCCACTTGAAAGGTCAAAGGTTTACCATTTTTTTACATTCCCTAATTTTAAAATGCATCAGCACTTCAACCCCCACATCTTTGAAACAATGTCCCTGCGTAACAAATGCTATTCTTAACTTTGTTCCTAAGATCAGATTTAAAAAAAAAACTACATAGCTCCAAGTGGAGTACAAGTAATTAACACGGAGTTTTTCTGGAAGGAAGAACATTAGCAATGGAGCTTCAGCGAGATTCTTTGAGTCCTGTCATAACAAATGCTCAAAAATACCTCCTCGCTGTAGACGGAAGCCTTTAAACCAAGGCCTAGTAATTCTGCCCTTCGTGGAGGCTGACGACACATTTGTAATTGCTTCCGCCGAGAGTTGTCTCGTCCAATGATTGAAGGTGACAGAAACGCACTGCCAGGAGAATGACGTGAAGATCAATGTGGCCAAATCAAAGATCAGCCCCTTTCACACATGCTGACTTCTCCCGCTCCCAATAAATGACTAATGCCATAATTGATGTGCCTGACAGCTGCGCATGCATCATTATTTCATTGAATGAGTCTGGGAACACTCCCACAGGCTAATAAAAGAAAACGTAGGATGATGAATGAATTGCCCTTGCTGGTCCAATTAGATGCGGCCTCATTTAGACATTTGTATCATCATCGCTGGGAATTGCCCAGTGGAATGATTCCACTAACATCCAGGCTTACATCCTCGGTAACAGATGAATACGGCCACATCTGAATGAATGTGTTGCACATATGCGTCTTTAGCACACGTGCAGGTGTCACGCTCTGCAGTGCAAGGACAACACCTTAGTATAATGCAATACATGTTGCCTGGGTCCATTTTCTAACGATAATGGAATATATACCAATCAAGGCTCAGCAGATTACCCAAGAGAGAGTTGGAAATCTTCCAAACCTTTCTCTGGGAAATAGTATCACTGCAGGCGTTCTGGCAGGGTATATTTTCTTTAAAAGCCAGGATAAGAATTATAAAGTTTACAAAGTGAAAATTGTTTGCATAACAGTTAGTAAAGCAATAAAACAGATTTTGGTAGCGTGAAGCCAGGGGCACAGACCAGAATATACAACGACACATGGGTAATCATGCTCCCATGATGGAAGTCTTGTAAAAAAATAGATGGACTGTCCTGACAAGGGGGTCATGACCTGATGAGCAAGCACTATAAATCCTGCTTTGAAACGGGTGGTGGGGTTGCGCTCTGATAGGGAGGCTCAATGCTCGGTATCTGAAGTTTATATACTGTTATCAACATTCTCTATAGCTTGGGTGCCTAGGAAATGTAGATTCGCCTTAAAGATGTGTAAGGAACATCACACAATGGCACATGTATGCCACGCATAATCATTATGCACTGCTCCTTAACGGTGGCACCTTGGTCAGATAACCAAGCAAGGGAGGAAACAGAAAAAAGAGAGAATAGCACGTGTCCACACTTTTGTGCAAATATATTTGAAGATGAAGAACTGCAGGCGCTCGAACTGCATTTGTAAAAGGATAAACACGCCAACCAGTAGCTAGCAAGTAGCAACCAGTAGACAGTGGGTTCCTACTACTAAGACCCGGTACAACTATTCATCAACTAGAGCGATTTCAAATTCACTGCTTTCCATCACTAAATAATGACCGACTCCAAATGATGCAGGCTAGGGGCCCCATTTACTGAGATTCGATGCAGTGCAGCCCACAGTTGCTGCACTGTGCTGCATCAAAGGGAAAGAGTGGCTCAATGCCATCTAAACAAAGATATTAAAGTCTCTCTCTCTCTCTCTCTCTCTCCCTGCGCTGGTGCACTTCTGGGTGCTTTGCACCATGCACACAGCCTTGCCCCATCATGCAACGGTGAGTGGAGGATTTCTTATGTTTGTGCCATAAGGGTGCCCCTTCAGTATAACATACTATGATTAGACATCATTTTAAAAAAAGTGTTTTAACTCTGTATGTGTGTCGTACATTTCAGCAGACATGCAAACTCAGAAACGGTTTGGTAAAAGAAACCATTTTTCACGTTATGGCTGCCTTGAAGCGGTGAAATGTTTGACATAAATCCTTGCCTATCTTTTTAGTAGGTAGGGATTTGTGTAAAAAATCGTGGGCAGGTGCATAGGAATGCTAATGTGCACCCAGCGGATGCCCCCTTATAGCAAAGTAGTGCAAGTTTAACACTGAAAAGTAAACACTAAAATAACCTTTATGTCCCTTTATGTCACTTTTGTGATGCAAACCCACTGCCAAGTATTAGTAAATATAGACTTAGATGTTCTAGGCCTTCTACAGTATGGGTATTTGCTCAGAGTACTCAGTTGGAAGAATTCACCTGAAAATCTAGATTATATAATGCCCTGCTACTTCGACATGGGCTGATGCATAATCAACACTAAGATATATAGCATCAGCACACATATATGCCACTGAATGCTGTGTGCCATTGTCACCACACTGGAGACCTTGAGTGTTCCCATGACAAACGATGAGTCTTCTAAACTTGGTATGCATGACAAGATGCAAGGAATAAGCCGACGGCAGGGTCAAAACTGATAACCTGCCGATCCCTTGCTGCAGACATCAGTGGCACCAGAGTGGCAATCAATAATATAGCAACCCTGCTGCACTGGCAGGAGCAGGCGAACTGAAAGGACACCCTGTAATTTTCAAAAGAGACACACCTGCTTCGTAGAATGTTCAGCAACCATCACCCTTCCTTGAATCACAATAATCCTTCGAAAAGGCCCACAGGGTGAAGGCAACCCCTCTCCAAACTCATCACACAATGGGGGATATTCGCAATACGTGTGATAATCATTGCAAAATTAGCTTACCGCAACTTTGCACATCGCAGTCCATCGCGGGAAAATAACACCGCAGTAACGTGGTATTCTCAACCCGGCAGTATAATGCAATAGGCTCACGATAACGCGGCAAATGTCCGCGATAAATTCAACGCGGCGCCGCAAAAATGCGAAACACGAACGCAAAAAAAGCTGCGATGAGGCCAATAGCGATACAAAACCCAGCGAAAACCAGCGACAAGCCTGCAATTCCCACCCGTCATGCGCAAAAATGCACTATAAAAGCAGAACAAGAAAAACACACCGAAAACAAGATCAACTACGTAGCAACATGGATGCACCGGGACCGAGTGCCCAGGTGTACACGAACCCCACAAGCCCCACAGACCACCAGCAAGGAACCTCGAGCTTGGGGAAGGCCAAGGAGAAGAGGAAGAGGAAGACGGGGTACAGTCCGCATGACAACCGGATCGTCGTCACGGAGGTGACAGAACACTAACGACAACTGTCCGTCACCTCCGCCGTGTCATTGGCAACACAGATGGAAAAATAGCATCCCATCGTGAATGCAGTCGGAGTGTCGATGAGGCCAAGATGCGCTGGCATGATGTGAAAAGTCAAACCAAACAGAAACCCGATGCCAACAGGAAGGCAGCTACGGCGAATGGAGGTGGGAGTCCTGCGCCACAGGAGGAGCTGGAGCAAATGGCGGCCACAGTCATCCGTGTTTAGACGGTGCAAGGAGTCTGGAGTTCGGACACAACTCGACATGACCTGACACAACATCAACAGGGTGACTAATGATCCAGCGAGTTACCAACCTCAGGTACTCAAACACCATATACTTACCCTGGGCCCATAAACACACATTCACATAGGCTAGTAAATACCGCTGGGGGTCAATTTTTATTAATGCTTTTATAAGGTTACTTAATGTCAGATTTAACCAATCTTTCACTGATCAAAAAGTTATGTCCTCTGGTCAATGGACCTATTAGTTGGAACTAGTTGATGGTGAAATGACATAGAATTTATATTTCTTACTATTTTGAAATAACCACTGACTCAGGAGAAGTTTTTAAATGTTTATCTAGTTAATTTACGTGAGCCAAAACAAGAATACCGTACGAACTCCGTCTCTCCAAGGAGGAAAAGTCAATGAATAAACTCATCAGTCACCTATATTAGAATGACGTATCACAATGATAGTACTTCAGAAAGGAGAGGATAGAGAGAGCAGTACATTGACATACTACCAGAAGTATATTTACCTAGGATGGTGTGGAAACCAACCCCTTGGCCATGGAGCTGGAAGGGTTCCCTGGGAAAGATCAGGTGACAAGGACTTCAGGACAGGTTTCAGGACAGGATTCAGGACAGGATAGATGACCTTTTCTAGATCCGACGCCTGCGTCGCACCCCTCTCTGACACTATCTTCCTCCTCGATTCTTCCGCGATCTTCTTCTAATTCTTTTCCTTATTTACCTCCTCGATTCTTCCGCGATCTTCTTCTAATTTAATTAGGTTTAGGCTCTAAGTTCTGCAATTCGATTCACCTTCAGCTCTCGGACAGCATCCGGGTCGCTCAGCATTCTGGTCTTGCTGCAATTCTAATTTAACTAACTAAACTACCTCAATTATACATTTCTTTGCAATTGTACCACCTATTAATGTTTCAACTTTATGACACTCCTAATTCTGATTGGACAGGCAATGGGGCATGATCATCACACCATGCTAAGTTTTAATAATTTTCTTTGGTTCTTTGTTTAATGTTCCCGCCCCTTAATTCTTATTCTCAAGCTTTGTTTCCCACCCGTATTCACATCTTTATCAGACAAATGTATACATTTGATATTTGTTTCCATTCAGCTTTCAGGATGTCCATCAGGTTCCCAGACCATGTAGCAATGATGGCCTTGGACAGGTTTCAAGTACTGCCACACGGCTTCTCGGCTTCTTATTACTGCACCTGCGTGAGGAGTCACATTCTGTACAAACTTTGGTATCGCTCGGAGGCCCAAATACGAACTAGTAGAGAGGTCAAAAGAAAACATTTTAAATTCAAAATAAAATGATTTCACTGTATACCACCTATCTCTACTCTAACCCCATCTACTTATACAAGCTCTCCCCACATTAGAACTTAGTAAATAGCATGCTTTAGTTTCGGCAAAGTAGATGCCTAACATGTGAGTTTACAAGCGGCCATTTTGATAGCGTTTGAGCAGGTGCAGGAAATTCTCTCCAAGCAAAGACTTGTCATACTGCGTAGATGCAGTTGACGCATGCGCAGTACAGTTTCCTGCGTTAGCAGTCATTTTAAGTTTCACTCGGGTTACTTGTTAGTAAAACACATAAGCAAGCGTCATTCTAGCTAAAATATGGAATGTGTTGTGTATATTGGTTTACACAAAACTTCAATTAATATAATATTACGAGTTATATGAGAGGATTGCTTCCGAACAAGTCTCTTTTATACGAGTCTTTGCTCCATCAGTAACAAACAGGGACTGGGGGGGGACGGGCACAATGGCACACATGCACAACGACGTGTAGCACACCCACAATTACCCTGAGTCATGTCCCTGATCCCCGTGGCACACTGCAGCACACATACAAAGAACAACTATCCCCCCGTCCACCTAAAGAGGTCCCCCACACATCACCAATTCCACAACACTCACATGCACCCGTGTGAACACAGCAAAGATGCGTATTTGTGAGCCACACTGATAATGCAAGTGACACTACATGACGAGCAGCATGGCTGGAGTACAAACACCATGACATTGAGCACGCCATGATATTGAGGTGGCTGAGTGTGGACCACATTTGGAACGGAGCAGGTCACACTCTGACACATCCACGTGCACCTACAACCCATGTCGTCGAAAACACATATGCAGACAAACAATGCACAAGAGTGCAAAAACTGTCCAAGAGCCGAAATGACCCAAATCGCCAACATCACACACCTTAAAAGCACAAAAGTCAAAGGCACACCGCCTCCAAGGGATAAGGGGCAGCAAAATCACAGCTGCAGGGGCGAATCTCCCACAATGCAGCACACACACATAGCAATAACAGCACATTCACATTGATGAAAATGTGGTACACAGTGCAACACTTACATTGCAGAACGGAGGACACAACTGGGTCTGCTTGTGAGTAGAAAAGGGCCAATCACATCTTACATAGCAGGAAAATGTGAGATGAAAATGTGCATGTACAACCTCACCTACGTCATGTAGTCCAAATGTCCAGTGTCCCGCATCAAATTGTCCGCCCCTTCCAAACAGTCACAATATACATTGCCATGCAGTCTGTATGTAAATTTGAACAATGCATAAAAATACATGCCAACACAATGTCAACAAGCGTCTCCCCTTCACATTGCAGAGGGACAAACAACACCTCCAGCAGAGCAGACCAGACAACTCAACAGTCGTGCTCAAGAAGATCTCCACATTTCCGACACCGATATCCTACAACTATACAAGGACATCTTAGGCAAATGACCTCCAGGAGCAGGGCAGCCCAGCTGCATCAAGGATAGCTCCGCCCCTGCACAGACCACACAGCTGGATGCACCCACCACCACAGCTGGCTCCCAGCAGCCCACCAAAACACACATCGCATTCCAAGGCCAGGTGTCAGACTGCCAGAAGGGGGTTGCCAAATAGGTGCGGGTGGGGTTCTACCTCATGGAAGCTAGACTAGATCACATACGTGGGTGTCTAAGTCCCATCAGGGACCACCTAAACTCCACGACGGAGACAGACGCTGCGACAGTGACACATGCCTTTGCACATTTCCAGCACTGAGCCACGCCCAGAGCCACGGGATAATCATCCACCCCCCGCGCTGGACTGGTGTACACAGGCCCAGTTTACTCCTCTCAAGTATTGAGTGGGGGACGACAAAGCCACATGTGCAAGGTCTCACCTGCTGCCTGCAGTGACATGGCTGCATCTGCAGTACACGGCACAATGTTATGTTGTAGGGCCCGGGGCCCTAATGCATACATCATGATCACACGGACATACTCAGATAGTTCATTGAACTGGCTACGGGCAAGTGCTGTCAGAATCAGTACCTGAGCTTGTGTCTCCGCAAGAGGGTTGAACTTGGCTGCTATGGGGATCTTTGCCCAACCCCCAACTCCTCAATGAACTTGATAAGATTTCTGCCCACAGAGAAGAGGGGGAAAGGGGAATTGGAAGAAAAGAGAGACTGCCACTGCGGTGCTGCTTCTTCCATATTTTCATTAACTGACCTCCTAGCACCTGAAACCACAAAGCAAAAGATTAAACTGTTTACACAACTCAAAACATAATAATATAACTTCTCATTATTCACTCCTGACTCTAAGTATTCTAAGTAGTACTCAGTGGATGTGCCTCTCTCTTATTGTAGACACTTTATGTTTGTAAATTCCTGCCTTGTAAGTTGATATAGACTTCACTACTTATTCTTCTTTTGTCCTTCTGTCAACCACTAGATGAATCCAGATGGAGCGGAAGACTTGCTGAATAAAAAGGTGGTAAGTACATATATATATATATGTATTTATATCTATTTGAGAATGGATTTAGTAGCAAGCTCTGTTAGTAGTTGAATAAATGTAGTAGTGTGGCATTGTGAAGAATTAATGCGCACTTTAGATTTTGTTGTAGTAGAATTAGTTCAATTATAAAGTCTCAAGCAATTAATTGTTACTTAGTATAAAGATAGAGTCTCTGGCAAAATGCTGAGAAGAATGCTTCCTTTTCTTTCTTTTTCTCTCAGAATGAAACTGTACTCAGTTAGTGTTCTGCCAATTAATTAAATATTCACAGCTCTGACACTTTCTCCTGAAGGTTTGCATATAATGTCTCTGTAAATTCAGGCTTGAGAGATTCTAAGAGACTAAAAATCTCTAGATGCCCCGTGAAATACCTTGTTTCTTCTCCTAGGAAGTCAAACAGATAGGGAAAAACTGCTTACAGACCTCAGCAACTCTGTACTGAAAGTGGAATTCAATTATGCGAGAGACGGACAAATGCACAAATAAATCCTGACTAGAAATGTGAAGGATCCAAAAACGAACGCTGCTTTACCCTACGAAGCGACGGTTGAAGTGTGAAGCAGATTAGGAGCGCGAGCACAAAACTGCTGTCACTCCGAGAATCTGCAGGAACACTAGAAGGCTAACCTAATTGCTGGGAGCGTCCGCCATCTTGAATTTCCACCAAAATTGCGGAGAAAGAATTAAATCTCGGCTGATGGAAATCGTTTAGCAACAAGTTGACTCCACATAACCGGAGCTGGTTTGGCGGCAAACACACGCTTAACCTTAGAAATGGGCAGAGAACCTGAGAATGATTGTCCAGTCCTGTCACGTGCACCCGCACCTTTTATTGCCAGGGTCACATGTACAGTGACGCCTGTGCTGGATGTGTGTGGGGTGAGTGTAAGCCAGCCCTCATGGAGTCGATGGTGCTGGCAACAACTTGAACAGTGATCAGAATTAAAATAGAAACAGAAAACACAAGCATAACAGAAACAACTGTGAAGCATCGTGGTGGTAGCCGGAGAAAGTACAGTGTTCACCCAATATACAACCACAATGGTCCATGAGGTGTGGTGCACTGAGTCAGTGGAACCTGAAGAGCTGAACAGGGTATCAAGCTGATGATGGCACCCACGACAGGTGTGAGCAACTCTGATAGTCTGGCAGTAAGACACCTCTGACTCTGGCACCTGTTGTTTGGACTTGGTCCTGGCGGCGTGTGCATCCTGCGGTGATGCGACGTCCGGGCAGGTTACGACTCGATTTAATGTGTGAGCCCAGGTGGACCACAGTTGAGGCCAGAGGCAGCGGACAGTGCAGGGCCACAGACACATGGCCTAATGTGCCCCAGGCCATCGACACAGAGGCCATCCAATATATTCATTTAGAAAGGGTCCATGACTTGAGATGCTCAGAGTTAGTGACCCCAGATGCACTGCGGCTGGCACAGGCACATCGCCACGGGACGATGACTTGTGGCGCAGTGAGATAGGGCCACGCGAGCTGAGTGGGTCCTCGTCGATGTCCAAGGTGAATGTGGTGGAGGTTTGAGGGGGACAGTGGAAGGTGTCCTCCAGGGAATGATGCAGAGGGCAGAAGCCATCCGGAAGCGGGAAATGGAGGAGTGGAATGCTACAACCTCGTTTTTGCCACAAAGTCAGTATCACCGACATGATGATGAAGACAACCCCCAGTCCATAGACTCAGTTGCCACCAAAGTTCAACCAGAGAGTGTCCATAGATGTCGGGGAACAGGCTTAGTGCACCGGAGCTGAAAGGGGATGCAGTCTGCGATGAGGCCAGTACAATGAGATAAAGTCTGCCATAAATAAATCGAAACTGAGTTCCCAATGTGTGACCTACTCGTCCGCAGTGTAGGCCCGAGGCAGCGGTCAGCAGGGGCAATCAGCCATGTCTCGTTGGCTCGCGAGTTGCAGAGTTAGTGACACTAGAGCAGTTGTTGGCAATGTTCGATCACCCCCGTGACGAGGATCCTTTTTTCCTCAGGACTGCACCACGTCTTCCTCTTGCTCCTGTCCTTGCGTACAATGATATGGAGTCTGCCATACACAGACCAAAGTGACAAAAACAGTAACCTACAACAACGAAATGACATGGGACCTCCGATCCTTCACCAACTGCAACACGACAGGGGTGGTATACCTGATCACCTGCGTCTGCAACCTTCACTATGTGGGGATGACCACAAGGAAGGTAAATACCAGGATAATCGAACACCGGAGCAATTTTAGGTGTAAACGCAATGACACCAAAATGACCACCCATTTTTTGGAAAAACAGCACACACCTAATGACCTCAATTGGGTCATTCTGGAACACGTAAGCAATCACCAAAACATTGAGAAAAAACTACACGAGAAAGAACAGCGATGGGTTTTCAAGCTACGTTCCGATAGCCATGGTTTGAACGATGATATACCCTGGGGACAATTCACATGACATTGATACCCATTGCAATGGCCTGAAACTGTATCACTTGGACCATCATGGTCCTTCTCACATTTTTTCTCACTACTTGTGAACTGTGTAATTTTGATTTTTTTGGACATCCAACCCCTGCCAGATCTCGTTTTGACATATACTCCCGATTGTCATTATAATTTTATCCCACGATAAATTTTATTTCTTAGCAGCCTATAAATGGATGTGAGGGTAATTAATTTTTCTTACACCCATCTCGCCATGGCTGCCCTCTCTTTTTTCGCATACTCTTCTGGCATGTCAAAGTTTTTCTTTCATGAGACTTTTCATTCATGAGACTCTCCATCCTTTTGTAAATTAATATTTACGTTCAGTCTCACCTAACTCAGAGTCTTTTCAGAAACCGTCATGTTATCCACTTATATATTCTGTGGAAACTGTCCCAATCCAATATGGCCGCCCCCGGAGGATCTCCGAGTACGAGCCCTTCTTCGCTTTCAACTTCATTATTTCTACATAAACAACACCAATCCGGAGAGACGCCAGAATGCGGTCCAGTAGGTGTTGGCCCATGTAGGTGTTCAGAAGCGTGGCTGTCCATGTACAAGTAAGTGAGCTCTCTGGGATAGCCTTTCCACCCCACCCGCTTTACGGAGAACATCCATTTTTTCCGTTTCTCTCTCCAAAAAGGGCGAACTACGACCACGAAGCACGCCACAGCTTTAACGGCAACCTTTACATTTTTTCTTTAGATGTGCAAGATCGCCACTCCCCCTCCGTTGACCATGAGGCATATTATTGTCTTTTAAAAAGTATGTAATGCCTATTTATGTCATTTATATGTTTGTGTATGTGTGTTTTATGTTGTGTCAGACACGTTAGTTTTATATGGATATTGTGTAAAATCACAATCACTTTTCAGCACAAAAACGCCGGCATGGAGATAGCGAATTAACGTTCCTCTCTTTCCTTCCTTTTTATAAAAACCCACAACGAGGCACATCAGAGACTGAAGTGATTGAACACTTGGGTGTAGTGTGCTCACAAATATTATGGATAACAGTACTTATGAACAACTTTTCTCCAATTAATATTTGTCTTATTACATCCCACAGATTTTGCCTGACGTACATTACGTATGTATCATATGTTACGCATGCCTTACAGTTGCAGCGTCTCACATTTTGCACCTTATTTAGGTTAACTAGGAGTGGCACTGTCTCACTGGGCTGGTCCCGGTGTTGTCCTGAAGAAGAGCTGGGGAAGCTCGAAACTAGTTGACCAGACCATATGCTAGGCACACCTATTCATTATAACTAGGGGCCTTAGCATCTCACCCCATTTTTAACTTTTTCAGCTTAGAGCATCAATAAAGTTTATTTGGCCCACTAGCTGATTAATTTTAAATTCCACTCCACTCTTTCACTTGCACTACACATAGTCTGATTTTTCAGTGCTCCTACGTAATTCGCAAGTCGCAGCACGCCTCAGTCCGTAGAGGACTGGGAGGACCCCAATGATGAAGCATGTCACCGTGGGGAAACCCTGGTGAGTGAGGGGACTCAAGAAAAGGACAATCTTTTCCTTTTTCTATAATTGGTGTATTTCAGAATCAAGTCGTTTTCTGACACCTTCCATCCCCCTAGGTTAGGTTCTTTTACTTGACTAGTTCAGGTTGTTCTTTGATACATATACTGCTGGAGGGTGAACCTAACCATCAACCTCTAATTCCCCCCTTTTTTTGATAACCATTATTTACAGCGTACAGCTGTGGGAAACCTACCCCCTTAATTTTTAACTAACCACTGTCTGACGTCCCTTCACACATACTTTTTCAATAGAAGTCAACATGACAGAAAGAACAGGCCTCACCTACTCACAAGATGAGGTAGATAGAATCATAGCATCCATGCTTCCCCTGGATGGGACCAGTACCAGGGACACCAACGAAGCCAGTCAATGCTGGGATGAATTGACAGAATTGAAGCGAGAACAAATTAAAACATTGATTCATGGAATTATGATGACAGAATATGTAAGAGCCAACATTGCCCCACGTGGCTTGATAGTCAGGAATGAACCCTTTATTTTCCAAAATGACAAACTCTTTAAAAAGGATTGGTCGTTAATATCCTGGCACTGTACCAGAGACTGGCTTGTGCTAATTATAAAAACTGCAGCACGCCTCTCTGAGGAAATGAAAATTGGCATCCATGATTTGGAGGTCCGTTTAAAAACATTTCAAAGCACAGCTGAACTAAAAAAACGACTTGAGGAACTTAACAAGACCATGACGGAGTTTGAAATAAGCCTCAAAGACACAAAATACGTCAAATTACAAAAAGACCAGAAGAATTTCTCTCTAGAAAAAGTGTATCCTTACACTAGAGATGATTATATCCCCACCAATCGCAATCCAGGCTACAACACGGATAGCGATGGCTCCGATACAGGCTCAGATATTTCAGATTCTGGCAGGAACTATAACTTTACCAACAGGAACAGACGATCAAGAGGAGGACGTCAAAGAAATAGAGGCGGACCAAGATTTGGTTGGCCTTCATACCAAAACATGCCACCATACGCCCCCCCACCACCACATTTCTTCTATGGACCTCCTCCGTTTCACCAATCTTATCCACAACAACCCTACCCATACTGGGATGGACCACAGAACCAGGATCAGAGTCAGTCTTTTTTAGGGAGAGGCAAGACTCCTTTAAGAGGAAAAAACAGACGAGGCCAACAAGTACAATGGGCCCAGCCTTTGGAGACAGAGAGGAGCCACACACGGAGCATGGGACCACCGAACATGCCCTCGACGAGCAACAACCCAGCCTAGTAGTGAACCTGTCAAGAGTAACTCTTACTACTATTCAGAAAACTGTTTTAGAAAAAGGATTAGGTTTTGTACCTACAGCCTCACTGGATGAATTCAGACTTGTCTGTGAATTAAAAGAGTTTATTCGCAAGATCAAACTGGAAATCTACTTTAAAGATAAGGAACCTAGTACCAATATCCCTACGGATACACGACTACATAAAAAATCCAATTTCACTCCCCCAGCAAACAACCTTCCTGTCGAATTACTAGCATTCGAAAAAGCGGTGTTGAAGGAGGTCACGGAATTGGACCCAAAAACAATCAAAGTATTTCATAATACTAGCAAAGCTGAGCAAGAGGCTATACACCAACTTTCAAACAACAAAGACCTAACTATAAAACCAGCTGATAAGGGTGGGGCAATAGTTCTACAAAACACCCCTGACTATCAAAAAGAATGCCTACGGCTGTTGGCAGATGAACGCAATTATCTGGTAATATACCAAGACCCCACAGAACGTCTACGGATTGAGATTGCCAGACTGGTGGAGGAATCCTTGGCAAATGAGTGGATAAGTAAAAAAGAAGCGGATTTCCTGGTAAACAAAAAACCCATAATCCCTTATTTTTACACAATTCCCAAAATACACAAGTCAATGGAGGCGCCCCCTGGTAGACCAATAGTATCAGGCATAGGTTCCATTTTGGAACCTTTATCTAAGTTTGCAGACGCATTCTTAAGACCCTTGGTCCAAGCCACTGAAACATACCTACAGGACACGAAGGCAGTCCTTAGTTTAATCAAGGACCTTGAGTTCAATCCTACAACCAGTATACTGATCAGTTTAGATGTGGAGAGCCTCTACACTAGTCTCCCACACCAAGACACCTTGGACATCCTGGAGGAGCTACTCTTTCTAAGCAACTGGGACTACCATACACCCAGACATGTGGTTCTCGAATGTTGTCGCCTGGCTTTGACTGAAATTTTTTTCCAATTCAATGACACTTTGTACAAACAAACCCACGGTACCAGCATGGGAAGTACATTCGCACCGAGCTTAGCAGGACTCTACGTATACCACCTTGAGAAACAAAAGATTCTCCATCAGCACAACCCACACATCAACCATAATAAATTATGGAAAAGGTATATAGATGATGTGCTCTTGATTTGGGAGGGGAACGAAGAAGAAGCAGAGTTCTTCCTGATCTGGCTAAACCAACAAGATCCTTTTTTGAAATTCACTTTCACTATGAGTAAGTCCAGTCTGGTCTTTCTTGATTTAAACATATTAGCACATGAAGGACATGTAATCACTACTACACATTTCAAACCCACAGCAAGGAATTGCTTACTAGTCTATGACAGCTTCCACCCCAGGAGTCTGAAAGACAACCTTCCTTTCGGACAATTTTTGCGCCTGAGACGCAACTGTACTACACGTCAAGACTACAACATTCAAGCCAATGACTTGTCTCAAAAACTGTTACGACGGCAATATCCACAATATCTTGTATCCAGAGCACAAAAAAGAGCTTTAAACAACAGAGAGGCACTACTGGAAGATAAACCTGAGAACAGACAACCAGATCGCAAACGACAAATTTGTATTACCACCTTCAATATTGCATCTAATCAATTAACCAAAATAATAAAAAAAATTGGCGGACCCTGAACAGTGGAGGTTTAGACTTACAAAAACCTATGTTCAGCCATCGGAAAGCTAAGAATCTGAGGGACTTTTTAGTCCACACTCGCCCCAACCCCACAAGAACCATGGGCCCTTTACGTTTGTTACATCCACTACCTCAGGGCCATTACCCATGCAGTAACTGCAGTGTATGTCATTTAACAAAGTGACAAAAACAGTAACCTACAACAACGGAATGACATGGGACCTCCGATCCTTCACCAACTGCAACACAACAGGGGTGGTATACCTGATCACCTGCGTCTGCAACCTTCACTATGTGGGGATGACCACAAGGAAGGTAAATACCAGGATAATCGAACACCGGAGCAATTTTAGGTGTAAACGCAATAACACCAAAATGACCACCCATTTTTTGGAAAAACAGCACACACCTAATGACCTCAATTGGGTCATTCTGGAACACGTAAGCAATCACCAAAACATTGAGAAAAAACTACACGAGAAAGAACAACGATGGGTTTTCAAGCTACGTTCCGATAGCCATGGTTTGAACGATGATATACCCTGGGGACAATTCACATGACATTGATACCCATTGCAATGGCCTGAAACTGTATCACTTGGACCATCATGGTCCTTCTCACATTTTTTCTCACTACTTGTGAACTGTGTAATTTTGATTTTTTTGGACATCCAACCCCTGCCAGATCTCGTTTTGACATATACTCCCGATTGTCATTATAATTTTATCCCACGATAAATTTTATTTCTTAGCAGCCTATAAATGGATGTGAGGGTAATTAATTTTTCTTACACCCATCTCGCCATGGCTGCCCTCTCTTTTTTCGCATACTCTGCTGGCATGTCAAAGTTTTTCTTTCATGAGACTTTTCATTCATGAGACTCTCCATCCTTTTGTAAATTAATATTTACGTTCAGTCTCACCTAACTCAGAGTCTTTTCAGAAACCGTCATGTTATCCACTTATATATTCTGTGGAAACTGTCCCAATCCAATATGGCCACCCCCGGAGGATCTCCGAGTACGAGCCCTTCTTCGCTTTCAACTTCATTATTTCTACATAAACAACACCAATCCGGAGACACGCCAGAATGCGGTCCGGTAGGTGTTGGCCCATGTAGGTGTTCAGAAGCGTGGCTGTCCATGTACAAGTAAGTGAGCTCTCTGGGATAGCCTTTCCACCCCATCCGCTTTACGTAGAACATCCATTTTTTCCGTTTCTCTCTCCAAAAAGGGCGAACTACTACCACGAAGCACGCCACAGCTTTAACGTCAACCTTTACTGTTTTTCTTTAGATGTGCAAGATCGCCACTCCCCCTCCGTTGACCATGAGGCATATTATTGTCTTTTAAAAAGTATGTAATGCATATTTATGTCATTTATATGTTTGTGTATGTGTGTTTTATGTTGTGTCAGACACGTTAGTTTTATATGGATATTGTGTAAAATCACAATCACTTTTCAGCACAAAAACGCCGGCATGGAGATAGCGAATTAACGTTCCTCTCTTTCCTTCCTTTTTATAAAAACCCACAACGAGGCACATCAGAGACTGAAGTGATTGAACACTTGGGTGTAGTGTGCTCACAATTATTATGGATAACAGTACTTATGAACAACTTTTCTCCAATTAATATTTGTCTTATTACATCCCACAGATTTTGCCTGACGTACATTACGTATGTATCATATGTTACGCATGCCTTACAGTTGCAGCGTCTCACATTTTGCACCTTATTTAGGTTAACTAGGAGTGGCACTGTCTCACTGGGCTGGTCCCGGTGTTGTCCTGAAGAAGAGCTGGGGAAGCTCGAAACTAGTTGACCAGACCATATGCTAGGCACACCTATTCAATATAACTAGGGGCCTTAGCATATCACCCCATTTTTAACTTTTTCAGCTTAGAGCATCAATAAATTTTATTTGGCCCACTAGCTGATTAATTTTAAATTCCACTCCACTCTTTCACTTGCACTACACATAGTCTGATTTTTTAGTGCTCCTACGTAATTCGCAAGTCGCAGCACGCCTCAGTCCGTAGAGGACTGGGAGGACCCCAATGATGAAGCATGTCACCGTGGGGAAACCCTGGTGAGTGAGGGGACTCAAGAAAAGGACAATCTTTTCCTTTTTCTATAATTGGTGTATTTCAGAATCAAGTCGTTTTCTGACACCTTCCATCCCCCTAGGTTAGGTTCTTTTACTTGACTAGTTCAGGTTGTTCTTTGATACATACACAGATCAAGACACAGTTCCAACTGTGTGACCTACGTGACCGATGTTTAGGCCGGAGGCAGCGGTCAGCGCAGGCAAACCGCTGTTCGGCAAGCTCCTCCTGGAACTCTGACATACAACGTTGAAATGGCATGTGGGGGTGACTTCGGGTTGACGGAGGTAGAAGCAACAGAGCTGAACAGATGCATCCACTGTCCACTACACTCCATACACCAGCATTGCATGTAGACATGGATATGTCTGTGGTCTGCATACTACAGTCTGTCCAGCACATCTCCGCCACACTTGGCATTGTGTACATTCTCATTCATGGGTCACTTGCCTCCTTCGCACATGCCTGGTTCCCACCTCTTCATACGTTCCGCTATTGTGCGGCTAGGTGCAATGCAGTTGATGGCTCTTGTATAGGGCTAACCAAGGTTAACACAGTACATTGTGCTGTCGTGTCTGGTGGCTGGGCATGTTATTCTGCATGTTGTATGTGATTTTGCGATGTGTGCATTGCCAGAGTTGTGAGTTGCATGATTGTGTATTTAGGGTGTGTGGTATGTTCATGTGGTACTTGCCAATGACAAGTGCATTCCCATGGGTGCCATCCTGGAAGCGCTGGCTGATATTGGACTGTTGGAATATGAGGGAATCATGCACACTGTCTGGGTAGTTGGATATCAATCAATCAATCAATCAATCAATCAAACACTTGTATAGCGCGCTACTCACCCGGAAGGGTCTCAAGGCGCTTGGGGGAGGGGTCTGCTACTGCTCGAACAGCCAGGTCTTGAGTTGTCTCCTCAAGGCGAGGTGGTCTTGGGTCAGCCGAAGGTGGATGGGGAGGGAGTTCCATGTCTTGGCCGCCAGGTAGGAGAAGGATCTTCCTCCGGTGGTGGCCCTTCGGATGCGTGGTACGGCGGCGAGGGCGAGGCTAGCAGACCGTAGCTGGCGGGTGGGCGTGTGGAAGGTCAGGCGGTCATTGAGGTACTTTGGGCCCAGGTCGTGAAGAGACTTGTGTGCGTGGGTGAGGAGCCTGAAGGTGATCCTCTTGTTGACGGGGAGCCAGTGCAGGTCCCTCAGGTGGCTGGAGATGTGGCTGCGTCGAGGGATGTCCAGGATGAGTCGGGCGGAGGCGTTCTGGATGCGTTGGAGTCTATTCTGTAGCTTGGCTGTGGTTCCAGCGTAGAGGGTGTTTCCGTAGTCCAGTCGGCTGGTGACGAGGGCCTGGGTGACCGTCTTCCTGGTTTTGGTCGGGATCCATCGGAAGATTTTGCGGAGCATGCAGAGGGTGTGAAAGCATGAAGAGGAGACGGCCTTGACTTGTCTGGTCATCGAGAGGGAGGAGTCCAGGATGAAGCCCAGGTTGCGTGCGTGGTCTGTTGGCTTGGGGGCGGTGCCCAGGGCTGGGGGCCACCAGGAGTCGTCCCAGGCGGAGGGTGATGGTCCCAAGATGAGGACTTCCGTCTTGTCTGAGTTCAGTTTCAGGCGGCTGTTCTTCATCCACTCGGCGACGTCTTTCATCCCTTCGTGGAGGCTGGTTCTGGCGGTGTCGGGGTCTCTGGTGAGGGAGAGGATCAGCTGGGTGTCGTCGGCGTAGGAGATGATGTTGAGGTTGTGTTGGCGTGCGATGATCGCGAGGGGTCTCATGTAGACGTTGAAGAGGGTGGGGCTGAGTGATGATCCCTGCGGGATGCCGCAGATGACTTCGATATGACATTGGTGAAGGATCACCGGTGGTCCACCATAGCCTGCACATCTATGGTATGCGTCTGCTTTCTGTTGCGGTAATTGTGTGCAGTGTCGGCAGGGTGCACAAGTAGGAGATGTGTGCAGTCGATTGCCCACAACACGTGCGGGAATCCAGCTATGGCGTATGGTCTATGCTTGGTCTCCAGCTGTTCCTGTGCTTTATGGGGGACGTATAGGTACTGGGGTACCAAGCTGATGATGGCATCCAGGGCAGGTGTGAGGAACTTGGATGGGGCTGGCTGTGGGACTCCTCCATCTCTGGCGGATGTTGGTTGTGAGGTACCAGAGACCAACAGGTGCAGCACAGCCAGCAGCTTTGTCTGAGGTGGGATGTTGGTCGCCCGCTGTGTCGGTACCGTCAGCCTGTGGGCAATGATGGTCTGGATGCCGAGGATGGTTGTCCTTTTGAGCCTGTAGTGGGCATTGACATTGTCTGGTGTTGGGTCTGTGATGCAGGTGCATTTCCAGAAGGCCCGCTGTCTTTGTCTGCGCTGCCTCTGTGGTGTACCGGGGGGAGGGGGTGGGAGCGTCCAGGGAGGGTGGACCTGAGGGTTGTGGCAGTGGGTGTTGTTGCCCTATTGGGGCTCTGGGAACCAGGATCAGTGGCACCATGGCATCAGTTGTTCTTCATGTGTGGCAGTGGTCTGGGCTCCCTTTGATGGTGCAGGTTGTCTTCCGACTTTACACGAGGTCAGAGCAGGTGTTAATTACCTGCTGCTAATGCACCTTATTGCATGTTTTGGGATCTTATCGCCGATCAGGCTGGTCATTGAGAATGTTGAGGTGTGGTGTTGTCGTGGATTTTTGCTCGGGAACGCCTACTCTGCATCTCATTAGCAATAGTTGCCGGGGTCATCCGTGGCGATGTTTTTTTAGGCTACTATTGCTGGAAAACTGGTGATATCAGCTGTTTGCACCAGCTTGTGAATGGGGCGATAAATTTATCGCGACTTTGGCTGCGATATGGTGCCGATAACTCAGCGATAGGTCCTTGAGAATATGCCCCAGTATGTGTTGATTTCTCATGGTTGGTCTTGAGGACAGTAATGGAGAAAGTATATTAGGTGATTCGCTGGAGTTAAAGAGTAGTAACAGACGATTTGTGGTTGTTATGACCCTAGCAGAAGTTGTTGGTGACAACATCTAATCTTATTTACACATCAATAGTTTTGTGATGTGCTGGTAGCTGGCTGGTTCCTCCTCTTCTTCTCACCATATTCCTCACTCACTCACAGAAACAGAAAACATCGTCTGTTGTCAGGCAGGATTAAATGCAGTCTTCAAAGTAACACTTCCCTTTTATTTTGTAGGTAATAGAATCCTATCTTCAGCAGATTAAACATACATTTAAATACGTTTCCTGTTCATTTGTGTGGTTGTTTAGTTGTTTGATAAACATATTCTGCCATACCTAGAGGGGTCAGTTAGGAAGTTCGAAATATAATTATTAAGCACAATGTGTGACATTTTCAGAAAGTAGAGAATGATTTGAGTGGAACGTTTCTGAAAACATTATTTTTCTGAAAACAGTCTCATGCCAGCATCTCAGATGATTTCCATTGTGAGGTATACCCTCTTAAAAGTTACAGGAGATTTCAGCACAATATAATTCACAGAAATATGACAAACTTGTCTGCTGTTTCCTCTTTTATAAAACATATATTTAAGCTAGGTTAGTTTATCTGTTTCCTGTCTTCTAGCAGTGGTGGCTGGTCGAATTTAAAAGCTGAGGGGTGTAAGATCAAATAACAAGTGCCGTCATGCGACGGAAGGGAGCAAGCTTGACGTTTCTCAGGGTGGGTTTGTGAGGTTCTCCCACGAGAACATTTGTAAAAAATAATGTATATTGACGCAACTGCCATTTTTGTTCCTATGATGAATGGAGAAAAAATGCAGGTTCAATTTCTGGTTGGCAACGCAAGGCACGCAGTGCTAATAACTTCATTACCACATATGAGAGCGCCTTCAAATACATGAGGTCAAAATGTGCACTGTATAAAAAAGGTTTCTTTATTTGAAAAAGTGCACATCCTGAGGTATCATGTTTCAAGGCACCCTAATGACCATTAGCACACATGGAAAGCCCTGCACCACATTATACCTGTGTCAGGTATAATGTATGCAGACTGGGCTTTCCCATGCGGGAAAGCCTTGTAGAAGTGATGCAGTGAAATCTACAAGATTTCACGATGCCGCTTCTTGGACGGCACTACGTCAAAACCGTGACGCAGTGTATTAAGTGTAGACCTACCCCCAAGCATTGCTGAAGTTGCGTCATGCTCGTGAAACAACTTCAGAAATGCGTGACTTTTGCTCTGACAGATGCATCAGAATTTCTGACGTATCGGTCAATCCTTGCCACATGGTGCGCCGTATTGTAAATACGATGCATCCATGGTGGCGCAAGGGTTTCTTTGCCCAGCGCAGGGAAACTGACGCATCTCTACTTTAACACAGATATGTGTCAGTTTCTTGTAAATAAGCCCCGAAGTAAATATTTTGTTCAATATCACCAAGCTGTGTTCTTGGTTCACTAAATTAATGCTGTTAGTCGACCTGCAGCTCAAACACCATAGTGCACTACATGTGCACTACATAAATAAAACATTACCCACCACAAAGCTCTGGTTGGAAACATGCAAAGAATGTGATTTACTAATAGTGTTGGCTGAAAAAATGGCAACGAATGTTTTGTACAATGCACTTTTAAAACCTTGATGAAAAGCTTGCTTAAAAGCAATTTTCGCCCGCACATTGAATGTAGCGAGATACAAAGGTTGAATGTTGAACATTTCAGTTTGAAAACAAAAATACATTTGTTTCTGCGCTCTGTGAACAATTTTCTTTGGGTGCAATTTTATGTAGAACAAACTCGACCTGAAGGTATTGGAGCACTGTATAAGCACAGTTACATTACATAAGGACACATTCATCTTTCTGCGGGCAGGGGGAGATTAAGTGATTTGCCCAGAACCACAGGTTCACCAATGCTGACACTCGAAACCAGTACCAGATTTCCAAAGTCAGCAGCTCTAACAGTTATGCCACATTCCCTCCAAACTTACAGTTGAAACTCGCAGTGTAGTTCTGAAATGAATGCTAGACCAGTTTGTGAGACCTGGCATCCTTTGTGTGGCTTTGCCTTTTAACCTCCAGTTTTTGACTGTTCTGCTTTAGGAATCTGGGCACTTTACCACAGCTAATCAGTGATAAAGTGCATGTGCACCTTACTTAAAACATGGTAACATTGGTTTATCTACAACTGGCAGTTTTGATTTGCTTGTAAGTCTTTAGTAAAGTGCACCGTAGTTGCCCAGGGCCTGTAAATCAAATACTGCTAGTGGAAAGCAGCACTAATTATGCCACCCATTTAAGTAGCCCTTTAAACATGTTCTAGGCCTGGCACTGCAGACCCTGTATGTGCAGTTTAAAACAACCATGTCAACCAGGCAAGTTAACTTACTTGACTGGTCCAGACCCTTCTATTTATTACATATAGTTCACGCCTAAAGAAGGCTCTGGGTAGCCTATGGGCAGGGTGCAGTTTATATAACAAGTCGGACATGTACATTTAAGTTTCTATATGTCCTGAAATTTGTGTTTCACTACTGCATGGATTATAGCTCCCGTAAAATAACATTGGGATTAGCTTATTCCATTTTTTAAGTGCAATTTTCAAATGGGAAGACATAACTGATTAAGTTTGGTAGCTCTGAAATTAAATGAAAATAACATTTATAGAGCGCAACAAATTACCCAGGGCTATCAAGGTGCTGAGCGGATACTAAAGATAGGAAGATCCCGAGAAACCAAAGTTATTTCCTGAAAAGCCAGGTTTTCAGAGGTTTCCTGAAATCCAGAAGATTTGTCTTGAGTTTAAGTTCTATTGGAAGAGAGTTCCATAGCCTTGAAGTGCATACAATGAAGCCTCTCCCTCCCCAGTTAGCTTTTTTAAGTCTGGGGACTACGAGATTGCCACGTGTGGATAAGCATATGGGGCGTGTCAGATTATATCGTTGAAAGCGTTGTATCAAGTAGTCAGTGCAGACAGCTTTTTGAGCACTGAAGGCAATGCAAAGTGCCTAAAAACTGAATGTGTTTATCTACGGGGAGCCAGTGTAATTGGATTAGTGCTTGGGAAGCTAATTCATGTTTCCCCAATAGTAATCGAGCTGCGGCATTTTCTAGTGTTTGCAGTTTGTGAAGAAAACACTTTTGGATATTAATAAAGAGGGCGTTGCCATAATCTACTTTGGAAGACATGAGCATAGAACTACTCTCTTCTGCAGGATTAAAGGAATATAAGGCAACACTTTCCTTAGAGTTTTCAAGATGAAGAAACCTGAGGAGGTGATGTGATTTATTTGTCCTTCAAACGTTTTTTACCTTGTCACTAGGGCTAGGCAAAGTCCCTAGTTCTTGGGGCCACCAGTTGCTTGACCAAAAAGAAGGATTGTTGCCAAACAGCAGGACCTAAGTTTTTGAGGAATTTAGTCTAAGACAATTGCTGCTCATCCATTTCCCAATATGAAGCATGCAGTTATGGAACTGAGCTGCCATGGCTCCAGGGTTGTCAGTAACGGATGCAGCAATCTGCATATCATCCATGTTGGAAACTAAGGAGAAGCCAAATGATCTAATTAGGACTGCAAGTGGTGTGACATAAAGATTGAACAAGGTGGGTCTCAAAGATAAGCCCTGGGGGACCCCTCAATGCAGTGAAAAGGCTGGTGAAGTGAATTCACCAAGGGAGACCGTCTGGATGCGGTCAGCCAGGAATGAACAAATAAACTTAAATGTGTTACCTTTGATCCTAATTGAATCAAGGCAATCAAGTAGAAGAGTGTGGTTGACCGTATCAAATGCGGCTGAAAGATCCAAAAGGATAAAAGCCACATTACCTCCGCTGTATGTTGTCTGCCTGATTTCTTCCGTAGCTGTGATCAATGCTAGTTCGGTACTATGGGGACTACAGAAACCAAACTGTGTAGAGTCCAGACAGTTTGTTTTATCTAGGAAGGTGCTCAGTTCATTGTTGCCAATTTTTTTGATCAGTTTGGTGGGGAATGGAAGTCGAGTGATTGGTCGATAGTTGTTGTGGTCACCCATGTCTAAGTTTGTCTTTTTTAATAATGGCAGGATAGAGCCTACCTTCCAGTCTTCAGGATAATAACCTGCTTTAAATAGATTGTTAAATATGACCGTGAGGTGAGTAGCTGTCACCTCAGGGACCAAGTGAATAAGTCTGGCTGGACAAGGGTCATGATTAGAACCTGATTTAATCAGCATCAGTGTCCTTAGCATCTGGTCCGTGGCCAAAGGCCCAAAGTAGGATAGTGTGTTGATGTTAAAAGCACCCATCGGGACATGTTATTTAGATCGTCAGTTTGACTAGTGCCTAAGAAGGAATCATAATTAGATTTAACATTGTCTTGAAAGTGAAGTGCTCACTTATTACAGAATTGTTGGTTTATTTTTGGGTTCTTAGAATCAGGGAGTTTTGACTGTTGCAAATAGTTATTCTGAGGAGTTTACGGCTCCTTCTATTTTTTCTGCAAACTAGATCTTTTTTGCTGTTAGTATCATCTTTTTGTATGTCTGCAGCTAAGTATTACAGAACTCTTTATCAACTGACTTGTAATCAAGTCTCCATCTACGTTCTGCTCTCCTACATTCCTGTCTTATCCATCTGATATCGTTGTTGAACTAAGGTTCAGAAGGATTAGACTCATGGCTATGTGATTTTTTTACAAGGGCTAGCTGAGTTAGTGATACATCCAGCCATTGATGGTAGTTGCAAGCCGCTGTATCCAAATCAGGGCAGAACGTGGGTATGGACTGAATAAGGGATGCGTTTGGCTGCCCAACATCAATGACACTCTATGGGCGCCTTGTAAAACTCCCAATGTGCAGGCATTTTGTTCCTGCCTCTGGTAGCCCATTTATCTCAAACATGATTGCATTGTGATCTGACCATAACAGGGGAAGAGAAAATATCAAGTGGAGCCTAGAGCTATCCATGAAAATGCTGAGCTAAAATTGGACCCGCTTTGTGTGAGGATCCCTTAACAATTTGTTTTAAACCTGCCCCAGCCATGTGATCTAGAAAATTCCTGGAATCTGGATCAAGAGAATTTTCCATATGGAAATTTAAATTACCTAGAATGGTAAAATCAACTGCTTCTACATTATATTCTATGAGATTGCCAATGGATTGGATAAAAGCTGTTCTGGAACCGGGCGGTCGATAAATAAGAAGTCCATTAAAAGAATAGTGGTTGTTTATTTCAATTTTAAAATGTATTTCTTTGCAGAGAGGCCCATTAGAAAGAGCAGGAAAAATGGTTTTAAAATGTTCTCTAAATATAACAGCAAGGCCTCCACCCTTTTTTTGAGGGTGGTTATGTCTAAATATCCTAAAGCCTGTACGTAATGCAGATAATAGGTCCGGATCAGATGTAGAATCTGCTCAGGTTTCAGTGACAAAGGCTAGTTCGATGTTCTGGTTTTCCATAAACTCCGCGAATTCTAGTGCATGCTTACCTAGGATCTAGCAATAATAAGTGTGCAGCTGCAACTAGTTTTTGTTTGTTTAAGGGGTGGCTTTACTGAGTTAACTCAAAAAGAACAATTGATGGACAGAATGCAGAACAATATCATAAATTCACCCCAGTACAGAGATCAGATTTGATTTGATTTGATTTGTTTGAATATTTATAAAGCGCACGAATGCCCATGGCCGTCTTGGTGCTAGGAAGATGCAGAGACATGGAGAGCTACCGAATCTATGAACTAGCCAACGTTGAATAACCAAGTTTTTATCTCTTTCCTGAATGAAAGCAAAGATGGGCTGTTCTTGATTGCTATTGGAAGCATATTCCACGCCCTAGCTGCGTGCAGTAGAAAGCTTCTTCCCCCCCACCTGACCTGTTTGTATTTTGGCACCTGTATAAGCTTTGATCTCAAGGTTCTAGATGGCTCATACCGTTTTAGACGGTTTTTAAAAAACTGCGAGCCCATCCCATGCAAGGCTTTGTAGGTCAGACACAATGCCTTAAACTTTATTCTTTTTCCTATTGGAAGCTAGTGGAGGGATTTTAATCTGTGTGTAATAGGTTCAGACCTGGGAACGTCCATCACCAGCCTGGCTGCTGCGTTTTGGAGTCGTTGCAGTTTAGCCAGATGCTGGACCTGTATCCCTGCATATAGAGCGTTCCCGTAGTCCAGCCTTGATAATGCCAGGGTTGTTACAACTGTTTTACAGGAATTGTGGGTAATGAACGGCAAGAGTTTCCTTATCATTTTCAGAATGAACCAGATGTTAGATGCTAATTTGTTTGACTGGGCATCGTAAGATAGTTTGTTGTCCAGAAGGACTCCTAGATGTTTTACCTTATTGAATGGGGATGGGCAATTACCTAAACTATCTGGCCACCAATCCCGGGACCAGATTTCTATGTCTGTTCCCAGTAGCATGACTTCGCTTTTATCTCCATTCAGCTTTAGGCGATTGCTTTGCATCCATTGGTTAACCTGTTCCATGCATATTTTAAACCTATCTGCTGATGCTTTGGTGTTGTTTGCGATTGACACCACAATTTGGGTGTCGTCGGCATAGGAGACAGGTAGGAAGCCACAGTTCCTTGTTATTGCCGCGAGAGGTGCCACGTATAAGTTGAATAGAGTGGGACTTAGCGAGGACCCCTGGGGTACACCACACAGCGAGTTAAATGGTTTTGATTTAGCCTCTCCCAGCTCCACTGTAAACGTTCTGTCAGACAGGTAAGAGGCCAGCAGTGTTCGGGCTGACGCATGGACTCCTGATTCTGTTCGTCGGGTCAGGAGCGTATCATGGTTTACCGTGTCAAAGGCCGTCGAGAGATCCAAAAGGATCAAGGCGGTCTTTCCTCCGGCATCCAGTACGCTCCTGAGCTCTTCAGTTGCCATGAGTAGGGCAGTCTCCATTCCATGTCCCTCTCGGAAACCAAATTGCAAGTGGTCTAGGGCGTTTGTCTCCGAGAGAAATTGAGACAGCTGTATATTCAGTAGTTTCTCCAGTACTTTGGCGGTGAACGGGATTCTCGCAATGGGTCGGTAATTACAGGGTTCCTGTGGGTCTAAGCTTGGTTTCTTCAGCAATGGCAGCACTGAGGCTGTTTTCCATGCCTCTGGGAAGTGGCCGGAACTGATTATTCCTGTAAATAGCAAACCCAATTGCTCACTCGGTAGTTCAGGAAATAAGTGCATCACCTTTGGTGGACAAGGGTCCGTTAGACCCCCGGATTTAGTTAATCTAACCACCTGAAGAATCTGCTCTACTGATGGTGGCCGGAAGTGAAATAGAGGGTTCTCATTGGGTGGAAGTATTTCCTCATTAGGTTCTATGATGGACCGTATGGGCAGAGGTTTGGCTGTCATCTTAAAGGAATCATATACTGCGGTAACTTTATCTACAAAAAATTGTCCCAAGTTATTGCAAAATTCGGAGCTTAATGCTGTCTGTTCGATGCTATCTATTTTCGTTGGATTTTTTATTGTGGAGAAGAGTTCTTTGCTAGAATTCTGTGCCTCCTTTATTTTTTGTGTGAAGTATTTGCTTTTTTCTTCTAGTATTAATTTTTTGTAGATGACCAGGGAGGTTTTATAGTCATCTTTCAACCGATGATCGTAGTTGATCCTCCATCCCTTTTCTAGTTTTCTGCATTTTTGCTTTTGTGCCTTAAGTGAGACCGAATACCATGGTTGGGAAGGGGTTTTTCTCCTAGAGGTATCTTTTTTCTGAGGGACTGCTATTTTAATGGCTGAAATTATCCAGCTCGAAATTTGATTTGCGGCTAAATTACTGTCTTGTTCTAATTTAGGAATTGACAGTGCGAGATGCTCCTTTAAGATGTGTGAGTCAGTCTTTGACCAGTTGAAGTACATGGCGCGCCTGGGAGGCGGTGCAGATATAGCCGCTTCCCTTTCCACATTTATAGCGAATGTTATTGCCTTGTGGTCTGACCAGGGCACCTGTAGGATTTCAGTTATCTTAAGGTCTTTATTGGAGGTAAAGATCCCATCAAGTGTGTGCCTTGCCTTGTGCGTGTTATGCCTGACAATCTGTTCCATGGCTAGATTGGACAGTGTGTCTATCAATGTCATTGTGTTAGTATCAGAGCATTTTTCTAGGTGCATGTTGAAATCGACCAGAACGGTAAAGTCTGAGTTCTTCACGCTTGATTCCAGAAAAGGGCTCAGTAATTTTAGCAGTGGTGTTTTGGCCCTAGGGGGTCTGTAGATCAGGAGGCCTTTGAACGTATAATTGTTAATAATGTTTATCTGGAAGAGTAGGGTCTCACAGTCTGGGTTGCTGCCCTGTTCTGAGCCCTTGGCCCTCAGTTCATTTCTATTAATGATAGCAAGTCCCCCCCCCGTTTCCCATTTCTATCCGCCCTGATTATTGAGTATCCTTCCGGAGTAGCTAGTGCAAGGTCGATGGAGGAGGCATCGTCAGCCCATGTCTCGGTAATGAAGATGAGGTCGAGGTCTTGGGTTTCTATTAGTTCTGCCATTTCTGAGTTGTGTTTGACTAGTGACCGAGAGTTGATTAACCCGGCCTTGATGGTCTTGTTGTTAGACCTGACCGGATGAGTCTGAAGTGAGTCAGGGTGGCTGGGGCAGAGCTACGATCAGCTTGCGGGAGAATCTGGATGTGCAAATGAGCAAGTGAGTGCAAATATGCAATGGTGACAATAATCGATTAACTTATTTTTAAAAGCATAAAAAACGTAAAAATGGGAGTAAAACGTCGTGCTCACGAGCATAGATTAAATGCAGCCTTCTCGTCTTGGCCGAGCCGCGTGGTCTCTAAAATCAGACCCGCGACCGCTCTAACCAAGCCTTAAATGTGCAAGTGGCGGCAAACGACTAGACCGCTCTGCGCGCCGGAAATGCCCCCAGCCCGGAAGTGAGTCACTCTGTCCCTCTCAGCACCCTCCGTTCAATCGGCACTTGCCGTGACGGACCGGGGTGGCTGGGGCAGAGCTACGATCAGCTTGCGGGAGAGTCTGGATGTGCAAATGAGCAAGTGAGTGCAATTATGCAATGGTGACAATAATCGATTAACTTTCTTTAAAAGCATAAAAACTTAAAACTGGCAGCAAAATGCCATGCTCACGAGCATAGATTAAATGCAGCCTTCTCGTGTTGGCCGAGCCGCGTGGTCTCTAACATCAGACCCGCGACCGCTCTAACCATGCCTTAAATGTGCAAGTGGCGGTGAACGACTAGACCGCTCTGCACGCCGGAAATGCCCCCAGCCCGGAAGTGAGTCACTCTGTCCCACTCAGCAACCTCCGTTCAATCGGCACTTGCCGTGATGGACCGGGGTGGCTGGGGCAGAGCTACGATCAGCTTGTGGGAGAGGCTGGATGTGCAAATGAGCAAGTGAGTGCAAATATGCAATGGTGACAATAATCAATTAACTTTCTTTTAAAAGCATAAAAACTTCAAACTGGCAGTAAAACGCCGTGCTCACGAGCATAGATTAAATGCAACCTTTTCGTCTTGGCCAAGCCGCGTGGTCTCTAACATCCATTGTTTTTTTGCTCACCATGCCTTTCCAGTTTGGCCCCAGCCATATGCAAAACAGTCTGACCCTGTGCCCAATGGGAACAGTCCAGCCGAACTACCAGGCCAGGTCCTCCCTGAACTGGAAACAAGCATCCTAGGACCGGTTTTGGGCTTTCAGCCCTCATCAGCCAGGATGGCTTGACTCCAGTGGCATGGAAAGCACGTGACCCACATCTGGCATACCCGTCCCACTCGGGGTGACATATGCAAAAAGAACAATTGATGGACAGAATGCAGAACAATGTCATACATTCACCCCAGTACAGAGATCTGGATCAAAATCCATCGTTTTTTTGTCCACCATGCCATTCCAGTTTGGACCCAGCCATATGTAAATCAGTCTTGACCCTGCGCCCAATGGGAACAGTCCAGCCCGAACTGCTAGGCCAGGTCCTCCCTGAACTGGAAACAAGCATCCTAGGACCGGTTTCAGGCTTTCAGTCCTCATCAGCCAGGATAGCTTGACTCCAGTGGCATTGAGAGCACGGGACCCACGTCTGGGCATACCCGTCCCACTCGGGGTGACAAATGAAAAAAGAACAATTGATGGACAGAATGCAGACCAATGTAATACATTCACCCCACTACAGAGATCTGGGCCTAAATCTATCGAGGACCTGGCCTGGCAGTTTGGTCTGGACTGTTCCCATGGGGCACAGGGTCAAGACTGATTTGCATATGGCTGGGTCCAAATTGGGGTGGCACAGTTGGCAACAGAATGATGGGTTTAACGCAGATCTTTTGACTGGGGGAGAATGTTTGCATTGCCAGCACTCCGTCCATCATTTGTTTGCTATAACACTTTTCGCCCTAAGCTGGATGGGTATGCCCAGACGTGGGTCCCTTGCTCACTGTGGCACTGGATTCAAGCTAGCCTGGCTGAAGAAGAGTGACATACCCTGAAACCGGTCCCAGGATGGTTGGTTCCGGTCCAGGGAGGACCTGGCCTGGCAGTTTGGTCTGGACTGTTCCCATGGGGCACAGGGTCAAGACTGATTTGCATATGGCTCGGTCCAAACTGGGGTGATGCAGTGGGCAAAAGAACAATGGATTTAACCCAGATCCTTTGACTGGGGGATAATGTTTGCATTGTCAGCATTCCATCCATCATTTGTTTGCTGTAACACTTTTCACCCTAAGTGGGATGGGTATGCCCAGTCGTGGGTCCCTTGCTCATTATGCCACTGGATTCATGCTAGCTTGGCTGAAGAAGGGTGACAGGATGCTTGTGTCCGGTCCAGGGAGGACCTGCCCTGACAGTTTGGTCTGGACTGTTCCCATGAGGCAGAGGTTCAAGACTGATTTGCATATGGCTGGGTCCAATCTGGGGTGGCGTAGTGGGCAAAAGAACAATGGATTTAATCCAGATCTTTTGATTGGGGGAGAATGTTTGCATTGTCAGCATTCCGTCCATCATTTGTGTGCGATAACACTTTGCGCCCTAAGTGGGATGGGTATGCCCAGACGTGGGTCCCTTGCTCACTGTGCCACTGGATTCAAGCTAGTCTGGTTGAAGAAGGGTGACAAACCCTAAAACTGGTCCCAGGATGCTTGTTTCCGGTGCAGGGAGGGCCTGGCATGACAGTTCAGTCTGAACTGTTCCCATGGGGCACAGGGTCAAGACTCATTTGCATATGGCTTGGTCCAAACTAGGGTGGCGTAGTGGGCCCAAGAACAATGGAATTTACCCAGATCTTTTGACTGGGAGAGAATGTTTGGATTGTCAGCATTTCATCCATCATTTGTTTGATGTAACACTTTTCGCCCTAAGTGGGAATGGGTATGCCCAGACGGGGGCCTCTTGTTCACTGTGCCACTAGATTCAAGCTAGCCTGGCTGAAGAAGGGTGACATACCCTGAGACTGGTCCCAGGATGCTTGTTTCCAGTCCAGGGAGGACCTGGTCTGGCAGTTCGTTCTGGACTGTTCCCATGGAGCACAGGGTCAAGACTGATTTGCATATGGCTGGGTCCAAACTGGGGTGGCGTAGTGGGCAAAAGAACGATGGATTTAACCCAGATCTTTTGATTGGGGGAGAATGTTTGCATTGTCAGCATTCCGTCCATCATTTGTTTGCTATAACACTTTTCGCCCTAGGTGGGATGGGTATGCCCAGACGTGGGTCCCTTGCTCACTGTGCCACTGGATTCAAGCTAGCCTGGTTGAAGAAGGGTGACAAACCCTAAAACCGGTCCCGGGATGCTTGTTTCCAGTGCAGGGAGGGCCTGGCATGACAGTTCAGTCTGAACTGTTCCCATGGGGCACAGGGTCAAGACTCATTTGCATATGGCTTGCTCCAAACTGGGGTGGCGTAGTGGGCCCAAGAACAATGGAATTTACCCAGATCTTTTGACTGGGAGAGAATGTTTGGATTGTCAGCATTCCGTCCATCATTTGTTTTCTGTAACACTTTTTGCCCTAAGTGGGATGGGTATACCCAGACGTGTGTCCCTTGCTCACTGTGCCACTGGATTCAAGCGAGCCTGGCTGGAGAAGGGTGACATACCCTGAGACCGGTCCCACGATGCTTGTTTCCAGTCCAGGGAGGACCTGGCCTGGCAATTCGGTCTGGACTGTTCCCATGGAGCACAGGGTGAAGACTAATTTGCATATGGCTGGGCCCAAACTGGAGTGGCGTAGTGGGTAAAAGAACGATGGATTTAACCCAGATATTTTGACTGGGGGAGAATGTTTGAATTGTTAGCATTCTGTCGATAATTTGTTTGCTGTAACACTTTTCGCCCTAAGTGGGATGGGCATGCCCAGACGTGGTCCGTTGCTCACTATGCCACTGGATTCAAGCTAGCCTGGCTGAAAAGGGTGACATACCCTGAAACTGGTCTCAGGATGCTTGTTTCAGGTCCAGGGAGGACCTGGCCTGGCAGCTCGGTCTGGACAGTTTCCATGGGGCACTGGATCAAGACTGATTTGCATATGGCTGGGTCCAAACTGTGGTGGAGCAGTGAGCAAAAGAACGGTGGATTTAACCTAGATGTTTTGACTGGGGGAGAATGTTTGCATTGTTGGCATTCCGTCCATCATTTGTTTGCTATAACACTTTTCGCCCAAAGTGGGATGGGTATGCCCAGATGTGGTCCCTTGCTCACTGTGCCACTGGATTCAAGCTAGCCTGGCTGATGAAGGTGACATACGCTGAAACCGGTCCCAGGATACTTCTTTCCGGTCCAGGGAGGACCTGGCCTCGCAGTTCGGTCTGGACTGTTCCCATGGGGCACAGGGTCAAGACTGATTTGCATATGGCTGGGTCCAAACTGGGGTGGCGTAGTGGGCAAAAGAGCAATGGATTCAACCCAGATCTTTTGACTCGGGGAGAATGTTTGCATTGTCAGCATTACGTCCATCATTTGTTTGCTGTAAAACAAATAAGAGCAGCAATATTAAGTGCATTGGTGTTTAAATGAGGAGCACAACCTACTAGTGTAAGTGTATGTTGTGCGCCCGGAGCTGCATCCGACTAAAAGCTCCCCCAACCGGAAGTGAAAAAAAGAGCTGGACCATCATTCGCACAAGATGATGGTCAGCAAAGGAGCAACCATAGTAAAGACAATAGAAGGACTCTCTCTGCTCAAACGGGGACCCTGGCGGACCTGAGAGTCACTAGTAGCAAGAGTGAAGAGCAATTTTCTGAGCGGGAGTAAGAGGCGAGAGAATTGGCCTTGTTAGCAGGTGAGAGCGATCCTTTTAAAAATAAATTTAAAAGAAGTTGATAAAACTAAACCGAATAAGAGCAGCAATATAAAGTTTAGTTGTGTTTAAAAGAGGAGCACAACTTACTAGTGTAAATATCGCTGCATGCCCGGTGCTGCATCTGATTAAAAGCCCTCCAGAGCCAGAAGTGAAAAAATAGCTGGACCGTCACTCGCACCAGATGGCGACCACTAAAGGAACAACAAGAGTAAAGACAATAGAACAACTCTCTCCATTCAAACGGGGACCGCAGTGGACCGGAGATTGGATAGCAACAAGAGTGATGAGCACTTTTCTGAGAGGGAGTAAGAGGCAAGAGCATCGACCTCGTTAGCCTGTGAGAACGGTCATTTTAAAATATGGAATCTTAATTTAAAATCCTAAGTTATGGTAAGTCTGATTTTGCATTACATTTAAAAAAAAATCACTTTTAGAACATTGTCCATAAGGGACTTCACTGATGTTAAAAAGTGGCATTCATCAGGTAATTATTAGGAACAACCCCGAGGTTTAGGTACTCTTGTTATATGGTTAGTTCACCAAAAGGGAGGCCCCTAAATATTCCATGTCCTTTTTTTGTAGACTACACCATCCCATTCAAATACGCAGCCCTGATGAGAGCCCCTGGAGTTGACAAGGGTTTCGAAAGGCGTCGGCATTTTGGAATCACATTGAGGAAGAGCCATATGGTAGCTATTTACAGTTTGAGGGAATCATAAAGTCAATTTAACCCCGACTATTTTCATTAATGTTCCCAATGTTGGGCATCCTCCTTCTATGATGAAAAGAATTGTAATTTGAAGGGTTGGCCCCCTTTCGTGAATTAAGATTGGTGTATCAAATGTTGTTTTGTTTCAAATGTAGGAATGTTAAATGTATATACATGTTGTTTGGATTTGTATTGTTTATTCCTATTTGAATGAATAGGTGTTTTTCTCATATCAGACTATTTGAAACAAAGAAAAAGATCTATAAAATGAGATATTAAAAGGTTAAATAAATAGCCAGACCTAGTTAGATTGCTTCCAGTGATCTTTGCTTCAATTGTTGAGCAGTTAAATCAATGAGTAGCCGGGTCCACTGCTGTGCAGTACTTTTAGAACTTTGGCATTTTCTTGCCTTAGCCATTTAGTCCCTGTAGCCTGACTCTAGTCACATGACTGGGTGTAGTTGGCAGTTGGGCTTTGTGTATTCCTCCTACACAGCTGCACACAATGAGAGCGTAGGTGCGGCTGAGTGGGTCATCACTGGAAAGATGGGAGGGTGGAGCTGGGCTTAGCATCACTTACATTTATTTGGGTTGTGTCTTGTCCCCACATAAAGGGCTGCATTACCCCTACAGTTAGTCTGGAGCCAGGGCAGAAAAGGCAGAGCATCTTTGCACTTCAAAGGTATGACTCTAGAAGCATATCCCCACTTCAAAGCACAACTGTGTACAAAAGAAGTACCTCAGACACCATCACTTTATTACACTTCTGAATCTGTGTAAACACTACCAGGAAGAAGTGCTACTGAGGCACTGCCACTCTGCTGCACCACCCTCTTCTGGACTCTGTAGTATGTCATAAGCTACTTTGCTGTACTGATCTTTTTACTGCTGCCCATCTTGCCTGGGTGAGAAGAGCTGGACCTGCATCTCTTGAACCCAGAACCCAGATTGACTCCAAGGGTAAGTTGACTGGCCTCCTGATCTGAAGCCTCAAGGACGTAACAGACTTCCAACCACTGCACCTGGACTCTGCCATCTGTGAGTCTACACTGCAATGTAGTGCTATCCCAGTCCTGGACCATTAGAAGGGGGCCTAAGGTGCTTGCTAGTTAAACCAATGCATCTTCTCTGTTAAGCAATGCATCCCTGAGCAGAACCAACTATCCCCTTGGTTGAGTGGCTCATCCCAGACCAAAACTGAAACTTTGCTGCTGCTGCATGGATTGCACCCATCACAAAAGACTCCCATTGCTGCCACAACCCACATCTTGGGACTGATGCTTCGCCTTTAGAACTGCCACTGTGTGACGCTTATCCCCAGCCAGGACTTGACATCTCTTGTTAATGGCAGCTAAGACAATGATGATGAAATTCCGCATCGCAGCTTCACTACTGATTGAAATCAACACATCACCCTTGCTGCGCATCACATCCCTGACACCGCCCTTCTAATTGCAAGCCAGGTTGATGGTATTCTCCACATCGAGGCAGCAGGATGTCTCACCACAGCATCGCCACATCTCGGAACTGATGCATCATATTGATTGCACAAAACATGTTCGATGTGGATTTACTCAACAATCTGCAACCAGGATTTAGGATACTCTGTGTAGCGGGCCTAACTGGGTCCCTCAAGCCAACCCACACTTCATCACGGTTGGTCTGAGCTTGCGACTTTGTCCAGGTTCGGCGCGACCAGATATCTCACTATATTCTCACTCTAAATTTTGAAATGTAATAACTCTAGTTAATTGGTTTTTATCGTTTTGGTCTTGTTTTATTTATTAAACTAAGCTTCATTCTTTTTATATAGATTGGGATCCTTTTTGTGTGTTGTCTTTCAGTGGTTTACTATTTGACGTTTCACACAAATACTTTACTCATTGCCTCTAGTTTAAGCCTGACTACTCTGTGCCTATCTGGCAGATGATAAGCACAGGTTAATTTAGGATTTGCTTGTGCCATACCCTGACTGGGATTAAGGTTGCTGCTTGACATGGGCTCACACCCCAGTCAACCAGTAGCCCAGTTTCTAAAAGTGATTTAACTTAACACGTGTGCACAAGTGTATTTGTCCCAGTAGAAAGGGTCTGCCTGCCTGTCCTGTCTCTCGTGTCAGTGAAAACGAGCAAAAGGAAAGCAGATAGGCATTGAAGGTGTCACCCAGTACAGGTTTTCCTTTGCTATCTTCAGAGAATGCTTTGTGGATGGCAATTGCTCTGAGCAATTATCATTTTGTTCTAAGCGATTACCATCTGCAAAACGTATAAAGTTGTCATCTGGGTGGGTGGAGCATCAACACTCTCAACCAGGAGCCACTGCTGTCATCTAGTAAGATAAGTGTTGACACATTAAGGTCATTTTAGTCTAAACAACCAAGCAATATTGCACTTTCTAGATATTCCAATGGGTTACAAAGTTACAAGATGTTTTGAAATGTTATACTTAAATCAGCCAAAGTGGAATTACACATGAATTGTCTCTCTGGCCTATGGTAAGATCTGTATAATGTTATGGAAATTGATCTGAAATGTCCACTTCCTGCTGCTCCCATGATTCAGAGCATTCTCAGACAATAAAATTAGGGAGGTGTGTGAATTTCTCAGACTTGGAAATTAGTTGTGAGCCGCTTTTTTCAATTGATACTACTCAATTTAGTCCTCTCCTTAGACTCTATGGGTCTTTTTTTTACAAACTCCTATCTAAGGACTTCAGAAGGTACTGTAGTATTGCCAATTTAGGTACTCCCAAATGCTATTGCCTAAATGTTGTATTCCCTAATATCTCCACTTATGCCTTCCTATCTCATATATGGTGATGTCTCCACCACAAGTGAGGAGTACCCTGCACACAGAGGTATACAGCATTGGTTTATTTGTATTAAAAAAATAATCAGAGACATGTAAGACTAAATATAGTGATAACTAACAGAGAACACATTAACAATCAACACTCCTGCAATTGTAAAGAGAGGAAGTGATCAGTGAGGACCCCGTCACAAACATTAACAGTTGAAACTCACTACAGCACCAATCAATCACACACATCGAGCCCACATAAGAAGGTAAGCCACCACCAAAACCCTTTTTTACCATGTGTTTGAATATTTTAGTTTCTTCGCCTCTAATCCTGAGCATTAAATAATTGAGGAGGAGAGTGCATATATACAGACATACAATCAATATTTTTGGAATGTCCAATGAAGAAGTAGTGTCTAGGACTGCTTCTGTCAGCTGTTCTCCTTCACCTAATTTTGATCGGCAATCAGATGCTCTGTTTACCTATAGTCCGCTCCAAGGTCATACCTGCACATTTGAAAATAATAGCAACACTCCATTGCTTGGATTTTGAACCGTTCCAGAAGTTTAGTTGAGACAATAACAGCATCTCACAGGCAAGCCAATAATGATGTATCACAAACCAAAAGCACACGTTTATCCTCATTGACTGTAAGGCATTTGGTGATAAGGGAATTTGATTCTGCTGCCCACTTCCCTTAGGTATCAAGTTCCATTGATTTCACCCATGTGGTACTTTAGCATCCTCTCAATTGGAAACACCATTTCTACGACAGATTCAACTCACCCTCCATCAACATGCAAGTGGTCTGCAATGTCAGTGATTGCTTTACTGATGTATATGTATATACGCTCCTTTTACTGTGCGAACATATAATAGGTACGATTTCTGACTGTCCGTTCTTGAACATAAGAAGGTTACTGGAGAGTTTAATGGCAAGTGATTACTCAGTAAGTTGGTCTAACTAATACTTGGATTGAACGCATACCTAGGTGATGCCAGCACAAACATAGATGGGTCATTTGGATCCTGGTGGTACTCCTTTCCACTAGGGCAACAGAATAATATACTCTGCTGCCCTAGGAAACATAAAGTTCAGCATATTTAGAGCTTTTTGCCTGCCTGGTGCCAACACAGTAGCTCTTCTGTAAGCAACAAATGTTTGCTGAGTGGCTTCCATATATCATCTAGTCTCTCAGCAAGATTTCAATTTTGCAAAAACAAACTGCAAAAGTAGGAGTTTATTTTTGTAAATCAAAAAATCAATGACTCTACTAACCTGGAAGGTTTCTCCCAGGATGTGGAGGTATTTTCTTTCTGTTCGGGACCATTAGAACCGAGCAGAAAAAAAACCCATCAGAATGTAATTCTTCATTAGGGCCCCAAATCCATTGGGGTGTCAGTGAAAGGTTTTCTATGCCGGCGGTGGAAACATGATGTCTGTCTGACTTTAAATAGAGTGGGTGGACCATCAGTTTGGCAGACGCGGTACTACACCACATTTGTGGCAGAGTACCCTATCTACTAAACTCTAAATAAGACCCATAGCCACTTCGACCTATTATAATATACACATGCATTTCAAATAGTGATAAAAATGTTCTTTTTATTTTCATGCAGTAATGGGCATTTGCACTCATGATGTTGTCTATTCATAAAATTACATTATTCTCAAACATCCATATTCTTGAGCACACAACATTTTAGCATTGAATGTGCTCTTTTAAATATCCAAAAGTTGTGTGATGGATAGTATGGTTATATTGTATTTTTGACAATGTATCAATAACTGGTTGTAAAATTGTTCATGGAGATGATGGTTGCTGTTCATGCCCAGTGAGGCTGTTGCCTGCATGTACAGCTGTGCAGTACAGGACCCAGATTAGAATAAGGTTGTGACCTGACGGAGGGTATAAGCAGATTGTTAATTGGGTGTGTGGGTGGGGCGGGCTTTGAAAGTTGGTGTTGTGAAAGGGTAGTATATTTAGGTCCTGAATATGAGTGTAGGTGAAATTAGCACATCTAATAAATAACAATTCCACTAGGTATGGTATTTATTGGGTATGGCAGAAAGCCCTTATAACAAGCTTTTGTGAAATAAAACGCACATTTTTGTGTTTAAAGCACCAAAATCCCCATAATACAGTAAATACAGTACACATCTCCCCTTTTACATTTTGGCAGGTTTCACCTGGACTTTAGATCCCTCATATTCCCAGTCAAATACTTCAAAAGACCACCGGTTTCTTGACACTTGACTCAGACCATGCCTAACCCTTTGAACCATGGCTGGGGGGAACCCTTCACCTCTCTCTTGCAGTGCCAGGGCTTAGCTGCAGTATGCTTGGCAGTATGTCTTCCACCCAATGGCTTCTCCTGTAGGTACAGCCTCTGCTGCAATGTGTCGTTCTTGGATCACCAGTTCATCTCTCTCTGCTTCTTTTCCCCATTCCTCTCCCCTATCTTCCACTCCCCCTTGAAACTTCTCCTGTTCTTCCTTCTGGCCACACTTTCTCTGTCCTTGCTCCACTGATGTTGCCCCTCGCCTCTTTTTCCCAGAACTTAATCTTGACACTGGTTCTATGTCCATTACTTCTTCCTTATGTGGGCCAACCACTCCTGACTGGTCCTAAAACTGATCTTGGCTACTTCTCATCCCTTTCTTTATATTACAACAATATTTTCACAGGAGTGGATACTCCTGGAGACTTCCTAGCATGCTCAATTTACAGACCTATTTTACTGCTTCTAGCTGCTAAGAAGGCCAAACAACATTTTTCAGAGGATTTGACTTTGGAATTATGACTGCAGATTATAGCAGTAATTAGGTAATTATCTTTTGGCTTTCCATTGTTACTTTTTGTTTAACCTAATCCCCCTGGGGGTATTCTCATTCATTATCAATTCTATTCAGGTTCTGCTATTTTGAAGACATCTTAAGACCTGTTATAACCACTCACAATGTCAATGTTCTCATGCCTCATTTTACTTAGTAACTGGGACATAGGAGTATTGTAGAACAATATGTGTGGGGGGTCACCATCACCATCATGCCACATTTAACAACATAGTCAAAATTGGTTATGCTGATGTTACTCTTAATGTTTGAGCTGTTTTGATATTTCCACTTGTAATTCTCTTTTCTGAAATTCTCTCAGTCTTATTTGCCACAGGACAACCATTAATGACATCATAAAATAATTTAATGAATACATACTTTACCTCCACCTAGCTAAATGTAAATCCTCCTGATAAACTTTCCACTAATCTTTTAAGGCTATTACAACATTGGTCCTCATCTCTCCATCTATAATTTGGATATCTATGTAGCAAAAATAAAAACAACAGCAATAAAGTTGTTCCAAACTTTTAGACTTAAATAATACATTGATTTACTCAGACACTCTCTAGCTACGCAATAAAATGCATCAAGAACATTTAAAACTTTGTTCCTGAGCTTGATCTAAAATGTTACCTTAATTACCTTGAAAACCAGATGGTGGGAAAATGTTTGGCTCAGTAAACTCCTGTCCTGAACTGTGTTGGCCATGGCTCATGTATCTCTTAAATACCAGCAGGGGAGATCTGATTAATCAATTTACAAATCTCTTCAGTGATTCTCACTGTTGGAGACTAGGACCTGTTTACAGTGTCCCGCCCCCCACTGTTTGCCCCCATTTTGACTATTAGACGCTGGCCCTGCTAACCCGGCCAGGGCCTGTGCTCTACATAGTAATTACAGTTGATACTGATAATCTATCTGTAAGTCTCTATTATATGGTAGGGCATGTCGATTTAGAGGTCGAGTAGATTTAATGCACTTGCTGTTATTTTAAAAGCCAGGCCTGCCTTGCAGGCTGCTTTTAAAATAAATTCTATGCAAATTTGACTTTAAAATTAAAGGTAATTCTCAGTCTCAAACTACTTTACTTTTACATATAAGTCACCCCTAGGGTCTCCCCCAGGTGCCCAAGGAATAGGTTGCCTTGTATCTATAAGCAGGGACATTATAAAATACTTTTAATATGCCCTGGTGAGGGACAAACTGTCGATTTTGAATTCCCCATTGTAGCACTAACATGGGAATGCTTTATTAAAGTATAATTAATGAAAGAAAGGAGCTGAAAAATATACTTCAAAGTATCATAATGATAGTTAGAATACATCTAACAACTTGCCTTCAGTTATAGAACTTTCTTTTCTGTAAGCTACTACCCAGCCTTCCAGCAGCCCTCTCCTGATTTCCTAGCACCTGCCAGGCTCACCCAAGCTGTCTTAATGAGTTGTGAAGTGGATTGACTATAGAAAAAGGTTTTTATGTGGGAAGAAAACTGCAAGCTGCAGAGCAAACGCCAGGATGGGTGAGGAGTAGCCAAACAGTTTAGGGCAGCACATGCTCACCCCCACATCCTGCACCCCTAGCCAGACAGGAGCTCCAGTAATTAGATTAGCAGAGAGGCTGGAGCGCAAATGTTAGTGGATCTTAGCCACACCACTAGTAAGGCTTAGCCAGATCTGACCACTAGGAGAAAGTTTCTCCATTTTGGATTTTGGAAGAATAGTGCTTTCTGGGTCAAGAATATGCCACACTTTGGAAGAAGGGGTCATACACCTGGATGGCACCCTGCATCCCATTGGTCAAGGGTGCTCCCCTCTTGATGCCCAAGAACTCTGAATAAATATGGGACAGATGCCTGAAATAATCAAAAGAAGAAATACTGCCCTGCTGGAGCCGCCGATCTGCACCCTAAAAGAACTGCGCTCATTAACACTGAACATGCTGCGTACTTTGGAACTGCATCCCTAATGACTTTGCCTATCTTAAAAAAGATTAAGTTTGGACTCCCTGTTGAGCAACAATTATAAAAGAGCACCAAGAGTTCCCTGCCTGACACTACAGAAGAAGAAGGACTGCCCTGCTGGAACCCTGGCCTGCACCCAAAAGATTGAGCTCTGAATGACTGCACCTGCTGCTCATTGGAATTACAGCCCTAAGGACTTCACCTTGCTTCAAAAGTGGACTCCTTGAAAGAGACAGGCTAAAAGAATTCTACCTGCATCACCTCCATGAAGAAGAATGCATCTGGGGTGCATCCAGTGGACTTTTAAGGATTTGGCAGGGTACACTGTGGAAACGTAGTCCCAACATCCCAGGGGCCACTTCAGAGCTTCTGGACCATTAGCTGGTGCTGTGGACCCTTTCCTGCATCAAGAAACACTTCTGGAAGTAAGTGTAACCACGTTACATCATGGACGGCCTGAACTTGTTACTTTATCCCGGTCCACAGCAACATTTTTGTAACCCTTTGAGCGCTATAAGCTTTTACTCGCTAATTTTACTTTTAATCTTTACAAATTCATATCTATGGTTCCCTACATTGGATTTTGTTAGTTTTGGTGTCAATTTACGCATAAAAACATAACCTATGTTTATAAATTGGTGTTGGATTTTTATTGTGTTTTGTGTTTTTAATGTATTGGTGTTTTTAAATGCTTTGCACACTTGGTTCCCAAGTTAAGCCTGCCTGCTTGCTGCCAGCTACCAATGGTTACAAAAAAGAACAATTTATTGAGACCTTGTCTAAACCTTTTTTTGCGTGTGTGGACTTTTTACCAATGGTAAGTCCCTACTTATCCCAACTAATAATCCAGTTTCCCACATTTGATGTGCAGCATTGAGGATACGTACTTGTGTTCAACCTACACCATACATTAATTATGTTAGGATCTCTAAAAATCCAGTAAAATGACAGAATAAAAACAGATTTTTAAAAATTGTTACATTTAGATTAAACTGTTTTTAACCCATTTAAAAACATTCTAAATTGTTCTGTCTCTGATTTGCAAAAGGTTTTGTGACCCGAAACTAGAGATACATTAAAGCTAGGTCTGGCTAACCAGTACAAACTCACAGTAGCTGACCTTAGGGTGCAGTGCAAGGCTAAAGGGCTACCTACTGCTAATTAGATTAGATTAGAAAAGCAGAGATGTTAGTTCCCTTAAGGCCTGGGTAGAATCAGCTCCAGAGAATGAACGGGAGGGGGAAGATGGCACCTCCAACAACCTCCAGGTTGCGAATGATGACAACTCATCCATTTCTTCTAGCACCAGGTTTGTTTTTCAGCTAGTGGAGGAAGGGTAGGCTTCCGCACATAGGAACCAGATCTGTCCCTTGCAGAGAGACAGCTTGAGGATCAGTTAGCATCCATATACTTAAATGAGGAGAAGCTGGAACTAGAAAACAGGAAGTGGGCAAGGTAGGAAGCAAGAAGAAATGGTGGCAGTGAAAATGTAAAAGATACTGAGATGTCCAGGGGTGGGGGGTTTAATCCCAGACTTCCCAAGGGAATAATGACCAAGTATGCAGAGGGAGATGACATTCATAAATGGATGACTGCATTTGAAAGGGCACTTGTGATGAGAGGGATCCGCTCCAAGTATTGGGGTTTAATGCCCACATGCAAAATCCTATGCGATCCACAGGGACGAAATGTAATGCTGGCGGGCATCCTGGGTGGCCACCCAATCAGAATGCTCTCGGTCTATGGGCCTAACATAGATGACCCTGATTTCTTTGTGGAGTTTTGGAGACTAGCGGACACATCAGGACCAGGGGCGATCTTATGGAGAAACTTTAATGTTATTCTTGATCCGACCCTTGCTAGATCAGGGAACACCCGTCGACCCCACCCTAGGGCTGCTGCACAACTACACAGCATCATGGAGGACCACAGGCTTGTGGATGTATGGTGTAATAGGCATGCGCACCTCAGGGAGGGCACTTGTGTTCCCTCGGCTGGTCCCACATGGTCCGGAATTGACTATTGGTTGGTCTTGAAGGAAATACTGGCAGAGGTCTCCAAATCAGCTCACTTAGCAAGATCATTATCTCATCACTCCACAGCACTGCTCAAGCTTGCCCTGACTGGCGTCCCTCGCAGGAAATTCAGCTAGTGACTCCCGGCGGGTGCATTGCGCGACCAGGTCTTTCAATGAAGCGAATTATGCGTCAATAACAGAATATTTTGCGCTGAACAAAGGCACAGTCCTGTTCTCTTCCTCACTCTGGGAGGCATTTAAATCTGTTATCACGGGTGAGTGCATTGCTAAGCAAGCGGGAAAGTTATCATCATTGTGTGGCAACATCCGCCGCCTTGAGCATGAAATCAGTGTGCTGGAACAGGAATTCTTTTTCACTCATCAGCGGGAGACTCTAGGCACTATCAGAGATGAGATGGCTGAGTTTGAAGAGGCAGCCATCAGGGATACACTTTACCTAGGGAAGGAGACTCGTACCTGGCGCAATAGCGAAGGCGACCGGGCTGGTAAAACACTTGTCAGCCTTTTGAGAGACCTTGGACCAGCGATTATATTTGCCGGCTCCATGAACCGAACAGTGACTTGGCAGTGGGCCAGACCGCAGTCCAAGCCAAGAAGCTGTCATTTTATTCTTTTGTATACACTGCCACACAGCACTCCATCCACCCCGACTTGATCTCCTTTTTTGATTCTATTCAGCTGCTCTGGCTAGCTGATGGTCACCCCAATTATCTTGATGAACCCTTCTTTGTGGAGGAAGTGATCAAGGTGATCCGTGCTCCAAAATCCAAAATGGAAACCCGCGATAAGGCTCCGGGTCTGGACAGCCTTACAGCTGCGTTCTAAAAAGAATATGCTCCTCTGCTTGCACTCCATCTTATCAACATGTATGCTGAATCCATGGATTGCGGGGAGCTCCCTCCCACACTCAGGGAGGCTTTTAATCGTCACCATTTTGAAACCTGACAAAAACCCATTCGCCTGTGATTCCTATAGACCCCTGTCTATGATCAACCTGGATAATAAAATTATTGCAAAGCTCATTGCTGGTCGCCTGCTCTTCCTTTTGCCCTTAGTATTATGACCTGATCAGTGTGGTTTTGTCCCCGGATGAGCCACCTCACACAACCTGCACACCTTTTTTGCCACTATGCAGGAGATCAACCCCGAGATGCCTGCGGCAGTGGTTTTCCTTGACGCAACTAAGGCCTTCAACACTCTAGAGTGGCCATATTTGTATGCCCTCCTGAGCTGGCTAGGTCTCAGCTCTAAATTCTTGAAACTGATTGCCCTCTTATATTCCTCTCCGACAGCGTGCCTCTACCTCAACGGCATTGTATCCACCCTCTTCCCTGCATCTCGGGGCACCCGGCAGGGGTGTCCGCTGTCACCTCTGCTTTCTGCTATCGCGATGGAGCCATTGGCTGCTCGGTTGCGGCAGCACCATGTCCATCGAGGTCTTGTGTTCGTGCCCAGGGTGAACCTTGTATCCCTTTGCGCAGACTACATCACCTTATATGTCAAGCTCCCTGCAGTCAATTTAGACCCCTTAATTAGAGAAATTATATGGTTTGGCTGTCTCTCTGGGGTCGCTGGGGGAAATAGATCATTTTCCCGCTTACGGCAACCACGGACTGGTCGGAATACCTCCTAAGCTGGGATAACTGTCCAGTGAAGTACCTCAGGATCTGGCTGAGCCAAATGACGGATGAGCTGTGGCAGTGCAACTACAGAAGTCTAATGGACTGGGTCGAGAACCCGATTGGGTGCTGGAGCTCGCTCCCTCTTTCCCCTGCCGGACGATTGGCCATCGCCAAGATGGTAGTAGTCTCCAAGTTCTTGTATGTATTCACTAATAATATCCCGATCCCTCTCTCTTCGGCTTTTTAACGATGAATGCACTCCAACCTAATCACGCTTACCTGGGTAGGTAAACAGCATAGGATTACATGGGAGATCCTCACTCTGCCCTTCGAGCTGGGAGGTCTGGGGGCACCCAATACGGAGCTCTACTATAACTGTACCCAGGCCCAGTTCAGCTACCACTGTGTTTACTCACCCCGTTAATGGTGTGTGTGGCACACGAGCATGACCGTGCTGCCCCAACACTGCTGAGCATGGTATTAAAACAAGCGGCAGCTCAGACCACGTGCGGTGGTGGACACCATCAGCTGCGCACTTTGGGCTTGGACAGAACTGCGTTGCAGGGCTCGCTTGACAGAGATTTACGCTCCTCCAATTCCCCTGCCGCGCCACCCGGATCTCCCATTTCTTGAAGACTCAGGAGCCTGTAAAAGGCTTGACAGGCTCGGTATCCACACTATGGGGGACTTGTTACCGGCAAAATGTTTGCTGACATGGTAAACACGCTTGCAGCAAAGGGTTGCAGTCTTCTCGACACAATTAAGTACTTCCAGCTCCGTGCGATGCTGAGGACGAGATACAACACATTCTGTATTGGAGGATTTCTTAACTAATCCGTCGCCGCGTAAGTAATTCACTTGTCTGTAAGCTGGCACAAAGAGCACGGCACCTCTCTGTGTACCTGCTGCATGTAGCGGTTGGGACTAACTATTGGGGACCCCCATAGAAGATAAACAATGGGCCTATTGCTGCGCGCTAACCAAGGACTTATCTCCCAACTAAAGATTGAGGCTAATTCATTTTTTTTAGTTCCTTCATCGTATCTACAGAACCCCCACATGGCTGCATTGTGTTGGTCGGAGGGATGATGCGGGTGCGCTCGCTGCTGGGGACCTGAAGCAGATTTTTTGCATTTGTCCTGGTCCTGCCCGGAGATCGCAGGCTTCTGGACATGTATCTTTGATGCACTGGATAAAATGCTTGCATACCGGCTCGAGCGTTCCCTTCTAACTGCGCTCTTAGGTTATGTGCCACATGTTCCAGCCCCTCGCAGGAAGCTAGCGGCTTTGCTCCTGTTACTTTCCAAAATGCAGATTGCCATGTGCTGGGGCAGGAGGCACTAACCCCGCCTGGCCGACTGGTTAGGTGACGCGGGATTCTGCCAAGGCCCGCTGACTAACTATTTGGAGCTCATGCCCATGCCTTCTTGACCTAGAGACATTTGAGAACCACTGCAGGATTATCTCTGAGCTCCCCCACTGGTCCCTGCCGACCCGCCTCATAACACTGTGAATGCATTGAGCCAGACTTCGTCAACCTGTGCACTATCTAAATTGTCTGCTCTTTAGGCACAGTGTCGCCTCCTCCGCGAGGCCAGCACTTTTCGCCCCTCTTCTTCCTCAATTTCACCCTTATGCTTTTGCTTTTTTCTCTTCTTTTCTTTCCCTTTTTTGTCTCAGATCTTTGCTGTGCGACTACAGGGCTCAAATTGCTGGCACAAATTACTTAAGTGTATGTCTGTATGAGTGAGCCAACAATGGACCTATAAGATGCACTGGACTGCCACTCGCTCGTTCTGTGGGGGCTTACTTTATTGTAAAAGTTTGCTGGTTCCTTGTAACCTCTTGTCAACTTCTCAATAAAATCATTTAAAAAAAAAAGGTTTTTGGGGTTCAATCCTTTAAGAAATGGTCCCAGTAGCTGGGAGAGATAGGCTTATGATCCTGCAGGGGAATGAGGCAAATGTTTACTACCACATGAGGAAATATCTAGTCAAGAAATCTGGTCTGACCCCAGGGCAGTACAGGGTGAAGTTCAGGGATACCCAAAAAGTACACACACAGTCCTAGGTGGACTTTGTAGATATCTGAGTGGGGGCACTAGAGGGTTGGATTCAAGGTAACCAGGTTAGTACTTATGAGGGATCGTGCAACTTAATTCTGAAGGAGCACATCCTGACTCATTGTGTACAAGAGAACTTATGCCAGTATCTAGTGGACTATAAGTTGACTGGTCCCAGGGCACTGGAGGAGGCAGTTGATGAATGCATGAGAACCTTTTTTTAGTTCTGTCAGCACTTCGGAGACTCCAAGAAGGGAGGGGTTTAGGCCCACAAAAACCCAAGTAGGGAGGTGGAAAGCTCACCCCAGAGACTCCCTCAGTACGTCAGAAACCTAAACAGGAGAAGGGCAGATCCCACCCTAACTCTAATAAGCAGAGGCAGGGGAACAAAGGGCTGAAAAAGTACATTGACAACAGGGTATGCTTTGACAGTCAGCAGTAAGGTCACGTCAGGGGTAATCATACCTGTTCCAAGAAGGTGGTTAGCACTGGGCTGTCCAGTGTAGTCACAGAGGAAGACTCTTCAGATAAGGAGGTCTTCAAAGCATTGTGCTGGGAGAGAGGTCCAGATGGTAAGCTGGTGATACCTGAGTTTGGGAGTAGGCACTCCCACTTAATTCAGGTGAATGGGATTCCTGCCTTTGGCCGGACAGACACCTGTGCCAGTCACACTATAGTGAGTGATAGGTTGGTGTCCCTAGATAAGTGTGTGCCAGGAGAGACAAAAAGTGTAAGGGTAATTTCAGGTGAGATCACAACCAAACTTGTAACCTATCCTTAGATTGTCTCCCGGGCAGTGACCTCCCAGAGATTGGTCTGATCCCAAGTAGGGTGGTCACCCAAGTCACCCCCCAATCCGAGGATCGTGGGGAGCCAGTCTCTACAGTTAAGAAACTGTGATCCCAACAGAAAGGGAAAAAGAAGAGGAAAGATGAGCCACTCTTAGCATGAGTTTGAGTGAGCCAAGGGTCTTCTGTCCCAATAAGGGAAAAACCCAAAGTTGACACTGGTGAGGCTTCATCTGACCACAAGGCAGCAGTCAACAGAAGGGAGAGTGGAAGGAGGGTATCTGCCACAGGATGTGGTATCCCCCTACTCTAAACATCAAGAGAGGTTCCAGCAACCCACAAGTGCCCCTAAAGCAGCTCAGCCACCTGTCACACTTTAAAGTGTGGTTCAGGATTTGGACAGCTGTCAGTAGCCTCTGTAGGGTGCTGGCCTTCAAGACAGCACTGTACTTGGCATGGGAGGCAGACCCCATGGCCAAAAGCAAAAAAGTAAGTTAGGCCCCCAGACCTTGTTGGTCATGGTAGAGTTTATCAAGTTTTGGGTGACCTCTGTGGGTAAGCTGGGCGTTGCCCTAGGAAAGTCAGGAGTTGGGCACTTCACTATCTAAACTAAAAAGAGAGGAAGAAGATGAAACAGCTGTGATGAAGTTTCAGTTTAAAAGGGGGCCTGTTACTGTAGAGATGCGTCAGCTTCCCCGAGGAAGGGACCTTGGCAGGAGGATGTAAGGCAGGGCAGGCCCTGCAATTGTACAGACTGTTTTTTTGCTTTCTTCCTCACCTGACAGACCAGGGAAACTCTTCCAGGACAGGACTGAGTCTCCTAGGATGTTGGCTGAGGGGAGGGGGGTTGTGTGAGAAACCAAGACATGTTTGCAGTGTCCCCCCACTGTGTACCCCCATTTTGACTACTAGATGCTGGTTTTCTCACTATGCCCTGGGCTCTGCTATCCTAACCCAGGGCCTGTGCACTGATTAAAAGTATATGGCAATTATATATAATTACAATTGGTACTGTCAACCTACCTGTAGGTCCCTAGTATATGGTAGGACATGTAGGTTTGGAGGCCCAAAAGATTTAATGCACTTAAGTGTGCACTACTGTGGTGTCTGCTGTCATTTTTAAAAGATAGTCCTGCCTTGCAGGCTGCTCTTTAAATAAAATGATATGTAAATTCGAATTTGGACTTAAAGGTACTTCCAAAGTCTCAAAATACGTTATCTTTGCATATAAGTAACTCCTAAGATCTACCCTAGGTGCCCCAAGGGCAGGGTGTCTTCTAATTATCAGCAGGGACATTATAAAATATGTTTTAAATGCCCTAGTGAGGGGATAACTGCCAATTTCGTTTCTCCCCTTTGTATGGAAATGGCTAAATTGGCTAACATGGTGATACCTTATTAAATTATAACTATTGGAAGCAACAGAGCTAAAACTACTTGCAACTGTAAGGTCTTTTTATTACTATCACTGAAAATAAGTTAAAGAACTTTTGTTTCTGTAAGCCAAAATCCAGCCTTCCAGGAGCTGTCTCCTGATTGGCCAGCCTCCGCCAAGCTGTCTTTATGAGGTGTGATGGGGCCAGACAAGAGACAAAGGATTTCCTGTGGGAGGAGAACTGCAACCTACAGAGCAAAAGCTAGGATGGGTGTGGAGTAGCCAAACTGGTCTTCAAAGAGAGTATGACAGTTTAGGGCAGAATAGACTCAGCCCCACATCCTGCACCCCCAGTCAGACAGGAGCCCCACTAATTAGATTAGCAAAGGGGCTGGAAAGGGAATATTTGGGAATCTTAGCCGCACCAGAGGGATGGCATAGATAAATCTAATCCTCAATGAGAAAGGTTTTCAATTTTGGATTTTGGAAGATTAGTACTTTCTGGGTCAAGAATATGCCACACTTTGGATGAAGTTGTCACACATCTTCCTGGTACCCTGCATCTCATTGGTTAGGGGATGCCCAGGAACTTTGAATGAATATGGGAGAGCTGGCAAGCAACTCTGATCCCTTTCTGGAATAATGCAGAGGAGAAGGACTGCCCGGCTGGAACCCCTGATCTGCATCCCAAGAGGACTGCACTCATAAGGCTACACCTGCTGCACACTTTGAAACTGCAGCCTTGTGGACTTTGCCTTGTGTAAAAATGATTAAGAACCGACTCCATGAAAGCAACAGGTGCAAAAGAGCTACAACAGTTCCCAGACTGACACTGCAGAAGAAGAAGGACTGCCCTGCTCGATCCTGGCCATGCATCCACAGGATTGCGCTCTGGATGACTGCACCTGCTGCACACTTGGAACTACAGCCTTAAGGAATTTGCCATGCTTTAAAAGTGGAAGGAATGGACTCCTTGAAAGCAACAGGTTTAAAGACCTCCACATGCATCCTCTCCATCAAGAAGAATCCATCTGGAGTGCATCCAATGGACTTTTAAGGATTTTTCACAGTGCATTGCGGGAAACACACCCCCATGTACCATCTCAGAGCTCTTGGACCCATGACTGGTGTTGTGGACCCTTTCCTGCATCAAGAAACACTTTTGGAAGTAAGTGTAAAAGTGTTACTTCATGAGCGGACTGAACTCATAACTTTGTCTTGGTCCAGCGTGACTTTTATTTAACCCTTTGGGCAAAATTTGCTCCTAATCTCAAGGTTTACATTTAATCTTTAAAAATTCATATCTCTGGCTCCCTACATTGGATTTTGTTCGTTTTGGTGGAATTTTACTCATAAAAATATAACCTATTTATACAAATTGTTGTTGGACTTTTCTTGTATGCTAAGTAAAACTTACCTGCTCGTTTGCAGCTACCAAGGGTTGAGCAAGAGAATAATTTATTTAGACCTTCACTGAATCTTTTATTGGCCCTATTACTAGTGTTAATTCCCTATTCATACCTACTAATAATCCACTTCCCAACACTCACACAATGATAGATACCAATATAAATGCCTTATCTTTGTGTGCTAGTCAGTCAATGTAATAGTTGATCATTATGCTTCAGCCTGCCTCTCTAACTTGCACTAGTCTCTCCCCTGAGGCGGAAGCCGGGGGCTTTTACTTAGCGGTTAGCAAATTGTTTTAACTGTTGTCAATATATTGTGAATACCTTGTGAACACCTTGCGGTTTTAAACATTGTGAATTTTTGATGTTTTTAAACATTTTAAAACCTATCTAAACCTTCTATTGCTGCCATTTACCTGATCACCGCCTCGCCTTCACTCCTCGCGCGTTGCTGCTCCCTCGCGCCGGGAAGGAAGGGGCCGGCCATCTTGGGTGAGGGAGGGGTAGCGCTGCAGTTGCTCGCCGCCTCCCGCCCTCCCAGAGCACTTAACTCAGCTGCATTTCGCACAGCGCTGACTTGCACTAGTCTCTCCCCTGAGGCGGAAGCCGGGGGCTTTTACTTAGCGGTTAGCAAATTGTTTTAACTGTTGTCAATATATTGTGAATACCTTGTGAACACCTTGCGGTTTTAAACATTGTGAATTTTTGATGTTTTTAAACATTTTAAAACCTATCTAAACCTTCTATTGCTGCCATTTACCTGATCACCGCCTCGCCTTCACTCCTCGCGCGTTGCTGCTCCCTCGCGCCGGGAAGGAAGGGGCCGGCCATCTTGGGTGAGGGAGGGGTAGCGCTGCAGCTGCTCGCCGCCTCACGCCCTCCTCTCACGTTTAAATGGGACAGACTATTTGTCCGCGCAGCGGGCGAGCGCAGGGGGCGCGCCGAAGGCAAGCCCGTCTGCGCCCGTCCGCGCCAAGTCCGGGCCCGGGGCCATGACTCCTGTCTCATCTCCCTCACATTTGAAACAATCATACGATCGCTCTACTCTTATGAGGCTTCAACCTTCCCCATCCTCAAGCTGCGTCATATATGTCCCCTCACTGCTAAATAACGACGCTCATCACACCTGCTTACACTGTAACACCATGATCAGGATGTACAACACCAAGGTATTAAACTATCAGGAAAAGGATACTGAAGAAGCGACCATTCTTATGGCACTCATTAATGCACGCTCCCTAGTCAAACACAGCCAAGAAATCGCTGACCTCATTCTTGACAATAACCTGGATGTGCTGTACATCACGGAAACCTGGACAGACGATGCCTCAGGCCCCGACCTCGTGGTGGCAGTTCCGCCCGGTTATAAAGTCCATCGACAGGACAGGGTTGGCAAAAAGGGTGGGGGCATAGCGATAATAATTAGAGAGAGGCTAGAAATCCGAACAGCACCCATTCCTGACATCGCTTGTGAAGCTATGTACTTTAACATAAAGCTCACAGCCTTGTATAACTATAAGGGTGTACTTCTATATCGTCCCCCGGGGAACAAAGCAGACTTCCTCGCCAACCTCAGTGTATTAACAGAAGGCATGGCTACAGATGAATCTATCACAATAATGGGTGATATGAATTTTCATCTGGAACAACTGACTGATAGGGACACCGATGCTCTCATCTCAGACCTTGAAATCATGGGACTCAGACAACTAGTCACAGCCCCCACTCACAAAGCAGGACATACGCTGGATGGCATCTTTTCCAATGCAGAGGGCTTACATATATTACATATCTCGCCCATGCCTTGGACGGATCATTATGCCATCTTCAGCAGTCTAAAACTGAAGGAAGTAGTGAAGAATAAGGCTATAGCTCCAACAACCCTTCCCTTTAAAGTCTGGACGAATTTAGACCAGGATAAATTCGCCACACTACTGGAAGAAACTCGCCCTACTCTATCGGATGATCCTACCACCGCTACTAGCCAACTTCACGTCTGGTTCAGTATGGCATCGAATCAACTGATACCTACTAGGCGTTATTCCAGGAACAGGAGCACCCCGACAGCACCTTGGTTCACGGATTAACTACGAGCCCAAAAACAAATATGTAGGAATAAAGAAAGGCAATGGCGCAGAAGTTATGATGCCAAATCCAAGACAATATACAAAGAATCACTGGCCATCTATAAATCCACGATTGCTGCTACCAAAAAAATATATTTCTCGCAGCAAATTGAATCCTCAAAAAATTCTAGTAGACAACTATTCACTTTAACAAAAACACTGTCTGGTAATGCTCCAGATCTACTTCCACCTCCGTCTCAACCACTTTGTGACGCGTTGTCAGAATTTTTTTACTTCAAGGTTAACAATATTTATCAAGCCTTTTCCTCCACAAACACTGGCAGTAAAGCTTCTCCTGTTGACATCAGTCCCAGTAGCTCGTTGTCCAGCTTTAGGACTCTTTCGACTGATCAGATAACCACCATTATGAAATCCATCAAATCAGGCTCGGCCTTGGACCCTTGCCCTCCCGCAATGTTCTCTTTGGCGATGGACACTACCATCCCTGTCATCACACAGGTCTGTAACACCATACTGACCTCCAGGATATACCCCGATTGTCTTAAAAACACGCTGTTCAAACCTTTATTGAAAAAACCCGGTCTTGATACAGCAGAACTCAAGAACTATAGGCCCATTGCTAGTCTTCCTTTCCTAGCTAAGGTGGTAGAAAAGGCAATGAACCAGCAGCTCTCCGAATATCTAGAGACTAATCTTCTCCTGGATGACTCTCAGTACGGCTTCCGCAAATATCACGGCACGGAAACTGCCCTTCTCAAGGCAGCCGATGATATTAGAACCATCCGCGATCAGGGCATGACAGCACTGCTGGTGCTATTGGATCTTTCGGCAGCCTTTGACACGGTCGATCATAAGATCTTGGTCGACCGTGTCGGAAAGAAGGGTATTGATCAGTTGGCAAAAGAGCTGCTCTCGGCCTTCCTAGCCGACAGAACACAGGTGGTGACCCTGGGTCCATATCAGTCTACCAAGCTGTCACTCCCTTGCGGAGTTCCCCAAGGCTCTTCCCTTAGTCCGACACTATTCAATATCTATGTGTCGGACCTTGCAAGTATAATCAAATCAGCTGGGATGAACCTAACCTCCTACGCCGATGATACCCAACTGGTATTGGCCATTAAAGGTAAGGGAACAGAAGTGGCAGAACACTTTCAAAATACCATGAGCCTGATAGGAGAGTGGATGGCAGGCAATTGCCTAAAACTTAATTCCGATAAAACGGAGGTGGTCATCTTTGGATCCCTCTCACCGACTTGGTCCACTCTCTGGTGGCCCCCTGAGTTTGGCACTCTACCTAACCCAACTACCAAGGTCAGGAATCTGGGAATCATCTTCGATGATCACCTCAACTTTATGGCACATGCTAATAAAGTTGCAGCTACTGCCCATTACAAACTGAAGATGATTAAAAAAATCATGCCATTTCTTCCAGATGATGCTGCCAAAACTCTGGTTACCTCTCTGGTCCTCCCTTCTTTGGACTACTGTAACTCACTTTTTCTCAACAGTCAATCCAGAGTTACAAAAAAACTCCAAACCATACAGAACGCGGCAGCACGTCTCCTGACAAGAACACCCAAGTTCGCGCACATCTCGGATACCATCAGGACACTCCACTGGCTAACTATTAAGAACAGGATCACATTCAAATCCCTTTGTATAATTTATAAAATCCTACACGATCAAGGTCCACACTATTTGAAAGACCAACTTAAACTGTACATACCCACTAGACAACTCAGATCCATGACCCTCAATAGGCTGGTGGTCCCTCGTTCTAAAACTGTCTCATGGGGTGATCGCCGCTTCATAGTAGCAGCACCCAAGATCTGGAACACGCTGCCTCAGCAAATCAGATCCAGCACATCTTTAACTCAGTTCCGTAAGAGCCTGAAAACATGGCTCTTTAATCAGTGAACCCCCTTGATCCCTCTTGCTTAGGAGAGTCAGATGCTTAGTCTAGCGCCGAGACGCCTACGGGTAATTGTTAGCGCTCTACAAATGTCAAAAAATAAATAAATAAATTATACCCCCCCTCAACCCAGGAAGCATTATTTTCTATAAAAAACTAAGTGATCGTACTCCATTTCAACTATCTTCCTTTGATCATTTCATATAGTGAGATTAGCTTTTTTAAAGCAGGACTTTGGAGTTATCACACTTATCTCAAAAACATAGGGGCATTATATCAATGTCTGGCGATAACTATCGCCAACGCCAGTTCGCGGGAGTTTTGTTATCGCCGTCTATCCCTGAAATTGTTTGACTTGTTAACGACGTATTACCAACACGTCGATAACAGGCGATAGTTCCAGGGAACGGCGGTGAAAATTCCCGCTAACTTCTGCGTGATGGCGATAGTCATTTAGGCGATACTTAGCGATCGCCGCATTAGCGGCAGGAAAACCCGTGCTAAATCGGCGATAATGGGCTTGACAACATACCTCTCAATTCCCTCACTTGGCTAGAGCACCTCCAGAGATGGAATTGTAACTGCCCTTCACTAAAATATTCTGAAGTGACCAGGCTCTCACATATTCATCCGCAAAATTATTCCAATGCATTCAAGGACAGACTCCCTTGCAAATTGCCAAATGTCAAAATATCTGTGTAATTTAATTATAGGCACGATTTGACAATCAATTCCTGGGGCTGAGCATCATTAGTAAAAGGGCGGGGTACATCATTAGTAAATTGCGCCTTTTGGGCTCGAGGGAGCATGCATTATCATTTGCGGATTGAAATGCAGCTTCGTGAGTGTTTTTTATAAAAAAAAAAAAAGTTCTGTATGTCAAGAGGTTGGTTTCACAGTCTGCAGCACGTGCCCGCACTAGTGAAAACATCAGTAGCAGCAAATCACCCCTATATCAGCTATCCCAACTCTATCACTGTAGTAACTAACAGGACGTCATACATTGCGGTTAGGAGGTAAACCCACAGTACCATGCACCTTTGCAGCGCTTAAGAAAATTACAAATGAATATCTACTTACATCGCCCACCTGCTGCTCTCAGCCCATTGATGCATGAAGACCCCCCCAGGAAACTTTAGATCTGCATATATAACATCCCCCGCCATGTCAAGCGCTGATGGACGAGTTCTGGGGAAAGGGGGCTGCGATGCATCGAGTCTCAGCTCCTGAAGTCACAGAAATGAGCGACTTTGGTGCACAGCTCTTAGTGACAGGGGACGAATGAAGCCCCTGATGTAGATTCAATAGCACTCCCTCAGTGAATCTACTCACACGTCTGTGACTGACTGCAGTAGTGCATTTGAGGGCTGCAGGGAGTGAAAACCATGATGCCAGTGCAGATATTAAATTCTTACTTTATTTTAACATTTGTACACAGTGCATGCCCATGCAGGATCGGAGCACTCTGCATTAAAACACCGCCTACATAATCGCAAACAATGAAAGAAGCTGTGCTGAAATTCATACAAACTTCAATAAGATGTAGAACTAATTAGTCTGAACATATTTGGAATGATGAGACATTTGTAAAGGAACACAGCACTTCAAACATCCGAGACTTTTAATCTCATCTTGAAAACAACCATAACATCTAAACCTAAACCTCTTTGTAACTGGGTTCATAGCCCGGGTTCATAGTTATTTCTGGCTGTAGCATAATAGATTCATACATTTCATCAATCACATTCTATAAAATGGGCAGTTTCACAGTGAGATCTTGTGATTAGCTGGCACGCTGTGGGTTTGCTTGAGAAATGACAGCTTGGTAAAACATCTGGGTGCATGGCTAGTCGACCCTTCTCCTTCTGCTATGATCTTAATTACTTGTCATGAAATAGAAGCTGAACTGCTGAGTTCCCTGCCCTGTGTGTGAGCCAGAGTAATACTTTTCACAGTGCTTAATTTGTAAAAGAATAAGTGCCTGGGGTCCTGCCAGGAGGCCTCTGCAGCTTGCACCACACATTGCCCCTGTCATGGAGCCAATGTTAGTAACAACACAACTACTTGCCAGCACACTCCTAGAAGTGTGACAATTCAAACTATTTCAGGCCCCCAAAGTGATAAGAATAGTTTGGGCAGTAGGTAATAGTCATTTCTAATGTATATTAAATATACAAATTGACCATTGTTGTGGTCATCTATAAATTAAAAAGACAGCACCACTTTTTGGTAGACTGTCGTGATCCCCAGGTGTTGTCCCATGCTGAAGGGGTGGTTCCAAGGAGGAGGACTCCTGTCTTCTCGGCGCTGATCTACAGGCAGTTGTTGGTCATCCAGACTGAGACGTCGTGCATTCCTTTCTGAAAGTTGAGTCTGGTAGTGGTGGGGTCTTTGGTGAGGGAGAGGATGAGCTGGGTGTCATCAGCGTAGGATACGATGTTGAGGCCGTGTTGTCTGACGATGGTGGTGAGGGGGCCATGTAGATGTTGAAGAGGGTCTGGCTCAAAGATGACCCCTGTGGTACTCCACAGGTGATTTACGTGGGATCGGAGGGGAAGGGTGGCAGTCTGATCCTTTGTCTTCTTCCGGGAGGAATGATCAGATCTAGTCAAAGGCTGTTCCTTGTATGCCAGCGTTGTGTTGTCTGGTGACTAGTGTGCGGTGGGAGACAGTGTCGTAGTCCGCTGAAGGGTCGAATAGGATGAGGGATGAGGAGAGGCATTGGTCCAGGAGGGTGCGGATGTAGTCTGTGGTGGCGAGTAGGGCTATCTCAGTGCTGTGGTTGATGTGAGGGGGTCAGGGGTCAGTGGGGGCCCCCGAGTGGATGCTTTTCATGGTTGAGGCGGTGTATTCGGCTGTGACCGACGTCCAGGTGGAGATGGTGGGCTGGCTGGTGTGTCGGGGTCGCGGCTGTGGCATCTGGTGGATGGTCGTCGAAGTTGTTGTAGAGTTTTTTAATCTGGAGGTGGAAGTAGGTTCCACGCTTATCGCAGCGGTCCTGGGACGGGGTGATGTCTGTGGCTTTGCTGCGTAGGTTAGTGAATTCATGAATGACCTTGAAGAGTTGCTTAGAGTTGGTGGAGTTGTTGAGGATTTGGTTGTGGTAGTCCATTATGGCGTCCTTGTTGGTGGTGTAGATTTAGGGTGTCTTGGTGTTTCTCCAGTTCTTCTCCAGGCATCTGCAGGTGAGTCTTGCTTCTTGGAGATCGATGGTGAACCAGGTGCACTGATTGTCGGGCTTGTGTAGCGGGGCGAGCTTGTATGGGCAGTTGGAGATCCAAGTGTGGAGTTCTCTGGCTGCAATGCTGGCATCGGCTGTGTTGGAGGTGGTGGTTAAGGTCTGGCGGCAGTGGAGGAAGGAGAACTTGCTATGGGTCGTGTTTGGTGAGGCCTGTTGTCAGTCTCTGAGTTTTCTATAGTTGTGTGCGTGGAGGGTGGCTGAGATGTAGCAGTGGCTGGCTCGAGGTCCAGGGTTCCTGGAGCTGGTCACGGTCGGGTAACGGATGGACGCAGACGGGCTTGCCTAATGCGCGCCTTCAGCGCACCAGTGGCGCGTGTCTGTTGTGCGACCGCGCAGCGGCCGCCATTCAGTAGGGGAGGAGGTAGGAACGATCCTCTGGGATGCGGAAATGGGCGAGGACAGGGGTGCGGGCCGCAGGGGCAGCAGCGGCAGGATGCGGGAAGTGCGAGCTTGGAGAAGCCAAAAAAACAGATTTAATAGGGAAAAACAAGGGATAACTAACTGATGTAATCATGCTATGTATCCTCAGGGAGTGGGAGGGTGGGTAGGACTGCTCCAAACACAGGGCATGGGCGGATGGGCATGGGCAGATTGGCATGCCTACTCAAGTGTGCAATGACTGCTTGGTCGGCCCACTCAGGCTGCCCAAAGCAGTCATATGCACTTCCCTGTTCGCAATGCAGGCTGCATTAGAGCCTGCATGGAGAACATGCCCATCCCTCCGGCCCCTGGTTGCATGACTTGTCCCGTTGCCAATTACAAATCCCACTGACGCATCGCAGCGTTGTGATTGACTCAGGGAAGGGAGCCTGGCTGCCTACTTCTTTTTCCTTGAAGCAGATGCAGGAGAGCAAGAGCTACGAAGACATGGGACACGGCTTCGAGGTGAGACTTCCCTCAATAAACTTTTTCCAACCCCCCCGCTCACACAAACATCCCCGCGTCTACACACTATCCAGTGTTCTTTCCGGCGTTTACCACCTCACAGCTGTACAGCCTCACCGCACTTCTCAATGGAAGCCGCTGTGCGCCCATGCACAGCGGGCGTACCACTCGTGTGCCAAAGGCACATACGTGGTTGCGACGCATGCCATGACATCGCATTGCATTCCAATTGCAACAGTAGAGTAGGTGTTGCACAGCGGAGACATAAAGATCACTGTTCCCACTTCAGTGAGTGCAACCTAAAACTAACCTTTGCACCACAAACCCACCCGTGAAGCCTGGAGTTCCTATTTGAGCCCCCACAACACACCCAAAAATCTCATTTGAGACAAATGCACACCCCATTTTTCATGATTTACCCCAAAAAACACCCCGTTTTTTATATTTTACCACAAAACACACCCCATTTTTGATATTTTACCCCAGAACACACCCCATTTTTCAAAATTTACCCCAGAAAACACCCTATTTTTAATATTTTACCACAAAACACACCCCAATTTTAAATTTTTACATCCGAAACCCATACCCACCCGAAAAACTTTACATTACCCCATTACTGACCTAACAAAGCATTGTATTCAAATGCACCTGAGTTGTCAGAGTTGGGTTGCTAACGATGAACTGCCTGCGTTGTAATGGTTGTCTCCTGTGCCAAAGGCAACCATAGGCTATGCCGTTTGCATCCGTCTGCCCCTGGACCATGCTCAGCACCAAGGAGCATTCCTCTTGGACACTCCACAGATATGGTCATCAACCCTGGACAACACCTCGCCTGCCAGGACCAACCTCTGCTCCAGACCGGACATCACCATTGCCATCACTGACGGCTGCAAGGTGCACCCTGACCGTCAGGGAGGTGGCATTGCCATCACCTACAGAGGCACACTCCGACTGACCACGCACTCTAATGTCCCAAGGGTGACCATGGACTACGTGAACTCCAAGATTCGGACCAGCCCTAAGAACATCCTCTGCGGCACCCTCATGTGCAGGCCCCCCGGACCATGGCCCCCCATTCTCCAATACCATTGTAGACCTCATTGCACCCCAGGGTCTCCCATCCACCGACGACATCCTACTCGTTGAACTCAAGTTCCACCTGGACAACCCCAGTGACCAGGACACCACCCCCTCATGGGGAAGGTCCCCTACATCAGACGCAAGCAGCAAGCCACCGCAACAAGCCACTTAGCAGGATACAGGTCGAGCACATCACCTCGCCAGCGTGGACTTCAACTGCAGCCACAACACTACACTCTCCTGGACCGACCGTCATTGGTATCATCACGTCTTCACCTTGCCCACCGAACGCCACTGCCATCATCTCACCCCTTCTCAGCTAGATCAGGGCCACTGAATAACATCTCAACTCCTTCTGCACCAACACTCCACCAATGCTTCCAAACGATGACACTGCAGCGCGCAACCACCACCGATGGAACTCCAACAGCGCCAACATTCGGGCACCACTCATGAACATCACTGCGTCAGTACCTTCGAACTGCCTGATGGCAGGCGTGTGGGTGAGGCAGTGCCACAGGGATAGGCTGGCCCCATGCATTGCTAGAGTTGCATCATGGTTGTGACACAACTGCAGCAATGCGTGACTTTAGCGCAGGCAGATACGTCAGGATTCCTGACGTATCTGTCATTACTTGCGTCATGGAGCACTGTCCAGTGATTACAGCACATCCATACTGTCACAAGAAGGGCGTAGTGAGAAGTGTTGCAACGCTGTCTTGTTGCAGCACTTTTCATGACTGTGGCACAGGAATGCGCGCTATCTTATTGATTGTGCGCATTACTGCACTGTAGTTTTGTCGCCGGGCAGCGCTGCAACATTGCTTGCAGCGCTGGCCAGCGCCAATACCTGCAGAGAAATGGGCCCAAGTTTTATCACCATTTTTAAGACCAGTAATTTTCTGGTCTTAAGTAACTGGCTCTAATACAGTTAGAGCCAGTTTTTTTACTTCAGAATTTCAAGGTGCCTCTTGATAATAAGGAGTAGTGGTGTTTGTGTGCCTTTTTGCATGGGAACGCCTGCTTTGCATGTCATTAGCGATAAATATTGCTGACATGCTTAGCGATAAAAGTCGTGCTACTGCCAGTTTTTCTTTTTTTTTTTTTGCAGAGTTTTATATAGCGCGAACTTGACCCGAATCGGGTATCAGAGCGCGTTACAGAGCACCAGTTATGTTACATGAGGACACACATTCATTTTTTTGGTTAGGCACGGGGAGATTACGTGATGTTCAGCGTCATTGCCGAGACTCAAACCCAGTTCCCCAGATTCGAGGTGGACCGCCCTAGCCGTTAGGCCAACTCCTCTCCCCGTTAGCTGCAGCTTGCTAATACAGTGATATAAATATTGCCGCTTTACCGGCAAAAAAGTGCTGCTATAGCGGCGATAAGCCCTTGATAATATGCCCCATATTTGTTTGGATAACCCCTTAATAATGCCTCTTTGCTTCTATTGGTCGGTGCCTATTTAGAGGTGGTCTAAGGCTTTAAAAGTACGACCTACCTTACATGTTCCCCATGAATAAATACGATTAAATTCAAATTCAGTAGCTTTATACCTATACTGAAAGAATTAAAAAAAAAAAAAAACAACATTCATTCTCACTAAAAATATTTAGATTTTCTAATTAAATGTAAGAGATTGCTTAGGTATCCAGCGCTTGAGCTGTCCAAGAAAGTTTTGTGATGTTTATACTTTCCCCGGATCATGATTCCGTTTAGTTTTTGAACAATGTGTAAAAATATTAAGTATTATGACATTCTATTTGCTCCTGGGCATTGCATTTGTGGTGGACGTCGTTCTTCAATATCACCGCCGTACTGTATTTGCAAGCTACTTTATGAAAAGAAATATAAAATGAATGCTTCACTAGAGTGAAGTAAACTAAAACAGAAAAGGAATGCCACCTACTTTGCTTTTTATTGGGCTTTGAACATGATTGGTTTTAGTAAATTGCTGTGTACTGCAGTGAGCTAGAGGCAAACAGGTATTTGAGACTCTGACAGGGAAAATCAATGTCTGGACAAAAACTGCTGCGAATGAACGAAATAACTCTGGAACTGGAACAAAGGTCTTAAATTCAGAGAAGTGTCAGTTATAAGGAATATAAAACCAACAAGGCGCAGGGGACGTTGTGCGGTGGAGCCAGCAGCAACAAGCTCCAAGCTGAGACCTTGCTAGTGTGTTGCTATGCTCCGAAGGAGGGCGACGTCTTTCTTCGGCGGGCCGTGGTGCGTCATAACACCTCCGGCCGGAAGCCATCACTGCCTCTGCCAGAACCGCAGCAATAAAAGTATGTGCACCAGTCCTGTCGGATCTATTCAAGACAGAGTGCGAGGCAGAGGTTACCACAATGACTTTGAAGCTAGTTTGTAGATGTGAAGTAATTGCAGGTAACTCAATGAACATAAGTATTTGCTGGACGACAAAATATACTAAACTGTATATGTGGAGAGATATAACAAATTAATTTTGATTATTTGATCTCACTTGTCCTGAAATTAATAGTACACTTATGCTACATGTTGGCCTAGTCGAATGTTTTTCGGTCTTCGTCGAATGTGAGCTATACACATCTACATTTATTACAACTGCAGCTGTAAGAATGGGCTACTATTTGTGTGTCAGTTATTTAATACAATACGATTTGTTTTCTTAATAACACATTTTATTCGGTTTTCCCGATGCAATCTGGGCCTTAGCCCTACAAATACCTGTAGAAAATAATATGGGTCAGGAGTACCAAAGCATTTAAACTACTGCAAAGCCTGTGAAACCTGCAGGTTAAACAACATGAACACAGTGCAGACTGTTCTAGATCCCAGTGACTGTATAAAGGTTATATTTGTACAGACAGACTATTACATAGTATGGAATAATTCCTTCAGCGGTCACTTGTGCGAGTGGCGATTCCTATATATCCGAATTTTGATGCGATTCTTTAGTCATTGTTCCTACAGTAAGGTAATGACTCAGATATGCAGGTTCAGGAGCAAATAGAATGTCATAATCATGTTCTCCTCAAAGGAATATGTTCTAATGGGATCTTTCTTAAAAATTGGGTTACTGGTTGACTGGGTTTTGAGCCCTGGTCAAGCAGCAACCACAGTCCTAGTCAGAGTAGGCTTGAGCAAACCCCAAAATAACCTGTTCCCAACCCCCTAGTAGTCTGACACAGACAGTCAGGCTTCACTTAGAGGCAATGATTAAAGTATTTGTGCAACACTTCAAACAGTAGAGCAGTGAAAACACCACACAAAAAGATCTCACACTAGTTTAGTAAAATAGAGTTTAATTTAATAAATAAAACTAGGCCAAAATGCCAAACATCGAATCAGAAAAACTGGAGTTATGAATGTTAAATAAGAAACTGCAATATAGTGCCTAAAAACCTAAAGCACCAACTTCGGCTATTTGATCATGCTGGACCGATTCAAAGTCAAAAGTTTAGATCAACCACCACGAAGCGTGGATCGGAAACAGTTGCGTATTAGCATTGCGGAATTTTTACATTCTCAATACTCCAATTCATGTTGGAGAGGGTTAAAGGGAGCAAGAAGAGTGTTGCAGGTGATGGTCAGCTTGCTGCGAAAATCAGTCAGTGCTTCGCGGATGAGCAGGCTTGAGCTTTACATTAGTGGTCCCTCGGGGCTGTAGATGCTGCTGTGCGAAGAGACTGGCTGACGGTGGCTCACACTGATTTTCGGTATGAGTGGCATTGTTTTGGTGCGCACGCAGGGCCGGACTGGCCGTAGCGGGCACCGGGCAATCCCCTGGTGCGCCGCAGAGGTGGGGGCCGGTTTTGGGCCCCTGGGGGCCGTTTTCATTACAGGGCCATTTTCGGCCCTGTAACAAAATCGGCCGAAAACCGGCCCTGGCAAAGAGCTCGGCGCCCCCCCCCAAGAGGAGGGGGGCCGGCCAAGCACTTTGCCAGGGCCGGTTGTGGTTCCCAGTCCGGCCCTGTGCGCACGGACCCATTACTGATCCCGAAGAAGCCAAAAGCTTCAATTGACGAGCAGGTGAGCCACAATAAATGTCCAGGATCTGAGAGCCACCACTTGGGGGTCAAGAACTCACTGAAGACGTGTCCAGAAGCTGTTGCGGAGCCTTGCATGTCCAAAAGGATCAGATTAGGAGACCAGCTACCTCGCCCTTTGTGTCACTCTGGTGTTCTGGGTTGAAGATGGAGTTACAGGTCCAGATCTTCTTCCTCAGACAAGAGGGAAGCAGGCAGCAGGTCAGCATAGCAGGGTAGCAGTTCTTTCAGAGCAGCAGTCTTGTAGCAGCACAACAGTCGTTTTCCTGGCAGAGTACCCACAGGTCCAGGAGTGTATTGAAGTGGTAGAGTCTGAGGTCCTTCTTTTATACACCATTGTGCCTTTGAAGTGGGGAGAAGCTTCTACAGGCATGCTTTGGAGTACACATATGTCCTGCCTTCCCTGCTCTGGCTTCAAACTAACTACAGGGGTATGCAGCCTTTTGTGTGGAGACAGCACACAGCCTATTCCAGCGTAAGTGGAACTGTGCTCAGCTCCTCCCTCCCATCCTGCCTGTGATGGTCCATTCAATTACATTTAAGCTTCAATTGTGGATGGTATCCAAGAGGAATACTCAAAGTCCAACTGTCAACTACTCCTAGTCATATGACCCAGAGACAGGCTGAAGCACCAAATTGCTAAGGCAAGAAAATGTCAACTTTCTAAAAGTGGTATTTTCTGAATTTTACTTTAAAATACAACTACACCATAAGCTAGTATTTTAAATTGGGATTCCAGAGACACCAAACATGTACTGGTTATCTCTTCCCATTTGGAAATGACTCTTCTAAAATGTATTAAGTCAACTCCAATATAATACTGTGGGAGGGATAGGCTTTACAGTTGTGAAAAACTCAAAAGTACATGTTCAGCTTTTCAAGTACACTGCACCCTGCCTTTGGGGATGTCTAGGGCCTTCCATAAGGGTGACAAAGTATATATAAAAATATGTATTTATTATATAGTACTCTCTAACACATAGAAATGTCTCCTACCCAGAGATATGCACAATGCACACAATACTTCAGCAAAGAAACACAGTAAATAGCACAAAATACACAGTGGCCCCACGGGGAAACCAAACCATATACTAATAAAGTTGTATAAAAACCAAGACTTAAGTCAATGCAGTGTCAAGAGGACGTAGAAGTGCTAGGACCCCAAGGAACCACCTGAGGTGAGTAGATCAGCACCCCACGGAGAGCGTGTACCATGTGGGAACACGACTGTGTGCTCCGTACAACTCATACATGTGAAGTGGTGTCGTAAACGGCCATCAAACCCAAAGCAGGACTTCAGGAAAGTACCGCTGTTGAAGAAGGAGAAAGTGTCCGGTGGTATCCAAGGATGGATTATTTTTTTTTTCTTTTTAAAAAAAAATATATATTTTAATTGAAGTTTTTCAATTACATTCAGCAGTCGTAGGGTAAGACCAGATGGCTTTCTTACATTGTTCCATGAATAACTGGCCCCTACTGTTCGTCTGGTTAAGAGAGAAAGAGAAGAGAGAAGGAAAAGGGAGGAAAAGGGGCAGAAAGTTTAGTGTAGATAGGAAAGGGACAGGTCAGTAGGCAGAATAAAATGCTTGGCAGACCGTTAGCGGTATCTATACTAGCTATGTACAGATGACCGCCAACAAAAGGAACAAGCTGGGTTGCTCATGGTGCCAAAGAGTCGCCGTATGTTGTGTTTGGGCTTGGAATTTATTATTGGTTAGCCCTCAGGTTAAGTGTTTATGGAGCTTCATAAGAGTCTAGGTAAGTGTTCAGGTTTCCCCACATCCCCCTAGTTGACGCTTTCCATGGCGAGTATTGAAGTGCCAGGTTGTGTGCTCTCCTGAGGTGTGTGATCCAGTTGATCCACCCTTTGTAGCTAGCCATTTTAACCGCTGCTGTTATTAATAGGTCCATTAGGTCCCTGTCCTTCCCAACTCTCAAGTCTGTGCGTAGAAAAGCCAAAGTGAGGGAGGCGAAATCCCTCACTATTTTGCAGACAAACACGTTGTATATGAAATCGAAGACTTTCCCCCAGAAAACCTCGAGTGTTGGGCAGTTGAAAACTATGTGGGCCAAGTCCCCATTTTCCTTGTTGCAGTTCCAGCATAGCGGGTCGTCTCTAAGGCTTAATTTGTGCAGACGTGCGGGGGTCCAGAAAGCCTTGTGTAATAACCAAAATTTGGTTTGTGCTAGAACTGGGGTGATCTTGTTGTGCGAGGACGAGGCCCACAGAGCTGCCCATTCCTGTTCATTTAGTGGTATGACTGCGTGTTTATTCCAGTAGGCTAATGTTTTCCCATTCATTTTGGTGGACTTGGGGCGCAGGAGCTTGTAGAGGTGTGAGATGTGGTGATCCGTTTTATTAATGTCTAAGAAGAACTGGAAGATTGAGGGTTGGGCGGGATCCAGTTTCCTCTTTGATAGGGCAGTTCTTATTTTCAGGAGCTTATAAAGGTCGATGTCTTCTATGTGGAAGCTTGCTTTCAGCTCAGAGAAAGGGATTGGGTAATTCCCCTTTTCGAGTTGGTGTGGGTAGTGAATTCCTTTCGCTATCCATGTGTCAAAATGAAAGCTTTTCCCTTTTTATCTAAGCTTGCTATTCGCCCACAGTGATTCTGATTTAGAGCCTTTGATGGTAGTGTGCATTTTTTTATCTACTCTAAGGAGTGCGATTTTGGTGTTTTTAAAGATGGGGTTGGACGAGTCGGGATAAGAGTTGGCCGTCAGTAGGGCCAGAGGGCTCAGGTTGTTCAGTATGGCTTTCTCTACCTGCAGCCATACTGGTGTGTACTCCGTCTCTGGGAAAACCCAGTATATTCCTTGCTTTGCTAGATTGGCTGTTTGAAACACTCTAAAGTCTGGTAAGTTTACCCCCCCTAGATTTTTTTCCAGTCTCTGTTTCTTGATGCTAATCCTTGCCTTCTTCCCGCGCCACAAGAATTTGGTGATAGCGATATCGATTTTCCAGTGGAAATCGTCTGTAAGAAACCATGGCAGCATGCTTGATATGTAGTTAATCATCAGGGTGATCATCAATTTGATGGTCTCTATTCTACCCCACCAGGTTTTGAATTTGGGTGACCAGGAGTCTAGGAGGTTTTTTATTTTTTCAAGTAAAGTCTTCTCATTATGGGCCTCATGTAGGTAAATAAATTTTACCGGTTCTTAAATACCGAGCCGGACCGAATCGGTAAATTAGAATCGGAAAGTTATATGTAGGTAAAAATTCGGTAACAGTTACCGATTCGGTAACATTCGGTAATCACGAATCGGAATTCACCGAATCGGTAAATACCGAGGTGGTATTTACCGAATCGGAAAATACCGAGGTGGTATTTACCGAATCGGAAAATACCGAATCGGTATGTACGGATTCGGTAAATAAAATCACATGACTTGACGAAACAGCTAATCCTGTGCAACGACAGCCCACCCAACCAGGAAGTGCCCACACCCAGGCAGGTGTACATAATTAGCCGAAGTGGCCACACCCAGGCAGGTGTACATAATTAGCTGACCCTGGAGAGGCTTGGAGTGCAGAGGAGAGGCAGGGAGCCGTTGCATGTGCGAGCGGGTAAACGAACAGCATGTCCAGCCAGAGAACACAGAGAGACGGAGGGGAAAGGAGGAGGAAGCTGAAATTTAGCCCCAAGGAACTCCAGGTGCTGGTGGAGGAGGTGGTGAAGCAGCACCAGAAGCTGTTTGGAAGGCAATCCCTGCAAGTGCCTGAGGCTGAAAAGCGCAACATATGGCTGGCCATCCAGGCGCAGGTCAATGCTGTGGGAGTGACCCACAGGGACATTGAGGTCCTCAAAATGCGCTGGTATGACCTGAGGATTGTAACCAAGAGGAAGATGGGCGACATCCAGAAGGAGGCCAGCCAGACCGGAGGTGGAACCAACAGGGCACCTGCCCTCACCGAACTGGAGGAGCTGGTGGCGGCCACAATCGAGCAGGAGAGCGTCGTGGGTCTTGGGGACGCCGACAGCTCTGCCAGAGCCGCAACACACCAAGGTAAGACGAAAGCACAGCAATGTAGCCCCCCCTACCCCTATCCCACATCCCCCATTGTGAAACGAGAATCACACTGCAGTCCACACGTGTCAGTGCAGACAGGCAATGCATTCCGGGAGATGTAGTCAGGGCAACACTAACCATGACGTAAATGTTACAGGGCAACAAGGCATGTCACACACTCGAGGCACAAGGAGACAGAGGACATATTGGAATGTGAAATGATTTATTGTGACGCTTGCAATGCAGCCCTTCGGGGACACTGAGCCAATGTTGTATTTCTGTCCACAGATGTGACATCATGCAGGACAGGGCATGCTGCAGGAGAGACGGCACACCGGCCACAAATATCACCTCTAGCCAGCACAAGTTCAGACCAGGGAGCAGGCCCACTGGCAGCCGCACCACCAACACAGCCAGCCTCGCCGCACCCAGAGCCAGCATCACCTCACCGAGAGCCAGCATCACCACAACCAGAGCCAGCATCGCCACTCATGTTCGAATCACCGGCCACATCTCCGCTTGCAGGTGTGAGAATGAGGAGGCGTCCAGCAGCCAGGCTACGAGCCTTAGACACCTCGTCAGACGACAGCATGGGCCCAGAAGACCGCACCGGGCCCCAGGAAGGGAGCCATGCCACTGTGCCCCACACCTCACAGGCAGCACAGACGGGAGCAAGAGGGCGCCGCAGGTCGCGTGTCCAGAGTCCACCAGCACCCACTGACGGCCATGGTGTCTTCTTGGGGCTCGAGGGCCAAATGTTGAAGCAACAGCGCCTGCAATCAAAGGCAGTTATGTCAGTCCAGAGGCAAATGCGGGTGATGAAGACAACATTAGTCAACATGGACAATAACATTAGCGGCATGGCTGCGGGCATTCGGGACATGTCCCAGTCAATCCAGCAGTTGTGCAGCAAATTAGATGCTGACATCGAAGCACGGCGCCGGGAACGCCAGAGAAGGGACACTACCAGCAGGGCACTCAACCGTCTGGCAACTGCGACTTCTCTACTGTGCCGGCGCTCTGTGACGATGCAGGAGGGCCTAACACAGTGCTGCAGCGACCTGTCTCGGGGGATGGTGCAGGTGACAAGTGCACTAGGGGTGCTATTGACTAGTCAGGCGTCGACAACTGCTGCAGGGGATGCTGCGGAGAGCATCGACACCAGCAGCAGCATCACACCCCCCGTCCCAGAAGCACGCAGGAGCAGCAGGCGGCTTGGGGTTGGCTCTAGTGAGGATGCACAGGCCGTGCAATCCACCACTGCAGCGCGTATGCGCAAACATTGATGTAGCCCTGCTTAGCCACTTCCCATTGGGTGACGTAACCCTGGACATACTCCTTGTATAGATGGTATATTGCCAGATTGGCCTGTTCATGTGTTCATGGCGTGGTGCCACATTAAAACTACGTCATGACTTCTCACAACTCGCTGTGTCCCCTCACTTACTCAGAAATAGTTGCATGTGATCTCTGCCCGTCTCTCTCTCCCATCGATTGCAGTTGGCACTCTAGCTGCGTTGCCCTCTGGCTGGCCTGACTCATCCTCGTTGTCCTCAAAATATGTCAGTTCCACATCTGTCCCTTTTTTCGTGGCAAGGTTGTGCAGCATTGCACAAGTGGCAATAATCTTGCAGCAGGTGATGGGTTTGTACTGGCGTGCGCCTCCGCTCTTGTGCAGGCAGCGGAACCTGCTCTTCAGTAGTCCAAACGTGCGCTCCACCACATTGCGTGTTGTTTTGTGTGCCACGTTGTATCGTCTCTCACTCTGGGTTGCTGGGTGTAGGTAGGGAGTGAGGATGAATGAACGGCATGCATATGCACTGTCGCCTGGATGAGTAAAAGGGAACCATCAGTAACATGCCTCTATACACTATGATTTGCAGGTTTCAAGGGGCGTCACTGTTACTTACCTAGCAGGTATCCCTCTCCGAATTCTCCGGCACTCAGTCGTGTGTAGATCCCACTATTCTGGAAGATGTAAGAGTCGTGGATGCTCCCAGGAAACTTTGCAACAATATCTGTGATGATGTTCCCTGCATCACAGATCACCTGCACATTGATGGAGTGGGTGGACTTCCTGTTCCTGTAGATGTGCTCTGTGTCAGCTGGTGGACAGATTGGGATGTGTGTACCATCAATACAGCCGATGACATGGGGGAACTGTGCCATGTGATAAAAGTCTGTTTTTGTTTTCTGCAGTGCAGCCTGTGTGTTTGGGAAGCTTATGTAGTGGTGCATTCTCTGCATCATGGCATCCAGGAACTTCCTGAAGAAACGTGACAGGCAACTCTGGGATACCCCACCCACCGCAGCTATCACCACCTGATAACTGCCGGATGCCAACAGATGTAGGCTGCAGAGCACCTGCACATGTGGGGGTATGGCGTGCGCCCTTCTTATTGGATGGTCCAGGAGTGGGTGTAGGTCCCTGATTAAGTCCATGATGGTTTCGGGGTGTAGCCTGTACCTCTCATGTATCTCTGCATCAGTCAGCTGGAATAGTGTGATGCGCTGTCTGTGGATTTGTTCCTCCCGTCGCCACACCCTCAGTCCTGCTGCCTGTAGACGTAGGCGCCTTGCAATGACGTACATAGCGGCCATGTTGTCCACGCTGTTGCATTTTGGGATTGCTTATGTGCACTGTTGATGGTTACCACCTGCTTTCAATCCGTGTTAATTACCGACTCTTATTTACCGATTTTCCTGGATTTCTTAATTACCGAGTGCTCCTACATGTCATTTTAATTTTTACCACTTCATATTTACCACTTCATATTTACCGATTCGTTAAGTATGTATTCGGTAAATCTGATTCGGTATTTTAGAATTCTGTAAATATGATTCGGTATTTACCGCCTCATATTTACCGAAAAGTGGTTTTTGGACTCCTACATCTCACTTGTCTGAATACCGGTCGGTAACGGCATATTTACCGAATATCGGCCATTACCGACCGGTATTTGGCTACCTACATGAGGCCCTATATCTTAAGGCGTTGATTAAGTCGCTATCAATGTGTATCCCCAGGTATTTGATGTGTCCCGTTTGCCAGGCTAGGCCTTAGTCCCCAAGGACATCTCTATTACAGTGAATGTTAAGTGGTTTACACTCAGATTTGTCCTTGTTTAGTTTGTAGCCTGATAGTTTTGAGTATTCTGTTATCGTAGCCAGTAGCGCTTTTATTGAGGACTTCGGCTGTTCTGTTACTATCAGAATGTCGCCTGCGTAGGCTGCTAGTTTAACTGCGACTCCCTTGATGTTCACCCCTTTTATGTCGGCGATAAGTTTTATGTCCTGGATGAGGGGCTCCAGGGGTAGCAGGAAAAGCGCCGGTGAAAGTGGGCATCCCTGTCTGGTTCCTTGTTCTCGTGAGAAGGGGTCAGAGAGTTTGCCATTCACAATGATACAGGCTGTCGGGGTCTGGTATAGGGCCATAGCCATCCGTATGTATTCGTCCCCCAGGTTGAAAGCGCGCATGCATTGCTCTAGGAAAGCGCAGGACACTCTACCAAAGGCCTTCTCAGCATCCAGTGCTATGTCTGCTGCTGGCTCTGGCTTGGCGGCCACTTGTTCGAGTATATGGCAGAGGAGACGGGTGTTATCGCTAGACATGCGGTTGCGTAGGAAACCGACCTGGGAGTTGCTTATAAGTTTGGGGAGGACTGAATTTAGTCTGACTGCTAGAATTTTGGCGTAGATTTTACACATTGATGAGGGATATGGGCCTCTAGTTTTTTGGTAATTGGGGGTCTTTACCCTCCTTCGGGATTACTATTATGTTAGTCTCTGTCATGGATTGGGGCATAGCCCCTTTTGATGCGGCCTGGTTAAAGTCCCTCTTCATGGTTGGGTTTAGTTGTTTTAAGAAATCTGCTGTGTAGCCGTCTGGGCCTGGGGCCTTATTTTTTTTGAGTTTTGACTGCCCTTTCGATTTCTGGGCAGCTGATTTCCTGACCTAGCTTGCTTGAGTCTTCCGTGCTTCGTTTCAGAAGGCCCAATCTCTCTAAGTATGCTGTGCATTTTGCTAGATTGAGGTTCTGGTTAATCTTATAGAGTTCTGAGTAGAACTCTTGGAACACCTTGAGGATATCCTTGTGCCTTGTGTGGGTCTTTTTGTTTGAGTCCGTGATGGATGAGACTGCAAACTGGTTGTGTTTATGCTTTAGGTAGCCGGCGAGGAGTTTCCTCGCTCTGTTTGATTCACATAAGTTGAAGGCTCTGATCTTATTGAACCATAGCCCTGCTCTCTCGCTGAGGATTTTATTATATTCATATTTGCTCTGTGTTAGCTTCGCTAATATGTTGTCCTCCTTTGTGGTCCTTATATATGTTCTAACTCTAGACTTTTTATCTCTTGCTCCAGTTGGGTTAGTCTCTGGTTCGTGTTCTTGTTCATTTTTGACTTGATGCCTATTAGTGTACCCCTTACTGTTGCTTTTAGGGCCTCCCAAAGTCAGCTAGTGGCAGTGTCGGGGGTGTCATTATGGCATCCTCAATTCTTTTTTTATTCTCTGAGTCTGTTAAGATTGCACTGTTAAAATGCCATCTCCTGGGGACCGGTTCATTGTGGCTCCCGTTTAGATTTAGGCTGATGCATGAGTGGTCTGAGACTAGTCTTGGCGCTATTTTTGAGTGTTCTATTAGGTGTGTGTGTGAACCCGAGATAAGTATGTAATCTATTCTGGTGTAGGAGTTGTGTGGGTTGGAGTAAAAGGTGTAGTCTCTGGTATCTGGGTGCTGTAATCACCATAGGTCTTTCAGGTTGAACTTGGCACAGATATTCCGAAGTGCGGTCTGCGAGTTGGAGGGCTGGTAGCGGCAGGACGATTGTCTGTCTATTATGTGGTCTAGTGGAATGTTGAAATCCCCCCCATTATTGTGAATTCGTCCTGGGGGAAGGTGTTAAGGGTGTCTGACACCTCTGCCCAGAATGTCGGATCGTCTATATTGGAGCCGTATATATTTGCCACATGGAAGCGTTCTTCTCCCCTTCTCAGGTGCATTATTAGAAGTCTACCCTCCTTGTTGTGGGAGTGCGACTCTATTGTTATGTTTGATTTTTGGGAGATTAGGATCAGGACCCCTCGCTTCTTTTTGTCTGCTGGCGAGCATGCCATTTGCGCAATCCAGTTACCTCTGACTAAGCTAGCGTCAGCTCCGGATAGTTTGGTTTCTTGTAATAGTACGATGTCGCTTTTGGCTTTTGCTAGGTAATCTACTATTTTCCGGCATTTGATCGGGTGGTTCAGGCCCTTAACATTGAGGGATACTATAGTTAGGTCGGTTGGCATAATGAGTGTGTTATTCCGAGCCATATTCCATATTGTGGTATTGCGTTTCTATGTGCCCCCATTCAATTGATGCATTCCCTGTCCATGTTTCTCTCCCTGGGTCTGGTCCCCCGTTGTCTCTGTGAGGGTGTTGTTCCTTGTGTGATTTCCTGTAGGCGATGTCTACTGACGTTTGTGGAGGTGAAGGTGTGAAGTAAAGAAAAGAAAGGAAAGTATAGAGGTCAGAAAACCGAGAGGTCTTATAGCGGACCTCTCCCCCTCCCCTGTCTCCCCGGGTCCCTCCCGCCCTTCCCCCCATAGGTACTCGTATGTAGGATATGCGACGACAGGATCGCCGTTCCGCCTCCTGGAGAGATTGTCGACGGGTATGTGGTATTTAAACTCCAAGCTGCATTTTCCTTACAGTGCACATGTCCGAAGAAACGAGCAGCAAAGTTGTCGGAGAGGGTACTGTCAAGTAGTTCAAAACACCGAAAGGGATACTTGCTGGTTTTCCTAGGTGCCTGTGGTTGTCTATTTCTACAGAGTTCCACCTTGTTGCGTCCATGAAGTAGTCACTAGTGACGGTACTTTACTGAGGTAGATATCTGTTTTCCGAAGGCCGGTAATGTTCCTGCTTTTTTTTTTTTTTAGGTAGCTTCTGGTTGTTGTGAGGTAGTTATGGGGAAGATATAGGTATGGGTTTTCACAGCTCCCTATTGAGGTCGCACTGTTAGGGCTAATTGATCCCGGTATTCGGTTCCGGTCCTCTCTTAGTCGAGCCAGGTTGTGAGGTATCCATGTTCGGGGTTGCTGGTCCATCTAAGTAGCTCGCCAAGTCTTTGGGCTCAGTAAAGAAATGCTGCTTGCCTTTATCTATTATTTTAAATTTCGTAGGGGCCACAAATGAGAATTGGATATTTTTACTCCTGAGATTTTGTCGAAGGGCAAGAAAGGCCTTTCTGGTGTCGACAGTAGGTTTGGAGTAATCTTGCGTGAGGATGATTTTGTGGCCTTTCCAAACGATTTGGTGGTTTTTCTGGGCATAGTTAAAAATGTCCTCGGTGTGTTGCAACCTTAGAGGTTTACATATGATAGGCCAAGCTATTTGGTGTGATGGCGATTTGAAAGCTGGAATTCTGTAAGCCTTATCCAGTTCGAACTGGCGTGTGAATTTTAGGTTGGTGAGCTCTGGGATCAGGTCTTCAAGGAATGCAGGACAGGACCCTGACATGTCTTCTGCCCCTTCCGGCATCCCGAGTATGCGGATGTTCCCTCTGCGGTTCCTATCCTCCATCTCCGCTGTCTGCTTTTGCAGTGTGTCTGCGATCCTTGTTAAAGTCTTTACCTCCTTGCTCGTGTTCTGATTATAGTCTTCCACGATGCTTATCCTTTGTTCCGCTGTAGTGAGTCTAATATTGACTGAGTTCAGGTCGGCCCTGACTGCTGCGATCTCCAGTTGGAACATGTCTGTTGTTAGCTTTGTGGATTTTGCTAGGTCTTGCATTTCCGCCAGCTTCTTAAGAATCATTTCCAAGGTCCTACTTATGTCCGGCTTTTGTTTGATTGGTGAGTCGGATGATGCTGGCTCCCCATTGCTTTTCTTTAGCTGCTGCTGGTGTAGCCTTGACTCTCTCTCTACCATGTTTTTTTGGGGGGTTTTTGGATTGAGGGGTTTCAGTTACGTTACGCAGTTCCTCTAATGATGTTCTCTCACACTTGAATTGCCGCTGTTATCTCTTTCTCAACCGCTTTTACCAGACTTATAGTTACTATGTGCTTGAGCTCTTCACCCCTTCCCTCCCTGTGGTTCTGCTCGGGGTGCTTCTCCTCTGTGCAGCTCCGCTTTGGCACTGCTAGTAGTGTATTGATCTCAAGGCTTTTTGCGCAGGGTGACTGTGTGGTCTCTTAGTGGATCTGGTGACTCCGAGCCGATGAGGAGGTTTGGTGTATTCGCTAAGGACTGTCGCAGTACTTGGGGCTGTTCCTAAGCTGCATCTGGCCCCTCCGCACGCACTCTGACACAGGCCAGCTTGAGATCTGCACAAGGTATTCCTCGATAGGCTCTCCCCCTCACTTAACCACTCCTCGTTTGCGTCCCTCGCTTTGTTGGGGTCAAGGCTGTTGATGCATCCAGTTACTATTCATTTAGTTTACGAAATCTGTGGCAGAGCAGTAGTTTGTCCCTATTCCCTTGCGGGTCTAATTTGGAGACTTGTGCAACAGTAGACCAGCGCTAGCCTAGCCACAATCCTGCCTTGAATCCTCTGGACGCTTTTCCACCGATCACTATTTCCTGCCTCCCAGTGCTTTGCTTCTAGCGCTTTCCTTTTGTGGGCGCCTTTTTCCTCTTCGTTATTTTGCGCTCCTCTCTGTGATCGTGTGTGCAATTGGAGATGCTCCTGACCTAGGCTCTTCTTTCGGTTGTTGTTAAAATTGATATTCTTCAATGATTAGTCGTCAGTTCCCCCATACGCTTTGCTGTACACTCGCTATACACTCATTCCTTAGTGCTCCTGGGGGGGAGGGGCTAGAGCGTTTCCCCTGCCGGCCGCTGTGCTGGAGTTTTCCGGGCTTTCTTGATTCTTCTGCCACAGTCCATTGCTCCCTCCGCTGCGCTTTTCTCCCCGCACTACCTGCTTTTAGGAATTGCAGCTTTACCTTGTGGTCACACTTTCGGGTTCACAGGATTGCGGGCGCTGCTATCTGTGTGGGGTTTCTTGTTGCTTCCCTGCTAGTTGCCGCGCCGGAGTTTTCCAGCTCTCTTGTCGCTCAGGCCGCTATTCCGCTATTCCCCCCTCGCAGCACTTTGTTCGCCGCTGCGCTTTGCTCCTTGCACTTCATTCACATGTGCCGGGTGGGGGGGGTGCTACGGTACTGGAGTTTTTTTTTCAGGCTCTCCTTTCTCTACCGCCCCCGGCCGCTGCTCACTCCCCACTGCATTTGTTTCCCCACTGCGCTTAGCTCCCCTCGCTTACTTCATGTTGCTAGCGCACCTTTCGTTGGTTCCGTAGAGTTGCGGGCGCCATTTTGGGAGCACTGCTGTTACGCTGGCAACAGTTTTGCTTTCAAAACTCCTTATATGGGCTAAGCGTATGTCGGCGCCAATTGCCCTCTCTGGCACACCATAGTTTAAGTTTCATTAGTTCCTTCCCCCGGCTTTGGCAGTTTATTAATTAAAATCCCCTCCAAACGGTACGGTTAATTCCGCTACCTCTTGGTGCAGATTAGTTGCGATTAGGCTTACAGGGGCGCTATGCTCAGCCGCTCGTCTCACCATTGCATCCGGTCCTTATTCTACCCCGACGGCTGTCTGCATGCACTCCTGTGCGCTTAAGCTCGCTATATGTGGCAAGTATTGCCGCGGTACTAACCGGCATGCGGGGGATTGTAGCTTCGGGCCACGTTCTTGTTCTGGCAATGTTCAGCTTCACTTCATTGCCGATCGCGATGCCGCCATCTTGCATCTAGCTTTTTTTTCCACCCTGTGTTTGCTTGGTTCTCGAATTCTTCCTATTCCAGGTGTCCAGCTCAAGCGAGGAGGGTCCCTCCGTCTTCTTGCCGCTTTCGGATGTTCTGATCTCCGTTCATGTGCCTGTTCAGTCTCCTTCTTGCCGAGTAGTATCGCTTTGCTTTCTCCGTTTGGAGAAGCAGTTGGATCAGGCAGCCATTAGCACTGCCGTCCAAGCCAGGTCCAAGGATGGATTCTTAATGAGAGGTACCTGCAAGCAGAGAGGATAGGGTCTGTGTCACTCAGTGGTGAACAGGTGACTTGGAAGATGAATGCCCTCCAATATCGGGTGTTACAGGATGGATAATGATTATCTTGACTCTGCAGCTGTGAGGACCAGGTGATGCTGAGGAGGACCAGGAGCTGTGAACGAGCTGTCCCATGAAAGATGTCGAGTGCTGAGGGGGTCAGTGTCTGACGGGAGCAACCACATGACTTTGCAAAGGCAAGCCACGCAGGAATGAAAGAGGGATCAACGTCTAGGCCAGCAAGATCCAGGGGTCTCACCAAAGGCAGGAGAGTCAGGGATGACCCGCGCAATAGGGGGAGCCCAAAAGAAACAAGTGCGACCCTCAAGTGGACCCACAGGCCATAGGTACTGGAGTTGTGAGAGGGCCTCAAGCAGCTCACCAAAAGGTGCAGGCCACAATGCACATGATGTGGTGTGGCTGGAGATTCTGGTCACTGGAGATGCTCGGGTTGGGGCTACTTGGAGCCTGAAGAAGCCGACAAGCCTTTGCAACTGCTAGTTGGATGCGGTGCACAGGGCTTCAGTTATTGCAGGCCTCAGGAGCAATGAAACCACCACCTGTGTTGCAGAGCCCACGGAGTCCGGAGGAGCTCAAGATCTGTAGACCAGTTGACTTAGTTGCGATGCCTGCAAAGCCGAGGAATGACACCTTCACTCCAAGGGAGATTTCTTCAGGTGTCTTTGATGCTTCACACACCTTGGAAGATTCCTGTATGATGCAGAGGCACAGACAAAGCAGCAGACTTAAAGGGAGACGATGTTAGGACCAAATGAAGTCCAGCGAAGTCCAGAGTGCCCAGACGGTAGACGTGCAGTGGTGTCTGATCTAAATCTAATCCCATGACGAATCTGGGGACCTACACCCAGGTAAGCCCTTAAGTACCCTAGGGAAAGGGTTGGGAAGAGTCTGGACAGGGGGAAGGTTATTCCCATATCCTTTGTCTAGTTTCGGGCCAGCACAAGAGGCAACGGCTCCCAGAACTGGTTTGAACTGGACTATGCACAAGAACACATAATGTGCCCCTCATGCAGACTGAGTGGCATTGGCAAGCGCACCCACCCCATCGCTGTGAGAAGATAGCCTGGTATATGCTGTCCACTAGTTATAGTGTTACAGCAAATAAATGATGGAAGGAATGCTGACAATGCAAACATTCTTCCCCAGTCAAAAGATCTGGGTTAAACCCATTATTCTTTTGCCCACTAAACCCTGGGGTGGAAGGGGTGAAACCCTGAAACCGGTCCTAGAATGCTTGTTTCTAGTCCAGGGAGAACCTGGCTTGGCAGTCCGGGCTGGACTGTTCCCATGAAGCACAGGGTCAAGAATGGTTTGCATATGGCTGCGTTCAAACTGGAATGGCATGGTGAGCAAAAAAACGATGGATTTAGGCACAGATCTCTGCACTGGGGTGAATGTATGACATTGTTCTGCATTCTGTCCATCAACTGTTGTTTTTGCACTAGTGGGCACCCTGCACCAGTCCAGACAACCCCTTATTGATGATAGGTTAAAGACAACCTTTATTGAAAGCTATCCTAGTGGTAGCTATTGAGAGCAGCCTTCAGGCTAAGTCTTGAAGGAATGTAAAGCAGCTTGTTTTACCAGTCTATAATCTCTTGAGTGGCTAAATGAAAGGAGACCACACCAGGTATATATACAAAATATATGTATTTATTCCTAAACACACCCTACTAGTCTCTTTATAAGGCTAGAGGTAAAAGCACATAAGTTACACTTCAAAATATTACAGTAAAGTAGCACAATGCACGTTAGGCCCTAGGGGCGGACCAAACCATATACTAAAATAGAGGTATAAGAACCACGTCTTAACTAGACACAAGACCTAGAGCCTGTAGAATCGCTGGGACCCCAAGGAACCACCCAAGGTAGTGGCACAGGGGACCCACGGGGGCCGTGTGCAGTGTGAGAACACAGCCGCGAGCTCTCGTTAGCTTCAATGGGGAAATTCGCGGTTAGATTTTTAGAGTTAAATGACACTTAGGAATGGACTAGGACCAAACCCTTTTGGATTTAGACAGTTCTAGGGTCAACACCCACGGAAGCACCGGAGTACTCGAGTTACCTCACCCAGGGAAGCCGGGTACATAGGTGTCAAATGGTTTCGGGTCGCTTCGTCATTTTCAATGGGAGCTGGCGAAGAAGTGCTGCTGCCGGGAAGATGCGAAGTGTCTGAAGAGATCCAAGCCTGGATCGGAGATGTGCAGAACCTGAAAGCAGAGGGGACAGAGCCTGGGTCACTTGCCAGTGACCAGGAGCACAATAGATGAATGCAGTGGCGTGGCTAGGGGGGGCGGTGGGGGCGGTCCGCCCGAGGCGGCACTATCTTGGGGGCGGACAAAGGCATTCAGGCTTGCTTTCATGGACGTTCGGGGACAGGCAGAGAAGGAATAGGACTCGGGCAATGTCCTCTTCTTTGAAGAAACAGTTCACAACCTCTTTCCTTCTTTCATTTAGTTGCTTCCCTGTGAAATGGATCCAAAAAAGAAAAACACTCTTGCGGGAAATGCCCTTTTTTCTGACATTTTTCTATTCCAAAGTGCAGCAGGATGGAGAGAAATAGAAGGTTTTAAATATTAAAAATAAATACATAACTAAATAAAGCAAGACAGAGTGGTTGCAAAGTGGCCAGATTGGTTGTATTCACATCCAAATACATCAGGCTCACTTTACCGACTTTGCAGTGAAGCGCTACTTTTGTTTTCTCGTCTTTCTTTGAACAGCATTGTTGTCCCCAGGTGGGGAAGTGCGCCATTCCTGGAGGTACTGCATTGCCTGGTTGATGGGTGGATTGGAAAACAAAATGCGTACCATGGCTCTGTTTATGGATGTGGTCTTTTTAAACTATACTGCTTACGTTTATTAAGGATATAAGCAATGGACATTGAAACGGTTCCCTTCAGGGCCCTGTAGTCATGTCCTTAACTTTTCAGGTAAAACCACTCGCTGATTTCTGAATAGTGAGTGAGAGATCGTTAAGGTAACCATGTTGTTTCTGCTTACATTTCACATGCTTTACTTAATCTTGCATTCCCTATGAGTGTTTGCTTTTACTTTTTTTTTTTAGGCAGCATATTACTCTTATCAAGTGCATAATTTGAATTGAGCCACATCCAAGTGTTTATAGCGGGCACAATTAGGTTGTAACTGAAGGCAGTGAGAGTTTCTCTCAGTGGGGCAGTATGGTGTTCAGTGGGGGAGAGGATGTGGCACTATGGCCAGAGCTGTCAAATTTGGAACTGGGGAACTGGGTTCAGCCTTCATGACCAGTCCACCAGACCACTCTACTGAGGGAGCATATTCCCTTGCTAGACCTTACAAGGCCCCACTAGACCTTAGAAGGCTTGATGTCTTAGCACAAGCAGGTGTACCCTAGTGGTGTCAATTGTGAGTTAACCTTGAAGGCCTGTCCACCACAATCCATACTGAAGTTCATCTGCAGTCTTGCGGGCAGGCCTACGAAGCAGCACACCCTAGAGCAACAGTGATCCAGTCACTGTGACTCTGTCACTGAGGTCACATGAACCTTGAGCAGGTTAGGGCGGTGCGAACGGTGTGACCGCACTGGGTACCTATTTCGGGTGGGTGCGTAGTGTTTGCAAGTATATTATGGTTTAAAAAAAACTTGCTGCCTCCTTCCTGGCCTCCAGCAATTTTCAGAAACAATAAAAATGTCATGATAACTTCGGTGATTAATGTTCTTCCTAGAGAGAGATCCGAGTTTTGTCTAGTGGAAGGGTTGACTCCTGGAAAGGTAGCACAGAGGGTTAATGTGCCTGCTGCAAAGAACATGTACCATGCAGATCACAAAGTGCACTGCTTTAATGGGGGGACCATGATGAATGGTCATTTAATGTCAGCTGTAGATGATGGATCCCTGAACAGTGTCATGTATGTGCATGTTTGCATTGTGCTGAGGGGATTACCAGGTAATTGTTCACGCAGCTCTCTGATGGATGTCACATGCGGTTTTTCTGAGTCCCCAGATAGATCATGCAGTCTGTGTGTTCTCTTTTGTACTGCCAGTCACCGGTGTATTCAACTGTGTAGCCTTGGACCGTGTCATGTATGTGCTTGTAACTTGCATGATCGAGGTAACTATTAGCGGCGATACTACGTGTCTCTCGGTCCTCTTTCAAGTGCTTGCCGTCCTTTTTCCCCAGCAACCCCCGCCCCAGGGGCGGCAATCTGAGGGATAGCCCCGGGCGCCACAAGCTCTAGCTACGCCCCACCGATGTCGGGTGTTTCAGGTGAAGAAGGTGAAGCTTGACTCTTCAGCCACGAGGACCAGGAGGTGTCGAGGACAACCAGGAGCTGGGTTCAAGCTGTCCCACAAGGGATGTTGAGTGCTGCAGCATTGGTGCCCGGTTTGGACACAACAAGCCTTGGCAACAGCAACCCATGCAGAAAGGAGAAAGATGCTTCGGTGCGGACCAGCAAGGTCCGAGGGACTCCCCTAGCTAGGAGGAGTGAGACCACATCTGGAGCAACCAGGGGAGCCCAAATAAAGTCAGAGTTACCTTCACAGGGACCCACCAGTCGATGGACCAGGGATCGCGAAAAGACCTCAAGCGGGAATGCAAAGAGTGGGCTCACGGAACACTTGTGGGGTATAGGCCCACAATCTTCAGTGCAAAAGGTGCTCGGGGTCTGGTCTACAAGTAACTAAATGCACAGCCTTGAGAGCTGTCGGGAAACTGGTGCACTTACAAATGTGCCCGTGTCCAGGGGTTCCGGTTCCACTGTACCCATGAGGGCTACAGGTCTCAGCTTTGCTGGGGACTCGGTTTGGCCTCTGGGAAGTCTGGAAATCCATATCTAGTGTCACAAAGACTTTGGCCCCCAGTGGAAGCTTCGAAGAAGCAGACCGGACAGATGCGTCTTTGGTGCCTGCCAAGCAGGGGAGTAATTCCTTTACTCCTAGGGAGATTCTTCACTCATCTGGCGTTGGCCAGATTGTCAAAGTTCCAGGATTCAGTTTCAGAGTTTCGTCCAGGGATATCTAAAGTTCTGGTTACAGAGGTTCCTTCTTTATGCCCAAGGAAGGGGTTGGACTCACTCAGGGGACCCACCTATGGGAGGGTTTGGAAAGAGGGGTGGCTACATACATTTCCTTTGTCCAGTTTCGCACCAGAGCAGGGGCTGGTAGCCCCTGCAACTGGTTACAGCTGGACTATGCACAGGGACACCAAATGTGCCCCCAGTGCAGGACTTCAAAGTGCTCCTGGAGTGCTCCCACCCAGACCTAATCCACTAAGGCCTGTCTGGGAGGTTGTAACACCTCCCTGTGACAGGAAACCTATTGTCCAGGCCTTCCCTGCTGGAGTTTACCCAGGCTGCAGTAGTGGACCTGTGGTGTCATTTTGGAGGGCTTCCCAGGGGTGGCATAATACATGCTTCAGCCCCTGGTAGGCCTCTGGGGTACCTATGCCCTGGGTACATAGAATACCGTATACTACGGACTCATAAGGGCACCTCAGAATCCAATCTGTGGTGTACCTAAGGTACTAGGATTCAATTTATAGAGGAAGCAGCTAGGCGGGGTCCTGAATAGCAGGGCCCCAGCCAGACTAAAGTCGAAAAACAGTGTTACAGAAGCAAAAAGTGTGGGTAACCATAAGAAGCAGATCCTTCTCTCCTACAATCTCAATACACTAAATCCTGTCTAGGATAGGATGCCTATTGTTCTGCCTTCCCCTGCTCGAGCTTGGCTCAGCAGCAGGAGGGCAGAATCGTGTCTCTGGGTGACAGCAATAATTTTGTGCTGTCCGGGTCAAGAAGGCTGATACCAGGAACACTTAGATGGTATTTGCGTTATTACACGGTGCCACTCTATATAGTATATGGCTGCTTCACTGACAACCTGGGAGAATGGGCTCCGTAGGCTGCAGGGGTGTCCTGCTCATGCAGGGGCACCCTCTCACTTAGAACCAAGCACCCTGCCTTCAGGTCTGCAAAGGCCTGCTCTATGAGTGACATAGGTTTTAAGTGCAGGGACCCTAGATATAGGAAACCTATATCTTTAGTAAGTGGCGCTAGCACCAGCGTACACAGGCAGCAATGGCAGGCCTGTAGTTCCATTTTGAATGGTCTCTCATGGGTGGCATAATACATGCTTCAGCTCAAGGGAGACCTCTGGAGTACCTATGCCCAGGGTACCTTAGTATCATATACAAGGGACTTATAAGGGTACCCCAACATCCAATTTGGCATGCACCTAGGTACTGAACACAACAGTTTTAGGGAAAAAGCAGATGGATTGGGATCCTGATTAGCAGGATCCCTGTCACAGTAGTCAAAATACAGCTTAGCACCAGGCAAAAAGGGGGGGGGGGTAACCATAGAAACAGAACATACTTTCCTACATCTAGGAACACTTTTAAGCAATTGTTGTTCCATTGAAGTGAATCAGGCACATTCTTCTGCGTCAGCCTCAATAAAGGTTTGGGCACTTGCAAAAAAGCTGGGTATCCACTGTCTACCATTCACAGGAACATTCTGACATCTCTATGTATTCTAGGTGGGATCATTTTTACAGTGGTCACAATTCTCTCTTGTGACACCATTCTCATTCCTTTTTCAATGAGATGTCATAAATATAGAACCGTTTTCTGCCAGTATTGCAATTTGCTTGTGGACTCTTTGTGTCTGTTCTCAGCCAAAAGGTTCAGAAGAGAATGTTTGTTTTGTTTACAAGCGTCTTGTGTACACATAAATGATCAACGTGCAGAATAAAAAACTGAATTGTATGGCATTTGTAAAGTCTCAAGATACTTTTTCAAGGTCTGATTAGAGATCAAACGGCTCTCGTATACTCTTGTGGAACTCGGCACAGTGCCAAAACTCTATCTCTGAATATAAATATAAAGTTAATTAATTGTCCACATTCAATGGGATAGACAAAAGGCCTGGCAGAGATCCATGACAGTAAGCCACTGCACATCACAGGGAATCTAAAATAGTATTGTAACTTGATTCGGTTCCATGGTTCATGAGATTGTTAATTTTCCGAAGAGCCTGTATAGTTCTATACTTGCTGTTGTACTTCTGTAAACCCATAATCAACACATTGCAAAGAATTTCAACACTTTCCCTAAAAATCCCTTGTTTTGACAAATCAGGAGGTAAATTCTCTGCCATTCTTACAGGATACAATCCTGCAGCTGTTTCATGTCTGGCCTTTTACATTTGAAATATTCATCATGTGTATGGAATTCAACAGCATACTGTGTGCAATAAATTGTGCAATTTAACTTGCACAAAATATCCCTTTCTAAAGCGTTCACAGTACTTGAGTCACACACAAAAAAATTGGTGAAATTCCTCAAAGAGGTGATTTTATAGTAACCTTCTTTGAAACAGGGTTAGTTATTTGCTTATTTGTGACTCCTATACATTGGATTTTTTTTCGCGAGAGGGGTCGCTCTGGGACTTCCGCTGTAATAACAGTGGAATAAGTAGCACCTGTGTCGAAGAAAAATGACACTTGGTGGCCATCAACCACTCCTTCTACAATGGTTCACCTTGGTCTACCTCCAAGACTGCACCAAGTACACATTATTCCTCCTCCTCAGGAGAACTGTTGAAATGGGTGCTGAGTTTGAAACGGATGAGAATTTGATGTTGATACTTGATTCATATTGAATCTCGGATTACCCATATTTGTGGGGCCATTGGAGCTTGTGGAACCTGCATCAGAAAGACTTATGATTGTGTTGACATCTGCATTCCCCGGACTGGAACCCAAACTGGGAAATTTTGCATTCATGTTTGGATGATGCCTTGCATTTGCCCATCAATACTTACTTGGTTAGGATTCTTTCTACACTCCCTCTTCCAGTGCCCGAGAAAATTGTGACAAAGAGTCAATTTCTTCAATATTGCAATATCTACCCTTGAATTTGGATCATTCAGAACAGCTCAACTGCTACCCTGACAGGTACCCACTCCACCTTCGGCCATCTGTCCTTCATTCTTTAAAACCGACATCCTGCATTCCACCAAAACTACCTACATACAACTAATTCCGAAACCCCTGCTGAGTCGGCTTAGTCTGGACCAAGATGAATTTCTCCTTAAGCCTTTTCTGCTTAATCTCTTGTTCCTTACTACTGTATTTTGCATGCCTTAGGATCCCATCTGAACGCCTGATTCACAAAGGGCCTCTGTACTCATGGCAGAGTCCCCAATGTCATGGGGGAGTCCCTGCACTTGGGGCAAAATCTCAGCAATAAGAATTCTCATTGTGGGGATTCCAACCCGAGTGCGAAGATGGCCCCACAACTGTGTGGTCTCCGACATGAGGGAGAAGGCCTTTTGTGAATCAGGTCTTAAGTATTTTGTCTGGCAACAAATCAAAATCAGATTTTTGGTTACAATCAAAGAACGAACTGTGAGACGAAACTCCCCATACCTCCAATTTGGGGATTTTCTTGTCCTGTGTACTGTTTAAACACATACAACAATCATTCATAATGTACATGAACCAATTATTTAGCTTCTTGAGTAGTCCTATTTGCCTTCAACCAATCATTGTACTTTGTCATCACCACAGGTGAAGGTGCATGAGCACATGCATCTCTTGGAGGTTCTGTATTTGGCCATTGCACATCTATCATACATTTAGCCCATAGAACACTTGGTACCACAATATCAAAGAAGGTGTTCAAATCTGACCACAAAACCTTTGAAATGCTCACAATTCTGTCACCCTGTGTATACCACTGAGCAAATTTCTCTCTCAATTGTAGAAAGCTGTTTGGGAATGTTGGAAGATCACCTCTAATCCATGGTGCATGTACATACCTTCCACCTTGTAGCTCCCTCATATGAAAGGTTAGAGCCTCAACTTCATCTGGGGGTATTGGTGGGGGTTTACCATTTGCTTCTGTAGTAGCTGATTGTTTATTTTTCTTTCCTTGTTTCTTTGCTCACTTGCTCTCTAATCTGTTAAAATTGCTCCATTTTTGAGTGCACTTCACCAATTTAGCAATTTGCAATCTCATTCCTCATTACCGCTTAGTTACAATAGCTTTGTCATCTAATTGTGCCCTGAAGCTTTTCTGAAAAGGAATGCTTTTAGTAAGGTCTACCTCATATTTATCTTTCAGCTATGTCAATTGATTGCCTGTGACAGTTGCACATCTAGTGATCTCCTTGCTCTGGTTTATCAGTTTATTTTCCTGACAATGATTCAAATGTGAAATATCTATACATCCCCAAATTTTCTCTTCCAGTTCAACCTTCAATTTTGGTACATCTAAGGGCTTTGCCGTCTTCTGGCTAGTAGTTGGTCTCTCTGTATTTCCTGTTCCTCTATTTTAAGGAGTTTTCTCAAACCATAGGGGGAAATATCCATCATCAAATGGCCCTGTCTCTCCCTGTACAATCAGTTTTGTAAAAACAATTATTTTCTCTTCTCTTAATGATTGAACATTTTATTTTATGATGAGGTTCAGACAACCATTTGTGAATTATGCAACTCCAGCTTAAAGGGGGAGCAGGGTCTACCCACAATCACTTGCAGTGCTGATTTACCTTGTTGCTTCACAGTAAGAATATCACTTGGGGTGTCCGTGGCCGTCACCTCCTCCTTGCATACTCTTCCTGCAGGGACACCTCCAGTACCACCATTTCAGCGATCAAGCCAGAATTATTTTCATAGCAGAGCTCCAGATCTTTCAGAAGATCTTAAAATCTTCTCAGGTGAAGTCCCCCCACCTGAATTGGAAGCTGGCTGTTAGCGACACTAGTCCTAAACATCAGATGTTTCTCCAGCATCCTGTAGGGCTCCACCTACATTAGTCAGAAAGAAAGAACCATAACTTGGGGGTCGTAGTCCCATTTATAAACTATGTTTGCAAATAGAGTTTGTGTATAATTTGGGCATATCTCTTTGACTGGATCAATGTGGTTCTAACGTTGTGAGTGTTCGACTCCAACAGTTCAGCCACAAACTTTGTCTTTAGGTGATGACAAGGAGGAGGGTGTGGTACTGACAATATCCACTTTGAGAAGCCATTTGACAAATCTTCATGAAACCTTAAAAAAAATGTTCATCCACCTTGAGAATTATGAGTGTGATCCATCATGCAGGGGGCCCAGTAAAAAGGGAGTCCCAAAGCATAATTCCCCCATGCAATTCGCATGGATTTTGGAACAGCACTATAGTCAAACCAGCTGAACGGAATTACATTTAATCTGGCGGAAAGCTAGGTCTTTACCCAGAAAGTGTGCTTTTTGTGATTTGGTGTAAATTTGTGGTTTTCGGAAATTAAGGTGCAGCATATCTGTAAATCTTGACCGTTAGGCTGAAATTCGAAAATGTCTTCTGATTGACTGAGGGGACTTTTTCAGAGAGAGTCCTCTGATTGGCTGTATATTTATATATATTGTCAACTATTTTAAGTCATTCAATTACAATTAACATTATTTCCTATGGGGTTATACTTAAAGGGCCAGATGTATCAAGCTACATTGTGATCGCAAACGTAATTTATCTGTGTGCAATGTAGGAATGAAAAACCTACTCGCAAAGTAAGGAATCGCAAAAGTCGATATTTTGCGCAAGCAGTTAGAAAATCGCAATCTGCGATTTCCTAATTGCTATTCTAGTAGCCATTGCAAATTGCGGCATTGCTGTAAGGAATTGCAAATTACCATCAACTTCAAGTTGGTGGTAATTTGCGATTACCTTGAAAAATGCAAGTGCGATGTGGCACACATACATGCCCTTAGGGCATCCATGTGTGCCACATGTGCACATATGTACATTGCAGGGGTTCAACAGGGTGTCCTTTAGGAACCCTTGCACCCTTGAAATTGCGCACCAATTCCCATTCATTCCTATGGGCCTCTTGGCCCATAGGAATTAAAGGAAAGGGATTCCTTAATTGCGCATCGCAATTTGTGATGCGCAATTAAGGAATATTTAGGAATCGCAAAAATCATTGCGATTACTTCCTACATAGCATTTTGCGAGTCCTTAATAGCAATTCTCTAACAATCGCTATTAAGGACTCGCAAACTTTTACAATGATACATCTGCCCCTAAGTCCCTACCTCCATTATTTTCTATGGGAGCGTGTTACAGTATCAGTGTTCAGCTATGTTTATGTCTGGACAAAAGTGGGATTTACTGCAAAAGTGCATTTTGTGAATGCTGAAAAGTAGTACATTTACTTAAAAGTGTGAACTTACTCAAAGGTGTAAGTTACCTTTGTGCATCAGGCCCCATGTCTCTAATACTGGATGTGACCTATACCTGTAGGTTGCACTGTAAAATCCCCCTTTACCAGACTTCATAACTTTTTTTTAAAGCAGCCTATTATCCTTAAAGGAACTAGTGGTGCTCTACAAAATAAATAGTGTATGAAAACTTTGCGGGGAGCAGGCAGTGGTTCCCTGGACCGCTGCCTCATTCCCTCAACTCACCTGGGACCATTCTCAAAGAAGAAGGATGTGAATCAGTTGTCAACTCATTAGCGGTCCCTCCCTAATTGTGATTCGGTATGGGTTGTTATACTCTTTTTGAGAGTCGAAAAACGACTTTTCTCTTAAAGGAAATGGGTTTAATGCAAACCTAAAAGCCATTTTGCATTTGCAAACTTTGCAAAATGGCTATGGCCATCAGGGCCGCAAATCATTTGCAAGATTGGTTGCAAGCTCTGGAAAAATCAAACTGTAATTCATTAAACATTTAAAGAATGAACAAACATATTCAATAGACATAGGTGCACCAGTTTCATGTTAGAGCACAAAGTGAGATATATGCAGCTGCGTGTCTTAAATAATGTTATATTAGGCATTGTGAGGAAAGGTCAGACGTTGGTATGGCTTGATATATGAGGCCCATTATTTCATAGACAAAATCAATATGCAACACAAGGGCACACATGGTTGGATGCTTACTTACACCATAGTTCATTTGCCTGCTAATTAGCAAGTCATACCTTTTAATGATGACACATACACCAAATTAATTGATAATCAATAGACCCAGTTTATGATTAATATGATGTACAGTTGCGCCATACAGATAGTAAGATGTAATTAGGTAGAGTCACTAATGACTACACGATAATGTAATATTTTCTATGTAAAATAAAGTAATATGATTTATATACATGCACAAGTGTAATTAGGTGCAATGATGTTCATTGCAGCAAAATAAATTGTTATTTTATTTAATCCAAATATAAAATATACAATTAGATGCTTAGAAAAGGACAAGCACTGTCCAACCTGTGAAGAGGACACAAAATCAAAAGGCGTGCTTTCAGAATTGTAAATTGTTCATATTCCTCATATTGTTCTTAAACATTTTTCCTATGTGCTTGAGAATGCTAGTGTCTCTGATTTAGCTTTTAACACCACTACTTAACACATGCAAAATTCAATTCAAGGGTACTAATATATACGCAACCAGAGACAAATTTAAATAAAATGCAGATTCATTTGCATTGGACATGGGAAGTTTCAATTAGCACTGCATCCTTGGGAGAAGGTTTATACATTTTATTTTTGTCATGATTGAATAAAAAGATTAGTGGTTTTGAATTGATCAACATGCTTTGATTTGAATTGATCAGCAGGTTAACTGTACATTGCCAGCTGAAATTATAAATGTCAGCTTTGGCTAGGTGTATTGTATTGTGCTGTATTACAGAACCTCTATGCCAGTATTTTAACTATTTAAAATAATGTGTTTTAATTTTACAATACACTTCCTATGGATTTTATTTTTAGTCCCTACCTCCATTAGTTTCTATGAGATAGTGTTACAATACCATTTGTTGACCATTGGTGGTATTGGACTTGCTTCAAAAGAGCAGTTTGTGCTAGTAAACTTATTAAAAAATTTAAAATTATTTAAAAGTGCAGTTTGTGAATCAGGGTCTCATTGTTTTAAAACGAAACACATTTTTCAAAAGTACAAAAAAAGGAATATAATTTTGTGAGTAAATTGGCTCACCATAGACCCTTGTGTGAATGTTGCCTTATTCTCCAGCATCCCTTTGTAGGAAATTTAATTAAACCAAACATTCAGAAATCTTGAACAATACAATTCTGAAACTTTGAAGAATCAGATTTTGTTAAGTTAATTCATCCTTTCAATGGATAGAGTTCATATGTTCATCATGCAATGGCAAATAAAATATTTATTTTTGCATGTTCTTTTTTCGAATAGAATTAACACAGGCCACAGTTTAAAGATATTGGAAATGCATCAGGCTCAGAAAACAAGCAATATGGAAAGATAACAATGGTTTCATTGTCCAACAGCATGTTTTTAAAGTGAGGAGGATTTGTACATTTTTTAAAGGAAATTGTTCACATATTCTCAAATGCACTTTACCCTACAACTCTGCTTTCGATATGAGGTCTGGATAGATATGGTGGTTTCTGTTCTTGTGAAATAGTATCATTCACTTGCAATGATTATTTTTGATTTGCTTTACTGCTGAACACAACAACCAAGTGGATTACTTGGGAAGACATGAATCCAAAATACACCAAATTGCTCCAATCATGACCAAGGAACCTTACAGTCCACCTGTGCCATCAATATTTATTTATACATTTACCACATGCGATTTATTACATCACGTGCTATTACAACGCGGCCGTTACAACGACCGCATTGTTAGTACACGGTGCATATACATCGCAAGTCTTTACAACGACCTCCACTATGGGGCGCGCTGGACTTAGGAATAGTATTATTTACTATTCCTACTCCAGTTTGCGCAACAGTAGGGAAGGTGTTGGAATTCATTTCCAATACCTCAGCGCCCCCTAGTGGAATTTGTTGTAAAGACTTGCAATGTAAATGCTTCGAGTACTAACAACGCGGTTGTTGTAACGACCGCGTTGTAAAGGTATCGCAGTGTAATGACAGAGTTGTAAAGGTTGTTTCCCCTTTGTTAACATTGCATGCATATATTTGTTAAACACTATTTGATTGATAAATGGTTGTGAATTTGCTAGAATTTGTATTTCAAAAGCAGATTTGTTTTCCACTAAAGTGAAACAGCTGTGTTGAATGTGTCTCTAGCTACTAGGTGAGTTGACTGGTATGAGATGATAGCTCTTCAGCACAAGACAGCCTGTCAGGTTACTTCTTTTTACCAAGGTAGGTCATAAGAGCACATCCTTCTGTAGAGTCCTGTGTGAAGAGAGTAGGAGGGAAAAATCGACTCCAGTCTTTATTTCACGTGCTAGTTCTTACATACTCTATGTCCTCTACCAGTAGCACTGGGGTGGTGAGCATTATTGGATTTTCAAATAAAGTGGACTTAGAATGATGAGCTCAGCTCAAAAAACCCACCAACATGCAAAATACTTATTTGTGTTGTTTTTCACTTGCCCAAGGGATGCCAGGAATAGGAGCATCTTTACTTGTGGCAATATCAATTGCTTACCTAAATACTTTCATCTGATGATCAAGAGGCCTTTATCACAATTCAATGTCATTTTTTATTTATCATCTCTAAACTGCCGAAATAAAAAAATCCATTGCAGTGCAAATGAGAACTAATTTAGACCTCCCAGCTAAGTGCAAGCTTTAAACAAGGCCCTGTATTTTGGTGGCGGTTTAAAATGCATATTTTCTTTGCATACTTTTCTTAATGTAGTTATAAGAAATAATTCTAAATACTCCTGTGGCTTCATTATGAGAGCTCCATTGATGCAGTTCCACAAATAATTATATTTCAGATTAGGGCAGAATTGAGTACCAATATACTCAATATTTGGGGCAAATTTTTCATCCTGTTTCGTCACTACTAAGGTGAAATTCTCAGCCCATGTCTGGCTAGAATATATGATTCTAAGAAGGCAGCTTGGAAGTGCAGTTGGGGAGTTCAGATTGTGGCTCAATGTTTTTTTTTTGAGTGTTCTGGAGCACAGTGGATGCTTGTGGTCTGGCATATTGTGGATATAACTGGGATGCCAGTGGGCTAGAATGAGGCGCACACATGATAATTGGGAATAAAGTGATCAATTGCTGGCTACGGTTTGATCAGTGTATTCGTGCTAACTGGTGTTCTGGAAGCTACACTGAGGTTGGGAGGTGGAATTGGAGTATACGGAGTGTACAGCATTTGTTTTCACAGTGCCTTAGATGAGCAGCAGTGGCTCATGCAGGTATGAGCGGTTGAGCGGTGGGGCTGGTGGGGTGGGGATTTCGACAGACGAAGAGTAGGGAAAATGAAATTTTTATTTATTTTCCCTCGTGGTCATCTCCTGTTGACTAGATGGTGTACCAGGGAGCAATATGGTAAAGAATTGGGCTGCTGGGTATCTAGTGTCGTCCTGGGAACAATATTACAATACAGACACAGAACACAAATTACCACAAAAATTCCACTTAGCAAATTGTCATGAATTAATACTACCTCATATGCAGCCTCATTCCAGCCATTGTGGCAAAGACGTACAAAAAAGCAGATGAACATATTGCTCCTAAATTGTAAATTCGCATACAAAGGGCCATATGTGGATAAAACGTGTTTTGCGATTCTCAAATTGCGATTTTTAAGGAATCGCAATTAGAGAATCGCAAAACACGATGTAGGTAGGATTAGCAAAATATTTTGCGAATGCCACCTATTCCTTATTTGCGAATCGCAAATTGAGATTCGCAAATTAGGAATATCTTGCCATTCATTCCTATGGGCTAGAAGGCCCATAGGAATGAATAGGAAGACATTCTCAATTTGCGATTCTCAATTAGAGAATCGCAAATTGAGAATGCAATTTCAAGGTTGCAAGGGTGTCAAAAGGACACCCTTTTGCATCCCTGAAATAAACATGTGTGCACATGTGGCGCACATACATGCGCCTAGGGCAAGTATGCGCGCCACATGGCACTCTGAAAAATGCAAAAAAGTGCATTTTTCAAAGAAATCGCAAATTACCACCAACCTGAAGTTGGTGGTAATTTGCGATTCCTTAAGCCAAAATCGCACAACTTGGGTGCTTTCTACATTGCATTTAAGGAATCGCAATTTGGGATTCCTTAAATGCATTCGCAAAATAAGGAATCGCAAATTTTACGATTCCTTATTTTGCGTGTGGGTTTTTGTGTGCTACATAGCACACTGTCCAAATTGCGATTGCAAACGCTAAAATTCTGCGAATTTCAGCATTTGCGATCGCAATTTGGCTTCCTACATATGGCCCAAATTCATGTGATAAAATATGTTCCACAATGTGCTATCAATACATGAAGTACAACCATATGAAATTAATGAAAGCACAATTTCTAAACACAACCAAACAAATCTAAATTACATTTTCTACACTGATGTTGCATATAAATATGCATGATCACAGAGGGAGCTTTCAGATTATAAGAAATTAATAATCAAGGGGCACCATATGACACTTGTGTATGGCTTACTGCTATTCTCCAAAGTAGTGCTAACCTTCAAACTAGTGTGTGTAGAGAGCATGCTGAAAGTGAAATCATCATAAAACATTGTCCTCTTCATGTAGGTATCTAGGTGCTTAGGCATATTCTAACCATTGTCACTGTTGAGCCATCCACATGTACCCACCATGTCATTTTTACCTAAGTGAATCACTAAAACAGCTGGACATTAATGGCTTGCCAACATATTGTCTAAACAGTGCAAAAGCTCTCGCCATTTCATCCCCCCGTCCTTGCCATGTAATCCTAAAAATACTTTAGTCGAAACCAAGTTTAGCACCATGACCTTTTTGGTCTAGCTTGTGTCTCTCCACCCATTTAATCCAGTCAGTCAGTCAAAGCTTTTATTTCGGTAAAATACCATAAAAAGACATAAATACATATATACATTTAAAACATGATTAAATAGCATTGTGTAGGGTGTAATCCATTAAAACATTAAAATAGTTCCATAGAACATACGCAGTGAAAAACGTGATCTTTTCCACGAAAAAAGAATGTTAAAATTAATCCAGGGCCAAAGATATACACATTACACCTCAAAGTACTATGATGGTGATATAGATAATCCTGAATCAGAGAAATAGGTAGCAGAAGACATAAATTTGGACCTTGCAAACCACATTGAGAGAAGGAATTTAGCCATTACAAACACTATCAATGGGGTAGTATCATATTTCAAAATTCTGAACACCTCCTTGTAGTCCCTGAGACCCCTAGACTTACATAACTGGATAATCCACTTTTTTCTAGCAATAATATATAAAGGGCAAAAGAGAACAACATGTAGCTCAGTTTCACAGATAGCAGAACATAGGGGACTGATGTAAGCAAAGACTTCAGGGACACGAAGGTCGTTTACAGGTAAGCAGGTGTGGATTTATTCAGATATCAGCAAACAGCAACCTCTCTCCAGCTGGCCAGACACATAACTGCCAAGCATGGAATACAGCTTAATAGATAAACACTCTAAGAACACCCTACAGCTTCTACAGTGATAGAAGGGGAAAGGACACAAAGGAAGGGCTACCAAAACAGACAGATAAGTATTTACAACACATCTTCTCCCTTACAGATGAATTTGGATAAAGATTTGACTAAAAGCTAGAACAAAAATAAATAAAACATGACTAAACTACAACACCAAATATAATGTTCCAGCCACTACTATTAACACAAATAATCATTCAAATACGCAGGAGGTCTGCGAGGTCTAGCATTTCTGGTTTCTACAGGCGAAGAACATTCTTGAATGTTGACACTCTGAAAAGCATCACCACCACCCTCCTCCCGCAGAGAACTCGAAGAAGAGGATGGAGTGATGTCACATGGAATAGATAACATATACCCCGAGTTAGACACAGGGTCCAAGTCACCCTTAGTAGAAGTATCACCCACACCAGACTTTTGATACAATGCCACTCTCCTCAGATTCCACCTCTCACCATTATCTAGTACAACGTAATTTTGAAAAGACTCCTTAACCCTATAGGGACCTCTGAAGTTACTGAGTCCCCTAGTTATTCTACCAGGTTTAACTTTCACCAAATCCCCAGGTGAAATAGACACGGTAGATGAAGGAGAACAACTCCCATTTTGAGTGTTGCCACACCTGTTTTTGATCCAAGAAGGATTCAACTTAGTACCAGGACGTCTACCCCTCATTAATTCAAAAGGAGACTTCCCACTCGAATCATGAGAAGTAGTGCGATATGCCCATACCATATCCTGTACCATTTCGTCAGCAAAACCACCAGATGTGCACGACATTTGAATGATACCTTTGACAACCCTGTTGGCTCTCTCACAAACCCCATTACTTTGGGGATTGTAAAGGGAAGTACGGTGATGTGTTACACCACAAGCGGATAAAAACGTGCACATACTATGTGAGGTAAGCTGAGTGCCATTATCAGTTATTAAAAAGGAAGGGCACCCCTCCTCATGGAATAAGCCCTTAAGAAACTTAATGGTGCATTCAGTAGTGATATCTCTAACAAAACTTACTGTGAGCCATTTAGAAAACAAATCAACAACTACAATAGCAAAACGTTTTTCTGAAGGAAGCTCGTTCATGGGACCAATAAAATCCAAACAAATACTATGCCATGGTTGTTCAGGAATCGATATGCAACTCTTAACTTGGGCAGCTGCAAGTTTTAATCTTTTTTTTTTTTCTAGCATTACTCCCACATCTTGAGCAAAATTTTGTTGGAACCTTTACAAATTGACGTTGTCTCTCAGGAAATTTTGATTTCGATTTTAGCGCAGCGATAGATTCATCCTCTCCACATTCGCTCTCAATAGGATTCTTTTCAGACACCTCGGATACTTGTGCTTGAGCACCTGACTTTTGATACAATCCCACCCTCGTCGCCAAATGATGTAAGCAAAGACTTCAGGGACACGAAGGTCGTTTACAGGTAAGCAGGTGTGGATTTATTCAGATATCAGCAAACAGCAACCTCTCTCCAGCTGGCCAGACACATAACTGCCAAGCATGGAATACAGCTTAATAGATAAACACTCTAAGAACACCCTACAGCTTCTAGAGTGATAGAAGGGGAAAGGACACAAAGGAAGGGCTACCAAAACAGACAGATAAGTATTTACAACACATCTTCTCCCTTACAGATGAATTTGGATAAAGATTTGACTAAAAGCTAGAACAAAAATAAATAAAACATGACTAAACTACAACACCAAATATAATGTTCCAGCCACTACTATTAACACAAATAATCATTCAAATACGCAGGAGGTCTGCGAGGTCTAGCATTTCTGGTTTCTACAGGCGAAGAACATTCTTGAATGTTGACACTCTGAAAAGCATCACCACCACCCTCCTCCCGCAGAGAACTCGAAGAAGAGGATGGAGTGATGTCACATGGAATAGATAACATATACCCCGAGTTAGACACAGGGTCCAAGTCACCCTTAGTAGAAGTATCACCCACACCAGACTTTTGATACAATGCCACTCTCCTCAGATTCCACCTCTCACCATTATCTAGTACAACGTAATTTTGAAAAGACTCCTTAACCCTATAGGGACCTCTGAAGTTACTGAGTCCCCTAGTTATTCTACCAGGTTTAACTTTCACCAAATCCCCAGGTGAAATAGACACGGTAGATGAAGGAGAAGAACTCCCATTTTGAGTGTTGCCACACCTGTTTTTGATCCAAGAAGGATTCAACTTAGTACCAGGACGTCTACCCCTCATTAATTCAAAAGGAGACTTCCCACTCGAATCATGAGAAGTAGTGCGATATGCCCATACCATATCCTGTACCATTTCGTCAGCAAAACCACCAGATGTGCACGACATTTGAATGATACCTTTGACAACCCTGTTGGCTCTCTCACAAACCCCATTACTTTGGGGATTGTAAAGGGAAGTACGGTGATGTGTTACACCACAAGCGGATAAAAACGTGCACATACTATGTGAGGTAAGCTGAGTGCCATTATCAGTTATTAAAAAGGAAGGGCACCCCTCCTCATGGAATAAGCCCTTAAGAAACTTAATGGTGCATTCAGTAGTGATATCTCTAACAAAACTTACTGTGAGCCATTTAGAAAACAAATCAACAACTACAATAGCAAAACGTTTTTCTGAAGGAAGCTCGTTCATGGGACCAATAAAATCCAAACAAATACTATGCCATGGTTGTTCAGGAATCGATATGCAACTCTTAACTTGGGCAGCTGCAAGTTTTAATCTTTTTTTTTTTTCTAGCATTACTCCCACATCTTGAGCAAAATTTTGTTGGAACCTTTACAAATTGACGTTGTCTCTCAGGAAATTTTGATTTCGATTTTAGCGCAGCGATAGATTCATCCTCTCCACATTCGCTCTCAATAGGATTCTTTTCAGACACCTCGGATACTTGTGCTTGAGCACCTGACTTTTGATACAATCCCACCCTCGTCGCCAAATGATGTAAGCAAAGACTTCAGGGACACGAAGGTCGTTTACAGGTAAGCAGGTGTGGATTTATTCAGATATCAGCAAACAGCAACCTCTCTCCAGCTGGCCAGACACATAACTGCCAAGCATGGAATACAGCTTAATAGATAAACACTCTAAGAACACCCTACAGCTTCTAGAGTGATAGAAGGGGAAAGGACACAAAGGAAGGGCTACCAAAACAGACAGATAAGTATTTACAACAGGGACACGAGCTAACGGAATCTACAGCATTGCACCATCTGTGAGTGAGATCTCTCAACGGGAGCGAACCGTGTCTGAACTGGATGTAAAGTTTCTTTGCCAAAGGTGGTTGGATAACGTCCAGGAAAGCTTCAAACTGGGGACTACACTTAATATCCAGAAAGGTGTCAGTAAGCCTACCCAGGGAGTAATGGAATAGAATACCCTTCCTATAAGATTTCAAAACCTCCCACAATGAATTCTTCGAGAGTGTACGGCAGGTCGCTTCCGGGGCAGACCATAAATTCCCCATCCCAATTAGGTTGCAAAGGTTCTTTATGTAGGCAAGCCAAGGGATCTTATCCGATTTTCCCCTTGCCATAATGTCACCAAGATCGTACCTGTAGCTTACCAACTCGGGCGTTGACCAAAGACGCCTCCAGAACTGAAGTGGACGGTTCAGGGCAATCTCTTCTATGGGAACCAGTCCCAAATCACATCTCAGAGGAATTAATGGGGTGCTGACGGGTAGTTTCAGCAATCTCCTGATAAAAGAATTCTCAATAGATGAGAGGGAAGCGGGGGAGGAATATCCCCATAATTCGGCACCGTAAAGTGCTCCACCTCTGGCTTGGGATTTATAGATTTCCATAGGGGGGCCCAATGGTTTAAAAGAGGAGTTATTAAACACCTTCAGGATTCCCCCCACTGATTGGGCTAATCTCAAATTTGCCTTCGCCAAGTGGGACCCCCAATTCATTTTATCATTAAGGGTCACCCCCAAATACTCAAACGTGGCAACCCTATCCAACTCAACCTCTCCCAATTTAGGATGGGGGCAATTAAATGAATTAGAACCAAAAACCATAAATTTGGTCTTAGAAAGGTTCAGTTCCAGATCCCTGATTTTACAAAAGGAGCAAAAGGCCTCTAATGTACGCTGGATGCCCATGTAAGATTGAGATAACAAGAGCGTATCATCAGCGAACATTAGGGCCGGGACCTTACGCCCCGCCAGTACAGGGGAGTCCAGGTTAGCGGAGCGCAGAAGATACTCAATCAGCCCATTGATGAAAAGGGAGAAAAGGGTGGGGGCCAGGACACAGCCCTGCCTCACACCCTTCTCTACCGGAAATGGCCCAGAGATTTCCCCGCATCTCCCATATCTCACCCTTGCATAAGTGCCTAAGTGGAGACGTTTGAATAAATGACAAAGGTAAGGGGGGGCACCCATCTCTAGCAAAAGGGCCCAGAGTTTTTCCCTTTGCACCATATCAAAAGCGGACCGAAGGTCCACAAAGATCAGATACAAATTACCAGCACCCATGCTGACTGTCTTCCAATAAATCAAGAGTAATCTAAATAGTTGATCAATAGTAGAAACCTTGGCTCGAAACCCCGCCTGGAGGGAGGTTAAAATTTGTTGATCCTCCATCCAGAACTGCAGTCTGGATAAGAGGACTCTAGCGAACAGCTTCTGTAAAACATCAATCAGGCTTATGGGGCGGTAATTGGCTGGATCCAGTGGGGAAGATTTTTTGTGGATGGGTATAATTTCTGCCCCCAACCAGGTGTCCGGGATTCTAAGGCCCTGCAAAATAGCATTAAAATATACACATATGTAAGGGGCCCAGATTTTTACATCACTTCTGTAGAGATCACCGGGGATCTTGTCAAGCCCCGGAGCTTTCCCTACTGATAGGGAATTGAGGGCCAATTCTATTTCTGGAAGAGAAAAGAGACAAGTCTCAATTTCTTCCTGACACAACAGGTCCGTTGCAATATCAATCCGTGACAAGCCTGCATCAGTGCCACCCGGGGGGTTACTGACCGAGAAGAGGGGTTGAAAATGGGCGAGCCAGACCTCCTCGCTGAGATTAGGAATAATTGCTGGGGTACTGGCTACCGTGCCCGTTCGAACAATGTTCCAAAACGCCCTCGAGTCACGGTCTACTAAAGCTTGCAGTAAATTTTGCCACCTTAGATCCTCCCACTCGGCTTTTGCTTCCTTGATCAGGTTTTTATAGGTGGCCCTAGCCGCCCGGATACTAGACAGGGAACCCTCTTTTACTTCTTTTAACAGGGCAGACTTAGCCCGCCTACAGGTACCATTAAACCAGTGCTCGGGCCTAGGAGGCCTTGGTTTTGAGGCAGTAGGGCTGTAGAAGAAGCTAGCCAAACTGCCAAGGAGATCCTTGTGGATGGTCTGGAGATCGCAGAAGCGGGACTGCGGGATGTCCCCGGCAGGACTCAAGAGGTGGGAGACTGCTTCCAAGGAGCGGATCACAGTGCTATATATATCAGCACGCTTTAGGTCATCAGACGCTACCCTTTCCCACCTGATCCGTCTGCCACCTGCCACTAGAACCAGATTCTCACTGAGTAATGGTGATTGGGGCCTAGAGTATTCACTACCACCTAACTTGTTAATCAATTCCAGAGACAGTAGGTTGTGATCGCTATCGACCCGTGGAATAATAGAAAAGGCGGCCAAATGGCCCCAGAATTCCAGGTTCACCAAAACATAGTCGATAGTCGAACAGCTCCCAGCTCTGTTAAAGGTGAAAGACCCCGGCACATCCGGGCAGAGTCTACCATTGCAGGCCCGCAAGGAGTGTGCAATGGTAAGCCTATTAATCTCAAGGGCTAGAGGGGAAAGACGTTTGGCCGGATAGGAGATAAGGTCTGGGATTAGATAGGTTTCATCCTCATCACAAGTGGGGGAGGGGATCCCAAGGAGGGGTTCAAAGTGGCAATTGAGATCTGCGCCAATTAGTTTATGGGACGCAGGTGGAAGAGAATGTAAAACATCTTCCAAGGCGCCCAGGATCGACAGACCCAACTGAACCGGCTGGGGGCGCAAGTACACATTTATTACTACTAGCGAGTAGCTAGCAGGGAAAGTGAGTAGCAGGCATAGGATGTCAGGGGACTTTGTATCCAGTAACTTTACTGAGCACCCCAGGTGTGTTGCAACCCAAACTACTAACCCCCCTGAAGGTCTTCCTCTCATCCCTTGGACTGCTGGGGCCGAGAACGATGCATAACCCACCCTCCATGGTGTAGCCCGTAGCCAGGTTTCTTGGAATATGCAGATGTCATATTTATCCATTAGCTCTCCCCACTCGGGATCCGAGAGTTTGGACTCCAAACCAGCCACATTCCAAGACCCAACTAATGGTCTCCGGATGGGTATTCGGGGTGGGCTGTCAACCGGAGGGGGGGAAGAGGGGGGGCTGTGGGAAGCAGAATGCACAAGGGGGTTCAACACTAGACATCCCACTGTGGCGCTGAGGGACAGAAATGAGGGAGAAGGGGGCCCAGGCCCACTCTCCGTGCCAAGAGCTGCCGAGGACAAAGCCATCATCGTATCATGGACATCCCCAGCCTGGGTCCCCCCCAAGGGCATAAACCCTCCCTTACTAGGACTCAAAGGTGATGGTCAGTCCACCGCATTGAGAACGCCGAAACGATTTTCAACCGGGATATTAGAGTAAGAATTGTGTGGGGCCTGGTGGAAGTATGGTGGATCAGCTGGGTCCAGAGTATTGGAGATGGAATAAAAATACCCCAAATGCGATGCCTCAATAGCTCCCCTTCTGTGGTGCCCTCCCTGCTCCAGTATGTGTCCTACTACTCTGGGGTCCCTAAAGTTAATCAGGACACAGTCCCCCCCTATGTCCTTAGAGCGGGTCCCCAGCCAGTTAACCCTCCGAACATGAAGAATCTCCCCTCTCCCTGCTCCCTTCAATGGTCTATTTTTGGACAGCCAGTGGATAACTTTATTTTTTAGTTCAGAGTAAGATTCCCCCCTTCCATTCAATAGCGGTGGAACTCCTGTGAGCACGATCACATAAGGTGCTGCCTCCGGAGGAAGCTGGACTAGAAGATGGGAGTCTTCCGAGCTCCGGAGGGCTCGGTTCCCCCCCCCAGAAAGGCGGGTTCCATCCCCGTCTGAATTCCGAGGAG